>NW_023425344.1:214862171-216164046 GCF_014108415.1 Molossus molossus | reverse complement strand
TGACATTGAGATATTTACTCTCTCGCTTCCTCCATTCCAGGTCTCCATGGGCTGGCTGCACTCCTCTACCAAAGAGCTCCAGCTCCTGCTGGTGGCACCTACTCTTCGGGTTCTGGTAGTTGCTGTACCTGGCCCTGGAGTACTGTACCATCTTCTGTTGATTTCTCTCAACCTGACCCTCATCTTTGTGAACAGTCCTTTTATTAATCTCCCCTTGATTAATTATTTGAGTATGTCATCTGTTTCCCACCAGACTCCTAACTAATACAGAGTGAAGGACAGCTTTATGAGCAGAAGACCCTTTCCCCAGCTGATATTGGTCACATAGCATGAACACTGAGAATTCTGGGTTGTTTTTTCAGCTCAACCTTACCTAAACTGACTAATACTCTTCATATCTAGTTTTTTATAATGTGGTTATAGTTTAACCAGCAATTGGTATCACAGTCAGTATGGAGCTTAATAAAAATATATATACTCAGGTTTTATTCTTGGAGAGTCTAATTGAGAAAGTCTTAGGTAGGGCCCAGACTTTGTATTTTAATAAGCTCCAAATCATTGGTTTTGAGGGTTACTAATATTAAGAATATTTCTCATATTGGCATAGGGTTTTCTCAGATATGTTTTATAACTTGGAATATATGGGGGGGGGGCGTCTATTAGACAGGGTTCTCCAGAGAATAAGGTGGGGGGGATTATTTCTTAAAATTGGCTCATGTGATTATGAAAGCTAGAAATTCAAAATCTGAAGTTCAAATCTGAAGGCCGTCTGCGGGCAGAGTTCTCTGTTGCTTGGAGGAAGTCAGCCTCGTGTTTTATGCAGGCCTTCAGCTGATTAGAGGGGATCCATCCACATAATGCAGGGTAATCTTTTTTATTCAAAGAGCACCAATTTAAATGTTACTATTGTCTCAAAATACTCTTACAGAAATATCCAGGATAATGTTTGATTTGGCAGCATGGCCTAGCCAAGTTGACACACGAAATTTACCATCACAGGGGGTTCTATGACCCATGGATAGAATTAAATGCAAAAGACTGAAGGAAATGATCACATGATTCCATTTGCAGAGATATTTTAAAAAATTAGATACATGCCCTGGCCAGTTTGGCTCAGTGGTTGAGTGTCGGCCTGTGGGCCAGAGAGTCCTGGGTTTGGTTCCCACTAGGGGCATGTACCACACACACACACACACACACACAAAATAGATACATGTCAGTATCTAGATCTGTTGGTGTCAGATTAAACATTGGCTAAAGTCTAAGTAAAATTTTTACATTCATTCTGTGTATATAATTTTGCTTATAATCAATACAGAAATATTCTAACTGTACAGATGAAAAGCATGGGTTTTACATCAGACAGCCCTACTTTTGAGCCCTGGCTCCACTTTTGCTTCTTTGTGTGGATTTGGACAATCTCCTTGAATTATTTTGCTTTGGTTTCCTCATCTGTAAATCTTTTTGTTAATGTAAGGATTGATTAGAAAATGTATATACAGTGCTTAGTACCTGAAATGTAACTGATGCTCAATATGAGTATTGTTCATATAGAATCTTCCAAAAATATTGAGTGCAAAATTGTATTTCAATTCATAATCATATGAAAAGAGAGAAATCATTTAGATTTTTTTTTTCTTAAAAAACTGAGTAATTGTGGTAATGTTACTCATCAGTTCCAGAATTTTTTTCTGACATGCATGTACCAGGAAAGAGGGTTCCTAAAAGTGAAGCCGAGAAAGGGGGCTTGGCTAGCGGGTGGGGGAACGGCTCAGGCGTCTTAGCATTCACAAACCGTAAGTCTGGGAAGAGTTTCAGATTTGGGATAGTTACATGGATGTATTGGCAAAGAACCCTTCCCTCCTTTAACTAAGTACAGATGATTCATTCCTGACCTTAGTGAGAAAAATGAGAAAGGAAGTGTGAGCCCAGAGCTGGCAGGAAAACCTGTGCACATTGTCTTCTGCCTTTCAGTTGGCCAGACTGAGACGCTGTATACAAATCTAGGTCTCTACTTGTTCCCAGGGCAGAGAGAACTCATGCAGTTGAACCAGGGATATATTTAATTTAAGACAAGAAAGGTTCAGGGAGGAGATGAGGAGCGATCTTGTAGCTTTATTGCAGAGGTAACCAGAGCTAACCATGGGCTCCCCTACATCATCTTCTTGACCTTTGCCTCACCATTTTAGTTATTTGCAACATATCTTCTGGACAGCTGCTAACCTTCGAAATCATGAGTCTGTGACCATCAAAAACCATGTCTTTGTTAAATTGATTTAATTCCATGCTGCTTTAAAAACAGTGGATCCAAATCAGTAGTCCTGAAACTTTTGAGGTAAAGTTCCATAGCTTCCTACAGTGCTCTGCTGCTGTTCCTTAGAAAGCTTTTGGCTAGAACAACCAATAAATGTTCTCCCCTTTAAGTGATGCCCTTAACTCTTTCTTTAAAAAATCTTTATTGTTGAAAGTATTATAGATGTTCCTCCCTTTATCCCCCACTGACCCAACCGGGTCAGGGAACGAACTGCAACCAAGGTACGTGCCCTTAGGGGGAACCAAACCTGGACCTCTCTGGGCCACAGGCTGATGCTCTAACCGCTGAGCCAAACCAGCCAGGGCCATCATAACCATTTTTAAGTGTACAGTTCTATACTGTTAAGTATATTCACATTGTTGTGAAACAATTCTCCAGGACTTTCTCATGCCACAAAACTGAAATTCTATACTCATTAAATGATAACACCCACTCTCCCCAGCCCCCGGTAGCCGCCATTCTACTTTTTGTTTCTATGAATTTCACTTCTTTAGATACCATATGTAAGTGAAATCATATACTATTTTTACTTCTGTGACTGGCTTATTTCACTTCAAGTTTCAGCCATGCTGTAACATATGACATTTCTTCCTTTTTAAAGTTGAATACTACTCCATTGTATGTATACATGTATCACATTTTGTTATCCATTCATCCATCAGTGGACATTTGGGTTGCATCTACCTCTTGGCTATTCTGACATCCCTGTTGTTTGTTTTTAATTTATTTTTATTTTTTAAAATATGTTTTTATTTATTTTAGAGAGAAAGGAAGGGAGAGGGAGAGAGAGATAGAAACATCAATTTTCTGCCTCCTGCCTGGCCCCTACTGGGGATTGAGCCCACAGCCCAGGCATGTGCCCTGACCGGGAATCGAACCAGCGACCTCTTGGTGCATGGGACAATGCTCAACCAACTGAGCCATACTAGCTGGGCTGTTGTTGTTTTTTAAATATTGAAATTTAATTGAACCCTGACCTGATTCCCTCTGGTGGATTTAATGCATCTGACTATCAGGGAGAGTGTGAAACATGAGAAGAGTGCTGAAAGCAAGAATCCTAGGGAACCAATTCCTGTAAAACGCCAGCAGATGAAGAAGGAGGCTGAGGAAGAAGGACTAGTGAGAAAGAAGAAGTCTGGGGATGAGGGTGTTTCCAAGGGGAAGTAGACAAATGTCAGAGATTGCAGGGAAGCCAATTAAGATAACAACCAAAGAGTATTAGCAATAACAAAGCTGTTTTGATTGTTTGCAATTTCAGAAATGGATAGACCCTTGGATAACATGAGTTGGGGCATGAGTGGGAAGCAAGAAAATAGGAAAATCTGTTGAACACTACTTGAGAAGCTTAGCTAATGAATAAGAGGAAAGACGTTGAGTGGTAGCTGGAGAAGGAGGTAGTGTTTCCTTGTTTAGTTACTGTTGTTTCTTAGGCTAAGAGAGACCTGAGAATGGTTAAATGCTGATTTCAGTTTACCTGTCTGTTACATAAAAAACTATCCCGAAACAGAATGACTTAAAGCAACCATTTCAGTTCGCCCCATGATTTTGTGGGTCAAGAATTTGAGAAGGACTCAGCGATGGTTTGTCTTTGACCCACATGGAGCCAGGGGTGGCGGCTGGGATTGGAGGGCCGGTCCAGTTCCAACACGGTTGTTTCACCACGTGTGGGTGCCTGGCTGTTCCTTGGCATCTCTCTCTCTTCCACACCCTCTCAATGGACACAGGGCTTCTCACTGAATGGTAGTCTCAGGATAAGCACCGTCATCACACGCAACTCACTTTCAAGAGCAATTCTTCCAAGAGATTCAGATGGAAGCAGCAAGGTTTCTTTTGACCTGACTTGAAAGTCAAAGAACCTCACTTCCACTGCTTCCTGTTGGTCACACAAATCATGAAGGGCCACACGCATTCAAGAGGAGTGAAAGAATAGGCTCCCTCTTGACAGGAGCTGGCGCGCGCCCACAGGGAGGGAAGGGCTTCATGGCAGCCGTCTTGGAAACAAGTAGAGAAGGAGAGTTTGAACTGACTAAGGCTCCTGAAGTTGCAGGAGTGGATGAGACTTTTGAAATTTGAAACCAAATATGGGTACATTGGAAAAGTCTGGCAAGAAGAAGAAGTCTCTTTTATAACATTATAATTCTTTATAAACCACAAACTTGAAGGTAATCCGAGGCTATCTTTCAGCATGCTGCGATGTCACAGAGTTCCACTTACTTTTCCCAAGCACCTGGCCCTCTCGGAGAGGCATCCAGGTGCTTAAGGGTCCTTTGCTAGGCGAAAGGATACTTGGGAGGACCACAGGTAAATGTTAAGTGGTCTACTCCCATATGTTGATCTTCTGAACTCTTCCATCTCAAATGCCTGCTGTGGAAATCTCTGTGGTCACAGGCCTCCGTTGCTGTATTTACCTACCTACCTTTATAAGTGATCAGCTGTAACACTTCAAATTCAACTATTGTTCTCTCTCTTTGAGAGGAAGTGTAGTGTATAGTTCCTAGAGTTAAGCTAACTACTCCACCTAGTAGCTATATGACCTTGGGGCAATTTGACCTCCTAGAGCATCAGTTTTCCCATCTGTAAAACAGGCACCAATAACCTCAGAGGGTGGTTGTGAGAATAAAATAATATAATTCATGCAAAGAGGCACTTAGTAAGCTCTCAATAAAGGATGGGTATTTGTATTATTAAAACTGTATCTTCAGTTGAGCTCCTCAGTTTTATCTTTGGGTGAGAAGCAGAAGTTAAGATCATTAACATCCCAAAGCACTTGCTGGACAAGCCAGACATTATCGTGACTCACTCCCCACTAATGGTGCACTTTGAACAGGAGTGGAATTTACCTTGTGAGCCACAAAAGCTTTACAAGCTTCTCCAAGGGCTAGTTTACAAGGAGAAAGTATCTTGGGCACTTACATAAGATAAAGCTCACTGAATCAGAGGGGTAAGAAAGGAACTTTGAGCATCTGTCTAGTTTGCAACTGCCTAAGCCATCCAGAGTGTGAAAATCTGCTTTTGTGCAAACAGCTCCTGGGTCCTGCCGATTGTGTCTCCAGCTCTCTCCTCCCCCAGCAGCTCTGCTCTCCCTGGACCCAGCTGGGCTCCTGGAGCCAGTGTGACCTGACTTAGAGCCCCTGGCCTCCCTCTTACCCAGGAGCCAAGTTAGGACGAGGGGGTTCACCAACCTTTTGCCTTATTTTAAAATGAGATACGGCAATAAAGCACTTTGACTAGCATTTGAGTTATAAATACTGTAAAAGAAAATCTTTCTTGGGTCAGTTTCAAGAATTTCAGGCTTTGTGTTGGTGAGTAATGATCCAGAACTGACTTGTTCTCTTTGCTTTGGCTGCTGAATACTTGTGGTTGGTTCTAACCGCCGTGCTGGTTCCTCAACCTCCCCCTTGCCCTTCACATACTCAGCTTTCCGCAGCTAGAGTCCTTTCTATGCCTGACACTCTGAGCCACCCCACGGCCGGCGGGACCCTTTGGAGTCCAATCTAAACGTAGCCTGACCTTGGAGCTGCCCCAGGGGCACTTGCCATGAAAGAACAGGGGCCTCAGCCCTGGCCGGTTTTGCTCAGCGGTTAGAGCATCGGCCCACAGACCAGAGAGTCCCAGGTTTGGTTCCTGCTAAGGGCACGTACCTTGGTTATAGTTTGTCCCCGGCTCCTACTGGGGTCATGTGAGTGGCAGCCAGTCGAATGTCTCTCTCACATGGATGTTTCTCTCTCTGTCTTCCTCCCTCTCTTCCTCTTGCTCTATCTGAAGATAAATGCAAAAATGTTCTTGGGTGAGGATTTAAAAAAAAGAAGAAAGAAAGAACAGGGCCTCCGGTGGATCCTGGATGTCCTCCCTCCAGCCTGTGCTCGGCCAGGGCCTCGTCTCTCCTCACACACTAGGGCGAGGACGGGCTCCTGGCCCCTCCCCCACCCTCACCCTGCATTCCCCAGAATGCCTGGCCTCTCCCGTCAAATGAATCTCACGCAGTTGGGGTTTCTTTGTATGCTTACGTGTTTTTTTTTTTCTTGGTTAAAAATATAAGGAAGAATAAAACCTGATTCTAGCTCTTAATCCAAAGTGATTTTACCCAGACTGTCAGGGAAGGGAAATTAAATGATGGGGGTAGATGGGCAAGTGGGGAGGTAGCTGGGGTGGAAGTAGCAACAGTGAGACTGAGATCGGTAGGCCTCGCTGTCAGGTGGGTGATCAGTGTCTGTCTCTGAGTTACTAGGCAGGCCTCGCCGTCAGGTGGGTGATCAGTGTCTCTGCGTTACTAGTGCCTAGCAGGCCAGGCCCATGTCTGATTTCTGTTTTTAAAATTAGTCTTTTATTATTGTACATGTTATGTAGCTAACTGAGGTTAAAAAAATTAGAGGTCAGGATTCATATTTGGTCAGTCATTCTAACAAATGAAACGTTTTTATTTTTATTTGTCTTAGTTTGGGTTCCCTCTGTTTATAGTGTTTCTCAACCTTTTTTGAAAATTACCCCCTTCAGGAAACTTTTTAGATATTTTTCTTAATTACCGCCCCCATGGATTTTTAGTACCACGGATATGCTGTAAACGTGTTAGTGTACTGTGTAGATATCTGTGCTTTATACATAAAAAGAATAAACATTTTTTCTACCCCCAAATAACCAAGTTTCCCTGCTTGGGGACTGTTAAGAAGGTATGCCCCAGAGCTGAACAAAGACAGGCAGGTCATTTCTTTAGGAGACAGGAAAATGCTCATGGGGGAGAGAGAGGGAGACAGGAGGAGGGAAGCAGTGTGGAGTGAGTTAGGGCAGACTGCACGGTGGCAGCTGGAGTTCCATCCGGCCGGGGGACTCTGGGTGCCAGGGTGCAGCACCCCCTCCAAGATGTCTTGACTGAGGGGCCAGGGCCATATCCAGCCACTTTCATTCATCATTGGTTGAGGGTTGCTCCCAGGAGGGTATTAAGTCTCTGGGGTTTTATTTTGTCCCCTGCTGAGGCAGGAGCTGGGGAGGACGGAGAAGGTCCTCAGGAAGCGGTCTTAGTGCGCGTTCAGGGTGCGTGCAGTCAAATGCTAAGTGCTGGGGCATATCGGGCTAGGCGCACTGGCATTTGCTGCATTGTTTTTAAAAAATAGACTTTAGTTTTTAGAGTGGTGTTTGGTTCACAGCAAAGCACAGAATTCCTGTCTATTCCCTGCTCCCACATATGCATAACCTCCCCCACTATCAACGTCCCCCACCAGAGGGGTACATTGGTTACAATGGATAAGCATACATCAACACGTCTTTATCATCCGAAGTCTATATTAGATAGTTACATACATCACATTACATAGTTCACTCTTGGTGTTGTGCATTCTATGGGTTTTGACAAATGTATGACATGTATCCACATTACAGTGTTTTACAGAATAGTTTCACTTCCCTAAAAATCCTCTGTGCTCTGCCTGTTCCTCCCTCCCTTCCTGATGGCATTAGTTTTTCTTTCCTTCTGATCCATGTTACTATGTTATACAATTTTTACATAGTTGTAATTCAGCAGGGATATAGTTTTATGCTTTTTTTCACTTGAAGTATTTTTTTAGGTTGATACAGTTTTTCATAATTAAAACTTTTAAAGACCACATACTTTTGCTTTCTATGTGTATACCATAGTCCTCATAACCATTCCTCTGTGGCCATTTAATTTACTATTTTTATTTTTTCTTGCTATTATAAATAAATGGCTAGAAAATTAGAAGGCACTCATTAAGACACAGCAAAGTGCTAATAGCTTGTCTGTATGTGATAAAATTCTAGCTTTTCATCTGTCCTGTCTGCTTTTCTATAATTGCTTTTTTAATAGGAAGAATAATAGTTTTATGTGTTACTTTTGCTAGGCTACACCCAGTTGTTCACTCAAACACTAATCTAGGTGTTGCTGTGAAAATATTTTATAGATGTGATTAACATCTGCAATTAGTTAACTTCATGGAAAGGAGATTGTCCTCAATAACCTGGGTGTTCCTGATGCAATCAGCTGAAAGACCTTAAAAGCAGAACTGAGGTTTATGTGGAGAAGAAGTTCTGCCTTGGACAGCAGCCTCAGCGTCCGCCTGAGTTGTCAGCCTGACTTACTGATGGCCTGCCCTTTCCAATAGCCAGCTCTATGGAATTTGGACTTGCCGAGTCAGCTCCCACAGTCTCATAAGCCAATTCCTTGCAATGAACATATATTCCACCCACTACCCCTGGTGGAACCCTCAATGATTCAATGACCTCTCACGGTCCTTCCCCCACGTCCCCAAAAAGGAACTGCAAGGAACATCTTAAGGAATGCAGATATATTTTTTCTTATTATGTACTTTTTTTTTGTCTTCCCAGAATTGAGATTTCTGGCTATAGCATGAACATATTTCACTAACATATACATTCTTTATTATGAACCCCAAACAATTGGTGTAGTAAACCCAGGGGCCAAAATGAGGGTGATCCAGATGGGCACGTAATAAGGTATCAATCTAAAATGAGTTCCAAAACATCTCTAAAAATGCAATAAGATGGAGAAAATCATGTTCGCCGGGAGACCTCTCAGGTAGAGTACTGTGTGTGATTAGAAGGCACAACTTGGTAAATTGCTTGGGTCAGGGCAATGAGACTTCCGAAGAGAATGCTCACAGAAAAAGCTGATGTTCTCTAAACTGCTCTCTAAACGTGGTGGTTCCAGTTAACTGGAGGAATGTTTTGCTGGCCAGAATGTGCCAGTTTGGGGCCAGAGCTGAACTGCAAGTGATGAGGAAAGAGAGGACAGTTCAGTTCCAGTGGCCAATTTGCCCCATGAAGCCCTTTGCCTCCTTCTAAGAACATTTAAACAAATATTTATTTATTTATTTATTTTTATTTATTTTTTATATGAATTTTTATTTATTTTTTTGTTACAGATATTTTACCTTTTTACCCCATTGGCACCCCCCACCCCACCCCACCTCCACCCCGTCCCCGGCTTAGTTGTCCATGTCCATTGGTCATGCATACATGCATACAAGTTCTGTGGTTTATCTCTTCCCACCCCCCCACCCCCCCATCCCCTCTTCTGCGGGATGTCAATCTGTGCCCTACTTCCATGTGTCTGGGTCTACTGTATTCCTCAGACTGTTATGTGCATTAAATTCCGTATATAAGTGAGATCATGTGGTATTTCTCTTTTTCTGCTTGGCTTCTTTCACTTAGGATAATACTTTCCAGGTCCCTCCATGTCGTCTCAAAGGATAAGAGATCTTTCTTTCTTACTGCTGCATAGTACTCCATTGTGTATATGTACCACAGCTTTTTGATCCATTCGTCTACTGGTGGACACTTGGGCTGTTTCCAGATCTTAGCTATTGTAAATAGTGCTGCTATGAACATGGGGGTACATATATTCTTTCTGATTGGTGTTTCAGGCTTCTTAGGGTATATTCCCAGCAGTGGGATCACTGGGTCAAATGGAAGTTCAATTTTTAATTTTTTCAGGTAGCACCATATTGTTTTCCATAGCGGCTGCACCAGTCTGCATTCCCACCAGCAGTGTATTAGAGTTCCCTTTTCTCCACACCCTCGCCAACACTTGTTGTTTGATGATTTGTTGATGGCGGCCATTCTGACAGGTGTGAGGTGATACCTCATTGTTGTTTTAATTTGCATCTCTCTGATGATTAGTGATGTTGAGCATTTCTTCATATGTCTCTTGGCCATTTGTATGTCCTGTTTGGAGAGGTGTCTATTCAGCTCCTCTGCCCATTTTTTAATGGGGTTCTTTGTCTTCCTTTTGTGGAGTTGTATGAGCACTCTATATATATTGGAGATTAACCCCTTATCTGATACATCATTGGCAATGATGTTCTCCCATACAGTGGGTTGCCTTTCCATTTTGATGATTGTGTCTTTTGCTGTGCAGAAGCTTTTTAGTTTGATATAGTCCCATGTATTCATTTTCTCCTTTATTTCTGTTGCCTTAGGTGATGTATCAGTGAAAATTCTGCTCCGTATGATGTCCGAAATTTTGTTGCCTACATTTTCTTCTAGAATTTTTATGGATTCACGGGTCACATTTAAGTCTTTTATCCATTTCGAGTTTATTTTTGTGTATGGTGTAAGTTGATGGTCTAGTTTCATTTTTTTACATGTAGCTGTCCAATTTTCCCAACACCATTTATTAAAGAGGCTGTCTTTACTCCACTGTATGCTCTTGCCACCTTTGTCAAATATTAATTGAGCGTATTGCCTTGGGTCCATTTCTGGGTTTTCAGTTCTGTTCCACTGGTCTATATGCCTGTTCTTGTGCCAGTACCAGGCTGTTTTGGTTACAGTCGCTTTGTAGTATAACCTGATATCTGGTATTGTGATCCCACCTACTTTGTTCTTCTTTTTCAAGATTGCTGTGGCTATTCGGGGTCTTTTTTGGTTCCATATGAACTTTTGAAGTATTTGTTCTAGTTCTATGAAATATGTCGTTGGTATTTTGATGGGGATTGCATTGAATCTATAGATTGCTTTGGGTAGTATGGACATTTTAATTATGTTAATTCTTCCAATCCATGAACAGGGTATGTGCTTCCACTTTTTTATATCTTCCTCTATTTCTTTTTTCAATGACCTGTAGTTTTCTGCAAATAGGTCCTTTACTTCTTTGGTTAAGTTTATTCCTAGGTATCGTAATTTTTTTGGCGCGATGGTAAATGGCATTGTTTTTTCAGTTTCTCTTTCTGTGAGTTCATCATTGGTGTACAAGAATGCCGTTGATTTCTTGACGTTAATTTTGTATCCTGCTACTTTGCCAAATTCATTTATTAAGTCTAATAGATTTTTGATGGAGTTTTTAGGGTTTTCTATGTACAATATCATGTCATCTGCAAATAATGACAGTTTCACTTCCTCCTTTCCAATTTGGATCCCTTTTATTTTTTCTTCATGTCTGATTGCTGTGGCTAAGACTTTCAGTACAATGTTAAATAAGAGTGGCGAAAGTGGACATCCCTGTCTTGTTCCTGTTCTTAATGGAAATGTTTTTAGTTTCTGTCCATTGAGTATGATGTTGGCTGTAGGTCTTTCATATATGGCCTTTATTATGTCGAGATATGATCCCTCTATTCCTACATTGCTGAGCGTTTTTATCAGAAATGGATGCTGGATTTTGTCGAATGCCTTTTCAGCATCTATTGATATGATCATGTGGTTTTTATTCTTCATTTTGTTTATGTGGTGTATCACGTTTATTGATTTGTGAATATTGTACCAGCCTTGCATCCCTGGAATGAATCCCACTTGGTCATGGTGAATAATTTTTTTGATGTATTTCTGGATCCGATTTGCTAATATTTTGTTCAGGATTTTGGTGTCTATGTTCATCAGGGATATTGGCCTGTAGTTTTCTTTCTTTGTAGTGTCTTTTTCTGGTTTTGGAATTAGAATTATGCTGGCTTCATAGAACGTGTTTGGAAGTCTTCCTTCTTCTTGAATTTTTTGAAAGAGTTTGTGGAGAATGGGTGTTAGTTCTTTTTTGAATATTCGGTAAAACTCCCCCGTGAAGCCATCTGGGCCTGGGCTTTTGTTTGCTGGGAGAGTCTTGATTACCTCTTCAATTTCCTTAGTTGTTATTCGTCTGTTCAAGTTTTCTATCTCTTCCGGGAATAGTTTTGGGAGACTGTGTGTTTCTAGAAATTTGTCCATTTCGCTTAGATTGTTGAATTTGTTGCCATATAGTTGTTCGTAGTAGTTGTTAACGATCTTTTGTATTTCCATGGTGTTGGTTGTTACTTCTCCTCTTTCATTTCTGATTTTGTGTATTTGGGTTCTCTCTCTTTGTTTCTTGGTGAGTCTAGCTAAGGGTCCATCAATCTTGTTTATCTTTTCGAAAAACCAGCTCTTTGTTTCATTGATCCTTTGAATTGTTTTTTTGGTCTCTATGTCATTTATTTCTGCTCTGATCTTTACTATTTCCTTCCTTCTACTTGCTCTGGGGTTTTCTTTTTGTTTGCTTTCTAATTCTTTAAGTTGTGAGGTTAGACAGTCAATTAGAAATTTTTCTTGTTTTTTGAGGTAGGCCTGTAGTGTAAACAAATATTTAAATGCATGAAGTGCCAAAATAGTAATCTGTTTGAGTTGTCCACTTATCTGGGCCATCCTTATGGACCGCAAGTTGATACCTGAATTATATCTATTAACCACATACAGTGCATGTTTACTACCTTAGAATGAGGGGGGGCAAATGTTATGACATTGTGTTTGGAGTAGAGACAGTCACATGGGGGTGGGGCTATGAAGAGCCTGAATCCCAGGAGGTAACATAAAAAATGGGGGGTTTCAAGAGCTGTTTTCCATTGAACTGGAGTTCAATCTAATGGGAGTACTCTGGGAATTAGGGTATTTCATGTATCAGACATTATACTAAGTGCTGTTGAGTATAGACGTAAGAAAGACAGTTACTCAGTTATGGATCCTCCTCCTGATGGAGTCTGGAGGAATGACAGACAGTGATTGCCTAGTGATCACACACATAATTATTTAGGCGTAAGCACAGTGAAGGAAACACGCATGAGCCGTGAGGACATAGAACAGAATAAATAGATCTAGACGACTCAGAATGAGGCAACTCTGCAGAACCTGTTTTGGTGGGACCGATGGATAAAGCTAACTTTCCTAAACTGTACCTGAGTCCCTGAATTAGAGGCGTGTGAGTGTGTGTGTGTGTGTGTGTGTGTGTGTATTGGGGTGGGAGGGAAGAGCAGATAGAAGATATATTGCGGATGTTGATACTTCTTACAAAGATCATCTAATCATCGCATAGCAAAGTGGCAGAAGGAAGACTCCGCAAATACAGTACAATTATGAGTAGCTTTCTGGAACTTCAAAATGTTCTTGGTCCTCAGCCGGTGTCGACTGCAGACTAAGTGAGGGAAAACTGCCCAGGAGCTATAGTGTGTGCCAGCACTTAGCACTTATTAAGGTGCTTTGCATGAACTTCTTACTTAATCCATGGTAATTTCACTATCCCAATAGAAAAAGAAGGAGACCTCAGTCAAGAGATCTTGAAGACCTTGTTCAAAGTCATGGAACCTAACAACAACGAGGTGCTCCTGATAGCCACAATGAATATACAAATGGAATCAGGAAGGATCATTTTGGAAACAAGTAGAGTTGCAACTGAATTTTCACACTGGTGTTATTCATTCCTGTGGCTCATGATGGAACAAACATGTATTTGCAGCTTCCTGTTGAGCTCTCCATTCCTTTGCTCCAAGAGCATTCGGGGCAGAGTACGCAATTCAAATGGCATGGTTGATGAGACATGTTTAGCTTGGCTTTCAGAGTTTTATTGACAAGCTACCTTCTGTTTCTCTATTATTTCTTTTTTGTTTGTTTATTTAACCACAACGCTTACTAGGTGTTTTGAAAATGGTTTTTGCCCATTAATTTATTTCAATCCATTTAAACTATGAAAATCCCTCTAATTAAAAAGAGCCTCTGGTTTTTGTCTTGCTAGATCTACAAACATCTGGCCTGGAGGATGGGGACAGTTAGTGTGTAAGATATGCTTTGGCAAGTTAGGAAATACATTTTGACATTTCCAGTGAGACCGTTGCTCTGCTTTTAGGTTCCTGCTTGTCTGCCATCCATAATAACTTGAGCTTTAAAATTCATTCTCAAAGTATTCCTCTGACTTAGGAATACCAGTAAGAGTTCTTGACTGCAAATAACACGTTGACTCTGGTTAACTGAAGCAGAGAAGAGATTCACTAGGAGGATATCAGAGAGCTGAGAGATGTGACTGCAAGACCAGCAAATCGGTCTTGACAAACAAGCAGAAAACAAGCTATGTCAGAAGGCCAGAGTCACAGCCAAAATAACAGGGCAGGAAGGACACCGATACCACTCCCGGCACCATCACCGCTCCCACAAGAGTGGATTCCAAACTGCCCTTGTGTCTTTGAGTCATTTGCTTCAGATTCAGAGTTCCAGGTGGAGTTCTGCTGTATTTGGTGGGTGAAGTTAAGTCAGGTGCTGGTGCTGTAGCTACTGCCGCTCAGAGGAAGAAGGCATACGTGCTTTTTAATCCTCACCTGAGGATATTTTTCTCTATTTAGCTTCAGATAGAGTGAGAGGGAGAGAGAGGGAAAGAAAGAGAGAGAAACATCGACATGAGAAGGACACATTGACTTGTTGCCTCCTGAAACTGAGGTCCGTGTCCTTGGCCGGAATTGAACCTGAGACTCACTGGTCCACGGGCCAAAGCTCTACCGCTGAGTCAAACCGGCCAGGGCTCAGTCTTTAGTATTAAAATAATTAACAATTTTGATAAAGAATATATTTTAGCCCTGGCCGGTTTGGTTCAGCGTTAGAGCATCGAACTGCAGACCAAAATGTCGAGGGTTCGATTTCAGTCAAGAGCACGTACCTCGGTTGCAGTTTGGTCCCTGATCCTGGTCAGGGTTGTGCGGGAGGCAGCCAGTCGATATGTCTCTCTCACATCAATGTTTGTCTCTGTCTCTGTCTCTGTCTCTGTCTCTCTCTCCCCCTCCCTCCTTCTTTCCCTCCCTTCCTCCCACCTGAAGATAAATGGAAAAATATCCGCAGGTGAGGATTAAAAATAAAGAAAGAATACATGTTAATTTGAAATATTCCAATTCAGTAAAATATTTCATGTATGAAATGAAATTTGCACATAAAAATATTACAACGTACAGTTTGCAATCTGTTCCACTGTCTTAAATTTTAAACACAAATAAAAACTACTTGTGGTCAAATACAATTGAAATAACAGACAGCCTGCTTCTTAGATAATTGCTGACCTATTGTTGCTTATTTCAAACCTGTTTAAATGCAGGAACAGATTGTATTACAGGAGTTGGAGACACAAAATGTGCCGAAGGGAGCTTGGATGATTCCAGCCTGTTACAAACTTACTTTCAAAAGGAACACCTTTGGCCATGTTCACCTGTGTCAAGGGCAACAATTGTAATTGTTCAGAGCTTACAGGGAGGAGGATTTTACCACTGACACTTTAAATGGTCAGCATTAGTAATAAAAAGTAGCAAACTTGTTTGTTGTCAGTTTTATTATTGTTTTAAAATTCTCCACAGCAGTGCACCTCCTTATTGCCTGTAGCCTCTGTGTCCCCTCACCCTGCCCTTGTAGGCCTCTGAGTGGACCATTGCAAAGAAAGCCTGTGATAGACATTGACTCCAGGGAGGAACACTGTGGTACAGTGGAGGGAAGGAGACTTGATTTGTACCAGGCCCCTATATCACCTGTCCAAAAGACAAAGATAAATCAAGATGGCTTCTAAGGCGTGTCTTAGTTCTAGTCCTTTCTTCTTTTCTTTTCTTTTTAAAATATTTGTATTCTTTTTAGAGACAGGAAGGGAGAGGGAGAGATAGATAGAAACATCAATGAGAGAGAAACATTGATTGGCTGCTTCCCACATGCCCCCCACTGGGGATCGAGCCCACAACCCAGGCATGTGCCCTGACTGGGAATCGAAACAGCGACTTCTTGGTGCAGGGGTTGACGCTCAACCACTGAGCCACACTGGCCAGGCAGTTCTAGCCCTTCCTTATGCCGAAGCCTGGTGTTCGTGAACCAGCCAGCAGGTGGAGAGCCCAGGGCCATGTTGCCCAGTGAGCTGACCCCCAGCTCAGCACTGGCAGCAGCCTCAGAAGTGAGCGCCTCTGGCCAAGGTGGCGACAGGGGCAGGGCGTCCGTCAGTTCAGCTCCCATTCATTGCTCCTGTGAGAGAGACCAGAAAACACAGTCTGCCCACGATGTGTCCTCATCTCTGAAAGCTGGGACACTACTGATTAAAAGCAGATTCTTATCCTGAAAGCAAATCTTCCGCTAATTAGGCACATTAGCTTTGTGCAAGTTCGGGTGTAAAATAACTTTCGTTTCCCTCATTTCGGAAGACGAGGCGGACGAGGGCCAGAGGATATGCCCCACATAACAACAACTATTGTTCAGTTCTCCAGGAAGGCAGTCCCAGTCCAAGAGAGTGAAGTTTTCTCAGCCGGACTCACCCCCCAAAAGATAATTTTATAAACAGTGTTCTTGTTTCTGTTCTCTTTCAATTTTTTCAACTTCATTAGAAAATATAAGCGATGCCTAACCTTGCCCTTGACCCCCAGGCGAATAGACATAACGGATTCCCAGATGCGCAGACTTGGCAATCACGTGTCACCCTGAAAGAGGGCTTTGCACTAAGCGCTTCTGACACTAATGTTCATGCTTAAGCAAACACATTACTGAGAGAGAAGAATGGCTGTCTGCCTGCCCGGGCTGCTCGGCACCATGGAAGCGGCAGCTGCATCGGGCTTCATTCAAACAGGCACAGGGAGACCCAGGCCCCTAGACACACAGGGATCCTCCGATTCTCACACTCTAGCCTACACATCACACGCCACTGGCCTCCAACAGCTGACTTCAAGAAGTTCCTAAGGAGAAAAAGAAAACGTCACTGGTTATTAATAAAGCCTAAACTATTTGCATCTCTGGATTCTCTGCCATTCTTTCCCTCTCTCTCTTTTCTTTTTCCCTTCCATGAAAATGTTCACATTTGTGAAAAGAGGCCTGTTAGAGAACCGAATGATCTCTAGAGAGAGCTATATTTGGGACCATTTCTTACTTAATCTTTTCCACTGTAGCTGGTTCCTTGGAGCGTCTGTGTTCACATTAGCATTTCTGTCTGGGGCTATGAATTATGCTGTCAAAAGGAGCTGCAAACTGGGTTTGTTACCTGGATACCCACAAATATGCTGGTCTGTTTGTGTAAATCTGAAAAACCTTCCTTGTCCTTAGGAAACCAGGCCATTCTGCATATTAGGAAGGGGACAGTGAATGTAAGCTTCCGTTGGTGCTGTGGGCTGTGAGGGGCACTGTGCCTGGATAAACAACAGTGGAAGGGAGCTCGGGGTCCATTCTTGACTGAGGAGGTTGTACTCCATTCACTAGGAGGTGCGCTCTCTGTGGCCGGAGACGCAGGGTGAGCGCCACTAGACATTTCCAAAGGCAAGCTTCAGACCAAGGCATGCCTGCCTACAATCATAGCCTTCACCATTAAAAGTCTCCTCCCCATGGCACACTATGGCACAAAGCAGTCCAGCTGTTGGAACACAGGCCAGAAGCAGGGGCCAAAGGAGACAAGGGCAAAGCAGGCGCTGGAGGGCTGGCGCTGCGGCTGAGGTCCTGGACGGCTGCGCACTGGAAGGGCCCACCAGGAGGTCTGCTGAGAGGTGCCGTTGCAGCCTGAGCTCCCCTCATCAGGTCAGACTCAAGCATTTGCCCCTGACAACATCCAACGTATGTCATTCTCACTCTTTTCATAGCCTGCTTCCCCTCAACCCACCTGGAAAAGCTGTCTGAGTGAGAAGGATCCTGTCGAGCTCAGGACCACCGGCGGCACCACGTCCACATCATCCCAGAGAAGACAATGCCTCTGGGCTTCCTGCGCACAGATGCTCTCCCCGGACGGGTGTTGTCAGTTTCCATCACCCAACTCCTCCAGGCCAAGCCTACTGGATTTGGCTCACACAAAAGGGAGGGGGAGAAAGGCAGCCCGTGCTGACAGGGCCAGCTGCTTGAGCTCATCATTTTCCTGGTGGGTGCTGGGCAGATGTTCTATTGTCAATGCCCCTGCTCACTCACTTCCTGTCACTCTCCTGGTAGCTTGATTTTACCTAGTTCAGCGCACCTCCAAGTATGCCCATGGCCCATTTATAGGAAAATCATCAAGGGTGCATGTTTAAAATACAGGTTTAAATGAGGCCTGCACATTTGTTCTTTCAGCAAGTCCCTCTGATGATTGCCATGCACACTAAAGTGTGACAGCCACTGCGGTTCTTGGGCCACTGGCTCCAGGTATTTCTTTTGTTTTACTTGGTGCTCAGGAAAATGGAATAGGGTTAGTCACTCCTCAGTTCATGCACCACTGTCATTATCCACCTACCCTCTTCACTGAGGTGTAGTTGATAGACAGAAACTGTGCATTTTAAAGTGTGCAATTGGATAAGTTTTGACACGTGTGTGTGTATACATATGTGTGTGTGTGTGTGTGTGTGTGTGTGTATATATATATATAAAAAACAGTGAAACTATCACCACAGTCAGGATAACCAAGCCTCATCCCCATTCCTTCTTCAACATAGGTACTGTCTTGTATTCTTCCAGTTCACCTCCACATGTTAGGCATATATTCTTTTTTTCATTTATCTTCAGATAGAGTGGGAGGGGGAAAGAGAAGGTGGGGGAGAAACATCGATGTGAGAGAGACACATTGAGTGGTTGTGGCTCTCCTGCACAACCCAACCAGGGCTGGGACCAAACTGCAACCGAGGTACATGCCCTGGACTGGAATGGAGCGCGAGACTCTTTGGTCCGAGGGCCAACTCTCTAACCGCTGAGCCAAACTGACCAGGGCTCTCCTTTTATGTTTAAATATATTTTTATTGATTTTTCAAGAGAGAGAAAGAAACATTGATGTGAGAAACATCAATCGGCTGCCTCCTGCACACTCCCCCACTGGGGATCGAGCCTGTAACCTGGGCATGTGCCCTGACTGGGAATCAAACCAGGAAGGCCATGGGGTGATGCTCAATCCACTGACACACCAGCAGGGCAGGTATATATTCTTAAAAATACACCATATGTTGCCATTTTGTGTGTGTGTACTCCACAAATATAGTTCTGGGCTATGGAAATCTGCTTCTTACATAGTTCATTCATCATAGGCTGTGGTGACCCATCCATTCTGCTGCATGTAAGTCTCCTTTACTACTGGCTAGCCTGTGGCCCACATTGCTTATGTTATGGTTAATTAACCCATTGCTTTATTAACAAACACTAGGTTGTCTTCAAGTCCTTGCTCACACCCACTTATACATGCTGTGATGAACGCTCTTCACGTGTATCCTTTTGATCCTCACATTAAAGTTGCACCGGTAACATACTCGAGGCGGAGACTGCATCCTTGACGTCTCTCGGGGCGACTGCTCTGTGGAATGGCTCCTCCAGTTCACACCCGCCTAGCAGTGTGTCTTTGTTCTACTTGATAGTATCTAACTTTCTGTGATGTGACCTCTCACCGATGCTTTAATTTGCATTTCTTGGATTGCTGGTGATATTGAGTATCTCATCATATGCGGATTGGCCATTTAGAGGTCTCCCCTTCTACAAATTAACTATTCATATATCTCGCTAATTTTTTATTTTATTTTCTCTTTTCCTTACTATTTTGCAAGATTTCCTAGACATAGATCCTTTGGTTTGGAATGTTAATAACATCATCTCCCAGTCTACTATCTACCTATTGATTTTGTAGTATTTTTGTTAGAACAAATCTTTAATTTTGTTTTATAGACAAACCTATCAATTTTCCTCCTGCTGATGCTCTTGGGGTTTTCTTTAAGTTATAAGTCTCCTCTCCAAAGTCAGAGAGAGATATTCACCCATATTTTCTTGTTACTATAGAGTTTAATTTTTTAAAATTAATTAATTTATTTTTGTTACAGATGTTTCTCCTTTTCCCCCCACTGACTCCCCCCTTCCCCTCCCTCCCCGCCCTGTCCCCAGCTTTGTTGTCCATGTCCATTGTTCATGCATATATGCACATAAGTTCTGTGGTTTATCCCTCCCCCCCACCCCCTCTTCTGGGGATTGTTAATCTGTACCCCACTTCAACGTCCCTGGGACTACCCCATTCCTCAGACTGTTATGTTCATTATATTCCACAAATAAGTGAGATCATATGATACTTGTCTTTCTCTGATTGGCTTGTTTTACTTAGGATAATACTTTCCAGGTCCCACCATGTCTTCTCAAAGGATAAGAGATCTTCCTTTCTTACAGCTGCATAGTACTCCATTGTGTATATGTACCACCGCTTTTTTATCCATTCGTCTACTGATGGACATTTAGGCTGTTTCCAGATCTTAGGTATTGTAAATAGTGCTGCTACAAACATGGGGGTACATATATTCTTTCTGATTGGTGTTTCAGGCTTCTTAGGGTATATTCCTAGAAGTGGGATCACTGGGTGAAATGGAAGTTCAATTTTCAATTTTTTGAGGTAACACCATATTGTTTTCCATAGTGGCTGCACCAGTCTGCATTTCCACCAGCAGTGTACTAGAGTCCCCTTTTCTCCACACCCTCATCAACACTTGTTGTTTGATGATTTGTTGATGGCAGCCATTCTGACAGGTGTGAGGTGACACCTCATTGTTGTTTTAATTTGCATCTCTCTGATGATTAGTGATGCTGAGCATTTTTTCATATGTCTCTTTGCCATTTGTATGTCCTGTTTGGAGAGGTGTCTATTTAGTTCCTCTGCCCATTTTTTAATTGTTTTTTTTTGTCTTCCTTTTGTTGAGTTGTATGAGCACTCTATATATATTGGAAATTAATCCCTTATCTGATATATCATTGGCAATTATGCTCTCCCATACAGTGGGTTGCCTTTCCATTTTGATGATTGTATCTTTTGCTGTGCAGAAGCTTTTGAGTTTGATGTAGTCCCATGTGTTTATTTTCTCCTTTGTTTCTGTTGCTTTAGGTGATGTATCAGTGAAAATTCTCTTGTATGTGATGTCTGAAAATTTGTTGCGTACATTTACTTCTAGGATTTTTATGGATTCATGAGTGACATTTAAGTCTTTTATCCATTTTGAGTTTATTCTTGTGTATTATGTAAGTTGATGGTCTAGTTTCATTTTTTGCATGTAGCCGTCCAATTTTCTCAACACCATTTATTAAAGAGGCTGTCTTTACTCCACTGTATGCTCCTGCCACCTTTGTCAAATATTAATTGAGCGTATTGCCTTAGGTCCATTTCCGGGTTCTCTGTTCTGTTCCATTGATCTATCTGCCTGTTCTTGTGTCAGTACCAGGCTGTTTTGATTAAAATGGCTTTGTAGTATAACCTGAAATCTGGTAATGTGATCCCTACAACTTTGTCCTTTTTTTTCAAGATTGCTGTGGCTATTTGGGGTCTTTTTGGTTCCATATGAACTTTTGAAGTATTTGTTCTAGTTCTGTGAAGTATATCATTGGTATTTTGATGGGGATTGCATTGAATCTATAGATTGCTTTGGGTAGTATGGACATTTTAATTATGTTAATTCTTCCAATTTATGAACAGGGTATGTGGTTCCACATTTTTATATCTTCCTCTATTTCTTTTTTCAATGACCTGTAGTTTTCTGCAAATAGGTTCTTTATTTCTTTGGTTAAGTTTATTTCTAGGTATCTTAATTTTTTTGCCACAATGGTAAATGGGATTGTTTTTTCAGTTTCTGTTTTTGTGAGTTCATCATTGGTGTATAAGAATGCCATCAATTTCTTGATGTTAATTTTGTATCCTGTTACTTTGCCAAATTTATTTATTAAGTCTAATAGATTTTTGATGGAGTCTTTGGGGTTTTCTACGTATATCATCATGTCATCTGTGAATAATGACAATTTTACTTCTTTTCAATTTGGATCCCTTTTATTTTTTCTTCTTGTCTGATTGCTGTGGCTAAGACTTTCAGTACAATGTTAAATAAGAGTTGCAAAAGTGGACATCCCTGTCTTGTTCCTGTTCTTAAGGGAAATGCTTCTAGTTTTTGCCCATTGAGTATGATGTTGGCTGTAGGTCTTTCATATATGGCCTTTATTATGTCGAGATATGATCCCTCTATTCCTAGATTGCTGAGCATTTTTATCAGAAATGGGTGCTGGATTTTTTCGAAGGCTTTTTTAGCACCTATTGATATGATCATATGATTTTTATCTTTTACTTTGTTTATGTGGTGTATCACATTTATTGATTTGTGAATATTGTACCAGCCTTGCAGCCCTGGGATGAATCCCATTTGGTCATAGTGAATAATTTTTTTGATGTATTGCTGGATCCAATTTGCTAGTATTTTGTTCAGGATTTTGGCATCTATGTTCATCGAGGATATTGGCCTGTAGTTTTTTTTCTTTGTAGTGTCTTTTTCTGGGTTTGGAATTTAAATTATGCTGGCCTCATAAAACGAGTTTGGAGGTCTTCCTTCTTCTTGAATTTTTAAAAATAGTTTGAGTAGAATGGGTATTAGTTCTTTTTTTGAATGCTTGGTAAAATTCCCCCGTGAAGCTGTCTGGGCCTGGGCTTTTGTTTGGTGGGAGAGTCTTGATTTCATCTTCAATTTCTTTTGTTGTTATTGGTCTGTTAAGTTTTCTATCTCTTCCCGGTTCAGTTTTGGGAGATACGTGTTTCTAGAAATTTGTCCATTAGAGTTTAACTTTTAACATTTAGGCCTTTAATACATTTGGGGTTTCTTTACAAAGATCATCTGGTGTAGGACTGAGGGAGCCAATTTCCCCAACACTAACTAACTACTGTACTGTATTACTTCCCCCAGAGATTTGCCATGCCCCATCTTATCATATATGAAGTTCCCATATGCAGCTACATCTATTCCTGGGTTCCCTGTTCTGCTCCATTGGTCATCTTGCCTCCTACCCCCTTTCTTCAAGCATGGCCTTGTGGTATTTCTTAATAACTAGTAAGGGAAATCTATTATTTGCTCACACCTTTTATTAGCAGTTTGTGGATGTTTTTTCTTCTATATACATTTTAAAATCAGTTTCTCAGTGTCCCAAAAATTGAAGGGGGGGGGGCATCTTACTGGAATAACACTGGATCTGTAGTTTAATATGTGAAGAAATAATATTCTTAAAACAGTAACCATATAATTAATTTATCACTCCATTTATTCAGGTCTTTGTTTATGTCCATTATTAATGAAGGTCTCCCCCCCTCCCCCAAGAATCTTGTACATTTATGTTAGATTATTTCCTAGGTAATTAAGGAATTAAAATTTTCATTCCCAATTTCTCTGGCTCTTTCTGTTGCTGACTGTTTGCTTGGATTTTCCTCCACCCTGGTCTTGTTTTCCCATTTGGTTTTCATAGCTTCTTGGTTTCTCTTTGTTTTCCTGGCTTCGGCCCTCACTCCTCTGCCTCTTCAGTTCTTCTTCCTCATCCCATTCCCTTGACCTGTAGCTACCTGGTCACCAGCTATGACCATTTAGATATTCTTTATTCAGAGTGCTGTAGAGATGTTACAAAAAGAAAGACATATCTGATATGTAGCCCAGGATGTTAGTGAGTCTGTGTCTGAAGCAGACTACACTTACATGGGGGTAAAAATAGGACCATTGATGTGCTTTTACACCACAGAATGTTTGTGAAACTGAACTTGTTCCAAAGTATATCAATTAGAAAAATATCAGCTCCTACAATACAAAATTCAAATAATAATAATAGTAGCCTAAATAATTAAGGCATTTATGATCTCACATAACAAGAAGTCTGGAGGTAGTTCCAAGCTTGTTCAATGAAGTCATTTTGGCATTTCTTCAGGCTTTTCCCTCATGGCTGCAAGAGAGTTGCCATGACTCCAAACATTACATCCTCACCCTAGCACATTTAAGAAGTGAGGAGTTGGAGGCAGAGGAGCCCCCAAAGAGTTCTCGTATTTTCCTTTCTTTTCATCAAGGACAAAAATCTTTCCCAGAAGGCCCCTAGATGTCTCTTTCTAGCTCAGTAGCCAGAACATTGTGGCATAACTTCTCTGATCCATTGCTGGCAAAGGGAATGGGATTGTCATGATTGGTTTAAACCAATTCATAATTTAGTCCCTGGGCTGGACATTTTCACAACCAAACAAAATCGATGTTCTTACTGATAGCAAAAGACACATAGAGAAGGGTTGATAGGTAGAAAACTAACACAGATTCCTAATGCAGATGGGAAAAGATTTGAGGTGACTTTTGCCAACATGGTGGCATGGGTAAACGCAGTATCACCTCCTCCCACAACCACATCAGAATTACAACTAAACTACAGAACAAACATCCTTCAGAACCATCTGAAATCAAGCTGAATGGAAGTCCTATAACTACAAAATTAAAGAAGCAGCCACATCAAGACTGGTAAGAGGGATGGAGGTGCAGACAGGCTGGTCCCACACCCACGTGTGGTGGTGGATAAATGACATGAGGGACACCTTGGCTGGGAAGGTCCTCCCTGAGGAGCAAGGGGTCCTATTCCATACCAGGCACCCCAGCTTAAGGTTCCAGTGTCAGGAATAGAAGTCCCCATAACTTCTGGCTGGAAAAACCAGCAGGAATCAAGGCTGAGGGAGGCTGAGGCTGCTTCCCAGGCAGTTCCTCTTAAAGGGCCCGCACATGGACTTACTTGGACTTGCTCCCTCCAGGGTCCAGCATTGGGGAGGCAGCTTGAAAGGTACAAGAGACATATGGGGAAGAACCGAGTTATTTGGCATTGGGGTGAGAGCTAGAGAGGCAGCTTTTACCCAGCCAGACATGCTGGTAGAGGCTGCTGTTCCTTTGGTGAGCCCTTCCCCCATGGGTCAGGCAGACAGCTCCCATATCTGGGATTCCAGTAACCTGGCTCACACTGGTAGCCCCACCCTGGTGATTCCCTGAGGCCCCGCCCCACCCAACTTTCAGGCCCACCCAAGCTGTTTCCAGTGGCTTTACCGTGTGATTGGCCTGTCTTGGATCCTGCTTCAGATTTTTCTAAATTCTCTTAAACAATCAGCATCTGGCCTCAGGGAGCCCCATACCTCCCTCTAAGTGTCTCCAGGCCTGACACTAGAAGCAGCCAGCTTTGGTTCATAGCTTGGCTTTACCTGGGCACCTCAAAGCCCAGCACGAGAAGCAGCTATCTGCAGATCACTTTGTAGCTTATGCCTGGTGGTCCTGGATAGAACACAGGCAGTGGCTGACATTGCCCCAGCTTTAACCATGTCAAAACATCACTACCCAACCACCTCCACAAATGACACACTCAAGTAATGGACTCAGTGGGGACCAGAGCCCTGCTGAAGTAAGTCTTATTCTGTGTGCTGGGCCCCTGCACAGCTGATCCTTGAAGCTAGTCAGAGGTCAGTGGTCAGTGGGCCCAGCCAGTCTTTGCAGCTGATCAGACAGAGTAAACCTCTCCCACTGATGTACCAACAGCAATCAAGACTCAATTACAACAGAAGGGTAGACAGTCCACATGAGGAGTGCACCTTTAGAGTCTAGCTGAGGTGATCAGAAAGACTGTGCTACTGGACCCTAAGGATACCTACTATAGTAGGCCACCCTATGAAGCCCAGGAGATGGATGTAGCAGCTCTATCTAATACATAGAAACAAACAGGGAGGCAGCCAAAATGAGGAGAGAAAGAAACATGTCCCAAATGAAAGAACAGAACAAAACTCTAGGAAAATAATTAAATGAGATGGAGATAAGCAATCTAATAGATGCAGAATTCAAAACACTGGTTACAAAAATGCTCAAGGAACTTAGTGAGAATTTCAAGGAACTTAGTGAGGACCTCAAGAGGATAAAAAAGGACCAGTCAGAAATGAAGGATGCACTAACTGAAATAAAGAATAATTTACAGAGAATCGATAGTAGAGTAGGTGAAGCCAAGAAGTAAACAATTGATTTGGAATATAAGGAAGCAAAAAACACCCAATCAGAACAGCAAAAACAAAATAATCAAAAGAAATGAGAATAGTGTAAGGAGTCTCTGGGACAATTTCAACTATAACAACATTTGCATCATGGGGGTGCCAGAAGAAGAAGAGAGAGAACAAGAAATTGAGAACCTTTTTGAAAAAATAATGACAGAAAACTTCCTTAACTTGGTGAAGGAAACTGACATACATTTTCCAAGAAGCACAGAAAGTCCCAAACAAGATGAACCCAAAGAGGTCCACACCAAGACACATCATCATCAAAATGCCAAAGGTTAAAGACAAAGAGAGAATCTTAAAAACAGCAAGAGAAAAGCAGTTAGTTACCTACAAAGAAACTCCTATAAGACTGTCAGCCGATTTCTCAAAAGAAACTTTGCAGGCCAAAAGGGAGTGACAAGAAATATTCAAAGTGATTAAAAGCAAGGACCTACAACCAAGATTACTCTATCCTGCAAAAGTATAATTTAGAATCGATGGGCATATAGTTTCCCAGACAAGAAAAAGCTAAAGGAGTTCATCACCACCAAACCGGTATTATATAAAATGTTGACGGGGCTTCTTGAAGAAGAACAAAAATATGAACAATAAAATGGCAATAAATACACATCTATCAACAATTGAATCTACAAACAAAATGCACAAGCAGAACAGAAACAGACTCATAGATACAGAGAATTTTTTGTTGGTTGCCAGGTAGGAGGTGGTTGGGGGGATGGGTGAAAAAGGTGAAGAAATTAGAAAGTACAAATTGGTTGTTAGACTGAAAAACCCCAAAGGGAAGGGGGTTTTTCATATAAGCCAAACAATTTATATGCATATATGCATAACCAGTGGGTGCAGATAATAGTGTGGGGAAAGCAGGAGGGAGCCTGGGGGGGGGGGGGGCAATGAGGGAAAACAAGGCTGACATCTGTAATACATTAAAAAATAAAGATAAATTTAAAAATAAATAAAAAAATAAATACGTTTAATGCAACAGTACTGGTATCCTATAGGTTCTTTTATAAGGTTCTCTTATACATTTGCTGAAATGAATAATCAAATAATGTATTAACTAGCTAGAAATTATGTATGGTATAAAAATAAACCAAGTAAAACTATTTTTCATTGTCAAAAAAATTAAATGAGAAGATTTGAGGCAAGACCATCTATGTTCTTCAATCTTAGGGCCCTGAGGTTTGACGTTTCTCATTTATTTATTGAGCAGTGTTGATTAAGACTTGGTATGCTAGGCACTGGAATACAATGATAAGCCAAACTGGACTAGACCCACACCACCACAAGGATTGCAGTGTTGTATGGGAGCACACATTAAATGAACATTCCCACAAAAATATAAAGTTACCAATTATTAAAGTGCTGTGAAGAACTGGAACAAGGAATAAGGGGAGTATATAATGAGGGTACCCGTTTTGAAGCAGTGGTAATTCTTTCTCATCCCAGTGAGGAGACATAGAGGTGCTAAGAAGGTTGGTAGCCAGGCAGATGCCTGAAGTTGCCATGAAAAGGGAGAGGGGTCTATGGGACTAGAGGCAAGTGGTTGAGGCTCTGGAATCCAGTGGTGAGCACCAGCCCGTTGACCCCAAACAGGCCGATGGACCAAAGCTCACCTGTCTAGGGAGTTGACTATTCCAGCTACTCCACAGCAGAAAGCAGGAGGGATCCAGGGTGCCCTCTCTGGATGGGTTTAAGGACTCTGCCTCTCCTCTACTGTCACAATGTCAATGACCCATAGACCTCTCTTCATATACCCAGGGACCACCTTGGAGGAAAGAAGCAAAGGCCTGTCATTTATTCCTAAAGAACTGAGATTCCTAAAGAAATATTTGAACTATTAGATCAGTATAAAATGATTGGATAGAAAAAAATGAAGGTTCTTTCCACATTCCTCACCAGGAGTTGGTAAGGAAAACTAGAGCAGGTACCTAAAAACTAAATACATTTTTATTGCAACTGAGTTAATGTAAGTATATTTTTTAAAAGCGTATGAGAAAAGTACTATTGTGGACTCCATTTTATAGACAAGGAAGTTGAGGTTCAAATAAGTAACTAATCCTGTTGTCAAGAAGTGGCTGATCTCGAATTCAAACCCACTGTGACTTATAACTTCCATGCCCTTAACTACTTACATGGTGCTACTTTATCAGGCTGTAAGTGCAATAAGCACATATAAACTTTCAGGATTATGTGGACAGGGAAGAGATAATTTCTAGAAATGGAGGGCTGAAGAAAGCTTCATAGCTCCGGCCCCACCTTTTCCTTTGTAACAAACAATGGTAGTTAATT
The DNA here is from genome assembly GCF_014108415.1 of Molossus molossus. Lineage (NCBI taxonomy): Eukaryota > Metazoa > Chordata > Mammalia > Chiroptera > Molossidae > Molossus > Molossus molossus. The sequence goes on along the minus strand of NW_023425344.1, from coordinate 216,135,943 downwards.
GACAGTCACGTCAGCTAACTTCAATGTCTGGATCACCTGTCTTTTTTCCCCATGGTTTTTCAGTCATGTGATCCTGTCTTTCGGTGTACCTAGTAAGTTTTCAATGAATGCCAGACTAAGTTGTAGAGATTTCAGATGAAATCCTATTTCAGAGAGGATTTACCATCCCCCTGCTGTCCAGACAGAATGGTGGCTGATCATGTTATTCCATTTAGTGATTGGCTGAGGCAAGGTTGAAGTATAGCTCTGGTAAGTCTCATTCTGCCACTGGTTTATCTCTGACCTGCATTTTCCACACACACACACACACACACAAACCATTGTACTCTGCAAGCCCCTCCCCCAGAGGGTACTGCTCTAACCTTAATCTTACAAGAGTGCTGAAAAACTTCACTCCGCTTTCTTTTTAGAGGCAGGGTTTCCACTTGCATTTTAAAACCTCTGCTCTGAACAGCTCCAGTCTTTGCCAAAGTTCTCAGGAGGAAGCAGGCTGAATGCTCGAGGCCCTTCCAAGACTTTCACCAAAACGCTGCTGCTTTCTGTCCTCTGTACCAGACCTCTTCCAGACTTGCCCTGCACCTCACACCGACGCTCAGCCTCCTGAAAATGCCCTGAGTGTAAAAGAGGCTGTGGAAGCAGCTCTCTCAAGTTTTCCCTCTCCAGTGCCTTAGATCTTCCCGTTTTCCTCGCCTCAGCAGTTCTTAGCATCCTTCGAAGAGATCGCTTCTGTGTTGTATTTGGTTTTTCTGTTTATCTAGAGGGAGTGCTGGTCTGCTGGCTGCAATTTCATTCACGTGGTCAACCCAGACGAGGAAGCAATTAAGCTGGGAAGAGCAGATGGATTTGAATGTGGAGCAGCTCTGATCTTCCTGTCACCAAAGCTACTGCTCGTGGTGATCTTTCTGTATTAGTTGGCCCCTTCTCAGAGACTTCATCTTTTATTCCTTCCACTAGTCCTATCATTTCTCCTCTAGCTCCTCCTTCACGCTTTTTGGTGTAATAGAAGCTTCAGCACCCATCACTCCTCTGCACACTCTTCCTTGTAAATCCACACTCTCTGGACTTCAGCAGCCACCTCTGTGTGAATAACCCCCGAGTCTCCGCCAGGAACACCGCCCTGTCTCTGGAACTCCACTCTTATCTTTATAGCCGCTCACCTCTGCCCACCTCAATGACCGTGAGGAATGATGATGGGAGGGGGACAGGGAGGAAAGCAATTTGCAATCTCTTCTTAAAGGGGAAGAAGAGACACAAATAATCCTAAAAGTAGGGGTACCATGTATCTGGGGAAGCAGAAATACTGATGCTAAGAATGTGAGAGAGGGTTAGACAAGGAACTGGCCTGGAGGGTATAACTTTTGTGTCTTAAATAAAGACCTGATTTTTTTTTTAGAGCAGTTTTAGATTCACAGCAAATTGAGAGGATGGTTCAGAGATTTCCCACACACTCCCTGCCCCCACACATGCACAGCCTCTTTCTCTGTCAACATCTCCCATCAAAGTGGTATATTGGCTATAATTGAGAAACCTACACGGACATATTATAGTCACCCAAAGTCCATAGTTTATGTTAGAGTTCACTGTGTACATTCTATGGGTTTGGACAAATGTATAAGATGTATCTCATTATAGTATCATACAATGTATTTTCACTGTCCTAAAAATCCTCTGTGCTCCTCCTATTCATCCCTCCACACCCCTGCACCCCCCACCCCCCTGGCAACCGCTGATCTTTTTACTGCCTCCATAGTTTTGCCTTTCCAGAATGTCACACAATTGGAATTACAGTCCTTTCATATTGGCTTTCCACTTAGTAATATGTATTTCAGATTTCCCCATATCTATTTATGGCTGACAGCTCATTTCTTTTTAGCTGTTAATAACATTCCATTGTCTTGATATACCACAGTTTATTTATCCATTCACCCACCAAATTTGGCAGCTTCCAAATTTGACAATTCCCTGATGATGATTATGAATAAAGTTTCTGTAAACACCTATGTACAGGTTTCTACAATTCCCTGACGACATAAGATGTGGAGCATCTTTTCATATACTTATTTGTTATCTGTATATCTTCCTTGGTGAAGTATCCGTTAAAGTCTTTGGCTCATTTTTCAGATCAGATTGTTTTCTTTTTGTTGAGTTTTAAGAGTTCTTTGTATACTGTGGACAACATTCATTCATCAGATGTGTGTTTGGCAAATATTTTCTCCTGTCTGTGACTTGTCTTCTCCCTCCCTTGACATTGTTTTCTCAGAGCAGACGTTTTTAATTTTGTGAAGTCTAGCTTATTATTTCATTCACAGATTGTGCCATTGGTGTTGTACTTATATTATTATCTTTTGTTAAACCTCCCCCTAGGATATTTTTCCATTGCTTTTTAGATAGAGTAGAAGGGAAGGAGGGAGAGAGAGAAACATTGATGTGAGAGAGACACATAGATTGGTTGCCTCCCACATGACCCCAATCAGGGCCAGGGATTGAACTTGGAACCCAGGCACATGTCCTTGATCAGAAATCAAACCCACAACCCTTCTGTCTTAGGGCCAACACTATAACCACTGAGCCAAACTGGCTGGGGCTTGGTGTTGTACTTAAAAAGTAATTGTCATACCCAAGGTCACCTAGGTTTTCTTCCATATTATCTTCTAGCATTTTTAGTTTTGCATTTTATGTTTAGGTTTACAATGTATTTTGAGTTAATTTTTGTGAAGGGTATAAAATCTGTGTCTAGATTCTCTCTCTTTTTTTTTTTTTGCATGTGGATGTCCAGTTGCGGTAGCACCATTTATTGAAAAAACTATTTTTTCTTCATTATATTGCCTTTTCTCCTTTGTTAAAGAGCAGCTGATGAAATTTATGTGGGTCTATTTCTGGGCTTTCTACTCTGTTTTATTGGTCCATTTGTTATTGTCTCATCGATACCATGCTGTTTTGACTACTGTGGCTTTATAATAAGTTTTGAAGCTGGGTAGTGTCAGTCCTCCAATTTCCTTTTCCTTGAATATTGTGTTGGCTATTCTGGTCTTTTGCCTCTCCATGTAATCTTTAGAATCAGTTTGTTGGTATCTACAAAATAACTCGCTGGGATTTTGATTAGGATTGTATTGAATCTATAGATCAAGTAGGAAGACCTGACATCCTGACAATATTGAGTCTTTCTGTTTATGAACATGCAGTCTCTCTCCATTTATTTAGTTCTTTGATTTCATTCACCAGAGTTTTATAATTTTTCTCATACACACACACACACACACACACACACACACACATATAGATTTATAAATAAATATTTAATTTGGGGGGAGTGTTAATGTAAAATAGTATTCTGCTTCTAATTTTAAATCCACTCATTCATTTCTGATATATAGGAAAGCAAGTGACTTTTGTATATTAACCTTGTATTCTGCAACCTTGTTATAATGACTTATTGGTGGCAGAAATATTTTTCTCCAGTCTTTCAGATTTTCTATGTAGATGATCATTTTATCTGTGAATAAAGACAGTTTTATTTCTTCTTTTCCAATATGTATACCTTATTTTTTGTCTTACTAAATTAGCTAGGACTTCCAGTACAGTGTTGAAAAGGAGTGATGCAGCAAACACCCTTGCCTTTTTTCTAATTTTAGTTGGAAAGTTTTCAGTTTCTCATCTATTAATTATGATGTTAGTTGTAGAATTTTTGTAGATATATATTGTTTCAAGTTGAGAAATTTTCCCTCTACTCATGGGCTTTATTTATTTATCATGACAAAGTATAACATTTTAAAGCAAAGAAGAGAGAGGGTGTAAAAGAAAAAAATTATAAAAATGTGATTTTCTTGTGATTTCTGCATTTATTTTCAGATAGAGCAGGGGAGGAAAGAGGGAGGAAGAGAGAGAGAGAGAGAGAGAAAGAGAGAGAGAAACATCAACTGGTTGCCACCCCCACAACCTCAACCAGGGCTGGGGGCGAACTGAAACCAAGGCACACGCCCTTAGCAGGAACCGGACCCGGGACTCTCTGGTCCGCAGGCCGACGCTCTAACTGCTGAGCCAAACCGGCCAGGGCAAGGTTTATAAAGATTTTGAAGACAGTTGTTACAAGAGGGAAAGTTTTGATATAAATTATAATATGTGGATACTTTAGAAATATAGATATTATAAAGATAGTAGTATTTCAGATCAGTAGAGAAAAGAAAGATTATTTAATAAATAGTGTTGGAATAGCTGTTTAGCCATCTGAAAAAAAAATTGTATTCAAGCCTAAAACTTTAAATCAGGATAAATTTCAGATAGATCAAAGATATAAAAGTTAAAAATAAATCATAGATATGTAAAAAAAAAAAAAAGAGGCCATAGGAGATATATATTTTTACAGTCTCAGACTGGGAAAGCCTGAGAGAAAACACAGAAGCTATAAATTAAAAAGATTTCTAAAATGCCAGTGGTAAAGTTAAATGACAAGCAACGAACTAGAGAAAATATGTGCAACTAAAACCACAGATAAATCACTATATAAAAAGCTCGTATAAGTCAATAAGAAAAAGGTCAGTGACATGCTGGACAAAAAAAGAGAAAAAGTATAAATGGTTTGTAGGAACAGTTTACAAACTGCCCTTAAATATGTGAAAGGATTCTCAATCTCACTCATAAAGATAAATACAAATTAAAACTATACTGAGACACCATTATGATTCACCTATCACGTTAACAAAGGTTAGAGAGAAGTTGGAACTACACTATGTTAGCAAAGGTGTGAGGAAACAGATACTTTCTCCACTACTGAGGGTTTTTCATTGGTACAGTCTCTAAGAGGGGAAATTCAGCAAGTTTTGTGAAAATTACAAATGCTCATATTCTTGTATCCAGCATTTCCCCTCTAGGACTTTGTTCTTTTTTTTAAATATGTTTTTATTGGTATTTTAGAGAGAGAGGAAGGGAGAGAGAGAGAGAAAAAAAACATTGATGTGAGAGAGAAACATCCATTGACTGCCTCCTGCACGCCCCCTACTGGGGATCGAGCTGGAAACCCTGGCATGTGCCCTGACCAGGAATCGAACTGGGACCTCTCAGTCCATGAGATGATGCTCAATCCACTGAGCCACACCGGCTGGGCAGGACTTTATTTTTAATATAAATGTGCTGATGTGTAAATAATGTATTAATTGCAGAATTCCGTATGATGGCAAACGATATCCATCTATAGAGAAACTGGCTAAATAAAATATGCTTTATTCATGCAACAGAGTACAATGAGATGCAGCTGTACAAGGAGTCACAGAGCTCTTCTTGTGCAGATGCAGAGCATCTCCAAGACGTACTGTCAAGTAAAAACAATGAGATGCAGAAAACAGTGTGTGGAGCATGTTAGCCTTCATGTAAAAATGTCCACAGAAGAATATATGTGTACATTTAAATATTTGGATCTATCTAAAATAACTCTAGAAGGGTAAAGGAGAAATTAGGACTTGCTTTTCCCTAGGACAGAGGACTGGGTAGCTAAGGGCCATGGGTGAGAGGGAAATTTTCTCTATATATCCTTTTGATTTTTAAACCACATGACTGTATTTCCCATTAAAAATAAATTGCAAAATACCTTCGGGAAAGTAAATATATTTAAAAACTTTGGTGAAGTCAGAAGGTTGTTTGCCAGAGAATGGATTTCCAGGAGGTGGGAGGGTGAGAGAACTTGGACGGTTTTTAAAGGACACAGTGTGAGAGTTTTGTCAATAAGGAAAAGAACACAACATATGCGCGGTCCTCCTCAGATTATCAGTGTTTCCTCCTAGGCCTTGGCTATAAAAAGCTGTTCTCCTTTGCTGAGCTCACAGAGCCTCCCTCACTTCCTGTCTCCCAGATGCTGGCACTTGCTGGTGTGTGACCTAAAAGACCTTCTGCCAGGGTGAGTGGCATTACTGAGAAGTGTCTGGACTTCTCTTTGAAAGCTGAATGCTTCTGTGTGCTTGTGCGCTCACTATTGGTATGTCTGTGATGTTTCCTTAAAAAAAAAAATGCTAAGGTGATATTGGTTAATAAAATTATATAGGTTTCAAGTGCACAATCCTATGATACCTCATCTGTATATTACATTGTATGCCCATCACCTAAAGTCAAATCTTCCATCACCATATATTTGACCTCCTTTACCCTTTACTATCCCCCCACCCACTCCTATCTTATGTGAGTTTTCTAAGGACTCAGTCAGATAATAGAAACTTATTCTCCTCTCAAGTTGGTGCTCCAGAAACCTCTCATTTCCCTCAAGGTTGTTAGATCCTGGAGACCGAGAACAAAAAGAGTCATCCTTTTATTAAATCTGCTTTTGCTATCCTTGATAACCCTCATGGAAATCAATGAAAAGATTTTAAAAAATTAGAAAATACAGTTGAAGCATGGTTAGACAAGTTACGCCAAAAAGGAGAAATGCAAATGGCCAATAAACATGAAAAACATTGTACCTCACTAGTAATAAATGAAATGCCAATAAAAGCACTTTTTAACCTATAAAACTGGAAAAAATTTGAAAAGAATGATAATAACTAGTGTCGAAGAGGGTGTGAGATAATAGGTACTTTCATATACTTTAAAGAGAATATAAATTGGTTCAAACTTTCTGGAGGGCAATTTGGCAAATTGATATAGCATTTTAAAATGTGTATACTGACTTTTAAATGGTCACATCTAAGACCTTATCCTAAGGAATTAACAGGATAAATGCACAGAAATGCTTGTATAAGAATGTTCTTTAGTGTGTCATTTATAAAAACAGAAGATTGGCAAACCTCAATATTTGCCAGGAGGGGAACAGGAAGCTATGTAATGGAAAAAGATGGAGAGATATCCTCAACATAGTAAGTAAAACAAAGATTATGTAATGAAATGTATAACATGATCACCTAAATATTTTTTTCTATATGTTTGTATTAAAAAATAAAATTTGGAACACCAAATATTAATCACTATCATCTCTGGATGTTTTGAATAATAGGTAATCTGTACTTTCTGTGTATGCTTCCCTGTAGTTTCGGATTATTAAAAAATCATAAACATTTATTATTTTTATTATTTGGAGAAACAATGAAACCATGACCCTCCTTCCAAAACTCATGTATGATCCTTAGAAATAAAAAGAAAACGACTGTAGATGAGTGATGCAGATATTTCCATGACATGGCTTTTGTTACCATAGCAAAGTGCACACAGGAATACCATCCAAGACTCAACAACTGTGTGTCTGTCTGTCAGCTGTTTCAGCAAGATTTCCTTCCCTGTTGCAGGTGAGAAGCTGAATTTTCCAGCGAACTTCCCACAAAATTGCTACTTCACCAGTTGGGTTCCAGAAATAATATTATGAACATGGTATGTCATGGAAATGGTCTTTGATTTCCATTTTCCACAGAGAAAAGACGCCTCAGGCAGAAGCAGCATTACAGTTGTTCCTTCTGTCTCCCTCACTCGCTCTGCACACTCACCCCAGCCTCACCCCCTCCGTCTCTTCTATCACCCTTCCCTCTCTCTTCTTTCTTCTTGTTCTCTTTTACTTCTCTTTCTACCACCCCTATCTTCCTTTTCAGTCATTTTCTCACCAGATGTTTCCTGAGAGTTTTCCAGGTGCCATGGACTGAGCTGGGCGCTGAAAGCCACTTGAGAACCATCAAGGGGGCATGAGACCGGCACTGTCTCCAGCTCCCCGCAGGCGCTGGCAACTCTGAGGCTCAAGGGTAATGCTGGGATGTCGTGATTTACCTCACTTAATGGTGAAATACTGGGATTGATACTATTATAATATTTTTAATATTCAATTTGAAACATGAGTGAAACAATATGTGCAGTACTTTTCAAAAGCACACATTTATAAGCCTGATTCAAAACATTAAGCAAATGTGTAAGATATGAAAGACATAAACATTGAATATTCAGTATTAAGCTATTACAAATTAGCAGGCAAGTTAACAATATGATGTTATAAATAAGCACTCATAAAGTAAAAATTTAATTGCATTTGAAAACTACATAATTGAAATATCATAGTAATGTTATTTGATTTTTAAAAACAAACTCGGCTGGTGTGTCTCAGTTGTTGGACATTAACCCATGCATCAAGAGGTCGCCAGTTCGATTTCTGATTGGGACACATGCCCAGGTTGTGGGCCCGATCCCCAGTGGGGGCAGGCAGGAGGCGGCCAGTCAATGTTCTCTCTCATCAATGTTTCTATCTCTCTTCCTCTCCCTTCCTCTCTCTCTAAAATCAATAAAGAAAAAAATTTAAAAACAAAGTGCTGTCGTGATGTTATTGTTGAAGTGCCAGTGTATTTTTATGCAATTTTCTTTAATTGTTGAAAATACTCTTTCTAACTCTATGCTAGTGGGTGAAGAGTGAAAAACTATTATAGATTATTTCCTTCTGACTCACTGACCTTCAAAAATAAGATTTCTTGCTTTATAACTGACGAGTTCTGGGGGTTCTTAGGAGTTTTTTGATGTGTGCGGATACACATACATGTACGTTTTGTGTGTGCACATGTACATATGTGTGGCATGCATGTATAGGTGTATGTAGGGTATGTGTGTGTAGGTGTGTTGTGTGGGATATATGTAGTGTGGGGAGTGTGCATGTGTGTGGGTACATGTGGTATGACTGTGTGTACCTATGTAGTGTATGTGGTCAGTAAGTGTGGACAACTATGTGTGGTATTTGTGCATGGGTAGGTGAGTGGTGTCGTGTGGTATGTGGTCGGGGGTGTGCAGCAGGCAGAGACTGGCCAAGCTCCCAGACTCTGCAATTCGACTCTGAACACTAATCTTTCTCCCCTGATCTCTGCTGACTGATCAGAAGGCGCTTTGTTTATGCATGTGGGACAGGGACACAAAACCAATACTAGTGTGTGAGGCTGAAGGCCTGGCAAAGAGTGCCCACCTCCAAGTCACTCTGCAGCTGCCAGGTGAGGAGAGGGCTAGACAGCTGTCTTACTTAAAACAAAACAACCCTAAGAGGCTCTGGGAGCCCCGAGGGAGGTCAGAGCACCAGGGCTGCAAAGCCTCAGAGGGTATCTGGTCCAGTGTGTGTCAACCTGAGGATTTCATGTTTTAGTGAGCAGTAAAATCAATTTAGTGAACTGCAAAAAGCTTTTTTAAAAAAAGTAGATTAGAAAAGTGCACATTGTACTAATAAGAATAAGTACAGAATCTTGGAACGTTTATTTCAATTATGTGTGTGTGTGCGTGTGCGCGCGCGCGCGCGTGCGCAAGTGCATGCTGGGAAATGATGTAAGATGAATTTGTCATTAGCTGTGGCCACTATTTACATTTTTGTTTTATGGTGAGAAAATGGAGGGTATCTGAGGGAAGTGGTCTGCCTTCTACGGTCACAGCTAACTGGTGACGGGAACAGTCTTTCTATTCCATTACACGTGCTAAAGAGCCAACGGCGAGTCACTAGAAAGGACCAGAATGACGATTTCTCTCTTCTGTTAGTGGAAAATAGCACTTTTAGTCTTTTTAAAAAAAATGTTTTTGCTCCTCAAAATATTCAAACTTCCTGCAATTTCCAAATGAGAGAATTGAACAAGGTGGCTGATGTTCAAGTTTCCCTTCAACTTTGAAAATTCTAGAGCTCTATAATTTTAAGGATGTCAGAGAGAGAATATGTAGGTGATTCAGGGCTGGTCGGTGGGGAAACTATTTTTATCTAGAAACAGTTAATATGGTTCAAGTGTCCCCTCTGTCCCCGTGGGGCCTGGGGGAAGTCATCGGACACCTTCCCCACTGTTCAAATGGTCTGTTTCTCACAGCTGCTTTGTGGGAGTCAAACATGATCTGTGTGTGAGATGCTCGGGAAAGCACAGGGGCGAGACAGGATGCTGTGAGCCATCTTCCATAGTCTGGTCTTTGCATGCTGTCTTGGAGTCAGTCTGCAGGGCAAGAGGTGAACACCTAAGACCAACCAGGGCACCCTTCCTGTCCTACACAAGGTGACTTAATTTGCCTATTATCCTAGTGAGAATTACATGATATAATCGCTTATCATGTATTTAAAGGATTTTGTAGGTTACGAACATGCAAAGATAGGATTCTCCCACGAACATTGAAATCAAAACAAAGCCTGGAACTGGAAAGGATTTTGTAGGTTATGAACATGCAAAGATAGGATTCTCCTACGAACATTGAAGTCAAAACAAAGCCTGGAACAGGAACTGTGTCCTGACTTTGTCAGTCACTGGGCCTGCTCACATAATGACCCTTAGAGCTAGACCCTGCCCACCTCTCCAGTCTATATTTTGACGATTCCCCTTCCCTCGCAGATACCAGCCACGCTGGCCTGCTCTTCAAACGCTCCATGCTGCATCTCTGCCTTTGCACATGCTGTTCCCTCCGCCTGGAAAGCTCTCCCTCCTGCCTTTTCCTCGACTACGCTTGCTGAGCCTTCAGAGCTCAGCTCGGCTCTTAGTTTTCAGAGGCCAAGCTAGGACACCGGTGGCAAAATCACAGTGTCATGAAACTTGCTTTTGAGGGGTTTGGGTTGTGATTTTACATTCGCTTGTGGAATTGTTTGATTAACTCTTCATCTCTTTACCTTATTAGTTCCATGAAGGGAGGGAGGTTTTCTATCTTTACCCCCTACTGAGCCCCAACACCAAGGATAGTGTCTAGCACATAATTCAGTGCTTTAAAATGCCATGCTGAATAAATGAATAGATCTATGGGTCTATAGACCACACTCAGAAAGCACATATTTTATGCCTATTTCTGCATGTGCTGTGCGCGTGGTTACAGAACAGGTACTGAATGAATAGTTCTTGAGCAACTATTAACATCAGAAATATGACCAAAGAAGACTCTTTTGGAGAAAGTCAGCCTGGACCTAAACTTCTTCATTGCAGGAAGATTCCGTACCCTCAATAGGCATATTTTTGCATTTTTCTGAATGAACATTTGAAATGCTCCAGTTTCTTTCTGTTGCCTTTTACTCCTCAGTAGCTGAGGGGAGCGGAATGAGAGGCCCTTTGTTGGCCGTGTGGTCTTTACTTCTCGTTCACACACACGGTGCACATTCAAACCCGTTGGCGTTGGCTGGTAGACACCGCCCTGTTGCCTGGTTCCATTGTGCATCAGGAAAAAGTTTTTGGGTGCCTGCCTATGAAATATTTAACAAAGAACATTTGTGTAGCATTTCACAAAGCACCACTGCCTATGTTATCTGGGTTAAGCTCCATAAAACTGTTATGAGAAGATGACATTTTCCAAATTTTACACACAATGAAACTAAAACATGTTGAGTTGCTTGTCCAGGGTAACAGAGCAAGTATTTTGGAGAGCAGGACTCGTTCCCAGGTCTTTACATTCCATCGTTTTATATGACTATATAATACCCCCTTTGTACCCATGTTTCATAAGTTTTAGAATACTTCATAAGTGTACCTTATATTTTATGACATTTCTTATTTTTCCAAATATGCCACATTAATTCATGTGATACAATGATTTTCTGAATTAGGTGGCACAAGTATTTGTCCCATTTTTACAAAGAAGTAGTTACTGAGCTATCTGGGTAGGCCCAGGATAATCACAAGGGTCCTCATAGGAGGGAGGTCGGGGGGCAGAGAGATCGGGTGTGAAGATGGAAGCGGGCACCCTAATCAGGAGAGGGGTTTGCAGACGCCGTGCTGCCAGCTTTGAAGCTAGAGGAAGGGGCCGCAAGCCAAGAAATGCAGGCGGACTCGAGGAGAGACATACTTCCCGGAGAAACAGCCCTGCCAGTACCTTGTCTGTAGGACTTCTGACCTCCAGAACTATAATACATTGGTGTTGTGTTAAACTACTACATTGTGGTAATTTGTTCAGAAGCAGCAGAAATCTAATATACCCCTGTCCACAGTGATTGGCCTCAGCAGATAAGGAGACCAGACTATTTCTGGCATATCCAGACCCAGGCCTGGAGGAAAGAGTTGTGACAGGTAAGAGAAAGGCCTTAGGACACGCAGAGAGGTGACTAAGCTGCAAACCTCTGCAGACTTGGAGGGAGATGTGATGTCTTGTGCTCCTCTCCGAAGTCTTCAGTGCTTCCAGGACATGGGGACTAAAACCCCAATCCTGGACCCAGCCTCTCTCTCTGACCTCTTCGGAACCCACCGCACCCTCCCCCACCACACTGCCCAGACACGTACCTCCTTCCTGTCCTTCGAAGCCTTGGCACTGTTTGTCTCCTCTCCTCACCCAGAATTCCACAGGGCGCCTTCATCACCTCTTCAGGATGCACCTGACCACCTCTCCAAAGTGCTCTGCACCATCAACTACTCTTATTTTCTTTATAACACCCATCACTGCCCGAGACTATCCTCTTTGGTGATCACTCACATTGTCTGGGCCCTTCACTAATATGTACGTTCCCGAGAACTCTTGGCTCGCAGCTCTATTTCAAGTGCCTGCGGATATTGGCGGGTCAGTAAGTATTTGTGGACTGAGTGAACTGGCCAGAAGCAGCCTAAAACGAGAGCACCCAGCTTCCCCAAGCCTCTCCTCCAGCCAGGCCTCCAGGAGGAGTTTCAGCTTAGACATGAATATTTCAGGCCCTCAGATTCTTTTCTCTCCGGGGTTCCTGGCTGCCTTCCCACACAGGCCTCGGTTCTTGCTGGGAGAGAGAAAGCAGCCCCTGGGAGCCAGGACCCAGGCTGGCTCTCCCGGCTGGGCCTTGGGGCTCTCCTGTTGACCATAGATATTTCCCTAGAGCACCAGCATCAGACAAGGCTGCTCTGACTGTGGAGGGCAAAACGAACAGCCTCAGAAAGACTGCTCCATAGTCATGCCTGGACTCAGACAAAAACAAGGACATTGTCCAAAACACAGAAATAACCAAAGATGCCCTTTGCCTGGCTGACATGAATGACTGCTGTTTCTTTACTAATTACAGCTTTACCTCATCGCAGTCCTTCTTGCCTTCCAGGTGAGAATGATTAAGATATGCAATCATGGGCCCTGGCCGGTTTGGCTCAGCGGTTAGAGCGTCGGCTTGTGGTCCAGAGAGACCCGGGTTCAGTTCCCGCTAAGGGCATGTACCTCGGTTGCAGTTTGTCCCCGGCCCTGGTTGGTCGTGCGGGTGGTAGCCACGCGATGTGTCCCTTTCACATCGATGTTTCCCTCTCTCTCTCTCTCTTCCTCTCTCTCCCTCCCACTCTGTCTGTACAAAAAATGGAAAAATGTCCTTAGATGAGGATAAAAAAAAAAAAAAAAGATATGCAATCATGGAATCACCCCTGCTTCCTGATAACCTCCGATGCAGAGCAAAATCCCCCTTCTTTGACTCTCCCCAAAATCACCGAAGCCAAGCCTAAATGCTCTAAGTTCTCTGTCATATCCTCCTACTGAGATGTGCATGGCTCCCCAGGGTGTGTGCTGCCCCTGATGGAAACTAGTCAGTAGAGCCAACATTGTTTAACCCTGCTGATCCCGGTGGTCTCTGGCTGGAGGGCATGGCCACTCGGGGCTGGAAGGCAGGCCCAGCTGTCTTACCATCTGGGAAGGAGAAATGCTAGTTGTGCCAGCTGGTCAACTAGAAAACCCTAAAGCACTTTGCCAATGAAAAAATACTGGAAGCCTACTGGGTGTGTATTACCCAGCTTGCACAAGAGGGGCCGGCGCGGTTCCTGGTGGAGCTGCTTCCCTACAGGTGCATGGCATGAAGGGCCCGCAGGCGCAGCAGTGGCCCGCCCGGCTGTCTTCAGGGATGCCCCTGCCCAAGGCACAGCTGCTCTTTGTTGTCCGTCTTCTCCATACGGGTTCAAAAGCCTCTCCCTCTTTTACCTGCCCCATTCCCCATGTTACTTCCAGTCCACCTTAAACTCTCCTTCATGCCTGAACAAACTCCCTTGTTGATCTCTACCACACCACCCCCTAGAACCACAGCTGCAGCCACAGCCTGCACCTCCTTCCCGGCCCTGACCTCTGGGCCTCCTTGCTTCTGTTAGAGCCCCGTCTGATGACCAACCTTCCCCAGAGTCTTCTTGGTTGAGCCCAGCTGGCTACCCAGCTTATAGCAACTGCTCTCAACGTTTACCAGGCAAGCTCAGGCTACACTAGCAGAAGACGTTGATTTATGGGTTTGGGATAATCGTGTGGACAGTGAGTATGTTTGATTTTGGTGGGGAGATAGGAGTGAGGTTCGTATCACCCATCTCCCCATCCGAAGCCTACACCCCCCAGCTCAGAGGCTCGACCTGCTGGCTCTCTTTTTTGACCACTTTCTGCCAGTACCCAAGTCCAGAAGGGTGAGAGTCGGCACCCTCAGGCTCTCCATGCTCTAGGAAAAGGCCAACAAGGAGCTGGTTTTGTGTGGGGTTCTAGAATGAACCTGCTTCCCAGACCATCCACCTGCCCCACCCCCAGGCCCGAATCGGTGATGGTGGCTGCCGGGAAGTTGTCAGCGGGAGCCATGGTCAGGGATCCTAGAAGCTTATAGGGTCTATCTAGTGTATAATAGACTATCCTGACCGGCCTAAGTTGTTAGCCCCTAACTCTGAACTTCATACGTTTCTATCTGCAAGGCATTCATCCTAGAGTAGCTTTCTTCCTAGAACTGGGTGTTTTCCAGCCTATCTGACTATTCCAGGGCCCAGCTCGCCCCAAGAGGGTGAGAGTTAGCCTCCGATGTCCCAATCAGCCACCTCTGGTAGACACCTGACGACACTTGACAGCACAAGGTTAAAGACACCTCCAAACACTTTTTCAGGAAAGGGGAGAATTGGGATCAATACTCTGCTGCCTCAAATAGAACCAGGATAATCTAAATGTAAGATATGAGGAAATGGCCAAGATACAGTTAAGTAATAAAAAGGAAAGGTTGCTAAACAGTATATACATCATGAGCTCATTTTTATAACCCTAAATATTTAATATGTTTTTAGTTTTTATGTATGGAAAAGGAACTGAAAGGATATTTACCACTCTGTTCTGTAGCAATTATGAGAGGACTTTCATTTTCGATATTTTGTAGTAATTTTTTTTTTTTTTCCAATCAGTAAAAAATAGAATTTTTAAAAGGGAGTTGGGATGGCAACTCTTATTTTCATCCCATTTAATTATTTTTTTAGTGTTTCCTACAAAAACATAATTTTGCTATGTTATTAAGAATTATTAATTGAGGTTTTATGTATATCTGTGTTTAAATTTGTATCTGACACATCTAATTTATTCTTTCCCTTTTTTACTACTTCAGAGCACTTCAGATTTCTCACAGCTGCGTGCTCACACCGACCCGGGGGGAATCTGAGCCGCGGGGACCATCCTCCAGCCCCTCGGAGACAGCTCCTGCGGGGAATGGTTGGGGGCAGCTCTCTGCTCTAGTCCTTCAACATACTCTACCGAGTTCCTGGGTGCCAGGCTGAGTGCGTGATGCCAAGGCCAAACAGTTGACACAAGGGATTAAAATGTCAAGGAAAAGTGCTCGGCTCTCGGGTTGCACGGGCCGCAGGCTTGCCCTGTAGGGCCGCTGACAGAAATGACACACTGCTTGGGTTCCTCCTCCTCGTCTGGTTTCATCTGGTGCGAGTTTCTGTTTCATATTCCAGGATGGCTTTAACTTTCTGAAAACAGTGAAAGTAGATGCTTCACTTTTCTCTCCAAGGTCTCATAGATCCCCACCCTCACTCTCCCTCCTCCTCTCTGCCTTCCGCTCTGTTGTCAGGGATTTCACACCCAGTCTCTGGCCGGCTGGTCAGAAAGGCACATCATCGGTGCTCACTGGAGGCAGTGACTGGGACAGCTTGCCCAGGGGCAACCAAGGCCGACCTCGGGAGCCCAGCTCCTTGAACGGTGCCCTCCTTCGCTGGCCTCTAAGTTCCATGATGTCATTAGCATTCTGCCTCATTGCTCCTGGCCGGGGGCCAGACCCCTAACTGCCGATTCCTAGGGGCTCTTCAAGTGTTAAGACACTAGGGAAAGAGACATAGTAATTTTCCAGGGCTGAACAAGGATGGTAGTGGTTGATGGAGCTCCTAGCATAGCCAAACTTACCTTCTTTCTATTGCGATGATTGAATGAGTTTCAATAAAGTTCTTCCTGTAATTGGATTTAAAAGTTCCTCCTCAGAGGAAAAATTGGAAGAGAGAAATAGAAAAAGGGTCAGGCAGGCAGCGTTTGCAGCAATTTCCTGGGAATCTCAAGATCTTAAAGTTGTCTGGGTGCCTCTCACTTGGCTTAAGTGTCATGTCTTTGTAAAGTTTCACATAAGTGAAATTTAAAAAAATTAAATCACTATGAAGTGCACAGGGAAAGATGACTAACTAAAGGAAGCCTAGAGCGCCGTACTTTATAAAGTAAATTATCTTTATATAATGCACATTATCCCTCCCATGCACACACACTGATGGTTCTTTTTATAAGTTTGAATATTTTACAGGCTGGATTTTCATGAGATAGGCGGGCTTCTTACTTATAATGATGACTGGTCTGAGGTCACAGCTGCTCTCAGGCTCTTAAACTGAACTTTTCAGGATGTTCTCTTGGAAGAATGAGTAGCTGCCAGGTTCTCTGGGGACTTCGGGGCTGAGAAAACCATCTTTGTGGGTAAGCTGACCCAGCATCCTCCTTGCCTATCTCAAGAGTGACGTGGGCTTTGGGGTACCCAGATCTCAATGACTGGACATGGGAAGAGTTGATGGGGAACGTGTTGGGGCAAAATGTTGACAAATGCAACAAGGAAAGCAATGTGGTGTAGTGGATAGATGCACGAGCTCTGTGGCCAGACTGTTCTGACTCTGTCTCTGTCCTCTAGCTGGGTGACTCTCTGAACCTCTGTATCCTCATCTGTAGAATGGGTGATTATAATAGCACCTACCTGAAGGTAGCACCTGGCTTATAGTAAGTGCTCCAAAAGTGTTAGCTATTTTTAACTTCCTTGGCTAGCTTTATTAGGGTAGGAGAGCAAATATCAAAAAAAGATCTAAGATGCTAATGTCTACTAAGCAGTTTTTCTGATGTAACACAGAAGATAAGCACATATCTGAGGCCAGTGCTATCATCTCTCTCTTACTCTGTCTCAGGCCTGAGAGGACCAAAGCCTGAGGGTGACCTCTCAAAGATGAAGGTGCAGAGCCTGCAAAGTATTTTGGTTTGGAAGTAAAATTGGGTCCAGAAATTACACTAGGAAAGGAAAGAGGGGCCCTGGACGGTGTGATTAGAGCATCAGCCCTAGCACCAAAGGGGCATGGGTTCGATTTCCAGTCAAGGGCATGTACTTGGGTTGTAGGTTTGATCCCTGGCCCCAGTCAGAGCACATGTGGGAGGCAACCAATGGATGTATTTCTCTCACATCAATGTTTCTCTCTCTCTCTCTCTCACTCTCTCTCTCTCTCTCTCTCTCTCTTCCTCTTTTCCCCCCTCCTTCCCTCCCATCTACTCTCTCTAAAAAACAAAATCATAAAACAATGGTCCAGCTGGTGTGGCTCAGTGGTTGAGTATCGACCCATGCACCAAGAGGTTGCCAGTTCAATTCCTGGTCAGGGCATGTGCCTGGGTTGTGGGCCAAATCCCCAGTGGGGGGCGTGCAGGAGGTGGCCAATCGATGTTCTCTCTCATCAATGTCTCTATCTCTCTCTCCTCCTCCTTTCCTCTCTCTCTAAAATCAATAAAGAAAAAAAAAGAAAAAGAAAAAATATTCTTGGGTGAGGATTAACAAACAAAAAAACAAACAAAAAAAAGGAAAGAAAGAAGTGAAATTCTTTAATTTATCCCACAAGTGTTTATTGAGCATCTACAGTGTGCTGAAGGCACTCCAGGCACAAAGGTAAATAAAGGCCTTGCCCCTGGCCCCCAAATCCGGTGGGGGAGACAGTCGTGTAAAATTACAATAAACCACACCCAGTGTTAGAATTCAGGTGTGAGGAGTGTGCTACTAGATCCCTAAGCAAAAAATGACCAACTTTATCTGAGGAAAGCTTCAAGGGGAGGTGACTTTTGAGGGCTTTCAAGCATCATCTTATTTAATCTTCTGTTCTCGGGGAGATGGGCAAAGTTATTACCCCGGGGCAGGGACAGCCAGCCCCTCTCGCTCATTAGGAGCCCAGCCTGTCTTGCGGAGGCAGGGTGGCCAGCTTCAAGTTGCCAGGCCCCTTGCTGGCAGCCACGGCCCATAAAATGGAAGCAGAGGTCATTGGGTTTGACTTCCATAAAAGCTTCTTAAAAAGAGAATAGCCTGCCTCATGGGCTTTTTCCTTGCTCTTTTCTCCTTTGTCCTGCTTCCTGGCTGGAGGGCAGATCGATGGGCAAGTCTCCAGCACCAACCTGGGACCTTGTGAAAGGAAGCCGAGGGCTAAAGGTGGGAGGGCAGAAGGACAGAAGGAGCCTGGGTCCCTGATGACCATGACATGCTGTACCAGCCTCCGACTGCCTCCCTCCAGACTTGTTGGTTTAAGTGAAGGCAAAACAAACTTCTATCTGGTTTAAGCCTATGTTATTTCTGCACATTGTTAATAGCATCTGACCCAGTCTCTCACTGGCATAGGGCCCCAAGGTTGTTAGGTGGTGGTGCTGGGATCCAAACCACATTGGGAACCGCTGCCCAGGACTGCTGGAGGAGGCTGGAGCCAGCTGCAAGTTGTCATTTAAGGAAAACTGGCTGGTAAAGCTCTCCTGACTCACGCTCATGGGCTGGCGTTCCTGTCCATTGCTGGAAAAAGTTGACATTTCCTTGTAAAGCAACAGAATGCAGGCATGGCACCCAGGCCTGCTCAGAAATCCCCTGCGAGCTCTTCTCCCAATCCTGCGCTTACTGCCTTTGACAGGGCCGGGGGGCGGGGGGGGGGGGGAGGAGGCAGCAGGTACACAGGGCACCGGATTGAAGGAGGCTCTCTGCCGGGGCTGTACAACGCAGAGTTGGTCCTCAGAGGGAGGGTCTCCTTAAGTCTTGCTTTCTAGTTGCCTCACTCTCTTCACTCACTCCCTGACTTTCAATCGCCCCATTCAGCAACCCTTCAATTCTACATCTCTTGTTTTGAGATGGAGTGTGGGATTTTTATTTTATATCTTATTTTTCATTTTTTTATCCTCACTCGAGGACATTTTTGCATTTATCTTCAGATAGAGTGAGAGAGAGAGGGAGGAAGACAGAGAGAGAGAAACATTCATGTGAGAGAGACACATCAAGTGGTTGCCACCCACACAATCCCAACTGGGGCCAGGGACAAACTGCGACCGAGGTACATGCCCTTAGCAGGAACCGAACCCGGGACTCTCTGGTCCATGGGCCGACACGCTAACTGCTGAGCCAAACTGGCCAGGGCGGAGTGTGGGATTTTTAGAAGTTCCTTAGGTGATTCCAATCTGTAGTGGGGATGGAGAGACACTGCTGTAAGGAAATGAGGATTGGTGGCAAACTGAAGTGTCCTAACGGAAAGCCAAGCACCAACCTTGACTTGATCTTTTCCTGCAATGTTAACTGGGGTAAAAAATTCTCATCACATTCATTTTGGTTCAGTCTGTTCACCATATTATGGATCACAAAGCTGCTATGTAGGGTGGCGAGATAAAATACAGGACACCCAATTCATCTGAATTTCAGATAAACCACGAATTATTTTTTAGCCCTATCTGAAATTCAAATTCAACTAGGCATCCTGTATGCTCGTTTGCTAAATCTGGTGACGCTCAACCTGCCGAACATGCCAGAGTGTGTGGACTTGACTGTGGAGGGCAGCCTTTCCTGGTTTGCATAACAACACAAGCTGCGGTGTATATGTGTATTACACTAAGAAAAAAGACGACATCGTCAAATAAATTTGGCAAACATGGGGTAAAATCTAGTTAACCATGTTTTTTGTTTTGTCTTGTTTTTTTAATCCTCACCTGAGGATATTTTTTTATTTATCTTCAGATAGAGTGGGAAGGAGGGAGGAGAGAGAGAGAGAGAGAGAGAGAGAGAGAAACATTGATGTGAGAGAGACGCATTGATTGGTTGCCTCCCTCATGACCCCGACCAACCAGGGCTGGGGACCAAATCGCAACCGAGATACGTGCCCTTGACCAGAATCAAACCCAAGACTCTTTGGTCCATGGGGCTGACGCTTTAACCACTGAGACAAACCAGCCAGGGCTGTTTTTGTTTTGTTTTGTTTTTTTACTACCAAACATCTCCAAGCCTTTAATGTGCAAATGTACATTGTGACACCCCCTCACAAGTAGGAGACTTGCAGAGTGCCCAAACATACATAACCGGGGGACATCTTCTAGAACGAATGTTCCAGGGAACAGTGTAGAAAACACTCCTGTGAGAGGTGGGGTGCTCCGAAGGGTTTAAGCAGGCAAGTGACAAAGTCAGACCAGTGCCTGAGGTGAATAATTCCACTTTCCGAAGTGAGAGGGACAAGACTGGAAGCAAGGAGCCCAATCAGGAGCCCGGGTGAGTTTGCTCAGCTGCCATGACAAATACCACAGATTGAGTGGCTCAAACAAGGGAAAGTTGTTTGCTCACAGTTCTGGAGGCTACAGTCTAAGATCAAGGTGTGGGCAGGGCTGGTTTCTTCGGAAGCTCTCCTTGGCTTGTCCGTCTTCTCCCTGTGTCTTCCTGTGGTCTTCCCTCCGTGCACGTCTGTGTCCTTATCTCCTCTTCTTATGTCGACACCTGTCATACTGGATTAGGGGCTACTCACATGACCTCATTTTACCTTAATGACCTCTTTGAAAGCCCTCTCTCCAAATACGGTCACATTCTGAGGTACCATACGAATTTGGGGTGGGGGAGACATATTTCAGTCTATAACAGAGACTATTATGATCATTTTACTGAAAGATGATGAGGTTGTGCATTAAAGTGGTGGCACTGGGAATGTAGGGAAGGGATTGGATCTTAGAAATACTAAGGGGTCAGACTCTCCACCCTGGCCGGTTTGGCTCAGCGGTTAGAGCGCTGGCCTGTGGTCCAGAGAGACCCGGGTTCAGTTCCCGCTAAGGGCACGTACCTCGGTTGTAGTTTGTCCCCAGCCCTGGTTGGTCGTGCGGATGGCAGCCACTCGATGTGTCCCTTTCACGTTAATGTTTCTCCCCCTACCCCCACTCTATCTGAACAAAAAATGGAGAAATATCCTTGGGTGAGGATAAAAAAAAGAAAGAAATACTAAGGGGTCAGAACTGAAGGGATGGGGGATTGATTAGACATGGTTGATGAACGTGCAAAAGTAAAGCATAACTTCTAGCACAGAGTCACACTCAAATACATTTGTTTCCATCTCTTTACTCTTCCTGAGTGTAGGATAGACTTTCCTGTAACCCAAATTCATACTCATAATGCAGTGTTGAATTGAATTTATTTCTGAGGTAGAGCATAAATAACAGTTAATAAATATTTTCTGCATATTCCCAGAAATGTCCACTAGTTTCTGTGTTGGGATACTTGAATAATCTCTGTGTCCTCTCTCCTCGCCATTGGAAAAAACTAGTGAGCATTACGGGAATGCCTGGTTTACCTGTGCCAGACCTAGTCTGCTCCAGCGGGTGGAATTCTGGTTGTTTCCAAGGAGAACAAAGTCTTGGTGAGGAGCAATGACTTGGATAGATCTGGTTCCCTTGGGGGCTGTAGTCCGCAGGCCCCTTAAGACACATTGAAGACCTGCCTTCAACCTAAGAGTTAGCTAGAATAATCAATACCTTTTAGGAATCAAAATCCTAGTCAAATTTTAATAGCATGAAAAAAAAAATCACTGAGTACGTTAGACAAATGAAAAAGTAGCTGAAAGACATTTTGAGTGGCAGCTTTCAATTCTGTAGACTTTATTGAACAAGCCAACTACAAAAAAGAAACTCTAGGATTTGCTGGAGTCAGTACTAAAGACCCACAGGTTCAATGAAGCCAGGAAGAGAGGGCAGAGACGGGTATTCCCTGAGACTCTGCCAGACCTACCACAAGCTAGGACCCATCTTTGCTGAGGTGTACAGAATTCTTGTTGATACAAGCGTTCTTTAAGTTAAAACCAATAAATTTCTTCTGGTTTAACTAAAAAAAAAAAAATTAATCTGGAGAATTTGAAGTCTTTTCCCTTTGTTTTCTGATGATTGATGTATTTCTCAGTTTTTGGCCTCTTTACCAATTAAATAAGGATGTTGGCCAAAGCATAACCACTGCCTGTAATCATTGTTCCTTTTGAGTCTTTGATCTTTCCATGGCTTTTTCCTTTCTACCTACACTTGAAGTCTACATTATTTCAAAGATATTCCCTTGACCAGTCATCTTATAGTATTAATATTCTGCCCTGTTGTAGAGCTGGAGGCTTGCCCTGCACTCCTCACTCAGTAATACATACTTGACGGCAGGAAGGAGTTCCTCTGTGACCGGCCCATGGTTCCCAGCACAGAGCTTGATTGTGGCAAATACTCAGCTGGTTGTCCTGAATCTGATGCACAGGTTCTACCACTACCTCCTCTACATGCAATGCTCCAAAATGACTAGTATGCTCTAGTGTTGACATCTTTTCTCCCTCTATCTAACTTAAACTTGTCCCACAACAATTTAGGTCCATTTCATACTCTATTTGTGGTACATTGCAAAAATGGCCCAAATCATTCTCTTCCTCATATCCATGCTTCTTTGTAATGTGGCCTCCCATCAAGAGATGGAATCTAGACCTGGCCAGGTGGTTCAGTTGGTTGGAGCATTGTCCTGTACACCAAAAGGTTGTGGGTTGGATTCCTGGTCAGGGCACATACCTAGGAGTTGTGGGTTCGATCCCCAGCATGTATGGGAGGCAACAGATTGATGGTTCTCTCTCTCTCTCTCTCTTTCCCTTCCTCTCTCTCTCTTTTCCTTCCTCTCTCTAAGCATGTCTTCGGGTGAGGATTAAAAAAAAAGAGACAGTGAATCTATTTTCCTACTCTTTCAGTGTGGGCTGGCCAAGTAACCTGCTTTGACCAGTAATTCACAGCCGAAGTGACACTGTACCACTTCCAAGTCCAGCCCCTAAGAGGCCTTTGACTTTCTGTCTTCTCTCTTAGAACTCTACCCAGCTACCGTGTGAAAGAGTTGGAACTAGCCTGCTAGACAGTGAATGACCGCAAGCCGAGTCAACCCTGTGCCCCCTGCTGTCTTTAGCTGACAGCCAGTTAATCCCCAGAAGCAGAGCCCCTCAGCTGACCTGTAGCTGACCATGTACATGAAAGCACCCAGCCAAGACCGAAAATGTATGGCTGATCCATCCTAAATTGCTGATTTGCAGATTCATGAGTGAAATAAATAGTTGCTGTCTTAAGCCACTAAGTTTTGGGATTGTTTGTTCCACAGCAATAGTTAACTAACAAACTACCCAAAGTGTTCAGGTGTCTGAAAGTGTAAGGAACCCAGTCAAACAATATGGCTCTACAAATGTATACTTGGATACAGTTTGGGTGTTCTAAGCTCAAAGTAATAAGAAATAAAATAGAAATGAAAACTGTAGAGCTGGCTCATAGATAAACATCTCCGCAAATCAGAAATCTATAGTGAGTTTGGTCTCTGCAAAGTAAAGGAATTCTACCTGAGGCAGGTATAAAAGCCAGCTTATTCCTTGAAGGCAGGGGTTGGTGGGAGTCGATAACACCCCACGTTTGCCAGCTCATGAAAGGAGGCGTTGCCAAGTATTACTACTCCATTCAGGCATTCTCCTGTCTGCCCACTCTACTGACTTTGCTGACACCAGTGGTCACTTCTCAGTTTTCATTTTTCTAGGCACACGTTGTAGAGTTAATTCTTGTAGACTTTCTTCTTTTCTGCCTGATACAATGCTTCTCTGGTTTTCCTCCTACCTCATTGGCCACTTTTCTCAGTTTCTTTTTTAATGGTTCCCTCTCTTCTTTCTAAACTGTTTTTGTTGTTGCTGTTAATCCTCAGCCGAGGATATTTTTTCATTTATTTTTAGAGAGAGACATCGATGTGAGAAAGACACATCAACTGGTTGCCTCCCACATGACCCCAACAGGGCCAGGGATTGAACCTGCAACCCAGGTTTGTGCCCCTAACAGGGAATCGAACCCATGACTCTTCGGTCCACAGCCCAATGCTCTAACCGCTGAGCCAAACTGGCTGGGGCTTCTTCCCAAACTTCTAATGTTGAAGAATGCTTAGATTCTGTCCCTGGTCCTGTTCTCTGTTCATATTCATTTCTGTGGCGCTCTTATCCATGCTCATGGCTGTAATATCTACATTCCGACTAGTTCTAATTTAAATCTCCAGCTCAGATCTCTCTCTAAACTCCAGGCCCATGCAGCCAATAGCCTAATTAATACCTCCATTTGGATGTCCAACAGAAATCTAAAACTCAGATCAACTCCTGATTTTCCTCTGCCCCAATGTCTACTCTACCCTCACTCTTCCTCCATCTCAGTGGTCGCATCTCCACCTGTCTGTTTCTGAGTCCCCAATCCTTGACCTAATCATTTTCTCACACCTCTCAACCAATGTATCAGGAAATAATGTCAAAACTGCCTTCAACATTTATCTAGAATCTGATCATTTTTCATTTGGGACCATGGCTCGTGGCAGACTGAGCCTGGGGAAGTGAGAGGATCTGAATACAGTCTCATAAACAGTAAAGCTACTGTGGGCTCAGCGCCTAGAGCCACAGTGTCCCCAATCTCACCGAAAGACAGGGTCCCACCTGGTCCTGGTCCTGGGCCTGGGTGAGGCAACTGTAAACTACATTTGGGGAAAGCGGGAAAGAACAAAGTAAAAGTCTTCCCAAATAAATGTGGAAAGACTGCAAACCAAAATTCCAAGCCTTCCTCTCCCAACATCTATTATTAATAAAATCAATCACAAATTACTCCAAATAAAGTGATTTTATAAAATAGTCTGAAAAATAATTTTAAAATAAGTATGTTTTTAGAGCATTCAAAGAGATAAAGGTCTAACTTCCTTTTTTTTTTTTTAAAAAAAGAGCAAAATATAAAACACAAATAGGCAGAAATGAAATAAGAGTATGTGAAGATAAATAATTTGAAATATCTGACTAAAAATTATAGTAATTTGAATTAAAATTTCAATAGATAAGATAAACTCTAGACTAAACACAATTACAAAGAAAATTAATAAATTGGAAAATAGCTCTGAGGAATTTACCCTGCACAGCCAAAGATACAGAAAGATAAAATTATTTTTAAAAAGACAAGGAACAGAGTTTGGGAACCAGGAGCTCCGAAAGGCAACGAGGGAGCGGTTGTGAAGAGAGGAGCGGAGACGTCCCGTGGCCGAGAGCAGAGTCCTCCTACCACGGAGCGTCCCGCGTGCGGAGGTGACAGATAAAGGAAACTCACGCCTCCCGGGCACAGCGGAGTAAAACTCAAAGTACTAACATTAAAGAGAAGAGCTCGCCCTGGCCGGTTTGGCTCAGCGGTTAGAGCGTCGACCTGCGGTCCGGAGAGACCCGGGTTCGGTTCCCGCTAAGGGCATGTACTTCGGTTGCAGTTTGTCCCCGGCCCTGGTTGGTCGTGCGGGTGGCAGCCACTCGATGTGTCCTTTCACATCGATGTTTCTGTCTCTCCCTTCCTCTCTCTCCCTCCCACTCTATCTGTACAAAAAATCGAAAAATAGGGTGAGGATAAAAAAAAAAAAAAAAAAAAAATTAAAGAGAAGAGCTCAGAAATTTAAAGAGTGAAAAAATATATATATATTATCTATCTACAAAAAAGTGACAACTACTTTGACAGATTTCTTATCAATGGTAAGAGTCAAAAAGCTCAATTAAAAAATATTAAAACAGCCTGGCCAGTGTGGTTCAGTGGTTGAGCGTTGACCCATACACTGAGAGGTCGCTGGTTCGATTCCCAGTCAGGGCACATGCCCAGGTTGTGGGCCTAATCCCCAGTGGGGGGCATGCAGGAGGCTGCCAATTGATGTTTCTATCTCTCTCTCCCTCTCCCTTCCTCTGTCTCCAAAATTAATAAAGGAAAAAAATATATATTAAAAGATGTTATTGAGTAAGAAGGAAAGTGAGACCAAGGCATGAAATATAAAAAGTAATGGTGAAACAGAAATTGATAACATTTATTACTAAATTCAATTAATTATTGACCTTAAGGGCATACTTTTTTTTTTTTAATTTAAAAGAGGGTAAAATTCAAGCTTGACACAGCAATAAGAAATAGAGGGAAATGATTATCATGTTCAATCTCCATGAGGCCTATGCAATAATAAAGAGAAGGATAGACATTCTGAATGACTTTAGCCTCTGTTAGAACAGTTTATGGTTGAGCCCTGGCTGGTTTTGCTCAGCGGTTAGAGCTTCGGCCTGCGGTCCAGAGAGACCCGGGTTCGGTTCCCGCTAAGGGCACGTACTTCGGTTGCGGTTTTTCCCCGGCCCTGTTAGGTCATGCGGGTGGCAACCACTCAATGTGTCCCTTTCACGTCGATGTTTCTCTCTCTCTCTCTCCCTCCCACTCAATCTGAACAAAAAATGGAAAAATGTCCTTGGGTGAGGATAAAAAAAAAAAAAAAGAAAAGTTTATGGTTGAATATGTATGTCTAAAAAGTTTAAGGGAACACTGAAATCAACAAATAACTTTGTACTTATTAAAATACCCTAATTATGTGGGAACTTTATTAATAGAGTAGAAGGCAGAAAAGGAGAAATTTACAAAGCAAAAAACAAAATTGGTAAGGTGAAAACCCCAAAAAAGCAGTTCAAATATATCACAATAAATTTAAAGGGATTACGTTTATCTACTAAATATGGTTATCAGAATAGATTTTTACAAAAAAACCAACTATGTGTGTCTTATAGGATATACAATCAAAAGAAAACCAAAATACAAAGTTTAAATGCAAAGGAATAAAAAGATGTACCATATAATAATAATAATAATAATAATAATAAACTTGGTACAGCAATATTTATATCAGGCTAAATATATTTGAAGACAAAAAACACTACAAAATAATAAACAAAACACTCTACCAAGATGTAGCTTGTGTGAACCTGTACGCACCCAACAGAACAACTGAAGCTACAGAGCCAAAGCTGAGAGAACGGCAGGGAGCAATCTGCAAGCCTGCAGTCACAGTGTAGATCCCTGAGATCAGGTGAAACTAAAGCTTAGCAAGAATTTAAGAGGTTTGCACAAATCTACTAGATATTTAGGAAAATGTCCTTATACTCTTATACCTTTTCTCTATGAAAGGATATCATAGAGACCATGTTTCTGACTATAGTGCAATTAAATGCAAAATTAACAATGAAAAAGTTAAAAACAATAATAACTACAATACGTGTTTAGAAACTAGTCAAGCAATCTTGTAAATAACGCATGAGTTCAAGATAAATTCCCAATGGAAATGATAAAATATTTAGAAGTAAATGCCAATGAAAGTACCTCATATCACAACCTGTGTGAGCTGCTCCAAAAAAAAAAAAAAAAATGCTGTTAAGGATATTTATGGCATAACTGGCAAAATTGGAATAAGATCTATAAATTAGATAATAGCATTATATTAAATATCCTGATTTTGATAATTATACTGTGTCATCGTTAATGTCTTTGTTCTTAAGAGATATATACTAAAATATTTAGGGATAAAGGCACATGAAACGTACTCTCAAATGAATCAGATGATGGTGTGATGGTGATATCCAGAGAGAAATAACAAACTACTATCCCAGAAATGGGGAGTGTGGGTGAAGGTATACAGGAATTTTTTTACACTATTTTTGTAAGTTTGAAATTATTTCAAAACAAACAGTTTAAAAAAGGAAAAAAAGAAACCTATAAGATGCAGTTAAAGCTAAAGGAGACTCTTTTAAAATCTAAACAGTTCTGTCTTTTAAGAGGGATAGTGATTTCCCAGACTTCATTTCCCTTCTGAAGGCTCTCTGTTTCACTGATTGGATGAAACAAAAACCTATTGTGTGTGAGAAAACTGCATGTTCTGCAAACGAGCACAGCAGACCACGATGCCTGCTGTACATGAAAAAGCATCTCGCGGTTGCCAGCACCATTAGGTTAGCGATTGCCTTGGGGATAAACACAGACTGGTGACTAAACAATGATGTCACACAATTGTTTTAAATAAATGAACCAAAAAGGCAACATGTGCCACATTCCAACTAGGTCATAAAACTTTATTTAAGAAGCTTTGACCCTAGGATTTCTCTAAGCCGTTTATAATACATGGGGCTCCTCTCTCCATGTGCCATAACTCAAAACAGTGAAACCTGATCTCCTTTTAAATGTTTCCTGAGAAGCCTGCGTCTTCAGAAGAGTGCTGAAGTGTCAACACAGTTCTGAGAGATTGTTTCCAGATGCACAGCATTAGCAGAAAGGTGCTGTGATGGGGGACAAGAGCAGGGATACGGTGACACTCTGGGGCTGCCGAGGAGTAGGCGTAAGGGTGGGAGACGGGAGGGAGAGAAGAGAGAATCAACATGTGGTTTGAGGAGAGCTTTGACGATCGGTTGGGCAATATACCAGCCCCTACATGTTCACAAGATCTCTCTGTGAGCAGCTTAACTTTTTTGCTGAACACGGAGAAAGTTCTAGACTAAGGTCCTCAGAAAGGTTGCGTGATGGAGAGTAATTAATGGAAGTAGCAGAGGAGAATATAGGTTGTACATGTGTGATGTCACTGCTTTCTCAGCCTGTTGACTATGATGAGCCTGATGGGGAGGGCCATGCAAACTGCTTGGGGACCTTACTCATTTTGCAGCAGACTCATTTTTGGAGTCTCCTTTGGGACAGTATGTACTCTCTCTGGCCCATCAGATTCACAGTCTTGGTCCTGCGTGGCTTGACTGACAAAGTCATAACACCCTTTGGGTCGATGGCACTCACAGCACTTTGACAGCCAGACGGAGACCAGCACCTTATTCCACTTCTAAAACACAGTACAGTTTGGGTTTTTCAAGAATTCTCTGCCTCTGCCTTTTATGTCAAAGTCTGTCGATTTGCATTAAAGTTTCTTCCGAAGACAGAACACGGGACCCATTCCACAATTTCACATTTCGTCATTGGCAAGCGTAGAGGCCCAGGCAAT
Organism: Molossus molossus; assembly: GCF_014108415.1. Taxonomy (NCBI): domain Eukaryota; kingdom Metazoa; phylum Chordata; class Mammalia; order Chiroptera; family Molossidae; genus Molossus; species Molossus molossus. The sequence continues at coordinate 216,106,983 of NW_023425344.1, read as the reverse complement.
GCTGGCCAGTGTCTAAGCTGTGTCTAAGTATCCCCATCTCGTGGGAGGTGGCCGTGCTGCAGTCTCCAGCCTGGTCCCCTGCACCCGACCAAAGTCTATGACAGTTGTCCCCTAGAGGAAAACCTTTCCAGGTTATGGATGGGCCAAGCCGAGAATTCCTAATCTACCAGGCATGAGTGTGATCACCTCTTTCTAACCATTACTGCCCCAAAGTTATTAGCTTTGAAGAAAATAAAAAGAAGAAAAATCTGCCTGAATGAAAAAAAAAAAATATCTCACCAGAGTGATCAGGGAGGGCTCTGGTAGAATGTTTGGGGCTACAGAAAGTTAGTGCAAGAAGATAGCAGTGTTGAAACTTTTTCTATTACCTCAGAATGCTAAATCAACAACAACAACAACAATAATAATAGCTACTCCTCCTCCCACCAAAGGGTTTCACTGAAGACTATTTGAAAACCTCCAACTTAAGAAAACAAGGTGCGGAGCGATGGGGAGCCATCCTCCAGGAGGGCCAGTTCATTGGTGACAGCGCCGGGCCCACAGCCCTGCCCCCACTGACGCATTGACTCATTGCCTGGGAGCCTGTGCCTCGGGAAAGGTAGATGGGAGGTGCTGGTCTCCCCACCAGGAATTTTCGGTGTAAGAAAGAAGACACTGTCAAAGCCAGCACACACACAAAATGTTTTTTCAAGCCCTCCAAGTATAGGCAGCCAGGCTAAACTCTTTGCAGCATTTAGATTGACATGCCGTAGACTGTGCCTCCAGGAATCTGTGGGACTGCTTCTCCACCCCAACATGAGGCATAGGCTGTTGAGACTAAGAAAGAAAACAAGGCGGAGTGTGTGTATTCTTAGGAACCCGTGGATGGATCCCCCAAGCCATGGATGCATCCGTCTGACCAGGCCTTACAGCAGGCATTCCATCACACAGTTTGACAAGGATTTTGTTTCTTTTTTTTCCCAAGGAAGAATAGGGTGAACAAGTAGGCAGACACTACATCACATAATACCATGGTTATATTTATGCACTAATTTAATACTTAGCACAGTTCACCCACATACTGCAAATTAAGTAAGTTTCACAATAACTCTGTGAGAACATAGGGGCAGTATTTTTCTTAGTTTACAAACAAAAGAAGGAAAGAGAGGTCATGTGGTTTGCCCAAGGCCACTCCATCAGCCGGTGACAGATGAGATGATGAGTCAATGACTAAACGAGGAACACCCCATTTTATTTTTCACCAGACTCTTGACTGGATTCAGGCTCTGCCTTCTGTGAATGTGTCGCAGACACACACAGAGGGGCTGTTCTAACTTGGAAGAACAGAACGGAGAAGGCATTCCAGTGCATATGGGTCAGAATGAAAGATAAAACATAGAAAGATAACAACAGGACATCACACCTGTGTGTTCTCAGGATCATTTACGAATCATTTATATCTGAACGTAGATTTGCATTTGGTAGGTAGGTTCTGGCACCATAGGTTTACCTATCCTTTGGAACCTATTAGCTAGATGAAACCACCTTTTCCTATGAAGAGTTTTAGAGCCGTCTAATTCACCCCTGCAGTAGGACTGAAACAACTTTGTAGAGGAGTGGACAGCGGAAGGAGAGATCTGTGGCAGCCCAAAGCAAGCCCCAGGAGTGAGGACGGATTTGGCAGCTGTCGGGACAGATCAGCTCATGGCGTGAGAAGTGGGGTGCAGGGAGGGAGCTCTGTCTGCAAGGACAAAGCTGGGCATGTAGCTCCAGTTTTCCCAGCTGCGTGTCTTCCTGGAGGAGCCACCCAGAAGACCCCGCATGCCACCTCATCTGATGGAGGTAGAAGGCTACCTCTGGCTCAAAAGCCATTTCTCATTTTAGTGGCATTACTGGGTCTGAGACATTCATACTCATATGTCTTGAAATAACACAGGCTTTTCAGTTGCTTGACTGAAGGCTCCTGGAATTTCTTTAAAAGGCAGGAGAATGAGTAACTTTGGGTTCATTTCTGCACCGGGCTAGGGAAAGGCCCAGAGACAAGCTGCCAACAGTGCAAAATTTGTAAAGCACAGCTAATGACCAAGAGATTACTTTTCAGATCAAAACCTGTTGAGGATTAAGACGTCTCTCCAGCAACCCAGGGGTGTTCAGACGCCTGTTTCAGCTCCATTGGGAGCTTCAGGAAATGGCAAGATGGGACAGCCCGTAAGTAAGCTACCATCATCCACAAAGGATGTTCATGGCTCAGGCAGAACCAGACTTGGTTAAAAATGCTTTTCAAATAATGAATCATTTCCTACTCTAAGAGTTTGTGACCACCCCAGAAGGTGATCCTAGGAATTTCTGAATCTTAGAATAAACATGAATATCACAAGACAAATTCAAGTGTTCGGGAACACAGATTCTTTCTTTCTCTTTCTAAGTAATCCATATTGGAGGCTGCTGACAGCATCCCCCAGGGACACATCTGCCTTGTGTGCAGGGGACTGGAAAGCCGTCCTTGGTGTGGCAGCTGACTCCTCCGATGACCTTGGGCTAATCATTTAATTTGGGATTGGTAATTCCCAGTCAAAGCCATGATTACTGTGATCCAACAGAATTGAGCCTGCCTGGGCATGGGCACCAACGGGTTATAATTTTAAAAATGTACTTCTTGGGAGTGGAGGCAAAATGCTGATGAAATTAAAATGACCCAGATTTGAATACCTTAGCGATGAGTTTTACCAGGGCGCCCACACCTTCCGCCGAGCCCTTGGACTTGTCCGTGGGCCTGAGGAGGCATAACCCGCGTTGGCTCAGGGGTATAGAAGTGAGACTTCAGTGATGTATTAACCTCTACATGGCAGAGTTGGAAGAGTAATAATGTTTTGTTCACCATGGTCTCACCAGAGCAATTTTCTGGAAACAAAAATTTAATGTTCTCATCCTCGGCCTAAAATGGCTTTCCATTGTTCCGAAATAAAAGCCAGACTCCTCGTTACTGGTTCCATATACCCACACGACCCAGCCCGGCCCACCTTTTCACATCCATGCTGTCCTCCTTCCCTTCAATCCACTCGCAAGGACTTGATTTCAGTTCCTCCAGTGATCAAGCTTTTTTTTTTTCTTTTTGTATCTCAAGCACCCTCTTACCCCTCTTTACTTTTTAATTTCTATTCCTCTTAGTCTCAGCCCAAACATTCCTCTCTCTGAAAAGGCTGCCTGAATCTTCCCCTCCCCACCCCATAGATCAGATAAAACCTCTTCTAATGTTCTTGCAGAACATCCTATTCTTTTCCTTTAGGTCTTTATCACAGTCGATAATTATATACTTGTTTACTTATTGGATGAATTCCAGTCACTCCCACTGGATTATAGGCAATGTCTCTCTACCACCATCTCCAGTGCTCCCACAGTGCCTGGCACAGAGCAGTCAGTGCAGCGATCTCAGCAGGATGGAGGTGAAGTGCACAGCAACCTTGCTGGAGAAACCCAGAACCCTGCTCTGAGCCACACCTGCAGGCCTGATTGGTCAATGGTCAATGGCCACTGACCGTCCAGCTACCAAACAGCTGCTTTGGGAGGAGTGTTAACAACTGTGAATAAAACACATTCATTCTTTTCATTGGTTTTGGCGGTTCAGAACGCTGGGGGAATTTGAGAAGATTCTGCCCTGTTCATTTTATTTAAGCATAGAGCCAGCTTGGCCACATCCCACCACCAGCCCATCTCTGCAGAGCGCACAGTGAGGGAATCTGTGTGGGGCGGACTCTGGCCTGACAATGAGACTCAACACAAGCAGATACTTAAAAATATGCTGATAGTGGGGTTCTGTCTCTTCATTATGCTGGAGGCAAAAATCTTTGTTTTAAAAACAAAGCACTCACACAGAGCCAAGAATGTCCCCGAGTCAACAGTCCTAACCCTTTGTCATTCTGCCTAAGAGAGTCTGGGTCTCAGAGGGACCTGCCACTTAGAGATTACTGTCTCTGTAAACCTCCTGCCATTGGCCAAGCACAGGCTGTGTATACTAGGAGCCTGGGAGATAACAGGAGATGTGTCTATAGAAAGACCAGAACAAAATAATGAGAGAGGAATTCCAACCACAAAACAGGACTTTCTCCTGCATTAAGGATGAGATCTCTCTGAGCTGAGACCATGCAGGAAATCTTCCTTTAGGAGGTGTACATTTGAGCTTTAAAGAAACAAACCTTGGGTAGGCCAGGGTTGCTGAGCGATGAATAGCTGGGCCCACAGTAACGAGGCTGCCTGGACCTGAGAGTCTGTGTTAGAGTTGTTGTGATTCGAGATTCCTCTAATCAACGATTGTGGAAAAGTAAATCCCTTTGTAGCATCTATAATAAACTGCCCAACATTTATGTGATAGGGGTGAAGTTTTGTTTTTTTCTGTCAACTGGATGTTGGGATGTTATGCAGCCTCACTGCCTCTTGGTCATCTCGCCAATCCAAGATTCCTGGTAGTACTCACTGTGTCCCACCCGCTGAATCAGGGCCCCAAAGAAAAACCTTGTAACTTGGACTGTGCATTTTTGCTTACAGTTATTTCTCCTGGTCTGAATCATTCTTCACAGAAACACTGAAGACTGACTGAATTCAAAGCAACTGTGTCCCTTAGCTACTGCTCATCCGGTAGAGGCAAGAATAAAAGGCACAGGGCATGCCACAGCAGCAAGCAAGCCACTATGCAAAACAGCTTCGGCTCTTTCTGCCCCCTGCCAGGTGGCTGCTGGTTGATGTTGGAGTAGAAAGTTCTGTGGGATAGTGTCATAGTGCAGATTCTGAAGGGGGTGGGGAGGACTCCTGGCACCAGCCCCCCACCACCCAGGCTGGCGGAAGGGTGAGCTGGAAGCTGGGGGAGAAGCATCCACCAGGAGTCAGAGGTTGGAAGTGAAGCTAAAACATCTTCAGCTATAATAGCATCTCTTTTAAGGCAAGCCATTTCCTCAGGGAGAGTTTGCAGCTCTGAGCAGAGGCATAACAATAAAAGATCAAGGATGTCTTTCTAAGGCTGCTCATAGAGCGCGGACACCTTGAAGTTGGTCTGCCTTTGACCCCTTTAAAAGCCAGGACAGCAGCATAGAGCCCACATTATGTTTTCTATAATCTGGCCAAGCATCTCTTTTCTTTTCTTTTCTTTTTTTTTTTTTATCCTCACCCAAGGACATTTTTCCATTTTTTGTTCAGATAGAGTGGGAGGGAGACAGAGGAAGAGTGAGAGAGAGAGAGAGAGAGAGAGAGAGAGAGAGAGAGAAACATCAATGTGAAAGGGACACATTGAGTGGCTACCATCCACACATCCACATGACCCAACCAGGGCCGGGGACAAACTGCAACTGCGGTACATACCCTTAGCAAGAACCGAACCCGGGTCTCTCTGGACCGCAGGCCGATGCTCTAACCACTTAACAACCCGGCCAGGGCTAGCATCTCTTTTCTTAGTCCATACAAACCCCAGTACTTGTAGAGACCAGGCAGGGAGGCCAGGCCTCTGTCTTCCGCTGGTGGTTTTCTGCACTTCTCTTCCACTTTTTCCCTGCCTCTCCCACTCTGGGTTTGTACTGTCATCATCTCCCATGGTTTCTCTGCACCTTCATTTCCAAAGGCAAGTGAAAGCAGACCTGTGTGCTGCAAGTGGGCAGCTCCAGGGTTATTCTCTTCCCATATTCCCTAAATTATTTGGTCTTAGACCTGGGAACTGATTCCAGCCGCAACGAGGTCAGAGCTACTGCCAAACTGGATTTTGTTTAGCAGGTAGTCTCTTGTCATTTTCATCTCCAGGTAAAAGACCCATGTTTCCCCAGAAGATAAAATAACAGAATAGCTCCAGGTGGGTGACTGCAAACAGGTGGGCAGAGGTCTCTGGTTGAGGAAGGGGTATCTGTGAGGACGGGGTCCTCCTGGTGAGCATGTCCATCCTCTCCTGCAAGCAGAGCTTGGAGGGATTTTGTCCATCTGCTGTGGTTTTCCCAGGTGGGAGAGAGGGATGACTGGGACTCTACCCTTATCATGACTATTACAGCCGACTTTGGGTTAGGTCTCTCAAACTTTAACATGTATGCAGATCTCAAAATCTCTTTAAAATTCAGATCTCCTTTCAGCCACTCTGGGACAGAGCCTCCATGTCTACCAAGCTGCTGGTGATGTTGCCGCCGCTGGTGCCTTGCACATCCTGAGCAGCAACATTTCGGTTTTCATTCACTGCCCTCCTGCCCCCAGCTGGGCTGTGTCATTTTATCCAAACAGTGTGGTAGGAGTGAGGGCCAATTACTAGCCTCCTGAATCATCTATTGTTAGAGCTGTTTCTTGCAGTTACATCAAAAAGGTCCCTCCCAGTGGTTCCCCATTGCACAAGAAGCCCATTTGTAACAAGATACCCTGGGCAAGCAAGCCACTATGCAAAACAGCTTCGGCTCTTTCTGCCCCCTGCCAGGTGGCTGCTGGTTGATGTTGGAGTAGAAAGTTTTGTGGGATAGTGTCATAGTGCAGATTCTGAAGGGGGTGGGGAGGACTCCTGGCACCAGCCCCCCACCGCCCAGGCTGGCGGAAGGGTGAGCTGGAAGCTGGGGGAGAAGCATCAGGCACGGTCTGCAGACTGGGGGTATTAGTTTTCACTTTCTCCGCTACAGGACATCTCTGACTTTTATAAATATTTATAGGACATTTCCCCTCGTGAGAGTGCCCAAGTGTTGGGGGATGGTGAGGAGGAGAGTTGAAGGAAGAAAGGAGGAAGAAGGTGTTGGCCTGGTGTGTGAGGATTGGGGGTTTGGGGGGAACCCCAGTGCTTGTTTTCGGGCAGTCTCCGCCGGCAGCTGAGGAGTTGAACTGGACTGGAAATGCCAAATCAGGATAACTCCCTGCAGTTGTAAGCGATATTCCTTCGGTGTGTACAATTTTCTAGGGCAAGCGCCCAAAGATATCAACAGATTCTCACAGAGCCCACGGTTCGCAGAGGTTAATCAACACGTTTCAGTCGGTCATCTCCCAGGCCCTCCCAGACAGGATACGCGAGCGCTGGGCTCCTTTCTGGAGGTAGCCGACATCAAGTTAAGGCCATCAGGTTAGGAGGGTCAGGGCGGCCACTTAGAATTTTTTTAGCAGGGGCGGAACAGGGTCAGATAACCTATTTCACAGAGGAAAGGCTGAGCTGCCGTGGATTCAAGTGACTCCCCTAACCCACGGCGTTAGACGCTGGGCACGGACGGGAACCAGGCCTCGCACACGGAGCAGAGGTCTGCCCGGGGAAAGCACTCCGATCAGGCCGTCGTTTGGGAAGGGCAAGGCATTGTGGCCACAGCGCCAGGAGCCCAGCTGGTTATCTCTAGCTTGCTGAATGCCAGAAACCCGGGCCTCTCCCCGCGACCGCCTCTGCTTGTCAGACCAAATCAAGGCAGCAGCCCGTCAAGCGGGCAAATCAGCCGCCCCGCTCCCCCCGCCTCCGCGCCCACTCGCCGCCGCCGCCGCCGCCGCCGCCCCCCGTGGTGCACCCGACCGGCCCCTGCTCCGTCCTCAAGTCCCGCCCCGCGCCCGGGGCCGCCGGACCTGCAGCCCCGCAAGACCTGTGCAGCCGCGGTTTTCAAAGTGTGGGCCCGCTTGGCAGCCTAGCTTGGTCCAGTGTGACCACAGGAGATGGTCTATGGCCTTTGACTCCAGAAACGGATTGGGCAGAAAGCTCTGCCTTCTCCCTGGTCTTTTTTGGGAATGTCCCACCTTCACTCCTTCTCTTGCTTTTCTCCTTTTCAACACAACTTCATCCACCCCACGCACCCCACTTCCTCTCTAGATCCAAAGCCGAGAGTTTGCCTGCAGAATCCAGCTTTACAGGGATACAGCTTTCCCGTTCCGACCCTGATCATCGCACAAATATCGGACTCCCGCTGGCTGGGCTTTGGACACAGCGGACTGACCCCAGCTCAGCGAGCTGCCGGACTCCCGGGGGAACAGAGGTGTTTTAAGCTGTGATTTGATGGTCACAGAGGAGTTTCCTGGGGTGGGGGCGGGGGCGGGGAATGAGCATTGCAGGCAGAGAGAACAGACAAGGCTTGACAGAGAGAACACAGCGGTGTAAAGCCTGCGGGAAGGCAGGACGGCCCTGCATGTAAACAGATGGGAGCAAGTAGCATGTGATGAGCTAAGGAGGAGCCAAGAAGGGACTTGGGAGCCTGAGAACGGAGCATAGACTTTATCCTGACAATGCAGGGCTTATTTTCTTCAAACAGGGAAGTGACCAGTTAGATTTGTTTTCTTAGGTGAGACTAGAAGCAGAACTCCTTAAGTCCCAACACAGGGGCAGCAGCATTTTCCAGGACAGGGGTCATGTGCTCCCCTTTGGAGCTCAAATTACCCAGTTTTCTTCTGTTTATCCCAAACTCCTGCCCTGCTGCTTCATTCTCATCCCTAGCCCCAGTGTGACTGGTGTGGCCGTCCACATCGCACCAGCCCTTGCCTTAGCCGTTAGGTAAAATGCTAGCCTGATTGTACTTCCAATCCAGCACCCCGTTTTCAGTCATTCACTTATTCATAGACTCAATAAATATTGATTAAGTGGTTGCTATGTGTCAGGTGTCGTGCTAATAATTAGGTGATAGAGAAGGGGAGACTCATATTTCCTGACCTCAAGGGGAGATTCATGTTTCCTGACCTCAAAGAGCTTGGAATTTACCCTGTGGTTCCCCAACTTGCTCATGAATCAGAATCAACTGTAAGGTTTTTTTAAAACACAGCGGACTGACCATCACTTGGACTGACTAAATTGGAAATCTTTAGGGGGTGAGTTCCAGGGAGCCCTATTATTAAAACTTTCCTCCAGGTGATTCTGCTAAGCAGTTAGAACCACTGATCCTTAGAGGAATGCTGAACTGGAATTTCTCTGGTGGCTGCTCTTCTGCATGGTCAGTGGGGAGAACAAACCCAGGTCTGGCTCCTGACCATAAGACAGAAGTCACCAAAAAGGAAGATAGGGACGAGCTCAGTCCAGCTGAGCTGTATGCCTGGGATGTGCTCACATGCAGGATGAATGAGAGGCTGGAGTGGAGCATATTGAGATGGGGGTGTGGTGTGTGTGGCTCTGCCTGCCTAGACTGGACAGTGTCTCTCTCAAGACCTAAATTATATAAATTGTCCAGTTAGAAAACAGGAGACCAGCTCTCTGGCATGTCAGCACAAACCCTCCTTTTCCTGCATCACCTTGGTTGTTATGGTCAAGAGCTAGGAATGATTGCACAGCCAGTTTCCAATGGTGATTGTCATGAACTAATAAAAAATAAATCAACAAGCATGTTATACACAAAGCTGTAAATCTCCATCAATTAACTCCGAGTACTGGGGCAAACTGAACCAATAGCAACTGCTTATGGCCACCCTTTGGGAATACCAGGAAGGAGTGAAATTGTCTAACCATGCCTGGAATCTCACACTGGTTTGAGAGGATTCAATTTCCAGTTCCAGTTAATTTTCTGTCTCTTGGGGAAGATTGTTCTGTGGAATCGAATTAAGTATTTATTTGTTGAGAGCCAGTTATGGACCAGGTACTGTGAAGCCGCAAATATGAATGCATGTACAATCCACTTGGGAAGATGGGACACGATTGTATGTATGTAAAAGTAGACCACACTAGAAAAACTGGCTTTGTGGTTGTTTGAGGTTCTGCATCCTGACCCTTGATCCACGCAGCATGTATTTGAATGCAATGTACTCTGGGTGATCTACAAACATGTAAGGCATAGTCTTTGCCCTCAAGAAGCTTACAATCCAATAGGAGAGACAGGACATAGTATAAAATATAATAGAACATAGTATAGGCTGGGACAAGTAAGTAATAGAGTGTTATGGAAATATTCAGCTGTCTTCCACACCCTGGACATCTTTCGGGAAGACAGTTCTGGTCATTCTGGGATGCATCTTATTGGAATTAGTGGTCAGAAGGCTACAGGCTCTTGTATCAACATTATCAAATGCTGTGGCTAGCCCAGTTTCTGACTCTCGCTTCCTTCTCCATGCCTGTGCACCACCTCCAGTTCAGTTTTGCAGCCATCTCTGCCACCAGGGGCTGAGGCATTGCAGGTGGGAGGGTGAGAAAGAGGGAGAAAAGAAAAATCAATTCATACCTGGTCATCTCCAGAATCAGGGTAAGGAGCGTGCCACTAACAGTAACAGAGTCTTATATTGCCAGTAACATGAACCCTGTGTGGGATTTTGCACCTAGTTCTCTCACTATTTTTTAGAGATAGCTGTGATTTAAAATGACGGGAATCAAGAGCTTTGAGTCTAGAAAAGTTGGTGACAGGTGATTTCCACCTGGAGAAAGTCAGTGTGTTTCTGTGCAGGGGCATGTGCCCTGACCCTTGCCTAAAAGCCAGAGGAGTTGGTTCAGAAGAGGCAGGTGGGAGAAGAGGCCCTGGGAAGGGGTGAGCGGTCTGGCTTTTGGTGGAAATGTATGTGTGATGGAGTGGATTTCTAGGTCTGACCATAGGCAATCACAAAGGCTTTGCCTGGCAGGCCTGGGGCAGAAGCTGCCTTCCCCACAGTATGGTGCACAGCCTGGGAGCCATCTCTGGACTGAGGTGCAGACTCAGGCTCCCAGGCTACTCAGTTCTTCGCATATTTACATTCCTAGTTCAGAGGCACCTTCATTCCTAAGCCTGTCTGAGACCTTGGGCCGAGGTCCTGTTAAGGTCTCAGCGGGGCCTCCTTATGGAGGGAGGGGAGAAGGAAGAGGAATCCTTGAGGACACTTTCCCTGTTCTGACTCAGTACCCAGTACTTTTCCACTCCTAGAACTTCCCCGTCCTCCCCCAGCTCGGTATCCATAAAACTGCCTTTTATTTTGTTTTTCCTGTGAGCTCCTTCAATGGCAAGATGACCCCCCACATCTGTGTTGATCACCAGACCCTGGGCCAGTGTGCAGTTCTATGTGGGGCAACGGAATCGGGCTTGGGCACCGTCACTGTGAGTGATTACAGGCTTGTTGCTTTAACTGGCTACGCTGACACCTGACAGCATAGCCCATCTTCCCCCAGCTGAGCTCCTGACGGAGGGGACTCCTCCAGCACCCGCTGCTGGGAGCACCCACGGAAAGCATGGCCCCTTTTCCCACACGTGTTTCTCTTCCATTTCTAGGTTTGGTGTTTCTGTCTCTCTCACACATACACAAACAGTAACTGACTGAGAACACGAGGAAACCCAGGCTGCCATGGGGGCTGGGCAGAGAGTCAGCAGGAAAGAGGAATAATGATGCGGGCCAGATCCAGACTCCCAGACTATGAGAACTACCCCAGCCTCAGAGACCCACTTCTTCCTGTCCACACTGCAGGGGAGGAGCCAGACAGAGTCTGAGAGGTTGGCCAGGGTCACCCAGCTAGAACCCAGGTCCCGGTTATTTCCAGGCTGCCTCCTTGGTCTCCTATCTACTTCCTGATGCAGGTCTTGTGCAAGGCTGTGCCCCTGGGTGCCCAGGACCGCACGAAGCCCTCTACAGCCAGTGCCTCGGGGAGCCTGCAGCCCATGAAGGAAGAGGAGACAAGAGCAGGGTTCTCACACTCACATTCTTAGAATCACCAGGAGGGCTGGTGAAAACGCCGATGGCCTGCGTGACTCCCAGACTGTTTCCGTAGGTCAGGGATGGGGGCTTACAATGTGCATTTCTAACACGTTTCCAGGTAGCGCTGATGAGAACCACAGCACTAGGCTATAAACAACCCAAAGCAACAGAGAAAGGATGGAAACTGAGTGACGGAAGGGACAAAGAAGGAACAGAGTAGGGGTGACATTGTTCATTAGGGCAAGACATGAGTTCCAGTGGCTGGTCCTTGGGAGCTTTTCCTTGTCCTCATTCACCCTGACCAGAGAGGCTTGTCTAGAAGTGTTGACCATAGTCCGTAAATCCCCCCAGGTGAGGCTAAAACCTCTGCTTAGATTAGATTCCTTAGAGCTGAGTTAGAAGAGCCCCGAGCTGGCCCCGAGCGCAATGCCCCTCATCTCTGTCTCCCTGTTCAGCTGGCTGCCAGCTGCACGGTCCCTGCACCCCTCTGAGCCCAGGGCTCTCGTCCCAAAGGCCATAAGGACGAGCCTTGGAGGGTGGTTGATGCCAACTCACCCCCTCTCCCTGGCTTCCTGTGCACTCACACAAGCCCTGCAAGACGAGGCTGCTGATAGAAGAGAAAGGTGAGGGCACAGCACAATAGGGTGGGTGGGGATTAAAGGCTCCGCAGCTCACATGGACTTAGCCTGTCTTTTAAGTTGAACGTGAACTTGCTGTCATATCCATCAGGTCTGAATGTGGGTCACTGAGGTTTAAACTGGTGCTTGAGTGTAACATTATAAAGAGGAGCCCGATGCATACAGAAAAAAAAAGTTAGCTCTCAAGCGGGTGCACCCAGCAGTGACCCTTCTCTCCAAATCTGTTCACTGTTTGACTGGCTCCATTTGGCTGTGGAAAACTGAGGCACAAATGTTATGTCCAGATCTGTTCAGGACTGCAGGAACCTCAGGAGGAGGCCCGAGCAAAGGCAGAGAGCAGGACCCCCCCCCCCCCCCCCAACACACACACCTAGAGTAGAGGCTCCGAGGGCCCGGGATGGGGTGAGGACAGCTGGGACTGGTGCCCACTGCCTTTGCCCAAGCCCCCTCCAGCTGCCTCGCCACCCACGGAGGACCAACTCCGAGCTTCACAAGCTTCTCAGACCATGGCTGGCTCTGCAGGAAAGAGACTGACATCACATTGAGACAAATGCAAACCATGCTACCCAGAACGAAGACACTCCTGCCCAGGTCCGTTGCTCACTCCAGGAAGGAGAATTGGACATTGTGAATGGCTTTTCTGTATTGAAAGCCTGAAAACTTTTCCAGTTTGGGGGGTGGGGAGCTGCCATGGAACCCTGGTTTTAGTCCCTGTCGGAAGAGCCCGTGTGTGGGTGGTGGGGGCTTCTCCCCCTGGAGAGGAGGTGGGGAGGCTCTGGAGCCTCTTTTCCTGAAGCCAGGGGGAAGGAGGAGGCTGCTGATTCACCAACAGCTGCTTCCCGGAATTCAACGCTGGGCTGGTCAATGAACGGTATTTTTCCAAGGTGATCCAGGGCTGTTAAAACAACATTCCTGCTCTATCCCCATCAGACCTTCCTGTAAGTCAAACCAGAAAGTTACCCAAGCCATGCCTTCCCCAGCAGTCAAGCACATGAGATTCTAGACACAATGTTTCCAACATGTTTTAATATCCCTCTGGAGACCCGGGTCCAGTCACCCCCATGACCTCTGGGCTTCCTCAGCTGGGCCGAGCAGCTGCCTGGCGGGCCTTGGAGTCATGTGGAAGCCGAGGTGTGGCTCCAAGTCATCCGGGAAGTGCAGGCCTGGCCCGATGCCCCTAAAGGGCCTGTCAGCTGAGCAAGGAGAGGAGCCCTGAGCTGGCTTTGTCCTGTGTTTCACAAAGACCCTTTCTCAAGTCCTGCCCAGCTCCCGCTGGTCGGAACAGAGAGCTACCACGTCCGGTACAGATCATTCTTGGCTTTTTCTCAGAAAGAAGGCACGGGTGCGGCAGTACCCCGGCTTGACCCTGGTTTCTGCTTCTCTCTCTCACTTCCTCACAAAGGGGAAGTGAAGGAGAACTCAAGGCTCTTGCTGCCTTTGAAGTCTAGGCCTTTCATGTGGGGTGGAAGCCAGGATGGGTGCAGATGGAGATGTTCAGAGAGGGGCCAGGAGAAAGCCTGGACTTCTCATGTTCTGCCTCTGAGACAGATTGGAGTTGGGGGGGGCATAAAGATAAAATGCTTTGGTTCCACTTATCCATTCCCCAGCAAATGGAAAGGCCATGAGGAGCAGGTGTCTGGGGATGAAGCAGATGGAGCTGAGAACGAGGGCCCAGGGCGGGGACTGAGCCCCACAGCGCCTGGAGGATGAACCAGGTGGCTTCTCTCCCTCCTTGACTGATGGCTTCCGGAGCCTTTGGGTGGGGCAGTGCTGACCCAGCGAAGGTGCCTGCTTTAGACCTAATTCCTCAGTTATGCTCAGTGTAATATACTTTCTATTGAGACGTAAGACTTTACAAGTCACTCTTATTTTCTATCCTCGTCAACCTTGTGAAGTTGGTGTCTCTTACTGCTGTTATTGTTGTCATTGCTATTTAATCGATGAGGAGGAGGTCGGGGAGGGTGAATGCAGAGGCAAGTTTCACATCTGTGTTTGCAGACTCAGAGGTGTGTTCTTCACAGCCCGGTGCACGCCCAGCAGACACTGCTGAGTCCCCGCCCCACCCCGAATCCAGGGGCCAGCTCACCCCCAAAAGTCAGCCCCTAGGCTCACAGCCAGGGCCTGCCAAATAACAAAACTAAAACAACTTGATGAATCTGGTGTCCTTTATTTAAGAAACAGTGATCCATGGGTTGGGGGAGTACCGTGTCTCACAGCAGCGGAGCACCTGTCCTGAATTTGGGGTGAGCGAGAGAGTCGCAGAGAAGAGGCGCCTGGGAAACAAGGCTAGAGGCTGGCCCGCTGGCGAGGGGAGCCAGCTGCCTGGGCAGATTGTGACTGGTGGCAGCTTTCCTTGACAGGTGTTTTCTGCTAAGTGCAGGCCGACTTAGGTTTAGATTTGAGATTGGTAAGGTGGGCTTGGACACTGGCCACTGGGGCGGATTCCATTTTGTGGGTCTCGAGATATGAATGAACTCTGTCAGGGCCTTAACATTCTGAGAAGACCCAGACCAAACAGAAGTGTGCAGGGCTGGCGACTCTGTTGCAGGCTTGGTCTGCAATAAGCACAATGTGGTCTGATAAATATATATATATATTTTTAACCCATTCTTGGCACACAGAGGCTCAAACCCTTGGAATTTCCAGCGGTTGGAACAATAAAGGTGTCTTTTGTTATGTTAATGAGCCAGCTTGTGGAAACCACTTCTGGATGGGGCTGGTTGCCAGTGGAACCAACCACACTCGTGTTTAGAGGGTTGGAACTTCTTTCTAGTCCCACCTTGACCTCCATGGAGGAGAGAGGAGCTGGAGATTGAGTTCTGCCACCAGGGGCCACCGATTTAATCATGCATACTAATGAAACCCATGGAAACCCAAGAGGGAGGGTTTGGAGAGCTTCCGGGTTGGCAAACACATGGAGATTTGGGGAGAGTATGTGGTCTGAGAAGCATGGAAGCTTCGTGCCCTTTCCCCATAGCTTGCCTTGTGCATCTGTTCTATCTGGCAGCTCCTGAGTTATATCCTTGTATGATAAACTGGTCATCTACACTGGTAATCTAGTACGTAAACTGTGTCTCCCAGTTCTGTGAGCTGCTCTAGCAAATTAAGTGAACCTGAGGTGGAGGTCATGGGAAACACCAGTCTTCAGTTGGTTGCTCAGAAGCACAGGTGATCATCTGGATTTGCAATTAGCATGGGCTGGTGGGGTGGGGTGGGTGGGGATGAAGTCTTAGAGAACTTAAATAGAACTTAACCTGTGGGTTCTGACACTCTCTCCAGGTAGATACAGTCAGAATTGAGTTGACATTTAGGACAGTCAGCTGGAGTCAGAGAGTTGGTTGGTGTGGGAAAAACACTCCCACATCAGAGCTAGTGAAATGAACCTTAGTGGTCCTCCAGGGCTGTCACACCGGGGAAGCAGAATGGACAGGGAAGCATGTATCAGGATAAATTACAAAAGCCCTTCCTTTTTTCTTTTAAAGAATATTTATAATTTGAGATATTTATGTTAATTTAAAAGGTTACTGTCTGTTGATCATTTTGCTGTTTTTGAGATATAATCGATATATGACATTATTAGTTTCAGATGTACAACATAATGAATTGATATATGTATGTATATGTATGTGTGTGTATAAATGATTACCAGAATAAGTCTAGTTATTATCAAAAAGAGAAGAGATAACACATGTTGGCGAAAATTTGAAGAATCCCATCCACTGATCAGAAAGAATATTTGCACCCCTATGTTCATAGCAGCAGTAGTTACAATACCGAAGACCTGGAAACACCCCAAGTGCCCATCATCACACATAGTTTACGTTTTTTTGTGATGGGCATTTTTAAGGCTCCCTCTCTTAGTAATTTTATAGCCATTGTCACCATGCTGTACATTACATCTCCAGGACTTATTTTAAAACTGGAAGCGTACACCTTTTGACCACTGTCATCCATTTTACCACCACCCCCTCCACACCACTGGCAACCACTAATCTCTTCTGTGAGTTCAGTTTTTTTTCTTTTAGATTCCTTATATAAGCGAAATCATACAGTATCTGTCTTTCTCTGACTTATTTTACTCACCTTAATGCCCTCAAGTTTCATCCATGTTGCAAATGGCAGAATTTTGTTAGTTGTGGCTGAATAATGTTTCATTGTGTGTGTATGTATATATACACGGAGATACAATGTGTGTGTGTGTGTGTGTGTGTGTGTACATATATATACACACACAGTACGTATGTATTTGTGTATATGTCATATCTTTTTTTTTAATCCTCGCCCGAGGATATTTTTCCATTTTTTGTACAGATAGAGTGGGAGGGAGAGAGAGGAAGGGAGAGAGAGAGAGAAACATTGACGTGAAGGGACACATCGAGTGGCTGCCACCCGCACGACTAACCAGGGCCGGGGACAAACTGCAACCGAAGCACGTGCCCTTAGCGGGAACCGAACCCAGGTCTCTCCGGACCGCAGGCCAACGCTCTAACCGCTGAGCCAAACTGGCCAGGGCTGTCATATCTTTTTTATCCATTCATCAATAGATGGACACTTAGGTTGTTTCCATGTTTGGTCTATTGGAAATAATGCTGCAGTGAATTAAAATGGGGATGTATATATCTTTTCAAGATGGTGATTATGTTTTATTTTGAGAAACACCCCAAAATAAAATACTGGGTTATGGGGTAATTCTACTTTTAATTTTTTGAGGGCCCTCCATACTGTCTTCCCACAGCAACTGTAACAATTTACATTCCCACCAACAATGCATAAGAGTTCTCTTTTCTTAAATTTAATTTTATTATTATTTTTATTGTTGACAGAATTATAGATGTCTCCCGTTTTCTCCCTTTTTGTCCCATTTTATTCAGCCCCTGCCCCACCTCAGGCCTTCCCCATACTATTGTCTGTGTCCATGGGTTTTGCATAAATGCATATGTTCTTTGGTTAATCTCTTCCTGCTCCCCACCCTTGCCCCACAACTCACTGAGATCTCTTGTTCTGTTTCACGTATCCATACCTCTGAAACTATTTTCTTCATCAGTTTATTTTGTTCATTAGATTCCACATTTAAGTGAAATCAAAATTTGTCTTTCTCTAACTGGCTTATTTTGCTTAGCATAATATTCTCCAGGTTCCTCCGTACTGTCTCAAAAGGACAAGAGCTCCTTTTTTAGAGCTACATAGTATTCCACTATGTAAATGTACCACAGCTATGTAAATGTTGCTCTTTTTTTACCCCATTGATACCCTCCTCCCCATCCCCTCACCCCATACCCAGCTTTGTTGTCCATATCCATTGGTTATATGCACATGCATATAAGTTCTGTGGTTTATCTCTTCCCTCCCCCCACCACCCCCTATTCTGAGGGTTGTCAGTCTATACCCTACTTCCACATCTCTGGGTCAACCTATTCCTCAGACTGTTATGTTTATTATATTCCACAAATAAGTGAGATCATGTGGTATTTGTTTTTTTCTGCTTGGCTTAGGATAATACCTTCCAGGTCCCTCCATGTCATCTCAAAGGATAAGAGAACTTTCTTACAGCTGCATAGTACTCCATTATGTATATGTACCACAGCTTTTTTATCCATTCGTCTACTGATGGACACTTGAGCTGTTTCCAGATCTTAGCTATTGTAAAAGTGCTGCTACGAACATGGGGGTACATATATTCTTTCTGATTGGTGTTTCAGGCTTCTTAGGGTATATTCCTAGAAGTGGGATCACTGGGTCAAATGGAATTTTAATTTTTAATTTTTTGAGGTAACACCATATTGTTTTCCATAGTGGCTGCACCAGTCTGCATTCCCACCAGCAGTGTACTAGAGTCCCCTTTTCTCCACAACCTTGCCAACACTTGTTTGATGATTTGTTGATGGCGGCCATTCTGACAGGTGTGAGATACCTCATTGTTTTAATTTGCATCTCTCTGATGATTAGTGACATTGAGCATTTCTTGATATGTCTCTTGATCATTTGTATGTCCTGTTTGGAGAGGTGTCTATTTAGTTCCTCTGCCCATTTTTTAATTGGGTTCTTTGTCTTCCTTTTGTTGAGTTGTGTGAATACTCTATGTATTTTGGAAATTAACCCCTTATCTGATGTATCATTGGTGATTATGCTCTCCCATACAGTGGGTTGCCTTTCCATTTTGATGTTTGTTTCTTTTGCTGTGAAGAAGCCTTATAATTTGGTGTAGTCCCATGTGTTCATTTTCTCCTGTGTTTCTGTTGCCTTAGATGATGTATCGGTGAAAATTCTGCCATGTATGATGTCCGAAATTTTGTTGCCTGTGTTTTCTTCTAGGATTTTTATGGATTCACGGGTCACATTTAAGTATTTTATCCATTTTGAGTTTATTCTTGTATATGGTGTAAGTTGATGGTCTAGTTTCATTTTTTTGCATGTCCAATTTCCCCAGCACCATTTATTAAAGAGGCTGTCTTTACTTCATTGTATGTCCTTGCCTCCTTTGTCAAATATTAATTGAGCATAATGTCTTGGTCCATTTCTGGGTTCTCTGTTCTGTTCCACTGGTCTATATGCTTGTTCTGGTGCCAGCACCAGGCTGTTTTGATTACAGTCGCTTTGTAGTATAACCTGATATCTGGTATCTGGTATTGTGATCCCACCTACTTTGTCTTTCTTTTTCAAGATTGCTGTGGCTATTTCGGGTCTTTTTGGGTTCCATATGAACTTTTGAAGTATTTATTCTAGTTCTATGAAGTATGTTGTTGGTATTTTGATGGGGATTGCATTGAATCTATAGATT
The DNA here is from genome assembly GCF_014108415.1 of Molossus molossus. Taxonomy (NCBI): domain Eukaryota; kingdom Metazoa; phylum Chordata; class Mammalia; order Chiroptera; family Molossidae; genus Molossus; species Molossus molossus. The sequence continues at coordinate 216,088,050 of NW_023425344.1, read as the reverse complement.
GCTTTGGGTAATATGGACATTTTAATGATGTTAATTCTTCCAATCCATGAACAGGTATGTGCTTCCACTTTTTTATATCTTCCTCTATTTCTTTTGTCAATGTCCTGTAGTTTTCTACAAATGGGACTTTTACTTCTTTGGTTAAGTTTATTCTTAGGTATCTTTATTTTTTGCTGCGATGGTAAATGGCATTATTTTTTCAGTTTCTCTTTCTGTGAGTTCATCATTGGTGTATAAGAATGCTGTCAATTTCTTGATGTTAATTTTGTTATCCTGCTACTTTGCCAAATTCATTTATTAAGTCTAGTAGATTTTTGATGGAGTCTTTAGGGTTTTCTATGTATAATATCATGACATCTGCAAATAATGACAGTTTCACTTCTTCCTTTCCAATTTGGATCCCTTTTATTTTTTCTTCCTGTCTGATTGCTGTGGCTAAGACTTCCAGTACTATGTTAAATAAGAGTGGCGAAAGTGGGCATCCCTGTCTTGTTCCTGTTCTTAAGGGAACTGCTTTTAGTTTCTGCCCATTGCGTATGATGTTGGCTGTAGGTCTTTCATACATGGCCTTTATTATGTTGAGATATGATCCCTCTATTCCCACATGTTGAGTGTTTTTATCAGAAATGGATGCTGGGTTTTGTCTAATGCTTTTTCAGCATCTATTGATATAATCAATATAATCATGTGATTTTTATTCTTCATTTTACTAATGTGGTGTATCACATTTATTGATTTGCGAATATTGTACCAGCCTTGCATCCCTGGGATGAATCCCCCTTGGTCATGGTGAATAATTTTTTTGATGTATTGCTGGACCCGATTTGCTAGTATTTTATTCAGGATTTTGGCGTCTATGTTTATCAGGGATATTGCCTATAGTTTTCTTTCTTTGTAGTGTCTTTTTCTGGTTTTGGAATTAGAATTATGCCGGCCTCATAACAAGTTTGGAAGTCTTCCTTCTTTTTGAACTTTTTGAAATAGTTTGAGTAGAATGGGTATTAGTTCTTTTTTTGAATGTTTGGTAAAACTCCCCCGTGAGGCCATCTGGGCCTGGGCTTTTGTTTGCTGGGAGAGTCTTGATTATCTCTTTAATTTCCTTAGTTGTTATTGGTCTGTTCAGGTTTTCTCTCTCTTCCCGGTCCAGTTTTGGGAGACTATGTTTGTAGAAATTTGTCCATTTCACTTAGAATGTTGAATTTGTTGCCATGTAACTGTTCATAGTAGTTGTTAACGATCTTTTGTATTTCTGTGGTGTCAATTGTTACTTCTCCTCTTTCATTTCTGATTTTGTGTATTTGGATTCTCTTTGTTTCTTGGTGAGTCTAGCTAAGGGTCCATCAATCTTGTTTATCCTTTTGAAAAACCAGCTCTTTGTTTCATTGATCCTTTGAATTGTTTTTTTGGTCTCCATGTCATTTATATCTGCTCTGATCTTTACTATTTCCTTCCTTCTACTTGCTCTGGGGTTTTCTTTTTGTTTGCTTTCTAGTTCTTTATGCTGTGAGCTTAGATAGTCTATTAGAAATTTTTCTTGTTTCTTGAGGTAGGCCTGTAGTGCTATGAACTTCCCTCTCAGAACTGCTTTCGCTGCATCCCATAGATTTTGTGTTGTTGTGTGTTCATTTTCACTGGTTTCCAGGAAGTCTTTAATTTCTTCCTTGATCTCAGTAATCCATTCATTGTTTAATAACATGCTATTTAGCCTCCGTGTTTTCAAAAGTCTTTGCATGTTCTTGTTGCAATTAATTTCTAGTTTCATGCCATTGTGATCTGAGAAGATGCTTGATATAATTTGAATCTTCTTGAACTTGTAGAGACTTAGTTTGTGTCCTATCATGTGAACTTGAGAATGTCCCATGTGCACGTGAGAAGAATGTGAATTCTCTAGTTTTGGGGTGTAAGTCTCTGTAGATATCTATTAAATCCATTTGGTCTAGTGCTTCATTTAGAGTCTCTGTTTCGTTATTAATTTTTTGTCTAGAAAATCTATCCAGTGATGTCAGTGGAGTGTTGATGTCCCCTGCTATGATTGTATTGATGTTGATTTCTCCTTTGAAATCCTCCAGAAGAGTTTTAATATATTTTGGTGCTCCTATATTGGGTGCATATATGTTTACCAAGGTTATATCTTCCTGTTGGATAGATCCTTTCAATATTATGTAATGACCTTCTTTGTCTCTGGTTATGGCCTTCATTTTGAAATCTATTTTATCAGGTATGAGTATTACTACCCCAGCTTTTTTTCCCTTTCTGTTTGCTTGGAAGATTTTTTTATCCGTTCACTTTCAACCTATGTGAGTCTTTTGTTGTGAGGTGGGTCTCTTGTAAACAACATATATATGAGTCATGCTTTCTTATCCAATCAGCTACTCTGTGTCTTTTTATCAGAGCATTCAATCCATTCACATTTAAGGTGATTATTGATATGTACTTATTTATTGCCATTTTTATTTAATGTGGTTATATTTTTCTTCCTATGTCTTCTACTAATTACAGCAGTCCTTTTAACATTTCTCACAGTGCTGGTTTGGTGCTAATGTATTCCTGTAGCCTTTTTTTTTTTTTTTTTTTTTGTCTGGGAAGCTCTTTATTTGACCTTCTATTTTGAATGATAGCCTTGCTGGATAGAGTAGTCTTGGATTCAGATCCTTGTTTTTCATGACCTTGATTACCTCATGCCATTCCCTTCTGGCCTGTAGTGTTTCTGTTGAGAAGTCAGCTGAAAGCCTTATGGGGGTTCCTTTGTAGGTGACCTGGTGCTTAACTCTTGCTGTCTTAGGATTCTCTGTTTGTCTTTAATTTTTGGCATTTTAATTACCATGTGTCATAGTGTGGGCCTGTTTGGGTTCTTCTTACTTGGGGCTCTCTGTGCTTCTTGGACTTGAATGCCTTCTTCCTTCACCAAATTAGGGAAGTTTTCTGTCACTATTTCTTCAAATATATTCTCTAACCCTTGCTCATTTTCTTCTTTTTTGGGGACTCCTGTGATGCAAATATTATTACGTTTCCAGTTGTCCCACAGTTCTCTTAAGCTGTCTTCCTGTTTTTTCATTGTTTTTTCCTTTTGGTTTTTTGATTTGTTGATTTTTTCTACCCTGTCTTGTAATTCACTGATCTGGTCCTCAGCTTCCTCTAGTCTGCTATTTAGACCTTCCAATGTGTTCTTTATTTCTGATGTCATTCTTCATTTTTTCTTGGTGGTTTTTAATTTCCAATTGGTTGATTTTCAACATTTTTATGTCTTTACTCATGGTGTTGATGTCCTTACTCATGCTATTGAGCTTCCTCAAGATCATGGCTCTGAATTCTAGCTCTGTGTTTCACCATTTTGGCTATCACAGTAGGCTTTGGACCCTGCCAAATTTTCTCTGTGGGTGTTGGTATTCTGCTATTTGTGGCTCCCTCTCCTGGGTTTGGATGAGCGTGGGAGGACCCACGTTAAACACCACTGTCAAGTCTTTCTTTCCTGGGCAGAGTTGCAAGCCCAGGAATGGTTCAGTTATCCTCTAGCTTTTTGCTTGGAGGCTATTGGTTATGGTTACTTGAAGAGCCTTGAGTTCTCAGGTGCTCAGGGTAAGGGGATTTCCCCAGGGTGGGGCACATACTGGTTGTTAATGAGCCTCAATCTGCATTTTAATGGCCACCGGGTGGGGTTGAATCTCTGAGGGAGGGGCTACCGCCTCTCCCCAGAGCCCTGGGAAGGAGCAAGATGGCCACTATCCTGCGTGGCTGCAACTCAGCAAAAACTCTGAGTGTCCTCCAAATCCTGAGTGTCCCCACACAGTTCCAGTCCAGTCACCCTCCCTCTGCTAGGGTCCCAGGTGAGTGGATGTGGCTATTTTAGAGTCTGTCCCAGCTCTGGACCGTGGAGCCACTTGGAAGTTTAACCCGAGGGCACTGCTCACAGCTAAGGCCGTTGCTGTCCGTGGGCTCCCAGCCCCCCCCTCACGCCTCCGCAATCCTACCAGGATTGAATCGGTGTCCCTGGTTATATGGTCCTTGCAAACTGCTTTTCTGTTGCTTTTTCCCGACGATTTGTCTTTATTTCTGTTGTAATTCCAGTTTGGTCCTGGGAGATGGTCTGTGTAGCTCCCGTTCACTCCACCACCATTTTGGAATCTCCTCCTATGCCCTTTTTATTTATTTTTTTTTATTATTATTTTTTTAAATCCTCATCCGAGGACATTTTTCCATTTTTTGTACAGACAGAGTGGGAGGGAGAGAGAGGAAGAGAGAGAGAGGGAAACATCGATGCGAAAGGGACACATCGAGTGGCTGCCACCCGCACGACCAACCAGGGCCGGGGACAAACTGCAACCGAGGTACATGCCCTTAGCGGGAACCGAACCCGGGTCTCTCCGGACCGCAGGCGGACGCTCTAACCGCTGAGCCAAACCGGCCAGGGCTCCTCTGCCCTTTTTAAATTCAGATTTTAAAAATTGAGTTGTATGAGTTTCTTATATATTTCAGATATTAGTCCCTTATCAGATACATGATTTGCAAATATTTTCTCTCTTTCAGTATGTTTTCTTTTCATTTTGTTGATGATTTCTCTTGCTGTATAGAACTTTTACATTTGATATAGTCCCACTTGTTTATTTTTACTTTTGTTGCCTTTGCTTTTGAAGTTAGATCCAAAAAATCATTGCCAATACTGATATCAAGTAGTTTACTGCCTGTGTTTTCTTCTAGTAACAGTTAAGCAAGTTAATTTATGGTTTCAAGTCTTACATTTAAATCTTTAAACCATCTTGAGTTGATTTTTGTGTATGGTGTAAAACAGCAGTCCAGTTTCATTCTTTTGCATGTTGCTATTCAGTTTTCCCACCACCATTTATTGATGAAACTGTCCTTTCTTTACTGTCTATTCTTGCCTTCTTTGTCATAAAGTAATTGAATATATCTATGGGATTATTTCTGGGCTCGCTATTGTGTTCCATTGAGCTATGTTTCTGTTTTGATTACTATACCACACTGTTATATTTTGATTATCGATACCATACTGTTTTGATTACTATAGCTTTGTAATACACTTTGAAATCTAGCATAATGGTGTCTCCAGCTTTGTTCTTTTTCAAACTTGCTTTGGCTCTTTGGGTCTTTGGATTTTAAGATTGATCTATATTTGTAAATAATATCACTGGAATTTTGATAAGGATTGCATTGAATCTGTAGATTACTTTGGGTAGTATGGACATTTTCACAATAATTTTTCCAATCCATGAGCATGGAATAGCTTTCCATTTATTTGTGTCTTCTTTAATTTTTTTAAACCAATGTCCTATCGTTTTCATTATATAGGTTTTTTACCTTCTCTTTTAAAAAAATGCTAATGTGTCTGTTTTGATTTCTATACCACACTGTTATATTTTGATTACCAATACCATACTGTTTTGATTACTGTTTTAAATTTTTATTTATTGATTTTAAAGAGCAAGAAAGGGGAGAGAGAAGAGAAACATCAATTTGTTGTTCTACTTATTTATGCATTAATTGGTTGATTCTTGTATGTGCCCTGACTGTGGATCAAACCTGCAACCTTGGTGTATTGGGATGATGCTCTAACGAGCTGAGCTACCAGGCCAGGATGGTCTTCTGTCTTCTTGGTTAAATTTATTTCTAGGTATTTTATTCTTTTTGATGTATTTGTAAATGGGATTGTTTTCTTAATTTCTCTACCAGATAGCTTGTTATTTATGTATATATATGTAACAAGTTTTTTTTAAATATTGATTTTTGTATCTTGTAATTTTACTGCATTCATTGATTCTAAAAGTTTTTGGATGGAGTCTCTTGGGTTTTCTCTATATAATATGTCATCTGCAATAGTGACAGTTTTACTTCTTCCTTTTTGATTTGGATATCTTTTATTACTTTCTCTTGCCTAAGTAATCTGGCTGGGACTTCCAGTACTATGTTGAATAAAAGTTGCAAGAGTGGGCATCCTTGCCTGGTTCCTGATCTTAGAGAAAAGCTTTCAGTTTTTTACTGTTGAGTGTATGATGTCAACTGTGGCCTTGTCATATATGACTTTTATTATGTTGAGGTATGTTTCCTCTATACCCACTTTGTTTAGAGTTTTTATGATGAATGGATGTTGAATTGTATCAAATGCTTTTCTTCATCTATTCAAATCATCATATTACTTTTATGTTTTGTTAATATGGTGTATCATGTTGACTAATGCTTGTTTCTTAATGTAGATGTTTATCCCCTAGACTATCCCTCTTAAAATTGCTTTTGCAGCATCTCATAAGTTTTGGTCTGTTGTATTTTCATTTTTGCTTGTCTCAAGATATTGTTTGATTTCTCTTTTGACTCATTGGTTGTTTGGGAACTTAATCTTCACATAATTGTGAATTTTCCAGTTTTCTTGTAATTGATTTTTGTTTCATACCATTGTGGTTAAAATAGTAACCATTTTTTTCAGTCTTCTTAAATTCACTCTGACTTACTTGATTTGTGGCTTAACATATGCTCTGTCCTGGAGAATGTTGTATGTGTGCTTAAAAAAAATGTTTATTCTGTTGCTTTTTAAGAAAATTTTTTTGGTATATTGTCTGTTAAGTTCATCTGGTCTAATATGTCATTTAAGGTCAATGTTTTCTTATTGGTTTCTGTCTGGATGAGCTCCTATTGATAAAAGTGGGGTATGGAAGTCTCCTACTATTATTGTAGTGTTGTCTATTTCTCCCTTTAGTTCCGTTAATATTAGCTTTATATATTTAGGTGCACCTATGTTGGGTACATACATATTTACAAATGTTACATCCTCTTGTTGGATTGGCCCCTTTATCATTATATAATGCCTTTCTTTATCTCTTATTAAAGTCTTTGTCTTTGTTTATTTTGTGTACTATATGTGTAGCTACCCCAGCTTTCTTTTGGTTTCTATTTGCATGAATATCTTTTCAAGCCCTTCACTTTCAGTGTGTGTGTGTCCTTGAAGCTGACGTGAATCTTTTGTAAGCAATATAGTTGGGTCTTGTTGTTTTTAATCCATTCAGCTACTAGAGAATTCAGTTCATTTACATTTAAAGAAGTTATTGATAGGCATGGACTTATTACCATTTTGTTAATTGTGTTTTGGCTGTTTTGTAATTTCTTTGTTGTTCTTCTCATGCTCTCTTTGTGATTGATGACTTTCTATAGTGATATGCTTAGATGCCTTTATTGTTTGTGTATTTACTATAGTTTTTTGCTTTGTGGTTACCACACGACTTACATAAAATATCTTATGGTTATGTCTATTTTAAGTGGATAACAGCTTAAGTTTGAACACATTCTAAAACTCTCTATTTTTTTTTTACATTCCCCACAACATTTTTATGTTTTTAAGGTCAAAATTTATATCTTTCTATCTTGTATATCCCTTAACAAATTATTGTGGTTACAGTTATTTTTACTACTTCTGTCTTTTAAATTTCATACTAAATTTACAAGTGTTTAATCCAACACCATTGCAATATTAGAGTATTCAAAATTTAACTATATATTTATCTTTACCAGTGAGATTTATACTTTCATATGTTTTTCTGTTATTAATTAGCAAGTTTTCTGCTTAAAGAAGTCCCTTTAATGTTTCTTGTAAGGCAGTGCAGTGGTGATGAAATCCTTCAGCTTTTGCTCTTCTAGAAAACCTTTTCTCTCCTTCAATTCTGGGTAGAGTATTCTTGGTTGGCAGTTTAATATTCAAAGTACTGAAAGAAAAATATTGTGCATCTCCCTTTTGGGGAGCAAAGTTTCTGCTGAAAAACTTGCTGATAGTTTTACGGGGCTACCTTTGTACATAACAAGTTGTTTTTCTCTTCCTGCTTTTAAGATTCTCTTGTTGTCTTTAACTTTTGACAATTTAATCATAATGTACACTGGTGTGGGTGTTTTTGGGTCCACCTTTTTTGGAACTCTCTGTTTTTAGTGGATACAGATATCTATTTACTTCTCCAGATTAGGAAAGTTTTTAGCCATTGTTTATTCAAATAAGCTTTCTAACCCCTTCTCTCTCTCTCTTTTCTGGGATCTCTATAATGTGAATATTTCTCCACTTGAAGTTGTCTCATTAATCCCTTAAGGTATTATCACTCTTTTAAAATCTTTTTTCTTTTTGTTCCACTGACTTGGTATATTATACCACCCTGTTTTTGAGTTCGCTCCAGGGATGAGGCACTTTTTTTCCTACAAAGGGTCATTTGGATATTTATAACATCATTCGAGAGCCATACAAAGTTATCAACTTAAACATTAGTCTGCTATATTTGGTCAGGCTAATTTGGTGAAGCCTGACATTAGCTGGTATTGATTTCACGGGCCTCACACGGCCTGCGGGCTGGACGTGTCCCCCCCCCCCCCCCCCCCCCCCCGCTTCGTGTAGTCTGCTGCTAAATCCCGTTATTGAATCTTCCAGCTCAGTTATTATATTCATCTTGTGACTTCTCTTTGGTACATTCTATATTTTCTTTTTTTGTTGACATTCTCACTTTGTTCATGTATTATTCTCCTGACCCTGGTGAACAACTTTGTGACCATTATTTTGAACTTTTTAGCAGATAAAGTACTTAATTTCTATTTTATTAAGGTCTTTTTCTGGGGTTTTAGCTTGTTCTTTTTGGGGGGAAACATATTTCTTTTATTTTTAACCTTCCTGGCTCCATGTTAGTTTTTATGCATTCGATGAAAGGGCCACCTCTCCCAGGCTCGAAGAAGGCTCCTGTGTGAACACGTTGTCGCTTAGCCTTGCCCTCAGCTTTTGGTTGTCTCTCAACCATTATGATTGTCAAGCAGCCTGTTTGTGTTTAGTGGTTCCAGAAGCTGAGGGTGTGCCAAGACCTGTCAGCCTCCCCGGGGAGGGTCTCCGTCAACACCTAGATACAGGCTGATTAGAAACTGGACCCTCAGGCAGGAGCTTTTAAAACATTTTTCAGGGGAAGATTAGAAGGTGAGCATTTCTGTCTGCTCCCCCTGCACTGAGCCCCGGGGAAACAGCAAGTTAAGAAGTGTTTCTTTGTTTGCCACCATCTTGCTGAACCTGTCACCCTAGCCATGCTGGCCACCAGACACTCTGGGATGCGTCCTCTTGGTGGCAGCCACAAATACAAGCTCCTTTCTCTGGTCTCCTGGTTGGGGCAGGGGGAGAACACAAAGATGGCACCCACTGGCCTCCCCAGTCCCTGGAGAGGATTGTGGTTGCCCCTCAATATATGTTACATGAGAAGGCTGCAGCTTGTAAGATGTGCAAATAGGCCTATTTCACTGAAAGGCTGGACATTTTAGTCTGTTGCCTCTGAGCTGTGCACGGGGGGTGGGGTGGGGGAAGCCAGTTAAGAATTGTTTGCTTGTTTGTTACAATCCTGTAGGACCTGCGAATGTAAGCCTGCTGGTCACCAGAGCCAGGAGGTCAGGGGTTGTGTCCCCTAGGAAGCAGCCACAAAAGCCAAGGTCCCAGACTAGTGAACAAAATCTTCTTTCCGGGATAACCAGTGATCTGGGGTTAGGCAGAGGGAAAATGTAGATGGTGCCCACCAGCCTCGTGATCTCGTGATCTCGGGAGAGGCTCGCCATCAGTTCCCAGGTACGTGTTAAAGTAGAAGCCTGCTCTAAGACAATGGCTTGTGAAATCTGCAGGTGGGCCCTTTCACCAGAAGGCTGGGCACTTACTCCTGCTGCCTCTGCTCTGGCGGGTCCAGCCACGGTGAGTCTGCAGGAGCCTGTTAAGAGCTGTTTCTTAGTTTTCTATAGCCCTTTGGGTCTTGTGGCTTTCAGAGCTAGATGTTTTGGGGGCCTGTCTCTCAGGTGTAAATCTTAAAGGTTGGGGCACCAGATGTGGGATGCAAACCCTTAGGTCCTCAGGGAGCAGCTCAGAGCTGTGTTCCCTCCAGGCTGTGTTGCCCTGTGCTAGGGGCGAGGTTGCAGCAAGACTGTACCTTGGCCTCCACTACCTGGTTCAGTGTAGGTGTTTTCTTGTTCACTCCATACTAGGCGTCGGTCAGCTGGTTTCTGGGTTTCTTTCAGAGGAAACTGTGTCACAGTAGCTGTAGGTCTGGTGTGTCCACACGAGGAGAGGCGTTGGGGAGCCTCTTGGGTCACCATCTTCAAGTGCAACTGCAAAACGTTCTCAACCCTCTCCCTCCCCCTCCTCATTCCTTCCCATCTTCATCCAAGACTTCACTTCTGTTCTCAAACTGCTGCATGTCTCGTCTCTAACAATAACCATTCCTTAATGCATCTGTTTGTCCCCACTGAGCTTTTTGCCCCAAGGAGACTCAGCTGGGGATGGGGCCAACACTGCTGGTTAGTTCCCTGATAAACAGCTGTCCTTCCTCCTCTGTCCCCACCCCCCATGCTCCTGGAGCCCTGATTTTGTTCTCCATTCTTGTCCTTCAGGGCAGAATGAGTCCCTCTCTAACCCCTGGGGCTAAGTCCTATGTTTCACACTTACCCTCTAAGCCACTGGTTCTACATTCTAACTGCACATTAAACCATCTGGGGAGCTTTAAAAATCCCACCAGGGCACTCTCAGGAGCTGTAGCTTGGCTTCCACTCTCCTGACATGGAAGGTTTTAGGTACAGTCATGTTATGCTAAACTGCCGAGTGGGGTATGAGGATATGAGGCTGGGAAGCTTCTGAGAAGATGGTGCAGGTTGTTTTTTGAAGTCATGATTTAGGGGTGTTCTTTTTCTGTCTCTGCAGGTGGTTGTCTGCAGGTGACTCAAGGCAAAGGAGCTTTGTTTAGTTTATTAATTGATCTATGGACATAATCTCATTTCATTCTCATATATATACTCTGAAGTACTTCAATTTTCATTATCTCCATTTCACAGACAAAGAACCCAGAGTTCACAGACATTTCAGTACTTTTACCCCAATGACAGTAGCTGGTAGGAGCAGAGCCAGGAGGAACCTGGCTCCAAAGACCATGCTTTTCTCACTATTCCTAGCAGTGTGCTGATATGAATAAATAAAATTTAAAAACAACACCTTGATTTGTAGCATTTTCCAATTTTCATGCTGTAAATATTCTTACCATGGCCAATTTTAAGCTACCACTGTGAGCTCACTGAACAGTGACTTGGGAAGTCACTGGTTCATATGAGCCAGTATGAGGCAGTTCCGTTAAACCACTGAAAATAGGTCAAGGGCTCAAATGCAGCCTTTGACGCTAAGAATCACGTCTCTCTCCAGTCTTCCGAAGAGAGCTTGCTCTCCCCAGAGCAGACCTCAGCCCTGGAGTTCTGCCTTGTGAGGGAGGGTGCTTAGCTTTTGTTCCTTGAAGGCAGGGAAGCGTGATGAAGGACCGAGCACCGGGGCTGAGCTTCGCAGAATGCCTCCAGGATGCTGATGGTGCAGACAGGCGTCCCAGGGGGCTGTTGTCATTCTGCATGATGGTGGGGCCTTTCCCATTTGCTTTATCTCTTTGCCATCCGAGCTGCTGTGCGTTCTGTGTACATGTGCCGAGCCCCCTGGCAGTGCTGGGCACAGATCCGTGGCTGCGGAACAGTGAGAGCAGGGGCCTGGGCGCGTGGCCAGTGGAAACACGGTGGCGAGCCAACTCCAGGCCTGCCCCGGTGGGCCCGGGGAGGCGGCACAGTTGTGGAGTGTCTGCTAAGCCGTCCCAGACTTCGGCATGATATTCTTGCAGGGCTGGTAGGGACCACTGGGTGATTATCCCGTCTGACTTCTGTCTCATCCTGCTGAGAGTTGTAGGCTGTTTGAAGATGCCCAGTGATGGTGAGCTCCTGCCCTCCCGAGGAAGTTGATTCCATGGGAGTACCTTTGTGGAAAAAGTTCCTTTTTTTAATGCTAAAACAAATGCTGTAACCCTGTTGCAGTCTGACATCATCCTGGTTCTAACCCTGGGAACTGGAATCGACCAGACCAGTCCCCTCCACGTGGCAGGCGGAGATCATGCTGCAGCGATGAACAATTGCTACACTCTCAGCAGCCTTAAACGGCAGGAACACAGATCGTTAGTTCTAGCTCGTGTAAAATGCCCGTCAAGGCTGGGCTGAGTACATTGCTCATTGATACCCACTCAAGGACTCAGGCTGTCAGAACCAAATGCTCACCTCTGAGCACGGCCGTTCCCTGGAGGAAAAGGCGTCCCCCAGCGGCACTGCGGCGTTCTGGCTTGCAAATCTGTGCACCATGGGCTCTTCCATTGGCTAGAACTACTCAAATGGCCTTCCCTGTGCTTCACAGGACCACAGAGGGGCTCATGCTACATGCCCAGGACCAGGGAGCTGGAAATACTCGGGGTGCAGCCTTACAGACCACCCCACAGCTTTTCGTTTGTTTGAAGGTAGGTAGAGTGTTAGCCTGCCTTTTCTTGTCAGGCCAACCCCAGTTCCTCCTCGCTGGCTGTTCACGTTCTCCCCCCCTTCGTCACTCAGTCCACTCCCCTCTGACCGTGACCCAGCTGTGCTTCTGTCTGTGTGAAAGCTGAGTCCAGCTTTCGGGGCACAGTCTAATTATGGCTCAGTGGGCCCGTCGTCCCCCTTACCTGGGGCACCGTGGTTGGACTCTGGACCCCAAGACTGCGGTTTGACCTGTTTTGGCGCCCACAGCACCCCGCTCTTGCATGTTCATTTGCTGGACCCTAAGCTTCAGGAGGGTGGGGACTATGACTGTCTCGCTGGTTGTAGTGTCCCTGTCATTTGGAAATGGTTCTGATGAATCCTAATGCTGTGGGATGGATACATTGGACTGACTCTTTGTCGCCACCTGATTTTTTTTCAGACCTGAGTACAGGTTGTATTTATTTCTTAAATTTGTTCCATCATACAGCTGTGAAAGAATACTATTTTTGGAGTCAAAAAGTGTATGTTGGACACCCAGCTTTGATGATATCATTCAATAGCACATATTTCTTAAGCACCTACAATGGATACAGTAGCGAGGAAGACAAGACCTTGAGGCCACTTGACTCTTGAGTGGGTTAATTTGGGCAAAAAGTATAACATCTCTGGATTAGACTGTGCATTCCACAAATGTGGGGGCTCTTGGGTGCTTTTTTCACCCTCGTTTCCCAGCAACAAGAATGGATCTCTGAGCTACAGTTAGCTCTTTTCTCCTGGGAGGGCATGTATAGTTTGAAAGCATAGCCCTGGTCGATTTGGCTCAGCGGTAGAGTATTGGCCCGCGGACTAATGAGTCGGGGTTCGATCCTGGTCAAGGGCACGGACTTCAGTTGTGGTTCGTCCCCGGCCCTGGTCATGTTGTACAGGAGGCAACCAGTCGATGTGACGCTACCACATCGATGTTTCTCTCTCTCCCTCCCTCCCTATCTGATGTTAAATAGAAAAGTATCCTCGGGTGAGGAATAAAAAAAAAAAAAAAAATAGCACTTTGTCCCATTGTCTAACTTTTGTGTTAGTCATGATGTTGATCTTTGAAATCTAAAAATTAAAGGCAGACATGAAATTTGCCTGTTAACCTCAGAGGAGCAGGGGTTCCCTGAGGGTGCAGGACACTATTCCAGATTGATGCTAATCTATTGATCACCATACTTGGGGTACCATTGTTCACTGAATCAGCTTGGCCACAAGGAAATGAGACTGTCATGTATGTTGCTGAAGCTCAGCTATGTGAAAACTATCACATCTCCCTGATTGATCACTCAAGTAACCATCCAAGAAGAAAACGCGATCTGACTCTCCAGACTGACTTGTTTGTATAAATCTCTGCTCTGTCCTAATGATCATTGCTCCACTGATGCTCACAAATTACTGCTTAAATAATTCTCTTCTGAAATTTTGCCTGTATGTACCTGAATGCTTTATATGATCTCTTTATAGACCTTGGGCTATAAAATTTGTTACAACCTTTTTGTCTTAAAAAATTTTTTTTTCTCCTTTTAATCCTCACCTGAGGGTATTTTTCTATCTATCTTCAGGTGGAGAATACAAGGAGAGAGAGAAACATCAACATGAGAGAGATACATCAACTGGTTGCCTCCTGCACAACCCCAACCAGGGCTGGGGTTGAACCACAACCGAGGTACGTGCCCTTGGCTGGAATTGAACCCAGGACTCACTGGTCCATGGGCCGATGCTCTACCTCTGAGCCAAACTGGCCAGGGCAACCTTTTCGTCTTGAAAATCACTTTCTTTGAGGAAAAACAAAACAGGGAGCAGAGCTCCCTGAATACGGCTTTCCCTTCTATTCACAAGTACTCTATCATCAGTGGCTAGAAAGAGCTTATCTTGCTTGTAATCTTGCGCTGATCTTAACTTTAGAAAGCATTTCAAGAGAGTGCGAGCCCACGAGGACTTTGGGGTTGAGAGAGCAGAGAGAGTGGGTGTGCCAGTGTGTGAGGCTGTACAGAGATGGCAGGGAGGCAATCCAAGGGAGGGAGGTTCTGTGTGTGGTGAGAGTGGTACCGGGTTGGTGTCGCCAGTGGAGGCTGATCAGCCATGGCCCTCGGCTCACCTTCTGTCACAAGAGCACAGGCTGGAAGATCCTGAGGGATTATCCAGATTTTGCTGACACGCTTAGATCAAATGACCACTCGACGATCCCTGGTTTCTAACTTGAAATGTCTCCAGAGAAGATTCCTGTCTTAACCTCCACAACCCACGTGAACATTTGAGTGCACAGTCTTCACTTTGTCCAGCCAAAACGTTCTAGCTTGGGCCAGGCCTGGGAAGAATGAAACCCCTGTGAGGTAAGGACCGCCCTGGTGGCAGGAGCAAGGCAGCGCCGGGTGGTCTGGGAGGCAGAGCCTGAGGACAGGGCGCCGTGGCCGTTTCGAGCAGGAACACACAGGACTACGGCACTTCTCACTTTGCTAGAAAGCTGCTTCACGTATAGCTCCCTCTAGGAAGGGAAGAACCTCCATTCTGTCGCTGGCTTCAAACCCTGCGGCATGCGAGGACTTGGTGGACTTTTTGAGCACATCTCCCCTCTTTTCTGAACTGGTCCACAGGCTTGCTGAGGATCCAGAGGGTCCCCGGCAGGTATGGGTGTGAAGATGTGGCATCTGTGTTATTTGGTGAGAAGTGAGTGAAATGCACCTTCGGGTTAAATCCGCAGGAAGAGCGGTCCTCCTGAAAGGCTTGAGGGAAGAGTCAGTTGTGAAAAACCACGGACATTTCTTCGCCTTTTTTTTTTTAGGGTGGGTAGCACAGTTTCAATACTGATCAGTACTCAGTATGGATCCTGCATTTCAGTCAAGTCAGGATGGACTCACAATTTGTTAGAAGTTTTTGAAACAGTCTCCTGAGCAATCTCTGCAGCCAAGTAGTTAGAAAAGCAAAACCCCTCTAACTTGGAGCTGGCACAGCGCCCCCATCGGTGAGAAGGGCAGATGAAGTGTGTCCCACCCTGCCCATTCTCTGCTGCTCTCACACCCGGACCCCTTGGTTCCCTGGATAGCTGGCAGCGGTGATCGCTAACAGGGACTGGGCAATGCTACGTCCCAGCCCTGGCGCACGTGCTCCACAGTATCGCTAGTGCCTGCCATGACAGCGAGGTGGGCTGGCGCTGGCCTCACTCCCATTTCACAGATGCGAACACTGAGATCTGGGGGAAAGACTGACTTCCAAGAACACACAGGAAGGGGCAGGCTCAGCACACAGGAATGTGCTCTCCACCCCTGCGACGTCTTGCCTCCCGGAACATGGTGGGCCCGGTGGGCAGGGTTGCGCTGACGGGCAGTCAATGCCAGGGCAGGAGCTGTCACAGGGTGACGCCGCGGGTGCAGGGATAATGGGAGACATACAATAGTGGCTGCCATTCCTGGACTATAAAAGAGCCTATAAAATATGCAAATCAGGATTTTGCGTCCTCTTGATGGTTGGAAAACTGGCTCGTATGACAGGTTGGGCTCTGGAATCAAACGCTAGAGAAAGGGCGAGTCCAGGACTGACTTGCGCTGGGGAGTGAAGAGTGAGGAAGCCAGGAGAGAGAACTGACCCGGGGAGGAGGTGATGGGCAGCTGCGACAGGATGAAGCTGAGGGGGGCACCCCTACCTTCGGTTCTGTTTCAACACAGGAGTGAGGGGAGACCACCGAGCCCCTCAGCGTGCAGTTTAAGCTGCACCCTGGCTCGCTTGTTCAACCCACAATTCAGTTCAGGAAAACCTGTGACCACAGGGCTCGATTCCCCTGCGAATGCCTCAGGCTGTGTCTGGGTCTTATCCTCAGATGACGTAAAATGAGAAGTGATAGGACCCAGTGTGACTGAGCCAGGGGCAGTCACAGTGGGCTGTCTAGTCATTTTAAAGTCAACCCAGCCAGATTAAGTCATCAGGATAACCCAACCTGGAGATAAAGAAGACACAACGCTTCGTGGCATTGGCCTGTGATGTGGTCAAGGCCAAATCTGTGGCTGGAATCAAGGTAACCTGCACCCGATTAAGATCAATAAACGGACAATGGGGTGTTTTACTTTTGCTCTTTGCTACCAAGCTCCATCAGCTTTGTGGCTGTAAGACGCAGCTGCCCAGCTAGGCCGCCGGCTCCATGCCTTCTTCCTGTGAAGCCCAGGAGCCAGCAGGGTGGGTGAAGAGTTACTAATCCGTGAGTAGGCTGGTTCCCCTCCAGGGAGAGAAAAGGACTGGAAACCCCACCAAGGCTCCGAGGTTACCACAGGCGTGCAGACAGTCTACAGCACGCAGTGTGACCCAGACTATTTCCTCTTCCGTGGGGAGGCCCAAGGTCCAATTGCATCACTCTGTCCTGCCCCAGTTCCTTTGGGGTCAGGGTGTTACTAGTGCTAGGCCTTTGACATGCAAATCCCCTAATCTCACTGCTGATAAATGGTCCCACAGATTGATGACTAGTACTGTCCTGCCCAGTTGGCAGTTTATTTAGTGCTCCCTGCTAATCCCAGTTCTACATACTTTTTATTCTAAAACCCCACAAAAGTGGGAAAAGTAGCATTGGTCTTAGTAGAAGAACCTCACCAAACTGGGTTATAAGAGGAGGAACTCGGGAGTTCAACCGCCTGGCCCAAAGCCCGACCCTGCTGATGTAGCTGTGTGACTTTGGACAGCTGCTTAATCTTGCTGTGCCTCAGTGTCCCCATCTGTACACTGAAGATGAGCGTCCACACCTCTTGGGGTATCGAATGAGTAAATGCATTTAGAGGGGTTGGAACAGATAATAAACGTGCACTACATGTGAGCCATTATTGTGAAGTGAAAACATCGTTCGCAGTCAAAGGCTTATCTCAAAGCAAAGGCTTGGTCGTTATCCTGTCCAGCACTTGAGCCTGCATGCCCGGCGCAGAGCGGAGTAACGAGAGGGTAGAGACGCTGGGGTGTGGGGATGAGGACTTGCTGGGGAGGACGGCAAGGGGATAGGACCTGAGGATCTCTAAATATTCCTTATCCAAGAGGAAGGGGAGGGTCGATGTGACCTCATCTTGACCTCATGCTGCCGACTGAGCTCAGGGAACCCAGCAGTTCCAGCAGCAGACTCAGCTCCTGATCCAATGGCTGTGGCCAGGCTGCCCAGGGAGTGCAGGCGGGCCGCCAGCCTTGTGATCCTCAGGAGGGATGCAAGGTTTGGGAGAACGGATGACAGATGGGAAGCCAAACTCGGACCCTGGAGCAGAGTCTCCGAGTTCTAGTAAACATCCTGTACCTCCCCTCTCTCCTCACAATAAAAGAGAAATTAAGCAGCAGCAATCCTATCATAGGCAAAATGCTTGGCTGTTGATAATCTGTCTGATAGGTCTGGAATTATCTTAAAAGAATGGACTTAACCCAAGCTGACCCATGCAGCAGGCTCGATGGCGAAGAGGGAAGCTGAGTGACTGCAGACTCATCAAAGAGGACTGCGAGGCCCTTGCAGGGCCTTGATAAAGGATTTTGTAAACACACACAGGAGGCAAGCTTTATTCTTCATGGTTCTTCGCCGGTGTGGGATAAACCATAGCAAGCTAATCAGCCCCACAGAGCAGCGGGAGGCCCTGAACGACAAAGTAATGATGAAGGCCCGAGGTCCCAAGGGCAGAACCACCCCTCCCTTTCCAGAAGTCTGTTGGGTTAGTACTTCAGAGATTTAGACTCTAGACTGGGTTCACTCTTTACCAAGTCTGAAACCGTTGGGCAACCAATAACTCGACTCCTCTGAGCCTCTCTTTTCCTCTCATTTGTAAACTGTGCCATGGTAGTCACGCTGGGAGTAGTGGTGGAATGACCTGCCCTACCTCCCAGGGACATCGACGATCTAGTGAAATTACGTAGGTGAGGGAGCCTAGGAGGGGCCCAGTGAGGAACAAAAGTAAAAGGGAGGCTCCTAGCAACTCAGCTCATTCAAAAGTCACTTTGCACCTTTAACTCAGTTGGTTAGCATGTCCTCCCATACGCCAAGGATGTGGGTTTAATCCCTGTTCAGTGCACATACAAGAATCAACCAATGAATTCATAAATAAGTGGAACAAAAAAATCTCTCTCAAAAAAATTAAGTGGCTACACAGGAAATACTGTCAATAAAAACAACCCCAGCAGAGACGGCCACTGCTGGCCAGGCACCCCTGCTGCTCTGTAGCTGTAGCTGCCCATCCTGTTCATAGTCGGTGGAAGGCCGTGTTCTGGCCAATCAAACATGAGCAAGGTGATGCATGGCCCTTCTTGGAGAGGTAGTTAGGCAGCAACCCCTCCTCCGTCCTCTCTTCTTTGCCATGGCAACCTTGGAAGCTGCATTCTTCAGACGGCGTAGTTAGATGGAAGAGGGCCCTGAACTTGCACTACAGTTTATGTGAACGAGAAATAAATATCACATCTAGCTACCGAGAGTTCAGGGGCTAGGCTGTTGCAGCAATGCTTAGCAGTCATCACTGTGATCCGGAACAGAAGTTTTGGTCAGTAAGAGACTGGCCACGTTCACTTAAGGGCTACACAGAAGGTTACATCAACCTTTCCTCTTAGGAACTTGCTGTAAGACAAGAGTCCTATCCATTCCGCTCAAAGCTATTATTTTCACTGGATATCTGCTCTCATAGAGGGAATGGGACAAATCCTTCTAGACCAAAAAAATTTCCGTTTGCTACAAAATGCATTTATTTTCAGCCAGATAAAATTCTCCAACTGCATACAGATACATAGGATAAGGTCCTTCTTTGATAAATGTCCCATTTACAAGAGCCATTTCTAATTATTAAAATGCATACCAAACAAACATCTCTGTCTCTTAAAATATAATTTAAATAAACCGCGAAGGAATAAGCCGTAAGTCTGGTCACTGACGTGAGTGGCAGGCGACTCTTCACTGAGCGGTTCGGAGCAACAATGACCCATTGCCCCATGACGAGTCCACGAGTCAGCAGGCAGCGAGCACCTCTGGTTCATCTGCTGATTGTGCGGCAGCTGCTGTTGTGGCAGTGAGCCTGATGTGGAGACAGAGTGAAGGACAGACAGAGAAGTATGACATATGCGACACGGAGAGGAATTTCACAGAATGCAAACACCATTCGTGTAAATGACTGGACTGGAGAACGAAAGCTTGGTGAACACAAATCTGTTTACACTAGCTCACTGGGCACCCAATAAATATCACGGTAAGGATGAGAGAATACACTGGAATGTTGTCTTGGTGCCCAACGTCTGCTTTCGAGGTGGAGCTTCAGGCTATGAATGTTTTGCATACCATGTTTTGTTTCTTCAGGGTCAATTAGTCTGTTTAGAAAGCCATCGTGTCCTTATCTTTAGATTCTTCATGAGCATCCAGAGACTTCCGGCTGACTGCCAGTATTAGGGGCTCATTGGCTTCAAGAAGAGTACAGACAGGTCCATCCACAGTCTGGATTTGTTCCCTGAAAATATTCTGGTGCGCTCAGAGTATTTTCTAGGATCTAGTTCATTCTTCACGCCTTCTCTCCTTTTGGTTCCTCTTACTATCCCAAGCCCAGAGCAGCCATGGAAGCTCACAGGCTGAACAGTGTATTTCTTCATGAACTCTCAGCTCAGTATTAAGTGTTCCCAGTGCCATGGCTCCCTCAGGACTTGGAATAGCTGCTCTCTCAAAGTTCTGTCCTTCCGAGTTCCCCACCTGCTCCCTGACGTTAACGTTCTTGTTCTAAGGCTGATGCTGGGGACTCCCCCAGGGCGGCTGTCCCGGGAAATCTGTATCCCCTTGTGAGTCTCAGGCCATCTCTCTCATCCCATCCGGCTAAGGTTGCAATTCTGGAGACACAAAGGAAAAGTTTCTAAACTCATCCTGGTTAATCATAGGAAGATGTCCCTCATCAATTGGAGTTAAAACTGGCTCTTCTTTTATGAAGTCAGGGTCAAAGTTACTGACATCTTCTCGGGATTTCTGTCAAGAAGGAAACAAGGGTCAGATTATGCACTTGAGACTCGTTGCCCAGGAGTCTCAGCCCGGCGAGTTGGGAGAACTGCTCTGCCACTCACACGGCGGCATTATTTACAGTTATAGCAATTATGACTAACAGTGTTTTACAGGGAATCTGCTGCATTGTGTGATTATGGCCTTTGATAACCACCAATTCACTGACCCCATGAAAATCTTGCTGAGTAAGGCCAGCCGCAGGCGGAGGCGAAGGAATGAACTCGGTCACCTGAACCGGCGACTCCGGGCCACCGAGGGCCGGCGCTCAGCAGGCCTCTCCCAGAGGCACACATGCTCACACGTGTCAGCGGAGGCTGCGTTCACACTTGCCCCCCTTGTTTGTACACAGGTCTATGTGCTTGGAGAGATTTTCTCGAAAGGCTGTTTAGAAACGCTGAGTGTGGGGAACGGCTGCCCCTCGACTCGCCTGTGAGCAGCAGCCCGCGGCCGGCACAGCTTCCCCTCATCCCGGGCAGCGGGCAGGCGGATGCCCAAGAAAGGCAGCGGTTCACTTCTGGGTGCCTGGTGCCCATCCTAGCCAGCTAGTACAGGTCAAACTGATTGTGTGTTGGGAATGTTGGTATTTTACATCTTTATAATGATGCTGAAAAGATCACTTCTGCTGTTAGACTGCTCACTGCTCTTACCTGCATCAATGATGCTTTTCTCTCTGCCTTCGGAGCACCCCTCGCACCCCTAACTCGTGATCGGCAGCTAGCCCGCATCTCCGCCTTCCCGCGATGGCTCTCTGGGCCCACAGCTACGAGCGAGGCCACCCCACCCAGCTTGGGGAGGCCCCTCTGGTGCTCCTGGCACTTCTCCAGGCAGGGAGTTGTTCTGGCCTGAGCTCTGCGCCGTAGCAGCCAGAGGTGCAGACTGAGAGGAGGAACCTGGGCGCAGGAGAGGTGTTGCCCCAGGAGCGAGGGGCCCAGCCGCCCGCCGGTGGAGCTGCCTGCCGAGGGTCGAGGGTCGGGCTGAACGTCAGGTGTGGCTATCCCAATGGGAACCATCTAGTTGCTCAACACACATTGGTGGAACCTTCTGGCATCTAAGAAAGAGGCAAGTCCACTACGATGGTCTGGACACTTACGATTCTGGGTCTGAAAGGCGGTTCTAGTTGGCGATGGTTCAGCTGGGTCCAGTCTATCTCCTTAAAGAAAGGATGTCTCAAGATGGCATGCTCGCCGCCCTGAGCCAGGCTGCCCAAGCGCATAGTAGGGTTCTTGGTCATGAACTGGGAGAGAGGGGAGAAAGAGTCAATCATTCAGTCACTTACAACAAGGGTGCCATAAGGAGGCAGGTATCCGTTCCGGCAGAGGGGCCTGTGTGGGGCTTTCTGGCTGATCCTGCTCAACTCGCTGAACGTGACCCAGCCCTTAAAGGCACAGCTGCGCGCGTCTCTACGGCCCTCCCCCCTTCCATTCAGATGTGGTCGCAAAAATGAAGCTGAAGGGCCCCGTTTTCTTTTCTGTAAATGCCACGTCTTTCTCTTTCCTCTTTGAAGAAAAGAAACTCTCTATGAAATAGTGAGCCTTTCTCTAGCTCTGCAGTTGCGGACAGCCCGCGCCTCATGAATGGTACCACTTTTAGGAACAGCTGTGCCCTTTTCCCTGCGACCCACCGGGGGCCAGGACTCCCGCTCCGACAGGACCCGAGAGAAGAGTGAGCCACTATTTTGAAGATCTCTGTGAAGAAGCCGCAAGGGCGAAGAACTTAAAAGGTCTGTGCCCTGGCTCTCGGATAAACAAAACCGGCCACTTTTCTTTATGCAACAAAGGTATCATAGTTTTAAATGAAAAAAAAAAAAAATTTTTTTTCCCCCCTCAAGATGCTCCCTTCTCCCTGCCCTTCCCTTTTGAAATGTTTAATGACTGAGAATCTTGCTACCTGGGTCAAACACTGAAACAGCCACACATTCAAGCGATGTGTGTGTATAAATCTCCCGTCTTTGTATCAAGCGGGAAACTTCCTCGAGGCTGTGCTCCTATCAAGATGTTTTGGGCTAAATCTACTTTCACAAAATGGCCAGAAAAGGTGTTTTGATCACGTCCTGACCAGGGACTAGACGGGATAATTCACTTTCAACGGCCAGGATGTGATTTTGACACCGAAGCTAACTTAATTTCCCATTTTTAAAAGAAAATTGCCCTGGATAATGCGTTTTGGTTTTGGTTTTAAATTTAAACTGAGTTATCTTTGAACAAATCTATGACAACTTATGACAGCCCCCAAGCACCCCTTTCTGAGTTTGATTTATGAGTACAAAAGTAATGCTATGTTCATAGAAACTGCTTTGGAGAGGGATTTCCAGAGTCAATACAAAGGCAACCTGCGGAAGGTGCAAGCACGAGGAGGTGTTCAGGTGGCCTCCTGCTGTGCCAGGTGTCCAGAGCCGCAAAACTCCCAGTGTCGCTTCAGCTGAAATGACCGGATGGACAAAGGAGGTGGCGGCAAAGTCCTTAAGCAGATCTGGCAGGATGGGCCTCAGAAAATGCTGAAAACACTTCAAAGGGGAGCCAGTAAAAAGGGAAGACACGGATGGGGCTGAGCGGTCTCTCCTCTTTCCGGGTGACGAGGACCGCAAGGCCACAGTGCTGCTGCACTGGAAGTGGGGCCTGAGGGTGAAAGGAGGGTCAGGGCTCCCCAGGCACATGGTGGTCAGCGCAGAGTCTGGACATAGGTGTCTCATAAATAACTCAGTTCTGTGAGAGCGAGGGGCTCATGCTGCTTGGGCTCTCCCCGGATGTCGGGAGTATTCCTATTAGCCACTCAGAAAGGAAAGGGAAAATACACACACGAAAGAAATAGGTAGCCCAGCTGGTGTGGCTCAGTGATTGAGCCTCGACCCATGCATCAAGAGGTTGCCGGTTCGATTCCCAGTCAGGGCTCATGCCCAGGCTGTGGGTCAAACCCCCAGTGGGGGGCATGTAGGAGGTGACCAATCAATGTTCTCTCTCATTGATGTTTCTATCTCTCTCTCCCTCTCCCTTCCTCTCTAAAAGTAAGTAAGTAAATAAGTAAATAAGTAAGTAAATAAATAAATAAAAAGTCTGAAAAAAGAAATTCTCTCTTTTGGAAAATCAGTGGGATACAACCCCTGATAGATGAGCAGTGTTTGGCAGTGTCTGTTCTAAGAAGTAATTAACAAAAAACTGTGTTTCAAAAAAAAACTCAGAATACAAGGACAGGAAAACAGATCCAGGTGGCTTGTGGGAAATTCCCAGGCCTGCCAATGATGCTAGCTGAGGATAGCTTGTGAATATGTGGGTACAACTTGTTCTTCTGGGCAAGGGGAACAGTGCACGGTTCTCAGTGCCAGGGTGGCAGAAACGCCAGTGCCCAGGAGACCTTGCCCATTCATCCCTGCCCAGCACTGCAGCCAAGCTTCACGGGGCAGGGCGGAAAGGTACTGCCTGAGGAAAAAGAAACCGAATCTTGGCGGCTGCTCCGCTAAAAACTGCGTCCCTGGAAAAGGAGGCAGGCAGAATAACCCTTTCGCTAGCTTGACACTTTCTCGTAGGGTTCTAATAAGCTCTTTGAGTAACAAGGCACTTGGTTTTCACTGTAAGTATCTCGTCTTGAGCCCTCGGATACAGCCATCCTCCACTTAAAGTTTAGGTCGGTTCGATTTACAAAGGTTTACAGGTGTCCCTGTGCACAAGGCAGTGCATTAGGCCTTGTGTAGACACACAGAGGACAAGGACAGTGGGGGTGGCGCGAGGAGGAAGGAGCTGATCAAGAGAAGCGGGAGGGGCAAGCACACGTCATCTGTAACACACAGCTGGACGAAATGAGGACAGAGCAAAATGCTGGGGGGACTCTGAAGAGGGATGGGCTACGAGCGCTGGGCTGGGGTGAGGAGGCAAGTAATGGCTTCACGCAGGAGGTGGCACTGGATGAGGGCTGAGGCAGATGAACAGAAATAACAGGGGCACAGCTGTCTTCCTCTGTCACGCCTACCAGTCGGCACAGGGGCACGCAGGCGCCCGGCGTGTTGGCGGAGAAGCACGTGGCGTGGTGCGGCTGGCACGCGGGGATGGTTGAGGGACCGACGGGCAGCCAGTAGGACGCATCGAAAGTGTCTGACGAGGTGAGTGACTAGAGCTGCCCTGTGATTTGGGAGGTGACTCTTGCCACAGTGTGATGAATCAAGCCTGAACGGAGGGGTCAGACATTGGTGGCGGGTGAACAGTTGAGGTTGAGACTAAAGCTGAGAAGAAATGACAGGTTCAGAAACGGGAGGAGCCTGGTTAGTGGGAAGGAAAAGCCGGGAGCAAGTCCTGCAGGGCCCGTGGAAGAAGAATAAACACCATCCACACAGCCGGACGCCGGGGGAAGGAGGGAGCTCAAGGTCCCTGAGGCTGTGGTGCTGGCCCGGACAGAGTGATGTGTAGGGGAGCAGAAATAGGTACAAGAAGAGCAACAGATTACTGGGGGTAGTATTAATATTAATATTAATGGAAGTAGCAATAGCGTTTTTGTCAGAGGAATGAAACAGCAACATCTAACATTTCTCAAGATCTCCAGTGTGCAGATTTGGGAGGTTGGTGAACTCAGCTTTGCATTTGAGGTGCACCCACATGGAGGTGACTGGCTGTGTAAGTCTGGGGTGCGGCGCAGGGTTAGAGATCTACCTCTGAGACCTCAACAGCTGATGAGAGAGCAAGAGTTGAAACTGCCAGGGCAGGCGAGATCGTGCAGAGGGAGCGAGAGTAAAACTGAGACAGGCCCCAAGCCTCAGACATTTTGTTTGGCCCTTATAGTGTGCTTTAAAATACTTTTAATTACTTGCCAAACATTTAAAGACTAGGAAATGTCTCATCACATAAAAGTCAAGTTTTCCCATTCCTTTTGGAAAATGGATATTCTGGAACACTGGACCTGTATTTCTTCTTGGTAAAAATGGCCTGGGGTTGAACAGTGGCCGCCTCTTTCGATGGGGCAGACGAGCCCTGGTCAGCCACATGTCCTGCCACTCCTGGCTGGCTTTGTGCACGGGCTTTGCATGGCTCCTGAGCCCTGGCCCAGAGGGCGAAGAAAGCCAGGCTGGCATTGGGAGGGGTTCATGAAGACCAGGAAACAGAAACCAGGACAGGGACCATTTCGAGGAGGGGGTTACAGCCCTGCTGTGACTACCCCTTCAGAAGATGCAGAGATGAAGTGTTACGGGAACAGCGGACATTAGTCCCTGGCCAGGCGCAGCGGTAGAGGGTGTCGGGTGGGGACCACGAGCCTACTGCCCTGGGCCAGGCATAGGGCTTGCCTAGACACTGTGCTGAGAAGGGTGTTCTTTTCAAGATCACTTCCTTTGTTTGCCTGTGTCCCTACTGGGACCCAAATGCCAAACAAGTTAACAGTGTTTGAGCAATTGTTTGTCTGTGTCTAAGGTCACACTTAAAATCTGCCTCACCTCAACTGACCTTCTTCCTGACTGTGGTCCAAACCAGAAAGTCAGCCAAGGAGGAAAATAAAGTGACTTCATGAAAGATTCCAGACACATTTTCTAAAGTAGGCAGAATGTTTTCTAGGGTCAATAAAAGCACTTTCTAAGCTGCGCAGAGGGAGGAGGCCAGGGTGGAAAATCTGATTCCACCCCAAATGTCCGCGTCAAGCCGACTGGGAAGTGGGCAGGAGAGGAGCAAGAACGCGTGCACTCATCTCGAATCCCCCCCCTTTCTGGGGCCCTCATGCGAGTGGGACTGAACTAGAGGCTACGGAAGAACTCAGAGGCGCGCCAGACCCGAGAATGAGGGCCTTCAGTTCTTCCGGGGCCGCAGAGAGGGTCTGACCAGCGGGGAGAGCAGTCGGCCACGTGTCTTCCAGAAGGAAGTGCTCCGGGGAAACGTAAGAGGTGTAGGGCAGGTTTATACAAGAATGTCCTGGGAAGCCGACTGTAAGCGAGGGAAAGATATATAAAAATATAAGAGCTCCTCTGAATGGGAGGGCACCAAGGTTAACTGGTCCGGCTGTGCAGTTCCATGACCTGTGTCTACCAGTTTTATTGCCACAAGCTGTGTGACCTCATACACGTCAATTAACTGCCTGGCCTCAGCTTCCCCTACTATGAAATGGAGACTTTCTGTGCTTCAGAAGGTGGCTGTGACAAATGAGATGATCCATGAGAAATGCCTGTCGCAGGAGAAGCCCTTAATACACGTTCCTATCAGTAAGCGTCTTGTTAAACCAGTTGCAGGTCCACCCTGTTCCTCCTCAAGGCAGGCGCGGGGGCCGAGACCAACATCCGAGGTCCGCCTTGACCGGAGGCTCACCGGACTCTCCCTGCTCCTCCACTCTGCGGCCGCTCAAGACTGAACAAGGTCTGCTTCTGCTCTCACAGTCCCAGGCTCTGAAAGTGGGGTGACGGTAATGGTCACCACAAAACAATGTCTCTGAAAGTACAGGTTCCTAAAGACAATCTTAAAACAAGATGACAAATAACACCGGGGTTCTAACATGCAGCTGCATCGGCCTGAACAACAGAAGGGAGGTAACCACTGCAGGGCGAAGGGTGTAGTGCAGCCACCTCCTCGTAAACCTGGCGTCGGGCACAGCACTCTCGTGACTCGTGGGCTCTGCGGCACCAGGAGGCTCTGGTTTGGAGCTGTTGGATGTTCCACAGGACAGAGCGTAACCCTCTGGAATAATGTGTCTTGAGATAATAGGATCCAAATGTACTTTTGAAACTCTTTAAAATGTAGACAATGGCTAAATGTATTTTTTTCCTCTTTCCAAATCTGTCTGATTTCAGAGGAAGCTGACTAGTTATAGAAATAGAGCAATCAATCTACTAAGATTTTCTTCCAGGAGAGAGAACACACTGTATTTTCTACCAAATAGATGGATTTGGCTGTTGGGCAAACAAAATGACCTTCTCCTTTCATTCGATTTCGGACAAAAGAGCAGAGAGGGTTAGCAGTTGGTGCTGAGAAGCCAGAGGGAAGGGAGCCGGGCCTCGGCACTCCAATGCGCCGGGGAGACACTCGGGGATGGGAAGAGGGCACTGTAGGGCTCACAGAGAGTCTGGGGAAGGAGAGGGGAGAGCGCAGGGCACAGCCCAGGCTACGGTGCATGGCAGTGACGGCCACTCTCAGCACGGGCGGACAACACGGGGCTGACCAAACGCATGCTTGTGCATGGATGCTGCAGCCCCACACGTCTGTCTTTTGCCACTGGCACGGATGGTCTGACCTAGTTAGGAAGACCGGCCATCAAGCCTTCTCCTTTCACACCCCTCCATGCCAGCTGTGGTGGCACAGACACAAGGACCTGTGCCAGCAGCACCAGCCAGCCCAGAGCAGTGTAAGAGGGATAGGAGTAGACATGAGAGTGAGTTGCTTGGGCAGCATGGGAGGCATGGAGGAGAGAGACTCACCTGGGCTTCGACGAGTCACGTTTCCACAGGGGAAGGCAGGGACAAACACTTCAACCTCAGAGGAGGCTGACCACAAACCACCGGGGATGGGAGGGGGCTTGGGTGATGGAGGATACACAATGGGTTTTTTCAAATAGCTCTGAGGAAACAAACTGCAGTCGTCCCAAGGACAGGTTATTCTACAGAACGGTGTTGCTATGGAATGTGGGAGAAGCCAAGAGAAGGAGTGTTGCTCTAGCTTGTTCAGATGGGACCTGAGTGGAATGGACTGGGCAGGGCTGAAATGTGTGATCTGCACACCTGTGACAACCACTCACCCCGCCACTCCCACTGCACAGAGACCCTGCCCCAGACCGGTTTGGGCAGGAGGCAGCTGTTAGAGTGGGGAAAAGAATGGTAGTTTTCATCTTTATTTTTCAGTGACAGTTGACATTCAATATTAGTTTCAGGTGCACAACTTACAAAGTGATCCCCCTGATACGTATCCATCTGACACCACGCAGAGTTATTACAATACAAGGGTGGGCAAAAGTAGGTTTACAGTTGAGAGTATGTAAAAGTTTATTCTTGTTTTATTATTAATTATTGTATTATTTTCCAGACAGACAACTGTAAATCTGCTTTTGCCCACCCGTATTATTGATCATATTCCCTATGCTGTATTTTACATTCTTGTGGCTGTTTTATAACTATCATTTGCATTTCTAAATCCCTTCAACGTTTTCATCCATCCCTCAACCCACCTCCCATCTGGCAACCATCAATTTGTTCTCTGTGAGTTTGTTTTGTTTAGCAGGTTATACATACAAATGAAATCATATGGTATTTCTTTTTCTCTGTCTGACTTATTTCACTTAGCATATCTAATACCCACTAGGTCCATTCATGTTGTCACAAATGGCAAGATTTCATTCTTTTTTATGGCCAAGTAATATTCCATTGCATATATGTACCACATCTTGATCCATTTGTCTTTTGTCATTTAATCTATTTAAAGTAATTACCGACTGGTACGCAGTTATTGCCACTTTATTAATTGTTTTCTAATTATTTTTGTAGTTCTTTTCTTATTCTTTTGTATGCTGATGACTTTCTGTAGTGTTTGGATTCCTTCTTATTTTTGTATAAAATCTTACAGACTTTCGGTTTGTAGTTACCGTGTGCTTCGTATATATCAAGCTAGGTTTACAGCAGCCTATTTAAGTTGATAGTTGCTTAAGTTAGAACACATTCCAAAATCACTACTGTTTCTACTCACCCCATCTCATTTGTTTTGTCATAATTTTTTACTTCTTTTGTGTATGTGTATATCCCTTAATATACTGTTGTGATTATACACATCTTCCTAGTTTTGTCTTTTCACATTTTTGTACCAGCTTTACAGTTGGCTGATCCACTGCTTTTGTTAAGTGTTTGCTTTTGTCAGTGAGCTTTTTTTTTTTCTCATTTTTTCTCTTATTCATATTTTTTCTTTTCTACTTAAAGAAGTCCCTTTAACATTTCTTGTAGTATTGGTTTGACGGTGATGAATTCCTTTAGCTTTTTCTTGTCTGGGAAGTGCTTTATCTGTTCTTTGATTCTAAATGATAGCTTTGCTGGGTAGAGTAATTTGGTTGTAGGTCTTCGCTTTTCATAACTTTGAATATTTCATGCCACTCCTTTCTGGCCTTCAAATTTCTGTGGAAACATTAGCTGATAATCTTATGACAGCTCCCTTGTAGGTAACTACTTTTTTCTTGCTACTTTTAAGTTTCTCTCTGCCTTTAACTTTTGGAGTTTTAATTATGATGTGTCTTGATGTGGGCCTCTTTGGGTTCATCTTGTTTGGGACTTGCTATACTTTCTGGACTTAAATGTCTATGTCTTTAACTAGGTTAAGAAAATTTTAAGTTATTTCTTAAATAAATTTTCAATCTTTTGCTCTCTCTTCTCCTTCTGTTATCCCTGTGATGTGAGTATTGGTATGCTTGATGTTGTATATTATCCTTTTTAAAAATTATATTTTGTTTGCTGTTCTGATTGGGTGTTTTCTATCACCTTGTCTTTGCTGATTTGATCCTCTGCTTCATTTGATTTGATATTGATTTCCTCTAATGTATTCTTCATTTCTGACTTTTTTGTGTGTGACTTCTATCTTTTTGCTGAGGTTCTCACTATGTTCATCTATTCTTCTCTTAAGTTCATCGAGTATCCTCATAATCTATGTTTTGAACTCTGTATCTGGTACATGGCTGGTCTCCATTTTGTTTAGTTCTTTTTCTGAAATTTTGTCCTGTTCTTTCATTTGGGACATATTTGTCTTATGTTGGCCAACTCCCTGTATTGGCAGAGTGGCCTTATGTAATACATGTCTTGTGAGGCTCAGTGGCACAGTCTCCCAGTTCACCTGAGCCTGGGTGTCCCTTGTGCGGGTTGTATGTGCCTACCTGTTGTAGTTGAGTCTTGACTGCTGTTTGCATGTTAGTGGGAAAGACTGACCCTCAGACTGAATGGTTGTGAGGGCTGGTCATGACTATAGCAGTGAGCTGTTGTGTGGGGGGTGGGGGTATGGCTGGCCCCACAGAGTGGGAGTCACTTTAGCAGGGCTCTGGTGCCAGCCAAGTCTGTCTTGCAGGTGTGTTATTTGTGGAGCTGGTTGGATGGTGCTCTAGTGTGATTTGAAGCTGGCTACCATGTATGTTGGTTCTGGAGCCTCTTAGGAAAGGCTCCTGTGTAGGCCAAGTTCAGCCACCATTTGTGTCTGGCTTGGGGCCACCTAGTAGAAGGTACAAAGTGATATGTGGTTTGTTGCTGATTGTTCTGGGCTTAAAGGTGCTTGGGAGAGGCTGTGCTGTGAATTGAGGCTGGCTACTACTAGTGCCATGCTTGGGACCCTTTGGTGGGTACCACAATGTGAGCTGAGTCCAACCACCATTTATACTAGGCTTGTGGCCACTTAGTTGAAGTTGAGTTTCCAAGCCAACATTGGCCACAGCTAATGGCAGGTTTGAGGCCACTTAATAGGAATTACAATGCAAGTTGAGACTAGTAACCACCTGTGCTAGGCCTGGGACTGCTTAGCAAGAGATATAAAGCATGCTGAGGCCAGCTACTGCTTGTTTGGAGTTTGTAAACCTTTGAGAGACTTTAGCAAAGTCTGCAGCATGAGCCCAAGGCAGGCTGCTTGCGTAGAAAAGCCACTGGAAATGACTTAGACAGGTGTGTGAGCTGGGTGGGGTCTCAGGGAATCAATGTGGTGAACTTATTAGCCAGGTTAACAGAGATCAGAGATTTGGCACCAACTGTGCCTGTTATACGGGTGGGAGGAGGGCTCAACAATGGAACAATGGTGCCTGCCAGGGCTTTCGTCCTGGGAGAGAGCTGCCCTGACCCTCTAGCCCTCACTCTGACGCTAGTCAATTCAGTTCCTCCCCATATGTCCCTGGCACTTTGTGACCTGCTGCAGCAAGGCTGGAGCTCTGAGCAAGTGAGTAAGTCCATACATAGCCCCTCACGAGGAATGCCTGGGACTCCAGAAGCCCTCCATATCACTCGGACACAATCCTCACTGGTTTTTAGAGCCAGATGTTATGCAGACTCTTCTTCTCAGCACTGGTGCCCCAAGCTGGGGAGACTGGTGTGGTGCTGGGACCCCTTGATCCTCAGAGGGGACCTCCACAGCCTAGTCTTCCAAATTCTTAAGTGCCAGACAATGGGTATGGATCCTGTCTGTTCTGTATCTCTGCCCCTCCTACCAGTCTTGTTGTGGCTCCTTCTTTATATTCTTAGTTATAGGACTTCTGTTCATCTAGTCTTCAGGTGGTTCTCAGTGATGTGTGTTGTATTATTTAGTTGTAATTTTGATGTGGTCATGGAAGTAGGTAAGCACAGCATTTACCTACTCTGTCATCTTGACCAGAAGTTCAGTATCGAACCATCCCTCTTGTTAAAGAATCTTACAGCAACTTTCTTTTGGATTCTTCCCAGAACAGTGTTTGAAAAATCAGCTCTAATGGTCCAGAGTTGGATCTTCTGCATTACTTCAGTCCAGTTTTTCCTCCTCTTCTTCAGCCTCCTCCTGGCTGGCCACCTTGATTGCTCCCTTGAGCATTCCAACTTCTACCAGAAGGGAGTAGGAAACAGAAAGGATCTAACTCACTACTACTCTGATCAACTGCACGGTGACAGGTGCAGGACAGATGTGGCAAAAAAAAAAAAGGACCTAGGTTCTCTCTTTGTTCACAGAGGCAAACAGGGCTCCTGTAGACAATGCACAGATGATGAAATCTGATAGGTGTGATGCCAGATAAACCCACAGACATACACACACACTTTAATTTCTATAAAGCTTAGGAACAAAAGCACTCTATAATCTCCTTCTGATGCTAAGTTTACAGTGCCTCCCGAACGGACAAAGGTGACTCAGCAGAATGCACCAAACTCCTTTCACCACTTATTTAACCTGGCCACCTGCGTGAGCTTGGAGGCAGGGGCGTTGGCTTCACCTGAGTCAGCACTGAGCCTCATGATCTCTTCCAGATGATTTAGCACAAAGGAACGCTCACCTCGGAGGCCCTCACCTTCCTAAGCTCAGTGGACTCATGAGGACTTCCCCAAGTCTTTTTGGAGTTAGCTGTAGGCAAAACTTAGTGCAACCACAGAAGCTGTAAGAAAACTATATATTTTCTTTCATGATTATTAGTACTTTGGAATGATTTAGTGCCAGTTTAGGGAATTCAGTAACATGGTAGCCAATAGGAAATGTTTTCATTCCAAAACCAAGTTAAAAACCATAAAGTCAGAAATCTGGACAGACTATATCTATTTGCCACACAAGTGTGTACACCTTGTCTGTGTTACCTTCTGTAAGAGTGGGAACTGTTTGCTTTCAGCACATGTGAGCATTTACATGTATGTTTAAAGGGAAGATGGGAAATGAGAGACAAGGGGGCCCGCAAGGAAAACAGTCTTCCCATTGCACTTTTATGAGCACATACTATGGTTATTTTTAGTTGCCAGACTCACTGGTTAATGAGTTGAGCAATTTTTTCAAGTAGAAGTCCCCGGCTGAAAACTGTGTGTGAACACCTTCTCCTGATTCACTGATCCCCAGGGAGTGTTCTCCAAAGCAAGTGCCTGCCCTCTGTCTATGTCTATATGAAATGTCTCTACGTCCATAACAAAGAACTCAAAGGTCCACCATCTTGGGGGTGGTGGTAAAGGTGATGATGGGAAGGGCCAGGGTGGGAAAGTAATATTGGGTTAGGAGTCACATTGAGCAAGACATTGTCGCCCATCCTGTTCAGCCACTTTCTGTGGACAGGAGCACCTCTCACCCTGAGTTCAGGGGCTCACGGACACTGTGAACCATACAAAGCCCTGAGGTCTGTATAACTCTATGGTATGTTATTTATTATAAATGGTTACCCGGACAGTTTCTGCAGATATGGAATAATACTTTCCATTTTAAAACGGTAGGAAGAGAGAGAGAGAGAGAGAAAAAAAAGGCCAAGCAAAATACCCAGCAGACACCCATTCCAGTAACAGTCCTGACCCTGTGTTCCAAAGAGACCAGGAAATCTCAGGAAGCCAAGTAGGGATGACCTGTCATGTTGAGGTGGTGGTGAGAACGGATGTGAAAAGCTGGGCGATCTTGGCCCTTTCCTGCCTCTCTGGTGGGAACGGCAGACCCAGCCCAGGAAAACATCGCACAGGGTCGCACGGGCAGCAGCTTGGGGCCGAGTGCGCCAGACAGCGCGCCCCTCCTCTGTTCCATCTATCTGTTAAAAATCCTTCTTTGGGGTACACTTCTTGGGAAGGTATGGAGACTGTTCGCAGATATTAAAGAATAAGTATGCTAAAACCACTAATTTTGTCTAACCGGGGTGATAAAGACTCCCAGTCCAGGACCTTGAGACTCTTAGTGGGAATCAAAAAATGTAGCTGGATCCACTGTTAAACTTAAAAAGAAGATGTAGCTGGATCCATGGCTCACATCATTTTTTCTCTTCACATATATTTGCACTGTTAAACCATCTCATTTCATTTACTTTTTCTACAGTCTACACGTGTGCGTATATACATATATAATATACATACACAGGCACGAAGGTATACACACGCTTTGATTCACATGTTAATTCTAAAAAATGTACCATTTATGGACATTTTCAAACATGTTTGTATGTCCCCAGTGCCCAGCCTTAGAAGTTCATGCCCACTCTTGTTTAATTGATTCTTCCCTGCCACCTTGTACTATTTTGGAACAAATCCCAGGTATTTCAGTCTATTTGATCCAGAGTGATCTTTTAAATATGAAAAAATAATTCTGTCACTCATGCTTGCTTAAAATCTTTCAGTGACGTCTCTTGGCATTTCAGATAAAGGCTGAACTCCTTCACATGGTCTCTTGTGTCCTCATCTACATCCACCATCAGCCACACGTCTGCTGGTTCAGATCAGCCACCCTGCCGCAGACTTGCTCAAATCAGCTCCTCCTCCTCCAGGTCTCCGCACGCCTGTCAGCCTAACTTCTCCGCAGCCCTTGTCCTCAGCTTAAAGGTCATCCCCTCGGGACGGCCTGCATTGGTCTGCCTGATATAGAATCTCAGAGCACCTCAGCCTTTTTTTTCTTATCAAACTGTATGTATACATGTAGTTATCTGTATAATTTCTTCTTTAAACATCTGTCTCCGCACCCCCACTGGACGGTGAATTCCAAGGGCAGGGTGATGCCTGTCTGCTTGTCTCTGTGGCCCGGCCCCTGTGCCCTGACGCGTGCCTGTCGAATGGACAGGAGGGGCCATATGTACTCGATTAGAGAGAGAGCCCCTGGAAAAAAGAGAAACCCCGTTCTCTCCAGAACAGAAACCTAACACAGCCTCATGTGCAATTTAGTACTAATAACGTTGATGACATTGGCAAATCGTTTGAGAGAGGATGTAGATGACGACACCTCTCAGTGTGTTGTGAAATTACTGTTCAGAACTTAACAATACTAGTGACTTGCTCCCGAAGGGTGCAGGCCCTTTGAAACGCTCCGTGTGCGCCACCTCGTGTGACGTGGGCCTGCAGGTGTCCTCATCGCCACCTTCCATCCCCGCGAAGCAGTGGCAGGTGCAGACTGAGGCTGGGTCTCCTGACTCGGATTAGTGTGTGCTCTCTACGGTGTGCCCCTGGGCCTCAGCCTCAGCTCCCAACCAGGGATGTGGGGGCCAAATGTTTTGAGGATCTGCCATCTCTGAAATTCTGTGTTTCTAGTAGTCACCCAGGTCTATGAACTTGTAGGTAAAGACAAGCGACTGCAATCCAAAACTTAGCAAGCATGCCCTCCCGACAGTTTTTAGGACTATGCAAGACACCATCAAATAGAGTCAACTTTTAACTTGAGAAACCCTGGAAGTCACCAAGCTCCCAGAATCCCGGGAAGAAGCCTGCAGTCTGTACTTTACAGAAAGCAGTGTGCCTTTCCTTGAGCTGGAACCGCACGACAACACGCGAGCTTGTTCAGAGTCCTTGGCTTCCCCAGCTCCTCGCACAGGTGCCTCCCGCAAGCCGCAGTCACCTGCAGGACCACTTGTTCCTGCCCAGCTAGTGCTGCTCAAAAGTCACCGCAGGCACCGGTTTCTGGCAAATCATGCTGAAAACCACGGGCCTATTTCACCACAAGTAAAACTGTAGACGCTGCAGACGTAGATGTTTACACAACCTAAAGTCATTCCTTCCTAACCTCACTGAACTCTCTTCCACCGCCACCCCTTAAACACTGGGGTGCCCCAGGCCCCATCCTCTGTCCCCTCTTACTCGTCACCCTCTCCCCTAGTCAATATCTGCTCCCACGTTCTCCTGACCATGCCAGAGTGATCAGCTCCAGCCCTACTCCTGAGTTCCAGACCCGAGCGATCAACTGCAAGGTACACATCACTGTCTGCATGTCCCCAGACCCTCAGTGTTCACACGACCTAAAGTCACCTTTCATTGCCCCCACCCTGCACCGAACACTCCAGGTCTTTGAACACGCATGCGACTTCCCACCTCTGAGGCTCTGTACGCATTCTCTTCTCTGCCTGGAATACTCTTCTCCCCCTTGTCAACCCTCCTGAACCCTTATTTGTTCCTCAACACCCAGCTAAAACGCCGCTTCCTCTGCCTTGTCCTTACGTCCCCTTCCCTGTCCTCGCCTCCAGAGAGTGCGGATCGTCTCTCCTGGCGGCAAGCTAAGTATTTGTTTACACGCGCTCATTCCTGCTGGACGCGAGCAACGGGAGAGCCCGTGTCTCCGCATTCCCAGCATCGGGCTAGAAGGAGAAGGCATCTGACAGGCAGGTGCTGAACTGAATTAAACATTCTACTTTGTCCACATATCAGTTTCATCTTCCAGGGTCGCAGACCCATCTCAGGTCAACAGAAATAATAACTATTTCTGGCACTGTGGCATTATTCAAATGCATACTCTTTAGATAATGCTATAATTTATTATCACAAATACGATATCCTACTTTATGGAAAGCTAAATTAAGTGACAGGCTCATGCTGTGTGGGTAGTAAGTACACAGCTTTCTCTGGTGGCTTATGTTTCTGGTACAGTAGGAAAGGGTCACATGAAGGAGTGATTTGGGTGCTAAAAATATGGGGCTCTTAGGTTAAAAAGATATTTATTAATAGGAAGTAGGAAAAATGGGGACTGGCCAGATGTAATGTAGCTCAGAACCCTGGACTGGGAGTCAGGAAAATCTGGATTCTGATCCCAGGGTTGTTGTTTTAATTACTAAAGGACAGATGTACGAGTCTACTTATACGAGGTACCTGGAATAGTAAAATTCATAGCAACCTAAAGCAAACTGGTGGTTGCCAGGGGCTGGGGGCAGTTAGTGTTTAAGGGGTGTGGAGTATCAGTTTTGGAAAATGAAAAAAGTTCTGGAAATGGATGGTGGTGGTTTCACAATCTTATGAATGTACTTGATGCCACTGAAGTGTACATTTAACAGTTGCTAAGATGGTGAACTTCCTTCCAGGACTGGTGCTCCTGTATGAGGAAGGCAGCGAGCTGCTCCACGGGCCTCTTCCTGAAACTCCCAGCACCAGACGCCTTTCTGAAATGGACCTGGTGTTCATCTCTACTCCCCTGGACACACAGGAGGTGGTGACACATGATTTCCGAATTCAACTGATGTGGTTACAGAACGGACCCAAATTATATGTGCTTTCTTATTATCAACATAAAGGCATCAACCCATGTTTCTTTCTCACTTGAAAATAAGGCTTCCAGTCCAGTGCTTTACTT
The DNA here is from genome assembly GCF_014108415.1 of Molossus molossus. Classification (NCBI taxonomy): domain Eukaryota; kingdom Metazoa; phylum Chordata; class Mammalia; order Chiroptera; family Molossidae; genus Molossus; species Molossus molossus. The sequence goes on along the minus strand of NW_023425344.1, from coordinate 216,051,120 downwards.
GCACGCAAAGAAGACTTCTCCAGCATGATGTATGCTCACCGCACCTGAACCTGGGCCGGCACCTGGCATGCATAAGGATAACACGGAAGCCAAAGAGATCTACAAAGGTTTGGAAAACCTTTTCTCGCCTCCGGGCGCTAAGGGAAAGGGCCCTTGGGCCTGCTCCTTAGACATTGCCGGCAGACACGCAGCCAGTGGTGCAACACACTGGGAACGGTGGTCATGTGACCTCCAGCCCCTGGAGTGCCCTGCCTGAAGGGAGCATCCCTTCCCCCACACTGAAGCCACAAGGGCAGGAAATACTGGCTATCTGGCAAACAATGCTATCAACTGCTATCACAGTTGGCTCAGAAATAACTACTGCATAAGAGAGGAAAACAGCCCGAGAGAACTCTGGTTCTTTGATTCTACAAATGAAAACACATATCTCATGTCTCAGTTAAAGCTGGTAGCTTACTGGTGGGAGGTGTCAAAAAGACACACGAGAATCACACCTGGCAAGTGGTTTGCTGGGGGTCAGAAGCTGGCTGGGCGAGCCGAACTTACAGATTTCAGGATCCCGGTGGCGTCTTCATGGAGCCAGGTAGGGTAGACCACCTCGTCGTTCAGGATGGCCTCGAACAGATCGTCTTCGTTCTCGGCCTCGAAGGGGGCGTGGCCACAGAGCATCTCGTAGAGCAGCACACCCATCGCCCACCAGTCCACGGCGGGCCCGTACAGCATCTCCTGCAGGATCTGTGCAGAGAGGGGACAACGTGAGCAAGTGCTTCGCGTGTCTGATCAACAAACGTGTCCTTCATCACTAGGAAAATAGAATAGGAAATATCCAAGCAAGACAAAGGAGTTTCCTGTGTTTCATTCTCCCTCCAGGGCAGCGGTTCTCACCCTGTGGGTCGCAACCCCTTTGGGAGTCGAACGACCCTTTCACAGGGGTCGCCTAAGACCATCGGAAAACATATATTTCTGATGGTCTTAGGAACCCAGACACCGCCCCTCTATCCGTCTCCAGGCGGGTCCGCCCACATACAGATACGACATGAGGAACTGTATTAAAGGGTCCCGGCATTAGGAAGGTTGAGAACCACTGCTCTAGGGTGTGGCCCGTTTTCCCTGTGGTCCACTCGGAAGCCACCTTCTCACCCAGGAGATCAAACGTCTGTGGCTGCTTAGGCCACGGTAACAGCGTGTGCAGATCCAGAACAGAGAGGGTCTGGGAGCCACATCCATGTGAGAGGAAGAGGACATTGGGCTCACTCACTTGGATGGAAAAGATTCGAGAGCTTTTTTTCTTAAAAAATTTTTTTTTCTTTATTAATTTTTAGAGAGAGAAGGAGAGAGATAGAAACATCAATGAGAGAGAACTTCAACTGGCCACCTCCTGCATGCCCCCCCACTGGGGATCGGGCCCATAAGCTGGGCATGTTCCCTCACTGGGACTCGAACCAGTGACCTCTCGGTGCATGGGTTGACACTCGACCATTGAGCCACACTGGCTAGGCCGAGAGCTTTTCTTTATTCTGCTAACTGGGGCTGAGACCAAACCACTGAGTAGAGACAAGGAAGAAAATAAATAGCTGTGAGTGGAGCACACTTTGTCCTCACTCAGCTAAAGCCTAGAAGCAACTGCAAAGTTTACCTTCCAAAAATATGACTCAGTCCTGGCCAGTTTGGCTCAGCAGTTGGAGCGTTGGCCTGCGGACCAGAGAGTCCCAGGTTCGTCTCCCGGTAAGGGCATGTACCTCGGTTGCAGTTTGTCCCCAGCCCCAGTTGGGGTCCTGTAGGTGGCAACCACTCCATGTGTCTCTCTCACATCGATGTTTCTCTCTCTCTTCCCCCCTCTCTCCCTTCCACTCTATCTGAAAATAAATGCAAAAATGTCCTTGGGTGAGGATAAAATAAAATAAAAAAATCTTGACTCAAATTCTTATTGAGAGGAACTGAGGACATGTTCAGCCATTCAGCCAATGAGCCATAACGGAGTCTGGAGGCATCAGCTTTCAACGCTGCCCACAGAGCCGCCGCACACAAAAGCAACCGGTGGCATTTCTGACCAGGTTACTGTCGAGCTCAGATTTCCAAAGCACTCACCTCTGGCGCAATGTAGTCGGGCGTGCCACAGAAGGTTGCCGTGGTGACGCCGTTACAGATCCCTTCCTTGCACATTCCGAAGTCGGCCAGTTTACAGTGGCCCTCATGGTCCAACAGCACATTGTCCAGCTTCAGGTCTCTGAAAGAAACAAGCAGCAGCTGGAGGTAGGGCCCCACACCACCCCCCTGGACAAGCTGGTTCACGACACGGGTGGCAGCCCACAGAGTGGCCATGCACATACACACCAAAAAGAACAAACTTCTTTGGGTTAGTTATCTCAGTAAAAAAAATTTAGATCAACTCACAAAACTGGCCTCATGGTCCCTGGATGATGGTTCCACATGAATGGGCTAGCCACATATAAAAAGTAGGCTGCCCTTTCGACACCGAGGGCAGAATGTAGCTTTTCCAGGCTTCCCACTTACCTTGTACCCATAAGACACCCCTCGATCCCATCCTTCCACCTGGTATCTGTCTCTGCCCACTGGAGTTCACTTAGTGACCGTCCATAGAGCAAGTGGCCACTGTGTGCCAGGGACTGCGACAGGAATCAAGAGTACACATGATCTTTGTCCCTAGGGAACTCAGTGTAAAGGCGAGACCAGTATTTGCTAAACCAGAAGTCCATGAAGGAGGCATCAGGTTGAGTTGACTCACCACTGTGCCTAGCATAATGCACTCAATAAAAAGAGAACCAACGACTGTAAACACAAGTGGTAAGATGGAAGTATGAGCCAAATGCTGTGAGGGAAACACAAGACGGAACACCTAATTCCTTTCAGGGGCGGAGGGAGGGACAGTTCCACAGAAGTAGTCTTTTAGACAGGGGAGGGGTATCGGGGTGTAAGGTCAGCATGGGCAGACAGATGGGGCTGGGGCAGAGGGGCGGGCATAGAGGTTGATGTGTGGGGCGGCTCAGAAGCTTCGTGGTATAGTGAGGCTGGAGCCATCAAACGCCAGGGCTGGAGAGGAAAGTTGGGTCTATATTATGAAGGAATGCCACGCTAAGGAGTTTGATATTTAGATATTAGGCAAAAGGGAACCATTGACGCTCTCTGATTAAGGGAGTAAACGGTTCCCAGCTGAACTGGAAAGATTAGCAAGAGGCAGCTGAATCGGTTCAGGGAAGAGATTCTAAGACCTGAACGAGGACAGTGACAAATGAGTTGGGAAGTGAGGGGTCAGTTGGTAGCACTTTGGTGAAAACACAACCAGTAACGAGGCTTGACAACCACGTGCAGATGGATGGGCAGAGGACGCAGAAATGAGGCTCCTGCATTTCTCTCTTGGATGCACAGGGTCGGGGGGGATGTTAATAGCCAGGAAACGGAAAAACAGGAGTCAGAACAGGTTTGTTTGGTTGTACCCCAGGGACACAGGGGCCTCAAGAAGCCCAGTGGATTACAGTGAACCCAGGACAAAGGCGCTTTGCACCCCTTCCCCAACCTGAGGAGCAGAATCCACTGAAGGAAGTAACTTTCCAGAAGCAGAACTGTTTGGCAAAGGGCCTCAACATAGACAGCAACACAGATGAATGCTGATCAACCTGTCTGCACACAACAGGCAGCACTGTCCCGGAATCCCTCCGCCCAGCATGGCCTCCAGCTCCATGCACCTCAGGCGCCAAGGCAGAATGGAGAAGAGTCTACTCACTCACACGACTGCCGGCCTCCAGGCTCACCCGGGAGAGGGCGAGAGAAGTAGCCTGGCCTACTGGGGGACACCGTTGTGCTTTGCTTTTCTAAGGGACAACACACTCAGAGGCGAACCACGCAGGTTTGTCAGCAAGGAGGGGACCACAGCCAGGGGGATGCTAGGAGACTTCCCTGCCCATGTGGGGTCTGCCACGGCCCGGCCTCTGGGGCATGCTGTTAGGAGTGCTGGTGTCCAGTCACTGGGGCCTCTTCAGGAGCCACAGCCGACTGCCCTTCAGTTTCACGTCCGTGGTGGACACTCATGTTCTGTTTTCCTATCCCTGCACTGGTGGCGTGCTTGGCCCCAGGGACAAGGCTGGGCTCTGTCCAGCCTAGGATCACATTTCAGCTGGAGGAAGGGGATCGCAGACCTGGTGCGATTGGTTTCCACTGTGACCTGGGAGTCGCTGCAGCCTGACCGTGCAGGTCTTCCAGTGAGAGGTCACTACAGGACACCCGGGAGTGAAAACAAAGTCCTGTCTTCAAGGAATGCCCGATAAGGGAGGTTAAAGCAGCAGCACTTTCTTGGCACAGATCAGGGGGAACACAGACCAGAGTTCCTCTCTGCTCCTGTGTCCTGGCAGCGGTCCCCCTGGGTGTGCGGGGCACGAGGCGAAGGGCACCTCTGCGTCTGCTTCAGCCTCTGAACCAGACCAGCCTCAGCCCCCAGGGCAGACTCCTGCGCCCTTCTGCACGGAGAAGCCTGCTGCCCACACCGGTGCCTGTTGGCAGCGGGCTGTGATTTGCGGGAACTCTCTCCTTCCCCACTGCCCTCCCCATCACTCCACACGACAGGAGTAAGACTTATTCAAGCAGAATCACAAGAGCACAGGGTGGGGCTGAGGGTGACTACTCAGTGCATGGGAGGCTGGGGGTTTGGGGGGGCCATTCCAGGGGCGCTGCCCCTCGGTGCTTCAGATGTGGTTTCAGATTCAAGGCTCTGTTAGTGCCTGGTTGTCTGGCTCTGGGACAGGGCACACATTACAGGCGGCGGGATGAGGTCAGAGATTATACATAGTGTATGGCCCTGGAGAGAACAAGTCTGTGGGGCCCCTGAGCCTTGGGCTGGCTTTATCGGCTCCACGGTCTAGCCCAGCAGTCCAGGCCTGCATGAACCTGTGCCCAGGGCATTCTGACTCTCACACTGCCAAACAAGGTCACCGCGGTTCTGAATTCGCCCGCAGCCGTTATGCCTGCTAAGTGCGCGGAAAGGATATTCTCAGGTAAGAGAAACAAGTGCTAACAGAAACCCACAGTGGTCTAGAAAGCTGACCTGTGATTGCTCAAGAGAGCCTGTGACAACCCCCCAGGTAGGTCTGACTGCTTATTACTCAGCTGCTGTCATGGGAAGCAGGCATCTGCAGGGAGAGGAAAGTGCTTTGCCATCAGTTTGTCGTCGCCCATCACAGAGCCCTCTGCGCAGCCTCACTGCGTAGGAGACAGAACTGAGCGGCGCAGGGGATGCAACTCATCCTGGGCACAGGATGCCCGAGGGCACACAGGCACCTCCGTTCTGACTTTTCAGTCTCATTTGAGGCATTCTCAGAACTGTACGAGCCCCAAAGGAAATGCCACTGCTGGTTTCACACCCGATTGTGATCTAGCAGGACAAAACCCTCCAACTGAAATCCTAAGGGGCTTTGATTAAGAACGTGACACAATCCCAGGCTATCAGTTCTCTCCTCAGCCCAGATATCTCACACCCCTACCCTGGGGTCTGTCCTGATGTCCTCAGATACTCAACTCTGCCCCTAGAGTGCCCTGTTCGTATGTATCTCTAAGGAGCACACGCTGCACTGAATTCCAGAAGGCTCTGTCTGAGCACCTGTCTCCCCACTTAGCTGGGGCTCAGACTTATTTCTCCCTTGCTCTAGCTCGGTCCTAGCAGAAGGTGCTGACCAAGGAGGGAAACAGAAGCATTTCAGTGAGCTGCCCTGGCCAACTCAGAGCGTCTTATTTTTAGGGAAAGGGAGGAAATTCTATAAATCTCACTGGGACCTTTGCTCCAAAGTAGTTAAACGTATAGAAAGCCATGTGCTTTGCCTCTTAGAGACGGAGTCCAGAGGGAAAAGAAAAATCCTGAAATATAAGTTGAAATTCTCTGCATGGGAAAGGGCTCCGGGAGAGCTGGTTAGAGAGGCTTTCCCCGGGCGTGCATCCAAGCGCACGCGGACTGTGAGAAGTGGCCAAACAGGTCCAAGGTTACAGAGCCAAGCATGGCCATGGTCAGCTTCTGCTCTAAGGGTAAGTTGTTAGCTTCATTAAAAAATAAATAAATAAATAAATAAAGCGCCCTGGCCGGTTTGGCTCACCGGTTAGAGCGTTGGCCAGAGAGACCGGGGTTCGGTTCCCGCTATGGGCACGTACCTCGGTTGCAGTTTGTCCCCGGCCCTGGTTGGGTCATGCAGGAGGCAGCCACTCAATGTGTCCCTTTCATGTCGATGTTCCCCCCCCTCCCCCATCTGAACTAAAAATGGAAAAATGTCCTTAGATGAGTAAATAAATAAATAAATAAATAAAATAAAGCAAAAGCAAGAAAAGTCACCCTGTGACTCCTGACTTGGAAATACTCACAGGTCAGGGTTTGGCTTTGGAGTTCCTCAGCCGCCTATGCCAGTGTGTAACTTGGGCAGCCAACTTAACAAACAAGCCTACACAGTGAAGATCTCAAGTTCACACAGGGCAGAGGCTCAGATACCCAAATGCCAAATACAGTTAGAGGCTCATTATTCATTAGCTCATTGAGCACCGTATTTAATAGCTGCTATGCCTTTTGTCATGTAAGCGCAGAAGGGCAGAGTTATTTTATCCTCTCTGGTTGCCTGAAAGGTTCATTGATGTGGCTGGGTAATCAGGGTTACTTAAAATGCCCACATGGTTTCAGAGAGGATTCCCAAGTGGCTGAAGACAAAGAAAATTCAGAAACCGTATTTATTTTGTGTCCACCTCGAGCTACTCCAAGAGTCATAAAACAGAATGACCTGGGTCTTACTGCTCAGATCACTGGAACCAGTGACTTCCGAAAGAAATCAACGAAACTGAGTTGAGAGCTGGCTCCTTGAACAAGAATGAACCTATGAGTCTATTCAGTGGCTATTTTGAATGTATTTTTCAAGACTCTTTATCACGGAAAAGTTCAAGCATTCCAGAAGTCCAGGACTGCCACAGCGCCCACACGGCCTCTGCGGCTGTCAAGCACGCCTAACCCTGTCTCACCTGTACACTGCTCCCTTCCTGGGCCATCTGCTATGCTCACTGCAACATTATTTCCAATAGCCAAGATATAGAAGTAACCCAAGTGCCCATCAATAGACAAGTGGATAAAAAACCTGTGGTACATTTATACAATGGAATACTATGCGGTCATAAAAAATGAAATCTTACCAACTGTAACAACACGGACTACAGAGTATTAGGCTAAGTGAATAAGTCAGACAGAGAAAGACAAATACCATATGATTTCACTTACATGTAGAATCTAAAGAACAAAATAAACAGACAAAATACAAACAGGCTCATTGATAAAGAGAACAGACTAATGGTTGCCAGAGGGGAGAGGGTTGGGACTGGGTGAAAAGGGTGAAGGGACTGAGTATAAATTGGTAGTTACAGAATAGTCATAGATATGAAAAGTACAGCATAGGGAATATAGTCAATAATACTATAATAACTATGTATGGGGCCAGATGGGTACTTGAAACATTGAAAGGACAACTCTGTAAAGTACATGATTTTCTAACCACTATATTGTACATCTGAAACTAAAACAGAATAATATTGAATGTAAGCTGTAACAAAAAAGAAAAAAAAAATTCGTAATTTTTAAATGAGGTTCCCATGCCATTTCTCTTAATAGAGTGACATTTTCTTTGGTGTATCCTAGGCTGATCTGTTTTTTGTTTTTTTTAAATTCCCACCCAAGGATATTTTTCCATTTATTTTCAGATACAGTGGAAGGTGGGGGGATAGAAAGAGAGAAACATCAGTGTGAGAGAGACACATTGATTGGTTGCCTCCTGCACAACCCTGACCGGGGCTGGGGACCAAACTGCAATCCTGGTACGTGCCCTGGACCGGAATCAAACCCGAGGCTCTTTGGTCCATGGGCTGATGCCCTAATGGCTGAGCCAAACTGGCCAGGGCTAGGCTAATCTATTTTTTAAAAATATGTTTTTATTGATTTTTTTATAGAGAGAGGAAGGGAGAGACAGAGAGAGAAACATCGATGTGAGAAACATTGATCAGCTGCCTCCTGCACGCCCCCTACTGGGGATCGAGCCCACAATCCGGGCATGTGCCCTGACTGGGAATTGAACTGGGACCTCTCAGTCCATGGGATGACGCTCAATCTGCTGAGCCATACTGGCTAGGCTAGGCTGATCTATTGAAATATCTGCTTAAGAACTAATATATGAAATATGAACGTTTACCATTATGAGGCTGAATGCAAAGTAAGTCACTTTCTAATGAATGAAGAAATAAAATAAAATAATTTCCAACCCAGAAAGTGCTACCAAGGCTCCTCCAGGACTCTTTCCCCCGCCCTTTCATATTTCTTCCCAACAGCTACTTGAGATGGGAACTGATCATAAAATGACTGTGCAAGTCTGGCTGTTATACACTCTTGAAACCAGGGCGAGGGACTCACAAACAAGTCCCCACAGGCCAGGTGTTGGTCTCTATCCAGTTCTGGTGTTTGATGTACTAGGTATGCAGGTAGTATGTTTTTTCCTTCACTGCTGTGTACACACAGGACAAACTTAACTTGAGCAAAGGGACTGAGAGATTTCCCTTTGCCCTGTCTTACAATAGAAAAAAAAAAAAAATGTCCAAAGAAAACATTCATTGACTGTCTGGACAGATGCAGGATGCAATGAGTATGATTAATGTCTGCAGTGTGCCGATCATACATCTCCTTAGGACCTCAAATGAATGAGCCATCAAGCTGACAGCTTTCTATATATATATTTTTCATTTCACTCCCCGCTACTCCCACAGGAGGGTTGAAATTCCCTAGCTGAAGTGGCACAAATTTATTTAGCAGCTCCTCACAGTACTGCTATTTTACGGTTGCCAGGAAAACCTCTCCTGCTGCCTCTCATTGCCAAAAGGCTTCCTGCGTGATACCTTGCAGCATTTGGCGTGCATCTGCGCTCAGCGAGATTGCAAAGCAGGAGGCAGGATGGAGGGCTTCAGACAAAGACACCGAGCAGATGACAGACAGTGGCAGCCAGGGGCCTCCTGACCATTGGGCCTGGCTCCAACAACACAAAAAGGATGCTGGGGCCAACAGGACACTTCAGCTTGAAAGTCCAGGGGGGATAAGGTGGTCGACAAGCAAGCCCCTGCTTGACTCCTCAGGCTCCCCGACTGCAGAGAGCCAAGTGCGGCTGACCCACGGAAAACCACCTGCTGGGCCGGCTGTGCTTCTTGGCTGCAGAAATCCACAAGGAAATGGAGGTTCTGCAGCAAGACCACCAATAGGATCAGAGAGTCATGGGGATTCTAAGAGCCTACAAGCTAGGGATAGGACAGGTGAGGAGGAGGAGGTCCCTACAGGCTGGCTGCTTGCAGGGTACTTGAAGGAAGATGAAGGAAGGAAAGTTATCTGAGGAGCAAGAATCAGAACATGGTTCCCTCTTGAGCAATAAGAGTTTAATGGCAGTCGGGGAAGCTGTGGAGAGGGGACGGGCAAAGGCAGACGGATCCTACAGTAGGTCGATGCTGGGCACACTGCACCAATACCACAAAACAGGTTCATGGAGTGGAACTGTGAAACGTAGAGGGCACACCGACCTCTAGGGTCAAGGCTAGCCACAGTTGTCACTGTTATTGTTGTAAGTGAATAAATGCAGCGGCTCTTGCCCTCTGAAAGATGAGCCAGGTCATTGCGATAACAGTACAAATACACCGGCCGACGAGTGAAGGGACAAGGAGACATCATGCCCTGCCTGGCCTCGGCTGGCCCCTGCAAGGAAACCCAGGGATCTCCTGACTGGGAGTACTAGATGCGGTCAGCACTTGGCTGGTGCCCTGAAACATTTCACTGACAGGAGGGAGTCATGTCCTGGTTTTGCCAGGGTTAGAACGTCTCTCTGGCTTGGAGAAAGCAGTGGTTGCAGCCACCAGCTGCCTGAGCACGCCGTCTTGCACAATGTGTGAAAGGGGATGTGGGCACGGCTGGGAAGAGGTGATGAGGAATGCTTCATGACAGGAAGGAGTCGAGTTCACAGCAACAACCTCAGGAAGAGATAGGCAGGCTGCTTTCGGCAAATGGCTAAACACAAATGTTTGCCTGCATTTGTAATGCGATATGGGAGGGGAGGGGAGGGGAGGGGGAGGGGAGGGGAGGGGAGGGGAGGGGAGGGGGAGGGGAGGGGAGGGGAGGGGAGGGGAGGGGAGGGGAGGGGAGGGGAGGGGAGGGGAGGGGGGAGGGGAGGGGAGAGGTGGAGGGAGCCTTCTGATTTGCACCAGAATTTTTGGCCACATCAGGAGGTCCCATCTGGTTCCCTGCGATCCCCCTCAGAGATTAAACCAGAACCCGGTAAACAGAAGTCTGAACAAACCAAGAGGACGCCCTGTCGTTCAGAACCACTCCCAGGCCCTTGGAGTTACAACCTCACATTTTAGTTCTGGGTCACAGTGGGTATCGCTTTGTTCCCTAATTAGTATTTTTTGCTTTAAAAGGCTTGCTTTCTCCCAGAGCGCAAGTGCCAAGCGCAGGCCCAGCATATGTTCCCGGTTATTTCTGGAGTCCTGATCACAGGCTGGACAGATGAAAGCAACAAGCAGCGAGTCCCTTTCCGAGGAACTTCGCTGATTTCCTCCTAATGCTGAGCATATCATAGCAAAAAGTGCAAATGGCCTTGAGTTTTTCCTAAGAAATTCTCTTTGCGGGAACTCAGTTACTTCCGGAGCACCCACCCACTGTCCCTAGCACTTGGCTTTGCAAACAGAGAGCCTAGATTTCCTGACAGCAATTTAGTTCATGTTAAAAACATTTAATAATTTAAATGTAGAGACATTGTCTAAAGACTTTCCACTTTTATATAGGAGTATTCTTCTTCTTCTTTTTTTTTTAATCCTCACCCAAGGACAAATGGGAAGGAGAGAGAGGATGAGAGAGAGAGAGAGAAAGAGAGAGAGAGAGAGAGAGAAATATCGATGTGAAAGGGACACATTGAGTGGCTGCCTCCCACAGGGCCCAACCAGGGCCAGGGACAAACTGCAACTTCGGTACGTGCCCTTAGCAGGAACCAAACCCGGGTCTCTCTGGACTGCAGGCCGACACTCTAACCGCTGAGCCAAACTGGCCAGGGCAAGTAGTACTCTTCTTAATAAAGATAATCTATTCAATGCATAAGTAAGAGTCATCAGAACTTTCTAAGATCTTTTTTTTTTTTTATCCTCAACCTGAGGACATTTTTGCATTTATCTTCAGATAGAGCAGGAGGGAGAGAGGGAGGAAGAGAGAGAGGGAGGAAGAGACAGACACATGGATGTGAGAGAGACACATTGACTGGTTGCCACCCACATGACCGTAACCAGGGTCAGGTATAAACTGCAACCAAGGTACGTGCCCTTGGTGGGAACCCAGGACTCTCTGGTCCGTGGGCCGATGTTCTAACTGCTGAGCCAAACCGGCCAGGACCTAAGATCTTTAAAAGCTAATAGAATTCACACATCAGGGAAGGGGTGATTATTATTTAGCTTATATGACTTTAGTTTAGAAAGTATCACCCAACTTGTAAGCAAAAGTAGATGAACACACCTTTTGCGAGGAGAATAACATTCTTCTTGCATTAAATGCTTTACAAGCCTTATTATTTCCTCATCATCAAAAAAGGGATAGCACTGCATGACCAAGTGTTGAAGAGTTTTAAAAGAGTCAAAACCGGTAGAGAATAGACACAAACTTTGTAAATCCTACATAACTATCGTAAGCTTTTGAGTTTGGGGTCGGTAGGTCTATTATATTAGAAAGTGACCTGTCTGGCTTACAAACTGCTCTGTGGGAAACAGGACAAGGAGCCAGAGAGGGCTCGTCACAGGGCCACGGCCTGACAAAATGTTCCCAGAACTGCTGAAGCTCCGTTGGCCACGACATCTTTTTCTCCTTCGCTTAGTTTTCTAAAACCAAATTCTGAAGCATTAAGATATACGAATCAAAATCTATGAACAGCTCTGTGCAGTACAATGAGAAAGGGCAGGTTCCAGTTGTGGTCATCCGGTTCTTTCCCAGGGTGTCAAAGGCAGGTCACCACAGTGACTTAATCTTTTAGGCAAAGCACCCCGAAGGAGGATGAGAGAAGTCACTGGGTCCCGCTGCTATCTAACACTGTGGTTGGAGGAGTGTGTTTCCATTCTGGAGAACTGCAGTTCTCCCGAAAGAGACACGGAATTCCCAGAAGTGACGTGGTGGCTGCATCTCACAGTGCACTCGGATAAAGCGCCACTGGAATAGCCAGTCCTCATTTTCTACTCCCTCGTGCCCAATTATTTAGGACATAAACCTAAAAGTGATGTGATAAAATCCAGATACTGCTCCCTGGCCAGTTTGGCTCTGCGGTTAGAGCCCTGAGCATCAGCCTATGGACCGAAGGGTCTGAGGTTTGATTCCAAGTCAAGGGCACACACCTGGGTTGCAGGTTCGATCCCCAGCCCTGGTCGGGGTGTATGGGAGGCAACCAATCGATGTGTTTCTCTCACTTCAATGTTTCTCTCCCCCTGCCCCCTTCCTTCCACTCTACTGAAAAATCAATGGAAAAATATACTTGGGTGAGGATTAACAAAAATAAAAAATAAAATCCATGTCCAGCCAGTGTGGCTCAGTGGTTAAGTGCCAACCCACGTGCCAAGAGGTCACTGGTTCAATTCCTGGTCAGGCCACATGCCCAGGTTGTGGGCCCGATCCCCAGTGGGGAGCATGCAGGAGGCGGCCAGTCGATGTTCTCTCTCATCCATGTTTGTCTCTCTCTCCCCCTCTCCTTCCTCTGTCTCTAAAGTCAATAAAGAAAAAAAAAAAAAGACAAACCAAAAAATACCCTTAAAAATAAATAAAATCCAATCCCACGAGCTCACTTTTGGGAGCTGTTGTTTTTAATTTTCCACTGTCATAGCAAGACTACGAAGATATCTTTCAACATGTCCAAACCTATTAATGTTTTTTTATCATGTGTTTTCACAAACAAGCAGTCAACTCCAGGTCCATGCTTCTATCTGAGAATTTTCTATCAATGTCAGTGCACTATGCTCACCCCCTTTATCACAGGAGCTAACCAAGTTTATGAGCATTCAAAGGAAGGGAGACAGAGAGTGTAATTTCCAAAACCTTGGCTGGGGCTGCTGTTACTTCATGATGCTTATTTTCCCAACTAAAGTGTGATCTCCATGAGAAGTGCTTCGCTGTTATCATTTTCATATCTTTATATTTTTTACTTCCCTCTGGCACCTAACGTGGTGCTTTGCACATAGTAGGCCCTTAATAAATGGCTGCTAATCTGAACAGCTAACCCCTCTCTGCCCTCTGGCATGGGTTTGGTTCCGAGACCCCAGTGAGTCTGGATTAGGGAAGACATGGGGGACTCTCAGAAGCTGGGAGGGCTTGTGGTTTGTGCTGGGACCCTGGCACCCACTTGGGACCTCTGGAGGTTACAGAAGCTGCTGTTGCCTGCTGGGGTCATCTTGGGGATGACCTAGCACCAGGACAGCACCCCAGGAAACTGTGGTTCTGAATACACCCTCAAGTCCACCCCACTCCAGCCATTAATCCTTCAAGACCCATCTAGAACCAAACCACTTCCAAGAGACACCGGAAAGGAAAGTCTGCCTGCTTGCTGATGGCCTGTTCGTGTTCGGCTTGGGAGAGAGCAACCTTTGTTCCCGTAAAAGAAGAATATGAAAATCCTCCTCAACTGCCTAAACAGGATTTACATGAAAAAACTGGCCAGACAGGGCACAGTGAACCTCGGAGTGACTTCTGTCATTCAGACAGCGACTGAGAGCACAGGGCGGGCGGGCTGGCTGAGCAATGGGGTGGGCAGCGGGGTGGGCACGGTCAGTGTGCAGGCTGGGACCTCAGTGCATCTGGAACCTTCCAAGGGGCACACATCCTTCCCTCTCTTCAGAGGCAGCACGGGGGTCAGGCGGACAAGCTGGAGTATTGGTTTTATCTGGGGCACCGTCTGGTCAATCAGTAAGGGGCATGAACACTTGTCCCGAGCCGGAAAGCAGACTTCTAGCCTCAGCGCTGCTGCCTCGCCGGGCCTGTTTCCTCACCTATAAAATGACGGGACCGGATAATATCCCTTCCCCACTTTTCTTTTTTTTTTTTTAAGTTTTTTTTCCTTTCTTTCTTTCTTTTCTTTTTGATTTTAGAGAGAGAGGAAAGGAGAGGGAGAGATAGAAACATCGATGAGCAAGAACACTGGCCGCCTCCTGCTTGCCCCCACTGGGGATCGGGCCCACAACCTGGGCATGTGTCCTGACCGGGAATCAAACCGGCGACCTCTTGGTGCAGGGGTCGATGCTCAACCACTGAGCCTCACAGGCTGGGGCTCCCTTCCCCACTTCTCATGTTCAGTCAGTCACTGAGACCTGACTCTTCCTGACTGTACTTAGAACCAGAGGCCTTCTTTCCACCACAACGGGGCCTCCACTCGGCCCCATCAAATCCCGCCTGAATCACTGCATTTCCTAGCTTGTCTCTCCGCTCTTCACTTCCCATGCGGAGCCAGTTGTTTTTCTGAAACTCGATTCTTGAATGTTGGAACCTGTGGGAGGCTCCTTCTGGCGTTAGCACGGGTAATGCTCCACTAGGGGGTCTCTGCCCGCCCTGCAGCCTCATTTCCTCCCCCTGGCTCTCCACCAGCCGCAGGGCCCCGAGGAGCGCCGTGCCCTTGTGCCCTCTCTGCCCTCGCGCGCCCTGCCGAGCCTCAAGCGGTGCTACCCCAAGCGCGGTCCTCGGACTGTCCTTACCTGCAAACTGCTCCTGGCCTGTCGTGACGTGGAAGTGAAGTAAGTGGAAAATAAATGAATGAAAAGGAACAAAGCAAGTGGCAATAAAGTAGAAAAACTGAGAGTAAGCATTTAGAAACTTTTATAACTACTTGACAATAACTTTATATCTGTTGAATCTAATAAAAATTTGGGCTTTTATTTTATGTCTTTTAAATTCTTCATTATTCTAGTAACTTACTTTTATTATATCTTATAAAAGTACTGGTCCTAAATGGATTGAAAATGGAAAAACCCACAGGTGTACCACCGCACGAGGAGCTCTGGCCAGCACCTCTGTCTTCCTCTCCCTGGGCTGCCAACGCCGTCCCACCGAGGTGGTCTGTCTCAGAAGCCTGCGTGTCCCTTCCTGGCACAAGCCTGCGGCTCTCCTCTGTGCTCTGCTTGTGTCTGGGGCGTGCTTCTAAGTCTAGCATTTATTGCACTACCTGTGATGGCTGTTTCCCCTGCAGGCTTTCCCATGCTTGTTCCAGCTCCCTCGACCTCAGAACCAGGTGCCGGGCACAGGTCTGGGTGGGCAATCGAGCGCCGATTCAAGAGAATTAGCCCCCCTCCCAACCCCAGTTTCTCACCCTGAGCTCTGGCCACTTTGTCCACACACCCCGTGAGTGTGAAAAGCTTCTGGCGTCGCCCTCCAACACTACTTGGTGTTCTGTACATAAAGGGCCCTGAGGAAATGAGGAAGAAATGGTGAGAACTGCCGTCTGCATCTGGTGGTGAATCTTTGTCACATCCAGTCACACTGTCCCTTCTCCAGCTCTCAGTCTGGTCCCAGAGCTAATATATAAGAAAGCTGGGCTTGTAGGTTCAACAACTAGTGACTGATGTGTGTGCCTGGTGACTGAGCATCCTTACAACAGTGTGGTGCTATAACCAGACAAGACAAATCACCCCTGTACAACTTGAATAAAATGGAAAGGTCAGTCCAGGAAGCAAAGAAATGAGATTGCTAAAGTCCTTGATCAAGAGCTCATTTAATTTACAAAAAAAGTGGGGGGCGGGGGGGGGCATTTCATGGAGAATGCCAAAGCTAGAAGAGAGGGAATAGTACATAAGAGACTTAAAAGCTCAGAGAACCCTTTAAGCCCAAACTAAAGAACGTGATTCCCATCACATGGAACTAAGTTCTTGGTGAAAGTTGATACAGTAAACTTTTCACTGGGAAACGGTTCCCTGCCTCTCCCCGAGAAGGCAGTTCGGGACACGTGTCCTGAATCTCGGCCCCTTAGGTTTTTTGTTTTTTGTTTTTAATCCTCATCCGAGGACATTTTTCCATTTTTTGTACAGACAGAGTGGGAGGGAGAGAGAGGAAGAGAGAGAGAGGGAAACATCGATGTGAAAGGACACATCGAGTGGCTGCCACCCGCACAACCAACCAGGGCCGGGGACAAACTGCAACCGAGGTACATGCCCTTAGCGGGAACCGAACCCTGGTCTCTACGGACTGCAGGCGGACGCTCTAACCGCTGAGCCAAACCGGCCAGGGCTCAGCCTCTTAGGTTTTAATCTTAGAGATTTTCCCTCTGAAGTCATAGAAAATCCTCTCTGCTTTAGGGTTCTTTCTTTACAGAGGGGCGACATGCTCACCTGCCCATTTACAGGATGCAGAACACGAAACCATCCCGGGGCTTCGCGAGGGCTCTGACGCCCGGAGCCAGGGCCTCGGCGGACTTAGGGTTAGGGGAAACAAGCAGGCCCCAGAAACAGGACAAGTGACCCGCCCCCCAATGGAAAGGGGACGCTATTCCTCATTCAAACTAAGAAGCAGAGAATCCGCTGATGAAAAGATTAACAAAAATTTAAGATCTAAAAAAAGTAAATTATTTTGAAAACAGAACACTTGACTGATGGAGGCAATGTACAAGGTGCCGAGTTCCACCCACTGCGATACACCCCGTCTTCACGCTGGGCTTCATGGCTGTTACAAACAATATTTTATCTGCCTATCGAGCGCCTGGATCCCGTTGACAGAGACATGGACTGGAATTTTTGATCTGGGTTATGTGCCACATTCCTGGGCAGGAAGGTGGTGCTCTCTCCTCCTGTAAATTTCCACTGATGCAAATGAGGTCACAAGTGCCAGGAGGCATCAGTGACGGGTCTGTGTGGGCAGAGACTCGCGAGCCAAGGCAGGGCACACGTGTCCTCGTCTGTAAGAAACACTTATGCCATCCTGTTGGCACACGCAGGGGAGGCTGTGAGCTTTGTAGTTTGTGCCACAAAGGAGCCAAGACGGCCCCTGAACCATTGTTCCGGGGATGCCTTTTCTTTCTTGCGCTCCGCAGGAGCCAGGAAGACTGCTGTGCCCTGCCGGGTCCTCAGAGATCAGCACTCAGAGCCTGTTCTGGGTGGGGAACTGCCCCAGCAGGTCCTGAGACCTGGCTGGAGCCAAATGCGACAGGAATGACTGGCCGGAGGGGGCACCCTTTCCCGCCCTCCCAGGACCGGGGGCAGGCTGGGGGGCAGGCATTGTGGCGAAAGCAGCCCTCCACCCTGGACAACTCCCACCTGCCCAGCGCTGGCTCGGGAACAGAGCCCCAGGATGATCGTGCGCCATCCGGGCCGACGGAGACAGCGAACTATCCCGATTGCTGAGATAAAGATCCATCCACTGGAAACATGAGGAGAGAGAACCGATGGATATTATTAGCAGCGGCTCTGAGTCACTAAACCAAAGTTAAGATGAGTTTGCTGAGTGGTGACTGTGTTTTCAGGTAGATGCCAAGACTCCTAAGCACAACCCTCCTTAAGCCTCTAACCACGGCGAAGTGTCTCCTCCTCCACCACCCTCCCCCGAAGGGCAGGCTGCTCCTCAGGTGCTGCTCTTGGCCCTTGCCTAGGTTTATTTCCAGCACCGCTGCTAGTCCATGTGGCGCCTTGGCGGAAATGAGAAAAGGGCACCCTTTCTCAAGACACGCTACCCCCAACTCCCGGAGTCTCCCCGAAGCTCCGGCGGCCACAATGGAGTGGCACGGGCTCGGGGCTCGGGGCGGCCTGCCCGTTGAGAGGTGCTCTGCTTGGTTCTCTACCTGTGCAGTTAAATTCCATGGACTCAAATATTAGCCTGGCAGAGGGCTCCCAAATCAGAATCTCTGCCCTGACACCCCTCTGCAGATCCAGGCCTGCCTGAGAAGTTAGAAGCGGACTGCTTTGGGGGCCTAGCTACTGGGGCATTTCAACCCTCCAAGCACAAACGATGAAAACTGGAGTTTGTCCACCTGCTGTCCTCCCTCAGTTAAAAGCTGTGGCCTTCTCCACGGGAAATCTTGGCGTCATCTTTAGCGCCTGCTCCTTGGTCCCCGTACCCACTCCATCAGAGTCCTCTGGGCTCGTCCTCCACTGGGCCGCTCCCACTCCCTGCTCCTTTGTCTTCCCTCTGCCACTGGCTTCTGCTTCAACCCGTGGCCCTTCTTTATCGGGTTTGTTTTAAGGCCTTCTCCCTGAGCTCCAGGCTCTGGGCTTGCTACGCTGCACTCTAACCTGCTCCACTTACTTCTTTTTTTTTATCCTCACCCGAGGCATTTTTGCATTTATTGTCAGATAGAGCGGGAAAGGAGGGGAGAAGAGAGAGAGAGAAACATCGATGTGAGAGAGACACATTGACTGGCTGCCACCCACACAACCCCAGTCCGGGCCGGGGACAAACTGCAACCGAGGTACGTGCTCTTAGCGGGAACCGAACCCGGGTCTCTCTGGAACGCAGGCCAAAGCTCTAACTGTTGAGCCAAACTTGCCAGGGCCCATTTACTTCTTATGAGTCTCTTTCTCAAAAACTTTTGATGGCTTCTGTTGACAGGCAAGTAAGGCCAAACTTCCTAGTCTGGCATTTGAAACCATCCCCGTCCTCACTCCACCCTACCTGAACAGCGCCTGACCTCACACCCCCTCCCCCATCACAGAGTCCCCAGGATTCCTACGCATGGACACCGTCTTGCCTCCATGCCCCTGTCCCTATTGTTCCATCTGCCTGGCAGGTCTTTTCCTATTTCGCTCAAATGCCAAAGCCTCCTCTGACCCTCAGCATCAGAATTAAGAGCTTCCTTTTTACATTTGACTTTGAGCATTTGTGGTACCATGTCTTAAATTGTCAATACTTGGATGTGCTTGGAGGCCCCAACAGCCTAAATCCTTAAGGGCAAGGGTCTTGTTTTATCTTTTGATCTTTAGAGCCAAATCCAGAACAAAGCAGGTGCTGGGGACATGTTGAATGGGTAACTGAATGGTCAAAGCAAGCCCGTGGACGACTTACTGATGGTCCCCTCTGAGCCTACGTGCTTCCAAGCACCGGCCACACAAGGGCCAATGAGCGCACTGCGTGTCAGGTGGGGTGAGGGGCACAGTCCAAACCAAAAGGTCCCTTTAAGACAAACACACATTTATGCCATAACTCACAACCCACATCAAATGCAATTCCTGGAAACTGTGAGCTCTGGTGGGGGGCTTGGCACCATGGAAGAGGGCTGTTGGAATTTGGGGGCTCTTTTTGGAGCCCCTACCCTGCCCTGCAGACTCTGGACTAGCCCAACCCCAACACCCATGCTAATAATGCATTACAGGAATCTGAACCTACTCAGAATAATGTTCACCTGGGGCAGGGGAGCACCTGGACGGGAATGACGCAATGACAAGCGAGATGCTTGCGAGTCTCGTTAGTAGCACTGCCTTCAGACAACAACGAACTTGACTGTAAGTTCTGACTGAGCAGAACTGTTCCTCAGCTCTACGCTTCAAGATACATTTACAGAGAAGAGAAATCCAGCGACGAAAGACCGCTTACATTACTAGGCCTCGTTCGCAACCTCAACCACCTGACCTGCATTTTCCACCTTTAGTTCCATGCAACTCTGGGATATCCAAACCCATCCTTATCTGAGACCGGATCCCCCGTTTTCTGGGAAAGAAATGACCAGAAGCACAGATTGTCCAAGATGGAAACAGGGAGGGGCAGACTGGCTTTGCTCTCCTCTCCCAGGGGCACGCGTGGCTGTCTGCACATGCCCCCCCTCTCCACACACCCTCCCCCTGCAGGCACCTGAGTGGCACGGCCAAGGGAAGAGCTCTCAAATCCAGCGGATCAGACCCCTTCCCGACCATCTAGATCTCTGTTTCCCTTTCACTGGGTGGCCTTAGTATCATCAACCCAGCTACCCATGGTCATCGTGCCCAGAGAGGAAAGAAGTCCTCCATGCTGCCCAGAGAACAGAACTCTGACCTCTGCACCGCCCTGGTTCTCAGGCTGGGCCCACTCCCTTCCTCCAGTGCTGCTTCTCTAAGGCAACTTCCCTAAAACTGTGACAAAAAAAAAACACAAAAAACTTGCCAGTACTCTCATTTCATCAAATCAGACCTCATGAACATGTTGAGCTATGTGGTCTCTTGGAATCAAAAGAAATAAAGTAGTTATTAGTATGCATTCCCTTTGCCAATTGCTGTGTTAAAGGTTGGGGACGAAGGGGAACAGAGACGTTCAGGGTTTATGCATCTAGACTCCCCTTCAAAGGAAAGAGTGTCTATGTCATTCTATCTGAAGACGTCAATGTCTTAGAAGCCATTTCGCGGAAGGCCGCTGTCTGCAGGAACTCTATTCTGTTAGGATCAAACAATCTCATTAAATGTCTGTTCAGGAAGAGTTACTGCGTGGCCAAAGGGAATATGAGGCAGTCAGGTTCCCCTTTCTAGGGTTTTCTTTCTCAGCCTGAGACCAGGGAGCCACAGGGCAGGTGACTGATAGCCTTGCTCATCCTTATGGAAGTCTTGCGTAAGGGTAGCATCGGGTTCACTAGGAGACTCACTCTTGGCACTGATGAAAAACTTCCTGGGAAAGTGGCAGGAACAGGCATTGGCTAAAGAACAAAGGAAGAGGAACTTTCCAGAGAGAGCCCACCCAAGAACCCAGGGAGTTGGAACTCGGCTTGGGAGGGTCAGTGCTATATGCTGGAAGGAGCCTACACCCCGGGGCTGGCACGGTCCATAACACCACTCACCACACCCCCACCCAGCTGGGGCTGGGACTTGGCCATAGGCCTGCTGATGTGAGGCCTGCTGACTCACAGCAGCACATAGCAGTGTGGAGAAATTCCACGCTGAAAGATGATATTCCTGACATTTCTCCTCGCACTCAGATTTTCCAGAGGGTTTCCTTGAGCACGGTCTCTCTGTTGTCCCAACGGCAGTGGGATGACTCAGTATTTCCAGAGTGAGGGAAAAGCTCACCCTGGTTATAAAATTCTCACATTGTCCTCCTTTCTCCGAGAGACCACAAGGAGAGCTACTGAAATGGAAGACTGAACAGGCCTGATGGGTAGCGATCTGGAGCTGAAAGACACCTAGAGGCCTTGGCGGAAGCAAATTAGTGGTCAGGGCAAGAGGAGCGTGGACACGTCCTGCTGGTCTGGCCTCGGGCTCCTTGCCTCTTGTTTTTAAACTGAACTTTCGCTGTAGAGACACACAGGAGTCCCACTCTGTAAGACTGTGTGATGGGGTGTCTCTGTTGGTCCCTATTCTGAAGGTGTTTAAGTTTGAGACCCAGGTAAAATACTTTAGACCTTCAACAATGAAAGAAGTAGCTCACTTGCCCTTCCTCCCTCCCTCTTCCCTTTCTTTAGAAATATGGAGTAAAAATAAAAATAACCACACACACACACACACCTCTCACTTATTTCCTTCCATGTAATTTTCACAACTGGTAATTTCTCTTTATGTTCCCACTAGGGAACATGCTTCCTGTCGGCAGGGCCTGGCCTTCACCATCACGAAGAGCCTCGGGCGCAGGGTAGGTCTCAGTGAATATTTGGTGCATGAAGACATGGATGATACATGGACATAGGGTTAAACAGAGGAATGTGAACTCATCAAGTTATGAATACAGGCAAATTTCTATCATGTAAATATATTACAGTATCAAGGAAATAAAATGTGGGACTCAAGGGAAAGGCAATGCTCCCTAATGTGTCTTTGAAACTAAGATAGTGATTAATGCTGAAGAAAACATTTAAAAAATGGTTAATCACTAAATCCCTAATTCATGGACTAGGGGAGAGTGGTCCATGAAAGAAAAATGCTTGGAGACTTCCCCTCCAACAGGAGGGGACCCCTCTCAATTTGTAAAAATATCCTTTTTCCTTTGGTTCTACCATCTCACGGGGGCAGGGTGGGGGGCACTATAGCATGTAGCCAGCGCTTCATGGGGTGACTGTGCAGCGTACCATCCAAAATGGGGCTCTGGCACGAGAGGGGGTGGGCAGGGGAATCCCAGGAGCAAACTGGGGCTTCCCTGGGAACACCAAGACACGACCTCGAAGCCTACCCAACCCTATAGCAATCTCCTGTTCTTTATTGATGCCTTCTCATCTCGAAGTCTCTGGTGAGTTTTTATCCTGAGTATTAGTTCTTAGAAAGTACAGTATCTTGAGTTTTTCTGGTGAGCTGTCAGTTCTGGAGTTAACTCTTTAAACACAGAGTGTGACTCAGGCCCCACTTCCCTGGGTCACGTATTGGGTGAGATGTTGTGAAAGTGCTCCCCAAGGTGAGCCTCCACTCGATCGCTTTCTTTTGGTGACAACAGAATATAAAACCAGCCTGTCGGTATGCTCAGTGGTTGAGCGTCGACCCTGTACCAGGAGGTCACCGGTTTGATTCCCGGTCAGGGCACATGCCCAGGTTGTGGGCCCGATCCCCAGTGGGGGGCATGCAGGAGGCGGCCAATAGATGTTCTCTCTCATCGATGTTTCTATCTCTCTCCCTCTCCCTTCCTCTCTCTAAAAAGCATAAAGAAAAAAAAAACAATTAAAACTATCCCGCAGCTGCAGCCTCAGACACAGCACCGCAGCCCCTGGGAGAGACTTCAGAGGGGAGCGCCTTCCCACACAGGCACGTCCTTGGGTCGGCAGCCACAGCACAGCGATGAAACTCAGCCTGCCTGGCATAAAGGCTTCAGTTTTCCCGTACTTGCTGCCGGAGCTGCCATGCCAAGAAGTGCTGGGAACTGTGATTACACACACTTCATATTTTACATTCTGAAACCCCAAGGAGTGAGGTCGGGAGAACAGAGCCCTGTTTCTTGAGGCAGCCGCACAGATACCGCTCTCTGAGCGGGCCGGGGATCTGCATGGGGAGGCCCAACAAAGGCCTCACACATCCCGCCCGTCTGTGTGTACCTTCCTGTGGCAGACCTGAGCTAACTTTTCTCATTCATTTTTTTTTTTTTCAGTTTTCAACTTTCTGAGTTACTCAACCAGATTCTTACGGGAAAAAAAAAAAAAACCCACCACCACCACCACACATATAAGTCAGTCATAAGGAAACTCAGTTACCGCCTCCGACGGGTTTGAACCTGTCTGTTCTCAGACGAGGAAACAAAACTTCAGTGTTCTTTAGGCCAAATTGTATCCCCAGCCTCAGTGCCAGTAAACTGCCATCCGGACAGCGTTCAGATCACAGGTTTGCTTTGTCAAAATTTCCCTCCCCAGCTGTAAATTAAGTTGTAAATAAATGTCACTGCTGCTGCCCTGTGTTTTTCTCAATTCTGTAGGTGTTAGAACAAACAAAACAGAAAACCCCAGGTCTGCCTTCCTTCCTCCCTCCCTTCCTCCGAGAATTAACACAGAGCCACGAGTGCCTCGGGAAAGGCTCATGATGACATGACCTGTTCTCCTAAAAGGCACATTCTGTGACTCACTGTCACCTGCCTACCTCTACTGCTCACAGTCCCATTGCTTTGTCAAAGGGGTGTTAACAACCCTCACTAGATGAACTCGGGAGGGGCAAGCTTCTCATTGCTTGGATCACACTAAGATTTAATACCCCCTTTTGCATAATTTGCAAGATTTGGGTGCCTACACGTGTTCCTTGTGTTCTCAGAGGACAGGAGCTCGCCTGCGGCCCCCCACCCCCACCCCC
The DNA here is from genome assembly GCF_014108415.1 of Molossus molossus. NCBI lineage: Eukaryota > Metazoa > Chordata > Mammalia > Chiroptera > Molossidae > Molossus > Molossus molossus. Next base: position 216,027,423 of record NW_023425344.1, on the reverse strand, counting down.
CGCCTTGCTGGGGTTTGCTCCAGGCCTTGAGGAGAAGGCGTTTTGAGAAGCTCCTGGGAGTGAGTGACCGAGGCCCTCCTGCACCAACGCTGGCTGCTCTGTAATCTCGCTATAAATAACGACTGATGTAACTGCTCTACGTGGAGGGCTGGAAATACATTTCTCTTTGTAGCTATGTAACTGCAACAAACTTCTATAAGTCTATTACATGATCTGAACGAATCTGCAGTTTCTCCAAGGGCTGGATTTGTGGCCGGTTTGCACCCTCACCCACAGCCCCTTCTCAGAAAAGACAAGAGGCTCAGCTGCTGCCTTTCTCTAGGAGCTTAGAGCTGGTCTTTTGAAAGGCTCAGGAAAACCTCTGTGCTTCAAGGGTAACCGATATCCTTGTTTTTCGGTGGGAAACGCATTCAAACACAGAGCTTGTGTATGTATAAAGCATTTCTTGAAGGGCAGACAAGAGATGGGTAACTGGTTGCCTGAGAAAGAGGAACTGGGAAGTTAGATTTAGCTTTCACTGTAATCTTTGTTAGAATAGCTAAACATTTCTGGTTTTTTTTTTTTTTCATATGTATGGATGAACTCATCTAATTAAATTACACTGACATTGCTGTTTGGTCAATAAATGACACCTTAGCCCTGGCTGGTTTGGCTCAGCAGTTAGAGCTTCTGCCCATGGACCAAAGGGTCACGGGCTGGATTCCTGGTCAAGGGCATGTACCTGGGTTGCAGGTTCAATCCCCACCCTGGTCAGGGTTGTGTGGGAGGCAACCAACTGATATGTCTCTCTCACACCAATGTTTCCCTCTCTCTTTCTCCATCCCTTCTTCCCTTCCACTCTCTCTAAAAATCAATGGAAAAATATCCCCAAGAGAAGATTAACAAAAAATGAATAAAACATAAAAGAAAATAAACAACACCATGTTCAGACCCATCTTCATATCACTTATGTCTCCCAACGTATTCGCCCAGATACGCATTGGCTCAGTTGCTAGAAATAAAACAGAATCGAAGAGAAGAAATAAGAAGCATCGCTATGCCTTGTGCCAGAAACTGAGGGATATAAAATGAAATGAATACGAAAAGCAGAGCTCAGGGTGCCCAGCCCACACAGTCCTGATCAACTGGAGAAGGCGGAGCCTTGGTCTTTCCGTCTGCACCACCCGCCCCCTCACCGTTCCATTTCTCCGCTCCCGCTGCCCATCCCCCACTCCTTCCACTTCTTTTACAAAATTTGTTCTCAAAAATCACAAAAGTAACACATTGTTACCGCAATCAGAGATGCAATAAAAAGATAAAATGAAAAATTAACAACTGTTTGCCCTACCCAGAGCTATTTTGTTTCTGCTCTCTCACCACCTTCTCCTTGCACATATCTATGTATAGACAGATGGCTTTGCTACTTTTAAAAAAGGAAATGGGACTAAAATGAGCATATATACCACTTTTAAACTTTTTTTTCCCCACTTATGTATCTATCAGGAAAAAAACCCCTCAGGTTAATAAGTGCAGATCTAACTCATTCTTCCTTTCAATAGTTGCATAATATTCCACAGGGGTATGCCATAATTTATTCAGCCATTTCTTTATTGAATCTGTCTACCTTTTAAATGAATTCACTGTTCAAGTTTCTTCCCTGGATCACTTTTCTTTTTTATAACTGATCATGTGTATGGAGCATGAACTGATACCAGACACAGGAATAAACAAGCCGCATGAACTCAATTCTGGCAATAATCCCACAGTATAGGGAATACTGCTGTCCTCATGTTGTAGACTGGGAAACAGAAACTTAGAGAAATGGAAGAGTTTAGCCAGTATCACAGAGCCAGTGCATTGTGGAGGTTAAGTTTCAAATCTACATTTGATCCCAAAGCCTCTCTTAACTGTAAGTCAATACTACCTCATGTTCACCGTTGCCATGCAACCGACCCAGGTTAGCTCAGTATTTACAACTTGCAGATGGGTCATTTGACTAGGACTTCCACAGGTACCTCTAACTCGAGGTGTTCAAGTTCTTATCTTCTCCACCCCACACCTGCATCCATCCTTTTGATTCAGCAGTAATACCTCCAATAACTAAGAAAGAACCAAAGACTGATCCAAATAGTGGTGTACAAGGACATGAACACATCATCAACAATAGTAAAGCAACATAAGTGTACTATAAATTAAGTAGGTCAATACAATAGACCACTCTGTATCAATTAATATTAGGTTGGAAGAGAATGTAAATGACTTTCACGGTAGGGTAAATGGTAAGTTAAAAAAAAAAATTAGGTTAAAAAATATATAATATGTCCTCAATTTTTTTCTTTTAAAAAATACATTTCAGAAAATATAGCTGAAGAAAAATGATTATCTTTCTGTGGCACAATTGTAAGTTATTTCATTTTTACGTTTTATATTTTAAATTGCAACAGTTACTATAGTGTTACTTTTATAATTAGAGAAGAATAATTTTATTTTAAAAATGAACACGGCAAAATTTTTCTCACAAATGAAAATATACCTAATGAAGATTATATATACATTTTTTTTAAATCCTCACTCGAGGACATTTTTGCATTTATCTTCAGATAGAGCAGGAGGGAGAGAGGGAGGAAGAGGGAAAGAGAAACATCGATGCGAGAGAGACACATCGACTGGTTACCACGCACACGACCCCAACTGGGGCCAGGGACAAACCGCAACCGAGGTACATGCCCTTAGCGGGAACTGAACCTGGGACTCTCAGGTCTGCAGGCTGATGCTCTAACTGCTGAGCCAAACTGGCCAGGGTTATATACACATTTTTATGAGAATATTTTTGTACAGCCTCATTTGAAGATACAGCCCCTTAATAACTAAGAGTGTTAGTTAATGTTATTCAATAATTTACACGCAAATGTAGAAAGTGAAATCATAGTCGTATGTGCAAAACATACATGGTAGTTTAAGGGACTTACAAAGTAATGTCCAGTTTATAAACTGATCTTAAGGAACTTATTATTTTTGCTTTTAGAAGAAAGGCATAAAAATTGGAATAGATTACTATTGTGAAGTCCTCTGATTATAGCAGACAGATCTAATGCAACTCTGGGAGGGATTAACATCACCTTAAGCAAAAAGAGTACACAATTAAAATCTGCCGCAAATGCTAAGCTATGTATCCAGGGCAGCAATGTGGCGGAAGAACCACGGCGGAGACCACTGAGGTTTCTCAAACCCCAAACTGGATGGCTCCTTCTTAAAGAACATCTGAAGAAACATTCATGAGTCACTTTGGTGAAATACCTCTCATTGAGAATTACAATCACAAGGAAGAAATTGTGTTTTTATAGTGGATGAAAGAATAACATTATCAAAATGAAAATCCAAAATTTAAAAATTATTGAAGAATTAGAACTATCATTTGAAACATGCTATTATGGATGATCAAATATTTTTTATTCAGTAAATAAGAAAAAAATTATTAAAAGGCTTTCATTGATTTAAAAAAAAATGAAAAAAAGAGCACTCCTTGAATTCTGAGCAAGTCATGGGTTTGGACCGGTGTAATGCTGTGGCTGGACCGTGGGTTCTGCACGGCCCCTGCCCTCACGAGGCAGCCCACATGCAGGGAGGCACAGGCCCGTGGAAGTGCTGTGGGGAGCAGAGAGGATGGGCACATCCTCTAGGTCGAGGCTGGGGGTTAGGCAGTCTAGGACAAGTTCCACAGAGGAGGCGACAACTAAGCGGAGACTGTGCAGATTAGCAGGAGTTAACGTGACGAAGAGGGAAAGGTGCCAGGCTGAGGGAGACGCACGTGCAGTGACCTGTAGGCTGAGGGGGCTCGGCGACCTTCATGCATTCAAAACTGAGGTGGGAGTGTAGAGTCCACCACATACGGGTGACCTTGAACAAGTCATTTACTTCCCAGAGCCTCAGGCTTTCTTATCTGTAAAATAAGGACAACACTCCTTTCCTTGGAGAGATGTTGTAAGAAGTTAAAAGTAAATAGATGAAAACTCCTTACAGAGGCGTTTATCCTTAAGGACTTACATGATCCATACATGGGGCTATTATCCCAAATGGCAGAATCAAGGCGAGGGAGCTTGGATCCACTCCCTCTCCTCTGCCCAGTGCACCTGCTCCAGCCTACTCTGTGCCAGTCCCGGACCTTGCAGAGCACACTCCCCTCCAAAGGCTTCATCCCTGCCATCCCGATTCTCTCCCCGCAGGTCGTCACATAGACCTTGCTTCCTCATGCACTGAGGTCTCTGCTCATCTGCTCAACATCTCTTATGAGAGAAGCCTTTCTAAATCCTCTGTGTAAAATATTAAAACCATTCTCCCCAAACTTTACCTTCCCCTCACACAGCTTCTTCTCCATATCATTTATCTCCCCAACATCCAATATATCTGTTCTTTGTTGTCTGACTACCTGCAGTAGAATTTAAGCTTCCAGAGGGTAGGGGTTTGGTCTGCTTTATTTCCTGTGAACTCCCAGAGCTTAGAACAGTGCCTGGCGCACATATGCTCAACACATATTTGTTAGAGGAAAGAACAAACACCCCAAGCTTGAGGGCAGGGCCTTTATTCTTTTATTCTCTGACGGCCTCACTAAAGCTTTGTTTTGCACTGAGTAGACATTTCATAAGCATTTGCTCAAGTACACAGTTAAATTACTTTTTACAAATGGCAGTGTTTATCTGATACCTAAAGATCAACTGACTGAATTTTTATTGCCTAGCAAATAAATCCAAGATTGTGTTTAACTGTAATGAAGCAATAGGTTGCGTGGTCAATTTGGTGGGGAGAAGAGCGAAACAGGAAGTCTGATTTCATTAGCCGGTGAAACCCATTACCACATGTATCAATTAGTTCCAAATAACCACAGCCTTTGTTGATGCAAAAGGTCAGACATTGATGAGGTACACCTACATCCGTCCTCTGAGTCAACAAATGCAATACAGGAAAACAATCCCAGTGTCCAGGGCTGCAATTTCTCTTTGCCATTAACCTGTGTCTTTTGAGAAACTGCATTACTAAGTCACAAGATATTCAACCCAGTAATGGTCTGAAAATGCGTCTGAATCTCTCTCAAATGAAAGCCAAAGTTTACTTCAATACTGGAAAAGGTGAACCCAAAATGAGTTCGACTCTTCCCCCAAACATTAGAGACACAGCTGAAATTTAAACAAAATACAAGAGCATGGTCTTCAAGTCTTATATGCTGGTTTTCCTAAGAAAACTATCTTGAGGGTTTATGATAAGTACATGGTAAGTATATTAACTATATACAGTTTCAAGATATTGCTAAAATGCCAAGAAAGTGGTTTGAGTTGAAAGAAAAGCACCATCAGATTTAATTTACTGTAAACAGATTGATCTTCAGAGGGTTGGTTTTACAAACTGGAACTCCAATTTCTGTGAAAATTCCCTATTTCTGAGGAAGCGTCTTGGGAATAATTTCAGCTCAAGTCTGTGCTATCAAGAAAACCCAAGTCAGCTGATAGCATGCATGCAAAGAATAGCACCTTAGACTGATCTGGCATGACTCAAAGTGCTTTCACATTTTCACTTTCATTTGATTTAAGCCTCACCAACACCCTACAGGAAAACTGTGTCAGCAATGCCCCCAATGGACAGATGGGCAGACGGGCTCAGAGCACTCAGCAGCATGCCCACACCCCAGGACCAGCGTGAAGCAGGGCTGTCTAGTACATAGGTCTTCTGGAAACCATGCCCAACGTTCTTTTAGTTGAAAGAATATACATATACTGACTCTCAAACTTAACTTTAAAATGAATGACCTTTTTGTATTCTTCAATAGCATTATATTTTAAATGGAATTGCACTTTGGGGACACAACGCTAAATGATGCAGTGTATCAAGTTTCCTGTTTGTTTGTTTTTAACCCTAGAGCCAAATGTAGGCATATTTCTGATGGGGCCTGGTTCTCCAGGGTTCTGTCCTCCACTCACTGTTCCATTCCATACGCTCTTGTGAGCGATCTCTCCCGTCCCGTGATATAACTCAGAGCTATGTCCTGATGACTTCCAAATACTTATTTCCAGCCCATTCTCTCCACTGGGCTTCAGACTCACATCCACCTGTCCATTGCGCATCCCTGACATGTGTCTCAGGTTCCTGACAGATTGTCTCTAACTCTCATTATCGTATTGCCCGTATCTCTTCCCAGGCTCATAATCTCTTTGAGCTAATGGTCCGCCGAACCTTCTAGTTTAACCCCTGGGAATGATCCCAGGTTTCTTCTTCACCTTCCGGATCTACCCAGTCACTCAGTTCTGCCCATTCTACTTGCTATTATCCACCTTAGGCTAAGTGGTCCTTCTCTGTGCTCCCATAATGCCCTGGGCATGCCCCAATTTTAGAACCATCTGCCATTAGTTACTATGGGCCATCTCTCCCGCCCACAGCAAGAGCCCCAAAAGACAGACACCACATCTACTCATTTTGTATCTATACCTCCTAACACAAGTGGGGGCTCAGTAATGAGTTCTGAGCATAACTGCATTTTCTTCATTGAAATGAGTGAACAGCATCAAATGCCTCCAGATGTCCTATTAGCTCTTCATGTCTGCAGTGAGTTGAAGATGGAAACAACATTTTCTAATGCTACTTTGTTTTTTCTGGAGATGGAAAACAATGGTAAGTGAGCCATCCTAAGAAAACATCCATCGTGAGAAGCAATTTACCGTTCCAATGTTTCTGACTTGAATGTCCTCACCTGTAAAGAAGAACTTGGCCCTAGCACTCTTGGAGGTCTGATCTGACTAATATTTTATAAGTCCATTGTTGAAGGTAAACACGTAGAACTGGACACAAGGAACTCACTGTGAATGGATGGCTCCCCCAGGGATTGGCAACATGACCAGCCTTATCTAACTTTTAAATAAGTTATTTACAAGATTGCCTAATAAAGTCTTGAAACCACCAGGTAATGGTGGAAACTCTAGGATAATGAAATGTCAATTGTGGGAAGATATGCTTCCTAGTCTCCAACTACACCAGCCTTCTTTATTTTATTTTATTTTATTTTTCTTTATTGTTTTTCCTTTTTTAGAGTGCAAGGAAGAGAGAGAGAGAAACATCGATGAAAGAGAACACCGACTGGCTGCCTCCTGCATGCCCTCCACTACGGATCTGGCCCACAACCTGGGCACATGCCCTGACCAAGAATTGAACTGGTGACCTCTTGGTGCATGGGTTGATGCTCAACCACTGAGCCACACTGGCTGAGCATCACTCTGAGTTTTGAGAGTCTTATTATATAAATTATCTCACAAGTGCAAGTATGGCTGGGTGATCCCTCTCATTTGGAAATTTGCTCAGTTTGCAAGTAACCCAGGATAAAGGGGTCGTGCAGGAGGCAACCAGTCAATGACTCTCGCTTCGATGTTTCTTTCTCTCTCCCTCACTCCTTCCCACTCTATCTGAACAGAAATGGAAAAATATCCTTGGGTAAGGATTTTTTTTTTTTTAGTTTTTAAAATTAAAAATAAAAGAAGGGAGACAGAAACATGACTAAAATGTTCAGAGTTCCAGCAACAAGCTGGGTAAGGGCTCACAGCCAAAATCCGACGTGGAAGGAAGTATCGAGGACCCCACGGCTGGCACATCGCCTCCGCCAGACGAAGACGGCCAATGGCAATCCGCGGCTGTCTCTGCAGCAAGCGGGTCGAGGAAGCGCAAACCCACTTCTTGGGGCAGAAGGACTGGCGTTCTCAGATAGCAAAGGGAGAGCGGAGCTCCTACATTTGACTTTTACCTTCATCTAAAAAGAAAACTTTTGTCACTAGAATGAGTAGAATAAATGGAACTGAATTCTAATACAGGACGAGGTAATGGTAAGAGTCCAAAGGTTCAATGAAAGACATGTGGGGACCCTGCAAGTTTGCTGATAAGAAACAGGAGTAAGCCCTGGCCATTTTGGCTCAGCGGTTGGAGCGTTGGCCTGAGGATCAGAGAGTTCTGGGTTCGGTTCCCGCTAGGGGCACGTACCAAAAAAAAAAAAAGAAAGAAAGAAAGAAACAGGAATAAGAAAGATGCCAGGATATTGGACTTGGACAGACGTTGCCACAGTTTTCAAGAGGGGAGAGGAAGATATCAGAGAGCAATGACACAGCATGTGATCCTCATCAGTGACCTGACATGCAAACTGTCTGGGAACAGAAGACCTGTGGATTCTCAGACCCAAAAGCAGTGCTCACAGAGGCAGCTCCCAGTGGGCTCTCGCGCACAGCCATGCTCAGCTGGCCGCAGAGCACAGCTAGGTGGAGTCAGAGGCCTGGATGGTCCCTCATGATATCCTTGAGAAACAAGTCAGATTACATTAGAGACTGGTCTATTCCCGCAGATCCAACAGTCGTGTTTAGAGCCCAGCTTAACATATCTTATCTTGGAGGGATATTGCTAATCTTCCCAAATTCTGAGTTAAAAAAAAAAAAAAAAAAGTCAAATTAGGTGGAGATTGTTCTCTCGATTTGAAGATTTCAAAGGTGAATTTCTTTAAAGTACTGGGCTCCATAAGTGGACGAGTGGAAGACAGTATGTCAGGTGTAGCCGTCAGCGTCGGTGGGCTCCATGTGGAAAGCAGCGTGAATTCCCACAATAAGCACTTGGAGCTTGTGGATGAAAAAGGGGTCACAGGCCAAACCTGACAAGCTCAGGGGAGGCCACATGGCGGGCCTTACAAACTCAGAAGGAAAGTAACCACAGAGAAGGGTCCCAACATAAAAATTCCTAACTAAAAGCAGATGAAGGTCACGGTGGGTAGTCACACCCTAGGCCTGTAGCTTCAGTGCCAAAGGTCAATCTTTACCTTAAGTAAGTTTATTGTCTTTTTGCATCTAAGATAACATACCTTTGGAATGTCAGTCCCCTTTACCAGACCAGAGCCCTCAGGGTATAGCCAGCACACCAGAGCACCAGACCACGGAGCAGCTTCGTGCTGTAAATGTGAACTGTTAACTGTGCTATACCCACCAATGTAAAAGAACTACCTGTCGCTCCATGCTACTTTGTATCCAGTCCCACATATTTCCTGGCTTTGCTTTCTCCTGCCTCCCTAATCTCCCGCCAGTGGATGTCACGCAACCCTCCTTTCTTTCGAATGTATAAAATAAGCTGTAAGGCTGCCACTCTCCGGAGCAGTTTCTCAGTCCACTGCGTTTTTGCTTCCCGCTGTCCGCTTGGCTCAAATAAACTCGTAAAAATTCTCTACAGGTTGGGATGTTCCTTACATCGACAAGCTTCAGGACTAAATACTGATTATCTTGTACCCAGGAGCCCAGCCTGCCCAGAGCTGCACGCAGCCCACGGTGGTCAGACTCGAGTTGAACACTGTGTTGAAATGGGCTGTGTTCCGGTGTAACCTGCTAAAGAACCAAAACAAGCTGTGCTCATCTGTACCTCCTTCCTCACTCAACATGTTTGCGATACAGCCCACACTTTGTCAACAGCAGCAAACCCAGTGTGGGCCGGACTCCCCGAATCCAGCTCATGAACGTGTTAGAAGATGGCACCTGCCGTGCTGGAGGGCAGGGGAATGGGAAGCACGTCCCCTTGTTTCCCTAGCATCTGACTCTGGGCAAAAACCAATACCCCATGGGAAATGATTCATGCGCACTAGCTGGGCTCCCATTCAGCCAACAAGCCCAGGACAAAGGAATGAATAGTGTTTTTCCCTTAGCAAAGGGAGTCACTGACTTCTTACTTCACAGCCTACTCTTCTTAATCTCTGCCCACGGCCGGCCCCAGACCTTCCAACCTAAGGCCATGGGGCAGACCCTTCTCTACCCATCTCCCAGGAACCGGGCTTCTGTTCTTTCATAACATGCAAGTGAACACACTGAGGATCAGGGTCAGATCACAAGCGGGAAAGCCCAGAAATGCAACTGGCTGTCTCCCCGCTCATAGGTACCCGTGCTAAGAGGGAGAAGAAAACCATGTTAGAGGCAGCCTAAGGTTCTACCTTCTAAAGTCCTATTGGACAACAACTTGCAGATGTATCATCTTTGTAATTTGCTGATAAACACCTTTGCCAAAAAATAAAGCAACAACAAAAAGCCACAAACAAGCCCTGGCCGGTTTGGCTCAGCGGTTGGAGCGTCGGCCTGCGGTCCAGAGAGACCCGGGTTCGGTTCCCGCTAAGGGCATGTACCTCGGTTGCAGATTGTCCCCGGCCCTGGTTGGTCGTGAGGGTGGCAGCCACTCGATGTGTCCCTTCACATCGATGTTTCTCTCTCTCTCTCTCTTCCTCTCTCTCCCTCCTGCTCTATCTGAACAAAAAATGGAAAAATGTCCTCGGGTGAGGATAAAAAAATAAAAAATAATAATAAAAAAGCCACAAACAAAAAACCCTCCCAAACATCAGCAACGCTATTTGGTAGGTCAGAGACATCATCCAGAAAGATCACTTACGCTCTGACAAAGGCCATCCTGGGACATGTATGATAAATGAGGCTGTCTGGTGCTCCCGAGATCCTCACTGTGCCTTCTGGATCAAATTCACACACTCTATGACCCCAGTGTGCCCTTTGCCGTGTGGGAATCCCAAGGACCCGGCTTTCAAAGGCTTAGCCTTAAGACTCGACTCTCAGGCCAGTGCCCTGAGTGGAATTAAACTCTCCTGCGAAATAAATCCACAGCATGAGAAGAGCATTTGCATCTATCCTAAGAAAATGTGCTCCTTTCAAAGTCAGCCATCGCAGTTAGAACCTGTACATGGGATTCAAGATAAAGAGTAAATTAAAATAAATTCTCAGAATTGAACCACAGATATCAAGAATTGAAATGAAACTCTTCATGAGGTGGGCTGATACACTTCACCAGAAACCACATCAGGTCAGTGTCCAACCTCCGTATTTGGAGACATATGAGACAAGGCGACGCAGGGGCAGGCGTATCCCTCAGGAAAGCGAGCTTGCTGCCCCCAGCAACATGACGTGGTGCTTAACAAGAGAAGCCCCCGAGTATTCAAGAAAACGGATTTAGACCTTACCGCTTTTCCCCACTGCTGTGGTCTAAATGTTTGTCCCCCGCCCCCCACGCATATGTTGAAATTCAACTCCCATAGACGATGGTATGAGGAGGTGGGCCTTTCAGAGGTGCTTAGGTCATGAGGATGGAGTCCTCATGAATAGAATTAGTACCCAGTGGCCATCACCACATACAGAATCAAGGCTGGCATCTGGGTCTTAGACGTTCAGCCTCCAGAACTGTGGGAAGTAAATTTCTGTTGTTTATGAGCCACCCAATCTGGTATTTTCTTATAGCAGCCCAAGTGGGCTAAGATACCCACTCTGCCTCATTCTCATGAGTAAAAGCTGCCCGACCACCAGATGTGACATAAGAAGCCACGCTTCAGTAGTACTCGTAGTAGGTCAGTCTCTCCTGAGGAGACAGTGTAGCCCCGTGTTCACAAACATCGTTTGAACTCTGGCTTCACTACCAGTGAGTGGTCTGGTTATGAAGCCTTTCTAGAATTCAGTGATTCATCTGAGTAACATGAATAATATTCTTGTTATATAGTAACACCGTTAGGAGGATCCCCGGAGAAATGCAGGCAAAGTGCTGAGCCTGTGACGAGTACTCCTTTTAGCTGCTGCTGCCACTGCTACTATTTTGATTTACAACAGAAGTCCCTGTCTAGTACCGAAGCCACTATCCTTAAAAATGAAACATGGGGAAGGCGCTCTCTGGGGTAAACTGAGCAGAGATGGATGGATAAGCCATGGACAGGAGAACAAAAATGCGCTCAGGGCCCAGAGTCTGACACCAGCACCAGGAAGGGCTCTGAACTCCCCCCGCCCTCAGAGATGGTATCAGCAACCACCGCCAACCGTGCGCTGGGCTGACAGATGGACACAGAGGCAGGGAACCCAGGGGGAGCCTCGGCAGCACCCCGCGCCTGGCTAAGAGCGCTCACAGCGCCTGGGTCTAACGTGGCGGGGCAGCTCCTGACTTAAGAATGAGTGCAGATTCCCGAGGACCTTCACGAGTCCCTGTGCCCGTCCTGCAGCCCGGCTCCAGCTCAGCAGCCTTCTGCGCCTCACAGCTGGGGTCTGGCTACATCTAGCTGAGGCTCCAGGGCCCTGCAGGAGATGAGCTGGAACACATTTCTGCAGAGTGCCTCCCCCTTTGTTTCCCCACGTCCTTCCAGCATCGTCGACCATCCTGCTACAATCTTTACGGGTCTCCGGCCTCTCTTCCTGTTTTGACTCTTGGGGTATTTAAGATTTCCTGTCTCTAGAGCTTGCTTATGTTTTCATAATGGTGCCAACTCTATGATGAACTCGCAAAAGGAACAGCACTTAGCAAGGCTAATAGCACATTTCAATCAGTAAACTACGTAGACACTCATGTTCCTACTATAAGAGAATTCTTCTCAAAAGATGGCGACAATTGCATCCCAAAAAGAAATAAGGAGTATATATGGCAACTAAGTTATAATATGATTTCAAGAGTAGGAGGACGGTGGCAACAATGGTCAGACACCCACCATCACATTTCCCGCTTTACCCAACCTCCTTCTGACTCAATTTCCATCTCTCACGCCCTGAGCTCTAACATCCACCGATTCCAAGCCTTTCAGTGTGTGGCGCATCACGATCAAAGGACTGCGTTGTGAAATGGAATCAAATAATATCTGGGAGGAGGCTCCAAATGAAAAATACTGTCAGGCAGGACATTGCCCATAGATAGTTCACCTCTTAGAGTCTCAACTGCTGAGCAAGGTAGGGCAACAGTGTAGGCACAGATTTTTAAAAATAGGTCCGGCCCGTGTGCCTCAGTGGACTGAGTGTCCTCCCAAGGACTGAGGTCCCAGTTAGATTCCCATCAGGGCACATGCCCGGGGTGCAGGCTCGATCCCCAGTAGGGGGCGTGCAGGAGGCAGTCGATCAATGTTTCTCATCGATGTATTTTCTGTCTCTCCCTTTCTCTCTCTCTCTCTAAAAAAATCTGTAAAAACATATTTTAAAATGGAATAAATCATTTCCAACATTAAAACAGAAGAAAAGAGAGCAACAACATGTTCAGCACTTGCAGGATTTGTCTGTAACAGGCCCTTAGCAAACCCCAGTTGAGCAAATTCATGAACAGTCTCTTCCCAGCCTCTCAAGCCAGTTTACAAACACCACATGGGGACAAATTTTACTCTGCAGACAATGTTGATCACTACATTATTCACTTCTCCTAATGGACACGCAAGCCTTTGTGAATTTAATTCCAACAGCATGAGCATGGACGGCTGGATCGAGCTAGGAGTGCGAATTACGGGAGGAGTTACCAGCAAGCAGAACTCACCTGTAGATGATGCCTTTCTCGTGTAGAAACATGAGCGCCGAGATGATTTCCGCAGCATAGAAACGAGCTCGTGCTTCATCAAAACGACGAGACTTCTGAATGTGGAACATCAAGTCGCCCCCATTCACAAACTCCATCACGAAAAACAGGCGGTCCTGGACACAAGCATGAGAGGGTCCAGTCAGCATCAGGCTACCTTGGGCAGCAGCATGGGGGAAAGGATGCCACATGGAGGTCCTCAAGGAGACATCCTGACACAGGCTCTGGGCAACGCAGGATGGGTCTGGGGGCGTTAGCGCCCGGGGAGGAGGCAGGGAGTACCACCTGGGTCTCCTTTAAGTAATTCCACACAGCCTTGCATTTCTACATTCAATGAAAAGTAGAGAAGGCATCGGAAGCCTTTGGTTCTAGTTCTAGCATTACAGCTCCAATGCCAGGTAACCTCGAGCTTAATTTGTTTGGACCTTCAACATTAGTAAAGCAAGGACACGGATGTTAGCCCTGCCCAAATCCCAGGGTTTCATACACTGAGAGAGAGCAGCGCGTGTCGAAAGGTACCTGCCTTTCACCTGGAACACTCGGGGTTAATCACAGGAAGTTGGGGACATCTTACACTGCTTTAGCCATTAGACAGAGAACAATCACAGAGAAAGGAAAATGCTTTGGACAAATCAGCCACACAGCTGCCTCATGACAGCCTCAGAGTAACCCCAACATTCAAAATCCCATTCGGCCCATCAGAAGTCCGAGTCGGAGTGGGGACGGAAGGCAAGGAGACACCATCTCTAACGGGGGCTCCCAGCCCGCAGGCTCAACAGCTCCTTGAAAGGTGACGGATGCTGGGTTCTAAGGACTGTCCACGTGGTGTGGACAAAGTGCTATGGAAATCAAGGCAGCTTGATGAAAGGGATGTTTTGGTCCCAATTAAAAAGCAGCAGCTCTGAGATTGACAGTGTTAAAGGCTTTGTTTCAGGAACCAGGGAGATCAATGGATGTCTTCACGCCCTCCGACTAACATTTATGAGTCCCAGGTTAGCCAGGTGTTCAATTAGGTGCTGGGAACCCAACAGTCAACAGGCATAAAACAGACACGGCCTCTACCCATACAGAAAGGTGTGGGAGACACACATTCCTTAAAAAACATAAACAAAACCCCCAAAGTCAAAGAAACAAGCAGATTTACAAATTCTGGTAAATCCTGTGGAGGAAACGTGGAGGAAGGCGTGGGATCCGGTCATCTGCTTGGGGTCAGGAGGGGTCTCTCTGAGGGAAACTAAGGTCTGCGGGACAGTGCCATCAGGGCTAGTGATCAGCTTTTTCTGAGGTCGGAGGAGGGTGCGGTGTCATTTTGTGAGGAAATTGGCATTTTACCGACTCACAGAGGATGTGTCTACAAAGCATCCATCTTTACTTGTGGTTTTAAGTGCCACCAGCTTTGGGCTGTAAGCAAAGACTGTGTGTGTTCTCGCCCATCTATTCACTTGTTTAATCAGGCCCACCCTGGTCCGAAGACACTACCACTTACCACCTCCTGGTCTTCATTTTCAGACCTTGATTAGAGGGGGAAAAAATCTCCCGTCTCTATGAAATGTCTCTCTCTGCTCAGGACAAGCGAGAATTTAAGAGTGAGAGGGAGTGCCAGGGTCCACACCCACAGAAACAAAAACCAAACAACAATGACACAACTCTGAAGCTGGCCAATGTAAGCCAACAGAAAACTCAACACAGCAAGCTGGCTGACGAGGTGAACGGCCTTCATTTGTGTGTGGCTGACCGGGGGAGGGGAGGGGCTGGGGGAACCGGGGGAGGCAGAGTTGGGTGGGATGAGCTTGGGAGAGCAATGGTGTCCCAGGTTTGCCATGTGGGAAGGACCCAGGTGGGGTGAGCAGGTTGGCGGTGGGGAGGAGGATATCTAAGTGACACATCTAAGAGCTACATCCACACAGGCAGGCACTGTTATGCTGATTGGGGGTGGGGTGGGGTGTGTGTGTGTGTGTGTGTGTGTGTGTGTGTGTGTCAGGGGCGGGGGTCGAAGACCCAGGTGGTAAAGCCACCCTGAACTACCCCACAGCATTTTTCTTAACCAGCCTGTTCACTTTCTTCATGGCTGTGACTGGCAGTCCTGCGAATTCCAGTAGCCGGGAAAACCCGACGGCTGGAGCGGGGTCAGTGGGTAGTGGCTATTGTGGAACTCAGCGCGCTTGCCTCGAGTTGCGGAGGCAGCAGGCACCAGAAAGATGAGGGCCTTCCAAGGCAAATGTCATCCACTTCTCGTTCCCCCCAAATCATTCTCCTATCTCAAGTTTGGAACAACCAGACCCTGGGGAGAGGAAATACTTACTGCCTTCTAATGCAGCACCTTCTCCTCTTTCTCAGGCTCCACCCCACCCCCCCAGCCCTGGAGGCAAATTCTCAGATGGGGTGGGGAGGAGGCATGTGCACCTGTGATGCAGAGCAAGGTGGTCATACGCTTTAGAATTGTGAAAACACGGGCTCCTTTGCATTCCGTCCCATTTCTAACCTCCTGTCTGGCGGAGAACAGCGGGCACGACTCACAGCCCGCAGGCTACGTGAACTCAAACAGGCGGAAGTGGAAACGAGCCAGCAGAGATATCAAATTTAACAGAAAATAATGGTCTAGCCCATCAAAGACCTCACGTAATGTCACAAGGTAGAAAAATAAAAACATAGTTATCACCTAGCCAAGTGTTTTTGCGGTGTGGAAACCTGTTTATTTGAACCCATTGTCTCACTGAAACTGTTGGCGGCAGAGCCAGCTCAAATGTGGCAGCAGCCCTGGCAGGTGTGGCTCAGTGGTCAGAGCCCTGGCCCAGGGACTGAAGGCTGGCAGGTTCCATTCCCGGTCAAGGGCAGGTACCTTGTACCTCGGTTGCAGGTTCCATCCCCAGCCCTGGTTGGGGTCATATAAAAGGCAGCCAATCCATGTTTCTCTCCCACTGATGTTTTCCCCCCGCCCCCACTCTATTTAAACATCAATGGGGGAAAAATTGGCATCAATTTCTCTGACATTTCTTTTGCAGAGGAGACACATAACAAAAATCTCCAGCTTTTTGCAAAGAAGATCTGCTCATCACGGAGGGTGGTGATGGTGATGACTGAGGCGAGTGAGGGCCATTATTTCATTAAGCACGTCCTCGGGGAAGGCTTCTAGAAAGTGTGTGGTCAACAGCAGTGGCTGCTGCTGGTGACTGTGATGAAGATGTTTTCAGTTAAAAAGAGACATAAATGTGAACGATCTCAGTTATAGCCAATGATGCGGATATGCGCAGAGAGGACAAAAAACCAGCCCTGGCCAGTTTGGCTCAGCAGTTAGAGCGTCGGCCTGCGGTCCGGAGAGACCCAGGTTCGGTTCCCGCTAAGGGCGCGTACCTTGGTTGCAGTTTGTCCCTGGCCTTGGTTGGTTGTGTGGGTGGCAGCCACTCGATGTGTCCCTTTCACGTCGATGTTTTTCTCTCAATCTCTCCCTCCCACTCTATCTGAACAAAAAATGGAAAAATGTCCTCGGGTGAGGATAAGAAAAACAAAACAAAAAAAACCAACCAACCCAGATAGTGACAGAAGTCAGCTTTTGGTGATGGGATCTGGGATGACACTGACTTGTTCTTTATCCCTTTCAGTATCCCTGAAGGTTTCTATGATAAGTGTGAATTACTTTTATAATTAGAAACAAGCCAAAGTCACATGAGCGTATGCCATATTTTTGTAATTTTCATCTGGAGGATGAAAATGAGACACTGGAAAGGAAGCCAGCCTGTCTCAGAGCACAGTTGGGTCCACTGTTAACCATCTGCTCCCTTAGTGGTCTTTCTGATCCTGAAGTTACCAGGCCACTGGGCTTGTTGGAACGACATCCAGAGAGAGACTTAACTGGGTCTGGTCTGTCCTCGGGCTCCAGTCTGAGTCCTGTCTGCAGGCTGACGGAGGCAGGCAGAGATCTTTGCCTCCTTTAAGGTTCTCAACAAGAAGGACATTCCCTAACCTCTCACTAGGCCGGGCCCGGCTGGGAACCAAGTGTGGCGACATGAATGAGATCCCATGCTCGCTCTCGGGAAGCTCACGGACATGTCAGTAGGGCACACGACCCAGTGCTAGGTGCAGTGGAGGGGCACAGAGGGTGGATGGGGACACAGAGCAGGAGCATCCCAGCACCCGGGGCTGGGACTTGGGAAGGCTGCTAAGAGGAGCCATTTCTCCAGCTTGAAGGACAAGGAAGCACAAGTCTGGCTGGAGTGGGGATGGAGGGGGCAAGGATCAAGGTGAATGAACAGGTGAAGTGTCAGTGTGAGGCGGGATGTCGTGAACGCAAAGGGAGATGTCCCCAAGGGCTGAGGCTTTTGAGGGTGGGGCATCCCTGTAACACAGAATCAAGTGCTGGTAGAAAAAGCAAAAGGCTAGTTAGAGTGCTTCCTTTCACCCCATCCCCAGGCCACCACAACTGAGCTAGGCAGGACAGTCCCATGAATACACACGGCCACTCGCTCCTGGTCTCTACCGTAATTACAGGCCCAGTGTCTGGGCCAAAGAAGGGCGCAGACGTGGGGCTTGGCTGGAACAAGACTCCGGGAAGTGTTGGCACCTCCCTCCCTGCCACATGAAGCAAAACACCATCGGCTACAAAAACAAGTCACTCCAGTTAAATGTCGCTCCTCCGCCGAGTTCCAAGGACCTGAGGGAACCTTGCACACACACAGGCCTGTCAGGAGCTCCGAGAGCAGGCGGCAGGCCACGTCCGCCTCAGCTCACTGAGTCTGTGCTGGTCCCACTGACTCCCTGACACACACGAGCTCGTGCCCCACAAACTCAGCTGTGAAGCAACCACGATCCCTGCGCGCAGGGCACAGGGTGCAGGGCGCAGGGCGCAGGGCAGCGTGCGTTAGGTTGTCGTGCGTCACTTCTGGGGCAGGAAGAGCTTCCAGATCCCACCCTGGACAGTGAGGGCAGACAGCTCTTCTGTCTTGAATCTGTGGAGACAGCCATCTCAGTGTTTCTCCAGCCCCACTTCCTGGAATCGGGGTCTGGGCCCCTGGCCAGCTCTTCCTGGGCCCCTGGCTGCTCTAACCTGTGTGGTAGACACCAGGGCCCCCGAGACTGGCTTAGCCTTAGTTCCAAAGCCAAGTGGCCCGGTGCTTCATCTGTCCCTCCCTCTCTTTTTTCCTGGATTCTACCAATCACAAATGCAAGTCATTAAGACAGGTGAAACCCTGGTCGGTTCAGCTCAATGGTTAGAGCATGGGCCCTCGGATCGAGAGGTTGCAGGTTTAATCCCCGGTCAAAGGCACATAACTGGGTTGCAGATTCGATGCCTGGTTGGATCCCCAGCCCCAGTCAGGGTCATGCAGGAGGCAACCAGTTGATGTGTCTCTCATGTCGGTGTTTCTCTTTCTCCCTCCCTCCCTTCCACTCTATCTAAAAATCGATGGAAAGATATCCTCAGGTAAGAACAAAAAATAAAATAAAATAAAAGGAGGGGGAGAGAGAGGGAGGGAGGGAGGGGGAGAGAGAGGGAGGGAGGGAGAGAGAGAGAGAGAGGTGATGAACACCTGGAGGAGAAAAGGCACCTCAGAAATCCGTGGTCCCATGCCTGCTGGTGTGAGCTACTGGAGGCCAAGGAGCTGGTGCCTGGCTAATAATAGAGTTCCTATCATCACCTGCCTGGCCCATTAACCCTCTGTGGCTTGGGCCAACTCTGCCCCGGCTGTTATCATTCCAGAACTGTCACTTCCCCAGGCCAAAGGAGATAAAAATACCCCTGAACTGATAGCGGCTGTCAGCATAAGCGGTGTGTGCTCCCTAAAGCCCCTCAGCAGGACTGTTGTGCAGGAGGTAAAACTGACAAGTAATTGCATGAAGGAAAGTTTGAGACGAAACAACTGGGTTGATAAAAGTGACATGCTAAGATGGTACCTGTGACAAGATGACATTGCCTCAGGAGGGTGACCTCGGGGTGAGCAGGCGCAGGACATGAGCTCCTGTAGGGTCACTGTGGTAGACACCTTTGGAGGGGACTGTCCAGCTCATTGGAAATGGCCCTGGCACGGTCACGTGGGTAAATGCTGGACATCCAGCAAATGGCTACTTGGACCACACTGGGCTTCGCACAGCCTCTTTCCCAGAAAGTTGGAAATGAGGGGGAGATGTTTTAATTTGGGCAGGAAATGAGGAAACATGAGTTGGGAAGCTGAGGCTGCCTTTGTGGTTTGCACATGCGAAATGTGTGTGAATCTCAGAGTGGTGAAATCTTGCTGAAGGAATGCACAGGCGGACAAGGGAGAAGAATGGAGGAGAAACCCAGAGTGGGGCAGAGACTGGCGAGCAGGGAGCAGGAGCGAGCTGAGCAGGAACACCCGGGCTCCTTGTGTGCTTCCATTGCAGAGCCCTGCACAGACCCAGCCCATGTCTGCCCTTGTGCTCCATGAGACATGCCCTCTGTGTCTGAATCGCTGTCACTTCATCTCCCGTTATTACATCACCCTGGTAAGTTGCTTTCTGTGACTTGCCACCAGCAGAATTTTAACTGAAACACCAACTGTTAAGGGGCAGGAGGTTCCCTTATGTATAGACCCGGGGTAAGAACACCTACAGGGATCAAACCAGAGCAAAGCGCCTTGCCCAGCACGGGGCCCAGAGCAGAATCTCAGCAAACGGGAAGCCATTGTTATTACATCACACACAGGGACTCAAACCCTAGGGCTTGGTGCCAGCGTCCAAGTCCTGGTGCTCACACAGGGCGGCGCAGCCTGTGGTGGGGCCTGCGCCCTGGAGCTGGGACGCTGGGACCAGAGCAGCTCCCGCTCTGCTGTTTATCTTCTGTCAGAACTCTCGTCTGCAGCATGGGGACCGGTGTATGAGGATGAAATGACTTCAGCTAAGAGCTTCGAACAGTGCCCGGCACACAGGGAGTGCCCAATAGATGCCAGCAATTGTTCTCATCGCCTTCTTCATCACTTGCTCCTCCACGACCCCTGCAGCCTCCACGGCCATCTGCTCTGGGCTCCTGGGAGGAGCTGCAGCCTCCTCTGCAGAGGGCTGCCAGCCACGGGGGCAGAGATGGTGCCTCACACCCAGCTCTCCGGCGGGCAGCAAAGGAGGAAATGACAGCAGCAGCAGCCCACGCAGCAAGACAGGCATTGGCAGGGTTCAAAAAATAGGCCAGCAGCTGGGGCCCTGGGGCATTGCCTCATACCACATGGTCATGACCTTGACCTGCGAAGGCGTGTGCTTTCAGGGAAGTGATAACTAAGCAAGGGGTCACAATCTAGATTTGATAACTAAACCACTTAACCAAAGTTTCAGTTCCAGTAAGTTTTCTAACTTTCTGAAATCAGATGATGAGATGACCTCGTATTCTCTGCATCAGGAGTCCATACGCATGCTCATTATTATTATTACTGCACAGCTGGCGCTACCCCCAAGCACAGGATAGCCAGTGAGACTTCTTGTAGTTCTTTTCCTCCTCTATGCAGTTGATTCATTCTTACGAACAGAATGAACAAGATTTTTCTGTTTATAGCAAGAATCCATAGTCCCTCCAATCTACAAATCCAGATTTCATTTAGCCCTGGCCGGTTTGGCTCAGCGGTTAGAGTATCGGCCTGCGGACCGGAGAGTCCCGGGTTCGAGTCCCGATAAGGGCACGTACCTTGATTGCAGTTTGTCCCGGGCCCTGGTTGGGGTCGTGTGGGTGGCAACCAATCGATATGTCTCTCTTGCATTGGTGTTTCTCTCTCTCTCTCTTCCCCCCTCTCCCCCTCCCACTCTGTCTGAAGATAAATGCAGAAATGTCCTCGGGTGAGGATAAAACATAAATAAATAGATAAGACGCGTTATGGTGATGCAGATTCCCCTCCGGAAAGCATTCAAAGGCCAGAACAAACACTGAAAGCAAATGAGTAATTCTGGCTTTAAAGCAACGTCAAGCTGGGAGCCACATCTAGACTTACTTCACCCGAGTTCTCAGAATTGCTGTAGAATTATTTCTAAACGAATCAACCCTGAATCTAAAGCTGCAGCGTGCTACGGCCCCCTGAGGACAAGGAGAAGAAACCCTCTGGCGACGGCACTGCGCTGAATTCCCTGTAAGTGCCCCTGCCTGTGACTGCTCCCCTGCAAGTCAGCGGCGGGGTGAAGGGGGGTTCACAGCAACAGGAAACAGCTCCTACGTCAAAGAGGTCACAGTGGAAAAGCACCTTCCTGAGGAAATCTGATTGCGCCATGCCTGAACTGGAAACTATTTGATTTTAACATTAAGAATGATTACCCGGGCTTCAAGGGGGAAACAAGGAGAGAGAATCTAATGGCTTCCTTTTATTTGATTTTGACTTATTTTGCACAGCCCAGAAGACAGCAGATGTTAACTCAATCACCAGCAACCCCTCGGTCAAGCCCATGGGCACGATACATCCTGTCTTAGCTCAGTGGCTAGCCTTTGGGTAGGAGAAATGGGTCTCCAATAGAATAAGCCCTTAGGAACTTGCATTTCAAACCTGGAGGCACACACGGCTCTCTTTTCAAAGACCAAGGGTTGTCCTCTTAAGCTGGATGCACTATGACCATCTCTTTTAATGAAACTTGACTTACTGGTGTTTATACCAGACAAGGGAAACAATGAGGCAATTTAACTTGCAGTTCAACACGCCACGAGGCACCCGGGCCAGGATGTTCTTAACGCATAAATAAGCAGAAAACAAGATCAGGGTTAGAGCATCGCCGGGCAGCCCTCCCTTCCTGGCAGAGCCCCTCTGACGTCCTGGGTCCACCTCGCGCAGTGTCTCTGTGCTGGGCCACACCGGCTCTGTGCCCTTGATCTCGTGTTCCGTGGAGGACTGAACCTCCGAAGGCAGAGCCCAGATGCCACCAAGCATGTGCCTCGAGGGTAAAGCGGAAGTATGAACATTAAATGCCAAAAAACAGAAGCCGCAGCATTTCAATTGCTTGCTTTTAAACTAACCAATTATTATTTTTTAAACCTCACCCAAGGATATTTTTCTATTGATTTTTAGAAAGAGAGAAAGGAAGGAAGGGAAAGAGGGAGGGGAGGGGAGAGAAAGGAGTGGGGGGAGAGACAGACAGACAGACAGTCAGACACACATGGATCTTAGAGAGACGTGTTGATCCTACACGACCCCAGTGAGTCCGGGGATTGATCCTGAAACCCAGGTCCATGCCCTTGACCGGGAATCGAATGTGAGACCCTTGGGTAGGGGGCTGACTGCTCTAACTGTTGAGCCAAACCAACCAGGAATAAACTAACCTATTTTACATATACGCTCACTGAGCTAATCTTTTGCTCCCTGCATGCCCCCCAGGCACTGCTAATTCTGTCTTATCACAGCAGGGAACGGCCTGCAAACCCCCCTCACTCCACGGATCCTGTGCGCTTTTGCTGTCTCCTCCCAGCCCAGGGCCCCATCCCTGCAAGTCTACAGAGCAGCCACCCACAGCTATTACAGACCCCAATAGGAACTTCGCCTGCCTACAAACTCGGGGTGTGGGGGGCGAGATAGTGCTTATACTTTATAAGGCGTATCTGACACACTTTGCTTTGGTCCCCAAAAAGTAAAATAATCAGGATAAACCACCTGACATTCATGGAAGGCAGTGATTTTCATGCGGGGAGATCCCCCCAGGGGACATTCGGCAACATCTAGAGACATCTTTGGTTGTCACAGCAAGAGAGGAGCTGCTGCCATGAAATGAACAGAGGTGTTTCTAATCCTGCCATCAGTAGGACAGCTCCCATAACAAAGGGTTCCCACCCCAAATGTTAGTGGGCAAATGATATCCCATCATGCAAATCAGTCCATTTTTTTTTCTTGCTGGAAAAGATGGAAATTCACTCGCCACTGGATTATTGAAACTACCAGACCTGTTGGGAGGATAGAGGTGGTGGGGATCAGTTCCGAGCAGGTGGAAGAGAACCTGCTCCTCCAGGCCCACCCTGAGCCCCATTACGGAGAAACAAATGAAGTTAATGAACAGGCCTCCTTCCACAGGCCTCCAGAAGGGGACCTGGTCTCTGCGTCAGCTCCCCTACCTGCTCCTTGCTCTGTCGGTTGTATCTAGTTCCGCCGAAGCGTCTTCCACCACCAGGCTCTGGCTTAGAAGGCCCGGCCTGCCGTGGACACTGGCCAGTCCCCACGCACGGGAGGCGGCGGCTTCGGGGAGAGAGGAGGTGAGAGGCAGTGGGGGACATGGAAGCAGACACGGCCCACGGCCCAGAAAGAGACAACAGGTACTGGTGGAGGGGAGGGCTTTGCTGAAAGAGCTTTCCTCTTTTGTTTTGGTTGGGAATTACATGCCATCATTTTAATGTTTAAAATATCATATACCACACACCGTAAGAATGGAATTAAGAGACGCTGGGAAGAGTTCCAAGACTCCCTCCATAACACCTACGCGGTAAGTCATCACGGGTCGTCCTAGACGTGGGTAGGACTGAGCTGCAGATACAGCGGGCTCTTTCGCTCTACAAATCTACTAAAAGTTGGACAACTGGCACAGAGAGGAAACAGAAACTCCCTGGGTGGCCCTGAAGGGAACACCGGGCATGCCCAAACCCTCCACAGAGCGGGGAGGCTCTGCGAGGTATCAGCCGACAAGAGATGGCAGGAAGAACAGTCAGCTCTGTCTAGCCCGTGTGGCTCAATGGTTGAGTGTGGACCCATGCACCAAGAGGTCACCAGTTCAATTCCGAGTCAGGGCACATGCCCAGGTTGTGGGCCAAATCCCCAGTGGGGGGCATGCAGGAGGCGGCCAATCAATGTTCTTGCTCACTGATGTTTCTATCTCTCTCTCCCTCTCACTTCCTCTCTAAAATCAATAAAGGAAAAAAAGAAAAAAGAAAAGAAAAGCACAGTCAGCCCTGATGGTGCAAGGGTGGGGGGCGCAGTGTCCCTGCAGCCTTGGGCAGGGCTGTCAGTGAAGAGCCCGGCTGACCGGGAGACTGTGCAGAGCACGGGTGAGCAGGGGAAGCAGGGGAGCTCCTCTTCCCGTCGCCTCTGCCCAGTGGAGCCAGAGACCCACCCCCGCAGAGGCAGTGCCGAAGCCCCTCCCCATGGTCTCCATCGGATTCTAAATCCACTGCACCCCTGGAAAGAAAGGGCACTTCATGTGCAAATGTAGCTTCAAGACAAGTCCCTTCTCAAGCAGACCGGCAGCTCCGAGCCTGCCCTGGACAGCAGTCCTGACTGCTGTGACGGCCAGCGCCAGCGTCAACAGCCTGCTCAGGCTCGAGCGCTGGGCACAGCTGGAGGGCAGCGCTGTCACTGGGCTTGGTTCGCTGCTGCGTCCTCGTCCTCGGGGCTCAGAGCGGAGCCCCAGACCTTGAAGGTACTCGGGCACGCCTTGAGTGAGGGAACACCGCTGGCACTCCGTCAGGGCCATGTGTTCTTCCAAGTGGGCCAAGTTTGTTCCGCCAGACACGGCTGATTGTGCTGAGAGCCCTGGGAAGTTCTGGGGCCTAGCAGAGATGGGCACAGCTGGGCTTCTGCCAGGAATGAAGTAATTGTGGAAAACGCAAGCATTTCAAAACTAGAATACATTACGGTCTGTGGTTTCCATCAGAGCAGTCAGCTTTTTACATTGCACGATTCTGGGGTGTTTTTTTGGGGGGGGTGCACTATAGCCACTTACAGGTGCAGCTTCAGGCCCCGGCCCCAAGGCCCAGTCAGCCAAGCAGGAGCCAAACCAGCTTCCCAGGGAAACACCCCAGGCCACTCCCGATGTTGCTCAGAGCTCAGATGCTAGTGGGCCCATGTCTTGGGCCACTCTGGGCGCACTCCTGAGGAAAGGCTGGCACGTAGGCAAGGCTGTCCCCTGGGCCCAGGTTCATTTCGGCGACACCTCGCCTGTGCACGATGACTGCACCGCTCTGTGCCATCGACTGCGCACGGCCGCTCTGTGCACCGTCTCCTCTTCCCAGCGGCCCGAGGAGTGAAGGAACGTGTCTCTCGCCCGGCGCTCAGTGCGATCCTGGAACCACGGGCTTTCACGAAGCTGCTGGGCAGAAAGCCCATCGCACGTTCATTCCCAGAGCCAGCCCTGGTACTCCCAGCCCAGCCCTCAACGCGGCGGAGCGGAGCAGCCCTGGTTTGGCCGCCAGCCAGAGCGTCGGGGAGAACAGTCACCGGGCTCCCACCACAGAGCTTCGCTCGTCATGGGGAGCACAGGGCCCAGTCTGACCTGGCAAGTCTCAGATATGTCAACAGAGCTCATGCACAGTCCATGAGCCGTCTTACCAGACAGTCCACGCAGACTCTGGGTCATCGAGAATGACCATGGTGAGTGACATCAAGGCCGGTGACCACTGAATAACCTCAAACTGAAAAACATGCCAACCCTTCCAAACCCGTTCGTCACACCGGGACCCTGGCCGTCGCACCCAGGCAGGGAGAGCCAAGGGACAGCGCGAACCTCGGCTCCTCTCGTGGCCCCCCGTTTGCCCACGGAGCTGGAAAGCCTGGAAGCCCGAGAGGACAAGGCAGAGGTCCCCGATACCCCCAAACTCCGAGACTGGAGCCGGCCGGTGTGCGTTTGGTCCCCACGGGACACTACTAACAGCTAGGAACATGTCCAACTGGGAAACACCATGTTCTGGCTCACTTTCTATTTCGATCTGAGCCAAAGGCAAACTGCGACGATGACCCATGCACGGACCGCATCGTGCTTGCGGCGTCGCTGCTCCGGGAAAGGAGGAGACCTAGTTCCAACATGTAAGGGCAAATCCCCCAGGTATTTCATAAAAGGCCGCACAACTATATCTATGTAGTGAAAAGCTGATGTTACTCCTGCCTGATATCACTCTTCTTAGCTGGACACATTCCACAGAGAGCACGTTTCTGTTTGCGGTATGAGGGACCCGACATTGCTCATTAAGCTGGAAGACCGGGCTCAGGACCATGGTCTGAATCTTGCTTGCTGTGTGACCTGGGGCAAGCTGTTTAACTCCTCTGGACCTTAGTTTCCAGATCCTTCAAATGAGAGTAATCATATCGATACCTCTCTGGATTGTTTTGGGTATTAGATATTTAACTCAGCAAATATTTATGGAATGCCAAAATGTGCAGTTTTATAGACACTGGTAATGAATAGAAGCATTTAAAACACGAACCTGGGTTCGGTTCCCAATAAGGGCAAACCAGCCCTGGCTGGTTTGGCTCAGCAGTTAGAGTGTCGGCCCGCAGACCAGTGGGTCACGGGTTCGGTTCCAGACAAAGGCATGCACCTCAGTTGTGATATGACCCTGGCCCTGGTTGAGGTTGTGCAAGAAGCAGCCACTCAATGTGTCCTTTTCACGTTGATGTTATTCTCTTTCTTCCTCTCTCCCTCCCATTCTATCTGAACAAAAGTGGAAAAATGTCCTCGGGTGAGGATAAAAAATAAATTAAATAAGCCCTGGCCGGTTTGGCTCAGCAGTTAGAGCATTGGCTTGCGGTCCAGAGAGACCTGGGTTCGGTTCCCAATAAGGGCATGTACCTCGGTTGCAGTTTGTCCCCGGCCCTGGTTGGTCATGTGAGTGGCAGCCACTCGATGTGTCCCTTTCACATCGATGTTTCTCTCTCTCTCTCTTCCTCTCTCTCCTTCCCACTCTATCTGAACAAAAAATGAAAAAAAATGTCCTTGGGTGAGGATAAATAAATAAAAAAAATACAATAAAATAAAACAAAACACACACCAGGGTCTCAAAGAACAGCAGTGGCTGCTATTCCCTTCTTCACCCACCATTCTGCAAAGCCCACACCCCTGAGGCTCTGAGACAGGACCAGCTCTCGAGGCACTGACCACAGAGGCCTCTCAGACCCTCCTCCTGCGAGGGAAGCCTCCCAGCCTCAGTGCCTGAATCCAACCCGAGGGTCACTTTCTGGAGGTATTTTTGCCAAGATGTCTCTGATGGAAGAACATAGGATTTAAGGGAAGGTGCTTATCTGGAAAAAAATCAAAGGCAGAAAACCTTCTTAAAGACTAGGTGGAATTAGAACCCAGAGCTCTCGGACTAAAGTTTGCAGTGTAGTAACTGTCTGATGAAATTCTGGAAGGTTCATTCCAGGGCCACATGACTATCTGGTCTGTTCTGTCTGTCTCTCTCTCTCTCTCACACACACTCCTTTGCTAAGATTTAATATAACAACAATGGAGAAAATAATAGAGAGAAAAGAATGCTTTCATGACATGCTTGAGCACGGCACCCCGCTCTGGGGACCACCCTTGCAGGCTGACACCCTGAGGAGAGAACCAGCAGGTACAGGGACAGGTGGGGGGGAGCGCCGCGTCCGTCCCTGCAGAGGGGGGGCTGCACTGTGGCCCACCTGCCTGCGTGCAGCACATCCCAATGCCAACTTGAGCATCCTCAGAAGAACGGGGCTCTGCATGGCTCCCTGTTCCGACCCGGCCCCGGTCCTGCTGAGCAGAGGCACAGAGTCTCATGTGTTTGCAAATGGAAACCTCTGCTTCAAAAAACTGGGTCTTTGAACAAAGACCCAAGCATCTGACCAGTATTTCCTCTGCCCCTCCCCTTCCTGCTACTGCCCAGCCTTTGTTCTCCCCTCTGGGCACCGGCTGAGGGCCCCGGGAGAGCCAGAGCGGGAGCCCTGGGAGCCGGGGTGGGGGCAGGATCCCGGCCCTTACATGCCAGGGGGCCAGCTGCTGACACAGCAGTTGCTGATTAAGATGAAAGGCGGGTGAGGGGGACGCAGCCTGGAAGAGTGGGGAAGCCGCTCTCCCTGCTTAATAACGTCTCCCACTTCTCACCCCCATTGTTAAAGAAATACAACCGCATTACCGAAATCCGTCAAGAAAAGGAAAGACAACCCCCCAAAACTTCACTACCTTCATTCAGTCCCTGGTAGTTTATTGGTGTAATTT
Organism: Molossus molossus; assembly: GCF_014108415.1. Lineage (NCBI taxonomy): Eukaryota > Metazoa > Chordata > Mammalia > Chiroptera > Molossidae > Molossus > Molossus molossus. The sequence goes on along the minus strand of NW_023425344.1, from coordinate 215,999,247 downwards.
CCTTTCAGCTTTTTTTTGGAGAAGGGGCCAGGTGTGGCAGTTCACTGATATGAAGACCAGCCAGCAATCATCACGAGTCCTGTGATATTTCCTGGGCTCTGACCTCCTGGTTCCACTGACTGCACTGAACTCTGGGCAAGTGACTCAACTCCTCAGCGCTTCACGTCATCACGCAGCAAACTGAGGACAGTAACTGTACCTGTCCTCCGGGGCTGCTGGCAGAACTGCATGCTATGAATAACACATATTAGGTGCTTATGACGGTGTCTGACACGATCCTTCAACTGCTTGATAGTCGATGATCTTTTCACTGGCTGAAAATCTTCATCAAATACTCTTATTATTTAAGTAAAGTTCTATTGGCTGAATGCTGAAGTTGTTTTCAGTATTTCCCTACTGTAAATACTGCACTGGAAATGAAACCTCTATGCATTACACTTATTTTACATTCCTTACGTTGTTTGCTCAGGCTAGCTTATCGGAAATAAAATAAACAGATCCAAGAGGACAAACATTTTTATGAGTCTTGATTCAGATGATCACATTACTCACAAACTGTTAGGATTTACAAGACTATCAGAAATGGATGAAGATGCCAATTAATGATACACTTGCAAATAACATGTTATACAAAAATCAGGGGCAATACTTTATGGGCTTCCAATCCCAGGTAGCAAAGTTGGTAAGTATATGAAATGTGCTTATTTATTGTGTTTTTCAAGAACAAAAGGAGCTCCAAAGTTCCTGCTTTGGGGGTGTTTGCCATATCCTCCCGTGGGGGTCTGTGTTGGCCCCTGGTGAAGCCCAGACATTCTTCTTCGGTGTGGGCAGGGATGGTCTCTCATTGTGGACAGCGTGGCGTGTGTACAGAGCACTTCTGCATGCTCTCCTTGGGCCCTCACGCAAGCCTGCTTTCATTGTAGCCATGAGAACTTTAAGGTTCAAAGGGATTTAAGGGAGGCTCAAGCCATCAGGCAGAGGAAACGAAGTTGGAAGAACTCAGGTCTTCCACTCCCAAGGGCAATGCTGCTTCCCTACCAGCAGGTGGGAAGGCAGCCAGGGCAGACAGGAGGTGCTGGAGCAGGTGCTGAATCAGGGACCTAACTGTGGTAAGAGGCAAGTGACTGCTGGGTCCCAGCATGTGACCCGGGCCGCAGAGTTAGCCTGACCCAGAGCCAAACCCTGTCTCCACCGCTTACAGTCTAAGGGACCCTCAGCAAGTTACTGTTTCCTTACTCTGGGCTCCAGAGACACTCACTCCACGGGGCTTGACAGGACAGGAGAACCGTTCCTACAGGGTCTTCACAATGAACTGACACTTTGCAGACAGCTGGGGAGTGACTCCAACACCTGGCTTCACCCCAGCTCGGGCAGACCATTACAGCTCGGCACTACACACTGGCTAGCATCTCACGTTAGAGGCTGTGGCCCGCCAAGAGGAGGAGCTGAAAAGTAATAATCTATCTGCTGTCGTTTCTCAAAGCAACTATCGTGTTCTGTTCTTTATAGTTTTTCAACAGCAAATGGGGATAGTCACTGAGGATTTATGACAGATGAACAGACGCACAGCAAGCAAATGCCATGCATACTGTGGAGTCTGATACTTTGCAAACCTGAGAGAAGTCATAAACTACAGCAAAATGAAAACTGTATCTCTGCCTCCGCATGAGAAAAACTCACTTCGTTCTTTTAAGTTGGTTCCCGCCACTTCATTGTCTGGACTCCAGACAGCCCTTGGAAAATCCCCCTTATCCTTTGCTTGGGAGACATCTACCACAAAAGGCACATTCTAAACCGTTTCTACCCTTGAGGGAGAAATAAAAATCTCCTTGCAGTAACGACTGCCACCTTGTGGCCACACATGAAATACCACTAATATTTTGGTATACTCTATAATTTATACTCTTCTAGAAAAATCCGAATTGTATACATTCCTTTCACCGGGTTCCTATTTTGTTCCAAGTTAATTTCTTGTTCTACTTTACCACAACACAATCTAATTGTTGGTGACACCTGTCACTGCTTCTGAATCACAGGATTCCCTCCCGGAGTCGCATATGACACATTTCTTTATTTGTTCACTCGAGTAACTTGAAACAGCAACTGCTGCACAACCAGACTAGGCTCACTAAATGTCTATCCACTGTCTGACTCAAAGGTTATCAGCTCACTGAGGCTGTCTACGCTAATGTCACAGAAACCACTGGCTCTTCGGCTCAGGCCCTGGCATAGCTGCCTGTCATTTGATTCATGGTATGAGCAGAGACTTGAGCTGCACATGCAGGGGGTGACCTGCATCACCCACCAAGTGGTCCCATCCTTCCTCACAAGGGTGTCTCAAGCCCGAGCTGTTGCCCTCCTCATTTCCGAGAAAACAGCCGGATGAGGAGGGTGAGGATGGAAAAGGGCTTTTTGCAGGCAAAGAGCACAGCACAAGAAACAGGATTTCGAGGACACTCTAGGTCGCTGTGGAGGACGGCAGAACTGGAATTCCACAAGGACCATGGACCCCAGACATGGGAACAGAGAACCAGGGCAAGGTGACAGGGGCAGTGTAGACTCCAGGGCTGTCTGGAGGAGCCACAGGCCATGAGGAGGAAGAAAGGAGCGCAGGGGAACGTGGCCTAGGAAGCTATTAGCTGACACCCCAGCTCCTGCTTAAACAACGTGGGAGTGCACACTGTGCATCCCCTTAATACGTCCACCTAGCTCCAGCTCCCAGTGTTCCCTGCCCCACCCATTCTCCAGGCTGCGCATGTGTTCTTTACAACACGGATGTGAACACAGGTGAGCCTCACTCAGTCAGAGAAATGCAAATTAGAACTCTGAAGAAACCATTTTTAAAATCCCTCCGATCATCAAAATGATAGATCGCAAGTTGTGGTGGGAGGGTGGGGGAAATCGGTCTTCTCATGGTTTGAGAGAGTGAATTTAGAAATTCAGCAAGCAAGCTGTAAAAGCCTGTAGTCAGACTGCCTGGAATCAAAACTTCTGTCCTTGGAAGCTAAATGTCTTTATGCCACAGTAACTTCATATATGTAAAATGGGATTAATGCTAATAAACTTATTTCTTAGGGTTACTGCAAGGATTAAATGAGATAATACACATAAAGCACTCAGAACAATGCCTACTTATATAGGTGGTAAAATGTTGGCTATCTTTAACCATTATGGGGGAGAAGGTCAATGGGACTCAAAATTTTAAATGCATATACTCTGAACAAACAATATAACTTCTCATAGTGTATCATACAGAAATATTAGCACAATATGTAAAGATATATGCAAAAAGGGACTCATTGCAACACTGATTGAAATAAAAGACTGTGTACAACCTACACATAACAATAGAAAACAAGTTAAATAAATGGTGTCATGGTCTTAAAATGGAATACTATGCAGCCATTAAAAATGAGGCAGCTACATGTATACAAATATGAAACAATCTCCACGATATATTATTACATTTTCAACAAAATAAAGTATAGAATGGTGGGCAATATATACCACAATTTGTGTTTTAAAAAAATAAATGTGAATGCATGTGTGCTCTCATGTGCAAAAATGTTTTTGAAAGTCTACATATGAAATCAGTAAAAACTGTTTCTTTCAAAGCAAGGATATGGATATTGGAGGATGCTTATATTACCTACTGAAAAAAAATTATTTTATAGTAGAAAAATGCAATCTGATCTGTCATATCTCTGCTTACATTTCTTCCATTTGCTCTTAGGACTAGAACCCATGTTCCTTAGCACAGCCCAGAAGGCCAGGCCCTTCACGGCCTAGCCCCGGCCACCTCTGCAGCTTCAGTTCTCACCAGGCCCCTCCTCAAACTCTGTACTTCACACACGCTGGCTCTGTTCACCCCCATGGCCCTGCTCGCCCCACACCTGTGCACTTGCTGTTATCCGCTGGGACCTATCTGCCTTCATTCTCTTTTTGCCTAACTAATTCTAACTCACCCTTCTGGTTCCCTGGATCAGGTGGGATGTCCCTCTCCTGCTCCTACCTCTATTGCCCAGATGGACGAATAGACAAGGGACACGTTCCATATTCACTCTCCCAGCGTGCCTTTGACTACGCGAAGGTGCTGGAAGGCCTTGGCAGACCCTCGTGGTGGCTTCTCAGAAGCCGTATGCCCTCTTCATTGACAACAGAAGCCCGGTGCTAATTGGACAGCACAGCGCCCCGCCCCGGGGATGAGCCAAGGGTGGTGGAGTCTACCATGGTAAACCAGCTTCCCCTGGCTAGATATTGCTCTTCCAGCCTCCTCTGCAGCTAAGGGGGAGCAGGTGGCTCAAGTCTAGAAAAATTTTTCTCCCCCCAATAAAAGTAGAGGGTCCCATGAACCCCTGTGCCAGAGCGCCCATGCACCCTCCTCTGGGTGCTGCCACATGAGGGGCGATGTTGAACACTGTGGCAAATAACTTGAGACCCCAAGGGGAAGAGATGCCCTGTGTCACTAAGCAACTAAGCCAACCCTATCATTGCTACCACCAGACTCCTCCAGAAAAAAAGTGTGTATTGAAGTACTCAACTCATCCTTTCTGTTTACTGTCTAACCGACTATTGGTTGGGTATTCTATTAACTGCAGCCAAAAGCATTCCTAACTATACACCATTAGAGGTTAGACAGACTGAAATCCCAGGATCAGTCCACAGAATGAAGGCAAGGGTCCCTGATCAAGGGACATTACAGAGCAAGGTGCCCGCCATGGGCCTACCCTGGTCTGAACTCTTGTTAACCATTTAGGAGCGGAGCCAAGGTCCAAATCACCAAGATAAGCGGTCCATGTACATTTACTCTGTACTTAGACGCAGTGACCTTCACTCTGCTAGAGAAGACTTACCTATAAAGACCTTCACAATCTTAGGACACAACCCTCAAGGTGATCCTTCAGCACAGCATGAAAGAAACTGGTTACTCCACTGGTTTCAACTTTCTCCCACAGGTCAGCAGACGTCACTAGGTACCTTCATGTGACACTACCTTGGGAGCTAAATCCCTCCAAAGCGTCTGATATTCTACTTCACGAAATCTTCAACTTCTTATTGCCTCAACCCTTAAAGAAAGGAGGCCCTGGAGGTGGAGGACGCGAGCCATACTCACAGGGGTCTGAAAGCAGCAGAACAGCTGAGTGAGGAAGGGGTGATTGCGGGCCAGGGACAGGATCCTCTTCTCCGTCATGGTGCACTCCACATCGTCATCCTGGAGGATCACGTCCTTCTTCAGCACCTTCACGGCATAGAGGTCTCCTGTTTCTTTTATTCTTGCGAGCATCACCTATGGCACAGTGGTAGGAGGGGCACGGGCATGAGAATGCCTGCCGTCCTTAGGGTGTGGGCATGCAGGGGCGGAAAGGGGAAGACGCATGGGAAATGTGAGTGTGTGCACACGCACACACCCCGCACAATATACATGTCACATGCTTACTTGAACCCAAACAGTGAAAGCCGACTCACCTTCCCAAAGCTCCCCTTCCCCAACACTCGGATGAACTCAAACTTGTCGATACCAAGCCGGTTGGAAGAATGAACGCCGACCCCGTTTCCTTCTTTGGTGCTCTCCTTTCCCTGTCGTCTTAGAGTTGATCTGGAAACGAGCTTCTGTACAGAAGAGGAGGAGACGCCGAGTCAGAGCTCAGTGTGTGTGCATGAAGCGTTTATGGGTGGAGAAGACCTCACCTGAAGCTTCAACACTCAATACAACACGTAGAGTAAGATCAATTCAGTTTGACTTGTGATCAGGTTCTGCCATTCAAAACTACCTCCGCATCAGCTCCTGATCTGTGCTTACTGTATTTCGGAAAGAATCATTTAAAAATATATCTAAGCCACAGAATTTCAGCTTATGCTCAAGTGGGCATGTATAGACACATAAACACCTTAGTCTGATACCTCTGTTTTCTTGCGGTGGTGGATTTCTACAGGGTGGTCAGGTGCCAAGGGCGCCACCTGGTGTCCACTTCCTACAACTAGGACTTGAATGAATAAGCAACACTATTTATACAATAATTTAAATTATATAAGAGAAATAAAATTCAATGTAAAAACTTGGACAATAAACAAAGGTATGAAGGATAAAATTTAAAATATTTATGATCTCAGCAACCCCCCTCAAAAAAACTCTAAAAATAATTACAAACACATACACACCTGTCTTAACACTTGATTTTTAAAATGAAATCGTTTCATAACACATTTTTATTTAACATTTTGTCACATGTATTTCCCATATCTTTAAATATCCTCCAAGAACATGACTTTTAAGGGTTCTCCTATATTTCATTGTGTGGATATATCACAACTTATCCACTAATTCCCATTATTAGAAATATAGGTTGTCTCCCATTTTTTACTAGTATAAATAACACCCACAGTGAACATACCTGCATTCAAATATTCTGAGAAGGATGATAAAAAGTCTAGGCTTTTGCCCTGGCCAGTTTGGCTCAGCGGTTAGAGCATCGGCCTGCGGACCAAAGAGTCTCGGGTTCGATTCCAGTTAAGGGTATGTACCTCGGTTGCAGTTCAGTCCCCGGCCCTGGTCGGAGTCATGCAGGAGGCAATCAGTCGATGTGTCTCTCTCTGACATCAATGTTTCTCTCTCTCTCTGACATCAATGTTTCTCTCTCTCTCTCTCTCCCTCTCTCTCTCCAACTCTATCTGAATATAAATGGAAAAATATCCTCTGGTGAGGATTTAAAAAAATAAAAAAGAGTCTAGGATTTCAAGTAGTCTGCCTGGGTTCAAATCATAGCTCTGCAACCTAATCCAGTGACCTTGGCGAAATTACCTCCCCATCCTCTCTGTGCCTCAGTTTTCTCTGACAAAGGTGTTATAGCACCTGCTACACGACTTATTATGAGGAGTAACTGAGTAAATGCATATGAAGCACTTAGAGTGGTACACAGTCAATAAACATGAGCTCTGTTGTCATCTTCATCATGTTCATCATAATCTACTTTCTTATGATAATTTTCTGGAAATGGAATTCTTTAAGTCAAAGTGTTAATTTTGAAGACTTCTGATACATAGTAAACTTGCCTTCTGGAAAGGTTGACCACCAGCACGAGTGTTCCAGTCTCACCACATGGAACCAGAAGTATGGCCTCCTCAGTGGGAGCTCCAGCCCCATCCGGTGACAGCGACCCCTAAACGTGAGGTGACTTACAGAGGTCTACCTGGGGACATTTATCATTCAAGCTGCCACCAAACCACAGGTCAAAAGTCTAACATCCTGCACCTTCTGACCCATTTAGATTTTTATTTATTTATTTTTTATCCTCACCAGAGGACCTTTTTCCATTTCTTGTTCAGATAGAGTGGAAGGAAGGGAGGGAGGGAGAGAAACATTGACATGAAAGGGACACATCGAGTGGTTGCCACCTGCACGACCCATCCAGGGCCAGGGACAAACTGCAACCGAGGTACGTGTCCTTAGCGGGAACCGAACCCGGGTCTCTCTGGACCGCAGGCCGACACTCTAACCACTAAGCAAAACTGGCCAGGGTTGACCCATTTAGATTTTTAAAAGAAGCTTATCTGGGGCAACTTTTAAACAATGTTTGCAATAAGCAACTGTACAATAGCCCCAAACTACAAGGATTTTATCTCTTCAACCCAGAAAGACAGTGATAGCCTGATATAAAATGGGTCATCTTAAACATGCGATTGTTTTCATAGTTTCTCCTCCAGAGCTCAGATCACACATTTTTCAAACACAGAAAAAATTTACCAGCTTGAATTTCACTTCCTCCACTTCAATACTTCCCCTGGTTGGGTTGGCATGGGCAGAAAGCTCTAAGCCAGTGTTTCTCCATCTTTTCTTTTTAACCCATTCTTCTCTTTTGATAGACTTAAGATCCTCTGTCTTTTTTTAATGGTGTACTATCAAGTGACAGGTAACTTTGGTTTTCCCATTATTAAATATCAGAATATGAAAGACACGTGGTGACATTAGACAGGTGGCACTGCCCGTTCCTGGAGCTTGTGCCTCACGGTCTATCTTATTCCCAACGTATTTTAGAAGCCCTGGTGTGGGCTGAAATCTCCTCTTCAGGAGCCACTGTCCTGTGCATTAGAACCTCCTCGCGGTATAGCATCCTGCCTGTCTATCCACAAGGCAGAGACTTTGGTGGACTTTGCCAGCGCCTTCCTGAATATCAAGAAATGCAATGTTTACCAGGTATCCTTCAGTACGAAGGAAATGGGGTGCTTAGCTGACACGTTCTGGATAGCCAAGAACCTGATGGTGACTGTACCTCCTTTCCTAAGTACCCAGACCCACTTAACAGCTAAGTCTGGAATCCTCCCGAATCGGCTATCGGTATGCAGCTCTGCCTTTCAGAAACCGCAGCGGGAGCACGGCTCCTTCCCAGCTCCCTGCAGACCCTGGCCAGGAGGGCAGCAACAGGTCGTGAGCCTGGAAAGTGGCCAAGTTCTAATGGACAACAGCAGGTGGGGAGGTCACTCAGGGAGGTAGCAAGACAAAGCAGGCAACTGACACGACCCCAGCCACTCCTGGGAGCTGAGAGGAAGGAACTCCTGTCTGTCAATGAACTTGAGAGATAAATTTATAACTCATAAACAAAACTATAGAACTGCTGGATCCCAGGGCTGTGGAGAACCTCGGACAGCTTCAAGGTCAACCCCCGAAGAGAGGAGGAAGCTGAGGCCCAATGTTAGGGGTCAAATGCACTGCCGGGGGGTGGGGGGCAGCCAAGACCCCTGGGTTCCAAGCTTTTTACCAGACCTCACTGACAGGAAGCTGTTTTTCTTTTTAATCCTCCTTCTGCTTCTTGCTATATCTGCACGCTCATTATTTCTTGTCATATAATTGTATATAGTCTCTGGTTCACGGAACAAAATGCTCTTTAAAAATGCAGTAAATCTGTTTATTGTGCTTGCTGAGATTAGGAACTTTGATTGTGCCACGTGCGCTCCCTTGGGCTTACCACATCTGAACAACTTCTCAACGACAGGGTGGGGAAGAAAGCAAGGTCTCACCGAGGTCGGAGAAATATTTCCGGGCTGGAGGCCCATCCCGGCCAGGGTCTTGGCCAGCTCCACCGCGTTCACGCCGCAGTTCGGGGCCACGTTCGCCTGGCAGCGGATGTGCACGTTCATCTTGCAGACTGTGGGGGAGCAGAGAACCCGGGTTCAGGGCGGAGTCACCGCGCGTGCGGCAGGGCCCCGAAGGGCACCGCACGGCCCGACAGCGCCTTCTCATGGAAGTAGACGTACACTCGTAACAACCCCTGGCATTTTCATCTATTTCTGTTGGGTGCGGAAAGGCTGGCGCACGAGAGAAGAACGCACTTCGAATACATTTTCCCCATCATGACTTGATTAAAGGAGTTCACCTAAGTCACGTGGAGCAGCTACTGCTGATGAACAGCACGATTCAGGAGAAAGAGGAGCGTTCATCAGGGCAGTTCAGCCGACTGAAGAACAGGGCTCAGGCCCACTGACTATGCCCCTCCCTCTCCCCTCCCTCTCCCCCCCTCTCCCCCCTCCCTCTCCCCCCTCTCCCGTCCCCCCCTCGATAAAAGGTAGCAGCCTGTACGCCACACAGAGCGCAGTTCAAACAGGATGGAAACGGTGTTTCGGAGAGAAAAACCCCTACGCGCAGCTTGCTTTCCGAGTATTGTTGCGGTCGGAGCCTGGGCCGAGCCGAGCGCAGCATCCTGTGGGCTGTGGTTCTCAGCTCAGCCCCGGCTCTCTGACTTCTTCGTGGGGGCGGGGAGGGGGAAGCGGGGTTTTAAAGGTCACAGTACATGGCAGTTGGAAGAAGAGAGTGAAGCAAGCTGAACTCCTGTGCAGAGGAAACTGACTCGGGATGACGAAGGACCCAGGGTTTCATCAGCAGAAAGTTCGGATCCAGTTTTCTCCAGGCGGCCTGCTCACGGGAGGCGGACTGGAGCGACAGCAACACACTCCTGTTTCAGGAGGGTCACGCGTCCTGGGAGCGTGCACAGGTTCAGGTTTGGGGGGCCTGAGTGGATGTAATTTAGGGTGCCATGCCCTCTTTAAGAGAGAGAATCTCCACTTGAGTGGAGCGCTCTGGATGGTGCCCTTGCAAGGGAGGGGCCCTGAGGCCAAAGTTCCAGGACCCCATGGGAGATCCACCTCTGGGGAGAGCTGGCATGGGGACACGCAGCCTCCAGTGGCCTTTCTAAAGCAGCATGTGACCATAAAAGCAAACGTTGTAAGAGCCAGACCACTGCAGGTATGCTCCCCTCAGGGCCCCAGGGACAGGAACGATGCCGATGAGCCCACGCGTGGCTCTGCATGTCAGCAGCAACTACACAAAAGCAGGACGTGACTGTCATGTGGGAAACCCACACCCAGGAGAGACCATCCATCATGATCAAGCAGGGCTGAAACCAAAGCTCTACATGAACGGACTGTCTTGATTATACGGGGGGGTGGAATGAATTATTAAATGATGTTCTAGAGAGAGGAAATAATTTGCCCTTTTTTAAAAAAAGAAACAACAACAAGTGACTGGTTCCTTTTTGCTCACAGAAGCAGGCTTGGTACGTCCAGGCAGTCACTGCAAGTCGTTTGACGCCACCCCTGCCTCCCCGGTGACTTAGGGTGTGCCTCCGGCTCTGGAGGAAATTCACATGTATTTCAACAGTGTGCCTGTGACAGTCAGATTGCCATAGCAACACTCAATGGGAGATGACTCAAGGCCAAGAGCTCCCCAACTCTTCCCTGGGCGGGGGTCAGCCCTCATGCCCAGACCCTTTGCTGAGGCCAACGCTTCAAACATGGTTCCACTGGGCACAGTGAGTGAAATGTAAGTGTCCTGTACTCCCCTCAACCTCCATCTCGACCACACACTCCTTGAGAAGACCAGGGTGGCTCGTGTCACAGTCACAACTCAACCCCTGCTCGTCTCTGGGAGGTCATCAGACTTGCTCCCCTGCTGGTCCTTATTCTCTACCCAAGCTGCTCTTTGGCCCACCTCATTTCCTACCCTCTTCCATATCTGACCAAGATCTCATTGTCTTCCTCTTCAAATACCTACTAAAACACACAAGGAGGAGCCCATACTGGGCACTGAATGCACGACAGCCAGCCAGCTGGAACACTGAATTTAACAACTGACTTAATTTTCTATGGTTAGGAAATCTGTGAATCGGACATAGCTCCTCCCCGTGCCTGACAAGGGACACATAACTACAGAGTTACTAAGATGTTAATTTACAAAGTATCTAAAACCACCCATTGGTCCTGGGTCAGATTCTGAACCTACAGAATTGCAAAAGCTTGCATCCTGCCGATGTCATGAAGAAGTGGGTGCCCAGTGCCCCAGCAACTCACTTTTACACTGAAGTCCTTGTCGCATTATCCCCCAGAGCAGGGAGCCACAGTGATCACAGAATGTTGGCACTTTGTAGTTGTGGATGCTGAACTTGTGCGGGATGTTGATTCCGAACCTCTGTTCCGCAATCTGTAACAAAGAGACAGGGCACAAGAGCTGCAGTTCCCCAGCGACAGCATCTGTGAAAACGGAAACAGGAGCCCACCAAATGCAGCGGCGCGATGGTACCCGAGCTGGGTGTACCATTTTACTGCTCAGCCACGACTCCTTACTTGGGCCTTACCGAGCAGACTAAGCACATGGTCTAATGAGGAAGACCACACAGAAAAGTGTGGCGTAGATTAGATTGTTCACCATTTGGCGAGATAGAGATGAACATTTTCATTTCATCTTTTATATTCGGGCTGTATTTCTCTCCCTGACAGTGCCCTCCCAGGTCTTTCATAGACGATATACGCTTTCTCTCAACACAAGCTCTTCCAGAAATTGTGTCACAAGGTTTGTGTGCGGGGGAGAAGGTGGCCCCAGAGGACATGGAACCATAGAAGAGATTCGTTCAGAAGTGACATTTAAGTGGCTCTTTTCAGCCCTCCAGCCTTTCTGTGGCATTTGCATTCTGACATCTGAGTGCAAAGGTGCAGCCTCACATACAAGCGCTTCGTGGCCTGGCTGAGATCAGTGTAACCTCACTGTTTCCAGCACATATTCAGGCGAGGCACAGGCTGTACAGTCTATCCCACAATTTGAAGCACCAACAACACGTCCACACACGACAAAGAATGAGGCAATTAGCACACCTCTTGCAACTTTTCTGACCTCTTTCTCATAAAAAAGAGTGCACACACCTCTACGTGTACTTTGCCAGGCCTGTCTGTGGACAATGAACCACTGAGTTCCAGAGTCGGACATTTCAGTGCCTCTGTAAATCCACGGCTAACGGTCAGCAACCATCCTTCTCCTTTCTCCCTCCAGAATTCAGAACGCCGCCCCCCCCCCCCAGCTCCATGCGAGCGAGGGTCAAGCACTTATGTACAGACACGCATCCCCCCTGAAATGTCTTGAGAGGCTGGAGGAAGCCAACAGCCACCTTACTGAGGAATCACAATTTACACTCAACAGCACACTCACCACATCACTTCCACCTTGTCTAGCCACTGCAAAAATGTCATGAGGGAATTTTTGATGGTATTTCCTTTATCATCATTCTAACTTAAAACGGTCCCCATTTTAAGGATGAGGCTGAGGGAGAAGCAGGGGATGACTCCGCATTCCAGCCCTGCTCATGATGCCAAACTCGGGGGTCTTGTCACTCCTCCAAAGCTCTCTCCAGATCAGAAGAGCTGAATCCCTACTGCTTATACCCGGCTGGTCTCTAAGGTGGTCATCTCAAGGACAGGCCATGCTACACACGTACAGAAGTATAAATGCCATAATATAAAAAGGAGAGGAATTCCAATTCTAATCCCACCACCGGCTTCCAGGAGTGTGGGAAGGGGAGGGAGAAAGAGGGAGGGGGTAAGGAGAAGGAGAGAGAACGAGAAATCGTACGCCTGATTAGCGGACTGCTATCCTCTTACCTTTGGGTCCACTTTGTTAATATTGTTTTGGCAAGTGCAGGCGGTAACAATTAGATGATGGCAGCGCTTATGGACGACACAGGTGCACACTAGGAAATTAAATCCACAGTGAATACATTTATCAGAGGCTCACAGTCTAGCCAGTGCCACGAGTCAACAGGGCTGGACCAAGCCAAGGTGACCTGGGAGTCTGGCCCACATGAGAGCAGCCAGCGCTCTCGTCCTGTTTTCTCTACCATCACCCTAACTTCGCCCTTCGCTTCTGCTCACACTACGCTTATTCAGGTCCTGAGCTTAATTCGTCCTTCCTGGCTGTAACCCTTCCTGTACCCATCTGCAGAGGAATCATCTCGCAGTACGAATTGGGTCACTTCACCCCAGAGCTGAACCTCCGGAGGCATCTCACTGCCAACTAGGGGAGTTCACACCTCCCAGCCAGGTTTCAGGCCCCCCAGAGCAGCCTTTCCTCTAGGGAGGTCTCTGTTCCCTTAGAAACTAGACTCTTGCTCTTCCCAAGGCTCCGCCCTCCCCCGCACTCTCCGTGTCCTTCTCAACCCTCGCCCCTAACTAAATCTTAAATTTATAAGGAGACACAACTTTTGAAAATGTCTCTTCCACTACCCCTGGTTTTACCCTTCCAGACTGAAACCATCTTTCCATCCCCCCCACCCCCCCGGGCTCCAGCCTGCCCCCCTCATTGCACGCTGTTCACATACAGCCTCACTGCCCTCGGGATTCCCGGCCGGCAATGCCTCGGCAAAGGAGGCATTCCCTGACTCCTGCACAATGACGTCTCAATCAGTTGTTTGAGTATTTAGAACTTTCTGGACAACTTTTTCATTTTCACCCGGACAGCTGACACAAATCAGTTTGCCATTAAAGGATGAATGTGTGATAGAGTATGAAAAGACACACCATTTTAAAGATCTTTCAAGACACGTGGGCTTTTTAGGATTAGGTACATAAAGACAGATGACATGTCAACAAATAGCACTATATTTAAAACAAATCTAGTTTTCATTGGATTGAGTTCTCAGAAGAACCAGATTGAACGTTCCCAGAGAACTGATCTTTTTTTATGAGGGGAATCACAAAACCATCATTCACACAGAAAATCTTTATATTCTGAGGCGCTTTTTTTTTTTCAGTTAGCTTCACTAGAGGTTTATCAATTTTACCGATCTTTTCAACGAACCAGCTTTTGGTTTATAGGGTTTTTTCCTATTGTTTTCCTAATCTCAGTATTACTGATTTCTGCTCTCATGTCATTGTTTTTTTTCTTCTACTCGCTTTAAGCTTAATAAAATTTCTCTCCTTTTTCCACTTTCCAATGATGAAATTTACATTATTGATTTTTAGAGTTTTATTTTCTAATACATGCATTTAATATTATAAATTTTCCTTTGAGCTTTCACTGACCCCACATATTTTGAGAAAATGTAGTTGACCCTTGAACAATGTCGGGGGTCAGGGTCACCAACTCTCTGCACAGTTGAAAATTCATGTATAACTTTTAACTGCACCCAAATCTAAGTTGTTCCTCAGTATCTGGGGGGGATTAGTTCCAGGAACACCCCCACCCTAGGCAAACACCAAAATCCATGGATGCTCAGTCCCTTATATAAAAGGGCATAGATCAATGTATACATCCGACATGCACATCTGTGTCCACGCTCAGCATGCACATCTGTGTACACCCAACCATGGGCAGAAACAGTACAGGTAATCCATGTATAGTGCACCCACATGCAAGTGGACCCCATGGTTTCAAACACATGTTGTTCAAGGGTCAATTGTGCTTCCATTTTCATTGGGTTCAAAATACTTTTTATTTTCTCTTGAGCCTCCTTTTACCCGTGTGCTATTTAGAATGTGTTGTTTAATCTCCAAATACTTGGGGGCTTTCCAGCCACCTTTCTTTCGGTCATTTGTAGTTTAATTCCATTGTGGTCTGAAAAGATACTTTTTATGATTTCTATTCTTCTAAATTTGTTAAGGTTTGTTTTCTAGTCCAGAAGGTGGTCTGTGTTGATAATGTTCCTTGTGAGCTTGAGGAGAATGGGAATTCTGCTGTTGTTAGATGGAGTATTCTATACATGTCACCTTGGTCATGTTGTGATGTCCTTACCGATTTTCTGCCTGCTGGGTCTATCGGTTAACTGAGTTACTGGTCTCCAACTACAACTGTGGACTTATCTACACATCCTTGCAGTCTTACCAGTCTTTGCCTCACATATTTTGATGCCTGTTAGGTGCATACATGTTAAGGACTGTTAGCTTTTGAAGAATGGACCCCTTTACCATTACATAATGCCTCTCCATACCCCTTATTATTCTCCTTGTTCTTAAGCTTGCTTTGTCGATTTGTTTTTGATTAGTGTTAGTGTGGTGTACCTTTCTCCAACCACCTAGGTTTCTTGTTTTATATCTCTTAGCAAGATGTGAAAAAATTGGAGTCTTTATGTCTCCTGACCAATGTTTTCTGCTCCTTTAACAGCAGGTGGCCCACTGAAAATCTGCCCAGCGAATGTTCTGGCACTATGCATGAGACAGACTGGAGCCGACGGCAGGGCATGTCCCTGTGCTGGAGAACTCCAGGCCAAAAGTGACATCGATTCTCACCTGTGAGTTATGTTCTTATTTGGAGCTGGGACTAATCACATAACGTCAATTATTGTTGTTATATTGATTATATATTAATTTTTTCTAAATTTCAGAACTCAACGTAATTGTTCATACATATTCAAGTCCAATTTGGATCCAAGAATATGTCCTATTTCATTTTAAGGAAAATAATGTTTTAGTTCACCTCCTTCAGAAGAGAAGGTAGCTTTCCTTGTTTACAGGCAGGCTACCACTCTAGAATGTGTAATGCTATTTTATTAATCATCCGTAGAGTGTGGATCAAGAAGGCTCCATACGTGTAAACTGTGTGATGATGGACAAGCCAACAATAAGGGAGGCGCGGATGAGAACCAGCCCAGCTAACCTCCGGAGTACGGCGTCTTCTTTCATCCCTCTCACTTCTATTTCATTCCAGTTCTGCCCGAACACGAGCACATTAGATTGATCTTAGAATTGTGAAAATCAAAATGAACTGAGTGATGATAATGTATAAGATCACTAGTAGCTTCACTTTGAATATTTCTCCCATTTTTAAAAAAAAGGCCAAAAAAGCAACTTGGACAAGAGCTTCTATTTCCAATCAGGTAAAGAAAAAACAGCACTGTGCTACTGTAAAAATAAAAAAATAATCTTCAAGAGTCAAGGGTACTACTTTCAAAATGGCATTACCTTTTTTAGCACTTTCATGTTTTTGCAGAGACAAAACTTGAAACAACTAACCTTTATTAGTATCCTGGCTTTAGTTATAAACGCATCCCCTCTACACTGTCTAAAAAACAACACAGCCAAAATTTAAATAAAACTAAAGAGTTGTACATAATCCTAGTGTGTGTGTGTGTGTGTGGGGGGGGGGGGGGTCACGTGACCTACAGAGAGTTGTCACAATATTAATGAAATGCATCCTGTTTCCTTTTGGTATAGTCACTTTTTAACATAGGAACAAGATTAAACGTAGTTTTAAAAATGTTTTCTTACCTTGGCATTGATAACCCTGTTTCCCAAATACTCCCCTGTTCAGGACAACAGAGAAAAAATTACCATCAGTTGAATGTTTCAGCAAGAATGCTTCTATAATCATAGCACTTAAGGAACACAACTTTCATCCTCTAGTCTTTTGTGCAAACACACTTTCCGAGAAGAAGCAAGGACGACGTGCTTTGTTAATGCTTACTTACCACCAGACACCGAGGAAACCATGGGACTCGGATTAGAAGGCTCCTGCTGATGTAAACGGGTGGGCATCGGCAAGTCTCATTCCACCCGCCTCTGTGGCGATCCCCACGTCCTCCATGAAAATCTACCCCGTCTGCATGCATGTGTGTCTGAGCCCAGCCTGAGCGTCACTCCACCTGGCCCGGCGTTCTCTCCCGTTCACGCAAGGTGTGCAGAGGGCGAGGTGACAGATGCGGCACACAGATAAAGAGCAGGGTCTGCAGCCGCTGCTGGCCCGAGTCCCCTCCCCCTTCCCTGCGCCCACATCACCCCGGAGCCCCGGGAAGAGAAGTGTGGCCGCAATGTGTCCACCATGCCCACAGCTTTCACCTGAGTGACGGTGACCTAATTCTTATTCGCATTCACAGAAACCACGTTGTACTAAGCCCTGGGCATGCTGGCTGAGAGCAAAGACCTGAAGCCAGATGGCCTAGGTGTGAGCTAGGGCAGGTCGTCAACGTCTCTGAGCCCTCGTTCACTCTATAGAAAGAGACAACGATCACAGTGCCTACTGCATAGGGTTATCGTGAAAATAAAGAGAGTTGATCATGTAAAATACTAAGAATAGGGCCTGGTGGACCTTTTTGTTCAGATAGAGTGGGAAGAAGAGAGTGGAAGAGAGAGAGAGAAACATCGACGTGAAAGGGACACATCGAGTGGCTGCCTCCCGCAACCCCAACCAGGGCCGGGGACAAACAGCAACCGAGGTATGTGCCCTTAGCGGGAAATGAACCCAGGTCTCTCTGGATGGTGGGCCCACGCTCTAACCGCTGAGCCAAACCGGCCAGGGCTTATTGACTCTATTTTACAAATGAGGAGAGGTGAATGGGTTGTATAATTGGTCTATGTTCACACATCTAGTTGGTGATGAGACTGAATTCCAGAGTTCATACTTTTAACTGAGTATATGTAACACATATACCAATTGTGTGTGTGTGTGTGTGTGTGTGAGAAAGAGAGAGAGAGAGAGAGAGAGAACGAGAACGACAGGGGTGGGCAAGGCTGGTTGGCTGGGACTTACTGTTTCCTTGGTGGAACAAATTTAGTGACATTAACAGGTAAGTTTCCATTTAGAACCTTAGCTGAGGTTGTCGCCACAGATGCCTGCAGGGCAGGCAGTTCACAGGAAGGAGGGAAGCAGACGGGGGTGGGGGGAAATGAAGAGCACTGGATAGCAAAGCACTGGGAGGGGCTACCGCTAACCAGACCGTGCAGGCCACTGCAAAGAAGAAAAATGGGTCCAAAGGGGCCGCAGCTTCTGACTATTTCCACGGAAAATACAGTAGGAACTTTCCCTAAAGACGACAGCTGTGACAGCACATTCGTGGGCTTCCTATCAACATCCATTTTAGGGCCTTTAATTTAGACAAGATTGTATTCTTGATTAAACATGAACTAACGCTAACCAACTCTGGATTAGGACTGTTAAGAGGTGCAAAATGCGAAGTCATCACGAAACACAGAATACAAAGTAAATGATCGATATGCAGAAATTACTCTGCACCAGGTGCCTCTGTCTTAACCAAAACAACGATGTTTACACAAACATGTAGCTCTCCATTCATGCTGCCTATACTAAACTGTTTTCTCCTTCTAGATGGGGACTCAGGAGGAGAGAAGTCAGGGGCCCTCTTACCAGATGAACTCCCTGCAGTGAGAGCAGTAGGTGGGCTGCCGCAGGTACGTGGCCATAAACTTGTGTCCGTTGATCTGGTGGACTCGCCTTCGCATAGCCCTTTGGCGCTTCCTGGTAAAATGTTTGAAGATTCGGTCTCTCTGGAGAGTAGCTGCATATTAAAAGAAAAGAGAAAAAAAGGGTGTAATGAATCTACCTGTACCTGATATCTGAGAAAGCATGATAGTTCAAAATACCCCCTAAATTATTTTTTCTTTCTTCAAGATGCAAAACAGCCCAGAAAATCATCATGCTTTCCATCTAAAGGTGACCCCTGGGATTCCCATTGCCTGGTCACAACTGGGTGTCCTGGTCAGGCTCCCCAGCACTGACCACGGCCTCCCAAGGTTCCGATGCTCCGGGGTGTGCAGCAGCCCAGTCTCCCGGCCCCTGCCCAGCTGCCTGGGACGCAGGTCCATCAACTGGCTGCTGAAACAGGGCTTCTCATTATTCTGCGTTCACCCTGGCTGCAGATATTAAACTGTTTTCTCCTTCTGAGGGGGTGACTCAGGAGAGATGTCAGAGAACCTCTTACCAGATAAACTCCCCGGCATCCTCACAAGCTGAACGAGGGAACTGCCCACGGCACTGTGAGATCTGCCCAAAGCATCAGCCCAGCACCGCCTCTGCTACCCGGGAATGGGTACAATCCACCCGGAATAGGGGCCAAGTTCCTTTTCTAACCTCACATTTTTAAAATAGTGGTTCCTACCTGAAGACCCTGAATACGGGGCGCTATCTGAAGACAGTAAATGATGTCTCCCACATAATTATGCCAGAACCTTTCCAAAATATGTAGATTTGTGATTAATAAAGTAAAAATGACATCTTCGACACTGCTTTTAAATTCATCACTGATGCAAAAAAAATTGAAGGAAGCGTCTAAGAATAATTTGCTAATGCATTTTTAAACCTGGAAGAAATAGGTTTCTATGGAAATACAAATGACCAAAATTTCATTTCTCAAGAAATGGAGAAAGTTTTCTAAGGACTTGACTTTCAAAACCCATCCAGGCCCAGACAGTTCCACGTATGAATTGTTGTAAGACTTCAAGAACAAGATAATGTCAGTGTTCACACCTGTCTCAGAAGAGAAAGGAGGAAAGAGCCCAATTTCAAAGGAAACTGGAATACAACGCCAGGAATAAAATATATAATTGACATATTCTAAGGTATAGCAGAAAAAAAGAAATCAAGGCTAACAATCATTTTTTATATCATGAACTCCCCCTGCCCCACCAAGAGTCCATGATGCATATGGATCCTTCATCAGAATAAAGCTTTATAATCTAAGAAAATAAAATACATAAGATTGCAAAGGAAATCAAGTATAAAAATGTATTTTAATTGAGATAGAACAACATATGTGCTTCTTCTATAAATTAATTAAATACTTGGTGGCAGACCTAGTCATTATAACAATTTCGAAGTAGTGATGTAGGTAAGTTGCATTTCATAGTATCTGTGAAAATTGTAACATAATATGAAAACAATCTGTAACTTTTATTGTTACAACAGAAACACTACTAATACCACTGTGATTTGTTTATAAGTGAAAGAAAATGCTACATTTACATTAAAGGTTAATGAAAATAAAGGTAAAAAAAAATTTTTTCTCATTAAGTTTCTGGACCATCTAAATTCTAATTATGGACCAGGGTAAAGGTACCCCCTTCAGCTTACAGATCAAACTCACTCATAAATGTTGATGCAGGGGTCTTCCTTATTGAAGTATGTACAAAGTGAATAGGAAAACAATAAGAAAATGTTAGTGAATATTTTCATATGACGGGGTCTTTGCTTTCCTATTCCTTTACAATTAGTCCCCAACACAAATATTCCTTCCCACTTACTAAGAGCATCTTTTCCTGCTCATCACACTGGCTTCTCAATTTATTAGATGTGGTGACGCATGCGACAAACGTCTTAATAGGTGATATAAACTAATGGCAAAGTAAACTGGAAAATCTTGGAGAAGTTGATGGCTTTTCATGCAGTCTAGGGAACGTGATGTTTGGGAATTCACCCCCAAAGCCAATGGCGGACAAGGCTCTGGTGGAGTTAGGTCAGTTAACAACTGAACAAAAGAAATTTGACACGGAAAATGACATGACAGTCATTTTAAGAGAGAATAATTTGAATACCAACATATAAGGAAAAGCCCCTGAGAAATAATGGTGCCTCAAACACTTGCTAAAAATATCCTATTTATAACTGTACTATAAAAGTAAAAAATAAAATAGATAGTATTCTGATATAAAATTGTCTGAAAAAATATTTTGTTCTAAAAATTAGTGCCTAGAGAAAAATAATAAAGTTTGTTCAATGTAATATTTTCATAATTTTAGTTTCCTTTTCAAACTCCTCCACTTTTTAACTATTAACAAAATTTAGTCCTCATTTTGAAGGATTCATTTTATTGGACTTTGCCCAGTAGCAATTACACTCAGATAACCAGGAACTTCTACACTACCTAGCATTACCTTAAAAGAAAAACCACTGTGACCAAGTGGGAATTTTCCCAGGAGCATAACAATGGGTATATTAGAAAATCTATTATTATATCTTATTCTAGTAGCAGGCAAAAGAAAATAAGTATGATCAATCATTTCAATAGATGTTGAAAAGGTACATGATAAAATTGAACTAATATCCAATTAAAAAAACAAAAGGATTTTGTCTGGCTGGTGTGGCTCAGTGGTTGAGCGTCAAGCCATGTACTAAGAGGTCTCAGTTTGATACCTGGTCAGGGCACATGCCCAGGTTGTAAGCTAGATCCCCAGTGGGGGGCATGCAGGAGGCGGCCAATCAATGTTCTCTCTCATTGATGGTTCTCTCTCTCTCCCCCTCTCTTCCTCTCTCCCTAAAATCAATAAAGAAAAAAAAAATAAAAGAAGAATAAAAAGCTTTTGAAAAGTAAAACTAGGAGATAAACCAGGAAGTGCTTTCCCCATAGGTTTTTTCCAAGGACTGAATGAAGTAATGTATTCAAAGTGTTTAGCACAGAGCTAGGCACACAACCCTTGAACAGCATGGTGTTTAGGGAATGGACCCCCTACTATGAGTCAAAAATCCATGTACAACTTTTCACTCCTCCAAAAACTTAACTACTAATAGCTTACTGTTGACCATAAGCCTTACCAATAACATTAACAGTCAATTAACATATTTTGTATGGTTTATGTTAAATATGTTGTATACTGTATTCTTACAATAAAGCTAGAGAAAAGAAAATGTTAAGAAAATAATAAGAAACAGAAAATACATTTATAGTACTTATTGCAAAAAAAAATCCACATATTAGTGAACCTACACAGTTCAAACTTGTGTTGTTCAAGGGTCAACCATAATTTTTTTTTGGCGTTCATTTGACAATACCAGTCAAAGTTTTAAATACACATTTCTTTTCATTCAGCAATTCAACCTCTACATTTTTGTTCTACAAAGAATACCGAAGTCCAGCCTAAGTGGCTCAGTGGACTGAGCTAAGTCCTATGGACTGAGAGGTCCCCTTTCAATTCCCAGTCAGGGCACATGCCCGGGTTGCAGGCTCGGTCCCCAGGAGGGGGCGTGCAGGAGGCAGCCGATTTGATGTTTGTTCTCACACTGAAGTTTCTCTCTCTACCTTTCTCTTTCTCTAAAAAAATCAATAAAAACATATTTTTAAAAAAAGAATACCAGAAAACAAGGATGTATCCTATATACATATAAATTGCTCTATTCCTTTTAACAGTAAAAATTAGGGTCTACACAAGAAATATCAAAGAAGGAAATGCAGAAATAGCCAGAATGAATTTGGCTAATACACCAATGTCTTCAGAAGCTCTAGCATAGTAAAATGATACCCGCTTCAATGTGTGTGTGTGTGTGTGTGTGTGTGTGTGTGTGTGTGTGTAAAATCTTCAGCAGCAATCTAATTACTTCTATTCTCAGGTTTCACATTTGTCTCTAAAGAAGATAAAATATACCCTTGCCCTCAGCCACTCAGCCCGATGTGGACAACATTACAATCAATATTCCTGAGAGATTCTTATAATCTTAGATAAAGGTCACATAAGAACAGAGTCACTACTGTACTGCTCTCTTCCACAATATTTCCAGTAGCCATTTAGTAACCACAAAATGAACCGATTTTAATGTTCCCTTGTTGGCAGATGATAAAAATTGGCCTCATAGTATCACCCTATTTAAACTATGTTGTCACCAACCTGAGACCCCGCTCAGTGCTGGCCAGCACAAAACCTGTATTGAATTACTCAAAATATCACATGCAGATGCAAATTAAATCCTCCCTAGGGGTTTAATTACCAAGAATTTACTTATTTAATCCCTTAACACTATAACGATTGGTTAAAAGGTCAGTTCACTTGCATTTTCAGTGTTTCAAAGATCAAATTCTTTCCCCCCACCCTCAATAACTATTACCATAGCAATATCATTACCTATTAATTTGATTCCTTATAGCCAGAAACATCTAGAAAGAAACTGCTTATAGCTGTAGGCAATCCCTTAACACCTCTACTACTGCCTTCTACACCTCCTGAAATGCCCTTCCCTATTTATCCTATGTATGTTTTTGAACTAGTTAACTTAAATGTATTTTATCTGCCTCAGAGCCTATGTGGCCTCTCCCCATTCCTGAATCAGGGTGAAATGCTCCCCCCTCTTTGTTCCCATAGCAACCTGGGAGTGCACCTCAATCTTTCCCCTTATCCCCCAGCACTGGGGGCTGTGTCCCTTCCACCTTTGTTTCCCAGGTGCCTCATAAGCACCTCAAGACGTGGTCATTGCAACGCAACGCCGCCCCTCCCTCTTCCTGTACACATTCTCTTGCATGCGTGCCTCTTGTTATTTAAAAAGCAAACACGGTCATGCACGCACTCCCACACACCTGGGAATGTGCAGGACGTTTGGTCATTTAAGAGAACTAGGGCTTTCTCTGACACGTTTCTCTGGACGGGTGCCACGAACAGGAAGACAGCGCGTTCGGACTGCAGAGCATTCCCTTGAGGACAGGCTCAACCCCGCTCCGGAGTGCGGAGGGCGCCTCCTCGTTGCCTGCAGCCCCCCGTTGACTTAGGACTGGGTTAAAAGGACTTGTACAGACTGTGCTTAAACCTGGTTTTGCCTTGAACCAATCTGGGCCTTGAGAACTCTTTCAGATCACATGTTCACTGCACACATCAGGCAGCCCAACATGCTCTGCCACCGAACCTTGCTTCACAGCTTCTGCTTGGCTCCCGGGGTGCTCCGAGCCTCTAAGTAAATAGGAAGCTGGCCCAGCCCCAGCGTGGAGACACATTCCAGCCTCGGAGCACTCAGGCCTGGAGCCCGCCTGAGTTTGTTTTCACAAGCCATCCCATGGACAGGGTGGGGAAAAATTATGTCAAATATAACGAAGATGAACTCTTTTGATATAAATTCAATTCTGTGAAATCTGATGGCCATGCCATACATTCTTTTGGGGAACTTCAGAATACTAGGAGCTACCAACATACTCCAAGGTAAATTTTTGGTGCAAAAAGTTTTGCTGGATTTGAACTTGTGTTGTTGTGAAGCTTTGCAGGGGAGGAGTGTCTCTGAAGTCTCCGTAAAACTGTCTTAACTTTATCTCGAAAACAGGAATAGCCTCTGTTAACTTAAGTCTTTCGTTCTACCTGAATGGAAGGTTTTGTATTCCAGCAGGACTCTATGAAGGTACTTCTGAAATCGTCTGATGGGGGCCCCAAGCACAGATCATAGACCCTCCCTTTAAAATGACTGTGAGCAAATTAAATCAGAGAAAGAAAGTTTATCACATGCCACTTTTAAACTTACAGAATTACTGATACAAAATGCATAAAGGAAATAACTTTGATTCAGTGTCAAATGCAACTTAACTTTAAGTTGAATTCTGCTTCATTTCAAAGGCACTGAGGTTTGCTACCATCTGTGGTTTGTCTTTTAGGGGCCGTGCAGAAGAGGATGTTCAGCCTTTCTATACCACAGGCCGAGAGCGTGGTGGTCAAGGCACAGGATCTCGAGCCCGGCATGAACCCTGCTTCTCCCCCTTATAAACTGGGTGACCTTGGGCAAGTGGTTTAATCTCCTATGCTTCAGTTTCCTCATTTGGTGAACATGAAGGGCAAGAGAACCCTCCTCAAAGGGCCATTCTGAGGACTTGCTGAGAAATGTAATAATTAGGAAAGTACTTGGGAGGTAGCAACTAAATGTCACCTATTATAACTGTTGTTAAAACCCTTACTTCAAGCTATCCTAGAGGTCAAGGAGTAGAAAGGATTTTTAATTCAATCACCTAATTGCCTAGAAGAAAAATCAATACCTATCAATAGCTAGGAAACCATTATCTAGAGAAGTTAAACACGGTGCCCAAGGTTCACCCAGCTAGCTAGTGCTCTTGTTTTATCCCAAGGCTCTGGGTCACACCACACTGCACTTTGTCCTTTATTAACATTGGGTCTCCTGGAAAGTAATAAATTTTCTGGTGAGGAAACAGAAACTAACAGGAAGGTTAAGTGAGGTCAAGCAGCCAGTGATAGAAGTGGGGACCAGACTCTGTTTACTGTTGTCGAGCAACTGAGTAATGCTATCAAATGTCTTTTTTTCCTTCTTCCTGAGATACTGGTTTTATCATTTGTGTACATGGGAGGGAATAACTGAGAAAAACAAACAGGAAAACCTTAGAGTTGACCAAAAGTTACTAGTCAAAAAAGAACCAGAAATCATTATGTCATTTATATCTCCAAAATAGATCCCTGAAAGGTAATGAGATATGGTAGGGAGATCATTGTGCTTATTATCACCAAACCCATATATAAGCAACCATCTGATGACAGAACTGTGTGCAAAAAGGATGATGCATAACAATTTAAACTTAGATGATTCCTGTCTGAGACAATAATGCCATAAACAGAAAAAGATTAGGAAGTGCATTAAGCAAATATATAACTTAAATGAGTCTTGACAACAAGTACACACAACCAGCGGTGAGAGCGTTCAGTGGGTGTTGCGTGATGAGAATCACAGGAGTTGCATACCCAGGCCTCTGATTAATTAAGGAAGACTTCATAAATGGGCTGAGATTAGCAGCTGTTAGGAAAGAGGAAGGACAACTAAGTGAACCAGGAGAGGGGAGGGATCCTGGAATTTGTGCCAGCATGAATCACAAAGGTTGCCAAAAAAAAAAGGTGTCAGTATTTAAAAATGGCAAGCAAAAGCCCCCAAATAGTACTGGGTAGTACTGACTCTTCTCTGGTTTTTCAAAAGAGCTTAACCACATGACTCATAGTAATTTCCAAATTCAGATAGAGTGATTAGACTCACTGTATTACGAACCTGACTCTACAGGAGCTATACACAGGTGTTTCTCAGGGATCTGGCTCCCTCTGAGGAAGCTCAGCCTACATATAAATATCTACCATCAAGCAAACTCATGAGGATGACCATCGTTGGCACAAGCAGGAGTGAAACATAATGTTACTAGTCTAACTCTCTTGAGTAGGACTCACGGCTTACAGCACCACGAGAGCCGATCCCATCCTCACACCTCACTCCAGCCTTCTGTGTCAGCAGAAGGGGGACAGAAAGGAGCTTGGATCTGAACAAAGTTCCAAGAGCCATGGGAAAGGCCTCTCACCCCACTGCTACAAGAAGAGAGCCCTGACCTCCCATCATCCTCTGATCGTTTTATCTTCTTCACCTCTGGTATCTGAGTACTGTTCAAAGTACAAACTCCTCCTTTCTAGTCCTTAAAGAAAGAGACCTTGGCTCCCACAACATCTGGTTCCCTTTCACTACACTTTCTCCTTTGCCATCTCTTCTCTTTCACTCAACCTTTAAACGTGTGTGTGTATCATTCTCCTGGTCTTTATGGATGCTCATTCCTCTCCTCAAAGACCTCATATGTTCTCTTGGCTTCTAAGAATTGGCTGCACACTGAGGACTTCCAAATCAGTGGCTCCAGCTCTAGCTTTTAACTAATAAACTTATTGCTAAGTAGCTTCTCAGCATCTTTCCAAGATATTCTTAAACTACCTAAAATTTGACATTTGTAGGCTGAACCCTCTTCCCACTCTTCAACCCACTCTTTCTCCCAGATAATAGTACCACTATCACTGGAGTCATCCAGAATAAAACTTAGAGATATCTCCAGATCCTTATTCTCCACCCACAACCAATTAACTGTCAAGTTCTACTCAACCTGCCATAATCTGACTGGATCTCTCCTTCCGTTGCTCATTGGGTACAGTTCATGCATTCTTCCTCCTCTCATCTGGATTATGTTATAATTTCTAACTAGTCTCCCTGCATAAGTTTGCTCCCTTCTCCAACTCACCCCACATTAATCCAATTATATGTGTGAAAAATGATTGCGTTATATCACAGTCTTAGTAGGGTGGCTTCCCTGCAACAGTATATGTGAGTCTCTTGTATGAAAGTTAGGTTTGCTGTAGTTGTCATATTTGAACTATATTAAGGTAACAGGAGATTTTCCCCAAAGGGTGGTGTTTCCACTGTCCAGCATCTGAGAGAACGTTGAGTCCTCAGAGAGCAAAATTACTTTCAGGGAGGGCCTTGGGTGAGAGACCAGCCTTCCCTCTTGGTCCTCCCTCTCTGAATCTGGACTTGAGGCCCAAGGAAGGACATGTCTACAAGGCTCCGCAGATGCAGACCGAGGTAGGCGAGGAGTAAGCCCAGCAGTGATGGCACACAGAGAATGTGTAACCATCCCTTGTTAAGAAAGACCATCCAGTGCTTATTATTCTGTGTACAGTTCAGTTTCTGCCAGTAAGCTGGTTCACGTGGTCCAGCGGGGCCTGAGCTCTGCTTCAGAGAAGGCATGAAAGGGGAGCCATGACTGTCTGGGCCTACCATGGTGGACAGGGAGCCCTAGGAAAAAGCGAGGCTCCCCAGAGGAAGGTGATCTGGGATGCAAGGTCTAGCCACATCGCCCAGGTGGCAGGTCTCCCAGTTGCCAACCTTAAAAGACCAGGGGTCCTTTTATGAAGAAGTTAGCCTATCTTACACTCCTCTACTAAGTCTGTTCAGTAGACACCAGTGCCAACCTCCCTGACCCATGGCTCTCAGGATCCCATCTCCTCCTCCCTTCATCCTACCACATGACTGGGCTCCTTCTGAGATCTCACGGAGTTGGTAGAACATCCTCAAGGGACAAGGAAACTGGGACACACATCCTCCAGCTCCCATCTGTCATTGTTTGATGGCTGCTTCAGGGGAATGGGGTGTTAACTCTCCCCCACTTCTAGCCTTCCTTGTGGTCTGAGAGGAAATATGAGCAGGGCATCCCGGTCATCTGCCACAGAATGACTTTATACTTATCCTGGTCCTGACTGCTTATTTCTATTTTGCTGCTACATATACTTCCTAACAAGCTGCTTCAAACTCTTTGTGGAATGAGGTGAAGCATAAATAAAAAATTCTCACAATTATAACCTTCTAGTATTGTGCCCACAACTCTCTGCACACATCATATGTACTCCCATGTTCATAGCAGTAGTATTTACAATAGCTAAGATCTGGAAACAGCCCAAATGTCCATCAGTAGACGATGGATAAAAAAGCTGTGGTACATATACACAATGGAGTACTATGCAGCTGTAAAAAAGAAAGATCTCTTATCCTTTGAGATGACATGGAGGGACCTGGAAAGTATTATCCTAAGCGAAACAAGCCAAACAGAGAAAGACAAGTATCATATGATCTCACTTATTTGTGGAATATAATGAATATAACAGTCTGAAGAACAGGGTAGTCCCGGAATGGGGAAGTCCCGGAACATGACAATCCCCAGAAGGGGGGGGGGGATAAACCACAGAACTTATAGGCATGTATGCATGACCAACGGACATGGACAACAAAGCTGGGGACGGGGAGGGGAAGGAGGGAGTGGAGGGTATCAATGGGGGGAAAAGGAGAAACATCTGTAACAAAAATAAATAAAAAGATAAAAAATATATACATAGAAAGATAAAAAAAAAAAAAGAAGAAGAAGGAACAGCCTGGCCGGTATGGCTCCGTGGATTGAGCATCCCGGACTGAGAAGTCCTGGTTCGATTCCTGGTCAGGGCACATGCCTGGGTTTTGGGCTCCTTCCCCAGTAGGGGGCGTGCAGGAGGCAGCCAATTGATGTTTCTTTCTCACTGATGTTTCCATCTCTCCCTTCCTCTCTCTCTAAAAAAAATCAATAAAAACATATTTTAAAAAAGAAATTAAGGAGGAACAGAGATTTCTCATTTCTCATATACCCCCTGCCCTATACATGCAGCCTCCTCAATTATCATCATCACTCTCCAGAGTGGTACATTTGTTATGAAGGAGGAACCTACGTGGACACATCATATCACCCAAAGGCTACAGTTTACCTTAGAGTTCACTCTTGGTGTTGTATATTTTATAGGTTTGGACAAGTGTAAAATGACATCTACCCATCATTATAACATCATACAGCGTATTTTCACTACCTAAAAATCCTCTGTGCTCTGCCTATTCATCTCCTCCCCTTCCCCACAGCTGAAACAGCAGAACTTTTTACTGTCTCCATAGTTTTGCCTTTTCCAGAATGTCATATAGTTGGAAGCATACAGTATGTAGCCTGCTCAGATTGGCTTCTTTCACTTACTAATAGGCATTTCAAGTTCCTGTTTTTCTCATGGCTTGGTTGCTCATCTCTCTTGTGTGCTGAACAACATGGCATTGTCCAGATGCACTGCAGTCTGTTTACACTTCCACCTTCTGACGAGTATCGTTGCTTCCAAGTTTGGGCAATTATGAATAAAGCTGCTATAAACATCTGTGTGTGGGTTTTAGTGTAGATATAAGTTTCCTATATCTCTTAAAAAGTTACTATTTCTAGCCCTGGCCAGTTTGGCTCCACAGTTAGAGCATTGGCCCTCGGACCAAAGAATCGTGGGTTCGATTCTGGTCAAGGGCACATACCTCAGTTGCAGTTGGTCTCCAGCCCCGGTTGGGGTTATGCGGGAGGCAACCAGTTGATGTGTCCCTCTCACATCGATGTTTCTCTCTCTCTCCTCCCCCCCCCCCTCAATATGAAGATAAATAAAAAAATATCCTCGGGTAAGGATTAAAAAAAAAGTTATTATTTCTGTTTTTATAGCATTTAATACTAAAGTTACCATTTAACTACCATGTCTTATAAAATGAATATACTTCATGACTAACTTCAAAGTAAACTAACAGCATTAGCATATTATCTCTGTGAAAGTAGCGTTTTCCTATTTGAAATCTCTGTGTTTTTTCTCATTCACTGGAAGCTTAGGGACGGCTCTCTCCACCCCCACCGCAGCCCCCAAGCTCAGGTTGGTCTTCCTTCCTCACAAAAAGGATTCTTATACAAACAACCTGTTCAACCAAAATCTTTTCCAGATAAACATGTGTTTCCTGCTGCGAACTAAAAGAATCCTGCCCCTTAGTTTGGCTAATTCCATTTCCCTTTCCATTCTTTCCCCCCCTCATTTCCACTAGTATATTTCTAAGGTCCCTTCCAAGCTCTGATTTTATAATTTTAGAAAAACTCTGCATGATATTAGCCATGATGAATATGATGCCTAATCATTTCCTTCTCCAACTACATGACTGGAATGAAGCAATGCTGCCTCCCTCATAGTGCTGATGCAACATGATTTTTAAAACTATGGCACCATTGCTCACTGTAAACAGGTTAATTCCAAACCTAACACTGAAGTTAAAATACCTTTATCACATAACCAAATTTCCTGAAACACTGGTGCAAGTGCTTTGAACCTCAGCCAGCTTTTTATGGTAGTTAAAAAATAATAATAAAGGCAAGGAGACAGCTGCTTTAATCAGATGTCATTTATATCATATGGTCACTTCCTGTCAAAGGCTAACAATTTAGAAGTGTATATCTTGGCTACCAGTTGGCTTTTTTGTTTGTTTTTTGACAATTGCATTGTGCTTTAATTTAAACAGGAACCCGGCCATGTGGCTCAGTGGACTGAGCATCATCCCATGGTTTGAGAGGTCCTAGTTCAATTCCCAATCTGGGCACATCCCCTGTAGGGGGCGTGCAGGAGGCAGCTGACTGATGTTTCTCACATCAATGTTTCTCTCTCTTCCTCTCTCTCTAAAACATCAATAAAAACTAAAAAAAAATTAAACAGGAACAAAATAAAATTTAAAAGAGATGGAGAAATTAAACTTGCTTATTTTAAGATCATGTAAACAATGGTTTGATATTGACTGGGATTGGAAATTCTGATAAAAGATATTTGGATCAGTAATGACTCAGGAGTTATCCCTGTGCTGTCACAAAGAGAAAATCCCACGAGTCAAGGACAGATGCATTCTTTTTTCTTAAAATCCCTTCAAAGGGCTTTCTTTGTTACTATAAATAACCCAGCCCACGTCCTTAAATACAAGTTCATACTTTTCTAGGAAATGCACATGTATATAAGAATACTTCAAATAGCTGGATAAGTTGTAAGAAATGCTTCCATCCTCTGAAGTATTTACTAGCTCAACACTAACAAAAGTCTGGATATTTTAGTTTTCATTTAGAATTTTATAATTTAGTAAACGTGTAGTTTACACAACAGTTCAACAAGCTGCTGGGTTCCCACTGAAAAGTGAAGAGCAACAGACCTCTCAAACCTAAGCTGTCATTTGCAGAACAAGGAGACATTCGGCCCCATTTTGGACACTAAATAGCAAGTTCTCTTTTGCTGTGACCTTGGTCCCCATACAGGCTCTGAGCACACAGCCTCTTCCTTCCCTCTCCATCATATGCTTATTTAATCAACAGGTTTTATTTTTTAAATCCTCACCCAAAGGTATTCTTCTGTTTATCTTCAGATAAAGTGGGAGGGAGAGAGAGGAATAGAGAGGGAGAGAGAGAGAAACACTGACGTGAGAGGGACACATCGACTGGTTGCCTCCCGCATGACCACAACCAGGGCCGGGGACCAAACTGCAAATCACAACCGAGGTATGTGCCCTTGATCGCACTTGAACTCGCGACTCTCTGGTCCGCGGGCCAATGCTTTAACCACTGAGCCAAACCGGCCAGGACTAATCAACAGGTTTTAAACATGTATTAAGTGCTGTGCACTGTGATGGGAGGTAAAGGTTCAAAGGTGAAGAAGATGCAGTCATGGCTTCGACAACTGAAAGTCTAATGTTGGAGAAAGATTGTAAATGGCTATTACCATGCACAGTATCAATTTCCAAAGGAGTGTGGAAAGGCACGAGCCTTACCCAGGTGTGGGGAATCGCACTGGCTTATCTTGAGAAGGACAATAAAGCTAGTGAAGGGGAGGAAGATCAGAAAATATGGGAAAGAATATTGCAAGAGAAAACGGAATGTACCACTGTCCAGAGGTGAGAGAATATAAGGTTAAAGGAACTCCTATATTCCCTTCTGACCTGGCCTCTTTAACATCTCATAGCTGCCTCCTCCTCATCAAATACTTCTCAAGTGTCTGCTGTCTACCTGGGCCAAGCACACCAAGCACTAGCGTAAGGGTACTCCAAGAAGATTCTCAAATCATTATTGAGATACAGGAAGAAATGACTGGGCCTCCCATTTGTTGGTTTCTCTCCTTCATTTCACTTCTATGGGTAACTTACAGTGTTTATAACATGTGTAGTACTCCATAGGTATAACATTTACAAGGACATATATTGGGGTGCATGCTCAACAATTGTTCTCTAATATATGCATGATCAAACAACTTCGGAGGCCACTCGTCTCGATGGGCTTACATTCTAGCTGGAGGAAAAGCTACAAGGAGATGAAAAGTGCCAAGCAGAGAAGCTAAGTGCTACCTGCAGGTGCTGGAGGAGTAGGAAGCAGAAAAGACACCTGGAATGCTGGGGTGGTTGGGAACGGCTCCATGGCAGAGATGTCATTTAATTTAGGCCCTGATGGAAGTGTACAACTTAGAGCAGGTAGGAAGTCCAGGGAGGACGTGCTATCTGCGAAGCATGGCATAAGCCCAGGCACAGGGGCACTGGGGAAAGACGAGATAACCAACTTCTCTAACACAACAGGTTCTCAGAGAAGCAGGGCGACGGGGAGGATCCTGGAGTGCAGACATTGGGGGCAGAACAAGGGACATCTTCAGTATCAGGCTAAGAAATCGTCCTTTATCTTGCAGTCGGGAACCTGGAAAAGGTGTATTTCTTCTGTGCAGTGCAAGCTTTCTTTGGAAAGGAAAAAACTGAACCAAATGGTCAGTGAGGTTCCTTCTAACCCTTAAGAGTCTATGTTACCAGTGTAACTAGCTTTCAAGAATGAGGGCACGAGAAAAGTATTTCAGAAAACTGAGATAGTTTACCACCAAATACCTTCATGAAATAAACTTTTAAAGGATGTATTTCAAGGAGGAGGAAAATGACCCTCAAAGAAAGGTCTGAACCACAGAAGAAAATGGTGAGTCAAAACATTACAAACATGTAGTTGAAAATTAACACACCACACGGAATAAGCAAGCAATAATGTCTAGTTAATGGAGCTTCAAAAGCAGAAGGAGGAGACATCATCTGTAATACCAACCACTGCACGAGCCACAGGGACGGTGACTGGAGCTGCAGCATTCTAAGCCCTGTTTGCTCAGTAGGAGGGTGAAGTAGTGACTAAGTTTAGATTTTGTTATATAGACATGTCAAAATTCCAAGTATAGCCACTTAAAAAAAAGATTTTATCTCCTAAATCGGAAGGAGGGAAATAGAGTTGGTGGAGATAGTGGTGGGGAGACTCTCAATCAACTTAAAAAAAAAAAGAAAAGAAAAGAAATATAACTACTTGCTATTTATAAGACAAAAACCTAAAACAAAGGTAGAAAAAATATACAATGCATTTGTATATGTCTAATAGCATAGATTTAAGAGAAACTAATAAACAGCATTTACTGATTATATATATGTGTGTGTGTGTGTATTATATATATATAATATTTATATATATTATATATAGTGTATATATGTAACTATATTGGGTAGAGTTTTCTCAGGTGAATTTCATGGAATAGACAAAGAAGGTTCCAGAAATGTAAGGGCTCACATTTGCTTTTTATAACAACCTGGGGAAAAGGGGTAAGGAAGGAAGAATAACTTACATGGGCTAAAATTCTATGTAGTTATTATTCTGCATAGTTATTATTCTCGCCAACGAGCAAACATACTTTTGCCAAGTTTTTAATACCATCTCTAGCTGAGTAAGGCAATCCAGTTAAATTTTAATATTTTAACAAAATAATCCAAGTCACATTCATTCTACTTCTTCTCCATTCCTTGCGCGCACACAGAGATTTTCTCCTGGTCACTTCAGAATGGCTCTTGTTAACATCACTGTCAGGTTCTTTATTAACTGAAATACATTTGATGGTCGCAACTGCCAATGCAACTCGTCAACCATGGCACAGTTCAGGGGGTGGGCAAACGTAGGTGTGCGGCTGGGAGTATGCGAAACACAGAGTTTATTCTTTTTTTTTTTTTTTTTTTATCATCCTCACCCGAGGACATTTTTCCATTTCTTGTACAGATAGAGTGGGAGGGAGAGAGAGGAAGAGAGAGAGAGAGAGAAACATCGATGTGAAAGGGACACATCGAGTGGTCGCCACCCGCACAACCAACCAGGGCCGGGGACAAACTGCAACTGAGGTACGCGCCCTTAGCGGGAACCGAACCCGGGTCTCTCCGGACCGCAGGCCGACGCTCTAACTGCTGAGCCAAACCGGCCAGGGCACAGAGTTTATTCTTGCATTATTGTTTATTACGTTGTGTATTTCCATACGAACGTCTGTAACCCTCCTTCTGCCCACCTGTGTATTCCAGGAGTCCCTGAGGCTCTGGAAGCATCAGCAACAGGTATGACTGCTCACCTCCTTCTTTGGAAGTAGCATCCTCAGCTATTGTACAGACTGATTTTTAAAAATATATATTTTATTGATATTTTTTTCTAGAGAGAAAGAGAAAAACATTGATGTGACAGAAATGTATCGATCGGCTGCCTCCTGCACGCCCCCTACTGGGGATCGAGCTGGCAACCTGGGCATGTGCCCTGACTGGGAATCAAACCCGGACCTCTCAGTCCACGGGACAACGCTCAATCCACTGAGCCACACTGGCTGGGCGCAGACTGATTTTTAAAAATCCTCAAATCCGTCTGTGACCACAAAGCCCAGAAACAGTGGAGGGGAGCACACCCTCTAACTGTCAACCATTTACAGACCTTCACCATTTGCTCTTGAGAAACGGTGTTGACTCAGTTCTACAAGTTTCTATTTGAGCTGTTGCGCAAAGTTTATAAATTGGTTCACTTGGTGTGACGTAGTGATTCTGATGAAAGAGACTGAATGCCTGTGTTCTTTTTGGCCTTCAGGTCTACTTCTCTTAGTCTTGTATTTGTATGGGGCGAGGGGTTGGCGCCAGCTTCACTTCACCTGTAAGGGATGAGACTTCTCGTGTTTCTCTTCTCCAGATAAGTAGACACTCATTGCATGACTTCAACAATTACGAGAAAATTCCCTCTTGCTTTAATGTTGCTTCCTTTAAGAACTTACTTTTAGTTTTTAGTCTTGAACAGGAACCTGAGAGAAGGATGGGATGTGAACTAAGACATTCAGAATTCTTTAGCCCTGGCTGGTTTAGCTCAGCAGTTGGAGCGCCGGCCTGCGGATCAGAGAGTCCTGGGTTTGGTTCCCACTAGGGGCACGTACCAAAAAAAAAAAAAAAAAAAAGCCAGAATTCTTTAAACCATCTTTGCCAAAAAAAAAAAAAAAAAGGGGGAAATGATTACTATTGAAAGTTTGATCCACCTCCAATTCTCCTCCAAAAAAAAGGGTCATTTTAAAGAAACATTTTCAAAAAAGACTAACTAGAGAGGGAAAAAAAACACACCTATTTTTAACTTTTATAGGCAACGATGGAACGCAAAATCAAAGCCGTGGGGAATCTTTTCTGTGATTGACAGACCCAGAGATTTTCCACTTTCCAAAAATAAGAGCTCCCACTAACACAAATGAAGCATTTTTGTTGTGTACTGTAAGTGCCAGGTAAACGCCCCACTGATGGAAATGATGTGGATCAGTTCTCAAAATGACCTGTCTTGGTAAGGGTTCCAACGAACAATTTGGGCCTCAAATCAGAGAATCAACGGCTTGGTCATTCTCAGCCTCAGGTTGTCCCAGTAACGCAGCGGGGACCTGGGAGGACAGCCACATGCTGCTTTTGTGAATGTGTGCATTTCCCCATTACACCCTGGCTCTGAACCACTCTGGTAAACTGCATTCCTGAAGCAATAAATCATGAGAGACGAAAGCGTCACATTTCCCCAAACAAAACTTTCCGCATTTTTTTGTAGTGCGTGAGAACATTCCTCTGCGAACACAAGGATTGGGTACTTCAGCTTCAGAGGAAGCCTGTAGGTAAAAGACCTTGAAGAGAAACGCATTTTCAACAGGCGATAGCCTTCCACTTAAGACTGTTTAAATCGTAGTAATGACACAAGACTTTCTTCCAGTATGTGTGGCAAACGCTAACCAAAACAAGAATCTTCATAGGAAACCTCTTAGACTTCCTTGGGGCAAAGTTAGCATCTGAAACTAGAAATGATCCTGGATCAAAGGGTTATTAAGAAGTGACACCTCTGATGAGTGGTTCCCAACGAGGTGGTCTGCCCAGACTTGCGGAAGAGCTCAGAATCTCTTGTCAGCAATGACAGGGTCGGTGTGAACTGAAACCTTCCTTCTGGAGCATGTGTCTGGTGGTTTGAGCGCTGTGCTTTGGATTAATAACTTAAGAAATCACAGCTCTGATTTTTAGAAAATGTTTCCACTGAAGGCACTGGCAACTATTGCACAATGGGAGATGTGACAGCTTGTCGGTGTGCGTACGGCACCCAGAACGGGCAGGGACATGAAAACATTCCTCCGTATAAAAAAGCCAAACGAAACTGTCCCAGGAGGCACCTCGGTCTGCTTTCCACTGACCTGGAACTCAAGTGTGGCCAGGGCTCTCCAAAGAGAGGAGCGTGGGGTTATCGACTTGCATTCAGAAATTCATGACTTTGATTGATAAGGTGAATGAAGTTATGGACAATGACAACAGACTTTTAAAGAGCAGACATAGCCCAGCCTTTCATTTATGGCCATCCCAAACCTGGACCAACATCCCCTTCCAGATTAACAGCCATCACCCCCCTGCAAGTCTGTGCTCCAAACAGGTGTCCTGCCCACTCAGGGCCCTTCCTCTGCCAGCCTCTGCCCAGGTCGCTCGCCTCACCAGGAATGGCTTCTCACCTCCCAAAGCCAATCCTCATCAACGTGCTTCCTCACCGGTGTCTGCCGAACCCTCCAGCTAAAAGCACTCTCTCCTTTTCTTCCTCGTTACCACTGCACAGTCTGATGCTCTTCTGTACACGACACTCCATTTAGCCTTCACAGTTTTGCACAGTCATTCAATTACTTGTGTATTTTTGCCTTTTTCCTCAAGGAGACCAAAGATGTCTTGGAGGCTAGAGCTAAATTTCACAGCTCTGTACCCTCTCAGGATCTGTCATAATTACACCCATAATGTCTAACATCCATTAGTGGTATACTTGAGAAGATCCCTGGTTCCCATGTCTGGGTTTTTAGGGTGCTGCAGTTCCACGGTACTGCCTGCTTCTCGAAGGCTGAGGCCACGCGGCAGCTGAGGTGTAGAGATCTGTTAAAGGGCCTGGGTTCAGAGTCATCTGAGAGCTTTCATTTAGGCTCCAAAACCACTCACATATATACATTTGGGCAACTTCTGTCATTAAATCAAAAATTCATTGCATAGTAAATCCAGACCAGGCATGCTATTTGAAATCATGTAAGTATTTTTCTAAGTATGACTGAGACAAAGTGTGTGGGTGTACATGTGTGCATGTGGGTATGTATACACATGCATGCACAGATATATGCAATGTTCTGAGCCTCATTAAGCTCACAGTCTACTGTAGTGTTTCTGCTTATTAAAAAGTGTAGCGTCCCAGACCCTATTCCAAACTAAATCAGAATATCTGGGGTGGGGGCCAAGAATTTGCATTTTAAACTCTGAGAACCAGTGGTCTCGCAGGAAGGACACACAGTAAACAGAAAACTGAAACGCAAACGCCACTGTCGCCTTCTCTAGTCTGCACCCCCAGGGGCTGAGACCAGAGGAGAGAGCCCCACAGTGCGGGGAGTCTGCAGCCCACGCAGAGGCGGCGGTGCCTCTACAGCCTGAGCAGCACTGTTTCAGGGGGAGAAGCAGGAAGAACAGGAAATGCCCAAGAAAGGCCTTTTTGAACAATCCACACCCTGCCAGACCCCTATTTAAGAACCACTTAATGGCTGCTGCCTTCAGGCCAGGGGAAAGTCCTGAAACCTGCACACCTGCTGGTTGACCTGCCCACACCAAGCCTCACTCACCCATCCCTGCCTCCTTCTCCTCTCCTTCCTGTCCAACTCCACCCCCCACTAAACTGACTGACTTCAGGATTTGCCTTATTGGAACTACTCAAGCCAGGGTTTGATTGCCCTCCTCATAGCATCCTCAGCACCAACACCAAAGTTCTTATCACACAGACACAGTTTACCTATTTAGATTGTGAACAAGGGGTATGCATGGTGGGGAGATGTACCCCCAGTGCCCAGCATATAACTAGGAATGAATGAATGAATGAATGAATGAATGAATGAATGAACAGGAGTATCAAAGAACCTGCCACATTCAGGTACCTGCAAGTGGTTTACTGTTTCTGGGACTACAGTGAGAATAAAGGACCAGTAGGAGATGAGATTTAAAAGGAAGGTCAATATCAGAGTTGACAGGAAAAAGGAGCCTTCACAGGTCATAGAAAGGCACTGAGAAGTTTCATTGTTATTGGATTCCCTAAATTCTCTCAAGATAAGGCCAAGAGAGAACTTCAGTCACAAGGGCTGGTTTGTGATGATTAAATGAGAGAATACATGTAAGAACAATGCAGCCCTGGCCAGTGTGGCTCAGTGGGTTGAGCATCATCCCATGCATCGAGAGGTCATTGGTTTGATTTCTGGTCAGGGCACAGGCCCGGATTTCGGGCTTGATCCCCAGTAGGGTGAGCAGGAGACTGTGAATCAATGTTTCTCTCTCTCTCTCCCCCTTCCTGTCTCTCTCCCCAATGAAAACATATTTTAAAGAAAGAACAATGCATATACATTGTGAAGTATAAAGATAAGAATATTTTCTGCAACTCCTAGCTATTAAATGTATTCAGTCTTACAGTGTTGAGTTTTCATATCCCTATCAGCATTACCTAAAACTGGTTGCATGTTTTAATGATAAAAGGTGACAAAGTGTAGAGCTCAGGAAATGCAGTCACTCATTAGGGCACTATGGGGAAGAAAGCCTCCTGGGGACACGCCCCTCTCAAAACCAACCAATTATATACCTGGGTCACTCGTAAACCCATCCACTAGATAATGTCTACTCGAAACTAGCTTATCCGTGGTAACCTTTGTTGAGCCTGTTTTCGGCTTAATGGTTTGTATACTTATCTAACAGCAGTAATCCACACTACAAATTTAAATAAATCAAATTTGTTTCACACCTTAAGCAGGGAGTAGAAACCTTTTCTCCAAATATTCTTACAGCCAGCTCCCCCATTATGGGCCAGAAGGAGCTGTAGTGTCTCAGGTCTTCTACCCAGGTCATCCCCCTGAGCTTCTCTCCTCCAGCCCATGGCTGGGGCAAATGGAGAGAGGAGGGTGACAAAGAAGCATCAAAAGTGGCTGTTATCAGCCTCTTCCAGGAATTCTAGCAAACCTCTGCAGACTCCTGAGGCATTTCTGGGAGTGGTTTTTCTCAGAAGGGCTGGAGATCCACAGATGGACATACAGATAAAATGAGTCTGTTCACTTCTCTGCTCCCAACGCTAACTGCAATGGTCATGTGACCTTTGGGGAAAACAAAACATTGCTGTAAGTGCCAAAGGCTTTCACAAGCAGCCAAACAGATAGTGAGGACAAGGGGCAAGTCCTCCAGCAAGGGACAAGCTCTGCAATAACCTACCTCAGGACTCCGGCTGTGGCCTGGGGTTAGGAGTTTGCTGGACAGACAGATGGAAGCTGAGCCCTCTAGGCAGCCAGTTCCCTCCCTCCCTGAGCCCATGCCTCTTCCCACAAGTGAGGGAGGAAAATGTGGGAGTGGCTCATGCCAAGCTCCCAGAATGCCAGGGGAGAGGAGACAGCGTCAGGCTTTCCGAAGGAGAGGCACGCCGTCCCTCGCACACGTACAGAAGCACACGTTACTCCCTAAGTACAAAGGGCAGAGCGTAATAATTCATCCGATGCTTTTGAATGACTATGGTTCAAACTGGGATCCAGCTGGCATCTGGCTGCGAGAGGCTGTGGGCGCTGCCCACCCTCGGAGCCCCCATGAGCAGAGCCAGTCCTGAGTCTCATGGAAGCTGGCGCTCAGCAGCCAAGGCGGGCTCTGTCACTGGGTTGAGAGCCACAAGCTTTCACGTGGCACCTCTGGCACCATAGGGCAGATTGCGATAGCCAAATCCCGATGCGTAAGGAGCGAGGTGAACATCACCCTATTCCCTTATTCTGTTCCATTCCTTTATTCTACACATCCACGTCCATGTACAAGTATACCTACAAACACATACAAAACTGTTCAGCGCACATTTGGGTTCAAAAGACTCAAGGATTTGTCTAATCTTAGTTGTGTTGCTTTATTTGTAACCAGTTCTTCATGTTCCATATTTTTAAAATGATTGCCTACCTGTCTGGGATGGTGACTGAGCAGCTCGGAGCTCCACACCAGTTCCTCAGACACCACCAGTGAGGGTCAGGGACCCCGGGCAGAGTTCCGAAGGAGTTTAATCCACTCCCAAAGCATTGGTTCCTTCTTTTTTTAAAGTCAATTTTATATACTGTGTTGCACTGGTTCTCAAGTGGGTGTGATTCTGCCTCCCCTCCCCCCAGGGCACACTGGGCAATGTCTGGAGACATTTCTGGTTGTCACAACTGGAGTGAGGAGAATTGTAACTGGTATCTAGAGTGTAGAGACCAGGGATGCTGCTAAACGTCCTACAATGCACAGAACCGTCCCCACGACAAAGAACTCCTCAATTCTAGATATCAATAGGACTGAAGCTGAGAAACCCTGTGGTATTTGGATTCTGCAGATTTCATTTGGGGAAAAAGTATTTTGTTGCTTAAAAATAAATTTGAAACCTTCTGCTCTAGGACACCTGCCTGGACCCAAACCACTGAACAACATGATAAAGACTTTTGTATTGAGCTTCAAAGTCCTATGACAGTACAGATTTTTTTAAATTCCCATAATAGATCTTTTGGAAAATCTCTAGCTGCTATAAAGAGCTAGACCTTGTCCTTTTTCCCCTCTCTCTCTGTTAAACGTGGGTGGGAATCAAGGCTCTGTAGCCACCCAATAGGACATAACACAAGACTCCTACTGAGCCGGTGTAAAATCTAAATGACTTCGCCCCAAGTGGGGAGATCAGAAGAGGCCGGGGGTTCGTCCTGATGGGAAGCCAGGGGTGTTGGCCTCACAGAGATCAACTCTCCCTCAGCCAGGCAGAAAGCCAGAAGTTAAATATATTGCTTCTTTTAGGAAGGAAAGTGAACAATGGCCTCTTCATTTGAAACCACAATGGGAATTTGGGAAGGGGCAGAGCAGAGTTCCCAGGATGGAAAATGGCCCGGGCTTCAGCATTGCTGCCCTTGCTCCTCTGGGACAGCCCGCGGGAGATCTTCAGTCACTGCTGGGGAACTCTCTATTTCCTAATTCCAATGCAGAACCCGGGACTAAGTGGCACCTTTTGATGCCAAGCAAAGGAATAATTCTGATTCTGGGGTCAAGGGAAAAAATGCAGCTGCCCAACCTGTCCTGAAGGTTTCCTGCTGCTCTGAGGTCTCTGAGATGTCTCTCAGCAAAAGAAATCAACACCCCCTGCTGAGGCGAATCCGATGTAAAGACACAATCCCCATAACACATCACGCTCTCTAAGCCCCGCTTCCTCTTCCATCCCCATCTTCTCTCCTCCGGCCACGGCCACCGGTCCTTCTTCCAGGGAGCGCCCGGCCCCGGCCGCACTGATCTTTCTAGGTCAGGCTGGACTGTGTTTCCATGACCACCTTCCTGTTCAGACTGAGCTCTCTGACAGCAGAGGTATTGTCACATTCACCTGTTAACAGCAGGACACAAACCAGTACCTGACACGCAAGGGACTTAACATTTAATGAAGGAACAAATGAGCTTGACCTGTCAAATATGCAACAGGCTTCAAAGCAGGACCACCCCGGACTCGAACCCGCCCTTACGCTGTGCGTGCACTTCGCAGTGTGTGAGTAAGCACAGGCCTGGCTTCGGTAAGCGTGGCGGAGGGGCAGGACAGAGCTGTGCAGATGTTAGATCTCTCTCCAGGAACCGTTCCACAGGTAAAACAATGGCAGGGCGGAGAAATTCAATAAACAGTTGCCCTTTGAGGTGGTAAAAGACACACTCTCCCTTTTCAAGTGTAATCAGCGGGTCAGTTGACCTTGCCACTACCCTTCCAGCAGACAAACAACCCTGGTGTGGCTTCCTCATCAGTCCTTAGAAGCATCCACAAGAAAGCCCGCGCATGCAAAGAAACTGCAAACACAAACACTCTTTCAACCTAGTTGCTTTCATGTAAACCATCAAGTTTTGTAAGGTAAAGATTCAATCACTCTACAGGTGGTT
Organism: Molossus molossus; assembly: GCF_014108415.1. Classification (NCBI taxonomy): domain Eukaryota; kingdom Metazoa; phylum Chordata; class Mammalia; order Chiroptera; family Molossidae; genus Molossus; species Molossus molossus. The sequence continues at coordinate 215,957,078 of NW_023425344.1, read as the reverse complement.
TTTCTTTTCCCTTTTTAAAAATAAAAACGGGCTACCGGGACCTTTCCAAAGTTTGGGCCCAGACTTGCTGGGGTGGACTCCTTAGAAGGGAAGATGAATCCTCAATGCACCAAGCCCGTCCTCGGGCCACAAAGTATGTCTAACATATACACAATTAGTGCTTAAATAATTTTGAAAGTTAAAATCCAATTAAAGACTTTACTAAATTTATTAATTTTTGCCAACGACATGGGGTCTAACTAGATACACTTCGGTGAGACGCTGGGAGATTCGGTAAAGACCTCTGATCATCAGAAAGGTCAGAAAGCACGAAGCCAGCCCATTTAAAGAGCTTCCCCTGCTGAGCTCTACTAACAGCCCTAGAAATAAGGCCCTTTCAGTTAGACTGAAAATGAAAGATCAGGAGAGACTGCCAAGAATGGAGGACACTAATCGAGGTTGCATTTTGTAAAGAGATCTGGGGTACACACCACAGGGAGAAAGCCCCTTCGAAGAAGACTGCCCTACTGACCAGCCTCGTGTGCAGACTGAAGTGGCTGTCAGTACCCAGTAGGGACTTTCCCCCGTCCTATATGGACCCCAGCCCCTCCTTGTCAGGTGTGAGGGGTACTGAAAAGGGGAAGACACAAGAAAGGTAGAATTTCAGGGCCCCTGGGTATATAGCCCTTATAAATGTCATATAGAACTAGGTCCCCTTTAATTTTAACATGCAGCAGAATGTTGGGTGGGAATTGTCCTGTTGTCCCAGAATTTTAGTTGAGGACCAAAGGCACTAAGTACCTATAATCTGAGTTTGAGAGGACCCTCCTATCAGGGCTTCCTGGAGACAGGACCTCTAACCCCACCACCACTTCTGCACCCCTGCCCACAGTCAGAACAAGCCTGAAAGGAAGGGGGTGTCAGCAGGAGAGGGTGCAGGACTATCCCCTTCCCAACCTGAAGCCGAGGGCGGGAGCTCCAAGACAGTAGTTCTCAGGAGAGAAGGGAAGACAGGAAGGGAGGAAGGGGATGTCGGACCTCAGGAAGAATCCACCCTCCCCGGAGGTGACCAAAGGTACAAACTTCCAGTTACAGAATACACGAGTCATGGGGATATGCTGTGCAGCATGGTGACCACAGTTGACAACACTGCATTACATATTTGAAAGTTGATAAGCAAGTAGATCTTGAAAGTTCTAGATGCATCTAGAACTAGTTCTAGTTAGTGAAGTTAACGAGACTTACTGTGGTGAACATTTCACAGTGTATACAAAGAGTGAATCATTATGTTATAAATATGAAACTAATATATGTCAATTAGATCTTAAAAAATAAAGAAGACTTCATTGTCTTCTTCACTCTGAGCAGCTGCGCCATGGTTAACCAAGGAGATGAACTAAGGAAGTCTTGGTTCCCCCCAAGCAGGGGCTGGGGGGTGGGGGGAATGGAGATTTATTATTTAATGGGTCGAGTTTTTGTTTTGCAAGAGTTCTACTGGGTTTTATTTTATTTTATTTTTATTTTTTTTATCCTCACCCGAGGATATTTTTCCATTTTTTGTACAGATAGAGTGGGAGGGAGAGAGAGGAAGGGAGAGAGAGAGAAACATCGACATGAAGGGACACATAGAGTGGCTGCCACCCGCATGACCAACCAGGGCCGGGTACAAACTGCAACCGAAGTACGTGCCCTTAGCGGGAACCGAACCCGGGTCTCTCCAGACCGCAGGCCGACGCTCTAACCGCTGAGCCAAACTGGCCAGGGCTCTACTGGGTTTTAAAAAGAATCTGGAAATGGCCCTGGCCGGTTTGGCTCAGCGGTTAGAGCATCAGCCTGCGGTCCAGAGAAACCCGGGTTCAGTTCCTGTAAGGGCGTGTACCTCAGTTGCAGTTTGTCCCCGGCCCTGGTTGGGTTGTGCGAGTGGCAGCCACTCGATGTGTCCCGTTCACGCTGATGTTTCTCTCTCTCTTTTCTTCTCCCTACCTCCCACTCTATCTGAACAAAAAACAAAAAAATGTCCTCGGGTGAGGATAAAAAAAAAAAAGAGTCTGGAAATGGATGGTGGTGATGATTACACGATGCAAATGTAATCAATACCACTGAACAGTACACTTAAAATGGTTAAGATGAGCCCTGGCTGGTGTGGATTAATTGGCTGAACATTGTCCCATGCACCAAAAGGTTGCTGGTTCAATTCCTGGTCAGGGCACATGCCAGGGTTGCAGGCTTGATGCCCAGTAGGGGTGTGCAGGAGGCAGCCAATTGTTTTTTCTCTCACACTGCGGCCTCTCCCCCCCCCACCCCCACTTTCCCTCCTGCCCTCTCAAAATCAATTTTAAAAAATGGTTACGATGATAAATTTTTATACTATATGTATTTTACCACAATTTAAAAAATAACTTCATAAAGCTGAAGGCAGTGATGCATGTGCTAATTAGTGAGTCCTTTCACAATATATGTGCAAGGATCACCACAATGTACAGTTTAAATATCTTGCTATTTTATTTGCCCACTGTACCTCGATAAAGCTGGAAAAAACACTTATGGTAACAGGAAAGTTGTGAAATCAGCCCAATATAGTGTTAAAAAACTATCACCCAAAGGGAAAGAAGATTCTACATAGCACAGTCTAAAGTAAGTGTTATTAAAAGAATCCCTGTAAATGTCCCCAGTGAGAATCCTCATTAAACTGATTCCATATCCTCAGTCTTCCTAGGTCTCTGCCCTAGCTCTCCTTCTAGCTGGAAATGAAAGTCTGGATGAAACCTCTTCCAAAAATACCACTTCTGACGCGATTACATAACGTCCGAGTTGGAGGGAGCCGAGGCTCTGCAGATGCGCGTCAAAACGGGAACTGGCAGGGACCACTTCTCCTTCTACCTTCTCTTTGTCTCACTTCGTACCCTTACATAGCAGCACGCTGGGGGTGGGGTACAGAGGTGGGGACAGAACACGAACTTCAACCGCATCTGCTTTTATTTGAGAGACGAAAAGTTTAGGTAGGGGCGATAAGTGGGTTGAGCTTAGGTGTCAGGAGTAGCAATGGCAGAAACGGAGTAAGTGTGGGGGTTGGTACGGGAGGGAAATGACGACTGGGATCCGAGTCTGAGGTGTTGGAAAGAGATCGCGGAACTGGGATTCATGGGAAGAACGGAGGCCAAAAGTAATCACTGACAGTCTCCCTGAAGACGACAGGCCCTAGCAGGGTAGGTGCATACTTGTAGGGTACACAAGGAGGAGTGCAGGCCCAGGAAGACATCTGAGGAAGGACAAAGACATGGAAGCAGGATCAGGATAGAAGCAGAGGGAGTGCTTGCTTTCATCAGTCAGCAGTTCACGTTCAACAGAGCCGGGGATGGAAGACGAGAGCGCCAGCTGGAAGAAGGAACGAGTGCTGAGGCACCAGTGCTCAGCAGGGGCCGGAGACAGGAAGCCGACACTCAGCACAGAGCTCTGGGCTGCAGGCGCAGGGGCAGGGAGAGAGCCACGGCAGAGTGAATCCCCAGGCTAACGCTGATTCCCAGGGGTGTGCGTGAGGACAGCAGGGATCCCGGAGAATACAAACTGGAGGGGTAGGGGAGGAACCCAAAGAGGCAAAGGAGGAAGAGTCAGGAAGGTACAAGGATGATTAGCAGACTTCAGCTGTGGAAGTTAAACAGCGTTAGGGCCCTGACATGGAGAGAGTGAGGAGCATTTTCAAATGCGACAGAGACGTCCAGTAAAGTAAGGACTGAAAACTTCTGATTGGATTTGGTAACATATCCTTGGCGACCTTGACAAGAGCTACTTGAGCAGAATGGCTGTGAGGGAAGCCAGAGAGCTGGAGGAGAAAACAGAAGGCCAAGAAGGGGAGCGCATGTCCAAAGACTACATCCTCAAGGAATCTAGAGGACAAAGAGGAAACAAATTGGAAAGTAACCAAGAAGGTGCTGAAAAGTTCAGGAGGAGGAGGCGTGGCCATGTTTACAGATTGGCGAAAGACACTAAGCAACACTAAGCAAATGGAGGATTTAGAGGTAGGGAAGCAAGGTCTTGAGAAAGCACAGATCTTCAGCAAAAGCAAAGACAACTACTGTCTAGGCAGAGGCTAAGCAACAAGGATGGGTGGGACGAGAGATCGAGTCCGAGCAGGATGTAGTTGAGGGAGGTCACACCTGATGCAATTTTCTTGATCACGTAGGAAGCATGGCCACCTGCTCAGAATGAAGGCACAGGGCACATGGGGGTCTTGAAGAGAATGATGAAGGTTTAGTCATCATTGAAGGGAAAGGGAGAGGAGCTGAAGGTGCTAAGGATCACCACTCAGAAGAGATGGCACAGATGTGTGGTGGTGATTTGAGGTTCTCAAAAGAACAACAGTAAACAGAACCAAATCCAGCAGCAAGGTCACAGTGGAAGATTGCTGAGAAAAGACTGATACATTTTGCGCGGCCAGTGTGGCTCAGTGGATTGAACATTGTCCCATGGACTGAGAGGTCCTAGTTCGATTCCCGGTCAGGGCACATGCCCGGGTTGTAGGCTCGATCCCAGCAGGGGGCATGCAGGAGGCAGCCAATTGATGTGTCTTTCTCACATCAATGTTTCTATCTCTCCCTCTCTCTGTCTCCAAAAAAATCAAAACATAAAAAAATACTGATACATTTCAAAATTAGAAGAGGACCAGAGACTGAGGAGAAAGTAGATGGTGAGGAGCAGATACAGAATATTTGTCAAGATAGTTGGCCATAAAGGGGAAAAACCGAAGGTAGCTGAGGAATTATTTTCCATCCACATCACCAAAGGAGAACCAATCAGGGGAGAGTAAGGCACAACAAAAAGTGTAGTCAGACCTGAGAAGTGAGCAAGCAAAATATGTTAAGATGCCAGAGAGGATGGATCTGCCCAGGAGAAAGGTACATGTAGCCTCTGTGGGAAAAGGTTTCCTTGGCAACCTGCAGGAAAAAAGAAGACCATACTGAGCGACAGTGGGTATATAAAGATGGAAGTCATTGCAGGATTTTTCTCAGCAGAATATTAGAACCAGAAATTTGGGTGAGGAAAACAAAGAGAAAGGCTTGCAAGCGTGAAGGTTTTGGAGTTGCTGAACAATCAACCAGTAACGCACTCGGGTTTCTGCTGGGTACCTGGTTATACAGGAGGTGTCACGTGCGGATGGATGCAGTGGCGTTCCTTGGCCCAGGAGCAGCACCGCAGGGTGACTGCTTGGTCCGGCGCTGGCACAGCTGGCACGAAGGAAGGTTAAAGGGTCAACCGGCTCCTGGGAAGCACCCAATGAGCACTGCAGGGGTGACCCCCGAGCCTGGACTCAAGAGAACACGGAGCGGACCAGGAGGGACTTAGGGATGAGATATATGAGAAGGGCCGGGTTCAGGCCAGGTGGGTTTGATGGAAGAGACACAAGGGCTGAGGAACAACATAAGGAAGTAACATCAGGGCCGACGGAAAGGCACACCATGTTTGCAGTCCAATTTGTGTCTTTTTTCTTTTATCTCTCATCTCTAGATTTAACTTTTTAGACATATGGAATGGTTATCATAACTGTTTTAGTGTCTTATCGGCTAGTTCTAACATCTGTGTTATTTCTGGGATGGTTTCAATCGCTTTATCTCTCATTATAGGTCATGTTTTTTTGTTCCTTTGCATGTCTGATAATTTTTTGTTTTGTTTTAGAAAGAGAGGAAGGGAGGAGAGAGAGAGAGAGAGAGAAATATTGATGTTAGAGTGATATATGGATCAGCTGCCTCCCGCACACCCCTCACTGGGGATCAAGCCCTCAGTCCAGGCATGTGCCCTGACCTGAAATCGAACCAGCCACCCTTCGGTGCGTGGATGGTGCCCCACTAACTGACCCACGCTGGCCAGGACATGTCTGGGAATTTTTGACTGGATGTCACAGAATGTGAATTTTACATGTTGAGTACTGGATAGTTTTGTATGCCTGTAAATATTCTTGAACTTTGTTTAGAGATACAGTTAATTAGAAATAGTTTGGTCCTATCAGATCTTGCTTTTTAGACTTGCTAGATGGGCTAGAAAAGTGCTCAGTCAAGGGCTAGTTAATCCACAGGAGGGAGGCAGGGACATTCTGTGTACTCAACCCCAGTGATCCATGAGTCTTGAGGTTTTCCAGTATGGCTGATAGGAACAGGCAGTATTCCTGGCCCTGTGTGAGCTATGGGCTAAGTTCTCTCTAGGATGGCTCTTTCCTGGGCCTCAGGCAGTATCCTTCTACTTATCAGTACTCTGATGGAAACACAACGGGGTGCATTGCATATTTCAGGAGCACTCTCTCTGGGCAGCAGTCTCCTCTCTGGTACTCTAGCCTGGGATCGCTAGCCGCCGTAGTGTCCCTGGATGCTCAGATCCACCTCCTCACTCAGGAACTCTACTGGGCTGCATCTGAGAGGAGAAGGAAAGTGTTCAAGAGTACAGTGGGGACTGCAGAAGGAGCAACTTAGCCACCACAGCCCCCACTGTCACACTCCACAGGTCAGAAACGGTGCTAGAAGCAGGAAGCAAACACCCAGATCTAGACTGTTCACCCTCATGGGCAGCAGTCCCTCCCCAAGACCCCCAGAGGGGAAGAGCCCTTAACATGCTTTGATGCTACCCGTCAGGTTTCCCAGAAGCAGCTGAGCCTACCTGCAGCCTCTGAGATTCTTATGACTACGTGCAGGCACCACAGAGAACAGAGGCTAACCCAAATCCACACACAGTTAACTTTCAGTGCATGTCTCTCCTTCACCTACAACAAACTTGACTTTTTGCCTCCAAAAGACACAAAAGATATTTCAGTTAATAATTAAGTACTGGATTTAAAATGGATTTTCACTTTAACATGACACCATCTTTAACTTAAGAAGGGACTGGGTAATGGTTAAGCCCTAAACAAAGCAAGCCAGCAAGCAAACAAACGTTGTTTATGGACTCAAACAAGAGACACCATCTGGTAACACAAAGGCAACCAAGCCCGTGAAATTGAAACTGCGAAAGTCAACACACACTTTAACTTATAAATGAGAAACCAATTTAATAAACTAAAAAGACCAAAGGCTATAAAAACATCCACATGGAGTGAACCAACTGCAATTTGTGAATAAATAACAAAGCAAACACGCGGAGTTGCTCCAAGTTGATGGCTAGCACTCAGTCAGGTCACCGGGCTGGTGACTAGTCCTAACGAAATCCTGGCACAGGGCAGCAGAAGGTAGGGGACAGGGGCCAATGCTGCCTGTCAATTTACAACGTCTGCCCTGGCACTTAAAATTCGACCCTCTACAAATAAGAAATTAACTGCAAGTTGCTTTCCCTTCCCCTCTTTCTGGGACCCAGCAATGTCTTCTAAACATTAATTAATATTAACATGGCTCTAGGAAGAAGGCACTCATTGCAATTTAGACTTGTGCTAAAAGAACCAGCCAGCCCAGCCACTGTGGCTCAGTGAAGTGAGTGTCGTCCTGTGCACCAAGAGGTCACCGGTTCTATTCCCAGTCAGGGCACATGCCCAGGTTGCAGGCACGCAGGAGGCAGCTGATTGATGTTTCTCTCTCATCGATGTTTCTCTCTCTCCCTCTCCCTCTAAAAAATCAACAAAAACATATTTTAGAAAAGAAAAGAAACAGCCAACCGTGGGGGCTGGTTTTCAATATGATCCCAAAAAGCAATTTCCTGGATCTACTGCTCCCTGGGTCATGCTAGACAGTGGGGCAGACCCTAATTCCCTGTTGTCCTACCAACATTCCTATGAAGCATCCACAGCAGTGGGCTGCCCGTGAATAGGGCTGGTCTACACACACATTATGACCCTGGCACAAATAGCACCCACAAGGAGAGGTAATGCCAGCAGCATTAACCTGAGCATTTGCCAGGTCCCCCAGGAATGACTTGGGAAAGATGTAGCATTGGATCTTGTGGGCAGATCTAAAAAGTGGGGCAACATGTGTTCCCTGTGGGGCCCAGCAAGCAGGAAACTGGCAAAGCTGCACTCTCCTCTCGGGTAGTGAATCCTTCCCACACCTTCCTTCCCCACCACGGCATCACCAATGGTAGCTACTACCAAAAGCATGTAGACACACAGGCTGGAATGTACCTTATCCCCTCCCAAAATGTGACACACACGTGAACTTTAACTGCTGTTCGGGACTTGAAACAATGGCTGAGGAAGGGGGGTTATGTCATATTTTCCCCAGTGCCTTTTAGATGATTCACCACAAAGTACATGGAAATAAATTGAGTATGCATTTCCTTTCACAACGGGTGGGTGCACAATCTGCAGCAGGCCTTAATATAACACTTTTTGGGTGTGTGCATGTGTGTATAACCTCAGGGGACCTTCACAGCAATCCTGGGGGTAGATACCATGAGCTCTGTTTTAAACATGCGGCAAACACTGTTCAAGGTCACATGACCAGGAAGCACAGGAAGCAGAAACAGGTCTGTCTGATCTAAAGCTGCTGCCCTCCACCACCCACCCCACATCTCCAGCACCATGAGAGATCCTCAAGGGCAATTCCCCAGGGGGTTGTCTGTAGGGTTCTGTTAAGGAAACAATCGACACTAACAGCAGAAATTAATTTGGGGTGGGGGCATTCAGGAAGCTGAAGGCATCACTAAAGTAACCTAGTATCTGAAAGCCGGCTTATTTTCTGGATTAAAAAAAACCAGAGAGAGATTTCTCTCCTACCTCTCCCCCGCCAAAGCTCCCCAGAACAGTGAGACTCTGCATGACCCAAAACCAGAAGAGGGAGCGCCGCTGGGGTAGGTTGGGATGCTGAACAGTACAAACAGGAACCTTTATGACATTCAGTGAAGGGAACGTGTTTTCAGTTGACTCCGGCCAAGAGGTGATCCTTCTCAGCAGGAACCGAACCCGGGACTCTCCGGACTGCAGGCCGACGCTCTAACCGCTGAGCCAAACCGGCCAGGGCCCTTCTCCTTAAAAGACGATTGAAAATGCCCTCGTGGCTACTGCACACTGCCAAGTACACACACTGAACAAATACTCAGATTCAGGATCACAAACTGAGAGAGGGTGCCATGGAGGTGTGAGGTCACAGGGAGTTCAGACCCCAGGGAGTGCAGGGGAGAAGGGTGCCCTGGAGAACCCGGCCCTGACGGAAGAGTTCAAGGTTAAGAACTTCAAAAGCATTGTACTATGCCACATACAGAAGAAAGCCAGTCTGGGGGCCAATTTCAGCCCATGAGTAGTTTGCATTCCCTGGTCTGAGGGGGCCGGGGAAGGGGGCACAGACAGAGCAAGCACACAATCGATATTCTGCGTATGAGAGACAGCCCATCAAGGAGGGGCTCTCTGTGCCCTTCAAGCACCCACAGAGGCAAAGACCCGGAATGCAGGAATCAGAGATCCCCAGTGAGGACCTGGAACACCTGAGGCAGAGGTGTGGCACAAGACGTGACCGATCACAGGTGCACCTGAGCAGGACTCTGAAACCATGGCTGTGTTCCCACAGCATCCTCACGGGAGCTAGCAAGGGACATCCGAGTCCTACTGACTCGTCACTTAAAATGATGGTTCCCTCCCAGAGCTAAGCTTCAGTCTTTGCAATGAATCCTTCCTGAAGTCCACTGTTAGAAAGAACCCCTCGGGTATCGTTAGGCACTCCTTAGCCGGGGTGGATTCTAAGTCCGTTAGAGGAGACAGCGGTACCCAGACAGGCAGTCCCTTCTACAGAATGGTATCTGAATACCACCGACTTACACATATGAGTTACTACACCTTTCCTAAGAAATAAGTGATTCATTTTACTGATACCTCAACTCAACTGAATTTTTTCATTACCTAAATCCACATAATAGTGAGACTGATACAGATAAACTAAATGCTGAAGGCATAAAAAGAGCCACCAAGGAACAGACTGACCATTTTTAAATTAGGCCCTTCCCTGACATTCCTCCCTGCTTAAAACCACCGTATTCCTGCCCACTGTGGGGACGGCTGCTGTCCTCGCTCTCTGAGAATCAGAGATGTCCCACAATGCAACTTACACAGTAAAAATCGGGGGGCAGGGTATAAAAGTGAAATCTTGCAGCTGATGCAGGTCATGAAATTGACAAGCTGCTCCAATCACAGCAAAGCTCTGACACAGTAAATCCGGGCATCAGATCCATCTCTGGTGATAAAAGATCAACGCTGATGGAGCCAATCCCGTCCTCAGAAAAAAACTGATGACGTCTTCCAATGTGTTTGCAAACAGACCCTCTTCATGAGAGTGCTGAGAAAGCCAGCGTGAAGTGTAAGGTGTTGTCGTGGCTTCACATCGCTCAGGAAAGTACACCCCAAGTTATCTGATCCGTTCTTGGTTCTAAGAATTAGCATACAGGTGCCACTGTAACCCAAACACTCATAAATATAAGATGAGAGAAACATACTTTCTTAATTGTTGTCATCATTTTTAAAGGAAGAGCACCAAACAAACCTTTTAAAACATATATACTATTCTTTTTTTTTAAAAAAAAAAAAAGGTGTTGGCTCCCACTCTAGAATTGCATTGCATTGCCTTTTCCTGGTCCCGATTACTCTATGATGGGAAATACCTATAAGTTGTGTTCAGTCCAATGGCTGACAGGCAGCAAGCCAATATTCCTTTCCTGATTTTACTTCTTTCAAGCTTGGTTTGAGTCTCAGCATTAGCACAGAGGGTTTGCAGACATTAGCAAGGTCCTTAGCCTCTGAGTCCCATTTTCTCCTCCTAAAAGTGCAAAACCTGTAACCTGACCTCTCTGTCACAGCCTTTCTAATGACTCTTAAAATAAGTCATTTGGGGTTTTGTCGACTCTTAAAGATCACACCCAAGTGCTACACTCTGCTACATGTTTTGTTTTTTTTTTTTTTCTATGTGTTTCCTTCAACTAGCAAAACTTCCAATCTCTGAAACTTTCCATTCATCAACTTAGATATAATTTAGGATATAACAAGGTGTCCAAACTTGGCCAACCATTAGAACCAGCCAAGATGCTTACTGGGAATCTGTTTCCCTAGCCTCTTGCCCCGAGATTCCGATTCAGTCTGGGACCTCAGAACCTGTATATTTCAAAATTTTCAAGTGATACCACTGCTCTGGAGCAGATCCTCTCTCGCCATTTCATACTTTTTGGAGGCCCTGCCTCCAGTACCTGGCAAATTCCAGTATAAGGACTCAGATAATGGAAGTGTCCTCATTTACAAGAAATGGAAAGTATTACCAAGACTCAATAAGATTAACCTCCAAAAGTTACATACTAAGTCTCTACAGTATGCCCAGACTGAACGCCAGCCAACCTATTTACCTCTCCAGGTGTTCAGCAGACATGTCACTAACATTTATTACAACTTCACAACAATGGTAGTTCCCTCTACGTTCAAGACAAGACTCTGGCTCAGCCTAAATTTGCCGACTATGTTTAAGATGGGTGAGGTGCACAAACAAGAATAATTTCTTAATAACCTGTAACTAGAATTGAATTACAGCTAATTATATTTAGCAGTGCATGGACTTGTCATACATCCCCAGACAAACTATTTGAACTTTTAACGCTTATTAAGCTGTGTAATGGATCCTAATTTAGCGTAGAACAGTAAGAAACCACGATGGAATTCACTGAACTTGGGAGAGTCTTCATGAAAAACTTAAAATAGTTTCTGCTTTAGCAACTTATATGAAATAATTGTAAGTGTGACTAATATTGTGCTCTTCGGGTCCCTAGCCAAAGGAGGGGGGGGTGACTATGTCCAATCAGCCAAATGGTAAGCCAGCATCAAATATAGGTGAATTTCACTTAAGTAACAAAGGTATGCTCCTGAAAAGGAAAGTGACATTAACAGGATGCTGACCCTCTGTCAACGATGCTGGGCACCTCCCCAGGAGCTCAGGGCTCAGGTATGGTCCTCTTCCTGCTGCAAACTCTCACTTACCAACCATGCTCCCCACTTCAGGTCTCTTACTTCTTTTCTCTTCCCCCAGACAACCCTGTGGTTCGCCCTCTGCCTCCCTTCAGATCTCTGGCTCAAAGATTTGAACTGAACAGCACACACAGCCCTCACCTCTGGCCCCTTAGCCTGTGTTATTTTTTCCCACAGCATTTGCCATTTAGCATATTATGTTAATTTGTCTAATTGTTTACCCCTCCACCCACACACCAAATTTTGAGTTCTGTGAGAATAAACCAGTGTCATTAGTAAGTACATGCACACACAGCATACACACATTACATAATGTTATACATAAGTATTCTGTGCATATACGTAGAGTTCTCTTGATTCCCTGGGCCCTAGTGGTGATAATTTAGAAGTATTGCTCAATCTAGCATATTTTTGTAACTGAATATAAATTCATGGAGGAAGCAACTGATTTTCTCCAAAACAATGTGAGAAGTTACCACTTACAAAACCTAAGGCAATTCCTGACATACACAAAGAATATATCTACAACTTTAGGGCGTGATGTCTCCCCTTTCCCCACCCCAAACACAGACACACTTTTAACCTCCAGCAGGGGGTCATCCAGCACTGACTTGAGACCCAGAACAGAAATCTCAGACCCCAGGATGAAATCATGATGCTGAAAACAAGTTTCAGGGGAAGAAGGAAGAAACAGGTCTTCCTACCTCTCTGCGTGCCCAAAGACACAGGGCGTCATCAGAGAAAACCTAATAAAAGATGTCACTATAACTGGCCTGAAAAACAGAACCTCGGCTGCGTTGTCCGTTTGAAACAAAAAGCGCAGAGAGATCAGGAGTTGCTGGAAGTGAGATTAAAGCATAATGAAAATAGACTCTACAGCAATTAATTTTTCTATCAAAATATTAAATCATTTCTGTTGTACCCAAATCTCAGTTCCACTGAGAGAATACCACATTAGTGTAATTTCAACTAATAAAAAAGAAAAAAAAAGCCTGAAACAATGAAGAAAAGTCAGATTCTGCGTTTGACGAGAACCTTGATTTCAAAGTGAGCACACCAGTGAGTCTGCTGATGCTCTGTCCACAGATCTCTGAGCTATTTTTGAGTTTCAGCTTTGAGTGCTTACAGCTCTGACCACCTGCTCAGAAGTATTGCCACCACCATGTTCTGCTCAAACAAAGCAAAGGTTTAGCATAAAAACAGGCACCTCTCAAGTTAGGGACCACCATCGCTTCTGGGTTGTTTTGGTGTTACCCCCTGGCCGTCTCCTCTTATGAAAAAGGGCTTTTAACAAAAACTGGCTGAAAAAGTACACTGTGCAGTAAAAATGATTAAACAAAAGGATTACAGTTTCTGTCGCCTGTATCACCTGTCACCTAGATAACAATCAGTCCCCTAGAACATACACTAACATTTGTCAGTTCCTGCTCTCTGTGGTCACTAGAATTAAAAGTGCTGGACTTCTGGAAGAAAGAGAAAGGGAAAGATTAAGCTAGAAATTCTAAAAGTAATTTGGTTTCAGGACCGTTTTGTAGTCTTAAAAATTGGGAACTCAAAATTTTGGGTTTTGTGGGTTTTCCCTATCTATATTTGCTATTAGAAATTATTGAGGTATTTTTAAATGTTTTTTTATTTAAATAACAAATCCACTGTATGTTAACATGACATTTTTATGAAAGATAACTATAATTTCCAGAACAAAAATGTTAACGAAAAGAGTGGCATTTATTTTCTTTTTTACAATTTTGCAAATCTCATGTTTGACTTAGAGGCCAGCTGGGTTCTTAACATCTGCTTCTGGATTCAATCTGTTGCAACTTCTTTTTTAATTGAAGTGTATGAATAAAATCTAGCTGCACACAGAGTAGCTGAAGAGGAGTGTTTTAATACCCTTTTTAGATAATTGTGAACATTCTTTGATACTACATCAAAACTCAGCAAGTGGTAGTTTCCTAGAAGTTAGTTGCCATGTGGGATGCAAAACCACAATCAATGAATTTTTCATACTCTGTTCATTAGTCTATCTCATTCTTTCAATGGATTCTTGACTCACACATGGTTTTGTAACATCTTACACTGGTAATTTTTAAAGTACAGGTTCACTGAGTTATGCAGGTCTTCCAAATATTGACCTATTTTACTATACAATATTAAAACATTACAGCTGTTCACGAATACCAACAACCTACTCATGAGAAAAGTCATCTTCAAGTATTGGAACCTGACAAGCTAATAATGGTGGATATAAATTTTCCAAAATTGAAGGATCCAATTTTATCACTGGTATCAAATAGTCATAGTGTTTTCTTTGAAATAGCAGGTGTGCTATGTTCATTTTTAAGAAAATACTTGAAAAGATGCCAAGACTCCAAAACTATAGTCCTTTTTTCCCCCCCAACAGTTATTTATTTTATTTTTAATCCTCACCTGAGGATATTTTTTCCACTGATTTTTTTTTTTTTAGAGAGAGAGGGTGGAATGGGGGTAGGGAGGCGGGAGGAGAAAAAGATTGACGCAAGAGAGACACATCAATTGGTTGCCTGCCGCAGGCACCCCAACCAGGGCCAGAGATCGAACCTGCAATCCAGGTACCTGCCTGTGATTGGAATCTGTAGGCCAGTGCTCTAACCACTGAGCACACCTGCCAGAGCTATAGTCATTCTTTCAAGTGAAAATGGTGTTGCACAGAAAACATGGCTAGCTTGGCTAAGAACTCCGCCATACAAATATTTTTTCCTGACACACAACAGGTTTTCAGTTTGTAGAAGTGCTTTATGCAGAGCTCCCATTTGTCACACAGAATGTTATAAAGTAACAACACTACAAATGTTACTGCTTCATCAAACAGATTTTTAAAAATATGTTTTCATTGATTTTAGAGAGGAAGGGAAAGGGAGAGAGAGAAACATCGATGAGAGAAACACAGATCCATTGCCTCCCACATGCCCCCTCCTGGGGATACAGCCTGCAACCTGGGCACGTGCCCTGACTGGGAATCAAACCAGAGACCTTTTGGGCATGAGACAACGCTCAACCAATAGCCACACCAGCCAGGGAGAGGAAGGGAGAGGGAGAGAGAGATAGAAACATCAATGAGAGAGAGCATCGATTGGCTGCCTCCTGCATGCCCCCCACTGGGGATCTGGCCCATAACCTGGGCATGTGCCCTGCCCGGGAATCGAACCGGCGACCTCTTGGTGCATGGGTCGATGCTCAACCACTGAGCCACACCGGCCGGACTCAAATATATTCTTAAGTGAAACTGTTTCTGTTTTTTTCCCCTGCAATTATATGGCAATGGAGATGACACCAGCCACACTGGTCACCACACAGGTGGTGCCCTGGTTAGCTCTCAGGTGCCAAGAGTTGTGCCCACCATTTCTTTTGCGCCATTGACACAAACGTCAACACATTTAAAAGGGCAAATAACATCTCAGTATCATAAGGAAAATCGTTTGGAACTACAGACCTCATGAAGTCATCTCCAGAACCCCCAAGGTCTGCAGGACCATACTTTGAGAACCAATTAAAGTCTCAACAAAACCATCACTTCAGAGTGTTTCATCAAGTAGTGAAAGTAAGAGAAGTAGTCAGAATGATACTTGAGGTATAACTAGGCAGACACAGCTATCATACCCTAAGTGGAACCCATTTATTTAATTTTTTATTTCTTCTGAGTTCTAGCTGGAGGTCTACATTAAGAAACCCCACTGATGGCTGCAGTAAAACCTGAGCAAATCTCACGCTCACCCCAGAGCTCTGATCCATGCCTGATATCTGAGGAGGTGGCACCGTTCCCAGGTGAATGTCAACCTTTAGGCTTAAGAAAGAAGGACCCAAGGGAAGCCTTGTGAAAATACATCATCCCCAAAGGTGACAGAACTCTGGGGGGTGGGGGGTTATACCACCCAGAGGATAGTTTTCTTCCAAAGTAGAACAAGGAGAAAACACAAAAATGCCTCCCAGAGAATTGGATGGCCTAGAACAGCGGTTCCCAACCTTCCTAACGCCGCGACCCTTTAATACAGTTCCTCATGTTGTGGTGACCTGCAACCATAAAATTATTTTCATTGCTACTTTATAACTGTAATTTTGCTACTGTTATATCTTAGGCGACCCCCGTGAAAGGGTCATTCGACCCACAAAGGGGTCGTGACCCACAGGTTGAGAACTGCTGGCCTAGAAAGATCTTGGACCCCGGCATCCCAGTCTGAGCTTGTGTACAGCACAGACGGCGGCGAGTCAGTATCTTGGCTGCATTCACCACATGCGTACTGAGCGTCACATAAGCCTTGGACGTTTGCTGTGGGGAGCAAAGGAAATCACAGATGGGATTCCATGAATACAGAGGTAATCAATTACCAGCTTACGAGCCCATCCTGCTACCAGAAAGAAAACAGGACAAGGACTGCTGTTGTCATCTGCTAGATGACAGGCCTAGCACGGTCTCGGGTCCTCACAAGGCATTTAATAAATGAGCCGGCTGTTACAGAGAAGAGGAGAGAGCACACCACGACATGGGCAATTAACCTCAATCCTTTAAAAATACCATTTCTTCTTTTTCCAAGAAACCAAGTCTTTTCTCCTTCCCTCAATGCCTCTCTCTTTCTCTCTCTCTCTTCTGTCCTGTCTTCGACCTGACAGTCATTTCCAAATGGTAGCCACAGAACTGCTTGGACCAGCGGGAAAACTGAAGTGGTCACTCATTTTTTAAGCTGAATATACCAAAGGAATTATTTAAATTAAAAAAAAAAAAAACTAAACTAAATTAAATCAGTAAACTGTCACCAGGCTCGAAACACGAGGAAGGCACATGCATGAGAGCGTTCGATACCATGAGAAACTGTGGGTTGCAGCTTCAAGCAGCAGCTCGTGTCATCTGCCCTGGCGCGTGTGGCCACAACAATTGAGCAGAGAACATCATTATTTGTAAACCAGCGGTGAGGCACAAGAAGTCTGAGCTAAACACTGAGCCAATGGCACAGAAACAGACCAACAAGAAAAGATCAGAACCTTACTCTACGCCACGAGGCACTGCCTTGATAGCACGAATAAGCAGATACCAAAGCTCAAGTGCATTTTCCATTTTCTCCCTGGGTACCAGCGCCAACAGATGTAGTAAGAGTCCGAAAGAAGGCGGCTAATGCAAAGTTTTCTAGACAAGCTGCAAATCCACAAACGACAGGTGCTTTGTCAAGTTATATTTTTGTCTTTTAAGAAGTTCTTTTTCCGCCCTGGTTGGTTTGGCTCAGCGGTTAGAGCATCGGCCTGCAGACTGGAGAGTCCTGGGTTTGGTTCCCACTGGGGGCACGTACCTCGGTTGTAGTTTGTCCCCGGCCCCAGTTGGGGTCGTGTGGGTGGCAACCACTCGATGTGTCTCTCACATCGATGTTTCTCTCTCTCTCTTCCCCCCTCTTCCCTCCCACTCTATCTGAAGATAAATGCAAAAATGTCCTCGGGTGAGGATTAAAAAACAAAGTTCTTTTCCCCCTCAAACAAACTGGTACAAAGTATCTTCAGTTTGCTTTGGGACCTAGGGGGAAAAAGGCATGTATACACAGAACTTTTGTCTTACTATCTTCATTAAAGACACTTCTACCAGGAACTCTTTTGATTTATTCTTTTAGGAAATGATCTTAAAATTAAACTTGGCAACTGCCAAATGTTACGTAATTGCTGGTAGGAGATGATTACCTGTCATTCACTGTAAGTGCAAACCTGGTGTTGAAATGAAGGGAACAATCTTACTCAGCCCTTCCTACCTGCAGTTTTTGACTCACAGCTTAGTATGTAGAACTTTTAAAATCTTTCTGAAATATTTTCGTCGTTTACATTTTTTTTTTTAAGAGAGAGAGGAAGGGAGAGAGAGAGAAACATCAATCAGCTGCCTCTTGCACACCTCCTACTGGGGACCCAGCCCGAAACCTGGGCATGTGCCCTGACCTGGAATTGAACCAGGACCTCTCAATCCCTGGGACAAAGCTCAACCCACTGAGCCACACTGGCTGGGCTAGTCATTTACAATTTTTAACTTGCCTCTTCATAATACTTAAAAATTGGGAATTAAGGATAAAATATATACAAACAAAAAAAACCTATCAGCTTTAAATAATAAAAGAGGACAAATAACATGGGTTCAAAGTAAAAGCATCATTTGATGTCATAGAGGCAACCCAGATTCTGTTGTTGTCTAAGAAATAGACATTTTAAAAATGTGTAGTTTATTTTAATCTTCACTTCTTAGTAAAGAATTTCCAACACACGTAAAAGTAAACAGAATAGAACAAACCCACATGTCAGCCATCTTTCATAGTAACTCATGGCTGATCTGGCTTTATTTGTATGCTGCCCCTCCTCCCACTCTGAATTATTCTGAAGGAAATCTCAAGTATCACAGCATTTTATCAGATTTTTTTTTTTAATCCTTACCCGAGGATATTTTTCTATTTGTCTTCAGATAGAGTGGGAGGGAGGGAGGGACGGGGGAGGGGGAGAAAGAGAAAGAGAAACACTGACATGAGAGGGACACATCGACTGGTTGCCTCCTGCCTCCTGCAAGACCCTGACCAGGGCTGGGGACAAACCGCAACCAAGGTACATGCCCTTGACCGGAATCGTACCTGCAACTCAATGGTCCGCGGGCCGACACTCTGCCACTGAACCAAACTGGCCAGAGCCATCAGTAGATATTTCAAAATGTACCCCTAATAGATACTCTTTCTGTTTTAACAACTGCAATACTGCAATCACACCTACACAACATGAATAATTCCTTACCGGCATCGTGTATCCAGTCACTGTCCCATTTCCTCAGCAGTCTCCTGGGAGTTACCGCTTGTTTTATAACTTGTGTTTGAACTGGGATAAAATATGGTCCATATATGGAAACTGGCTAATATGTCTGTCTTGTGTTATTTTGGGTTTTCTCCTTCTCTTTCCTTTTCTTCCAATTCTTGGTCAAAGAAACCAAGTCTCTTGTCCTATAAATTTTTCCCACAGCCAGGATTTTCATGAGTACATCGCATGGTGTCATTTAAACAGTTCCCTTGTCCCCTTATATTTCTGGTAAACTGGTGGTGAGATCTAGAAGCCTGACCAGATTCGGACTCCGCTTTTGGGCAAGAGCACCGTGCAGACGGTGTGGTGTGCTTCCCTTAGGGGGCCCAGAATGCCGATTCTCTCTCTGTGCGCCAACCATTTAAGTTTGAGGTACCCTGGGTCTAGGCCAACTTCCCTTATGCAAACTACATTCTCTTCAGATCCGAAAACCTTACACCATATTTCTTAACAGCATAACAACACACCAACATCATTTTTTTATTTGTTCTCACATGAGGAGATATCATGACTTGACCTTATTTCTGCTGTTTCTCTTCCAATGTATAGTGGTTATGAATTTAGTTTGATGCATTTTCACCATTTTTGTTTATTCCAGCCTTTTTTTTTTTGCCCCTCCACCCTTCCATGCAAAAACGAATCCAACGCAGTGACAATCATAAACAGGGCCAGATTCTGACATTCTGGCAGCTTCACCGAGGTTGCCTGAAGACCCCGGGCTGTTTCATCGCCATCATAAACTTCAGCTCAGTTAGGTGGCAGCT
Organism: Molossus molossus; assembly: GCF_014108415.1. Taxonomy (NCBI): domain Eukaryota; kingdom Metazoa; phylum Chordata; class Mammalia; order Chiroptera; family Molossidae; genus Molossus; species Molossus molossus. The sequence goes on along the minus strand of NW_023425344.1, from coordinate 215,937,599 downwards.
CCCACTGTCCGCTCCAGAAAGGCTTAGGCAGAATGAAAGAAACGGTGGCATGAGACAGCTTTTTCAACATAAGAAATCACTTCCATGGCATCTACTTCAGCAGCAGGGCTTAGGGGAATTCTGCCTCTGATCAAGAGTGATAGATAACGTGTTTCTCAAAATGAATAGTGGCCATGGGTTTCTGGTCCAGTTGATAACTGTAAGCCTTCAGCTCGGTGAGGGGCTTCCACACAGAGCTTTGCCTGTTCTGTCTTTACCCAAGAATAAGCCCTCGCTGTGGGTTTTTGAGCAGGTGCGTCTGTTCTTCCACCGCTAAGCCTGCACACAGCACCTGCACCATCCCGCTGGGAAGGTACTATGGTTAACACCAATTCAAACATGCTTTTCAAAGCCTTTCTCGTTTTCTTCTTTCATGATAGAACTTTTTTATGTCAATTTGGAAGAGGCTATGCCATAGGGCGAGACAACCCCTGGCATGCAGGAAGCACTCAAATATGATGGAAGGAGTAATGAATATACTAACAAAATCAGTGTTCATTACGTGAACCTTCAACATGGTTTGGGTGAGTCTGACAAACTGTAATCCATGACGCAGAGTCCTTACATGCTGGTGTCCCGCAGAGTTCTGCTTTTGGTCACCTTGGTTTTCTCTCTCAATCTTTCCACTGACCTTCATCCGTGTGCCTGGTTCCCACGGACACCTGGGGCGCTATCTTAGGCTCAGATCTCTCGCCGAACTCCAGACTCATTTCCAGTTCCTCCTAGATCTGTCCACTTGGGTTTCCACGAGCACCTCACGCTCCATTATCCAAAGCTGACTTCATCATCATCCGTCTCTATGTTTCTACACTCTGGTGAATGAGTATAGACTCATCATCATCTGAGACTCATCTTTATCCCTAACATCCAATAAATTGACAATTCCTATTGGTTTCACCACGTATATCTCTCTCATAGCTGTCCCCTCCTCCCCATCCATCCCTACAGATTCCAACTTACCTCAGGCTCTACTAGTCTCAACCTCAGATAACTGCAGAAGTCTCTTAATGACTCCACAGCCTTGTCTCCTCTCATGCCCCCACCCCCAGGTCCCTTGAACCCACTGCTACCAAATCAGATCTTTTTTTTCCCTCTCTCTTTGCTTTAAAACCCTTCACCCCATCACCTCTAGTAGCCTCATAATCATGAAATTTATCATCTAACCTGGGACCCTTCTGAGAGTAAATGTTAACCATTACCCTGGTCAGCAGATAGACCCTCCTGGGCAAACCTTCACACGAGACCCTCCCCCATGTCCCTCACCACATCTGCTCCCCACTCCCCAGCTTCGTCACCTCCCCACTACTTTCACTTTCTGGAACCTGTCACTGCTCTCTCAGCTCTGAGACTTTGTACTAACTGCCTTCCCCTCCTGAACTGAACCCTCTTTCCCTCCGGGCACATTTCTATTTATCATCAAGCTCACTTTAAACGACCCCACCCCACCCACCCCACCAAGCTTTCTCTCAAACCTTCTGGCTGATCTGATCACACATCCCTGTGGGCCAACACGGGGTCTTGGACTTACTCCCCACGGGGACATGGCCTCTGCACCACACGCCGCTCCCTTCCACAAGCTCCTTCGGGAAAGCGTCTGTCTGTTCATCTTTATCTCCCAGCATCTATGACTCAAAGGTCTGCACCCAGCAGGCATTTCTTATGTCATTTCTCACTCATGTCTTATGTTTAAGAAAAACTTTTGCCTTTGCTGCTGTTTCAGCATAATTAATAAAAGATAAGACTATGAGACAGGATAAAATAAGTAGGCATCAGTAGCTCCTAAAATCAGTCCTGAATATGACAGACCACAGTCCCACTTAAGCGACTGTGTTGAAGGAGAGCTTGGGGACTGCAGAACCTCAGTGATGGCAGAACTCCTTTAGGAGGCCATAAAGGGAAAACAGGCATGGAGATGGGCCCACATCATACTAGTAATCGCCCATCATACTAGAATTCTTGAGGTGTCTAATACAAAATAAAGCTGGTGCCAAAAATTAAAAATTAAAACTTGCTCAATATATATGGGATCCCAGGCTGGGGTAGGGAGAATGCACCTTCACAGTGCACTCTGCAGTTTGCAAAGTATTTTTCTATGCATTATATCATCTGACCTTCTAAACAGTCCTGTAAGACAGATGAGATGCACCCTGAGGCTCAACCAACATTTCCTGAGCCTTGACAATCCCTCTGGGATCCCAGACTAATATCCCTTTTGTAGCCCGAGACACACCAGGCAGACCTGACTTCATACTGCTTCTTTATGTAGAGCACTTCAGCTTCCAAAATGGGGACCAAAGCTCCCAAAGTTCTACCGGCCAACCTGTCCCTTTATGGCTGGGGCTAATCTAGAGTGGCTGACAGAGTGAAACCAAGCCAGGGACATTCCCACAGCGGCAGGCCCAGGCTGCGGCTGCGCTAGGCGTGTTGGCGGTACTGCCTTCCCTCCTCCTCTAACACACGCAGAGGCAGCCATCACGTTGTCTGTATTTGACAGCAAAGCTGTGCCCTAAGGCAGCAGCAATGTGCAAGCTCAAGCGGAAACCCCAGCCCAGTAGCCAAAGTGACAAGACAAAGCTCCCACTGAGAGAACAGATATGAGGGTCTAGACTATATCCTACACATAGATTTATAGCTCCTGAAATTTCAATGTTAAAAATCCATTTTGCATGGATAACACAGCTCTTTTAAAATCTGCAGACACACCTAAAAAGGGTAGAGTACTAAGATATCAAACGCTATCACTTTAGCGTGAACTGGTCCATGAATTCACTATCTTCCTTATTCGCAACTGTTCCGGGGGAGAGGAGATCACTGAGCAACTTAATGAAGTAAGAGACAGTTGAAGGCAGAGAGCAGAAAAAAATGAGTTAAACAGAAAAGGGAATTACCAAAGATGAACTCTGCCTGCCTCACAATTTTATCCAGGGTCATCTCTGAAAGAAATACAATTTCAATGACCTGGTAAATACTCACCCCTAGTAAGATTTGACATTCTGATCACAAAAACTAATAAATTAATACAATGAGAACATCCAGAAGCATTCCAGTGCCAGTGGTCTGATGCTTCTAGTGTACAATTAAAGAAGAGAGAACCTAAATGAAACTTAGTCCTAAAAAGCTGGGGTAGCTCTAAGGAAAGAAGTCACGTAATGACTACGGCAACATGCATGGTCTGAACTCTGTCGGTCCTTGTAACTTACACAGAAAGATACTTCCGCACACTTAGAAGCTCACCCCTCCTCACTCTTGTCCCTTCTCACTGCTGGGTTTATCTATACTATGACTGTACCATGTTCCACGTGCTGAGAGAATGTTCCATCCCATGTTCTGTAATACTATGTTACATGCTATTCAGCTGAACTATGAGCAGACTCATTTTTCTCATAAATCCTGTTATGTGCAAGTCATCAAGCAAATCAAAAAGACCTCTGAACAGGCAGAAGATCCCCATACTGTAACCTGGATAGTTTTTTCATGTTCAAGTATCCAGGTGTCTGCTAATTTCATTATTAGAGCAATAACATCATGTGGAACAATGAAAAAAACAGACAGAAAACCACTACCATTAAAACAATTCACCTACATGAATAAGAACGGTTGGCAGAGAAGAGAGAAAACCATTTCTCAAAGAAGGTGTCACCAATTGCAAAACGTCAACACCAAAAAGACAAACCATGAAGTCACATGTTTAAAAATCTTCACAAGGATTTTGCTTGGCCATTGTGACTCAGTGATTGAGCATTGACCATAGTGACTGCACCAGTCTGCATTCCCACCAGCAGTGGACCAGAGTCCCCTTTTCTCCACACCCTCACCAACACTTGTTTGATGATTTGTTTTTGGCGGCCATTCTGACAGGTGTGAGGTGATACCTCATAGTTCTTTTAATTTGCATCTCTCTGATGATTAGTGACGTTGAACATTTTTTCTTATCTCTTGGCCATTTGTATGTCCTGTTTGCTGAGGTGTCTATTTAGGTCCTCTGCCCATTTTTTAAAATTTATTTATTTATTTTTGTTACAGATGTGAATAAAAAAGCTGTGGTACATGTATACAATGGAGTACTATGCAGCTGTAAGAAAGAAAGATCTCTTATCCTTTGAGATGACATGGAGAGACCTGGAGAGTATTATGCTAAGCAAAACAAGCCAAGCAGAGAAAGTCAAATGTCACATGATCTCACTTATTTGTGGAATATAATGAACTAAACTGATGAACAAAATTGACCCAGAGGTGGGGTACAGACTGACAAACCTCAGAAGAGGAGCACTGGGGGGAAAGATAAACCACAGAACTTATGTGCATGTATACATAACCAATGGACATGGAGAACAAAACTGGGGATGGGGTGTGGGGGGTGGGGAGGAGGGTGTCAATGGAGGGAAAAGGAGAAACATCTGTAACAAAAACAAATTAATAAAAATAAAAATAAAAACAAAAACAAAAAAACAAAATGCATACAGCTGACACCACACTTAATCGGGAGAGAATGAATTCCTTCTGTCCGAGACTGGTTGTGAGACAAGGAGATCCAGCATAATAAGAAACAAAAAGGAAACAAAAGCCATAAATATAAAAAAAAAAAATAAAGGAAAACTGTCTTTATTTACAGACAACATGATTATTTACAGAGAAAATCCTAAGGGATCTTAAAAAAAAACAAAAACAAAACTAATAGATGAATTTATTAAGGTTGCAGAATACAAAGTCAATATGAAAAATTTCATTCCTATAGCATGGAAACAAACAGCTTCAAAATGAAACTTCCATCACTCTGAAAGTTCCCTTGTGTCCCTTCCCCAGTCAGTCCTTTGCTGCCAGAGGCAACAAACAATGTTTTCTTTTGTTTTGTTTTGCCATAGGTTAGTTGTGTCTATTCTGGAAGTTCATGTACATAAACTACATAGTACATTCTCTTGTGTGTCTGATTCTTCTCCTCAGCATAATTTCTATGAGATCCATTCACATCATTTTGTATATCAATATCCTATTTCTCTTTATTGCTGAGTATTCCTGCCATTATTTAAATGTAAAACAATTTGTTTGCCTATTCTCCTCTTGATGGACATTTGAGTTTTCCCTGGTTTAGGGTATTATGTATAATGCTTCTATAAACATTCTTTCCTGTACATGGATTTCTGTGGACATACACTTTCATCTCTCTAGGGCAAATACCTAGCAGTGAAATTGTTGGGTAACAGAGTAGATATATATGTAACTATATAAGAAACTCTCAAATGAGTTTCCAAAGTGGTTGTGTCCTACTGCCATCAGCAATGTAGGAGAGTTCCAATTACTCCACGTCCTCACCCACATTAGATATGGTCAATCTCTTTAATTTTAGACATTCTGGTGAGTATAAAATAATACCTTGTGGATTTTTGTTTTTGTTTTTAATCCTCACCTGAGGACATTTTTCTATTTATCATCAGACAGAGTGGGAAGGAGGGGGAAGAGAGAGAGAGAAACATCGACGAGAGCAGGGCACATTGATTGACAGCCTCCCACACAACCTGACCAGGGCTGGGGATGAACCACAGCTGAGGTATATGCCCTTGACCAGGCATTTCACTGTACAATAGAAACAAAATACACAAATTTTTGTACACAGCGGGGGTGGCAGTCATCAGTGCCCCAACACCCATGTCAAGGGTCAACTCTCTATAAATTTTGCCTCAATTAAAAAAAATTGGGGGAGAACTGGGGGTGGTACCAATAAAACAGAAACAGATTCACTTCAAGGACAGAATGAGGTGTAAGATTATAAGGAAAAGAACACAATCCTTAAATTTCTAACACATTCAGGGGCAAACTGAAGAGTTGGCCCAGAAACAAAACTCTAAAGAACAACTGAATATTCTAGAACTAAAACAGGCAAGGACCAATTCAGCTAAGGTGATGAATAAAAACAAAACTCAGCGTGCGAAATAAAACACGTGATTGCCAGATTTGTTATATTTAACAAATATATTTAATCCGGCAACCCAAGCCAGTAGACCATCAGACAACAAAGTACCAGCCAGCCTAACTTAAAACAATAAATTTTTCAAAGTGTTTTTTACAAAATGCTCTTTTTATCATTTCCAAGATAGAAATTCCTACTAAGTATGGACCAAGATATACATATACCAGAAATCATCCAAAATTCATTCTTACCTTCAGTGAAACTCCCGGTTAGGGTTATTACTACAAACACTTTCCCTTCTGGCTCCAGATCCACCTAGAAGGAGAGAAAAAAATGTATGTTACATTCTAATTTTAAAATATTTTTTATGAGCCTCGATATTCTTAGAGAATAAAACGTGAAAATCACAGCCATAAATCAGATCTAAGTCTTTCGTTAAACAGGAGAGGGGCAAGAATCAAGTGAAAATGCAAGAAACCACGATGGTTGAAAAGCAAATCTAAAAGTAACAGTTCCTTCAATGCTTCTCTTCTCTTGAATTTTAATATCTTCCGATTTGGCTCTTCATGTTATCAAGAAGCTCCCATAAACTTGCTCATTGTTTGTGAGATGTCCCCATCTTCTGCATGCCATTTATAAGAGCAGCATTTTATCTACCATCCATCCATCCATCCATCCATCCATCCATCCATCCATCCATCCATCCATCCATTTATCTATCTTCCTGCTCCCCCAACCCCTCACCCTCTGAGGCTGTCAGTCTGCTCCCTACTTCCATGTCTCTGGATCTATTTTGATTGTCAGCTTATTTTGTTCATGTTGTTCCATGAATAAGTGAGATCATGTGGTACTTGTCTTTCTCTGACTGGCTTATTTCACTCAGCATAATAGTCTCCAGGTCCTTCCATGTCGTCTTAAAGGATAAGAGATCTCTCTCTCTCTTACAGCTGCATAACGTTCCATTGTGTATATGTATCACAGCTTTTTTATCCACTCATCTACTGATGGCCACTTGGGCAGTTTCCAGATCTTAGCTATTGTAAATAGTGCTGCTATGGACATAGAGGTACATATATTCTTTCTGATTGGTGTTTCAGGCTTCTTAGGATATATTCCGAGAAGTGGGATCACTGGGTCAAATGGCTGTCCTCTTTTTAATTTTTGAAGCAAATACCATATTGTTTTCCATAGTGGCTGAGCAGTCAAGAGCAGCATTTTATTAAACCACACAGTAAGTATATGGAGTAGAGAAACAATGGCAACATATAAAATAATGAACAAATGCGTCATGGTCAACTGCAAACCCTTGGTTTTTAGGAAGTAAAATGCATAGGAGAGGCGTGCTCTCTGTGTGCACCCTTCTCCCAGAGTACAGGTGATCTCCGGGAAGCAGCAGGGGGACAGCTCGGGACCTTTGCACTCACTCGTCTCCACATGAGTATCAACGTGCCTTCGAGTTCTTATCTATGAGTTGATTTATCAAGATGCACATTCTGCAAATGAGGCAGTTTCAAGTCTTCTCAGTAAGTCCCATCCTTTGGATGTACTCCAGCTTCCCAAAGACCTTCCTACAGCATGACCCCAGATGAGCAGTGTCCTCCACATCTGCTCTGATCACACTAGCCCAGGTAGGCAGCTCTGCCCTCTTCATGCTGGTGCTAACCATGAACTACCCATGAACACCTCTAAGCCTTGAAGATCCTTTGGATCCAAATACATGAATTTACAATGATCCTTACACAAAATCTTGTCAGGTTCAGCTCATTTTTGCTGTTGGCCTATCATGTATGAGAGAGAGAGGTCCAGCGAAGCTGAGTATAGATCTGCGTGGCCATTTCTGGTAGAATATGAAATCCGAGTAAGTTGCTGACCACCTGGTATGGCAGAAAGCGTCCTGAACTAGACCCAGACGTAGACTCAGCCTGACTGCCACAGCTGGCTCTGGGCAAGGTCCTTTACCACGCCAAGCTTCACCATGGCCATCAGAAAGCCCACGATGTCATCATTCAGCATTTCTGACATGGCTGCTATCAGAGGACCTCAAAGAGCATTAGCAGTTCTACTTACTGTTCCTATAGATGACAAAGACTGGGAAAAAATGCACTGGCCTTACCCTAGCTCACCACCACATACTTTTTAACATGACATCCTGATCATATACTTTAAAAAAATATATGTTTGTTTTATTTATTTATTTATTTATTTATTTATTTATTTATTTATTTCCTCACCCGAGGACATTTTTCCAATTTTTGTACAGATAGAGTGGAAGGGAGAGAGAGGGAGAGAGAGAGAGAAACATCGACGTGAAAGGGACACATCGAGTGGCTGCCACCCGCACGACCAACCAGGGCCGGGGACAAACTGCAACCGAAGTACGTGCCCATAGCGGGAACCGAACCCGGGTCTCTCCGGACCACAGGCCGATGCTCTAACCGCTGAGCCAAACCGGCCAGGGCTGTTTTATTGTTTTAGAGAGAGAGGAAGGGAGAGAGAAATAGATACATCAATGTAAGAAAGAAACATCGATTGGCTGCCTCCTGCATGCCTCCTACTGGGGATCAAGCCCGCAACTTGGGCATGTGCCCTGACCAGGAATCGAACTGGGACCTCTCAGTCCATGGGACAAAGCTCAATCCACTGAGCCACACTAGCTGGGCCTGATCATGTACTTTTCAAAATAAAAGATGCCTATTTTGTACTGATGCAGAAAACTTAATCTATACAGCAGCCTATTCTTATAAAGCCTCCCTTTCTCTGCATAAACCATCAATGTGGTTACCACCCTGTAAATCACCCCAGTGTTCAAAACAGCTATTGCTTTACAACTACTGCTGACAATGATACCTCCTTCACTATCTTAGTACCACATGTGAACCTTGAGAGAACAGTTCTGAAAATAGAGCTCTCTGGAGAGATGACTAAACAGGATGTCAGTCTCTAATTGTCTCACTCTCTGCCTTGACTTGTTTCAAGTAAAAAAAATGTTATTTTTAAAAACCACTCCCTCACCTTCAATATTAAAGGCCTGGCAGAGCTACATACATTCGACCTCACAACATGAACTTCTGCTGGCACAGAAGGAGCTGCTGCCAGCCCCTGGCCAGACAGACAGACAGACTGCTGGGACCCCAGCCTCTGGGAGCCGCCAGCCCGTGGCCAGCCCTAAGCTCCCTCCCACACTGCTGCCGGCTGGCACGGAGGCCCCTCCGCCCGGACAGGCCAGACAGCAGGGCACTCCGCCACTCAGAACCAGGACCTTTCACAAACAACACAGGTTTGCTTCCACATTTTGCTTTTGTTGTTTTTTCTTTTGCTTCCACGCCTTTGGCCCCTGCCACCATTGCGGAGGAAAGCCAGACTCGAATGCCACCTTCAAGCCCAGTCCCCTCCAGATCTCTGACCGCAGAACAGGGTTCTACAACCTGCAGGCTGGCACTCATCAGTGGCACATGAGAACAATGGCGTGGGCTGCACACACAGGCATTTTTAACTAGAATAAAATGGAACAGAAAATATAAACCTGTCAAGGAGTAAAAAAAAATATACAAAGTGCTATGTCAAGCCTCCATTTGCAGTGTTGTATGCAAGTATGAGGGTATCCCGGGTTTCGAAGTAAAAACGTACTCATTACCGTCACGGAGAAAACAGTTGGAGAACATGGCCTTAGAGGTTATCTGTTTCATCTACAACGTGCTCTTGGGCTGTTGGCATCTATTCACAGTGGCTGCTTAGATACCCCCAGTGACAGCCAACTCACTACTCCACAGCTGGCCTCCTTCATTCCTGTGCACCACAGAAAGATCTTTCCCGTAGAGCAGATGCAGCCACCAATAGCCTCCACTCACTGACCCCAGCTCTGTCCCCTGTGGCTGTAGTGGATAGTTCCTCTCTAGCTAGAATATCCATTCCAGCTTCTGGGAACAGCACCCCACCTGAGAACCAGCACTCCCTCCCAAGTGGTTCAGCTTGGATTCCACACAGGCTACAGAGTGGACATGCGACCAGGCCTTGCCAGTCGGAGCACTGAATTCCTCCAGAGACAATGACCGGCCTGGAGCTGACACATGCCCTATGTCTGGCCATCTGAGTAACTCCCTACCCTCAGTAACTCCTTCAGGTTTGGGCACAAAATCCAAGTAGGTCCAGTTAGGAACCCTGGATCTACAGAGAAGAGAGAAGGTCTCCCTTCCAAACTCCTCAGCATGGAGCACAGCCCTGCCTGCTGTGTCCCCACCATCCAAACACACACAGCCTGTATCTCAGCCTCTTTTAATAACATGTACACTCTCCAGGGAGGCGTGCTATTGCATTTATTCATCTATTTTTTATCCTCATCAGAGGACATTTTTGCATTCATCTTCAGATGGAGCGGGAAGAAGAGAGGGAGGAAGAGAGAGAGAAACATCAATGCGAGAGAGACACACAAAATGGCTGCCACTCGCACGATCCCAACCGGGGTGGGGACAAACCACAACCGAGGTACCCGCCCCCGGTGGGAACCGAACCCGGGACTCTCCGGTCTGCGGGCCAACGCTCCAACCACTGAGCCAAACCGGCCAGGGCCATGCAACTGTATTTAATCTGAGAGAGCAACAAAATGGGTTATGGGTCAGGCACTGTACTGGGGAATCACTCGAAATCGTGAAAAGTACATATTACCTGCCTGAAGCGGAATGCCTAGCGATTTGGGGCATGTAGTATTTCAGGCTAGAAAATCCTTTCCTCCCTTTTTCACTGTCAAACTTCTATTTGTCCATCAAGACGCAACTCAAAACTCACCTTTATAGGGAGACCTTCCCAGACCTCTTTCACATAATTGGGCAATGCCACACCATTATGGAGACCATGCTAGAACCCACACCATGTTGTAGTCATCATGCCCTGTCCCTTAGGATCCCGCCTTACACATAAGAAAACTAAAACAATTTGTTGAATGAATGAGTAAATTAATTAACAAGTAGCTTCAAGTAGAACATGGTTTTCTCCTCCTGCGCCATTCTGTTCAGTTTCCTCCAGACACACCCCCGTTTCTCCATACCCCCAATAAAGAGTGAACATCAGCAGGCAGGCGTAAACTGACCCTCACAGGGGAGGTCAAGATGATCACCAGCCTCAATCTTGACAGTGAGCTTTACTGATGCGGCTACAGACCGCACGAGCACTTTGAGAAGCCCCAGGGACCCCGCTTGAGTTTGCCATCGGCTAAAACCTTCGCATCTTTTCTAGGTGCTATAAGGCTGTTTCCCACATCCTGTGCAGTGGTCAGGCCCCAAATCCTAAAAGCTTTGTACTTTTTCTACAGAACTTCAGCTTGTTGTTAGAGGCCTAAGGTTCACCGGGTCCCAAATCCGGTTGGTTTGTCCACTTTCCTTCTCAATTTTATAACCTCCAATATCAGGGCCTAGGTCAGCCCTGTCATCATCTCAAGCCTGCCTTGGTGATGGGGCTGTAAAATGGTACCATTGCTTTGGAAACAGTTTGCATTTTCCTAAAAGTTTGCATACAGACCTCCAATTTGAGCCAGCCATTCACTTCCTAGGTGTTGACCCAAGAATAAAAAAGCATATGTCCATACAAAGATATGTACAAATATTCACAGGAACTTTTAAAAAATGTGGTATAGCCATACAATGGGGTAGAAAATGGGATAAAAGAATGAACTACTGATACATGCAACATGGAAGAATAAAGAATAAAAAATACCACGCACACACAAAGAGTACATTCTGTCCAGAAAAAGGCAAATATATAGTGGCAGAAAACACATCAGTGATTGCCTGGAGACGGGTAAGAGAAATAAGACAAGTGGTAGGGAGGTATCCAAAGGGAGCATGAGCCCTGGCCGGATTGGCTCAGCAGTTAGAGCATCAGCCCTTGGACCAAAGAGTCGTGGGTTCGATTCCCAGCCCCCATCAAGGTCATGCAGGAGGCAACCAATAGTTGTGACTCTCTCACATCAATGTCTCTCTCTCTTTCTCTCTCTCTCCCTCCCTCCTTTCCACTCTATCTCAAATACAATAGAAAAATATCCTCGGGTGGGGATTAACAACAACAAAAAGGGGGCATTAGAGTATCAAGACAATTAAATGGAGAAAGAAAATTCCTTTTAACAAATTGTGCTAGGACAACTGGATAACCACGTGCCGAAAAATTGAAGGTGGGCCCTACCTCACACCACCTGCGAACATGAACTCAAAACAGATCACAGACCTAATGGAAGAGCTAAAAGTGTAAAACTCCTAGAAGAAAACACAGGAGTACATTTTCCTGACCTTGGTTAGACGATGGTTTCTTAGATATGACACCAAAAGTGCAAAGGACAAAAATTCAATAAATTAGACAACATTAAAATGTAAAACTTTTGTGGTATAAAACAAACAAGCAAAAAGTGTCTATACCTCACCACCCAAATACCCTTCCCAAAGTGCCACTCTCATCACCCTTTCCTGTCAAGCCCTTGGTGGCTTCCCAGTGCTTCAGAATAAACCCACTACTGGACACCCACACCTGGACACTCCTTTTACTGCCTCCCCACTGACTTATCCAAACCTTCTCTTCAAACTTCCATTCTTTAAACCTGCTCATCTAGTCAGGCCCGTCTCCTCACTATCACGCAGCCACATCTTTGTCCATGCTGTTGTCTCTGCTTGGAAAGGCTTTCTCTCTTCACTTCACCTGTCCATTCATTCCCGGAACCACTCCTAGGGTTGCGATCACTGCCAAGTGCTCAGGACTCCCAGAGCAGCTCCCTGGGGCTACAGGTGGGATGGGTAACAGCCACACCTGGCAAAGGTGACGCAGCCACGGGAGCTGAATAAAGGGACTTCTGCCAGGAAGATCTTGACATGCACATTGATCCCTCCAGTCTCAAAATTCCTGTCTCGATTGTTATCTTACTACTTACCTATGCCCTCGAACCATTAGATAAAATTTCATATGCTCATAAAATGTCACATATCTCATCACTTGCAACAGGCTGCATCCCAGCAGGATCTGACAATTTTATATTCCTAAAAGGCCCTAACAGAGTTCCTTGAACCAAGGAAATAGTCAACAAATTCTCTTGACTTGGTCTAATGAGTTGAACTGGAAGGTCATTTGACCTCCTCAATTTCATCACCCATAAAATAGGAATGATAGTTATTTTATCACAGAGTAAATACTATGAACAGCACTTCATAAAATATTAATGCACACCAAGATGACTCTGAGACGTACCAGGAGCACTGGACAGGGCCCATTGCCCGGGAATCCTACTCTGCTTGACCTGCCTAGCAGGTCTCCATCACCCCCCACACACACCCCCTTCGCCAAAGCTTGCTTTCCCTTGGCATCACTTTGCAGAAGTGGGGGAAATCACTTATATCCCTGATTCAGTCTCTGTGTCCATGAAACGAGAGGACTGTCTGGAAACCCTTCTGGCTCTGATGCTGCACGACTGTAAACAGGCTTGGATAAGAGCCTGCACACTGGACTCAATGGAAACCTTCATTTAATTAATTTCATTTCCCTTCACAAAAGGCATTAGAATTGATCACAGACAGGAAACTTCAGGTTACTTAATATTCATTTCAGCCTGAGATAAGCTGGGGGATCCAGTATATTAAAAGAAAAAGCCAATCCTGTATTTGGGCAAAGGCAGCAGGTTCACCTAGACTCCGTGGGCCTGGAGCCGGACAGCTGTGATATTCAGATCACAGCCCCTCTGTGATGGCGAGGTGGCTCGAGTCGTTCGCATTTCTAAGGCTTGCGCTAGGGATAAGTAACCAAAGAACTTAGACATGGTAAAGCATTTCACGATTCTCTTCCAGCGGAAACCACCAGGCTTAAAAAGGAGAATTCAAATTCCTAGAGGAAAAACCTTCTCACAGGACTGTACCAGTAATCAACAAGGAAGCATGTGTTCTTTAAGAACACAAATAACAGCTACTCTGTCTTGAGCTCATTCAACAGGCAGGAACCCTGCTAGGTGCCTGACCTACATGATTTCTCACCTTCACCACCTGCAAGGCAAGTATCACCACCACCCCGACACAGGCAGGAAGATGGAGGCTCAGTGAGGTTATGGAATTGACTGAGGTCACCCAGTAGTGAAGGCCAAGCCAAGATTCACTTGGGGAAGGTCCTTTCGGGCTGCTGTGGGTGACTGCAGGTTTGCCCTCTGCCTCTGCTCCGCCCGACGCCAGCCGGCCTGGGCTTCTGGCATGTCGGGTAATCGCATCGCCTGTCTCCCCTGGGAACTCTGGCAAGACCCGTGCTGTTAGCACCTGAGGGTGCTCCCTGCCAAAGGCCAGCCCTCCGTGTTCCAGCCTCGCCTCCCCACGCCAAGGCCGGTGTCCCCTGATGGCTCTCAACAGGGACACGAGGCAGGAGCTACTAATCGTGGCAAGTGTGTGCTGGGGCTGGTGAAACCCAGCGGGAGCTCAGGCCCATTAGTCATTGCCTGCAGGACCCAAGTCAGTGTCATGTGCTGCAGACACACCACACACCCCTCCCTGTGGGAAGGAACGTAGAGAACAGGGGTAAGTGAGGCAAACCCTGCATCCCTGTTAATTTTTTATTTTTATCTCTGTAACATCAGACACGTTTTATGTGCTAAAAGCACCCGAGAAGGTATTACAGGTTAAAACCTATCAGAAAAAGATGATCAGAAAAACTGAACAGAAAAGTGAGGCTTATCAACTCTGACTGAAGTTTAAAGTGAAGGAAAACACTTATTATTTTAGGGATTAAATTCTCATCTTGCTGAATCTGGACCCCACGTGTGGTCAGAGAGAAGGTGGGGAAAGAGGTTGTGACCCCAGCTCCGGGGGCAGGTCATCTGGCTCCTACACCCAGAACATGAAGGAGGACTAAACCTTTAAGTCGTTTTCATATCTATATGCTAGGATTCCAAGTCAGAAACAGTTTCTAAACTCCACTGAGCAAGGAAAGACCCCTGAAGATGACTAAAGAGTCTGTCTCTAAAATTCTCACAATAACTCTTCCCCACCCCTAGCTCAACACACCCACAAAACTATTATAAATGTAAATTTAAAATTATTTCAACTCAGAGTCTACTGCCCCTGTGTTCTAGCATTATAAAGCTGTATCCTCTGGCAAAAGGAAAACTCTTCTGCATTCAAATTAATTTTTCAGCGTTTCTCTGCCAGAAATGAAAAGTTAGGAGTAAGGAGTAAAGATCGGATGTCTCTGAGGACTAAAGCATCCTGTCTCTGCCTCGAAGAGGACTAAGGAGAGACAGAAATGGCCACTGTGTGCCAAAGTGCTATGTGTGTCTCTCACGCACTGACACCGATATGCAAGGGATTGAAACGTAAATTAAACGAAGGATGCCTTAGGCCCTTCAAAACTCCACTGCAGTGTCCCTTCCTTTACCTCCAGAACTAAGAAGGCGCTTCCGCTCCTCCAGAAAGGTGTCCCCCAGGAGCCCATGCCTGCGCGGACGCTGGAGTGAAAGGCACCCCAGTGTGTGTTCCTTCCAAATTGCATAACCCCCATGTTAAAGAACACCTTAAAAGGGCACTTTCTGCATGATCTCGTGCCTTCTTTTGTCTGCTCTGTAGATCCTTCTGGAGAGAAAGCATACTCTGTCCTGCTAGGATGAGGTATTAAACAAAGAGGGCAGGTGGCCCTTTGGCCATGGCTGGAGGTAAGGAATGCTGCTCCTGGCCGTCCAGCTCAGCGGCCTGGCAGCCTCTTCCATCTGCACAGCCTCGGCGCTGCCTGGAGAGAGCTGTCAGCCCGGGGAGCCTCCTCCGCGGGAAATGCCCATAAGAAAGGAGACACGCTGGAGACGGAGAGCTAGTACGTTTTGCCAGGGAAGATAAGCTACTTTTCTAGGGTAAACACGGGTATAGATCAAATACTTGCAATGAAATAATTATTCCCTCCTGTTCTGCCCTCATCCTAACCTTTTAAACTGAAGGTGTCAGATTAAAAAAATACACACACACACACACACAGCCTCCTCTTCCTGTAAGCGGCCTAAGGTGACCTCTGAAAATGGTTCATTATTCACTTGACCCAGAAACCCCACAAAATCATGCAAATCAAGAGGTTCAAATCTTCATGTTTATTTTAAGACTGCTCATGAAACCATCCAGGCCATCACGGGTAAGCCGATCCAAAGAGCCATCAAGTAGCTGAAGGATGTCACTTCCAGAAGCAATGTGTGCCATTGCATCACAACGATGGAGTAGGTAGGTGAGCCCAGGTTAAACAGTGCGGCTGGACACAGGGTCGGTGGCCCACTTAAGAATGCAGAGTATGCTGAAATTCAGCGTTTAGATGCAGATGCTCTGGTCACTGAGCACACGCCGGTGAACAAAGCTCCCGAGATGCAGTGCAGAACATACAGAGCTCACGTAACCCACCCACGAGCTCAGCCTGCCACGCTGAGATGATCCTCACTGACCAAGAGCAGAGCAGACTGTTCCCAAACCAGGAGAGAAGGTGGCACAGAAGAAAAAGATACCCCAGGAAAAAAAACAAACAAACAAACAAACAGAAGAAACCAAACTTATGGCCTATGAGTAAATTCAGATTAAAATAAGTGCTAATAAAAATTAAAGGGGGGGAGAATATAAATAAATCCAGAATTATTCTATATGGTTGATTCTCATCATCCACTAATGAGGGGAGAAGGCAAAAGCTCTAGCAAAATCAAAGCAAGGAATAAGTCAAAACCACCTATTTAGTATGTAAGCATTCAGGATGTTTCATAGACTTATCTACTTAGACATTGCTCAGGCTCTAAGGTTAACTTTGGAACCTGAAGGGACACTGGAAAATACATCTCGGGGCGAGGTAGAAAAGGTTGTCAAATGTATGGTGATGGAAGGAAACTTGAGTTTGGATGGTGAACACACAGTGCAATATACAGATGATGTGTTATAGAAGTGTACACTTGCAACATATATAATTTTATCATCCAGTGTCATCCCAGTAAACTCAGTAAAATAAAAATATATCAAATCCAAGTGTCTCTCCCACTGCTTTTTTTTTTTTTTTTTTGGTGGTTTTGGTGGTTGTTTTTTTTAGAGAGAGAAGAAGGGAGAGAGAGATAGAAACATGAATGTGAGAGAGATATATCGATCAGCTGCCTCCTTCCTACACACCCCCTCCTGGAGATTGAGCCTGCAACCCAGACATGTGGCTTGACCAAAATCAAACTGGGACCTCTCAGTCCATGGGATGATGTTCAATCCACTGAGCCACACCAGCCGGGCCCACTGTTAATTTTACAATTACACTTTTACTCCTTTTGGTCTTCTGTGGGGAAGGAAAAATGAAAGCTGTGCAGAAAAAAGGACATCAGTGCCCTGCGTTCAGGTAGCAGTTTTCCAAATGGACCAGGGAAAGGGAGACAGAGAGGAAGTACATTCAAATGCACAGAGAACCTATTAGGGGTTTCATCTGGTTGGATGTAGGCTGTAAATGAGATGGGTCAGAAACGAGCCTGGAGAGGGTATCAGATCAATAATGGCCTCCCAGCACACTGGGAAGCTAGCCCATACCCCAGGGCAATGGGGAGACTGAAGGGTTTCAATCTGAGAAGTTACAGATCACACCCACACATCAGATTCCTACAGACAGGATGTCGGGGTTCTAAGGGATAGAAGCTGGTAGTAGGGACACAGGTTTGAAGGCTATCCCAATGGTCTCAGTGAAGGTTAGGGTTAGAGGAGGAGGCAGGCAGGGGAAAGACAACAGAGGGAGCAGCAGCTGAACTTTATAACCAGAGGTAGTGTAGAGGGTGAAAGAAAAGTGTCCCAGAGTCTCTCCAGGGCTGATGACCGCTGGTGCCATTCACCGAGACAGAGACTCTAAAGGGACAAACATCCGGAGGAAAGAGGTAGAGTTCAATGTGTGACTGTTACCCACGTCAACTGAGCATATACTGGGCTGCCCTTAACAGCTTCATAAAGCTGAGATGGGGAAGTAAGAACACCACAAAGATATAAATTACAACCCAATGCAGTCTCAACTAAACAGCTAAGTGACAACCCCCAAAGCACTATTCAGATCAAGAGAAGTAATCACTGGGCTGGGGCAGAGCTTCATGGGAATGAGACCCCAGTGAGACCCAAAGGCAAGTTTCAATAAGCAGATAGGGAGGCCACTGTGGGTCAGGAGCACATGGTGAGCAGAGACAGAAACAGTATCAGAACACAGACCAGACCAGTACGGATGGAGGAGTGTCCACAGAGGAGTGAGAGAAGGTTGGAGGCAAACTGTAGAAGGAGCTGCACCTAGAGAATTTTAACTAGAGCAGGCAAAGGGGAATCACTAGACGGTTTTGATTATGCAAACTGATGAAGAGTAACATGTAAAAGGGGCACTTGGTCTACTAGACCAATGAATGGGGCAGAGCTATGGTCTAGAAATGTGAGTTTTCATAAGGGTAGAATCAGTGGAAATTAAAAATCATATAAAGAGAGCAAACAAAAATATAGAAGGGCCAAAGGAATATTGAATTTGGGGCCTGGATGACCTAGACCATGGGTCAGCAAATTATGGCCCATTGGCCAATTTCAGCCCACTGCCGGTTTTTGTACATAAAGTTTCAATGGAACAGTCATACCTATTTTTGTTTACATATTATCTATGGCTGCTTTTGTAGTACAAAGGCAACTGTCTGGCCTTTTACAGGAAAAGTCTGCCAACCTCTGTTGCCATTATCAACCAGGGAACTTGGGGGGAAGGAACATGTTTCAGAAGGAAGGAAATGAGCTCAAATTTGGACACAAAGGTACCCAAATAGAAACGTTTGTCAAGAAGTTGGGGAAAAAAGACAAACCATGAAGACAGGCTGGGTTCTTATTTGGGAATCTTTCTCAAAAGGTGATTACTAAGAGCCTGAAAGTTTTCAAGAAAGAGCACAGGAAAGGGAGAAAAAAGACAGGAAGTTTCTTCAGGAGGTGGAAGAAGGAGCTGGAGATGCAATCCGAGAGATGGGAGGATGCATCTTCGAGCAGTGTCAGGGGACACAGAGGAAACGGCTTCAGGAGAGAAGCCACACGCCACAAGGTGGAGGAAGAGGAGAGCCTCGATGGGCCCAGCCTTGGGAACCCGGCGGTGACAGGTGGGCTCTCCAGATACCCAGCCCATCTTTAGCAGCTCTGTTGGTTAAACTCTATGTAGTTTATAGAGAGAGAGTTGAAAGGTAAAGCTAGCCAGGCAAGTTGGGCTTTGAATGCCAAATTAAGAGTTTAAATTTAAGTTAAAAAAATTAGACTAAAACCAGTAAAGGATGGGTTGGAAGACAAACTGGCAGGTCGGGGGTAGACTAGACGGAGGGCAGCAGGCACAGTTAAGAAGCTATCCCAATGGTACAGGTCAGCGCTGGAGGAGGCGGGACGGAAGCGCTACAAAAGGTGCTCGGATGACTTGGGGGGTACGGGGGAGGGATGATGGAGTCAGAGGGCTCCAGTATCTGAAAGCCTGGAAGACTCAGCCTGGAAAGAGGACGCGAATTCAGAAGGTCAGTTGGTTTGAGATGATTCTAATGTCTACACAAACTGATTTTTTAGGGAGACATTCAAGTAGAAATGTTTGGCCAAAAGACAGATGGGGCCTGAAACTTCAGACGAAGGGCTGGGCAGCGCTGTAGGAGTCATCCACGGTACAAGGACAAGTAAACCACCAGACACTGGGCCCCAGGACAGGCGGTGCAGTTCAAAGGGCAGAGTCAAGCACCAAAGCCATGTTTAGAGAACGGGAGGAAGCGGTACCAGCAAGAGAGAAGAGAGTGCACTATATTCGCCGTGGTATCCTGGGCAGTCTCAGTTTTTGTCCCCATCTTTCTTCACAGCCCCCTTCCGAGTAGGAAAAGCAGAGCACCGCTATCCCCCCTGCAGGAGGCAGGCACCCAGAGCTCAAGACTTAATAAGCTGCTGGCAGGTTGAACTCAGTTTGGATTTGGGGTGCTGAAGTACCATTCCCACAACCCTGTGAGCAGAATCCTAGTACATGTATGGCTTTTTGACAAACTTGACAAACAAGAGGGTTTCATAAAGTTCACCTGTTCCATTCTCTCACTTCTTCTGAAATTAACTTTTGCCTACTCTCAGAAATTAGTTTCCATCCACAGCTGCAACCCAGCTAGAGCATCAAGCAGGTGACAGCCTAAAAGCAGACCAGTCTCTGAACATCAGTTAGAATTAAACTGCTTTCAGATGCAACTGGTTGGCAGGACTTGAAGACTGACGTTAAAGCCCACGGTGAGTTCAGGCCATTGTAGGGCCTGGAAGGGAAGAGGAGGGACCTGAGACAGAAGGCCCACCTCCCACCCCAGATCTAAATCATAGATTTTAAAACATCCTACATTGGGACTTCGGTGGAGGGGAGGGGTTCCTCAGTCACGTGACTTCGCTGTACCCTAAACACATTCTCTGGCCCCGGGGTCTTGCCTTCTCCTAAAGCAGCCAGTGACAAGGCCCCACCAGCCCTTGCCTTTTTCTATAAGAAACTTTTCTAATATTTATTCCTATTTTTCCCACCTAGCAGCACTTTCAAGCTCTTGCAAATGCCTTCATTTGTACAAGGGATTTTTTACGATGCGAAACTATTCTGTGTGATGTGTAAGGCAGATGCAGGAAGCATTTGTTAAAACCCACAGAACTCTGCAGCACAGTGAACCTGAATGTATGAAATTGAACAATAAAATAAAAAGCATGTAGTGAGTCGAGAGATCCCAAGATGAAATGCAGACTGCAACCTGAGAATCAACTGTAATAAAATGTATGAAATGACCTCACTATAGAGAGGAAGGACAAGGTGCTGACCTAGGTCACGCCGGAAGTGCGTGGAGACTCTAAAGGCAGTTCTCATAAGCACTGAACTCCATCTGGAAAAGCTGAGGGCTGGGGTAGTACCTGTCAACCATTCTGAAACCAGTGTACATGTAAGTAGATGAATGGCGGATGGTGGGAGCCAGTTTTTATTGTTGAAATGGGAGTTTGAAGGCAGGTAAGGGAGAAAAATCTGTGTAGTGCTGCATTGGAGTTGGAGACATTGGTATGAATTCATGTTTGGTTTATTATAGATATATGTGGGGTGTGTGTATATAAAAATAAATAGATATGTATAAATGCTTATAGATTACATATATATGTATGTTAATATACATATATCGATTTCCTTGTTCTGTCAGCTAAGAGCACCTAGAAGTGATGACACCCAGTGTCTAGAACTTGGTTTCTAATATTCTCCAATAAAAGGACTAAGGCGCCTTGCGAAATGGCTGATTCTAGGGATGGGGCAAAGAGTGTCTAGAATGAATCTGAAGCATCTTATAGTGTCAGAACTAATAAGAAACTGGAAAAAACCCACCCCACAATGATGATGGTAGGTCCCAAAGGGACATGGGAGCCAACCGAAAGCTCGCCCTAAGGCCAAAGCTGAAACAGTTTAAGCAACAAAATAATGTAGTGTTGGATTATAACCTGAAGAATAAAATAAATACCCACGAGTCTGTACTAATCTAAAATAAAATAATTGAATAAACAGCCCTGGCCAGTTTGGCTCAGCGGTTAGAGCATTGGCCTGCGGTCCGGAGAGACCGGGGTTCGGTTCCAGCTAAGGGCATGTACCTCGGTTGCAGTTTGTCCCTGGCCCTGGTTGGTCGTGTGGGTGGCAGCCACTCGATGTGTCCCTTTCACATCGATGTTTCTCTCTCTCTCTCTCTTCCTCTCTCTCCCTCCCACTCTATCTGTACAAAAAATGGAAAAATGTCCTCGGGTGAGGATAAAAAAAAAAATTTGAATAAACAAATAAATGGGGGGGGGGGGCAAATCTCTCCAGCAGAAGAATACCAAATAACATGTGCACATTGCCCCTCTGCGGGAGGCGGGGCATAACCCTCCCATCTTACGTGTGGGCTGTGCCTAGTGACTTCCTTCCCTACAGCTCGGGAAAGGGGGAGAAAGAGTAACCTTATGGGAGAAACCTGATAAACACCAGCTCAGCTGCATGATCAAGGTTCACATCAACGGTCATAAGTCATGTTGATAGAATGTAGGTATGCAATGTGCAATGATGTCATTGACGGAATGGAATGAAATGTGGCACTTTACAAAAAAAAAAACCCTAACCCATGTCTAACCACAAGAGAAATATCAGACAAAACAAAATAGAAGGATATTCTACACAGCACCTGACTAGTACTCAAGTTTTTAAGCTCAACAAAAACAAGGAAAGTCTGAGAAACTGTCAGTCTCAAGGAGCCTAGAGAGACATGACAATACAACGTAGGATCCTGGATAAGATCCTGAGGCAGAAGAGGGACGTTGCATAAAAACTAAAGAAGAATGAATAAACTATGGCACTGAGTTAGTAATAATCGTTATTGGTTCATCGGCTGTGACAAATGTGCATGTCTAATGTATGTTATTAATAACAGAGGAAACTGGCTGTGGCGTGTGCGGGGCAACTCTCTATACTATCTTCACAAGTTTTCAGTAATCTGAAATTATTCTAAAATTAAACATTTAAGAAAAATGCCTTTTAAATAAAAACTGCCTTCACTGAGCCCTAAATCCAGGTAACTCTTAGAGAATTTAAAATCTGCATTAGTAACAATACGACAGGTGATAAATTTGATTCTTTCACTAAATGAGTGGGGGGTGGGGGAGCCAGAGGCCACAGTGCAGAAGAATACTTGACCTTTTTAGACTATGTCTGTAACATTAGCATATTCATGTTAAGTTATCCAGTTCCCGACTTTGCCCATCTGGTGCGGTGTTAGCACATCCCAGTCGGAACCAGACTTCATTCTGCAGCGTGTCGTGTGACTCCCCACTCCTAGGGAAGGTCCACGGTGAGAGCCCCAAGAATTTTTGTAAAAAGTGTTCTCATTCCCTTTTTCCAAATTGCTTTCAGACAAGATGTGGGTGAAGTGTCTTCCCTTAAGCTACAAGCGGGAAGAGAGAGAGAGTCAGGCAGAGACAGGGAAGAGAGAGAGAGAAAGGAGGGCGACAAGAGAGCGGGAGAGAAATCGGCTACAAACCACTTCCAAATACCGGCTAACATAATGAGTGTTTTTCTGGAGCCAGGGCTGTGTAATGCGAATGACATCATGCCCATTACACTATCTGATTTCACAAGGTGTTGCAGAAAATCTGAACAGGAACTCCTCATCCAAAAAATGGACAGGTTCTCAAGACAGTCTAGCGTTTCATTTTTCTCCCCAGTGCGAAGGGAGTCAGAACTGCAAGAACTTCTCCCAGCCCCGAGCCGGGGTCTCCTGATATACTCAGAACAAAAGGAGTCCCCAAGCCCAGGCCTGGTAAACCAGCATCCGCCGTAACAAACTCCCAGGTGACTGACTTTGATGCCACTAAAGTTGGCAACCACTATGTTTAGTTCTTCCTTCACTGTTTTCACTACTCTCTGTTTGTTCAACAACCTAAGAAACCTTATAACTTGCTTTTCTGTACAACTGTGCACTCCTTAACAAGCGCAACGCGTTCTGAGCAATGCGTCGTTGGGTGATTTCGTCCCTGCGCGAGCATCACGGAGTGCACTTGCGCAAACCTGGACAGCACAGCAGACTACACACCTAGGATATCTTGTCTAGCCTAATGCTCCTGGGCTACAAGCCTGCACAGCCCATTACTGTACAAAACAACACAAGATTAAGTCAAGACCAAGAGATAACGACGTAATCAAGAGACACAGTAAACATGGGGTGTATGAGGCTGCTGCCCCCGAACACAATGCACAGCTTGGCAACAAACTTTTTTAATAAGTAGGAAGAGTACACACTAAAATAATGATAAAAAGTATAGCAGATACATAAACCAGTAACATAGTGATCATCGTTATCAAGTATTATGGACTGTACATAATTGTATGTGCTGTACTTTTATACGCCAGGCAGCGCAATGGGTTTGTGTACACCAGCATCACCACAAACATGTGAGTCATGCATCGTGCTATGGCTTTAAGGTGGTTATGACATCTCTAGACAATGGGGATTTTTCAGCTCCATTATAAACCCATGGGAACACCGTCGTACAGATGTGGTCCTTGCTGACCAAACCATCCCTATGTGTCACATGACTACAGCAGTGTTCTCAATAATATATAAAATAACAACATACATATCTGCTTGCCGATCTTATTAGTTAGGCACCACCTTTTTAAAAAAAAGAGCTATATGATTTTTACTAGAACTTTATTAGCACTCTCTTGTCTACTTATCCATTTTTTTCTTTTCAATCAATTTTAGTTAGGTGCTATTAATAATCCAACAATTCTGCAGAAACTATTCCCATAGCTAAGGCATTAAACAGTAAAAACATTTTAGAGTTTATCTGAAAGCCAAATGCCCAGGAAGAGAACAATGCAATCATATTTGTCAATATAAACTATATCCCACAAAACAGTTTACAGGAATTTATATATTACAATTACAAAATATAAACAGGTGAAAATTCAGATAGGGGAAAACGGAGATCAAGGCTGGGGCCAAGTTTAAATGTAAACAATTTAATTTTTATTAAAGTTAAGCTACAAATTTGAATCTGAATTTCTGAAGCAAAGCAAACAGGGAACCAGGATCACAACCATAATTCACTTTGACCATAATGAAACCACAGATTCCTCCAGAGGAGCAAAGCTTCCAAGGCCCTTCGGTCTGAAGAAGGGTCTCTAATGCAATGGTTCTTAAAGTGTGGTCCCCAGACAACAGCATCAGTATCACCTGGGGATTTCTTAGAAATGCAAGTATCAAGCCCCACTCTTAACCTAGTGAATCAGAAACTGGGTTGGGGCCCAACTCTGTTTGCAACAGACCCTCCAGGTGATTCTGCTCCAGGCTAAAGTTCGAGAACCTCTTTAGTGTGTCTTCACAAACAGAGCATTCAAAGTGGTTACAAACCTGCTCAGAAATACCTCAACAACAAGTCAGTGGTGTATTTTGTACAGCAAATTCTAGTAGCATTCTTCAGAGTAAAGCAGATTTACAAAACCCAAAACCATGTGGCCAGGTACGCAGCATGGGGGTCAAAAGGGAGCATGGGCTGAAGTATGTTCCCCAGGGTCCGGAACACAGAGACTTTCACACATTTTCTGAATACACAAACAACGAATAAATGCATGCACGTCTGCACTGTTGACTATCCTTCGTGTAATTCCTTCTACATACCAATTATTATCAACTGTGCTTTGGATGTCTATGTCAAATGTATCATTTTCAAAGGCTGCAAAAAATTGTAATGGGTTTATTTTAGGAGGGGAAATGACCATTAATCATCAAATATGTTTCTATTTAAAAACAATTTTTTTAAGTGCAAAATGTTTAAACCTCCATAGCACACTCCAGCTATTAGCCCAGGTTCACTCCACAGTCAGGAGGTAATTGCCCTGGGTTTTACAGATGGGAAAAAACCTACGGGAGAGTTCCATGAATTGCCAAAGGGCACTTCAGCATTAAGTTCTCTGACCTCTGGCCTCTGGCCTCTGGCCTAGTTGGTCATCCTTAGTTATTTCATAAACATGCATGTGTCTGCTGAGCAGTGACTCCATAGGCTTTGAAAAGTTCTCCTTACCAGTTGGTCTGGAGGAGTCTTCTCATCTTGGGCATTAGGCAGAGGGTCAGAAGCAGGAGGGGGGCAGAGTGCCGACCTTCTCCCCGTCAGGACGCACAAGGTTCAAAGCCAAGATCATCTTGGAAGTGTGGCTTCTCTTGTGTTCATAATGAGGGGTAATACCAGGGAGGGGTGAAGGGGGCAGTGTCAGGAGCCCACAGCAGATGTTGGGATGAGAGGGTACTGCCCACGGAGGATGCGGCCGGGCTTAAGCACTGCTGCTCAGCCTGTTTGGGTCGCAGACACCTCTGACTCCCTCCCTAGAAAATCCTAACTTTGGATCCCATTTCCTGAGGCTCTCAGACACCTGGAGGCTCCTCCACATGCCCCAGGTCAAGAGCCTGCCGTCACAAGCAATTCTCAAGTCAGACACCAATCTGCTGAGCTGTCTCATTTCTTCTAGAATGATTCAGTTCACAGAACCTCCAGCAGGGGCCACAGCCAGCAGCCATTCATCCAGTCGATCATTCAGCAAACATTGATTGAGCACCTACAGTGTGCCAGACACTGAGCTGGGTGCTGAAAATAGGGAATCATGGGAAGAGAGCAGCACTATGGGGCAGCTCAGACGTGCTGGGCCTCTTGCAGTGACCTCACCCACAGTGGTCTCACCCACAATGACCTCAGGGGCAATTACATCAGGGTTGACCTCTGACACACTGACACACACACAAACACACACACACACACACACACACACGTAATGCTCAAGTCTCACCATCTCATACTGGTTGTCCTGAGTATGTGTCCTCTGAGGACATTGAGTCACAGCAGATGTCACTTTGAGAATTATTAGCTGGCTCTACCCTGTCTCTGTGCTTGTAATGCATGCTTTCTTCATCTTCCTGTCTCTCTCCTCTTTTCCTGGTGTTCTTCGTCACATCTTCCTGTCATACCTTCTGCCTTCTCTCAGCTCTAGGGCCCCATTCCGCCAAAGGAGGAAAAAGTCCTGCTTATGACCCTGAGTCACCAGTTCCATATGGGCGAAGGGGAGGAGCAAGGGAATGGGCAGGGACATGGATGTAGTCAGGAAAATAGAGTTGCCTACTCAAAACACTTGTTTCAGAAATTTCGCATTTAGTGCATCTTGCTGCTGTTACCTTAGAGAAGGGAAGACGGCAGCTAGAAGAGACCCCCCCCCCCCCCAGACAGATGGGCACTCTCAGTGGATTTAAGGCTAAAGTTCTAGGGTCCCGTTTGCATCATAATTACACTAAGAGCCCCAGGAGCCTTGAATGCCTCAAAGCCTTAGGCAGTTGAGGCAAGTGTAAACATCCACATAAACATGGACTACAGAGATGCTGTAGGATGGCTGTTTGGAGTAGAAGAGTCCACATTAGTTACAGCCTGGGTACAGCTTCCTCGCCTAATGCATGTCATTCATATTCCCCAAGCAATTGTCAATAGGGTTGAAATGACCGCCCCCATGTCCTTATATTCAGGAAACTGATGAACTCTGAGGCTGTAGTCTCCAAAATGCCAGGGGCCAGGCAAGGTTCACCCAGAGTGGCCACCTGTCAAGCTGCAACTTCCATGGAACAGAACTTCCTTAGGACTCCAGGTGAATTACAAAATATTTTCCTCCTAACTTGGGATCTGGCCCCTCTCCTGTTTTGCCTCCTTATTATCTTTTTTTTTTTTTTTTTCAAGGAAACAAAGAAATAAAAAAAGAATGTATGGCCATGGAAACAACTTTCTTTCCAAAGCAGTAATTTGTCTAGTAGTTTGATTAAAATGTCTTCAGAGTTTTATGAGTCTTTCTTGACTGGTGGGGGGCACAGGAAGGGGGGTGTACTTTTGGCAAAATGCTCATTCTTTCCGTTTTACTTGGTAAATTTAAACAACAGAAATTGATACCCTAGTCTAAAACTTCACATACCTTCTAAAGGATGCAATTTGCACCTCCTACGCATTGCAGAAGGACCAGCCTTACTTGCAAAGAGCTTTGCAATCGCTGTCTCGCCTGACAGTCTGGGAGGCAGCACGTGATTGTTACCTTTTACAGATCGGGAAAATGAGGCAAGAAGTCAGACAGAAGTGGAAGAACAAGGTTTCAGTATCTCCCAAGGTTCAGTCCCTTCCCTTCTTTCCCTTCGTTTTTTAAGTCACTACTTCCCTTCCCGCCACAGCCCGAAATGACTTTTCTCCTGACTCCTGTTGAACTGCTGCCTGAACAGTGCGTCTGTCCACTAGTCACGGAATACCTTGCTCGGTAAATGCTGCGTCATGTTCTAACTTTTTCTTTATGTCTTGTTTCTTCAACTGAATCTGAAGCTTTTGGGGGGCAAGAATCAAGTCTTAAGCATCTTTGTGCCCTCACACCAGCCAGCATATAGGAGACTAGACAATATATGCTCATGTGATTTTTTTTTTTTTTTATCCTCACCCGAGGACATTTTTGCATTTTTATCTTCAGATAGAGTGGGAGGAAGAGGAGGAGGAAGAGAGAGAGAAACATCGATGTGAGATAGACACATCGAGTGATTGCCACCCACACGACCCCAACCAGGGCCGGGGACAAACTGCAACCGAGGTACGTGCCCTTAGCAAGAACCGAACCCGGGTCTCTCCGGTCCGCGGGCCTACGCTCTAACCGCTGAGTCAAACCAGCCAGGGCGCTCATGTGATTTTTATTTGGATTTTTTTCCCTTTCATCTCAGAAGACACAGACACCTGCAGTTAAAAAAAAAAAAATCAAATACATAGATATATAAAGTTGAAAATGAAACCTTGGGCGGGAGTGCATAGGAGTGCATATAACTTGGTATCAATCTGTCTTCCTTAGCACGAGAAAATATTTACATTTACTTTACAGATTTCAGTTCCCTTTGTTAATAATGCATTCTCTTATCCAGTGAAACTCGTGGGTCATGTGGATCCTATCCTCTCTGCACAAAGTAACACATTAAAATCAACTTTTAATGGATCACACAGAACCATCAAAATCAACTGAATAGCAAATAATGAAATAACCTTGAAAAGTATAAATATATGTAAGTAGTATAAACTATATTCATTGTCAACGCTTTCTTCTATTTTCCTCTTTAAAGACACACAAACTCAGACTTTTCCCCACACCTTAAATAACTGACAACAGAACCCCAACAGGATCTTCAGAGATACTGCGGTGAGATGGCCCTGCATCCAGGAAGACTGCTCAAAATATTCAGGACACACATCTTTCTATCACGTTCTCAAACATTCAATGTAGCGTTTTAGTCTACACATTCAGCCTTGTAATTCAGTGTAAACCCTACGAGTCTGTCCAAGTGGACTCCAGGTCCCTGTCGTATAGTTTTCCTGTGGACTGTCCTCCGCTCGGCTGGCCTTTACCACCCAGCCACTTCCACCCACATTCATGGCCACACCCCGGGACTGCTCTGTCCTGAAATCTGCACCGCCCTGTAGCCTCCTGCCCTGCTCTCACCACACCTGGTTTTTGACAGTCCATAGTCCTCTAAGGCCACAAAACGTTTCCTTCTAAACCCCTGTGTCCCTGCTGGCCGCATTTCCTTCCGACTCTTACCGGCTCACACCTCACTTTTCTGCTGCATCTGACTGGCAACCGCCCCCTTCGGCAGGTCAGACTCATCCTCCTTCAGCTCTGCCCGTGCGGAGGCGGGGGAGCCGCATTTGCTGGGGCCGCTGTCTATTCAGTTTCTAATCTCGGTTGGGCCGAAGCACCTCTTCACATTTCTTCCACTTTTCCTTGATCAGCTCATCTCCCATATCCTCCCATTCGACCTAGCCTGCTACTTCATCAAAGACCTACGGTGCCTTAGGGTTAGCTCTCTCAACGTTCCACTTCCGAAAAGGCTCCCCTCCTGGCTGCTGCGACACCACCGCTTCCACCTCCAGACCCATTCCTCTCCTCCTTCTCTGGGAATGTCTGCTTTCATCCATCCCTGCACTTCTGCCTGCTGTTCCCCAGGACTCCGTCCTCTGTCCACTGCCTTCTCCACTCCGCGTTCAGCCTAGGCATCAGACTACTCATTGTTCTAACTACCACCTCTATGTGGATGACTCCCAGATTCCTATCCCAGCCACTCATCTTCCCAGACCTTCAGACTCGCAGTCAGTTGGCTGATGGACACCTTAAAATCAATATATCATCTTGGCCTGCATGCCAATCCTTCCTCTTACATTCCCCAGATCCATAATGACACCAGAACTACAGAAGTCATTCTAGTCTCTTCTACCTCATTCATTTCCCATAACCAGTTGATCAAAGTCATTAAACTTCAAACCTATCTTCTCCTCTTCAGTCCTGATGTTCACTGTTTTCCTGCATGTCTGGTCTGCTCTCATCTGGACTACCATGATAGCTTCCTGCCATCCAGCCTCAAGTCTATAATCCACCAAGCTGCCATGGCAACCCATTCAAAAGGCAAATCTAACCATTTTCCCATACTCTTTACCAGCTCCCCATTAACTAGAGCTTATACTCTAAGTCCTCACATAGTGTACCTGGCTCTTCATAGCCTGGTCCCCAACTATGTCACTCAACTCTCCATGCCATGCTTTATACTAGATTAACAGTGAATGGCTTGGATTTACAAGCATACACTGTTCAATGCATTAACACTCATCTTCCTTTGCCTACAATGCCCCTCTCCTTCTCTCCTTCCTAATCATCGTTTAAGTCCTACTCATCATTCAATTCAGGTGATGTCCAAGAAGCCTTGTGCTGACCTCCCCTCTTCTCACATGCCCTAAGAAGCTATTTTCTGTGATCTCCCAACTCTCTGTCGTGGCATTCATCATCTGATACTGACATTGCCTCCACTCACATCCATATCCCCTTCTAGATGATATGCATCCCTAAGGTTGGGACTATATTTTACTATCCTTGATACTGCAGATCAGCCCAGTATCAGATGCAAAAAAGGTCGTCAACACATGTGGCTTCCACAGAACACACATCTTCAGTAAAGCTGACCCAGGCAGCCCCGGCACTGAGGAAAAGGGAAATTCATTACTTCTGTGATGACCCTGCAGTGTCCCAGGGATGAACACTTGGTTATTCCACCTCCTCTGTGTCAGAATCACATGCAATCTGACTTTTATAAACTTGAAATAACATATGTGATCAGCCAAAACTGAGTAGTCTGTCCTCAAAAATTCACTGGAAGATACGCTGTATCGGTTATTTCTCTTAGGCTAGATTGAAATCGGTAAACAATGATATTACCCAAAACAGCAAGAAGTTCAAATAATCAAGGATTTTGTTGTGTGTTTTTTAATGAATATCCTTTGAATTTCATAGTTTCCTCATTTCCCTTGATCCCTTTGTTTTCTTTTAAATACAGTAATTTGTCTTAAAAAGGAATTTGCTATTAAGATTGATTCTTTTGATCACATTCAACTTCATTTTTGATTAATTCCTGAATGGTAGCACACTCTGAGACTGTCTCACAGATTTCACCAAGAGCCTTTCTCTTCATTGTTTGATATCACTAAGTGGATATGTGTGATAAAACTGGAATATATGACCAAATGCAGTCATAAAAGTGATCAAAGAATATAGCATGTTTATTAATTTTTAAAGGTGTTTCTGACAATGAGTCAGTTGACTTAGTTTTTAATCCACACATGGAAATATCCTTCTCTTGCCTATGAAGTTAGCATTATCATTCCATTTTACAGGTGATAAAATTAAGGTTCAAAAATTTAAGTAACTTGTCCAAGCAGTGACCGGTTTCCATCCTCTCTCTGGTCCAAAATCCAAGTTCATAACACCAGGCGGTACTGCCTGTTATCACAAGAGGACAGAAGGGGTGTAAAGTAAGTCTCATTATGATTAAAGAAGACAGTTAAAATTTTAGAAATACTATGAACAAGTTCCACAAATAATTACCTCTCTGAAATTCTAATGTCTCACTGGTAACTAAAGTTTCACTGGTAAAATAAACTTGTAGTGTTGGTCAGGAACCCATTCTGCCTACACTGTAACAACCATTGCAGTTAGGAGATACACACCCTTTGTTCTTCACTCTCTTACAAACTTTTCCACACTGCACTCCAACTTACAGGTCCTCTCTTCTGCTCATTAACAATGAGGCACCCTGAGAGGAGGAAGGCACGGGAAGGTAAAAGCGGGAGTTCAATCCCTTTCACCCCCAAGCTCACATCCCTCCTCCACTCAAACACAGTTAAACCTATTCTCCCCAGATACTGTTTTGAACAGGCTGGGAGAAATGCTGCTAATGTGAAACCAAACAGAATTCCATAAAAAAAAAAAAAAAAAAATCCCACCTGTTGCAGCCTCTGAACTGGGTTTCAAAAGCTATCCAGGTGGGGTCACCTGTGGTCTCCCGGGGTCTTTAAACATGGAATGAGTCCTATTTCCCCATGCATGGAAATCATGGGCAAACACAGCCGTGTGCGTGAGATGCACAGGTCTGGCCTGCTTGTTCTTTCTGAGTGGCTGTTCCAATCCCTTGCTCTGCCCTATAGTTCTGGTATCCAAGGTGTTCGGTGTACACACGCGCTGCTCCACAGTGCACATTCTAGTGACTTCTGTGATGTTAAAAAATATAACTAGAGCTTCCAAGCATGGTTCCAGATTAACTAAATCATATGCTTATTTCTTAAATTCCTCAGGCCCCTGGAGGCCAAGGAGACTGGGCAACTGAAGAAGAAAACAGAAGAAAGTAGATCTTCCCTTTCTTTTGCTTTTAAATTAACTAGTATTCTTATGTTATCCAACAATACAAATCCCCTATTTCCCTTTCCTCAAAATAAAAATAAACCCACACATACTTTCTTTAAGAAATGTAAATATTTTGTTCCAGGATACCTTTTAGCCATGAGGCAAAAAAATATTAATAGTAATAATAATCCCATTTACTCAACCCAAATTCTTCCTGTTCCCTTTTGAGCGGTATAAGAAAACATTTTCAGACAAACAATATAACATTATTTGGTATGTGAATGTTCTTGTTCCCAAATGGTAAGGTAATATAATGCTATATACACCATATAAAGTGATGCAGCAATTATATGGTGTTCCCAGTAAGAATTCTTATTTCACAGCTTGTAAAACTCCCTCTGGTGGTTTTGATATTACCCAAGCCTCCTGTATTATTTACAATAGCCAAGACATAACCTGAGTGTCCTCTGATGACGACTGGACAAAGAAGACGTCACATGTATACAGTGGAATACTACTCAGTCATAAAAAAAAAGATGAAATATTGCCATTTGCGACAACATGGATAGACCTCGAGAGTATTATGTTAAGTGAAATAAGTCAAACAGAAGAGGGTAAGAACCATATTTCACTCACATGTGGGGTATAAAACAAAAAGCAAATGAACAAACAAAACAAACTCATAGACAAAACTCATAAATACAGACAACCAGACGGGGAGGGGGTAGGGAGGACAAAGAGGGTAAAGTTACCCCAATACATTTAATAAAAATTTTACAAACATGAAAAAATAAAAACACACTTTTAAAAAGACCTACGCTGAGCAACAGCACTGTCCAAGAGAACTCTCTGCAATGATGGAAATGTTCCACATCCGAGACACCCAGCATGGTGGCCACTGGCCACATATGGCAACTACTGGGATCTTGAAATGTGGCTAATGTGATGGAGGATCCGAATTTTTAACTTCATTTTAATTCAATTGAAACTTAGGTAGCCACATGTGGCTAGTGGCAGGACAATTCCAAAATGTCTTAAGCTTTTCAGTGTTCAGCCATCATCTTTTTAAAAGAAAACTGGGACACAGACAGTCTCTAAAGTAGATCAGTCTAGTTGACATCTCTAAAGAATTTCTGTCTCAGAGTATACATGTACTCTACCTCCATGCTGGTGGAAAGCAGTTCCACAGTGGTGTAACACTACTCAGAAAACCTTACACCTGCAGTATCTCCGCTCAGGGAAGTTCTCATGCAAATAGAAAGTGTTAACATTACCATAGGTTTTAAAATATTAAAGTGTTCTCTGGGAAAAAGAAACCCAAATGAATTAAGCCAATAATGTGAAACATTTTATTTTATTCTTCACAGATATAATTTTCAGGCTCTGATACCCCTGAGTTGATAGTCTTGCTCCAGGACTGTCATCTAAAACTAGGGACTCAGAAGAAGGGACATTAGGATGTCCACTTGAGTTGTGGCTGCTGGACCATGGCTTGAACTGCTAATACTCAGCCCTGCCCCAGAATATTTGTGGTCATCACAAACAGGAAGCTGAGGTCATCTGGAGGTTTGCTCATTTTTTAATTCAGTCCCTCATTTAACAAACATTTCATAAGCAACTACTTACTATATGTCAAGCATCCAGCTAAACACAAAAGAATATGAACTTGACTGACACACAGTTTCTGCCCTTCAGCACTTATGTTGGAAGGCAAGACACACAAATAGATCATAATCCAACATGGTAAGTGCATGATGAGCACAGAGAATTATAGCATTCTATGGAAAGCTACCTAACCTATCCTGGGAGAGTCAGGGAAGGCTTCTTGGGGTAGGTGGCACTTGAGCTGAGTCCTCAGAATGAGGAGGAGTTAGTGAGACAAAATCAGGAATGAAAGCATTCCAGGCAGTGTGGTTAACAAGGTGACATACAGCTTAAACAGCAGGGAGTCACTAGAGGACTTCAACCAGGGGAGAAGCCATCTGGTACAATACTGGATTTACAGGAACAAAGAAAGGCAGGACACGGTGGCTTTATCTTGAAGAGCAACAGTGAGGATCTGCATGCAAGTGGTGGTTGTGAGAATCAAGAGGAAAGTCAGAAATTTCCAGAACTAGCAAATACAGAGTAATTAGAAATCAGCCATACTGGGTGACTGGTGGATACAGGAGCTCAAGAAAGCAGGCAGTAAGGATGACTAAATGGATAAGGGTAACTAAAGAGACCACACCACCAGTAGCTGCTAACATTTTTTGCATTCTTATTCTGAGCCAGGCCCTGTGGATGCATTAGGGTCTATCTCATAAGAACCTTCTGAGGCAGGTACTTTTTTTACCCCCACTTTTAAAAAAAGGAAAGACACAGAGACTTGGCAATTAAATGAGTTGTTCACGATCAAACATCAGCAAGTGTCAGAGCCACATTTCAAATCCATCTCTGAGTCCACAGCTCAAAACTTCAACATGCAAATACAGTCTCTGAAGACAGAAGTGGGAGGCTTAGGGGGAAAGGTGGTGCACTCAGCCTCTGTACATTTAGGATCCTTTCAGATACATGTGCTAACCAGCAGGTGCTGGGCACCATGCTGCAGTGCAAGGCAGGCACCTGGGGGTATGGCACATAAATGGTGATGAAAACCCAGTGAGCCTATGAAGCCTGAAGCCAAAGTATGTGAGAAGAGAAGGGCTGTACCCCCAGAACTGAACTCCAACAGCAAGGGTGAGTCAAGGAAGAGAAGCATGGACCATCCCCTCTAGAAGCCCAAGACTCTTACAGAAGAGAGTGAATAAGGTGCATTGAACGCAACAAGGAGGTTCGAACAGTAAGGACTATAGCACATTCACTGGATTTGAGAAACAGGTCATCAGTAAATATGAGAAATGCAAAAAGGGGAAATACTGAGAACATTTCACAGCCAAAGGGAAAGAGACAGTAAACAAAAGGTTGAACACTGGAGCGCGAGGGAGGCACGATGACAGCATCAAGCCTAGGAGGAAGCAGGAGGGGATGGGAGGAACCTGGAGAAGAACAGGGGAGGGTAACTGACTAGACATATGTTTGCAGGCATCAGGACAGGAAATTTAGAGAGATCATTCTAGGAAGTGTCGAGTTTTTTAATGAACTCAAGTGCAAAGTCATCTGAGTGGAGAGGCCTTCTGGAGAAGGGTAACTGCTCGGAGTAATTGGTAGACTGGGGGAACATGGACAGGACCAACCTACCCAGGTGCAAATCTCCCCTGCATGACTTGGAGGCTCAGGTGCGGGTGTGGAGAAGGTAGTCCAGACTTCAGCTAGGGCCTGGAGCACTGCCGTCCAGGGATGGCAGAAGTACAAATATACTATAAAATTGGGGGTACTGACCAGTCTTCAGATGGCCCATCATTCCCTAAAAAGCCTCTTTTTCACTGGTTGTCCACCAGAGTCTTCATTCTACTTCCAGGTTAGTTCTACCCATAGTAACAACAAACTAAAGAAGATAATCCTTTTTTCTCCCAAAGAGCTCCCAAGACAATGCTTAATAAATTGTCAAAATAACACTCCTGCTGCAGTTAAGTAACTTGACTCTTACTATGGAAGCTAATAAATTGCAACAAAAATCAACTGATATTCCAAACATGTCAGTGGCAAAGCCAGAAACAGCCTATAATAAGTCTTCGGCTCTCAAATTTCTCAGAAATTTGGCACAGGAGAATCCCAGTTCTCAAAATGTTGCTAGAATTATAATCAGTGGAGTCCAGGGCTCTGTGTGAGGGGAATAGCAGGGATCACAAGCAATCTAGATTCTGAAGCAACACAAAGATAAGTTAAATATAAGCTCCCCTCCTTGACAAAATGGCACAGTGCATCCGCTCAGGACAGCAACAACAGAAGTACAAGATGCCAACTCTCCCCCTCCTCCAAACCACCACTGCACTAGAGCTGGCAGCCTACAAAACAATGGCAATGTCAGGTCACCCTCCTGTTCCTTGCCCCCCTTCACTTCCTCTTTCAGCCTGGATGAGTTGTCATCTTTCCATGAAAGAATGCCAAGCGTTCAGTCCGTCTGACTGGCAGTTCCTGCTCTTCAGGTTCTCTGGATGCTTCAAAAGGGTGGCGATGTGTTACCGGAAAGACTACCCTCCCCAGCAAGCTGTTTTCCAGGCTTCCACCCCTAGTGAGTCACCTGCCAGTTTCTATCATGTACAAGGAGATCTATGATTAAAGGAGACTTCATTTGAGTCTCATGGGCCTGAGATCGTCTCTCTTGCAAGTGACACTTGTCAGGTCAGACTGGATTATACAGGTGTTTTGGTGGAAATCTTCCAGATTCCAGGTCAGCTGGAATGTGGAAGTGGCAACAAATAAAATCGTAACACAGCAATACTAACAATATTTAGTAACATTCTAAGAAATAAATTCAGAAGCCACCCATGAAGCAAACAGTAATTCAAAGCAACAGTTTTCAAGAGATTTCAATCTTGAACATGAGACTATAAAATCTTCCTTTAAAATTAGTGTATGATTTTAGTAAAAAGGTAAGAAAATAAATATTAGACCAATACTTATTTGATGATCATATTTTTTTAAAAAATCCTCCATTTGACCGAAGGGATCCATTAAAGCATACATACAAAAATGGATCTTCTAAAGGCTCCTACCAAAGTTTTATTAACAAGTCTCTTCCACACGAACTTGTATAAGACACCACTGGAGATCAAACCATCTTTTTCTTCAAGGAACTAACACTTTTTAAAGGGCATGAAGATCAAAATAGGTATAATTATCAGATAAGACCAGTTAGAGAAGTTCTGAAGAAGTAGATATTTTTTAACAAGAAAATAAAGATGTCAAAATAAATCCAAAAAGTAAATGTTAATGGTGTGTAATGCAATGACAGATAAAGAAGGATTTGCACAGAAAAGCAATAACATTAGTAGAAAAGAACTTAAAATGAATCCACTCCTAATGCATAATATGGGCAAACGTCACAATATAAGATACTGAATAAGATGTTGGCATTGGGATCGCCTCCAAGAATTTCATTGCAAAGGGGGAAAATGCTTATTTTCTATAAAGCACTTATACACCACTGAAATTATCAATCCAATTATTGTTCACCCCTAATGTTCTAAGTTTCTCAAAGCAGGGAACACATTCAAACCTTTGTTTATTTAATTCCTTTATTCTAGCATTCCTTTATTAGAGCTATTTGATTGTCTGGTATATGCCAGGTATAATGTACCAGGTATAGAGAATAAATCAGACATGAGACTTGTTCTCACAGTTTATGAGAAAAACAGATATGAAACAATCCCAGAATCACTGTGTATTTACAACTGTGATTAAAGGAGAGAGAAGAATACAGAAAACTTAATCTACTTTGGGGGACTCATAGAAGGCTCCTAGTGAAGTGGAATTTAAATGAAGAATAAACCAGGTGATAGGGAGAGAGCCCCAGGAAATGGACACAGCTCATGCATAGGCCCTAAAAATTCATCTTTGTATCTCCAGAGCCTTACACGTAGTACGGACTCAATAAGTGTTTATCGAATAAAGTTAAAGTCTTTATTGCATTCCAAAAAATCTTTCCTAAGATAACAACCCTTCGATATTGGGGAGTTTGGGGGAGTGGAGAGGAAGAGCTAAAAGCACACAGAAGTTTTATTTGTAACAAAAAAAAAAATTAGCAATGGCTACAGGAAAACAGCAACTTATGTAAAACAGTGACTAAAATAGCATGCAGCTATCATGCAGCAACCTACAAAATGATCATATAATCAAGTGGGAAAAGATAACAAATGCATTTTGATCAGAAATATGGAAAAGTGTGAAATTTAAAAATAATATAAGCCCTTAACGTATTGACTGATAAAATGAATAAATTGTCAATCATCCCATTTCACTGCATACATAACAATGCAGGTTCCTTCTATTTCAAAAACAAACAAACAAACCTTCCAGCCAATTTTCAGACAAAACCCATTCCCAGCAAATCCATTCCTTTCCAGCTTCCTAAGAATCGCAAGGTTACTTCAATAACACCTCATATTGCTGTAAGGCCTGCCTTCTCCCGAACTCGTTAATGAAACTTTGGTAGGAGCCTTTAGAAGATCCATTTTTGTATGTATGCTTCAATGGATCCCGCTGGTCGGCGCTCAGCCCGCGCTCCCTCCCCAGCAGCCACGTGACGTGCTTTACAAAGCCCGAGGAAGGACGGTCCCGACTTCCCACATGGGACCATTTCCACCCCTGAATTTGTAATTACTCTCACATATTTTTAAATTTTTTTTCTAATACTATTATCTAGTAAAAAATTTTAAATATATGTGAAATATAAACAAATTACAAACGTTTGTAAAATCGAGAAGTCATTCAAATCTCAGTCCTAACATAAACCCTGTTATAGACTTGTTAAGTGTGTTCTAGCTATTCCATGACTATTTTATATATTTTTCTGACTATAAATTATACATGCTTACTAGAAAAAATATATATAATTTGGAAAATAAGTCTATAATCTCTCCACTGTCTACCCAAGAAAACCATTGCTAAGAGTCTGGTGCATAATTTTCCAGATTTTTTCCCCCTTTGGCTCTACAGGTCCACAATCTCTTATCTATAACCCTGATATTCAAAAAGCTCCAAAATTTTCCAAATTTTTGAAACATTTGTTGACAAAATCTGACCTAACCTGGCTTGAGGCAATTTGCAACCTTTATCCCACTTAGTGTGAATATTCATGTTTCACAGCAGAATCATGTTTTTTATTACAGGTGCCATCCCAGCCCCCAGGAGAGGTATCTTTCAATAGCTGGTACATGGCCCTATTTAAAATAGAAGAATCCTGAACTCAGAAGCACATCTGACCCCAAGAGTTAAAATAAAAGCTGTGGACTTGCACTGATGTTACTATCACAATCATCATCATTTCAGAGGTAGATCATACCATGCATACTTCTCTGCAGGTAGATTTTCTAATCAATCAGGGCCATCGTTCCACAGCAATTTGCTGTGTTCTTTAAGAGCCACGGGGGCATGGGTGAGGAGGTAAAAGGATAAGAAGAATGAGGAGAACCCTGATTTTAAGAAAAGGGTAAATAATTGAAAAATCAGACCTACAAAAATGGTGAAGGAGGAAGTCTACAAGTGGAGAGTGGATATCACAGACTGCAGAGCTAGAAAAAAAAACCTTAGCGGTAGCGGCCTGATTCTTTTGTCTATAAGATCACCTCCACATACACAGAAGTGATGATTTCCCTGCGTTCACACAGCTAGTGAGCAGCTGACCTGGGCCTGGAACTGCAGAGTCCTAGTTCCCCACTCTTGCTACCCCTCAGCGGAGAGCTCGGAGTCTCTGCACCCCAGCAGTGTGGGCCACATGGTGCCTGAAAACTGTGAAAGCAACTTTCCTGTGAGGGAGCACAGATGACTCCCGGGGCTGGCCCAAGCTGTTCGTGTTCAAGTTTGCTCGCCTGGCATTGGGAGGGGCCGTCCAAACATAATAGCCAGTATTTTAACAGTTTTATAGCTAAACAGAAAGAGATAGGAGAAGCCATCTTCAATTACTAAAAATTCAAATTGGATGTACAAATTTGGGTCATTTTTTCCTCCAGTACCAGCCACAACGTGCTAAAAGCATTTTTCATTACTAATCTTGAGTTCTCTCTTGGGGCCCCAAAGAGCTAAACCTGTATCAGAGAAGAGAATGATGACACTATTCTACTAACTGGAACCCACCCACGCTGAACGGCTCTCCCTCAACACCCACCTCACAGCACCTCCAACTACCACCTGGTTCACTCAGACATGTCCCTCCCAACAAGCAAGTGTGCTTTTGTTTACGTAGAGTAAATCCTAAATGTCCACCCGCATCCAAATCCTAAAATTCAGAATACAGAAAAGGAAAGAAGGTGGGAAGAAAGACTAAAGCTACTGAATGTTGGTCTGCCCTTCCCACTCCTCCTCCCCAACACGCCCCCCATCACCACGTCCACACCCAGCTCCCAGTCTTTCCTGCAGGAAGGGTGGCAGAATGCATCTCTGCAGGACCGTGGTTAGAAGCGCCATCTGTGAGGATGAAGACTTATAAACACCTTCCTCCAGAACCCCATGGCCCTCCCTACCTCCACCCGCAAAGTCAGCGGGTTAAGTCACAGCGACGCAGCCCTCTCTCAACACACCTGGCGCTACAGCCCAATCGATTATTTGAGGGAATCAGCAGCTAACTTAAAGCCTTTGAACAGAGTATTGTTTCAAGAAAGCACTGCAAATCTTAAATAAACACTACTTCAACCGTGGGGATTAAGAGATTAAAAACGTGTGGTGGACCCAGGTACCCTGGGATCCTAACATACAAAGCAAAGCGGTGCTTCATTAAAGGCACAAGGTGACGAGAAGCACCGGAACCGGCCCGTTTCCTTGGCTGAGCCGATGTGAGACAGACTAGCTATTACAGGGAGAGAAGACAATCACCGGCCCTCCCTCAACAGAAATGTTTGCCAGCCCCGGACACTAAGGGACCGGTCCTCTGAGCACTGTGAGATGGAGGTCAGCGCGGTGACGGGAATTACATGAGGGCCCACGCTAAGAGGAGGGCTTTTTAAATATACTGACAACAGTCCCTTCTCTCCCTCCCCAGGATGCTGAGGAAAGAGCAGGTGCAGAGCGCTTTGGGCTCCCCGGTGAGACAGATGACAGATGTCGGGAAGAGGGGACACTCTTGTGTCTTCAAGAGGTACGGGACTCCGGTGGTGAGGGGCGAACTCTGCGGCAGTTTCCAGTTCCGTTTCGAAATGACCCTGAGAGGCAATGAGGTGTGCTTAGCCTCTCCAGAGGAGCCGGCAGACAAGGCATAAACACTGCTCGAGTCAGAGTAAGTAATTCTTACCTTCTGTAAGCCATAGATCTAATATCTGTCAGTTCCCTTCTCTCTGTTTTTATACCATTCGTCTACAAAATGGGCCAAGCAAATGCTTACGCTGGCGGTTTTCTGGGAACCAGTGGCTGACAAGTGGCCTGTGGACAGGCCACTGTCTCCACCACAGTCCTGAGTGGCCAGGGATGCGGAGGGGTAGGAGAGAGAAGAGTGAGGGGCAGAGGTGAGAGGGGAGGGAGGAAGGGAGGCGACACGAACAGGAGTGAACTTGAGAACGAGAGACAAAATACAAAGCACTGTGCAAATGTTGGTCATCTTGCCAGCTCTGCATTCCCACAGCACGTTACATAGACCTTTTGGGGACATTTGTAACATAGTTTGACATATGTCTGTGTATGGTTACCTTATTCATCTCTGTATCCCAAGCACCATCCTGGCATCTCAATGACACTATCTATATGCAGATTTGTGACGCAGTCCTGAACACAGGAATGAACACATTCTTGGGCATCAGCTGGGATTTCTGAGGTGACAAGCCTCGCTCCCCATCCCCTACCAGAGTCCAAAGGGTTTCAGCCGGCTCTCTCCGCAGGAGACAGCGCACCCCCTGAGCACTGGAGAACCAGGTTTGAGCTCAGACTCTCCCCAGGGGTATGTTTCCGGTCAAGTTATCTAACCTCTCAGAACCTCCATTTTCTCATCTATAAAATGGGGATAATGTCTACCTCACCAGGATTGGTGGGAGAATAAATAACAAATATTAAGGACTGGGGGGCAGTCAAAAGTTATACACAGGTTGTCGGCTGTGTAAGGGGGTCAGTGCCCCAACCCCTGCATTGTGCAAGGGTCAACTGAGTTATGTGCCAGGCAGAGGTGCCAGTCGCGATGGAAGCATAAAGTGGGGGTGGGGGTTAACCTTAACTCAGCCTGGAGGACTCACAGGGAAGATATCAATCAAGGTCTAATGAAAGCTTCTGGTGACTGTGACAGAAGGGAGGAGAGGAAATATAGGTCAGCCACGTAAATTACCTACGCAAGCCCACACATTAGAAGTAGAGGCAAAGCTTTAGTTTCCTTCCATCTGCCAACAAACCTTGTCTTACACCTCCCACCTGTCCGGGCGCCACACATGGTTCAAATGGCCTCATGCTTTCAGCCACCCAGTCCTTTCCTTCCACTCATTCAAAATGCACTTTCTGGCCACGCACCTCCAGAGCACGCTTTCTGGCCGGTGGCTGCGCGGACTAAGCATCGATTGTCCCATGCACCTAAAGGCCCCGGTTTGATTCCCAGGCGCATGCCCAGAGTGCAGGCTCCATCCCCAGTAGGGGACGTGCAGGAGGCAGCTGACTGATGTCCTGCTTTCATATGGATGTTTCTCTCTTTTTCCCCTTGCTCTC
The DNA here is from genome assembly GCF_014108415.1 of Molossus molossus. NCBI lineage: Eukaryota > Metazoa > Chordata > Mammalia > Chiroptera > Molossidae > Molossus > Molossus molossus. Next base: position 215,895,151 of record NW_023425344.1, on the reverse strand, counting down.
TCTCTAAAGAGCAACAACAAAAATACTTTAATAAATAAATAATAAAGTAGGGTGAGCCTTGACGACTCACCGGAAACACAGAGACAATCAGTTCTCTCTCTGGCACCCTGCTCTGGCTGCGACACCCTCCCCCCAAAACACCAACTGGACAGTCTGCCATTCAGGAGGACATAAAAACGGATCAATGCTAACAAAATTGGAAGGCTGACCAGCAAATAAAAATTGGTCTGTCATGTCAGAAAGAGGAATGGGAAGGAGCCGGGAATTCCCCTGTGGGTTTCTACAGCTTCCTTGGCACCTGGATGAGTCAGCTTTGGGAACCGGTGAGACACTCTGCCCTCCCAGGCCTACTGACTCCCTCTCCTCACCCCGCTGCCCCAGCCAAGCTCATTAAAGTGTATTTAATCTGGTTCCCTGAAAACTCGGGGTCCTCTCTTCCTTTCCATTTTCACAAACAGTGGTTGCATCCTCCTCACCTCAGGACACTTCACTAACTGAACAAAGTTAGCACGCATGGTGTGAAAGAGTTTTAATATCTAACACCTCAGATCTGCCGGTACAAATTACTAATGAGGGTCATTACTACTTATGTTCGGCTTCTGGCATATAAAACAGAGGGAAGTATTATTAAACAAATTCTGATTAAAAAAAAAAAAAAAAAAGGACAAAGTACCTCTCTCGGAGGGGCCTACATTAACACCCTTCTGTTTAACACTGACCACCACTTAGGGGTGATTAAATCCAAGCTAAGAGCACAGACCTCCACAAAAGTGAGATTTTGGAATAAGCTACAGATGCTCCAACTGTGTCAGGCCCAGAACCACCACGATGAAGCCCGGCAGGAAAGAGGTGCTCTGGCTTACAACCGCCTGGGAGCGAGCCAGGACGGCGGCTGGCGGGGGAGGGGCGCGTGGGCAGACCCGTGCCTCACTTTCCATGCAGCCTTGAAGAGAACCAGAAAAATACACCGGCACAAGGAAATCGCTTTAAACCACAACACCCCATCCCCATGGCTCCAAAGAAGACAATTAAGTAAAAAGTAATTGCATTTTAAAGCAATTAAATTGCTATTCCCTCCTTTAACTTGGCACAAACCAAACAGCCTTAGATAAGCAGCCATATGACAGTGTCTCCTGAGTTTTCACCCAAGTCCCTTCACGGTTTGAGAAATACTACCTATCACTGGTGCCTCTCCCCACCAGCCCTCACCGCTCACCCTCCAACTTCAAAGGGACTGGAAGAAATGAGAGGAGGCAGAAAAGACAGTGACAGAAAGGTTTGCTCGTGCTTGCTTTGCTCGTGCAAGTCTGTTCCTTTGCAGAGCTCTGCAGCGAGGCATGCCAGACCAGGGTAAAATCTGCGGTCCCTAAAAGTACTTCTGTGTCTGGTTCCCTTACATGATAACCAACTTGACGGCAGAGGACCTATCTTTTTGTTTCTGCATGTCCCATGTCTAACACAAGCCCAGACACATAATAATTGCTCCAATAAAGTGGTGAACCGATTGGAAAAATAATAGTTAATTTTTAAATATCTCTAAAGGAGCAGGGGGAGCCATTGGTGTCGACTACAGGCTTCTGCACTGGAAATCCCATTGGCCACCTCGAGTTCCTCTTTGTAGAGTGTACCCGACAATTTACACAGTGCCCTTGTGCTGATCAATTGAATTATGACTTTACCTAGTAATTCAGGGTTTTATTAAGAGAGTATAAACTTAAAAGTAGCAGAAATGTATAGGGTAGCAAGCACCATGGTTGAGGGGAGGTCACCCCAGAGAAGGCCAATCAAGCTGGTGCTACATGAGCATTTGATACTTCGCCCCTTATGCTGCCGACACAAACACCACCTTCGGGGAAGCATGTGCTAGCCGGGGCCTGTCACCTGCTGCAGAAGCATACACGGCACATGGAAGCTGTCCTTCCTAAACCAGGGCTCTCTATAAACTCGACGACGATTAATCATTTCTCTCCCACTTTATCAGAAGTAAGAGACCTGTACCCTTAAAAGGCAAATATGCAGGAGTTCACCTCCAAGTTTTTCACTTTGCCTGTTAATCATCTAAAGCAGGTGTAATGCAGGCTCTCTGCTCCACCACTTACCTGGAACAATTATCTTACCTTCTCTGGGCCTCAGTCACCTCATAAAGGGGAGATATAGGAGAATCTATCTACTACTGACTAACCTGCTATTATTATTCATGATCCCACCGACCCTCCCACTGATCAGGTGTCTGCCGCCTGGAGCTCTGAGAGAAGGGACACGCTGAGACTCATGGTGGAGGATCCTTCCTTCCCTTCGACATGCATGGTGCACATGAGTTCCACCGCCGTCAGATTACTGCTTGAGGCTCTGTCAATCTGGTCTCCATATACAAATACTGAAAGTTTTAGTCTATCAATGGGGAAAGAATACAGTCGTCTTTCGTTTATCGCGGTTAATCCGTTCCAGACCCTAGCGGTTGCACCTGGCGGTGACGGATTCCTGGGGTGCTCGAATACATAGGCCTACAGTCCATACGTACAGTAATTTTAATTTTAATTGTAATACAGGGGTGTATAATTGACTCAGACAACTGAGCGCGTGCTGTATCATTTTCACTGACTCAATCAACTTTTTAATAGAAAAAACCGTGACAGAGTGAAGTGCGAAGTGGCGAGGGACGACTATACAAATGTCACACTACTCCTGTGTACTGGTCACCATTAACTAAGGCCATGGCGGGTAAGGCACCTAATGCAGGCCCCTCTCTTTTTACTTAAGGTCTAACACCTACCTAGTCTGACCCTAGCCGGGTAACTCAGTTGGTTGGACCATTGTCCTTATATGCTAAGGTTGTGGGTGCAATCCCCAGTCAGGGCATATACAAGAATCAACCAATGAATGCATCAATAAATGGAACAACAAATCGATATTTATCTCTCCCCTGCCCCTCCCCGCCTTCCTCTCTCTCTAAAAAAATTAATTAAATATAAATATATAAATGTAAATGTAAATATAAATATAGATCCACCCTACCTAGTGTGGGGATAGTAAGGATGAAGGAAGACTCTCACGTAAGACTTGAAAACAACCAGCTCGTGCCAGCCTCAGAGCGACCACAGTGACAGGAGACCCTGGAGAGAGACTGCCCATAGTGTGCTCACTAGAAAAGAGTTTGCAGGAGAAGTCATCTATATGTGAGTATTTTAGGATCTGCTACCCTAAAAGTAGTGGAAAGAGGAAAATTATTTGTTAGGAAATATACTAGAAAAGGGAACTGAGGGAGAATGAGTATGCAGCCTAGTACTGTGACAGGACCAGAAACGAGCCCTGAGCAGGCCTGAGAAGGTCGTTCTCTCAAGATTGAAACTGAAATACACCCCATGAAGCAGAACACTTCAGGAGCAAGTCGAGTCTGGCCTCCATCACTCAACTGGGAGTTCGAAACAGTCACTGGGATTAAAACACAAAAAATCTTTTGTCCTTGATGATCTCTAAGAGTCCTTAAGCTTCAGGGAGCTCGCAGCGTGGGTCTGGCTAGCAGGTGACACAGGCAGGCCATGGGAGCACCTTCGGGAAGTCACACACAGAGAGTTCCCCAGCAAAGAGCAGCAGGGTCAGCACGTTCATCAGAGCAGACCTGGGAGTGACCACTCCGCCCGTCTCATTCGTAAGCAAGCCTGTTGATTACAGGCCCAGCTGCTGCCCAGCTGCACCTGCTGCTGTCTGGCTGCGCCACAGCTGGCTTGCAGGCCTGAAAAAGAACAGGTCTGGTCACACAGCAGCCATCCAGCCTCTCCACCAGCTCTTTTTCTCTCAAGTAAGTTACTTACAAACGTTAAGCACTTCATTTAACAGATGGATAAAAACAGGGAGGGGGATGGAGATGACGATTAAATGTTACTAAAATCCCAGCTTGCAGCATGATAGACCTGTCACACAGCAGCTTATCTTCGTAGGAGCACCTGACACACATGGGCCCTTTGCCTGCCTCTGTTTGCGTCCCAGGACACTCCTGCATTGACGTGGCTGGGAAATGCCAGGCACCCCCTCCCCCGACTCCTGCCTCCCTTCCCAGGCTCGGTGGAGCTAGGTCTCTCACTTATTTCCCTTTCTTCTTCCTCACCCAGTGTCAGGAAGCTGCAACCATGGCGGCAGGTGTAGATGACATGAGAATTCTCAAAGCTGAGGGACCTTCCAGAGATCACCTAGCTCTCCGACGGCCTGAAACAAGGCCATCCTTTCCCGAGCCCACAAGCAAGCCATGGGCCTCAAATGACAAGCTTCACGGGGTTCCACTGGTAAAATGACATTATTTCAGGCCGATGAGAGGACATTACTAGATGTAGGAAGTCACTATCCAAAGGAGCCACCGTTACAAAATACAGACCAGTGGGGCATGAAGGTGACCGGGGTTCTGGGGGTGGAAGACTCACATTTAAGCACCGACTGTCAGGATCCTGGACCCGGGAGAAACCAAGGAGTTAGGCTATGCTTTCACACGAAGGTGGGAACCTCAAACACACTTGTTCTAAATCATCCAGATCAGTTTCCTGGTGCCAAATATAATTCCACTCAGCCTAACGAAGCTATGGACCAACTCTTTTTAAATGTCTTCACACTCATCAATATTTCTAAATCAATTTTTATGCTTTCACAGTGTGTCACGTGCTGTTACATAATGAATACTACTCAAAATATTGCTTGATTACAAAAAGAGATCAGGTCTTACTTTGACCCATTAGGTGTATGTTCCATGTTTAAGGCAAAAGTCTAAAGAACCTGACATTCTGCCCTGAATTGTCTAGGCCTTGTTCTAGCACAGCCCCAGAATAAATATCTCACCAATGTAAAACCTAAGATCTTCTTTTCCTTATAATCTAGTCTTTCCATAGTTGCATAAGAGAAAGCAATGGGCCTGAACACATAAGTCTCTCTTTCCAATCTAGTGTCTTATTCTTCAACAAACAGGTCACTATTTTTCTAAAAGGCCATTCTTTTGGAAGATCTCTTACTTGGGGTATAATCAGTTCAGATTCATTCATTTTTTAATTACAGTTCTATTAAAGCTTTCTCCAGACAGGACACTGGCCTCCAAGCCATTCCTCTGACTTATCAATCCAGATAACTAGATCCCTTTGACAACTGCTCCACCATAATGGCAACCGGGCAGTGACAGGAATCTAGTTAACAGCTGACTCTTCCAGGCCACTCTGCAAACACTCAGAAAAAAAGTAAAAGCAAGAAGTCTGTATGAGAAGACTCCGCGAACCAAGTAATTCACTTGGAACAATCTGCTGGTCCCTGGAGAAGCTGAGCGGGACAGACCTGCCTTGGTCAGAGGTAAGTTTCTCTGCTGTCTTAACAGGGACGCTCTCTGCAGTTCTCATATCCTCACACCTTCCACAGGGCCCTGTCCAATGTTAAACACTCAGTGACCCTCTGCTCATCTCCAACAGCTCATTTAAGGCAGCTGATGATCAGTTTCCAGGTGGTAATCAGTAACACTGGTTTGAAGACTCCACGGCGGACTGGGACACACTGGAGAGTTTGCAGTGAGAGACGGATGTGCAGCGAGGGCTAAGACGCCTCCGCCCACGGGCTCTGCCACACAGCTCCACACTGACACTGGCAAAGGGCAGTTCCTGCGGAAACACTGGCAGGCGGTCCTGCTGGTGGAAACAGGCCTCTGAAACAACAAAGGCGCCATTCCTATCGTAGGCAGCGACACAGTCCTATAGAACAGGGGTCTGGGCGGACCATTCAGAGCCCAAACCAAGATAATCACCAACTTCACATCCACGGAGATACAAATGTGTAATTAGTTAAAGCCTACAGATAGGACATATTCTGGTATTTTGAGATCTTCAAGCAGCTGCTCATTGACAAACTCATAATCAAGGGCATCTCGCCAAAGCTCATCTGCAGTTAGGGAAGGACAGACCACAGTGATCTACATTTATGTGAGTTAGGCTGATCATATTGCATGCTAATAAGTGCGTTAGCTCCACCTTCACCAACCCTCTGCTTGAATTTAATTACTAGTTTAGCCCTTGAAGAGGGCACTCCCTTCACCTGCAAATGAATTTGGCACTTGTGTTCAGAACAGAGTAGGGCATCTAGACTACATTCTGCCCCTCCCATGAGATAGCCCAGTTACACTACAGAGGCAGGCCACCAGGCTTAGAACCTCACAGGGCCACCCCACACAAGCCTCAACTATCACACTGACTTTTGCCACCTCCGGGGAAGAGAGAAAAACCCTTTCTCACCCCTCCCCTCAAGGCATCCAGTTCAACCATTTCTTCAGCACCTATCCGTGAACAGGAAATAAACAGAGACCAAAACAATCTTCCTGCCCTCATAAAGCAAGTTCCTGCCAATGGTATGAACCAGGTACAGTTTGCTTTCAAAAGTTATTTAAGTATTGTGATCCCTATGTCACATGACCCACAAGGGTAAACATCCGTGGAAAAAAATACAGATCCTCAAGTGGGAGACAGGGAAAGGAGTTTGTGCCACTTTTAACTTGGTTACTACTGATTTTCCCTGAAGCCTGAACTTGAATATCACCTCCTCCAGGAAGTCCTCCCCGAATTCCCAAGGCTCATAATCCCCTACCATCCTGCACACATTTCTATTCTACAGTGAACGCCCTCCTGGTGAAAGAGTGGGTGTATGCCACCCCCCTACTACAGGGTGAGTTTGTTGAGCACTGCACCGCTAGCACCTGACACAGTCTCTGGCCATAGCAGGAGCTCAGGGGCTGCTGTGAGCTGACACATGGAAGTGTGTGTGGGTACGTGCATCTGCGTGCCCAGGCCTGTTTGTGGTTACATGGAGAGGGACATATCTGTGCTATATAACTTCCTTCACCCCTATCTTTTCCAAGGTTACTAACAAGTCCTTGGTACAAAGGACTACCTGCTCTCCTCCCCCAATGGCTACTGGAAATGAAGGCAATTGGGCGAGAGCCCAAGCAAGAAGACCTGATTTGCTCATGTGTACCTAGATCATGGACTGAGAGATGAGAAGATGTAGGAGATGAAATGGGGAAGGCAGGAAAGGGCCAGATGACGGGAATCTTCCCAAGGAGCCTGACCTCTATAAGCAAAGGAAAGTCTTTGAAAGATTTCTAGCAGGAGGAAAGTTCGGGCTGAGTTTTAGACAGTTCGTCCAGGCAGCTCTGTGGAGGGTGGATTCGAGGGAGTAAGACCAGTTCCAAGGCTACTGTAATAATCCACCTATATGACAAGGACCTGAACGAGCGGGGTGCTGATGGGAAAAACTGACTCAGGAAGCCAGTTCAGAGGACTTAGCAATGGACTGAAATGGAGGAAGAGCTGAAGAGAGAGAAAAAACTCCACAATAATGCCTGAGTGACTGGATGGCAGTGAGACCCGTTCTGACTGGGAAAATGGGCAAGGAGCAGGTTGGGGTATGGATGGAGTATTTAATATTCTTTCTTTATTCATTTTAGAGAGAGAGGAAGGGAGGTAGACACATCCATGAGAGAGAACATTGATTGGCCACCTCCTGCATGCCCCACACTGGGTGGGGATCAGGCCCACAACCTGGGCATGTGCCCTGACCGGGAATCAAACCAGCGACTTCTTGGTGCCTGGGTCGATGCTCACCCACTAAGTCACAGCAGCCAGGAAAGATGGAGTACTTAATCATGTACAATATTGACTAAGCGATGCCTGAAGGATGTCTAAGTAAGTCTGCCCAGCAAGCATAGAAGACGTGAGACCCTGGACATGGTCCTGGACCTCCCTAAGCCACACTTTGCTCAGGCAGGAAATGCAGGTACGGAGGCAGCTGCTCATCCCTCGCTGTGGTGAGGACTGAAGGAGATGGAGCATAAAGCCCTGTGCCCCGAACCTGTCCCAGACCTAGAAGCAAGAATCCGGCTCAGGGACAAAGATGGGAGACCCAGCTTTGGAAGTCCTTAGCAGATGTGCTATATGGTTAAGACTAGGAAAACAGATAACGACACCTGGAATGAGAGAGAGAGACCAATATATGGAGAAAAGCCCAGGAGACACCAATGTTTAAGGAGATTAAGAGATGAGGTACAAAACAAACAAAAAAGTCGAGAATGTGCTCAAGTAGCAGAAAAGCAAGGGAGCAAAGCGTCTCAAAGGGAAGGTAGCAACCAAGACAAGTAAGTGATAGGAGCACACGGCCTCTCTCAGGTTTGTAGGACTGGTATTCACACGGGTGAGGCTGAGGGCAGCTCGCAGGGGAAGAAGAATGGAGTGGGGGCGGGGCAGGCAGGGGCAGACCGCTCTTTGGGGAAGTGTCTGAGCAGGAAAGGGGACAAACTGAGCCTCCCCTGGGAAGGGAAGGGCTCGTTTGGTGGAGTTGAGGATGCTGAGTGTTGAGAGAGATCCGGGTCTGTTTCTAAAGGGGAGTTGTCAGGGGGGGATGAAGGTACGGGAAAGGGACCGCCTGACCCGGGGAGGGCACAGAGGGGACCCGCACCAAGCAGGGGGAGGACTGGGTCTAACAGGAAGCTGCCCTCAGGAGAGTCTGCGGGGTCTGCCTCAGGTGGGGGCAGAAAGCTCACACCCGGCCGCTGGTTTTCCCGGAACTTCCTGGACCAGGAGTGCACCTGCCTACAGAGAATAATCTAGTGCTAGGACACAAGTTCCCCTGGTGAGAACCCCACTCCCCTCAGCTCTTCCAATAATGGCCCAAGCGGAAAACTGTAAGGAAGGCTGGGTCCTGCCCAGGGAGGGGAGGGGAGGGCAGAGCTGGCGGGCAAGGGGCTGAGGACAGTGGTGAGACCATTATCTTTTCTTCCGATTCTCTCGGTCGGTTTCTTCTTTTTTTACAGTTGAAGCAGGACTGTCAGTAGGTTGATTTGACTTCAAGAGGTAAATGGAAATATTCATGGGATAACATTTAGTATCTTAACAGGAAAATTTTACAGAATCATTATTTTCTGTCCTGTTTTAAAACAAAATTCTACATACACAAGTTCAACAGGACCAAATTACAGCAGAAGGAGCTGGCAGTGAGCCATCAGAAAGTCAGTGCAGAGAGAAGCGTGCACACTGGAGTCCTAATGGGGCAACGCAGGAATCACTTATTTTTATTTTTTTTGCTAGAACAGGATTTAAAAAAAAAAAAAAAAGCTAATGGCAACTACCACTTCGAGGTCACAGTTAAACCATGATCGCATTTACACCCTCACTGCTGGTGTCTTGTTCTTACCAAGGGCGGACCGTCCTCAGTATCTCCCCGACCTCCTGTGCACCAGAAGATGTAAGTCTCTCCGTTTTGCCTATTTTGAAAAGCACCTCTTATCACCTAAACAAAAGTTAACATTTTATTTTGGGAACCTGGGGTTCGACTAGTCCTTTCACACACCTTTTTCACTTATTTAAAATAGTCAGGGAATAAAAATCATTCTAGCATATTTATTTTCTCTCAGCTACTCCTGAGGCTGTTCTTAACTCTCTCTCTCTCTCTGTCTCTCTCTCTCTCTCTCTCTCTCACACACACACACACACACACACAGTATTAATGTCTATATCTGAAATATAAATTTTATGCAGAAAACCTTTCAGCAAAAGTGGATAACAGTGTGTGAATCCTGAATCAGACTCAAGACATGAGAAGAGTGAGAAATTTCTTCATCCTACCAATGTTTCCTGAATCCCTGCCATGTGACAGGCAGTTCGCCAGGGGCTAGGGGCGGTGGAGGGTCCCCAGTGCTCACACACAAAGCGGTACCCCTGGGCTGAAAGTAGCAGGTCAGGCTGAAGTGAGGGCAGACACCCAAGAACACATTCTTATTCACCCCCAGACTTTTGCAACAACAGTGCCCAGCCGATCAATGCAACCACAACCCAGGTACAGGATGTGCATGACAAGAAGGTGAGGAGGCCCAGCAGGGAGATTCAGAGATATCTTCTCCGCAGAGCCAAGGAGCTAACCCAGGCTTCTGAACAACCAAAACCAAGGCTGAGCTAAACATCAGTGCAGACACTGCTGGGCTTGACTACAGAACAAATGAAAGTTTGTTCTGAAAAGTTAAATATGTACACTTCAGACAACCTCTAACTTGACCACCATAAGAGATCCAGAACCCAAAACAAGTACCCAGTCAACAGATAAAGTTAGACATAATCAGCGCCAAGATAAGTCAATATAGAAGGAAAAACATATTTTCAGCAAACCAAATCAAAACTATTGGTGCCCTTGATTTTATCCATAAATCTACAAGTTCAAATGATGCATTTTAAAAGCTCTAGTTTTTCTCTTTGGAAGCATGACAATAATTCACTTTCAATGATTACATGTTCAAACTGAAATCAAGGGAACATCTTTTAATGCCAATTGAAAGAGGCTATTTACCATCATTTCCCTTAACTGAAACAGTGAAAATGCTCACTTCAGCTTTTGCAACTAAAAGATGAAGGACTTTTTGAAGTTCTTTGCAACTGCGTGTTGTAACTTTACTTCTTTCTGGTTGGTTATTCACACTAACTCAGAACTTGTCCAATATCATATGAGCAAACCAAGACTCAATTTCAAGATTTTCCATAAACTAACTTTGGCCAACACTATGGCTACAGTGACTCCAGCTTCATTTCCACGTATTCCTTGCAAGACCAGAATGCTCATATGTGTAGAATTTACCCCAAATCCCCGATTCGAGGGTAAGCAAACCATCTCCTCTTCCACCAGTAACCATCCTATTGATTTACACCCCCAGAATCTTAAACAAAAAGCAAAAACAAGAAGAATGAACTCAAAAACCCCTTATACACAATGGAATACTATGCAGCTGTAAGAAAGATAGATCTCTTATCCTTTGCGACAACATGGAGAGACCTGGAGAGCATTATCCTAAGCGAAACAAGTCAATCAGAGAAAGACAAATACCACATGATCTCACTTATTTGTGGAATATAATGAACAAAACAAACTGATGAACAAAATAGACCCAGAAACATAGAGGTAGGGTGCAGACTGACAAAGCTCAGAAGAGGGGGCCGGGGGGGGGGCGGGGAGAAGAGATAAACCATAGAACTTATATGCATGTATATGTAAACATGGACATAGACAACAATGCTGGGGATAGGGTGGGGGAGATCAGGAGGAGGGTGTCAATAGGGGGAAAAGGAGAACCATCTGTAACAAAAATAAATTAAAAAAAATTTTTTAGGATCCTAAAAAAAAACCCTTATAAAATTTTCTAATAGTTAAAAAAAACCTCTAAATTCTCTAAAATTAAAAACTCTAAAATTGTATGTAAATAAATGTCTTACTGTTTTCAGAGTTAGTTTCAGGAAAGGCTGGGCCCATAACTCCATATTTAGGTACTGGGGCCAAGTGATGGTAGGGGTGACGGTGACAATTTTTCTGCAGCGTACGTGTGTCATGCACTGGGCTAAACGGTTCACACAATTCCTCACTGTATTCTCACACAACCCTGCGAGGTAGGCACTCCATCATGATGAGAAAGCTGGGGCTGGCAGAAGTTAAATGGCCTCTGCTAATAAGAGGCAGACCTAATAGTTTAACCCCAATATGGCTGATACCCAACCATCACACTGTGATGCACTGAAAATTATGGTAGTTGGCCAATAAATATTCCTCAAAGCCTGTATTTGTGTACTATTCCTCTGTAACTGTAGATTCTGCATCTGGATTTATATGGCTTAGGCAAATGCTAATGTGTCTTTTTACAGTAAACACAGACAAATGGATATTGAAGGGGAGGTCAGAAATATTCTGGAAATCAGGGAGATGCCAAAAATAGACATCATCCAAAATTGTTCAAAATAGACAAAATTATTCAGAGTTAACTCACAAATAGTCCATAAAGTAAATGAGCTTTCAGCAGTAAGCAAGAATCAACTGTATCGTTATTCATCATTTTTGAGGTTTTATTTCCTTTATGATCACTGAAACCATGCTTATTAATTTTCATCCATAAATTCATAGTTTTGTTTTAAAAATCCACCTTGGGGCTCTATCAATTATTAAAATTATCCTATCCCTCTAAATAGTGAAACTTTCCACTAATACTTATGAGTCTATAGAAAACAAATATATCACTCAAAAATTTAAAAATGTGAAATAAGCTTTAGGGTTTTTGTTTCCTTTTCTCTCTTTAGAAAATATGGTGCTGAAGGAGGTAGAGTGTAAACAGGTGCTTCTGTGCCATCTGATTGGCACCAACAAGACTGGACCCTACCCTATCTCCAGAATACTTTTATTTTTTTTAATAGTTTATTGATTTTTAGGGAGAGAGAGAGAAACATTAATGTGAGAGTGTAACACTGATCAGCTGCCTCCTGCACACCCCCTACCGGGGATCGAGCCCCAAGCTGGGCATGTGCCTTTGACCAGAAATCAAACCAGCCAGGACCCCAGGAGACGTTTGCATCGCCACCCACACTGTCTAAGATGCAACCTTCTAAATGGCTTTCTTTGTCCAATATGATTATTTTCAGAAGGCCCTTGTCAAAATATTAATTTTCTTGGGAGATTAAAAGTAACCCAAGCTACCATTTCTTGAGGACCTATTTTGTGCTGGGCATGTTTCCGTATTCAATCTAATCTTCACACCAGTCCTAGGAGGTACTAACATTAGCACCATTTTCCAGAGTAGAAAACAGAGATCAAGGGACTCGCTCACTGTGGCAGAGCTGGGGTGACGCACCGAACTTGCTCACACACCGAGTCTACCCTCTTTCCACTGCTTCTGTTTGCTTCTCCACACATCAAGCCTGTCCCCACCTTCAGGCCCTTGCCTTCGCTGTTCCCTCCTTGGGGATGCCCTCTCTCTAATCTGCACATGGCTGGTGGCTACTTGTCACTCAAGTCTCAGCCAAAATGTCACCCTCAGCCAAAATGTCACCCTCTCTGGGAGTCCTTCGCTGTTCACTCTGGGTAAAGCAGTCACCTTGTCACACTCTATCACATCACCCTGTTTTAATTCTCCACTTGGCATCTGACCACCATTTGTTATTTTCATAATCACCTGCTTGCTTGCTCTTACGTACCTCTCCACCCCGGGGAGAAGTTCTGTGGGAGCCAGGATTCTGGGTGTTGTGTTCTCGTGCCCTATCTGTAACACCTGGGACCGAGTCGGACACACAGCAGGCCTCCATAACACCTATGAATGGCTTTCCCGCTGCCTCCGCCACACACTGAGATGATGTCCGGAAAATATCTTGGACTGAAGTCCAGAGAGCTAGATCCTAGCTTCACCTCTAAACTAGCTAGGGGGCTGTGCTGTGGACAACCTCCATTCTGCTGTTCCTACACCACCAGCTTGGTTCCCAAGATGTCGGCAAGGTGAGCTGGAACTCAAGAGAAGATCAGAAAAATCTTGTTGGGTCCGAGGGACCCAAGCCACAGGAGACCAGGGGTTACAGGGCAAGGGGAGCAGACAAGCATCACTGATTTAATCATCATTTTGTCTTGGACTAACCCAGTGGTTCACCATAATGCCCAGTACAGCTCAAATGTTTTAAGTATAGAGATAAAGCCCATCTCTTTTTACAGGGAAAAAGTTTCTATTAACAAAAGATACCAAGCCAAGGTCACTCAAACTGTCCTAGTTTTTTTTTTTTTTTAAACGCTTCATCTACTGCAAACCTCAAAGAAACCCCTTCAAAAACAGAGGCTTTTAAAAATACCTAAATAACAAAATCAAACAGGTCCCAAAATGGGTCATCATTTGGTGTACTTCACTAGGAGCCAGAGCGAGAATACATTTCTTTAAACACACCTTTTTCTCTAAAATTTATAGCTCCTCTATTCTACTGGTTGTCTTCCATAATTCCCTGAAGTGAAAATGTCCTCCAATTCAGGGGGAAATACTAGAACCATGCCTGGGGAATTAGAAATTAATAAAAGCCTTATTTTTGACATCTTTCAGTTGGGTTTTAACCTGAGGCCCTGTGTTCGTCAGGCCTCGGGGACCACTCCCCTGGCGACACTATTCCCAACATACTGTCAATATGCACATCTGTGCACTTTGCTAGAAGCAGGGTTCATAGCTTTCATCATCACTAAAGGGGTCCAGGGCCCAAAACCATTTTCAGAAGCATTGCTTCCGCCGAGAGCCTGTTCTCACCTCTTCTGTGCTGTGACGGAACAATGATCATGTAGGAAGCACTGAAGGGGTCCACAGCTCAGATTAATAAGTGCATTCTCTTTAGGGAAGTATGCTAATAGATTTATGACTTTTGGGTACTCTTCCAAAAATAATTTTAGCACCAAGAACAAATCTGAGCATCAGCAGAACAGTCTCCAGCAGCTATTTCAGAAGGGAGCAGATATTTTATTAACCAAAGGCGCCTTAGCCAGAACCACACTACTCGGATGCTGGAAGGGGCCACAGAGCTCAGGCTGTCCCACCCTCTGACGTCACAGACAAGAACCCAACGTCCAGCGTGAGGCTGGAGGCACCACATACGAGGGAGATGAGAAACAGGGCTATGTAAGTACACAGGGAAAGTACGACTTACCAAGGAGCATGCGGCTTTGTGGTTTGGGTCTGAGCGCTTGGAGAACAGGGGCTAGGTCACGAACGTGCTCGCACTGTCCCCGTAAGACTTATTAATGTAATTACAAGGGGCTCGTGGTGGCCATGAATGGTTCTATCCTCTGGCAGTTTTCTTAATTTTTTTTACCATAAGCACAAACCAAACATCTCCCTGTAAGGTCAAAGGTGTACAAGGATAAAATTTATGTAAACTGAAAGGAACTTTCTAGAAGGTAATACATCATAAAAACACTGTTAATGAATCTTCTATTAAAGGGTCTTTCTATTAAAACGTCCCGTGTGCTTTGACAATCAGTACTGTAACTTATTGGTGCTACAGAAATACACAAACATAGTAACCTTGATAAATATCCCTGGATAGTACCACGATTCTCAACAAAAATTTCCCATCTCATAAAATTCTTCGGCATAGCACTTAAACACTAGATAGCCAATACCCCTGGGCTCATTCCTGCATCTAATGAAAATGTCTGTCCCACAAGTGATTTATAGTATTTGTCATCACCTAGGGTGGATATATAGACAGTGGGGAAGTGACTACAAAGCATTAATTACCATGCTAGTAAGAGTGGCTTCTAGCTAAAGCTCAGACAGTGGGGTTCTCAGGCTCTCTCCCACATGACTTACAACCGTCCCACAGAGCAAGGAGCCCATTAGCGTAAATCAAGAAATGTAGCTGCGTGGCTTAAAATGAGGACCCGCCGTAATTCCTTAAGTCGGATTCTAAGCCAAGGAAATAACATCAACATCCCCATCAGTGCTAAAAGTCATTTAGACATGAGCGAAGTCCTCTCTAAGCCTGAGCAATTTAGATTTAGACCAATTTAATTCTTGGGAGTTACTAACTTTGATAAGACATAATTCAATTTGACTACTTAAAACCAAACCAATTATTCCAAAAGAGAAGAAAATGATGTAACTGCCTAACACACAGAGGCCGAGGCTTTAGAGGTGGAAGGTCCTTAGAAATAGGCTAGTGCAGCCCCCTCACTATATAGACCAGGGAGCTGAGGCCCTGGCGGTAGGGGCTTGCCTGTGGTCACAGCTGATGGGTGGCAAAGCCACACCTGTTTTGGTTTGTTTGTTTTTCCTAATTTGAGAGTGCATTTATAAAGCTGGGGACAGTGAAATAAGGAAGGCCTAGGACAGAAGCAGCAGCAGGAGAGCCTAGGCGGGGCAGCTTGGCTCCCTAGAAACGTTATAGGAAAGAAATGCGCCAAGGTGGGCTGCTGTCAGCGCACTGGAGAGCCAGAGAAAAGGGGCCTTGGAGACAGGTGCAGGGGGTTAGCCTGGAGGAGCTGCTGCTGCCCATTGCTCCCCTAGCTGTAAGTCTGGTGGGGTCCTTTCAGTTTAGGAGATGCACACCTGAGAGGAGAGAAGGGGGAGGGAAAGGTGCCCTGGTGGGGAGAGCACACTAGCAGAGCCATACTCTGAACCCGGCTCTCCTCACTCCCACTGTAACACGGCACTTATACATTGCTGGACGTTGTATAATGAAATACAAAGACGGGTTTGTTGTTGTTGTTAGTCCTCACCCAAGGATACTTTTTTCCACTGATTTTTAGAGAGAGTGGGAGGGGCAGAGTAAAGGGGGCATCGATGTGAGAGAAACACATCAATTGGTTGCCTCCCACACGTGCCCCAATGGGGCCGGGGATCAAACTTGCAACCCAGGTACATGCCCTTGACCAGAAATTGAACCCATGACCCTTTGGTGCATGGGCTAACACTCTAACCACTGAGCAACACTGGCCAGGGCAAAAGAGATTTTTTAAATTAGTACTTAATATAATACTAATTTGCAGTTAACTCCCATATATTTATTAATAAGCCAGCTTCCTCTAGAATTATAGATACATAAACATCTAAATAAACATACATCTAATGTATTTATAAATTAATAAACGCATATAAATAAATCTAAATAACTATCTACTTATGTGTGTAGATGTTAAACATGTGTGTGTCCATCTGTCACAAATCACATGAGCTAAGGCAACCGTACTGCTTTAGCTGAAGTTTTTGTTCCCACATTCAGCAAACCAAGGCTGGCACGATATATATATAGCAGGTGCCAAAAACTCAAAAACCTCCCGAGCATGGAATGAGTCAAGAGAAATGAATGGTTTTTAATAGGGAGTGGTGAGGTCTGTGGCAAACTGAAGCACTTCCTAAGAACTAAACGCCTTCAGATTCAATGTTAAAAACATCTCTGCCCCATGAATACATCTGCAGGCCATCCAGGGCCTAAGAGCTATAAGGCTTTTTGTTGTTCTGAGCCAGAGGACCCTCTAGTCCAGTATCTGTGATTCCTGTATGATCTGTACAAAGCTTAGGGTGTGTGGTGGTTCAGATAGGGTGTTACTGTTCTCTGCCTCTAGGAGTCCAGTGTCCTTTCAGGCCATCTGTTTGCAGGCATGACAACTCAGTCCCCGCCCAGACCTTCCAAAGATGAAAACATTTTCATGGGTCAGGAACCTTTACCTTTCAAAAGGGCATCTGTGATGTCTCTCTGGGAAAGCATTATCACATCAGAAGTTCCTTTTCTTCTTTTGAGAAATGATTTTTCACAGCCATTTAAATAAAGCAGGCTTGTGGCCTTCAATGCTGGGGCCTCGCTCTCTATTTTCCCTCCAGGAAAATGTCTCTAATCTCTGAACCAGATGCTCAGCAGCACCTTAGTAGTTACTTTTGTTCTATAATTTCCTGGTTATTGTCCTGCCCCCCAATTTATCTCCCCCTTGGAACGATGAGGTCTGTGAAGGAAGAGATAATGTCTGTTTTATCCACTTGCCTCTCCAGAGTAGACCACAGTGCCCAGTACACGGAACATGCTCTGGTGGATGAATGCTCACCTAGGGCTTGGTATTTCATACAGAAACATGTAATACTCTGTTACAGCAGCTACCCGGGGAGCTGAGGGGAATGAATCAGTCCACTCCCCATATTACTACATCTTGAACTCCCTTGGACCAATATCACACTCTCATGGGAGCCCAATACAGTCATTTGTACATTCTTTCAGGATGGTGGGGAGGGTGAACTGGGGAGATCTCAGGATGCTGAGGGAACACTAAGGAGGAGGACCAAACACAGACTTGACATATCAGAAAAGGTTTTCTACAGTAAGACCTGAAGCACAGGTAGGAATTAGCAAGGTGAGCCTCGAGGAACTAAAAGGTGCTCATGGTGACAGGAGCACAGAGTACAGGTTGGGATAAAGGCTCAATGGAAAACCAAGGGCCGGATCATGGAGAACACTCTATACCATTTTAAAGCGTTGTGCTTTATCTGAGGCAGTGGGGAACCACCGAAGGGTTTCAAGTAAAGGAATGACTCTCAGCTTGGCAGCTGAGAAAGAGCACTTTGGATACAGCAATGACGAGAGTGAAAAAGAGAGGACTGGTACAGAGTTTCCACTCAGGCCTCGTTCTGATCACATTTTAATAACATGGAGCAAAGCAGTCAACATGAAAAGAGAAACTGACCTACTCAATTGTTTTATAAGATAGAAGAGAGACTACAGAAAACCCAAGGCACCCCTCTTCATCTCGCAAATACTGCCCGGCTCATAAAGTGGACTGTACTTTTACTATCCAACTAGTCACCATTCTAAACACTTGCTAATATCAAATCTGTGCTGAGCCGCGTAAGATGAAATGATTCACACTCTGCCCACCAACCTCATTAGCTCTTCGAGGTTGAAGTACAACCTTTTAATGCTTTTCTTCTTGCTGCTCCTAACATGTCGGGTTCACAAATTACTAGTGAACACGGTTACAACATATTAACAGGTTTGAAAAAATCATTGTCTTTTTAAAAATGAAAGAGCAAGTTGTTTTCCGTACATGGAGTTTTTGATCTATTACCACAATCAAAGGGCATAGAAAGCTGGCCCAGTTGCTCAAGCACGTATTGGTATATCATTAATAGATGTAAAAGGGGTACACTGCATAATTATAATGATTGGTCACTCCCCAATTATTTTCATTTATTTCTTTTAGGAAGATGAATAAAATGTTTAAAGAAAGTTGTTCCCAAAGTTCTTACAATTGCCCAAAAATCACTTTAAAAAACAACAACATTCTTGCAACAAACATTTAGTGCCTACTATATACCGGACACAGTTCAAGGTGCTGGAGCTAGAAGAGTGATAAGAGATGGAGATGGGGGTCCCCAGTCTCAAGATGTATATAGTCTGAAGGACAAAGGTACAATAAGCAGACAGATCTCAGAGAGTGCTGAGGGCAATGGAGGCGGACAACATAACCACGTGGTCAGGAAAATGCTCTCTGAGGAGGAAACATCTGAGCCACAACCTGCATGATAAGCAGCAGCCGGCACCACTGCAGCAAAATTCCTACAGGGAAACAGAAGGCACAGTTTATCCGATACAATTCATGGACATTGGACTAACCCTCTCTGGAGATGCTAATGTCTGTCAGTGTTAGACAGGCCTCACCAGTTGGCTCAGAAAAAAATAATTGGGAGAATAAAAAAACTGCTACATAGCACAAAAGAGAATGAACCGCTAGATAATGGATCTAGAAGAATTTTGATGCTACAAATGTATGCACCTGGGCTCAGGAATCCAGGGGAAAGATGGTCCAAGATTGTCCAGTGGTAGCCTGGCCACGTCACCTGACAAGACTACCAAACAGGTATCTCACTGGGAAGCTGAGAGAGCAGCCCTCCAGAGCTGTAGGGAACAGAATGTCTTCAAGAGGGCTGGACCAGGAAAATGGCCTGGGATCCCGCCAAGCAGGTCCTTCCTTCCTGAGGGGATGCCAAGGTCTTTCCATGACGCAGCCTCCAGCTCCTCCTGCCCCCCACCCCCAACCCCCATGCTCTGCAGTAAGTATTAGATGCCAGTCTCCCTTCGAAAAGCCAGCAAATCGGGAGCAAACACATGAAAGACGGAAATAAGGTTTTATTTTCGACACACCTTCGGTTTTTCAGAAGTTCAAGAAATTATGCAAAATAAACAAGTTCTAGAATAAATAGAAAAACCGACAGGGATAATTTAGAAAATCAGACTATGTCCAAAAATCAGAAACTATCTCTAATGTATCTGTTTTGCTTTATGCTCCTACTCTGATAAATATTTTCTACACTAAAAAGACAATGTAGTTTTTAAGTCAACCTTGGCTCAAATCTAATTATTTATTTAATTTTTTTAATAAAAGAGGGATAATAATTACTCATAGTTTTTCCTCCATAGCTTTATTGAAGTATAATTATCTTACAATATGCATATTCTTAAAAGTGAACCGTTTGATGAGCTTGAACATACGTATGTAACTGTGAAATGATCTCCCGAATCAAAACAATGATATTTCCACTTCCTCCGAAGTTCCCTTGTGCCTTTGTACTCCAGCCCGCCCTCCCCTCCACCCTCCCACTTCCAGACAACCAGCAGTGTGCTTCCTGCCACTACAAACTAGTTTGCATTTTCTGGAATTTTGCATAAATACAGTGTGTACTTTTTTTTGTCTGGCTTCTTTCATTCAGGATAATTTTGAGATTCATCAGTTTTGTTGCATGTATCAATAGTTCACCACTTTTTATTGATTAGTATTCCATTGTATGGATACACACTTTGTTTAAAGATTCACCTGTTCACTCACACTTATTTCCAGTTTGGGGGCTAGTACAAATAAAGCTGCTATGAACATTCATGCACATGTCTTTGTATAAATGCTTTCATGTCTCTTGGTAAATACTTAAGAGTAGCGACGTCATATGGTAAGAAACTGCCAAACAGTTTTTCAACATGACTGTACCAATTTATATTCCTCGCAGTAGTGTGTGAAAGTTCCAGTTGCTCCACTCCCTCACCAGGACTTGCTATGGTCAGTCTTTTTCATTTTAGCCTTTACAGTGGGCTTTGGTTTTAATTTGCAATTCCTTGACAGCTAATGCCTTTTAATCTGCATTAATCTTTCAATGTGCTGTGTGTCAATGATGGTCCTATTCAAATCTTTGTGCCATTTTTAAATTGGGTATTTTTCTCATTATTATTGAGTTGTAAGAGTTCTTTTATATATTGGTATTACAGCTCCTTTGTCTGATTTATGTGTTGTAAATATTTTCTCCCACTTTGTGGCTTGTGTTTTCCTTTTCTAAGTAGCTTTTGAAAGCAATAGTGCTTAATTTCGATAAAGTCCAATTCATGGATTTTTTTTTTTTTTTTTTGGTTGTTAATCTTCACCTGAGGATATTTTTCCATTGATTTTTAGGTCTAGTGGAAGGGAGGGAGAGAAAACATTAATGTGAGAGAGACACATTGATTGGTTGCCTCCACACTTGGTGACTAGCCCTGCAACCTAGGCACATGCCTTTGACCAGGAATCGAACCTACAGCTCTCCAGTCTCGGGTTGAAGCTCTAATTGCAGAGCCAAACAGCCAGGGCCAATTCATTGATTTTTTTTTTTTTTTAATAGATCTTAAATATGATCTACTGAGAAGATCATATGAATCTCCTTTTTTTTTTATCAATATAAAAAATTACACTAATTGAGTTTATAAATGTTAAATCAACCTTGCAGTCCTGGTTATAAACCCGATTAGGTCATGATGTACTATCCATGTGCTATATTGTTGAATTTGATTTGCGAAGATGTAAGAATTTTTATATCTATGTCCGCAAAGGACATTGGTCTGTAGTTTTCTTTTTTAAATATTTTAATCAGGTTTTGGTTTAAAGGTAATGTTGGCCTCATGAAACTAGTTGGGATGTGTTTCCTTCTATTTTCTGAAATAGTTTGTGTCGAGTTGGCAACATTTCTTCCTTAATTGTATGATAGAATTCACCAGTAAAGCCTTTTAGAATCTTAAATTTGTATTGTGGATGGTTTTTAATTACAATTTCAATTACCTTAATAGACACAATTATTCAAATTATTTGAGTGAGTTTTGGTAGCTTGTATCATTTAGAAATTTGTTCATTTCCTCTAAATTGTGGCATTTTCTAGCATAAAATTGTTCATAATATCTTTTTAATGTCTGTAGAATCTACAGTGATGTTCTCTCATTCCTAATATTGATCATTCGTGTCTTTTTTCCTTGATCTTCTGCTTGATGTTTCCAATTTTATTTATTTTTTTTAAAGAATCAGCTTTTTGTTTCATTGATTTTATTGTTTCCATCTTCTACTTCACTGACTTCTGCTATCTTTACAATTTCCTTCTTTCTGCTTATTTTGGGTTCAATTTTCTCATCTTTTCTAGTTTCAGGTGGAAACCTAGGTCTTTTGAGAGCCTTTCTAATTAAAGTGTTTAATACTGTAAATTTTCGTTTAAGAACTTCTTTAGCTATATTGCCACCTCCCTGGGTTTTATGTATATTAGATGAAATATATACAGTCAGTCAAGAAAGAAATATGTGATTGCCTAATCCATAACAAGCACGGTTTGGTATAGGACTAGACTGCATAAAACAAGTGCAACCCATTCTCTCATCAAGCTTAGAAGGTAAGCTGGTACTAAAATAGATGTAAATGATTATCTTCTTGATACTCAGAAAGTACATTAAGTCAGAAAGCATAACAAGTCTTATTTTACATTAACGATAAAGTTATCTTCTGTTTTCATCTGTTCACATGATCTAGCAAAAGCCAAGTTGCTGGGGTTTTTTTTTAAAGTAGCAATTTATAATTCCAATTGCAACATAACTTTATTGTGGAATACATTTATTTCATTTTTAACTGTCTAAATAAACTATATATTTCAATTTATTATAGTAAAGATAAATACGCATTTTTTGTAATTCTAAACTTCAAGACCACCTTTAGAACTATAATCTTTTTTTTATTATTATTTTCTTTATTGATTTTAGAGAGAGAGGGAGAGGGAGAGAGAGAGAAACATCAATGAGAGAAAACATCAACTGGTGCCTCCTGCATGCCCCTCATTGGGGACCTGGCCCACAATCTGGGCATGTGCCCTAACTGGGAATTGAACCAGCAACCTGTTGGTACATGGGTTGATGCTAAACAGAGCCACACCAGCCAGGCTAGAGAATCTTTTTTAAAAAAAAAAAAAAAAAAAGCATTTATTATGTTGCCAAATACTCTCCGAAGATTATTTTTCTTAAAAAATATGAGAAAGGAAACACTCTATCCATTCTGTCTATCCTATCATTGAAGTTGTTTCAAAATACCCAGAATTTAAGAGAAAAAATCTCTGCCCTCTAATTGAATATAACTGCATGACAAATCACTGGTTTCAAGGTCATTTAAATGACCTGTCCAACCAAACACTCATGTTTCCCAACACCACCAGTGGGTTAAATTAAACATCTAAGTATAATTAATTATACTTGTAATTAATTAATTATGGATATAGAAATTTAATTTACATTTAAATCTTTGTTCATCCAGTGGGACAATAAGCAGCACCGCACACCTACACTTTGTCAGGTAAACTGAATCTAGTTCTCTTCTCTTGGTTTACATTTAGGCCACAGGTTCTCAGCCTCAACTGCACATGTGAAATACCTAGGAAGCCTAAAAGTACCGATGCTGGGGTCCCATAGGCAGAGATGTCTCTCTAGAGTCTTTAAAAGTAGGGAGGCTTAAAAGCTCCCCAGGTGATTCAAATGTGCAGACTAGGATCAAGAAGGACCAGCTTAGCCCTGGCCGGTTTGGCTCAGAAGTTGGAGCATCGGCTCACGGTCTGGAGAGACCGGGTTCGGTTCCCACTAAGGGCACGTGCCTGGGTTGCAGCTTGTACCCGGTCTCGGTTGGGGTTGTGTGGGTGGCGACCACTGGATGCATCTCTTTCACATCGATGTTTCTCACTCTCTCTCTCTTCCTCCCTTACTCCCTCTCGCTCTATGAATGCAAAAAGTGTTCTCAGGTGAGGATTAAAAAAAAAAAGGACCAGCCTAGCTTCTCTGGGAAGACAAGTCTCTAATGGCCTTTGGCCAGCCTGCACCACCATCCTTCACAACCTAGTTCCTCTAGAGTTTGACTCAACCTTACTCCTAATCAGCAGCTCAATAATTCCATTTAGATTCCTAGGCTTACCTCTGTTTCCTATCCAGAAAGTCACAGGATAAAATGTCAATCTCTAACTGTATTTTAGCCATTCCTCTCAAGTGCACTTTTAAATGCCATAAAGTAAGTTTGGCTGAAAGAAAATTAACTCAGTATAATTTGATGATATGATTAAATAGTCATTATGGGGTTTGTGTGTGTATTTACTTCTACTTAAAAGAAAGGACTAGCACCACAAGTCACTTGTAATTTTAGAGAATCCACAGTAAAATTATCAATTCCTTAAAGTGTAAAATAAATAGATAAACGAGCCTTCATTATTATCCATCTGATTCTACCACGTGTTAATTTCAAACAGATTTTCAACACTACTTCACATTCTGGGTTCAAAACTGACATCCTCCTTAACTTAAACCATTACATTCCTGAGAGTCTTCAAACAGCTTACTCCATTTTGCCAAATGAGACTGCTTCATTATAATTACCATCTCATCATGTAAACGTGGGAAGGATGACAACTGCACCACAAAGACAGCAGGAAGATTAAGAAGCAAAAGCGTTTTAGTACTGTGGAGAGTGTCTAGAAATTTTCATTTACTTACAGCCCAAGTGTTGCCTCATGGGAACTACGTGAAAAGCAGAGGCAAGAGGGAGCTGCAGGTAGCTGCTGGTCAATACACAGAAACACCAGCAGGTGTGGCGGGGTCCACAAATGCCAAGGAGCTCCGGTAGCTCTCCCCAGTAGCAGCAGAAATGCACATTGCAGGACTCACACCTCTCACTGAGACTGAACTAATGACGTTACCTGCAAACACCTGTAAACCTCATCTCTTTGGAAAACTGAACAATAAAACGTTGCCAACGTGCAGACCCAGGTACTTTAATCCCCGCCAGTGTAGGTTATGTATCCCTCAATGTAATGGATCTGCATGCCGAAACACGTGTGTACGTCTGAGCCGCTGAGCCAACACGTATCCATAAACACTATGAATAATACTTGCGAGAATGTATGGCTTTCTCCTAAGAAACGTTTAAAGTACTTTGCTCAGGTCAAGTCCTTTTCATATCATATCCCAATTTCCTTTACTTTCCTGCGTGTTAACCGCGTGCGAGGAGTTTGGGAGTCTCACCAAAAGTCTGAGCAGATGGGGGGAGGAATGACCGCCCCTTCCCTGTGTCCCGTTAGCCCAAGCTGCCATCCCGAAAGGGGACCGCATCCAAGCTGGCTTCCTGGAGACACACCTGCGCCCTCGCACACCCACCGCAGTCGCGTCACCAGTGCCACAGCCACCTGGGCAAGGACCAAAGTCTGGAAGGAATTCCCTCCGCCTGGGAGCTAGGGAAGACGATGAGAAAGCGGGACCCCGGCGAGTTTTGACAAAAGAAGGGATAGCGGGGGGTCAAGTGAACACAGCCAGGAGGCGTAACAAGCTACTCACCCAGCCCTCGAAGGTGTCCGAGGCGCCGGCGGTGCGCAGCAGCTCGTGGAATTGCAGGGTGCAGTTGGCCACGAAGTGGTCGTAGCCCAGGGGCGTCTCGTGGAAGACAGCCAGCTCGAGGTGGCCGCCGTCGGTGACGTTGGCGCAGAACTCCTCGTTATACGTGGGTTTGTTGGTCTTCTGCTTGGTGCTGGTCTGGCCCACGCGCACCTGGTCCACACTGATCGTCAGGTAGGGATCCAGCAGCTGGTAGCCCTTCTTGAAAAGCGAGTGGCGCAGGGACCAGCGGGTGGGTTGCAGCCCCACGGCCTCGCCAATGCGGACCCTCAAGTAGCCATTGAACTTCATGGTGTCGGACGACATGCCGGCGCCGCTTTCCCGGCCCCGGGGGGCCGCCCTGGCTCGCAGTGGGAGAGCCCGGAGCCCCTGCTCAGGGCAGCCCTCGCGGCAGCCGCTGGAGTGGAGGCAGCTCTCGGGGACAGCAGCGCCCAAGTCCCCCTCGCCGGGCCATTCTGCCTCTCCTGCGGGACCTTCTCCTCCCCTCCTTCCCTGCCTCCCTCCCTCGCGAGGTGGAAAGGAGGGGAGCCCGGCGCTGAGCTCGCCGAGGGCCGAAGGAGCCGCGCCGTCCGTCTCGAGCGCGCGGCGCTTGCCCGGGTCTCGCGCAGGACTCACCCCTCCTCCAGAGCCGGGAGGCTCCTCTCCTCGGAGAGCCAGAGCGACCCGTCCGGTGAGCTCCAGCCCCAGCGTCTCTTGCCCCCGCCTCCTCCTGCCTCTCCTCCGGCGCCCGCCTCCGCGGGCTCACGCTCTCCCCCACTCGGCGAGCTTCAAACCAGGAAGCAGCTGCCGCCGCATCCCCGGCTGGAGCCTCGCGGCGCCAGGCTCCAAGTTCACCGAAACCCTGCGCCCGCTCCCGCGCCTTTCGAACCCGGGGGCGTGGCGCGCGGCCCCGCCAGCCCTGCGGCCGGGCGGGGGCTGGCACACACCGGGGGGAGCCCCGCGCCGGTCCGCTCGCTCGCCGGGCTTTGCGCGCTCCCTGCCGAGCGCGGTCGGACGGGGCGCCGCCGACTAGAGGCTACCCCAGGTCCAGGCCGGGCGGGGAGCTCCTCCGGGCCCGGCGCGAGCAGACACCTGAGGCTTGGGAGACCGGCCCGAGTCGAGCTGGAAGGCGGGGAGGAGAAGGAGGACAAGGGAACCCGAGCGGCGAGGTCGCCCGCGCCCTCCCTCCCACTCTGAAAGGTGGGCTGGTGACTCTGCCTGGCCATCTGGGAGAGGCCCTGGCTGGAGGTGGGCACCCGGCGGGGAGGTTCCTTTTCCTAATCTTTACAGGGATGGCTCATCCCGAGTTCATCTCGGGCCCATCCTGTTTGTGCGCCTTTCCTGCAGAGAGTAATTACACATTTTTTTTTTTTTTTTTTAAATAGGGCAGTAGTAATGATGGAAATCCTGTCCGCCTCCTTCCTCCGAGAGGTGTGCCTAGTTGCACAAAGAGCAGGAAAGGTTGGTTCTGAACAGACATGGCCGAGACGTAGAAAGTCTTCCTTTGCTGGGCTGTTTCTGTCCACCCAGCCCTGCACCCTGCACCGCAAAGGCAGAAGACTGTTCACACGCGCTCTGTCCCTGACACAGGTGCACCGAAGAAATCGCCTCTTCAAGGAAAACCCTAGGTTGTTGATGTGTTTGCGAGTCAGAGTGTTTCTTCCCACTCGTGGCCCCAGCAGTTTTTGTCTACTCTCCTCTGTTGCAAATCTTGCTCTCTGAGGACCAGCCACAACCAGTTTGTCTCCCATAAAGCCTAGGCCATTCTTCAGATGCTCAATTACATTCTGTCTGGCTATTCAGGTTCCCTTGGGAGCAGGTTGGTCTTTCTAGCCCCCCTTCCCCAGTGCCCTATTGGGGACTCTCAAACTGGGGTTCTCACAATTTCAAGCCAGTGAATGGAGCACACTATAGAATGAAAACAAGAACAATGGGCTGGTGGGGGAGGTCCTGTCTTAAAACACCAAGATTTCCTTAAGAGAACAGGGCAGGGATGCAGCACCTCACCCTAATGACACCTTAGCTTTAGGCAGGGCTTGTAAAGCAAGCTCCTAAGCATCCAGGAACCTCCTGTTTGGCTCTTGTGCTCCAGGGGAAGAGGTCAAGGACACCACTTGGGTGAACTCTGTCATCCTCTCCTCCAGAGGGCAAGACTCCAGCTTTAAGAACCACGGAAAGCCTGGCCAGCATTGCTCAGTGGATTGAGCGTCATCCCCTGGACTGAGAGGTCCCAGTTAGATTCCAGGTCAGGGCACATGCCCAGGTTGTGGGCTCAATCCCCAGGCAGGGGTGTACTGGAGGCACCTGATGGATGTTTCTCTCATGTTGATTTTTCTATCTGTATCTCCCTTCCTCTCTCTCTCTCAAAAATAAAAATAAGAAAAACATATTAAAAAAAAAAAAAAAAGAACCACTGAAGGATTTGCTGCTGTTGGGCTTTGGCACCGAAAGAAGACAGTCCCCAAATGGTGGGCAGCTACACAGCTGCCCTGAGGTTGGGATATGAGGGACACAGACCCTCTTTGCCCTGTCAGCACCAGGCATCGGTATGCAGCAGTGACAGAGCAGTGAGCAGGACAGCCATGGTGCCAGCTCCTGGGGCCCATAGTCCCACGGGGAGGAGAAACAACAAATAGACCCCACATGTGGAGGGGGCAGGGAAGGGAAAGCCTCATGTGATGGGACACGGGTCCTGGAGGGGTGGTCAGGGAAGGGCTGCTGAAGAAGCACACGGAAGGCTCAGCTTATTCAGGGTTTCAGAGAGGGACAGTTTGGGGACAGAAAGGTCTCCATCTGCCTGAAGCCAAGAAAGGTTAGGGGAGAGTGGCTGAAACCAGCCTGAAAAGGTGAGTCAGGGTCCAAGACTGACCAGACTGGTAAGACATGGGAAAGTCTTTGGACATTATCTACGGGCAACTGAGAGCCTCTGGAGGCTGTTAGGCAGGGCCACGACAGGATGTGTTTTAAAGTACCTCTCCAGGACTGTGCGAAAATGGATTGGAAGGAGGAAGCATGGGTGTGGGAAGACCAGTGAGGAGGCTGTTGCCAGAGTCCAGAGGAGAGAAGATGGTGACTGAGACTCAGGTGGTGGTGATGGCGCTGAAAATGCGTATATGGGTGTAAGAAGTGTTTGGGAGGTAGAATTGACAGGTCCTGGTGATGCACTGCATGAAGGGAATGAGGAAGAGGAAAGTATCAAGGAAGACTTGCAGGAATCCAGCTTGAGCAACTCTGTGGACCGGGGAGCCATTCGTAATTAGGAAACACCAGAGGAGGAGCAGACTTGGGGAGGGAGATGAAGAGTTCACTTCCAAATATGTCACGTTCGATATATCTTTAATATATGTCAAGTTTGATATATCTTTAATACGTGTAAGTAGAAATCTGAAGTGGGCAATTGGTATGTGGTTGTGAAGCTCACAGGTGCATTCTGAGCTAAAAACGTAAATTGAGGAGCCATCAGGACATGGGTAGCAATGGAAGCTAGAACAGTGGATGAGACCTCTGTTACAGGAAAAACTAGGAAAATTGTAGCACGAGAAAAGGGGGGCTAAGGGAGAGCTCTGCAGAAACTCGAACATTTACAGATGGATGAGAGAGAGGCAAGAGAGTTGAGAAGGAGCAGTCAGAGAGGGGAGAGGGGAGGATGTGGTATCCAGTTATTGTGGAAACCAACCAAAAAGTTTTCAAGCATGAAGGAATTGGTCAGCTAGGTCAAATGATGCTGAGAGATTAAGTAAACAAGGACTACAGAAGCCCATATGGAGATGGCAGTGGACAGGTCCTTAGCCATCTTTAAGCTGTTTCAGTAGAGGGGTTGGGGCTGAAGCCCATTTGGAGTAAGTTAAGGCAAAATAAATAAATAAATAAGAAAGTGGAGAGAGTAGACAATCCTTCAAAAGATTTGGCTGGAATTGGGGGGCGGGGGGAATACCTAGATAAAGGGCTTTTTAGTATGGGTGAGCAATACAAGAGAGAAAAGAGATGATACAGTTTTGAAACTGTAGGAGGGAATGCCAGCCAAGGCACAGGTGAAAAAATGGGTCTTCATTGTAGAAGAAACATCTATGTTTGTGGTTCTCAGCCTGCTGCCCAGAGTTGCCTCCACACAACCAGGGGAAGTGGTCACCAGCAGCCACAACTTCCAGATTGCCAGCTACATGGCCCCAGGGGAATGAATATTTTCTCCATCAGCGTCCTTAAATCAATCTGGGGGAAGATTCTGATTGTCTCTAGGCTGTATCATGGGCCATTAAGTGGCTCCTGGGGGACACTAGGCAGGTAGTAGGCGGCACACAGTTCAAGGTCCCTGTGGAAGGAGACAGTCTGCCAATACAACCTCACCTGGATTACAGCTTTTATTCAGAGCTGGCCCTGACTTTTGAGGAAGGCAGGGGAACAAGAAGTTTCCTCTCTATATACATCCCATCCTGCTTGCTAGCAGCTTGGATATAATGCAATATAGCAACTTGCATACTTGTATTGCCTGTTTTAAAATCTATGGAACAGGTCCTTTTGTAGACTAGAGGTATTTTTTTGTTGTTTTTCCTTATCACTATTACTGTTTCTTATTTTAGTCACACCATAACTTTGGACTTCTCCATATACAATTCCTAGTACAAATTTTAGGTGCTTTTTTGATTGATTAATTGAATCACTGCTACTTTTCTCAAGCTTTAAAAAAAATTATTGATTGATTTGAGAGAGAAAGAAACATCGATATGTTATTCCACTTATTTATGCATGCATTGGTTGATTCTTGTCTGTGCCCTGATGGGGGATCAAACCCACAACCTTGGCATATCGGGACAACACTCTAACCACCTGAACTACTCAACCAGGGCTATTTGTCTCATTTCATTTTTTTTTTAAATCCTCACCTGAGGACATTTTTGCATGTATATTCAGATAGAGCTGGAGGGAGAGAGGGGGGAAGAGAGAGAGAGAGAAACATCTATGTGAGAAGACACATCAAGTGGTTGCCACCCACACGACCCCAACTGGGGCCGGGAACAAACTGCAACTGAGGTACGTGCCCCCAGCAGGAACTGAACCCAAGACTCTCCGGTCCACCAGCCGACACACTAACCACTGATAAAACTGGCCAGGGCTCATTTCCTTTTTTTAAAACATACTTTTATTGATTTTTTAGAAAGAGAAGGGAGGCAGCCCGCAACCCAGGCATGTGCCCTGACAGGGAATCAAACCAGGACCTCTCAATCCATGAGCCGACACTCAGTCCACTGAGCTACACCTGCCGGGCTGTTTTTCTCATTTCTTAACAACATTTTACACAACCTCCATTCCACTTTAAATATAATTCGAGAATTTAGAGACTAACACAGCCAGGTCAAAAATTACCCCATGTCACTGTGAAGTGGAGGGCATTTGATCGCATACATCAAAAGCTTCAAAGTGAAAAATCTGTTCTTTGCCTGAAGAGGTCCAGCAATAGTGAAATGACTAAGTAAATTACAGAATAGCAACTCAAGGAAATAGTACACAGTTGTTAAAATGGCACATGGCAAACAATATAGAAAAAAACAATAGTCAATAACATTTTCAAAATTTAGAGTAAGATATATAAATAGGCAATGCAGTAGGTAAAATATGTGTACCAAAGGATAAAGGATAAAGGATAAAGACTGAAATGTAACACAGGTAAATGAAAGCAGTTCTTAGAGTGCTGGACTTATACACAGATTATAAACATGCTTATCTAGAAGGGCCCTGGAGAGAAAACAATTCACATAAAGCATGGGATACATTGCCAAGCACATGCTGCATGTCAGCTGTTACCTAGGCTGTCATACTATCATTGTAACAAGGCACTTGACTAGCATTATTTCATTTGATCCCCATGAGAACCATTGAGGCAACTGTTATTATTGCTATTTTACAAATAAGGACACTAAGCATCAGAAATATTAAGTGAATTGGGTCACATAATTAATACATGGTAGAGCTGAGATTTGACCCATTTTTTAGATGCATGCCTAAGCCTACCCCAGAGCGGTATACATGGCTATACAGTGAGAGCAAGAAGGAAAATGGAAATTCTCAGCCAGCAGGAAAGAATGGGAGGCAGGGCAGGAGGCATAACTGTTCCTTATCTATTTCTGAATATGCAAAGGTACATATAACGGCATATGTATAAAGGTACGTGTAATGTGGCAAAGGTAAGCCACAATGTCCTACTTATAGATGTTCCAAAAAGAACAGAAGTGGGTAAGCTATTTCACAAATATACCAACCTGTCTTAGAATGGAAGAAAGACACTCGTCTCGTATTGAAAAGGACAATTAGGCAGAATGAGTAAAAAAAAAAGACCCATACCTAGATATACCATTGTGTTGTTTCTGAACACTCAGATAAAGGGAAGCTCTTCAGTGACTTGGAGGAAGAAGCAGAGGCAAAGTTGGGGGTTGGGAGGAACATGAGATGAGATCAGAGTAGTAAGTCTCCAGTGAGCCAAAGGCTCCTGACACACCAGTCACTGTGTCAATGAAAGAACAGCTCATAATGAGAGAGGGAAAGAAGGAAAGGAAGGCAGATGGAGTGGATGGGCAGAGCTGCTCACCCTTCCTCAGGCTTCCTCAGAGAAAGGGCCTTAAATTACTATTTGTTTCTAAAGCCCACTTAAGTAAGACAGATTCCAGGGATTGAGCTGACGGCAGAGGAGCCAGCGTAAAAGTAATACCCTCATAAAAAGCAGTCAAATTGGTAGCACTTCGTCCTGACAACTGCCCAGGTGTAGCCTGGTGATCAAGAGCGACGACCCCACACACATTTCTGCTATGGTTTTCTAAGAGGAAAATCAAGTGACAACAGTTACCATTTTATGTGTGTAAAGAGAACAAATACAAATCTCACTGTGACTTATTTTTTGGCATAACTCATCTACTTGAATCGACCATATTAGAATATTTTCATTTGAATCTTTTTTTTTTTTTTTTTTTGGTACGGCCCCTAGTGGGAACCAAACCCAGGACTCTCTAGTCCGCAGGCCGATGCTCCAACTGCTGAGCCAAACCAGCCAGGGCTTCATTTGAATCTTTTACATGACCTAAGTGCCTTTCTTAGTAGGACTAGGAAACCTTACAGACATTCTGTTAAGGAACAGATTCATAAAGTCCTCAGCCTAAATTATAGTTTTACTGTGGGTTAAAAAAAAAAAAAAAGACATATTTCAATATAGTAAGAGAAGAGGGAAATAGCTTAGGAAGGCCAAGGCTCTAAACATGTCTTTGTATCCACTTCTCTCGCAACAGCTTAATGTAGCATGTCCCCAAAGGAGGCAAAAATCTCTTTTCAAACTAAAATAGGCTAGAATTCCTTAATTCTGAATGCAGAACTTACTATAAATCCTTTTTAAATATTTTTCTTGGCATTTTAAAATAGTGACATAGTGATAGAAGCAAATGAATAGGGTTTAAAAATAGTAATCATTGTCTCTAAACCTGTTATTAATATAGCTAACAGGTTCTTCCATTAACTTTTCTCACTTGGTTCTAGTTCATTAACAAGCCGAGTGGTTATTGACTACAAGTAGCAACCAAGTTATTCGATTTTATGGCTTGTGTAAGAAACCTGTAAGAGGAAAAATGATTATTTTGCTCTACTAGCATCTTTGTCTCACCCTTTACTGGGTTTTCTCCACCTCCTGTTGATGGCATTCTCTGTTTCACTCCGTGACCAATCTAACTGGTAATTCCATTCTGGTCACTGAGCATCATACGCAGACTTTTTAAAGTCCTCTGGAACTGCCTTTAAGTCATTTGTAAAGCCCTGTACACATTCTTTCAGGCTTTGAACTGAATTGTTTTATAAGTGATAAAATGTAATGCATGAAAATGGTTTTCGTCAATTCAAATGCTCTTAATATTAAGAGCACTTGGGCCTTCTACGCTATACTTTTTCACAGCTGTGCACAGGGCTGGGGAGGGTCAGGGAGCTTCAGTTTAAATATTTCACCAGGACGTAGCCATAACTATTGACTATAGTAGCTATTAGGGATGTTCACAATATGTTAGTGAAAAAGCAGGCTATCAATCTGTAACCGAGCAGGATACTATTTGGTGTAAAATGTGCATTGGTATGTTGTATGTGTGTATAAATGTGGAAGTGTATATGCCTAAATGTGAACAGTGGTTATCACAGGTCACAGATTAAAGTGCAGAGTCTGGCTAGTATAGAGGTTGAAAATGGGACTCTGGAGCCAGACTGCCTCCTAGCTCCCAAGCTGCGTGACATCAGGCTCTACCCTGCCTTCCCTTATTTTGCCTCAGTTTTCTCATCTATAAAGTGGGTTACTATCGGTTTTATAGAAGTTAGATGTAAAGCACTTGGAACAGTGCCTTGCACACTGTAAGCAACTTTATAAATGTTTATTATTATGGATGGCTTTTTCTTCTTTCCTTTAATGGTAATTTGTGAATTTTTTTCTATAATGAAATTTTTTAGCAAGTTAATAAAAGTTTCTTAGCTAACTGCACACCAAATCACAGATAAGGTTAACTTTAACCCTTTCTAATTGTAATCATTTCCTGTCGTCTTTCTGGTGAAATTTGAACGTTTTCTGATTCTTGGAAATGAAAATGCAGTTTGGTCTCTGTTGCCAAGAGCTAATAGTTCATAATGAGGAAGCATAAAAAAAGACCTTTGTCCTTGAAATCCCAGTAATGAAATGTAAAATGTTCACATCAACCCCAATCATCTTTTTCATGCAAGGAGAAAACTTTAATTTCCTACAAAACTGATCAAGACTTATTTCTATCTTAAAATCTCCCAAATTTCTTCCCTTCTCCCTTTTGAGAACTATGTATTGAGACATTAGTTTTGAACACAGAATGCTGTACTAGAAAAACAAAATAGGTAAATCAAGGTATTGCTTATTTCTCATACTAATTCAATGAAATCCCACTGTGCAGTCAACATAGTTTAGCTCTAGAAGCCAACAACTGATAAAAGGACAATTCAGACCTTCCAACCAGGACCTTTGAGTAGAGTGGGAAGTTGGAAGGCCCAGGAAATGAGTTTTTTAAAAATAAAGTTTAACAAGCCCAGGTGGTTGCTCTGCACTCAGGTGTAAGAACCTCAGGCACAAGAGACAGTTAGTGGGCAGTTAGTGCAGTAGGCAGTTAGACAGGCATGAGCAGCACGCCTGGCGCCTAGCAAAGGGCAAAACTACAAGCCCTTACATGACCACTTCCTTAAGCATTAACCCCTGGAGATGACCCCTAGGCCTCAACTGTGTTTCAGCTCCAGGCCCAGAAAAGCAGCAAAACCAGGTGGAGCAATGACATGGCTGACATCAGGACTAGCTACCATGACCAGTGACCCCAGTGCCTACCAATCAATGGAGACCAAGGCTCTGAGGGCCCATACCTGGAAAACTGATGGCTATTCTAATGAGATCCTCCCCTGAGACCTCTAGAGAAAAGCCCTCAGAGGGGAGGACCCTGTGTGGCCTCTCTCCATTGCGCATGCCCGCTGCCTTTCTCCACCCACTTCTTTCCATAGGGCCCTAGCGCGCGCGCGCTCTCTCTCTCTCTCTCTCTCTCTCTCTCTCTCTCTTTCCCTCTCTCTCCTCCCCACCAAGCTCCAAGAGCCCTTCTTTTGCTGTAACTTATTTCCTGAGCTCATTTCTTCTATGGCTCACTTTTTTCTACCTCCGTGACTTTCTAAATAAACTTTGTCTTATAATTTGAGTCTTGGCTCTGAATTCTTCTTAGCCTCAAGAGCTGAGGTTGCTTGAGTGGAGGCTAACTCCTGGTGCTGTTTTTTTCTGCTGCTAACAATAGCATTCAAAGACTTGGCTCAACTTTCTCCGAAATTGCTAGATGACCTCAGACAAGTCACACAGTTGCGCCGAATTAAAGAGAAACCAACTTTAAAGCATATTGCAAAGTCCTACAGCACCATATACATGCTATCTGTTCTGCCTCACCCTGGGGGCTCACTTTCCTCCCCCTCCCACCCCCCTCACCCTTGCTGCCTCACACTCTCTGGAATTGGTGCTCAAGACCAGGCACCGACCCACAACCATGCAGGGGCTCAACCTTGACACCCACATTAGAGAAGCTTTAAGTAAGAGGCAGAATTTTTTACACATCCCCTTAGTTCAAATACAACCACTCAAATTGAGATTCTAAGTATGGAGGAACACTTGAAAAAATAACATCAATAACAAGAAAACAAAAGAGAGACCTGGTACGTATAACAAATAGAAGGGAGAAAATAAGCTCATGGGCTAAAAGGGTGTGGAAATACAAAAACCACATATACTACTAAGATGAAACTTGGACTTGAAACAGGAGAAAAGAAGCCAACAAAGGAATTTTACACATTTCCCTGAGTTACTCATTTTTTTTTTTCTAAGAGTTCGAACAACTGAAATCAGGAAACACCTGTGCTTGTTAACATTAGTTAGGAAATGACTTTAAAAACTTGGACACAGTTTGAGATAACGGATAGTCGGCAATGATATCATTCCAGCGTCTATATTTCCATGTAAATACACGAGCTATTACTCTTAGTTTGGGTCCATTTTTCTAATAGCAATCAGATATGCATTATATTTATGGAGTAACTGTTACATTTTTTTAAGTTTTAAAATGACCTGGCACTTTGCCACATGTTTTTTGTTGTTGTTGTTCCCATTTATAATTATTCAATGATTGTTATAACCACCCAGAAATATAGCCATCATTACTTTAAGATAAAAATAAATGTATGGAAAGAACATATGAAGATGAAAGATAAAAATATAGCATTGTAATGAGAAGATGGGTCAGAAAGTAAAAATACAGAAAAGATGGAAACTCTGATTAGAAGATGTGCTAGAGAACTGTAGACAAAATCTTTATCTTACAGACGACGAGTCAACACCATAAGTTGAGCATTTCCCAGGTGGGTTTTTACACACTTCGTGGGTCTTCAGAATGTGGGGCCAGAGCTGCACAGAGCAGGTACTGGTCTCCAGTAAACTCCTGACTCGACCTGTCTTATTTCTAATCAATTTATATAAATAGTAGCATCATTTATATTGCTTTGACATCTTTTGTTAAAACAATAAAATAAAATAAATTATGGTACAGCTGATAATTTATGTTAGCTTTCTTAGAAATACAGTGTTAGGCAAGTTTGTTTCTGGATTTTTTCTCTAATGTTCCAGTTAAATTATAAACAGTGGAAAAAAAGTTATTTTTGTTGTTTTGAAGAAAAGTACGAGTTGAATTTTGTGTCAATGAACAATAGTGTTTGCACGGATCATGTTATTGTCTTCTAGTTTTATTGTATCCCACTTTTTAAAATAGAAATATATTAGAATACACTTTGTTCTACCTAAGCTTTTTTTTATACTCTTGAACAATATCTTTTCAATGTTTGATAAACACTGTAAGGAGTCTTACAGATATTAGTGTTAATTATTAATCATTGTGTTAATTAAAATAATTTAAGTGAACTTCAACAAAGTAATGATTATTGAGGATAGATTAAGAATATATAATAATCATCAAGAACAGTACTGAGATACAGATTTTAAAAAAAGATCTTTAAATAAAAAAGAAAACTGAGTGGGCTTGGCTCAGCGGTTAGAGCTTTGGCCCATGGACCAAAGGGTCTTGGGTTCAATTCCCAGTCAAGGGCATGTATCTGGGTTGCAGGTTTAATCCCCAGCCCCAATCGGGGTCATATGGGAGGCAACTAATCAATATCTCTCTCTCACATTGATGTTTCTCTCTCTCTTCCTCCCTCCCTTCCACTCTATCTAAAAATCAATTTAAAAATATCCTCAGGTAAGGATTAATAAAACAAATAGATAAATAAAGTAAAAGAAAACTTTTTTAAAAAGTGATTTTTTGTTTGTTTGTTTTAGTATTTTATTAAGGTGTACACAATACACCAAAACATATATAAGAGGATGTCTGCTTCTGGTCTTACTGAGTAACTGGTACTGGATGTATCTTCCCACTGAAAATAGCTATCCATATCCAAAGACTTCATGAGTGGTCCCTATAGCCCATGTATAGGATGAGATTTCATGAGGTCTGGTAGAGAATGGCTGCTATAAATAAGAGAGCTGGGCCAAGATATCATAGCTGTGCAGCTCTGGAAACTCAATAATACTTGCCCAACCCAAGTGGAGAGACCTTACTAAGCACCTCATACATTCAACTGAAACTCCAAAGAATCCACACCTTAGGAGGAAGTACTGTGCCCCAGAGAAAGGGTCATAACTCAGGACTAAGGAAAAAACTTAAAGAGAACTGCCCTAACAGATAATAAAACAAAGCCTAACAAGATGGAGAAGATTTTCCAAAAATTTAACAGCTTCCTAAAGGAAACCTCAACATCTTTTAAAAGAAGATAATATAAGCCAGACTCTCTAAAACTTCCTTATAACAACACTGAAGAATAATTTTTAAAACATTAAACTTGTGAAGGAGCAGAAAAATATGATTCATTATCAGGAAAAGGAACAGTCAATAGAGGCAGAAACCCAGATGACCCAAATGTTGGAATTAGTACATGAGGTCCTTAAAACAGCTATTATAAATGTATTTAAGGATACACAGGAAAAGATTAATATATTGAGTAAACAGACAAAGAGTATCTACAAAGAAATAAGCCAAATAGATATATTAAAAATAAAAAGTAAATGTTAAAAATTATTTATATTTGGAGTCCTAATAAGAGAGAATAAAGACAGAATGAGGAATATCTGTAATACAATATCTTTCAGCCATAAAGATAAAAAGAAAAAAGTAAGAAAGACAGTACAGGGCAGAATAAAATGTAAAGAACTAATAGCTGAAAATTTCTCTAATTTTGTGGAAAACATCAGCCTACATATTAAAGAATCAACAAACTACAAGCAGAGTAAATATAAAAAAGCCACACCTAGGGACATTGTAGTCATCATTGGCTAACAACCAAAGATAAAGAGTAAATGTTGAAAACAGAAGGGGGGAAAAAAGTCAATTATATACAGAAGAATAATGCTATGATTGACAGTTGACTTCTCACTAAAAACAATGGAGCCCAAAAGAAATGGAATGTCATCAATAAAGTGTTGAAAGCAGTCAACACAGGACTCTAAATGCAGTAAAAATGTCTATAAAAAATAAAACACAAAAGACATTTTTATAAAAATGAATGCTACGAGAATTCATTACAAACTATAAAAAATATTAATATAAGAGTCTTTTAGAAGGATGGGACATGATAACAAGGGGAAACCTGGGCAACAGGAAGGAAGCACCAGAACACAGGAATACTACACAACGAATAGCAACAGAAATGGTATATGGATGTGTAAGTGTAAAGGACTATTTCTTTTTCCTCTTCTCATCATTTATCTAAAAGGCAAACTGTTTAAAGACAATTATATCATTGGATTTTTAACTCATGTAGAAATAAATACATGATAATAATAACAAAAAGAATAGAGAGCTAATAAAATTATGGTATTGTAAGATTCTTATGCTTTACATGAAGTGATACAATATAAATCTGAGTAGACTGATAAGGATGTGATGTTCAATATACATGGTGTGCCAAAAGTAGGCTTACAGGTGTATGTATGGAAAATAATACGATAATTGATAAATAAAAATAAATACAAGAGCCCTGGCCAGGTAGCTCCATTGGTTAGAGCATCGTCCTGGTCAGGGTACATACAAGAATCAACAAATAAATGCATAAATAAGTGGGACATGTAATACTTTCAACAATAAAGGTTAAAAAATTAAAATTAAAAAGAGGATAAATATAGAAATCCATAATCATGGTTGAAGATTTTAATATCCTTTTTAGTAATTGATAGAACTAGGGGGGGGAAATAAATAAGGATATAAATGATTTGAACCACATCATCAACTGACACTTAGAGATTATCTTACCTGGCACCTACACAATCCACATTCTTTTTTAAATGTATACTAATGGTTACTTTATTAGTCAAATTTCCCTGGAGAAACAGAACCAATAGGAAGGATGAATAATAGATGATAGATAGATAGATAGATAGATAGATAGATAGATAGATAGATAGATAAAGATCTAGTATAAGGCATTGCTTCATATAACTATGGAGTGTCATGATCTGCTGTCTGCAAGATGGAGACCCAAAGCTAGTGTCCTTCCAAGCCCTGAGAGCCAGAATGCTGATGATATAGATCGTAGTCCAAGTCTGAAGGCCTGAGAACCAGGAGCACCAAGAACAGGAGAAGATAGATATCCCAGCTCAAGTGGTCAGGCAGACAGTGAATCCAACCTCCCTCTGCATTTTTGTTCTACTCAGGCCCCCCAAGGTCTAGATGATGCCCACCCACATTGGGTATTATTCAATTCACCAATTCAAATGCTAATTTATTTCAGAAACACACCCACACAACATAATTCTAAATAATTTATGATTCAAAGAAAAAAATCACAGGAAAGTTAGAAAATACTTTAACCTGAATTATAATAATAATAAAAAAAAAGTCAAAACTTGTAAAACCAATCATTTTAAAAGCCTGAAATTAAAGGTAATAGCCATAAATACAAAAACAGGCCTACACCCCCAAATCATGTGAAAACCTTGTCCTGTCTAACCACTATTTGCTGCATGGTCTTTGGAAGCAGGATAATCTGTTCCTTCCATAAACACTATCAGGGAATACCTGATGAGGACATGTCTCCGCCCGGAGGAGTGCAAAGTCTAGTGAAGACGAGCTAGAATGTAGCACACATGCTGACTGAGGTGTGTGCAAAGTGCCATGACAGTCATTGATGGAAGGGACTAGCTCCTTCCTGGATGAGCTGGGAATACAACTCACCTGGGTTATAAAGAATGAGTA
Organism: Molossus molossus; assembly: GCF_014108415.1. NCBI lineage: Eukaryota > Metazoa > Chordata > Mammalia > Chiroptera > Molossidae > Molossus > Molossus molossus. The sequence goes on along the minus strand of NW_023425344.1, from coordinate 215,855,310 downwards.
GAGTGAATTGTGTACACCACATCTTCATTCATTCATTCATTCATTCACTCAAAAGATATTGAGGACCTACTACATGTTTTTATTTATTTATTTTTATATTAAGTGATGTTAATTATAGCATTTGAAAGGGATGATCTAATTCCACACAATGAAAGACTCTAAAATGTAGCCATTAAACTGCTAAACATTAAACCGAGTGGCAGTAGGACCTACTACATGTTAAGCACTGTTAAGGGATGGTGGAAATATAGTGGAGAGTAAGATAGATTTGTTTATTACAGTCTACAGGGTAGACCAACGGTCAATTACTACACAGTATGATAAGGGCTCTGGTAAGCAGGGGAGCCTAGCCTATTTGGACAAGCAGTTGGAGGGATCCCTTCCCAGAAGCAATGACATCTAAGCTGAATCTAGTAGAAGTTATCCAGGTGATGAGGGTGGAGAGAAAAGAACTGCAAACAAGGGAACACTTTGTGCCTTGGCTGGAGGCTGAAGAAAGCAGTTGATCTGACAGGCGGAAAGGCACGTCTAAGGACAAAGTATAGAGCTTGAGGCAGCAGAGATAAAGTCAAGGGATTAGAAGGGCCCAGGGCCCTACCTTCAGGTTAAGGAGTTTGGATCTGTCTCGAGAGAGATTAGAGGCTGTTGAGGATTTGAAGCAGGAGCCAAACTTGAAGAGACTTACATTATACAAGGATCAGTCTGGCTATATGGCAAAAAATGGTTTGAAGGGACCAAGACTAGGTGAAGGTTAACTGATCATCATCCGAATGAGATAATCCAACCCATGACCAGGATAGTGGCAGAGGGAATGTCAACGACTGGCAGAATGGGTGATAGATTGGATGTGGGGGTGATGAGAGCAAGAGAAGGTGGAACCTGACTCTCAGATGTCTTCATGGGGTACCTGTACAGATGAAGGTGGCATTTCTCTAGAGAGAACATGCGTTTGGAGTTGGGCATGTGAGTTTCATTTCAGACGCGTTCAATTTAAGACATGCAAGTAGAAGAAGTAGAGACTTTGGCTGCAGATACAAGCTGGGAAACATCAATACCAAAAAGTTACCTGGAGTCCTGGGCACAGGCGAGACTGATCAGGGAGAGCTGTGGAAGGAGAGGACCAGAGTCCTCGGGTAGAGCCTGGAGTGACTGGGGTGTAGCTGCAGATAGGGAAACAAGGAGTCTAGCAGTATAGCAGGGACTGTGGTCTGGAACTGATGAAAGTCTGGGGATGAAAGTGCAAAACACTTTCTATTAGCTGGTTAATGATGAGAGTAATAAAGCTAGCTTCTGGGACTGATCCCTAAGAAAGCCAATTAATTGTATTCTTTTCCAGAGTTAAGGCTAGCATTTCAGATCATTGTAAATGAATATGCATCCTATTTGTAAGTAAATGCTTTCAGTGGTAAGACTCTCGGAATGAAAGAATTTAGTTGTACTGATACAAGTTCATCAACATTATTAGCAAATCAGTAGTACAATACTCTAAGGGGAAGGGAAGAGTTATATTATCTCACTTGACTTAGGAGCCCCACACTCAAATCTAAGTCTGAGATGCAATATTTCTTGTCACATAGAAAGGAACATTTGATTTGGGGAAGGAAAGTTTCACATGAAACTGTTCTAGATTTCTGCTTAATAAATGATAATACTGAAAAATTTTATGTGAAAGATAAAATGTTTCTATTCACATCGAAGAACGTGACAATTTTAACTATCGCATATTACTGCTTTGTTGGCACAGCTTAGCATTTAGTATTTCACATGCTTTTCACGTTTGAAATGCACAGTGCCCTCTAATGGCCACAAGCCATAGACTGAAAGAGAGGAAGAAGAAGGACCACAACTAAAATATGACGATGACCACTACTACTACTGTTAATGATAAAACTTCAAGTTTCAAAATTGTTTACTCAGAACCGAAATGGCGGCGAAGTGAATGGAGCTACACAGACCATCTCCCTGGACCAAAATGGATTTACAATGAAAATAAAGGCAAAACGTCAGGAAGGGGCAACCGAAAGACACCTTGGAGGAACACATAACCAGAAACACGGACTCAATCCTGGTAGGCTTGCGAGGACACGAGAGGGGGCCGGAGCCCACGGTCCACAGCGGCCTGGGCAGGGACCAGGGAACTCGGCGGGAAGTTACTGCTACCGCCTCCCTTGCGACCCTGCATGGGTCCTGGGAACTCTGTTGCCTGCTAAGCCCTTGGCTGGTGCCGCACAGACTCGCGGGGACCAGGGGACTCGGTGGGACGCTGCTACCAAGGCTGAGTCGCGCGAACTCTGCGTGCTAAGCCCTCGGCTGGTGCCGCACAGACTCGCGGGGACCAGGGGACTGTGCTGGAAGCTGCTGCCACCTCTGCAGTGTCCCACTACCGCAGCTCAGTCCTCGGGTTTCTGCTGAGTGCAACGCCCTTGGCTGGAGCCCCAGCCGGGCCTCCCTTGGCTGGAAGCAGCACCCTTGGGTTAAAAGTCCCACGTGGCTCCACACGCAGAGCCCGGACAGAGGCTAAATTGGCAGCAGCCACTCACCTTGGACTCTGGCAGAGGGAACAGAGACTGGACTGGAACTGTGTGGGGACACTCGGTTTTTGGAGGGTGCTAAGAGCTCTCATTGAGTACAGCCACGCAGGACTGTGGTCGTTTTACTCCTCCCCAGGGCCCTGGGGAGAGGCGGCGGCCCCTCCCGCAGAGATTCAACCCCACCTGGTGGCCATTGAAATGCTAATTGAGGCCCATTAACAACCAACAGCTGCCTCACTCTCAGGAAATCCTCTTACACTGAGCACCTGAGGGAGTTTTTCAGGCAACTCAGAAACCAAGGGTCTGCAGGTAACCTCTACTAATAGCCTCCAGGCAAAAAAAGCTAGAGGATAACTACCATTCCCTGGGCTAGCAACACTAACCAGAAAAGCTAAGACTTGACGGTGGTGTTTAAAGTGGGTCCTCCCTGGCGCATCCAAACCCAGGAGAGGGAGCCACAAACAGCAGAACACCAACACCCACAGGGAAAATTTGGCAGACTCCAAAGCCCACTGTGATAGCCAAAATGGTGAAAAACAGAAACAAAAGCCAAATGAAAGAACAAGAGACCTCTACGGAAGATGAGAAAAATGAGATGCAGTTAAGCAAGTTAACAGAACTATAATTTCGAGCCATGATGTTGAGGAAGCTCAACAGCATGTGTAAGGACATGAGCACAATGAGTAAAGACATAGAAATGTTGAAAATCAACCAGTTGTAAATTAAAAACCAACAGGAAGAAATGAAGAATGACATATCAGAAATGAAAAACACATTGGAAGGTCTAAAAAGCAGAGTAGGGGAAGCTGAGGACTGGATCAGTGAATTAGAAGACAGGCTAGAAGAAATCAACCAATCAGAAAACCAAAAGGAAAAAACGATTAAAAAACAGGAAGACAGCTTAAGAGAATGGTGGGACAACTGGAAACGGAATAATATTTGCATCATAGGAGTTGCTGAAGAAGAAGAAAATAAGCAAGGGTTAGAGAATATATTCAAAGAAATAGTGACAGAAAACTTCCCTAATTTGGTGAAGGAAGAAGGCATTCAAGTTCAAGAAGCACAGAGAGCCCCAAGTAAGAAGAACCCAAACAGGCCCACACCAAGACACATAGTAATCAAACTGCCAAAAATTAAAGACAAAGAGAGAATCCTAAAAGCAGCAAGAGATAAGCAACAGGTTACCTACAAAGGAAACCCCATAAGGCTCTCAGCTGACTTCTCACAAGAAACACTACAGGCTAGAAGGGAATGGCATGAAGTAATCAAGGTCATGAAAAACAAGGATCTGAATCCAAGACTACTCTACCCAGCAAGGCTATCATTCAAACTAGAAGGTCAAATAAAGAGCTTCCCAGACAAAAAAAAAAGGCTAAGGGAATACATTAGCATCAAACCAGCACTGCAAGAAATGTTAAAAGGACTGCGGTAATTACCAGGAGAAATGGGAAGGAAAATAGAACCACACTAAACAAAAATGGCAATAAATAAGTACATATCAGTAATCACCTTAAATGTAAATAGACTGAATGCTCCCATAAAAAGACACAGAGTAGCTGATTGGATAAGAAAGCATGACTCATCTATATGTTGTTTACAAGAGACCCACCTCACAACAAAAGACACATAGATTGAAAGTGAAGGGATGGAAAAAAAATCTTCCAAGCAAACGGAAAAGAAAAATAAGCTGGGGTAGCAATACTTATATCTGATAAAATAGATTTCAGAATGAAGGCCATAATTAGAGACAAAGAAGGCCACTACGTAATATTGAAAGGATCTATCCAACAGGAAGATATAACCTTGATAAACATATATGCACCCAATATAGGAGCACCCAAATATATTAAAAATCTTCTGGAGGACTTCCAAGGAGAAATCGATAGCAATACAATCATAGCAGGGGACTTCAACACCCTGCTAACATCACTGGACAGATCCTCTAGACAAAAAATTAGCAAGAAAACAGAGACTCTAAATGAAGCACTAGACCAGATGGATTTAATAGATATCTACAGAGAACTACACCCCAAAACTACAGAATTCACATTCTTCTCAAGTGCACATGGTACATTCTCAAAGATAGACCACATGTTAGGGCACAAACTAAGTCTCTACAAGTTCAAGAAGATTGAAATCATATCAAGCATCTTCTCAGATCACAATGGCATGAAACTAGATATCAATTGCAAGAAGAACATACAAAGGCATTTGAACACATGGAAGCTAAATAGCATGTTATTAAACAATGAATGGGTCACCGAGGAGATCAAGGAAGAAATCAAAAACTTCCTGGAAACCAATGAAAATGAAGACACAAAAACACAAAATCTATGGGATGCAGCGAAAGCAGTTCTGAGAGGGAAGTTCATAGCAATACAGGCCTACCTCAAAAAAGAAGAAAAATCTCTAATAGACTATTTAACCTCACAACTTAAAGAACTAGAGAGCAAACAAAAAGAAAACCCCAGAGCAAGTAGAAGGAAGGAAATAGTAAGGATCAGAGCAGAAATAAATGACATAGAGAAAAAAAAAAAAAAAAAACAATTCAAAGGATTAATGAAACAAAGAGCTGGTTTTTCAAAAAGATAAACAAGATTGATGGACCCTTAGCTAGACTCACCAAGAAACAAAGAGAGAGAACCCAAATACACAAAATCAGAAATGAAAGAGGAGAGATAACAACTGACACCACAGAAATACAAAAGATTGTTAACAACTACTATGAACAATTATATGGCAACAAATTCAACAATCTAAGCGAAATGGACAAATTTCTAGAAACACATAGTCTCCCAAAACTGGATCACGTAGAGATAGAAAACTTGAACATACCAACAACAACAGAAGAAATTGAAGATGTAATCAAGACTCTCCCAGCAAACAAAAGCCCAGGCCCGGATGGCTTCACGGGGGAGTTTTACCGAACATTCAAAGAAGAACTAATACCCATTCTCCTCAAACTATTTCAAAAAATTCAAGAAGAAGGAAGACTTCCAAACTTGTTTTATGAAGCCAGCATAATTCTAATTCCAAAACCAGAAAAAGACACAACAAAGAAAGCAAACTACAGGCCAATATCCCTGATGAACATAGATGCCAATATCCTGAACAAAATACTAGCAAATCGGATCCAGCAATACACCAAAAAAATTATCCACCATGACCAAGTGGGATTAATCCCATGGATGCAAGGCTGGTACAATATTCGCAAATCCATAAATGTGATACACCACATAAATAAAATGAAGAATAAAAACCACATGATAATATCAATAGATGCTGAAAAAGCCTTTGACAAAATCCAGCATCCATTTCTGATAAAAATGCTCAGCAGTGTGGGAATAGAGGGAGTATATCTAGACGTAATAAAGGCCATATATGAAAGACCTACAGCCAACATCATACTCAATGGGAAAAAACTAAAAGCATTTCCCTTAAGAACAGGAACAAGGCAAGGATGCCCACTTTCACCACTCCTATTTAACATAGTACTGGAAGTCTTAGCCACAGCAATCAGACAGGAAGAAAAAATAAAAGGGATCCAAATTGGAAAGGAGGAAGTGAAATTTTCATTATTTGCAGATGACATGATACTATACATAGAAAAACCCAAAGACTCAATCAAACGTTTACTAGACTTAATAAATGAATTTGGCAAAGTAGCAGGATACAAAATTAACGTCAAGAAATCGATGGCATTCTTATACACCAATGATGAACTCACAGAAAGAGAAACTAAGAAAACAATCCCATTTACCATTGCAGCAAAAAAATTAAGATACCTAGGAATAAACTTAACCCAAAAAAATAAAGGACCTATTCGCAGAAAACTACAGGTCATTGAAAAAGGAAATAGAGGAAGATATAAAAAAGTGGAAGCACATACCCTGTTCATGGATTGGGAGAATTAACATCATTAAAATGTCCATATTACCCAAAGCAATATATAGATTGAACAAATCCCCATAAAATACCAACGGCATACTTCACAGAATTAGAACAATTACTTCAAAAGTTCATATGGAACCAAAAAGACCCCAAATAGCCACAGCAATCTTGAAAAGAAAGAACAAAGTTGGAGGGATCACAATACCAGATTTCAGGTTATACTACAAAGCCACTATAATCAAAACAGCCTGGTACTGGCACAAGAACAGGTATATAGACCAGTGAAACAGAACAGAGAACCCAGAAATGGACCAAGGCAATATGCTCAATTAATATTTGACAAAGGTGGCAAAAGCATACAGTGGAGTAAGGACAGCCTCTTTAATAAATGGTGCTGGGAAAATTGAACACTACTTGCAAAAAAAATGAAACTAGACCATCAACTTACACCCTACACCAAAATAAACTCAAAATGGATAAAAGACGTAAATGTAACTCATGAATCCATAAAAATCCTAGAAGAGACTATAGGCAACAAAATTTCAGACATCATACGCAGCAGAATTTTTACTGATACATCACCTAAGGCAATAGAAACAAAGGAAAAAATGAATACATGGGACTACATCAAACTCAAAAGCTTCTGCACAGCGAAAGATACAATCATCAAAACGGAAAGGCTACCCACTGTATGGGAGAGCATAATTGCCAATGATACATCAGATAAGGGGTTAATTTCCAATATATAGAGAGTGCTCATACAACTCCACAAAAGGAAGACAAAGAATCTAATTAAAAATGGGCAGAGGAACTAAATAGACACTTCTCCAAACAGGACATACAAATGGCTAAGAAACATATGAAGAAATGCTCATCATCACTAATCATCAGAGAGATGCAAATTAAAACAACAATGAGGTATCACCTCACACCTGTCAGAATGGCTGCCATCAACAAATCATCAAACAACAAGTGTTGGCGAGAGTGTGGAGAAAAGGGGACTCTAGTGCACTGCTGGTGGGAATGCAGACTGGTGCAGCCACTATGGAAAACAATATGGTGTTACCTCAAAAAATTACAAATTGAACTTCCATTTTATCCAGTGATCCCACTTCTAGGAATATACCCTAAGAAGCCTAAAACACCAATCAGAAAGAATATATGTACCCCCATGTTTGTAGCAGCATTATTTACAATCGCTAAGAGCTGGAAACAGCCCAAGTGTCCATCAGTAGATGAATGGATAAAAAAGCAGTGGTACATATACACAATGGAGTACTACGCAGCTGTAAGAAAGAAAGATCTCTTATCCTTTGAGACTACATGGAGGGACCTTGAAAGTATCATCATAAGTGAAACAAGCCAAACAGAGAAAGACAAGTTTCATATGATCTCACTTATTTGTGGAATATAATGAACATAACAGTCTGAGGAATGGGGTAGTCCCAGAGATGCGGAAGCGGGGTACAGACTGACAATCCCCTAAAGAGGGGGGTGGTGGGGGAGAGATAAACCACAGAACTTATATGCATGTATGCATGAACAGTGGACATGGACAACAATCTGGGGAAAGGGCAGGGAGGGCGGGGAGAGGGGAATCAGTGGGGGGAAAAGGAGAAACATCTGTAACAAAAATTAATTAATAAAAAAAAATTGTTTACTCAACTGGCCTTGCATACACAATTTTATCTTTTCCCAAATCATTGTTATATGATTACAAATGATCATATTGCATAGATAACTAGAGATCACATTTTAAATTTATGATAAAACTGTAACCATAAATTATATACATTTTGTAAAAATAAAAAATCAGCCCTGGCCGGTTTGGCTTAGTGGTTAGAGCAGAGAGACCCAGGTTCAGTTCCCACTAAGGGCATGTACCTCGGTTGCAATTTTTCCCCGGCCCCAGTTGGGGTCGTATGGGTGGCAACAACTCGATGTGTCTCTCTCACATCTATGTTTCTCTCCCTTTCTTCCTCCCTCTCTTCCTCCCTCTCTATCTGAAGAGAAATGCAAAAATGTCCTCCGGTAAGGATAAAAAAATAATTATAGCTATCTTGGATGAAACAATATGTTCAACTAGGATAATTATATTCTTCTAAAAAAAAAAAGGAAGTAAAATTAGGGGGATCAATAGAAAGACTTGACTTTGATTTCTCCAAGGCTGATGTGTGACCAGGACAGGAATGTGTCTGAGCACTCTCCTTGCAGCTCCTCAAAGCAGGGACATTATCGGGCTACTGTATGGTTCTTGGACTCAAGAGAAGGAAAGTGAAGCCGCTATTCATTGGTTCTGTTTTGGAAAGCTGTAGGCCATGGCATGACATTTCCACAGCCACCTCTGGGAGGAAAGGAATTTTCCATTGTTCACACATGCCACCCACTCTGGGGGCATAAGTGGGAGGAGGGATGGAAGGAACACCATTGTGTACATCTTGATCAATCTCCCCAGGAGCAGCCAAGCTTGTAACTGCAAGGACAGTGCTTCAAAGACTTATACTTGGGTGTGGGGCTCCCAAGTCAAATGAGTTACCTTGCTTTCCTTCACAGTGGCCTCTTCAAGGCTACATCTCTTTGATTTCTGCCCTTCTGGGGTGGTTTGAACCATCTGCCATAGAAATTGATGACTCCCCATAAGAATTGCTTTTAAAATATCCTGCTCTAATTGAAAAGGGATTTTGTAAGTATTCTATTTCATGTTCCCCTCATCAAGTAGAATATTAAACTGACAAAAAAAAAATCCATTACATGTTATGATGTGCAAAACTGATATTTTACTGTGTAGTCTTTTCCACCTGCCTTTAAGTTCTTTGGGGAATGAGGGTCACATATTGCTTTATGCACAATGAAAATGTTTTTTGAATTAACTTCCAGGTTTACCAGAAAGCAAGGGGGATTTCAGTGACACAAAAGCCACACACACAAAACCAAAGGATTTAAACACAACAGTTAAAACATAAGTTATTTATTGAGAGTTTACTACTTTACATGGAGATCATTAAAATGATGAGTTTTCACAAATTGGCAGCAACATCAACACTAAGCCATTACTTTCTTTGCTTTTTTCCTGGACTCAGATAAGAGCCTAAAATGTATTAGAAAGGGAGAAGGAAGAGGCATGGTAAGGAATGAACGACTCGTGGATGCGGGTGAGACCCCTGGGCAAGATGCTATGGAGACCAATATTTCATTTACTTGGCTTTGCCCTGCATGGAGCATTGAGTTGGGCGTCATGTGTACATTACTCCATTTAAACTTCACCATCATCCATCAAGATAGATGTTAATGTCCTTTTTTGAAGCTCAGAAAAATAATCTTTTTTTGAAGCTTAGGTTCATTGCCTAAGGTCCCCCAGTTATAATGAGACAGACAAGTGAGGTATACAGTCGTCCCTCATTTATCGCGGTTAATCCGTACGAGACTCTAGCGGTTGCACCTGGCATTGAAGGATTCCTGGGGTGCTCGAATACATAGGCCTACAGTCCATACATACAGTGATTTTCATTTTAATTGTAATACAGGGGTGTATAATTGACTCAGACAACCGAGCGCGCTGTATCATTTTCACTGTCTCGATCAACTTTTTAATGAATATGTTTGAAAAAACAGCAATAGAGTAAAGCCACAAAAGTGGAAGCGCAAAGTGGAGAGGGACGACTGTATTCACAGCTAAGTAAGTAGCTCGATCCTCTGGCTGATCCAGAGACTGGCAGCAGTGGTATCACCTGGTGGTTCTCCCAGGGCAAATGTTTTTTTGTTTTTGTTTTCTAATTCTCACCTGGATACTTTTCCATTTATCTTCAGATGGACTAGGAGGGAGGGAGGAAGGAAGAGAGAAACACTGATGTGAAAGAGACACATCAACTGGTTGCCTCCCGCAGGACCCCAACCGGGCCGGATGAACCGCAACTGAGGTATCGAACCTCGGTTGAATCCTCGGTTGGACCCTTGGCCAGAATCGAACCTGGGACTCGTTGGTCTGCAGGCCGATGCTCTAACCACTGAGAAAACCAGCCAGGGCAGGGCAAATGTTTTTTAAAACCTCTTCCAATAATTCTGTTCAGCACAGTGATCTGAGAACCACTTTATTGAACCTGGAGAAAGGTCTTTGGAGATATTCCATAGGACTCTCTTTGATCTTTCTCCTTATTTCTTTTGAATTTTTTAAAATGTAATATTATTTGCTGTTTTCTCTATTTATAAAAGCAACCTATGCTTCCTGGATTATTTTTCATAAGATACATACAAGCATTAAAAAGAAAAGGAAAAATTACTAGTAGCTTGGTCACTCAGAGATGAACTCTGACTTTTTGGTGCATCTCCTTCCAGCCCCTTCCCTGAGTTTATATATGCCAATACATATTTTAACAACAGTAGAACCAAAACTGCATAACAGACTATGCTTTTTCCTAATTTTCAGTGTACCATGCACATCTCCCCATGACAATAAACAGATCTGCATCAACACACTGAATGCTCATCAGATAAATCTACCACCTAGCCAGCAAGTCAGCTTTCAGGCAAATCTACTCAACATTCTTATTAGTGACTCGGATGAAGGGGGTAGGGTGATCAAATATTTGGAAGACATAAAGCGTGGAGAGATGGCTACTATGCTAGATTTAAAAAGTCAGAACATAAGACTTAAGGAATGTAAATTATGACCCTAAATTAATATAAAAGTTGATTGTTATATAACTTCAAGCAGTGTCCGTCTAATGTCGCTTTGTCAGAACCCCATGTTTCTGCGAGTGGGGAGCATACCGCGTGTGAGAAGGGCAAAGGCAGGGCAGGCGCACTGACAGTCAGGCGTCACCAGCGGGCAGCCAGACGAGTTGGGCGACACCAGCAATGAGATTGTAAATGGCACCTAGCGACACGTACGATGTGAAACTCAATACAAGATGCGTCCTTGCCTCAGAAGAGCCCGGCCGTCCACTCCGTTAACCGGCAGGTTCTGCAGGAGTTTCCCAGACGGGGGTTTCCCGGCAGGAGTCCTGAGGTTCAGACCTGGGTGCTGCCCGGACGGCTACCTCTCCACAGCGCAGGCGGAGGCCCAGGCTCTGAGTTCGCGGACTGGTCAGAGACTGGGAGCTGGCTCTCTCCTCCCACTCCGCACGTATTTGAAATGGAGCTAAGTGAAACTCTTGGAGTTTTCACCCATAGATCACTTCTATTAGAGAGCTCTAATCTTAGCTAATGTATCACCCCCCCCCCCCAACCACCACCAACACACACTTATCTTTAGGTATTTTGAAGACCAAGTGATTTGGTCTCCTTGCCGAGTGTACAAGCTGGGCTAAGAGAACTCTGCCCTTTAATGTTAGGATGAGATGCCCTGTCCATTGGATGGAAGGACAGCCAGAGATGGGCTGTGAACCCTCAGAAGGGCACAATGCGGGGTCCTGCCCTTGCTTCTGGATGGAAGACTTGGGACCAGTCCTTTACAAGCCTGGTCTTTGCTGCTGTCGTCCTTGCTCCCCGCCAGGCTCTTGGGCTCTGGGGTGCTGTCCCTGCCTGAGATGAGGTGAAAAGGGCCTATGGGTGGCCAGATGCTTCAGCTCCGGCCCCAGCTGGCAGGCCCTCTGTGGAGGTGAAGCGCTGTCAGTCCATGCAGCATTTTAGGGTTTTGCCCCAGTAGATTCCTGTTGCCAACTTGGGAGGTTAATAAAGACTAGCTTACATTTGATTAATTTTGCAGCTTCCCACTTACACACTCCAATCATCTGCAACTGAATATGTCGGGGTCCTTATACATAAACACTATTCCCACAGAGTTCTCTGAAAAAAAAATGGAGCTATTGTGTGGGCGTGTGAATATCGTGGTGGTATTTCAATGAGAAACATCTCCTTACTGATTGGACCAGAGTTTATCACATTTTTCCTAAGGACAATCATTTATTCTCCTCCTAATTTACTAGGTGGTCTATCTAAAGTGTATATCCCTTTCCTGCTTGATGAACTGTAAGTTCTGGGACTTCTGAGCATAGCTATTCCACCATTGATCTTATTCAACTCTTTGTCAACTTTGTGGAGCAATCTGGTAAGAAAACCCTAAGAGTTTTGGCCACATTTATTGATCTTTCCATAATCTTTGACTCCAAGGACTGAAATCAGTTACAGGCTGAGATGCAGTTACAGGCTGATTCCCCAGGTCCATTCCCACCCTCAGCCCAAGGCTTATAAGGACCCTGCACTTAACACCACTGTGTTTCAAGGTCAGGAATAACAGTCCACTGTGGATCAGATACAGTGTTTACTCTAAGTACAAGGAATAGAAAGATGGCCTTTCTCTGGTACATCAATGCCATCGTTTTATTTATTTATTTATTTATTTATTTATGCCATAGTTTTAGTATCAAGAACCAGAAGGGCATTAGTAGACAGCTGACCTACTTATTATTTAAAATAATCAACTTCCTACTTTTACATATATTAGATTTTTAAAGTGATGTACACCCTGCTAGTACAAAAAAGCTACGTGTTCTATGAATGATTTACTGAGATTTGTTTATGGATAAAATGGGCATTTGGTTACAAGAGATTAAAATTTTTCCAAGGTAAAATCACTGAGGCTGTACTTTGTATATCATCTTTTTGTTTTTTTCTGTATGTGCCCCTAGTGGAAACTGAACCCAGGACTCTGGTCCGCAGGCCGATGCTCCAACAGCTGAGTCAAACCGGCCAGGGCTGTGTATTATCTTATTAGATCAAACACCAAAGGATTTCTTCAGGAGAATCTGAGCACTGACATCCTTTCTTTGCCCCCGCTCCAAAGGTAGGTACAGTGGCCTTCTGCCCGCAGTATGTCCTTATTAGGTACCTGAGATTTCATAAGAAGTTGTCAATTCCTCCCTAGCTCGCTTGATTACTTAAACATAGGGCTCTGAGTTTAACTGTCAACATAGAAGCTCTGTGCTCTAGGAACTTAGCAGGATGTTTAAACTTGGGACTCACTGCTCCTCCTTAACTACTGAAAACCTTGGAAAATGAACAGTATTTGTGAAAGATTACCTGAGATACGGCAGCACACCCACTCTTTTAGGTCAGCAGTTTTCAAACTTCTTTTTCAACCACATAATCCTTGAGCAAGCCATGGTTTTCTTAGAAACCCAAGGTCAGAGAATGGAATGCTGAGAAGGGATGGGGAGCTTGGAGTCCCATCACTGATGCCCCCCACCCCTACCCCGAGCACATCTATCCATAGACCCCATAGACCCAGGGCAGAGAACCCCAGAGTGGTACACCCAGGCCGATCACCGGGTCTCCCTAGAATGGCTTCACTGAATTATGCTTTGACCAAGCACTTTTGTATCTCATTCTGGCTGACACCGTAGGAAAGTCCCAGGAAATGGCTGCAGTATCTACTGCAAGGATAATGCTACAGATATTGTTTACCTAGTTTCACATCAGCTCTGGGAGAATCCCAAGGAGAAAATGTTTCCTGTTCTTCGCACCAGAAATCATTTAAGGTTTTCTGAGGTTTCTTTTCATCCTTCCCTCTGGGGGCTGGCCACTAGAAAGCTTAAGAAGGAAGCCTGCAGACCACGCCGAGCAGGCCACAGGATTTCGTGGCAGGTACCTCATGAATCAACTTCTCACTCAGCTTCACCTTATTTTACAAAATGCATTCCCTTTGCCTTCATTCTTTCACTTAGAAATACTTTTGGTATATTGTTCTATTACATATTTTAAAGTCACCTCAATCCTTTCAAAAACATGATTGTAGGTGGGCTTCCTCTGGAACATGCCACAGCTTTTTTCCCTCTCAGGTGCGCATCTTTACTTTTCTAAACTCTAAGGGTCCCCACGAGACTTACAACCAGGGAGCAACAGGTGGCGGCAGCTCATCCCAGGCTTACCCCCTAAACTTGTCTCCAAGGCCCCCTTTTCTCTAGCTTTTCAATGAGCCAAAGCAGTCCCGCCTTGGCTTACTTCCTTCCTGTAACATTTCTAGAACCAAAGCAAAGCACCATCTAGGTTCTCCCGTCGCTTCTTCTTCTTTTCGTAGTATTATTATTTTTGTATCAGAGAAAGAAAGGGAGAGAGGGAAAGAGGGAGGGAGGAAGAGAGAAACAATGTGAGAGAGAAATTTTGACTGGTTGCCTTTGGTATGCACCCCAAGCGGGATTGAACCTGCAACCTAAGTATGAGCCTTGACATGGAATTGAACCCATGACCTTTCCATGTACTGGATGATGCTCCAACCAACTGAGTCATGCGGCCAGGATTCCTGTTGCTTCTTCTATCCTAAGCCCTTCCTTTGTTTCACTGTGCCCAGCTTTAATAAGCATACTCTCAAAATCACCTGGACTATAGTTGTGAAATCTTTCCTGCATGAAGTCAAGAACCTATACACTACAGGCCAGCCTGAGGCAGAACTGCTCCTGGCCTGGTCCCTTTCTGGTGACACCAGGACTTCTGCAGCTGAGAGATCTATGACAAAAAGCCAGCAAGAGACTCCCAGGACCCTCAAAAGAGAATATGATCTTGTTACTGTCCTGTAATCCCATCCCTGCCTTGCTTTCTCCCACCTTCTGCAATCTTTCTTACATTCCCTCCTTAATTCTAGAAGTATAAAAGAAACTATGAAACCATCATTGTCTAGAACATTTGAGATCTTGCTTCCCAACAATGTTTGGCTCAAATAAACTCATAAAAATTCTAAAAATAGGTGAATAAACAAAAACATAATGTGTCTAAGTAAGCAAATTCTTATTAATAACATCTACCAACTTGAGCCCCGTGAAGAGTAAGGATGCTGGAATGCTGAGATCCACAAAGGATGAGGTCAGGGAACGAAGCATATATGGTCTGGAAGTAAAAATCTTGAGGTGAACATGACAGCCGTCTTTGGAGTTCTTAAAGGGCAGGTGGTAAATTGAGTCTGTGTTACTCAAGAGAATGAACCTAAGAAAACCTCCAGATGGGCTCTGAGGCTCCCCAAACTGGGTGACTATCAGAGTGCTGAGTAGGCTCCCTGGGTGCCAGTCCCTGGAGAAGCTCATTTAGTGGCAAGAGTTGGGCTCCAGAGAATGTATATATTTTTTCTCTGGACCGCAGGCCGACGCTCTAACTGTTGAGCCAAACTGGCCAGGGCAATATTTTTTTAACATATAATTGATTTAGAGAGAGAGGAAAGAGAAGGAGAGATAGAGATAGAGAGAGAGAGAGAGAGAGAGAGAGAGAGAGAGAGAGAGAGAGAGAGAGAGAGAAACATTAATCAATCGCCTCCTATACTTACCCCAACCAGAAATCGAACCTGAAACCTGGGCATGTGCCCTGACCGGGAATGGAACCGGCGATTTTTCAGTGCTCGGGATGACACTCAACCAACTGAGCCACGCTGGCCAGGGCTCCAGGGAATGTACTTTCAAACACCATCCCAACCCCCAATGTTTCTGCTACTTGGCTAGTTTGGGAACCCCTGGACAAGGTATTAGCTAGGGTCACGGTCCCTTTAAGCTTCAAAGTTGACACAACACAGCCATCCCGATAGTTCTTTTCCTACACAACACTAAAATATTAAACACAACCATCCCACATTCAGATTTACTATTCAGATAGAAAGGTCAGGGCCCCCTGAAATCCTCCAGATTGAATATTAACAAGTAGGTATTGATCAGTGCACATGACAAGTACAAGTACCCCGGTGCTGGGCCAAATATTGAAACATTTAAATCAATGACCTAGAAAATGGAATGGAACATATATTTACCGATGCCCTCGAACAGGGTAGAGCACCTAAGCACATCTTTGTTCGAACCCCCATTTCCGAAGCTGTCAGCCCTCCCGCCCCACTTTATGGATGTTAGGACATATAGCTCTGCCCTCACATGGAAGCAGACATCTATTTCATTCCATTTCAAAATCGAATAACTATTTTAAAATGTTTATTTACTCCTGAGACATAAGTGAAGAATTCCTAAAGTTTCAAATAGACTGTCACTGTGCGGAAAGGAAAGCCAGGATGTATATTACAGCCTTCAGTGAGGCCACCCCCAAACCAGGGACAGGGAGTGGCAGGGGAGGGACCTCAACAGCTGTGCTGGTCCCATAGGACTGCTCTGCGTTGGTGCCCCCCCTCCTCCAGTCCGCAACATGGGTATATTCGCCCTTTCACCCTTCACACTGGGCAGTCCAATCCCGCGCTAACTTCCCTTCTCACTTCCAGTTAACAGGCTCTTTCTTCCTCTCTGTCTCAACTCTGTCATCCTCCTCCTCATATTCGGGGTCTCTCCTGGCAGCTTGCCAAGCACAATCCCTACACCCAAACTCTATCCACACAGGTCAAGTCCGACCCCATTCTTGCTGCTTTATCCAATGTCTCCGAACCTGGCCATCCTATGCCCAGTGTCAGTGCCCCTTCTACTGCCCCCTGCAGCTCGACCTACCCATCTCAGCCCACAGTGGCCTCCACTGCAGCCCGACACACAGCAGCAAGAAGCGGAGAGCGTTCCTGTCTGTCCTTGGCACCTCCAGTACGTTCACTGAAGTTTCTTTGTGTCTTCCACTAGGGGGTACCACCCCATAATTTTTGAAACAGGAAGTCTGCTGAATACGGTCCTTAATGAAAAATGAAGTCCAGGCACAGTGAATTTTTTAAAACTTTTCTCAACACATGCTGTAATTTTATGAAGCAATTTAATGTGATTCCTCTTAAATAAAAGCTGCCCCATGGGCAGAGTAATAGGCAACAATCCTGAGCAGTATAAATTTATATAAGGGAATGCCAATTAAAATTCTGGCTCTATTACAGTAAGATAAATAGTCATGAATTAAATAAAATAAATGCAAACATTTAGTATAGCCAGACAAGTGAAGTTGTTTTTACTTCAGCAAGAGAAAGAGGCATGCTAAACAAGAGCTGGCTTCAAAACAAGCTTTTATTAAACAAAAATAAGGCAACTCAGACATTCTGGGACTCTGCATAAATGGGACAGAATTCTCTCATCTTTGGGGTATCAGAGAAGACCTGAAACACTGAAAGCTGGATTAAGTCTTTTGGGTTCTTTTAACAGGAGGAATGCCCAGGCGTTACAGTGTAGTGACTGAAAATACAGGATGCTGGAATTAGGCTGATCTGAGACTCCCCGATCTCCTGCTTACCTTGATGAGAACTTGGCCAGCCTCCATTTCCTTAAGCCTAAATCTTAGCTCTGCCTCAGTTCAATGAGTGTGATAATAGTACCTACCACTAAGGTTTGTGGTGTGAATTAGATGAGATATAATGTATACAAAGTGCTTACAGAGTGCCCCACAGTGGGTACTCAGTGAATGCTATTTATTCAATGAGTCAGTGTAAGGAAGACCTTGAGATGACGGGGAACAGAAATATTCACAATGAAAACGATATTCGCTGTCATTTTAGAAAACATATTCAGTCCGGCTGGTGTGGCTCAGTGGTTGAACATCGACCCAGGCACCTGTTTGATTCCCAGTTGGGGAACATGCCCAGGTTGTGGGCCCAATCCCCAGTTCGAGGCATGCAGGAGGTGGCCAGTTGATGTTCTCTCTCATCAATCTCTCTCTCTCTCTCCCCCTCTCTCTAAAATCAATAAAGAAAAATTTAAAAAGAAAACATATTCATACAGATAAACAATCAGGAGACCAGAGAAGTTAAATAATCTGACCAAGGTCACACAGTTATTTTCTGACAAATTCTAGAGTAGAACTTGAATTTCCTTAATGTCAGTCAGCATTATTTTCCCTATCCTATACCGCTCCTCCTAGTATCTGATAGTTTATTAGCATAGGCTAAATATACTCTGTGGTTAACAACTGATTTTGTTGGTAAAGTTTTGGTGAATGTAGCAAAGTATACATTGTTGTGGTAATGTCAAGGACTCTAGCAGTATGTATCTTTAAAGAGTTTGACTTTAGCCCCTTTCCTACTTTTATGAATGAACTATAGAAATGATCCCTGAAATTATAGTCTTTTCTTTCCTACTTTTAGAAACGTAGCCCAAGAAAATACAGTTGACCCTTGAACAAGATGGGTTTAAACTTCCCAGGTCCATTTATCTGTGGATCTTTTTCAATATATTGGAATTTTTTTTTTGGAGATTTCCCTACTACTGTGAAGCCACATCAATTACACTAGGCTATCCAAAGCAATCATGTTGCTGCTTCCTCATTATCAGTGCATGAACCATTATACCTGTAAATAAATATAAATTTCCTTTTCACATTATCTTTTCATTTTTGATGTCTAGTGTTAATAATATGTATAAAATCTACAGTGTTTTGTGTTATATGAGACAATGCTGATGTAGGTACTGACAGATGATGCATTTTGTAAACAGATGACCTACACTTACTCTATTAATAAATACATAACTGTAAATGCATTTTCCTCTTCCTTATGGTTTCAATAATATTTCCTTTTCTCTAGCTTACTTTATTGTAAGAATACAGTACGTAATACATATAACATACAAAATATGTGTTACTCAATTCTCTATGTTGAAATTAAGGCTTCTGGCCCTGGCCTTAGCTCTGTTGGACAGAGGTTCTGGGTTCCGTTCCTGGTCAGGGCACATACAAGAATCAATCAATCAATGCATAAAAAAGTGGAACAACAAACTGATATTTCTCTCTCTCTCTCCGTTCATCTCTAAAATTAATAAGCATTTTTGTTAAATAAGGTTACCAGGAAACAGTAGACTATTAGTGGTCAAGTTTTAGAGAAGTCAAAAGTAATAAGTGGATTTTTTACTATGCAGAGGGTCAGCAGCCCTAACCCCTGTATTGTTCAAGGGTCAACTGTAATATAAAAGAAAAGGGCACATGCAAAAAAATGTCCACCATAATAGTCTTTGGAATACTGAAAAACTGGAAATAATCTACATGCCCAACGACAGGAGAGTAAATGTAGATCCATGAATTTTGGAACCATTAAAAAATTAGGAAACCACAAAGAAACATGGAAAATATTTATTTAATCCTTCATCTCGTTCTCAAAGAAGGTAATTTAACAAGTAGAATGATCATTGTATTTTTATCTCAATTACAACCAATTAAAAATTAAATATTTACATGGATAAAATCCAGAAGATAAAATTTTTTAAATGGAGTCATTTTAGGAATATTTGGGTTGGGAACGCCTTTTTCTTTCACTTTGCTCTTATAAGAAAGAAATGAAATAAGGAATTGTTTAGAATAAACTCCTTTGTTTACTTTATTGGTACTGAGAAGAGTTTAAATGATCCAAGTGGCCTCTAATGCATCATGATAACATAATCAAATGAAAGACACAAGGTTGAACCCTCGTTATACAATGAACTCTGCGGGACACGACTTTGGAGCTAGTGAGAAAATACAACATATACATGGTGTATCTCAGCGCTGCTCCGCCTCCAAAATCTTGAACATCCATCTCACACCAGTGCTTTTGCCCTCCCAGCTTTCGTGCCAACTGCTCCTTAAAATCATTAGGACTGCCAGTCTACTGGTCCCTACATTTGCTTTCGATCCATCAGCTGGGTTTCATTTTCTTTGTCATTCAAAAAGGCCTACCATTTTAATCACCCCCTCCCCAAGAACCGCAATATTTTGAACATTTATTTTTCCAATTCTCCTGCCCTGAAAACCCCCATCTGCTGGACACAGCCAATCATTTGCCATCTCACAACCTGGGTTGCAGGAATCCCCTAGACAAAACCACCCAGCATCCCTCTGTGTGTCTCTGGTCAGTTCCCTCGCTCCCTCGCTCCCTCCGTGCACTCTTCTCTCCATCTCACACTTGCCTTTCCGTCTCCTCCCCCATTGCCTTTTACTGCACAGGAAGAAATTCTTCAATGAAAACTTTCTTTCCTTGAGCCACACCCAAAGCCCAATGCATTCTGCATCCGTCCTTACTCCCTGCCCTCCCATTTCAGAGGCGAGGAGACCCTGCAGCTGTTCTCTGGACCCGCTGCCTCCTGCCTGTCTTTGTACCATTCATGCGTGCGTCACCCATCTTCAACCTTGCCTGAACGATTATCTGTGTCCCTCAGAATAAACACTCGTCTGCCATGTATAAGGAAGCTTTTCCTTTAGGATACATACACTTCTAAATAATTACCACTTGCCTTTCTCCTCCCCCTCCTACACATTTCAAAAAAGAGGTGTCCTACCTTGGCTGTCTCCACATCCCTCTTCCTCACCTGACTCCTCCCACCCCTCCACCCAAACTGTTTCCACAGAAGTCAAACCCAGTGCTCCTGCTATTTTATTTTATTTTATTTTATTTTATTTTCCAACATCTATCAGCTGCCTCTCATATGCACACTGACCAGGGATCAAACTGCAACCTGGGTATGTGCCCTGACCAGGAATTGAATTGGTGACCTTTTGGTGCATGGGATGACTCTCAAACACTGAGCCACACTGGCCAGGGTTCCTTTTCAGTTGAACCCTCAGCTGTGTTTCACCCTGTTGACCATCCCATCTTGAAAGTCTCTTTTGACTTTTGGGACCCTCTGGTGTTACCTTAGTCAGCAGGATGAAAAACTTCAGGCCACCCAGGGAGGGGAGAGCTGGACAGGCTCTCGGCTCAAGAGGGGAGCTTGCACTCTGAGGGGAGTGGGGGGCGTAGCAGCTGTTATACTTAAGATCTACTAGATGTGGTTTTGGGAACTGAACTCCTTCCTTGAGACTAGTTCTGTAGACTCCATGTCCAGCCGACTAATGAGTCAATGATATAGGGTGGGTGGAACTCAAAAAAGGTACAGTGGAGACTGGATCACACAATAGGAACTTGCGGACAATTTGGGCATTTTCCTCTCTTGGGCTACAATTAGAAGTGAGGGAAGTGGAATTCAGGTCCCCTAGGTCTCCCTCAGGAGTCTCTAACAGCTAAAGCTTCCAAAATGCATTCATTCCATTCAACAAGATAGAATTAAATTTTTATTATTAAAATAATATTACTTGTCCAGCTGGTGTGGCTCAGTGATTGAGCATTGACCCATGCACCAAATAGTAGCCAGTTCGATTCCCAGTCAGGACATATGCCCAGGTTGTGGGCCTGATCCCCAGTGGGGGCATGCAGGAAGTGGCCGATCGATGTTCTCTCTCATCAATGTTTCTATCTCTCTCTCCCTTTCACTTCCTCTCTCTCTCTCTAAAATTCAATAAAAAAGAAAAAATTAAAATAAATATATAAATAAAATAGTATTACTTTTCAGTTTTAGTACCATTCTTAAAGTACAGTTGGTAGTTGATGACATGCTATTCATTGGCTATTTTTATTCTTTCTTACTCCTAAGTAATATGTCCCCTATCAGACTGTAAATGCCTTGAGGTCAAGGGTTCTTTTTAGTCACATTCTCTTCTGTCTCTTCTACATTGCTTAGCATAGGGCTGAACATTTGGAAGATGCTTTTTTAAAAAATCCCACTGTTTAATTTAACAACTATTTTAACTTTTCAAATTTCAAGGGGTTTTTAATGGCTCCTGAATGTAATCTATTATTCTGGGTGCAGAAGTATAATACAGAAAATATTCAAGTTATTTGCATTTTATGAGCTGCAGACGAGACAGGAACACCTCAATACCTAGGGAGGATTTAGCACAAAGTTGAAATGGCCTGACACCCCATGTATATCGTACCAATCTAGATATAAAAGCAAGAATCCCAAGCCATGTTTAGAGCTAATATAAATCCTATAAATCCTTATAGTTCAATTCTTAGGCCAAACACTCCTAACATCCTTACTGTGGACAGCAGCTAAGTCTTTTGGGAACTTGGATCAGGCCTCCTGCAAATAATCAAACAAATAATCAGAAAAGAAAAAAGGAATCACATGCAATCCAGTGCATTTTTCTCCTTGTGTGGTTTCTCCATCAGCGAGACGTTTAAAGGGTCTAAACCTCTTAAAGTCTTTGATTCCTTTTTTAAATTTTCAATCCTCATCCGAGGATATGTTTCTTTGTTTTATAATTTTTAAAAAATATTTTTTCTTTATTGAGTTTTAGAGAGAAAGGAAGAGAGAGGGAGAGAGAAATAGGAACATCAATGAGAGAGAACATTGATTGGCTGCCCCCTGCATGCCCTCTACTGGAGACCGGGCCCACAACCTGGGCACGTGCCCTGACCCTGGATGGAATCTGCGACCTCTTGGTGCATGGGTCAACATTCAACAACTGAGCCACAACAGCTGGCTGTTTTTTAATTTTTACTGAGAGAGAGAGAGAGCGAGAGAAAGAGAGAAAGGCAACAGTGTGAGAAATATTAATTGGTTGCCTCCCCTATGCACCCCACCAGGGATGGAACCTACAAGGTAGGTATGTGCCATGACCAAGCATCCAACCGCAACATTTTTGGTGTATGGAATTACGCTCCAATCAACTAATCCACCTTGCCAGGCTGATTCTCTTTCTAAAGTCATTTTATTTTAAAAGAACCTTCCACTTTTCTTAGTTATACAGCCAGGTTGGGGCACCTGCTGGAAAATAAGTTTCCTTTTTCTAAAAAAAAACAAAAAATATGCTAGAATTTGCAGCCATTGAATTCAAAACAGATTTGCCATAGTGTAATTCCCCAGGCATTACTATTTGTGGCTGAAAGCTGACTGAAAGGGAGGATCCAGAGTTACTTTATTTCCCCCCAGATAAAATAGGATTAATAACCTGAAATCGTGGAGTCTCCTGGCCCCCGCGGTGCAATCCCTCTTGGGCTGTAGGTTGCAGCTCCTATGATTTCAGGCAAGACTGGCCCAGGCACTCTAGTCACTTGGTAGGCAGAAGGGAAGGTGGTACCTGAGCAAGGTATGAGCCACTCAGAGGCAGCGTGGGGCCGCCACTCACCTGGGGGAGGAGGATCTGGCGTCCAGACCCACCGGACCCAGAGGAAACTCGAGCCTTGGGCGGACCAGGTGAAGAAAGGAACGCCCTCCAGCTCACCTCCGGAGGCGGGCGCAGGGCCCGGTTACCAGCAGGGGCGGAGCCGGCGGCTCGGATCACCTGGGCCTAAGCGGAACTGTGGGGTCTGGTCGGTGCACCGAGCACCTGGAACTTAGACTCACCTGTGCAGGGGGCCAGAGGCGGGGCCTGGGCCAAAACTCACCTGCGCCCGGGGCATCGCCCAGCGCGGAGGGGAGACGACCAGCTGGCCCCATCTGAGCCACCCACCGGCGGCACGTCCGTGCCCGCGGGGTCGCCATGACCTGGAGCGCCACGGTCCGGGGCGCCCAGCAGCCCGACAACACCGCATTCAAGCAGCAGCGCCTCCCGGCCTGGCAGCCGCTGCTGTCGGCAGGCATCACGCTGCCGCTCTTCTTCTGCGCGGGCCTGGCCTTCATCGGCCTGGGCCTGGGCCTCTACTACTCCTCCTACGGCATCAAGGAGCTCGAGTACGACTACACGGGCAACCCCGGCACCGGCAACTGCTCGCGGTGCGGCGTGGCGGACCAGGACCGCGCGCCGCCGCCCAGCTGCTCGTGCGCCTGGTACTTCTCCCTGCCCGAGCTCTTTCAAGGCCCCGTGTACGTCTACTACGAGCTCACCAACTTTTTCCAGAACAACCGGCGATACGGCGTGTCCCGCGACGACGCGCAGCTGAGCGGGCTGCCCAGCGCCCTGCGCCACCCGGTCAATGAGTGCGCCCCCTACCAGCGCAGCTCGGCCGGCCTGCCCATCGCGCCCTGCGGTGCCATCGCCAACAGCCTCTTCAACGACACCTTCTCACTGTGGCACCAGCGCCGGCCTGGCGGGCCCTACGTCGAGGTGCCGCTCGATCGCACAGGCATCGCCTGGTGGACCGACTACCACGTCAAGTTCCACAACCCGCCGCTGGTGAACGGCAGCCTGGCGCTGGCCTTCCAGGGCACCGCGCGCCCGCCCAACTGGCCCCGGCCGGTCTACGAGCTCAGCCCCGACCCCAACAACACCGGCTTCATCAACCAGGACTTCGTGGTGTGGATGCGCACGGCGGCGCTGCCCACTTTCCGCAAGCTGTACGCGCGCATCCGCCAGGGCAACTACTCCGCGGGGCTGCCGCGCGGCGAGTACCGCGTCAACATCACCTACAACTACCCCGTGCGCGCCTTCGGCGGCCACAAGCTCATCATCTTCAGCAGCATCTCGTGGATGGGTGGCAAGAACCCCTTCCTGGGCATCGCCTACCTGGTCGTAGGGTCCCTCTGCATCCTCGCGGGCTTTGTCATGCTGGTCGTCTACATTCGCTACCAGGACCAGAATGACAAGGATGAGGACCAGGAGTGATTCCTGCTTTCAGAGCATCCATCCTGCTTCTTGCCAAAACTCTTGCAAGCTTCTTTTGACTTCTCCCCCTCGCCCCTCACCCAATTCCAACCTAGCCTCACTTTTCCTCTTATTGTGGGCGAGGGAACCAGAGAGAGTCATTACACCCCTTTGGGGGCTACCAGACTCTTGCCAGGATGTTTGGACTGCAGAGTGACAACCTTGCAAAATCTCTCCATCTCCTTCACGATTTACCAAGTTGACACGTTATAAGGTCCCTAGTATTTGAAAGTCCTTTTCATCTGTTTAATGACGAGACAGACCTAGAGATGTTAAATAACTCATTCAAGATCAAGCAGCTACTACTCCTTGGCTCCTGACTCCGATTCTGGAGCATTTACCACTACTACAGTGGTTTTCTTTCTTTTCTTTTTTGGTGTGTGTGTGTGTGTGTGTGTGTGTGTGTGTGTGTGTGTGTGTGTGTGTTGGAGGTGGTGGTGGCTGGTAGATAGTGAAGCCCACAAATAACCTGCTGAGGTATGGAGGGGTGGGGGAGACCATACTTTAAAAATGTAGATAGATTAGGAAGCCCCATCCCCAGAGATTCTGATACAATAAGGTGGGGGTGAGACCCTTAAAGCTGCATTTTAACAAGCTCATCTGGAGATTCCTTCTGTGTCCCCTCAAATTGGGGGATCACTGTCCTGAGCCAGGAAACAAGTAGAATGCTGGTTGTTTCCCTGTTTCCTCATGTGTCTGAGGCTGGGCCTGAAGCAATCACCTGGGTCGTTTTTCAGGTAGTCATGTATTCTCAGGGTCAGTGGCGATCAGTGTTGCAAGTTTGGTCCAGCAGTCTGCCTTGAACATAGAAGGGAATGTTTTAACCTTAGTACCAGATAGCTGGAAGAAATCTTAGAGGGAAGGTGATTTTTCTGTCTTATCTGTGTCTCCTGAGTCCTGAGTCCTCTTTGTCATCTACATTGGTTTTTTGTTTTGTTAATCCTCACCCAAGGATATTTTTCCATTGATTTTTAAATAGAGTGGAAGGGAAGGAGGGAGAGAGAGATAGAAAAACAAAGATGTGAGAGAGACACATCCATTGGTTGCCTCCCGTACAACCCCATCTAGGGCCAGGATCTAACCTGCAGCCCATGTACATGCCCTTGACCTGGAATCAAACCCGAGACCCCCTTCGGTCCACATCCCAACAATCTAACTGCTGAGCCAACGTGGCCAGAGTATAATTGTTTTTATGCTTAGGTCGAAAAAAAATAATTTTTTAATCTATAATCTCTAATGAAGCTTTTTTCTAGTAATATGTTTAAATTGATGCTAATGAATATAGTCTTATATATAAAGTAGAATCTTAAAAATTATTTGAACATTTGAATAATGTTAAACTCTGACTAATCTAAAATTATCCTAATATATGCAGAGTTATTCTAAGAAGCAATAGAATTTTTTAAAAAAACTTTTAATGGCTAAGGAACTTTAAATAAAAACACCTTAGCCGGCCAGTGTGGCTCAGTGGTTGAGTGTCGACCCATGCACTCATGGTTGCCGGTTCGATTCTCGGTGAGGGCCCGATCCCCAGTGAGGGGCATGCAGGAGGCAGCCAGTCGATGTTCTCTCGTCGATGTTTCCATCTCCCTCTCTCTCTCTAAAATCAATAAAGAAAAACTATTTTAAAAAGAAAAAACACCTTAGTGATATAATTTTAACTAGTTTATATGCTGAAAGCAAACAGTTATATGGTACTCTGTCTTCAGGACCTGCTCTCTATTACAGCTACTTTCCAATTACTACTGTGTTCGCTCAGGCCTGTAAGGCAGCAAGACCTTGAAGTATTTTTCTTTTAGTAATCAAAGAGAAATACTTAATTGTATTGAGTATTTTACATTAATTTTATTTTATTCTACTCTGGTTCTTTAAAAATTAATAATTGATGGACAGCATGCATGTTCCTGACATCTGATCAGATCTTCGGGAATGTGATTTAAGAGATTTATTCCACTATTTGCATAAACTAAAAAATATTTTAGCAGCTTCATTGTGTTGGCTTCCCAACTCCTGAAGGTGACACAGTTTTATTGTCAGATTTTAAGCTATGAAAATATGATCATTATATAGAGTAATTTTTATTTATTATGAATGTTTGATCCAGCAGATCACTAACCCAGCCCTTCTTTATGTTGGATAAGAGAATTCACTACATTTTTTACTGTGCAATTGAGATCAATTGCATAGTATTTGCTATATCATTTGTACAATATTCAATCTATTGCCATAAAATTTTAAGTGAGACTACAAGATTTAAGGTATCTGATTAAATCAATGACTAAGTTCCAGGCCCTATTCTCTGGGTTTTTGGAAGAGAATAAAGGTTATGTTTGATTTACCTTTGTTATCATGTTTGCTTAATGCTTTTGAACTATGGTCTTAAAGGCACAAACAGTACCAACCTCTTTGTTCATTTGTTATTAGCAGATTTATATTGCAGCAAGAAAATCATCTTTCAGAATATGGCTCAATGTGAACTCAATCTTTCAGTGCTAACTTCCTGAAACAATTTGAATTTATGTCAACATTAACATGTAGTATGAATGAGATGATCTTCAACTATTGTTTGAATTTGGTAAAATGTGGTCAATTTAAAATATATATAGTATTAAAAGTAACTAATGAATGTGATTATAGCAGTCTTCTTCATTTCTGCATTTTATTCAAATTCTGAATTGCAATTATTTGTCAGGTATTTTGTACTACAAAATCTTAAAAACAAAAATGTGAAACATTTTCCTGTACTGTAATATGTTGTGTGATATTTCAGGATTCTATCTGGGTTTGAATCACTCTTTTGTCCAGTAAATACGTCCCAGCTTAATCTGTCTTCTGGGATGAAAAAGAAAAGAGTGAACCTCAACAATTGGACTGGAGCTGTGCTTTGATCTATTTTGATAAAATAAAACATACACAGAAGAGAAACTAATGTGGTCAGTGAGAACTCCCAAAACAAAAAATAATATAACAAAGATTGTATCTATAGAATCAAATCAATCAAAGAATTTGCTGACTATGCAATTGTTAAAAATCAAAGACAGAATAATAGTCTGGGATTTCCTTTAGTAACATATTTCTTCACAATATATAACCACAGCCATTTCTGCTTCACTTTAAATCTGTTGCTCTCTTTCTGTCATTGGCAATATCAACAATCTTAAATTCTCAAAGCGTTATTAGTAGAGCTATAATGTAATCAATTCCTTATATGTCCTTGGATATAAGTCATCAGTTACTGTATTAACAGTAAATTCCCTCTTTATTTTATCGAGCATTCCTTTGAATCCCACATTTTATTCCTGTAGCTAAAACATAGCTGATTTTTAAAAATATGTTTTTATTGATTTTTAGAGAGAGCAGAAGGGAGGGAGAGAGAAACATCAATGTGAAAGAGAAACCTCCATCACTTGCTTCCCAGATGCACCCCAACCAGGGATGGAACCTGCGTATGTGCCCTGACCAGGAGTCTAACCAGTGACCTTTGGGACAATGCTCATCCAACTGAGCCACACCAGTCAGGGCTTAGCAGACTGATTTTAGATATAAAATTTTTTTAAAAACATTTTTAACTTCAGTTTTTCCCCCCAGGAGAATCTTTCTTCATTTCCCTACAACAAAAAAACAGGGTCATTTAAAAGTGTCATTGAGAAGGCCCTAGTGAATCTGACAAATACATTAAGGTCCTAAAGCAATCTTACACGAGAGCAGCACCTTGGGTAAAGAATTTGCAGAAATGTTAGCAGCGTTGACTCTATAACACAGCCATCTCCCATAACTGCCCTAATGAGACTGTCAATGTGTATTCAGGAAAACACACTTCTCCACTGTTTTGGTATCTGTCATGAGTCCCACCATTAGTGTCATTGCGATCATTGTGTAAATTAGGTCAGTGTAGAAAGCCAGTATGGGGTTCAGAATGAATCACCCCAAGATACGCCTCTGTGGTATGCAGATAGTTTTGAGCTAAAGAAAACTTTAGCCTTGGGCTCATGGGAAACTTCTGCCCCTCCCTTAACTACCAAGAACAACTTGAACTGGGAGCCTTGCCCATAGCAAGAGATTACCAGAGGGAAAGGAGGTTGGGGGGAGATAAAACAGGGCAAAGGGAAGCTCGCCCGGTGTGGCTCACTGGTTGAGCATTGACCCATGCATCAAAAGGTCACTGGTTCGATTCCCGGTCAGGGCACATGCCCAGGTTGTGGGTCTGATCCTCAGTGGGGGGCATGCAGGAGGCGGCCAGTGAGTGTTCTCGCTCATCAATGTTTCTATCTCTCTCTCCCTCTCTCTCCCTCTAATATCAGTGAAGAAAAAAAAAACAGGGTAAAAGGGAGATAAATGGTGACAGAGGAGACTTGACTTTGGGTAGTGAACATGTATGCAATATACAGATGATGTAGAACTGCACGCTTGAAACATATCCTTTTATTAACCAATGTCACCCCATACATTCAATAGAATTAACAAAAAAATAAATAAATAAGAGATTATCATAGATAATCTCTTTTGACCTATCTATAGGGCAGGGCAAACTTCTATTTACTAAGCATGTTCTCATGATTCTGCAGTGACTCTCTGAAGCCCCCCGGGCACCTGACCTCGTCCCCGGCTCCGGATGCCCTCGACATCCCTGTTCTCCATCTCCGAACTTCCCGCGCACGTGGGGCCTGTGACTCTCTCCGGTATGCAGGGCTCCTCTACAAATGTGTGTGTCAAATTTGGTCCTTTTCTCGTGATAATCTGCCACATGTCTTTTTGGTTTTTAGACCAGCCAAACGAACCTTGAGGGTAGAGGAATTTTGTTCCTCCCATACACTAGAATTTCTTTATTTCACGTGTGTGGCTGAGCAGGCCACCAAAGGACAGAAGAGTCCTGTGGCGATGGATCCCAACACGGACTGTTTGGGGATGCAGATGGGAAAGGGAAGATTAGAGGACAAGATGAGGTTGGGAGCACAGGCATTTTTCTGGGCAGCAAGGTGCCTGAAGGCAGGAGGGGTTGGCAGCGAAGGCAGCCCATGGCAGAGGGCAGGGCTCACAGCAGACTCATTGATGACAAGGCCTTTGAGAAATTCAGCAAGCCAATAGTGGCTCACCTCCTTCTGAACCCCTCAGCTTGTCTGTTTGATCAATTGGAGTGTGATTTATCTTTTTCCTTAGAAGCAAAGGTATTGCTGTCAAGAACCTTCACTAATAGCCTTGCCCTCCACATTGAGCATTAAAGTCCCCATTAAAGTGGCTGAAACCTTACATTGCTGATGAAAACTGTAAATGATATGTCATTAATAATGATACTTTGTTCCTCTAAAAGGCCTTTGTTCTGAAAGTCCAAGGTGCTTAACACTATGTGGTCTCATTAATCTTACCCATCAAAATGCAGGGGCTTTAAGGAAGTCATCCGACTGCTGAAGTAGAAGTATATTTCTTTCTATTTTCCTCAGTTTGGGTCAGAATTCTCTAGAAGTGAGTAGTGCTGTAAACAAGAACATCTGGGTGTGGCAGTGCTAGTAATTTAAATGGGTCACTTGAGTATTTTCAATAAAAGGCTTGATTATTTCTTAGGATTTTAATAAGTAAAAGACATTTCCCGTTTTTTGTTAAATAATCTAACATGGGAAAGGAAACACTTCTTATACATAGGAAGTAATGGAATGTAAAATACTTTTTACTCTTTTCCTGAAGGACTTTAGTGGTAAAAAGTTATCTGTTATATCAACATAATTTGCAACAAACAAACAACAAAACAGAACTATGGTATTCCTCCAATTTTGCTTGGGCAGATCAGCTCATATTTACTTCCATGAATTTGTAAAAGTATTATTGTCTCTCAATGGCAGACTCGCTATCTCCATCCTACCTTCTCTCCAAACCCACATTTCCAGCAGCCTCTGCAACACAACTAATTTCCTGCGGGCAGCGCGGAACTCTGCCCCTCTCCACCCTCACCCCCCTCTCCACCCTCACCCCCCTCTCCACCCTCACCCCCCTCTCCACCTCACCCCCCTCTCCACCCTCACCCCCTCTCCACCCTCACTCCCCTCTCCACCTCACCCCCCTCTCCACCCTCACCCCCTCTCCACCCTCACCCCCCTCTCCACCCTCACCCCCTCTCCACCCTCACCCCCTCTCCACCCTCACCCCCACCCAAGCCCATTTTCCAATGAGCAGTTCCTCTGTTCTCTCAATCACCCAGGCCAAAAACCTGACCAGCCTCCTCGACTCCTAATGGGTGTGATTCTATGTGCCAAATGCAGTTTCATTCAGGTTTCTCTTTGTCACTGCTCTGGCCCAGGGCTTTGTTATTTC
This sequence comes from Molossus molossus, assembly GCF_014108415.1. Classification (NCBI taxonomy): domain Eukaryota; kingdom Metazoa; phylum Chordata; class Mammalia; order Chiroptera; family Molossidae; genus Molossus; species Molossus molossus. The sequence continues at coordinate 215,824,339 of NW_023425344.1, read as the reverse complement.
TCATCTGGAAGTCGGAGGAGCCTCCTAACAGTTCTCCACATCCCAGCTACAATGAAGTAGCCAAAACACAGTTCTCATTAGGTTACCCTCAACCGAAAATCTCTCGTGCCCATGCACCGCCTACAGGAGGAAGTCTAAACTTCTTCGACGAGCTCAAAAGGCCTTCGTGGTTGGCCTTGTTCTACGTCTTCATCTCCTTTTCCTCCAAGGCCCCTGAAATTCCAGCCATAGTGAATGATTTGAAGAGGCCTGAACCCACATCTCCTTATATTTTTGCCCTGGTTTGTGTTCATTCGCCTGAACACCCAAACCTCCCCATCCATCCTCGGGGAAGCTCACTGCAAGCCCTCCCGGCCTCCTCCACCCCCTGTCCTCAGCCTGGTCTGCCCTCTGAGGGTACCCCACGCCTATCTCGCAGCACTTACTGTGCTGCCTAGAAATTGCTTATTGCTAATCTTTCTCCATACCCAGACTGTTAGGTTTTTGAGGACTGAGCATTTTTTTTCTCATTCATCTTTATCACTGCCAACGCCAAGTTGAATGACCAGCACATGGTGGGTCCTTGAGCATTTGAATGATTATTAGGAAACTAATGATTCCATTACTTTACTATCATAATAATATGAATATATTATTTCTTACAATATAGTTGGATGCATTGGAAATAATTGAGAAAACAAACAAGACACCCTAAACATTTCAAAATCTTACAGTAAGGAGTGCTGGGGATGCGCAAATATTCTTAACAGCATGGAAATGCTCAGCCTTAAGTTCCCTGTTGGAGAACTTCAATGTGCAGTCAGGTTTTCCTCCATAAACTAATTTGCAGAAATGAATAGCAGTTGGGCTACATTAATCCATTGATAATGGGAACAATTACTTAATACCCAAAGGTAATCAATGTCTTTACTATTATACTGCAGTGAGTTAATAGACTGTTTACACTTTTGTGGTGCTTCTTTATAAAGGAGAATTTTTTACTCACTGCAGTGTTCTATAATAAAATGTAAATGAACATTGCTTCCCTCTGCCAGATAATTAGCCCAGAATCCATTTAAATGCAAGTCACATTTGCAGAGAAATATCTAGAAAGGAAAGCAAAAATAAATGGAACGCCTGTCCCATTTGCCGACTGGTGTTTGGTTCATAACATTTGGCACATCTCAATATCTACATAATAGTTTTAGAGCCATAAATAATATTTAACAGAGGTCACACCATAGTTATTTAAGTTTAGGGGTTTATTTCCCTGAGCACGAAGTAGCTATGAATGAATTATGTTTAGTCTGATCTGCCACAGAAGGGCCATAAACCTCCAAGTCATAGCAAACTGTGGAATATTACTCCAATACGTCAGGAACATTGTACATGTAAAAGAATAATGCATGATAAGGGAAAGGTATTTTTTTAAGTAATATATGTTACTGGGCAGGAGCTATAAAATTTTGTTATGTTAAACTTTCCTCTCATTCTGGAAAACAAGTTAAGGAACAGCTTTGCATCGTCAGCCCTAAGCCGGCAAAGCAGCTGTGGCACCAGAGAGGGGCCCAGGAAGGAGAGCTTGGCCTTGAGTCAGGAACAGTTTCCCTCCCAAGAGCCCAGCACCTCCAAAAGATGAAAAGAAAGAAAAGCTGCAAGAACACAAGAGCTGGGTTTGCAAACTTCTCTTCTCTACCAGCGTTCTCTGCCAGCAACTCCTGGGCAAGTGTTTTTGTAGATACTCCAAAGTGAGCATTAAGATATAATTCACTTTGAAAATTAAATCCAGTTAAAACTCTTAAACAAAATTGTTAAGCACTTAACCATGCACCAGACAACATGCTGAGCAATTTCCCTTGGTTTTCTCATTTAATTTTTCCAACCCTAATATCATCCCCGTTTTGCAAATGTAGAAACAGAGGTTTGGAAAAATAAAGAAGCTGGTATAAGGTGACACATTTGGCAAGAGACAGCCAGGACTGCAGCAGAGGTCAGTGTGACTGCTATTCAGAGTCAACAGCGATGCTTTCCAGGTAATGTTCTAAGCACTATGTTATCACATTATCATTCTCACAAGGATCCTGTGAAACAGACACTATTGTTATCTGTAGGTCACAGTTGAGGAAGCTGAAGCTTAGCGAGGTTAAGTAACCAGCGTGGATGGTAACTGAGCCATCAGAAGAAGGGCCACACTAAGTACTTGACTTCACAACTTCTGTGAACATCAAGATTAATCTTATTTAAGAACAAGAATAGATAAGACACCCCTGAAAAAGAACAACAGGGGCTGGGAGAGCGAGGGGAATGGGGAATCCCACTTGTCCACCGGGAAATGAAGACTTACTATAAAGCCTCGCCAATTTAGACTGGGTGGTTTTAGAACAGGGGTAGACAAGTGGACCAATGGGACAGAATAGACAGAGAGTCATACTATGAAGAAAAGTCAGAAATGATTACAATTTAGAAGAGTGATTACCTCTGGAGAGACAGAGGCACGTGGAAGGAAGCAGGGACGGGCAAAGAGGGCGTTGGAGGTACTGGTAACACTATTGTTTAAACTAGAAGGCCGATACTCCGGTGTCCCTTTTGCCATTATTCCTGAAATTGTGCATATAGCATAGTATTGGAAAAAACCAGCCTAGGTACTTTACCCTGTTCTAATGAAAAGCTGTGGTTGTAAGACTAATTCTACTTTCATGACAGCTTTATTTTTATGTATTTTATTGTATTAATTAATTCATTAAACATTTGTTTTCACCACAGCTTGAGATGCTAGTCCTTTCTGTGGTGTTCCCAGTGCTTCCAGTAATGCACAAAATTAGAGTAAGTCATCCTGAAGCCTTTGTCACCTCGTTAAGGACCTTGGAGAAACTTTCATTTTAGCAGTTTCTTTAAATTGACTGATAAAAATGACCTTAGATGGAGTGCTGCCCAAAGTGCTCCCTTTTAATGGACAGTGTAAAGGAACAGAGGCCTCTGCTGGCCAGTCCCCTGTTTGTCCAAACACTGCCTGGGGGCAGCACAGCTCCTGGGCAGGGGTAGGATGGAGAGGCGGTTGTGGATTAGAGGGTTAACGGGACCTAAGCCTCGCATCTCCTCCTCACCGCCTGGCATCAGGACAGAACACAGGAGGAAATGCAATCTAAGTGCAGAAATCCTGGGAGGGGACTGCACTACATTTTAACCACATTCCCTCAAAGTTGTTGCAAAGGTGAACTCAAGTAGCGGAGCAACCGGGCTCTTTCCCAGATCCTCACGTTTTCCCTCTCACCCCCAGGGCTGGGGCTGGGGCTAGAGGTAGGGGGAGATTCTACAGAATCGGGAGAAGGAGAATTCAGTTCTGCCACCTGGCCCCCTGAAGCCAACTCGTTGTGGCCTCGCTGACCCTGCCAAGGACTGTGACCAGCCGGAGCCTGACACCAGAGACAAGGATGGTGGTGTGCGGTTTCCCAGGTTAATAGGGGTTCAACCTGAAATTGGAATGTTGCTTCTAAAGATGTGCACTACTGCCCTCCGCTGGACAGGGACAGAATCACCAGCTTTTAACTACGTCTCTGCTAAGTGGGAAGGAAAAAAAATCCGCCGCGTTAAAAACACTAGTTTCAAAAATTCAAGCTCCTGTGAGTAAATAAAATATGAATGCTTATAAATTGCATAATAATTACGTGAGTTTTAATACATTGCAATTAATCTATCAAAAAAGAAACTGACCTGCTTACCTTTCATTTTTATTCAAATAATACAGAATATTTTCTTCAAATAGAATTCTAGTGTTTACTACCAATTTGTTTTTCCTCTAAAAAAAACCTGTGTTTATTTTAGAGCTATGTCATAAAGAAAAGATTCCTGATGCTAATGTTGGGAAAGTGTATGTCAGCTACTTTGTTTTAAGCTCAGGCACAAAAAATGTAAACCAAATAACTTTGCCAATAGGCATGAATATGTCATTTTATATTAGGAAGCGTGGTGATTTTTTTAAATGAAAGACTAATAAACATTGCCATGCACCTATCCCAAGAATATGAAGTTCCTTACAGGCTTAATAGACTGACGGATAAAACCCTACCCATGGCCCTGACCAGTTTGGCTCAGCGGTAGAGCGTAGGCCCATGGACCAGTCTCGGGTTCGATTCTTGTCAAGGGCATGTACTTCTCGGTTGCTGTTAGACCTGGTCGGGTCATGTGGGAGGTAACCAGTCGATGTGTCCTTCTCACGTCAGTGTTTCTCTCTCCCTCCCCCCCACTGGCCCAATGGGTTACATGATAAAAATCTATCTGAATAAGTATAAAATAATTCTTTTAACAAGGCTAAAATAGAAAACTTTAAATGTCAGGAAATATTAGATCCCATTTTAATTGGAAACTTATTCTTTTTCTTAGTGGTAGTACATAGAATAATGGTACATATTAGGGTTGATGGCATCTTAAAGTCAGTGAATTATAAAGTATAATAACAGGGCAGTGGAAAGAATGCTTCTGAATTCAAAACCAGATGACATAAGATGGCATTAACTGAAAAGGCATATTCCCTCCATTTCCACAGTCTGCACCATCAATCAATTTTGAGAAGGAAATGGAATTTTTAAAATTCTCTCACTCCTCTGATGTACCCAAATATTAGAAGAATAAAACAATGTGCCCCATGCCAGCATAGATCAGCCCTTCGGCCTTCAGCATGTCACTGTAATTATTGGATACGGGCCAACAACACTCTGGATCACAATGAGGATAGGTGAGGGGCTCAGAGATCAAAGCCAGCATGTAGCGCATCTGAAGCCCATGCAATATACCTCACTGGAAGGGTGCACGGGGGGATAAGGTGTCAGAGGAGTGAGAATATCCAAGCATCTTTCTCAGTCCCTGAGGTCTACTTTGGACCAGGAAGCGTTGCTGAATAGACATACTTCATGGCTCTGTGTATTACATCTCTCTGTGCTCTCTCGATAGGAATTATATGCAAGTGTGTGAAGTTGATGACCAAATATAAATCAGAGTTATTTCTGTTGACAGGAAATAAAGTTAGACCCTCAGACATACTCAGAGCCAATATCTGCTTTCATGTTTTGCAAAGTTATAGGGAAAAGATGTCTTCCATTATTGCGACTGTCTTGTCAGAGCCAAGACGCAGCCAATTCCATTCCAACTCAGCTCTCTCCTCGGCCAAGAATGGAAACCACACTGTGATAAAACATCGCCAACAGAGACGCCCAGAGAAAAGCCTCACGGTGGATTTAGACTCTGCTTGGTTGAAGACTCCCTTCAACCCCACCCTCTGCCACCCTGCTCAAGGAATCAGGTTTTTGTTTTTCCTTTAAAAATTGTGTTTCTTGTTCCCCACCGCACATTTCCACCTTCTCACCTCCCACCCCAGGCTCCATCTCAGCAAAGCTCATAGAAGCAAGAAGAATGTTTTTAATGTACACAGGCTCTTTTGCCAATTTTTAGGTCTCTAGTAATATAAAATGTACACAGATATGGGAAAATAGCAGGTTTATAGATGACTCAGGCATATAAAGTCTATTCTGGTTCACATTCTCACGAGACAATTTCTTTTCTGGCCTTTTCAAAGGTCCGTTTCCAGCTGCCTTCACTCGGGCTCCGGGAGGATTGTTTCGGGGCCCAGTCAAGCCACTGGCTCAAGAGACTGGGGAACAGTCCTCGAGATGGAGCTTCCCTGCAATGGACTTTGTCCTTTCTGCACCCTCAAAAGTTCCTTAAGTTTGGAAACTTTTCCCCCTACTCGCTCTGTGCAGCGTCAGGGTCTCTTTGGCACTACAGATTCTCTGGATCTGTAAATTTTCTAAAAGCCTTAGGCATTCTAAGAACCCTGCCCCCATCCTGGAGCACCCCTTTTTCAAGTTCTTGGGGTCTGTTTGGAGCTCTCTGGATGCTTTCTGCGAGCGTGTAGTCTCAACCTGGGCAAACGTTAGCACGGAACACGGATGTAGCAACCTTTCAGTTTTACGTTTTCAAAGCCAGGCTAAAATGACTACATTCACAGAAGGTTTTGAGTGGGGAAGAACTGGAGGTGCTGTGAGTGGCAGAGGGGTGACACGGACAAGCACTGGCTTGGGCGGTGGAGATCCTGGGTGTGGTTCATTTTCTGTCACTACCTGAGCAGGTGACTTGGACACGTTATTGAATGTTTTGTGCCGCCTCCTCTGTAAAATGAGGCTATCGGACTAAAACACTGGATTCCTTTTCAGTGATAGAATTCTGTGACTTGGGATTTAGATGGAAAATTTTATAGTGGACTGGACATAGGTCTCGTTTTTTTGTTTTAATGTCGAAGCATTAATCATTTTCCAGTCTTCTGTAGATTATTATTTTTCCATGAGATGCTACGCGTATAGGTTTTGCTGAAGTGTGGGGGAAAGTCCATGGTCCAACAAGTTAAAACAAGATTTCCTTCCTGCAGGACTTTTCAGGACCTTTAAAATGCAAAAGTGCTTATAAATCTCCAGGAAGGAGAACCAGTGTTGCAAAACTATGCAAATATATTTGAACAAGTCCTTCTTTATGTTCGAACACATTTGCCATCTTACAGACACAGGTTCCACATACGGCATCTTAGAGAATGGTGCCCCAGGGATGGTTACTTGAAGAGAAATGAACTTTGTCAAAATTGCAAGAGTTCATAACAGAAGAGAGCCCTATTATTTTCAATATTATAAAATAAAAAAAATTTTAAGGATTAGACTGAGGTTTCTCTTGGACTTGTTTCCTTCCCATGTCAACTTCTAAACTTTTTTTTAATGATATGCATATCTAGTCCAGACATGTAGGGGAGGAGGAGCACTTGGGGGCTGCAGCGATCCCAGCCCTCTTGGATTCCAACCCCAGCCCGCCCGCACTTCTCCATCCCTCCTGATTCCCTGCACTAACACAGACTCTGCTAACATGCAAACTGAGCCTGCGTCCTGGAGTAGCTAAAACCCAAGGAATCCAAGCCTCTATGTTTCACTGCCAAGCACTGTTCTGAAAAGTTCACTGATCTTTGAAATCAGCTAGCCCCTCAACCCACTGAAGGGGGTCAAAAGAGTTAAAAGATTCCAGATGGGGCCAGAGCCGCCTCTCCAATTTCTTCCACCTCTGTTGCTCATTCAGGGTGTGACCTATACAGGTCACTAAATCTCTATGTGCTTTCAACTCCCCATTTATAAAACTTGGCCAGTACATATTGATTTTTAGGATGTTTAGAGATACTTGAAGTCACTACAAAGAGCAAATTCTCCACCTGATTTTTGTGTTATTACCAGAGGAGCCCATAGGCACAATTCAACCATCAGGAAGCAGTAATGGACAAGAAATTGACCAAATCAGGCTTTCTTAGCTCTGGAGCCCCTGCTACCCAATTAAATCTGCACATTCACGTTGGACAACATCTAGTTTATAAAGGCAAATATTTAATTAGTGGGAGCCTAGGGTTGGCAGTGCTACTTCTAACACATGTAACAAGATACCCTAAGCTTGAGACGCAAACCCTGTAAACTTCAACTACTGCAAAATTATAAAGTTTAACATAAAAAATGAAAAATCTTTAAATAGCTGTTTTGTGCAATATTCTTAACAGACAAGACTGCCACACAATGGAACTGTGTGACTGCTAGGGGCAGGCACTCCAGGAAGATAAAATAAACTGGCTTTATGGACCCGAGGAATTGATTTTTAATGAGATTCTGCTTGGCTGTAATGGCATCCTGAGAGAGCGATCCAGTTTCCAGGGCCTCTGGTATACAGTTATAAGGTGCAGAGCAAGGCTTGGTTAAACAATGCCCATGCATTTGCCCTTTTAGTGTATGAGAGTAAATAAAATGAGGATGTTGTTCTAAGACACACTCCAGAAAGCGCACGTGCACAGGCTGCTATACCTCCAGACACTCCTCCTAAGACGTTACCTGCATGCATATTCTGAATTTTAGAGGACTAAATACCTCAAAATTATGTTCACTGTTTCTCTACCAGAGTGTAAGGACCCCTAAATTATTAGATACACCTGACTGATTCTTTCACACTCCATAACCTGGGTTCCCTGATGACAAATATACTTATATGTATATATGTGTAGCAGTGGATATGAACAAAGATAGGTGTGAGGATAGACAGAGCCATGCTATAGGTAACAGGCACTATAGAATGGAGAAAGTACTACAGCAGATTCGTTAGGAGCTTCAGCTTTGAATCTTGCCTCAACCACTTCCTAGCTGTGTGTCCTTGGGCATGTTAACTAACTTCTCTGAGCCCCAACTTTATTTTCAACAAAATGTGGCCAAAAACACCCATTTCACAGGGTTGTGCTAAAGATTAAATGATGCAGAGACTTATAACAATTTAGATTAATATTAACAATATAATATAAAGTGAAAAAAGGAAATCCCAAAAGGTTATGTATAGCATATTTCCTCATAAAGTTAAAAGTAACTTTTAAATCTATCTGTGTAAGAATTCACTTAGCACTGATAAAACTGTATGTAAAAAGAAAAAGGAAAGGAATTATAAACACAGGGTTGAGGACGGAGATTAATCTGAGTGGAGAAAAGGTGGGGGAATGGGAGCTAGGGTCACACAATTAGATAATAGGTTATAATCAAGGCTTTGGTTTGTGTTTGGGTGGTGGGCTTGTAAGTATATATTATAAATAAGAATAACTAGCTAATTAAATAAAACTATCCATACATGGACTAATGATGAGAATATGTCATGAGTCAAGGAATATGACTAACCCAATTCTGTGCCCTGGAGAGTCAAAGGAAAAGAAAGATCAAATGAGATGATATATAATAAAGGGATTAGCACAGTGCTTGGTACATAGTAAGCACTCAAGAAAATTTTAGGTATATCTACATACATTATCATCCTTAATGAGTTTAACTTCCCCCAGCATAATCAATTTCCTCTTATATTGCTTATTTCCTGATTTCTTCCTCCATTTATTTTTTTTCCCCTGATGTCTTTTTTGTATTTCCAAAACCCTTAACTTTTACATTTTTAAAAACCTTGAGACATTCTTTTTACACAATACCAGGTACAGGTCTTAGGCGTTCACTTTGATGTATTTTGTCAGTTGTATTCATAAACACAACCATCATTCGAAACAAGATGTAATTTCCATCACCCCCGAAAAGTTCCTTAGTGACCCTTTCCAGTCAATTACCCACCTGCCAGAGGCAACCTCTTTTTGACTTCTGACTTCCATCATTATAGATTAGTTTGGCCCATGCATGGGCTTTATATAAATGAATCACACAGTATCTACTCTTTCATATACAGCTTCTTTTGATCACCCTAACGTTTTTGAGATTCTCCTTATTGTTGTGTCTCAGTCACTCATTTTTTATTGCTGAGTAGTATTCTGTTGTGTGAACGTCCCGCAACATGATTATCCTTTCTCCTGTTGACGGACATCTGGGTTGTTTCCAATTGGAGCCATTATGAGTAATGCTGCTATGAACATTCTTGTATGATTATTTTTGTAGACCTATCTTTTTATTTCTCTTGGGTAATACTTCAGAGTGGAATTGCTGAGCTGTAGGGTAGATAATTGCTTATCTTTTTGAGAAACTGCCAGTTGTTCAAAGTGGTTGAATCATTCCAAATTCTTAAGTTCCTAACATCCAGCTCCCCTGAAAGCTGATTAGCCACACCAACAATGACCCACTTGTGTCAGGTCCATGTCTTTTATCAACTCCAAAAGGATCCCCAGACCAGGAAAATAAATATTTTTAAAAAGAAGTGAATGTAAATGGCAACAGATGAATTTAAACTTGTCTGGTGGTAGAATGTACAAAATCAGAGCAGCAAGAAAGCGTTTTCCTGCTGATTCAGGCCATGAAACAAATCATTTTTAAGAACCCTATGTGAGTGACGTGTGAGCCTAAATCATAGGCTCCCAGCTGGATGGATGCCCCTTTCTGCTATTGGCATCAACAAATAGACCAAATGTATTTGGGGAAGGGGTGAGTGACCGATGGTAGGGATATTAATTGCCTTCCATTGGCTGGTTGATTTGGCTGTAAAGAGAAAGGCCTGCCCTAGCCCCAAAGAGCTTACATCTGTTTCTCATACAGCTCAGCCACCCATGCTGCTCCAACCATCCCCTACTGCTGGCCAGGCTACCACTTTATTGATTTTTCCCCTGCCCTTTTAAAAAGATGAAAGTTCCTAAAAGCTTTTTGCATGCAAGTACGTGTGTTTGTATGCACGCACATGTGTGTGCTGGTTGAGAGCGATGGTTTAGGTTAACACACTAAGCAGCAGCTAGGGGAGCCATCCAGGGGGTTTGGTCTTGTTTGTTGTTAACCAATTAGTCTAGAACTGTGCACCCCCAGTGGTGGAGGCAGCAGAAGCATAACAGTTAGAATGTGATGACAACAACTTAAAGATAATTAGTTGACAATGACTTGAGACCTCATTAACCCCTTTAACACCTCAAGGTTTATGATTAAAATGAAATACTTGGAGATCATTTAAAGAACATCCTGCCTCACCACCAGCGGTTGTTTGGGTATAGCTAGAATATTTGATGTTTATTTGATATGACTTCCATCATTTTACAAACATCAATGATTATCCAAAAAGGTTATCAGTATTCTGTGGAACTCAATGGATTAAGGATTTGTGCTTTTACCCAGAAACCTATTATTTGGCTTCGTTCCCCAACAATCTCCCACTCTCATCCATCCTTTTTAATTAAGTGATGTTCAAGTCTTTGTTTTTGTTTTTTTTCAGTCAGCCACTTTATTCCCATAAATAACATGGAATGATAATGTTAACTGTGATTTTTACTCCAATTGGGAGTTTAATGACTAGAAAATTCCACCATGAGAACTCACAAGTGTGCATATGTTTAGATGAACCTGGGATATCTCACAAATCTGCTAGCCTCAGGCTCTGATAAACATGATAAACATCATTTTTCTTGGTGGGTCTTCAGTAAATGCTTAACTGATGGATGAATTGATGCTCAGATTCCATGATCTTTCAGAATGTATTCAGTTTCACCTAGACTCTGAAATAGACACCCTTAAAAACACTGAAGGCAAAACCCAGTGGTTCTATCTTTTGTTCGTAAATTTTTCTTAGGGAAGAAGTTTTAGTGCTTCTGGGAAAATCCAATTATGCTACATATCAAACTGCAAATATCAGACAAAATTTTAATGTTGGAGAAGGTTTGAAATAAGCTTTATTTTGATTATAAAATGTTAATTACCTATGAAGCTATAATCTTTTTATTTATTTTTCTTTATTGATTTTGGAGAGAGAGAGGAAGGGAGAGAGAGAGATGGAAACATGGATTTGAGAGAACAGCGACTGGCTGCTTCCCACACACACATTGGGAATGCGCCTCCGCCCCCACATACACACACACTGGGAATCGGGCCCATAACCTGGGCATGTGCCCTGACCAGGAATCAAACCAGTGACCTCTTGGTGCATGGGTCAACGCTCAACCACTGAGCTACACCACTGCGCAGAAGCTATAATCTTTATATCAGTTGTACTATTTAAGAAATGTAATCAGTTGTACTGTCTAGACAGTCCAATCATTTATTTGATGTGAAAGTTTCATATTAATGAAGCCAATACAACTAAGTTTGTCTTTGACCTCTTTTGGGTCAAACTTGTTTGGGAACATGGTGAAATCTATAAACCCTCCGATCCAAAAATGGGCTCTCGTCACTTACACACCAAATTTATTGGATTTCAGGGATTTATGAATTAATATTCTCTTGTCATTGGTAACAAAGAGATTATTTTAATCATCTGGATATGTTGGTGATAATTAATCTATAAAACAAATGAAGTATAAATGGACCATATTCAAACTGGAACTATGATTTGAGAAAACTACCTTAGTTAGAAATCCAAGGGGGGATGAAAAGGTGCCTTGTCAGAAAATAAGGGTCAAGTGTTCAGTGTGTATCTATTGAAAAGACTAATTGACCAGAAGTTCTGGGAAAGTGTTTCTCGAGACATAATCTATATGACTCCTTTAGAAGACTTAGCAGAGATGCTTGTTTACAATGCATATTCCAAGGCACACATTTAGCCAACTAAATTGGCATCTCCTTTGATGGGAGCTGGGGCCCTGATTTCAGTTTAACAAATCTCCAGGTGATTCTAATACACCGTTACATTTGAGAGTGATTCACGCATAGTTCAATTTGAGACTGTCTCTTGCACTCTCATTCTTAATTCTCATTCTGTGTCTTTTGCAAAGCACTTTGTTTATATTAGTATCATTAGCCAGTCGATGTGAATGAAGATCTTTCATAAACATCCGGAAAATGCTTTTGATAACTCCAATTTGAATAGTGGATGTCATCGGGGAGAGAGCCCTCAGAAGGCCACTGCAAACAATTGTCACTCGGCTGCACTTAACCAGCCGAGTCAGGCCACTTTAGATTGGCCCGTCGCGCTTCTTCATCTTTTGGTACTTAGTCACTTGTTACAATAAAAATTAAGTTACAGGGAAGGAACGCTGTGACAGGATAATGGACTCCTGCTCAGAAGAAACCAGCCAGCCTCCAATTCATCATGGCATTTATAGTGCATTAGAAGACACGACGCTGACAACATCATTTCTTTGGGGCAGGAAGAAAAACCAGATCGAGCGGGAAAGCGAGCACTGACTTCATGAACTTGGCAAAAGGGAAATAACACTAGGAGCAGGGGTGGTTGAGATCGCCGTGTTCAGCAAGGGACGGGGAGCAAGGAGCCTCACCGTCTCTGGGACTCACATTCCTAAATTTTAAAAAGTCAGCTCTTTCGCCTTGCATCACGCGAGTCCTGTGTGGGTCGCAGTGAAAACGCTTGCCTGAGGAGTAACAGCGAGGCCTGGAGAAAACGGGCAACGTGAAGGCAATTTAAAATGATGAAAGCCCACACAATATTTTGCAAATATAAAATCCTGGAGAGAAGTGTAATAATAATATTTTTCCAATGGACTGGGCCAAAGATATCTATGTTGTCTAGGTATTTTAATTGGAGGCCTGCAGTATCATTATAAAATCGTAAGAAATCTATATCTGTGTTCTCATAAAAGTGAAAATGGCTGTATGATGTGGGAAGGCCGTGCTTCGAGATGTAGGAGCTAAAGGAATGTGGCGCGGGGCAGGCCCGTCTGCCAACTTAGGCCTGGGAACTTAATACCTTTCTAGCATTTTACTATTATACCCTACCCTACATTAAGCCTAGAAAAAGACAGAGGGGGAGAGAGAAGGTACCAGGCACCCTGGTATAACAGGAACAATGTCTTAATTCTGTGATTTTTTTTTTTTAAGGTAACATTTTTTAAACTACACTTTTTATTCAAGTAACATTATTTCATAGATCTCAGATTTTTTTTTTGGGGGGGGGGTCAGTTTTCTCCTTAATAAAATCTTTAATTCACTTAAGAATCCATTTGAACAAAAGCCTGTGTGGTCTCATTTTCTTTCCCTGTCAATCTGTGTTATTTCCAGGGTGAAAGGTAATTTGGACCATAAACATGGTTTCCATCACACATTTCTAATTTTAACCTATTTGTCTCCATTTGATTTACATTGGGTCTAGAGCAAATTAACTATTGTGAGCTTTTATTGAAAATTAATTAGGTGGCTAAAGTGCCCATGGCAGACTCTGCCAGTACATGCTTCTCTCTGGGTCGCCAGCCTTCTGCAGTTAAAACACCTAGCGACTTAGAAAATCCATAAAATGAATGATATAATTAGTTCCAGAGTGGAACTCAATCTCTTTGAAATCAGATGCTTTCTTCCAGTGCTGAAGGGCCATGCTATAGCAAGCATTTTATGGTATCAGGGGATTTCCTGGGGGTAAAGAGTGTGGCTCATTCTAGCTGAATCACCGCACATGACTTACAAAAGGTGTCCTTGTGATCCTGAATATAGCTGCGTCGAAGCCAAAGCAAGGAGAAGGAGGACAGCTGGGTTTACAATACTGTAAATATTTTTTTAAAAAACTATCCAGGTAGGAACATAGACTCCATGAGTGTGTGTGTGTGTGTGTGTGTGTGTGTGTGTGAGTGAGTGAGAGAGAGAGAGAGAGAGAGAGAGAGAGAGAGAGAGATCTTATACTTAGGAAAAGCCAGGATGTAAATGTGATTTATTGTAAATAGTTCCACAACATTAAAATAAGTTTTTATTTTCTATGTATGCTGCTTCAAAGAAGAGCTCTGTGGGCTCATAAAAATGCAGAGAACAAATAGGGGCCTCTAAGTCCAATTTATATGCCATGCCCACTGCGCACTGAGACACATATAATCTGTAAAATGTCAGCTTCAAAGTTCCACTGAGATCGGTGTTAACCCTGACCTCTGGCCTCGCCGCCTCTGGCTGGGCCTGCGTGCTTTCTTTACCAGCTGTTTTAGATAAATGGGTTCCATTTTTAAGAGATTGTCTCAGCGATTTTTACATGAAGAGTGGTAATATTATTAACTCTCACTGGAGAAACCACCTTTTCTAGGAAGGCTTTACAGAGGAGCCAATCGTGGTATGCCCCATGCGGAGTCGTGGATTAATAAATATGTCATTGTACTGCAAATATTTAAACAACACGGAAAAAAGAGCGAGGCACATAACAAAAGGAAAGCATATTAGTAGTGTTTCCTGTCAAAATACACAGAGGAAGCACTTTATTTGGGCCATTTTCTCCATAAAGAGACATGGCGGGCCAAGATAAACACAGAGAAGGAATCTGGTTTATCCCACTTTGGAGATTGGAGACCATCAGCTCAACCAAAGTTATGAGACCAAAACCAGGTTTTCTCTCTGGAGGCTGCTAAGGGAAGCGTCGGAGATAGATAGGCTAGTGGATCGATATGGCACAGTTCAGAGGTACGTGCGCTGTCTTACGGGGCTTCACACAGCAATTCCCTGATGAGGATCAATACGTAGAGAATTCAGAGCAACGTATATAAAATTTTAGTATAGAGGATTTACCCAACCAAGACTCTAAACAAAGGCTCCAGTCCGCATCTGGGGACGCTTCTCCATTTCAGCAGAACAAAGTAAATCGTGAATTACTGTTTACTGAGTGCTTCCTGGTTGCAACGTAGTTCTTGATGTGGAGTGAGTTTAAAGACACGGAAAAAAAGTATAATTTCTACTAACCTAAAGCATTAACTTTCCAGGATCAAAAAACCAGTCAAACTTCACAGGGCGAGCACTGTCATCGGGGAGAGCCGGCGCAGATGGGACTAAGTGGCTTCAGAACCTGGCGCACATATGCTGAGCCTCACCCAGGGAGACACACCCGAAATCAGCTCCGATTAGCAACTGATCAGATGCAGGTTGGCAGCTGGGAGAGGGAATGCTGTCTATGTGCTGAGGGAGACAGAGTACAAATAAAAATAGACCACCTTTTGGGAGGAAACATGCGCTGTGAACCTCCTAAGGACAGGAAAGTGGGGCAGGGGAGCCAGTTTAACTCACCCCTGGTCAGTTTTTACCAGCTGTCAATGTCCTTCATCTAGAAACCCTGGCTGGTACCCATTTTGACAAGTCATGGGACTATGATTTGCGATACATTCAAAATCTGAGTTGATGACAGAAAACATTACAAGACCCTGAAATCATCACACCCCCTTCAAGTTCACATGCCCTTGAAATAGGATCCCAAACTCTTACCATTAAACTTTATGTGCTAGGACACTTTGGAATTCTTTCATGTATAGAGACCGACATCATTTAGATCGAAAAGGCCACAATTAGCATTTTTTAACATGAAAAAAATTCCTCAATATAGATAACTCTGTCAAAAACCACTAAAGACATCATTTTGAAAGGGTAGATATGCCCCCTCTAGAATAGCATGCTATTAGTAAATTTGGCACTCCCAAATGTGTTACCCAAAAAGTATTAAGTCTACACCAGGTGAGAAGGTTGTTTTTTGAAATTGATCCTGTGGAATTGTCCCTTTTAAGTGGCTGCTTTCATGAACCAGCCAGTATTTATATATTATTATAAAGATAATACCCTAACTTACCTCACAAGGGTATTTTGAGAATTAATTAATGTTTCCCAAGGACTTTGAGCTCTATAGATGAAAGGTGGGTGGAAATGCTAAGTAGTATTATTATTTTCATCTGCATTTGAACTTGCCTCTTATAAGACAATCTTTTATTTTTAAGATAATAATCTCTCCTTTGGGGAGAAAAGGCAAAAATTGCTTCATGTACAATCAAACTCTCATAAAGAGGACAGGTGTGATTATTAGGATTTGGCCTAAAGAATAGACTGAAGCACATGGCAAACTTCAAAAGAATGTATTCCCAACTCCCAGGACCTCTCCCAGGAGTCCCACAAGTGTCAAGTTCATCCTGTGATCCCTGCTGAGAGATGGCCAAATGGAAAGGCCAGGACCAGTTGGGTGTCTACATGGCAGATAAATAATAACCCAAACCCTTTCAGTTAACCTCCTAGCTGCTAGGTACTCATGAGGTCTGCAATATGGTTATAGAAGAGAAAGATGCTCCCTGAATTTTGCCAAGAGGTTGCAGGACAATGCTGAGAACTTGATTTGACTAAACCAGTTGGCTAAATTGGCTTGAAAGGAATTGGTTGAGTTCTGGGTCCTCACTTCTAGCTTTAATCTGCTCCGTGCAATGAGAATGGTTGCTGTAGATCGTGGGGGGCCCAAGAGAGGGTGTGGGACTCTAGTGAAGAAGGGACAGTGCAAATCTCAAGAGCCTGAAGAACTCTGAAGCCCTCTCCCTGTCCCACTGTAGAGCATCTCCTGGGAAGGGGATGGGTCTTAGTTATCAGCATCTATTCCAATACCTGGCAGGTACAAGCTGGTGAAGGAGGAACCGGCTTTGCCCTGATGAGTCAGGGGTGCCTGTCTATACCATGAAGACCAAATTGCCTCTAGAAACGTGGTTTAAAATTCCCCGGAGGTGCCCAACCTAGACCTTCAGTAGCGATAGCCAGAGAAACCTTAAAATCAACTCATTTCTATTCTTGCCCCAAATCACAGGCTTGCCCTCCATCAATGATTTTCCTCTCAAAAATAGACGTACACGATTGCCAAACTTTTAGCGTGGTTTGTAAAAATCACGCTATGTCTTCACCTCTGAGACTGAACATTTTCACCTACAGCTAATTGAGGTTATTCTGGGATATTCGCAAACAGGTTTTAGAATAGTTAACCTATAAGCAAGTGATAAAACTTCAGAGAGACTGAAAGCTCCCTGAGGGAAGGAAAGGTCTATTTCAGCTTCTTATGCTCCTCTGTGTCTCGCATAGAGTTTTGCATATCGTAGAGGAAGGAAGGGAGGGGCAAAGGAAGGAAGGAGGCTGTTTGTGTATAGTTTTAGCACACTTTCAATAATTATACCATGTATTTATTGAGCATTTACTGTGGGCCAGCTACCACCTGTGCGCTTAGCGCACATTAGCTCGCCCTTACAGTGAGCAGTATAAGCAACTCCAGTTTACAGAGGAGGAAACTGAGACTTAGGAAGTGTAGAAAACTTGCCTAACGTTGCCTAACAAGGAAGTGGCAGAGTCAGATTAGAAACCATTGTGATTAGGCTTTTTTGCTGTGAGAACCAGTGAAGCGAAGCACCAAACCGTCTTCGCCATGCCCCGAAAACAGCGTGTGGCGAGGACCCTGCAAAGCAGAGCGATTTTAACGACCAGGATCTATGCTGTGTACAAGGTAACTTACTCTTTTTTAAAAAGCATTCACCCTCCAAATTAAGGAACGGAAGATCCCCGAATTCCGCTGTGGCCAAGGGAAAAAGTTGGGCAAGATGTGTCAAATCTTCTTTGCACGTTCTTGACCCCATTGACCTATCTCAAACACATCCCCTTCCCCCAAGCAGTTCTAAAAACTCCGCCTTGAAGTCCACCATATGCCTTCAGGGTGATCAGAGTCCCCCTGACCACCAAGCAGACCCATTCCTGCCTATGCACAGATAACTTGGAGGCAATTACACAGAAAAGAAACAATTCAGCTATTAGGCAGTTAAGCTGTTTACAGAGCTTAAAAAATCACTTAAGTATCAACACGCTACAGAAGTAGCAAACACTGACAAAGTTTGTTTCTAGAAACCTAAAAAAGAATAAGTCTTACGGGTTTGCTTTTTAATCCAATAAAGTGTAAAAAGACAATTAAAACAAAAACATGTTTTCTCCTCTTCCAGAAGCATTTTTCTTCTGGAAGAAAAACATTTTTCTTCTCTTAGGCCAGTGCCATGCCGGTTTGTCCTCATTCATCCAGCAGGGGTCACTCTTGCCCACCGTACTTTTTAAAGTCTCCTTTGCTTGTCTGCTCTGTACCAGGGGTTTTATTCTGAGGCAGCAGCAGGAAGAAATACAGGCAAAGACAACAGGCCTGAGAGACTGAGGAGAAAAGAATCTGTGGTTTTGGAGGTGGGGTTGCAATACTGGGGAAATGGATGCTTTAATAATGATTCTGTGTGTGAACAGCAGGCTTCAAGTCTGCACTTATTCTCAATTTACTGGAGAAATTGGTCAGCTCTTATTGCAAAATTATCATTTGGTTCCATTCTTGCTGCTAAACCATATACAGTCTCTTTTCTGTGTGTCACCATCCAGCTGGGTACATAGGGACAGGGAGTCGAGCTGCATGTCTTCCATGTGTCCAGGCCGTTCTCAGGCGGATATTTCGTCAGTGTTCAGCCAGGCCTTGAGCGGGTGGCTCAAACCTCAGCAGAGTGACGATGGTCCAGCCCAGTGTGTCCTTAGTGATTGTCCAGTCCTGGGAAGCCAGTCTTCCTCCCCAGCAACTCATAGCAAGTTCACAGCCTGTGGGTGCAGGTGAAGGGTGCCAGGGAAAGGCACGGTTCCTACTACCCACGCTTCAGGGCCTTCTGAAGCCGCAGGCACAGACCAGGCTGCTAACAGCTTGACGCGTGGCCAGGTTCGGAATCACAGGAAGGCAGGAGTGGGTTCCGATACTGAGAAAGCGGCCCGTTGAGGCTGGGACTGCCTCAGAAAGACTCAGTGCAGACAAGGCATCCCTTTAACGGGCTCGAAGCTTCTCAGTGGCCCAAACTGAAATTTAAATCAAATATTTAAAAGGCCCCCTTTGCTTCCTCCTTATCTTTTTCTTTTTACTATACCAGATTTATTTTATTTTATTTTGATTAATTAATTTATTTTTGTTACAGATGTTTCTCCTTTTCCCCCCACTGAGTCCCCCTTCCCCCTCCCTCCCCGCCCTGTCCCCAGCTTTGTTGTCCATGTCCACTGTTCATGCATACATGCATATGAGTTCTGTGGTTCATCTCCCCCCCACCACCCCCTCTTCTGGGGATTGTAAGTCTGTACCCCACTTCCATGTCTCTGGGACTACCCCATTCCTCAGACTGTTATGTTCATTATATTCCACAAATAAGTGAGATCATATGATACTTGCCAGACTTTATTTTAAATAGACATTATTCTTTAGAGCAGTTTTAGGTTCACGGCAAAATTGAGCATAAAGTACAGTTTCCATGAACCCCTGCTCCACATCCACACCCCCTCCCAGAATCAACAACCCCAGCCAGAGCAGCACATGTCACAGGGACTCACCCACCTTGACACATCACCCGAAGTCCTTAATTTGCATTGGGGCTCACTCTTAGTGTTGTATGTTCTGTGGGTTTAGACAAAGGTATAAGGTCAGGTAGCCACTGCTGTAGTTTCATACGGAATAACTTCACTGCCCTAAAAATCCTCTGTGCTCCAGCTATTCATCCTTCCCTTTCATTATCCACTGGCAACCACCAATTTTTTTTTTTTACTGTTTCCATAGTTTTGCCTTTTGTAGAATGTCATCTAGTTGTAATCATACAGTAAGGACCCTTATCAGACTGGCTTCTTTCACTTACTTACACGCACTGACGTTTCCTCCCCGTCTTTGCACAGCTGAGAGCCTATCTCCTTCTAGTGCTGATTCTATCCCACTGTCTAGATACACCACAGTTTATCTAGCCACTCACCTACTGAAGGACATTTTTTTTTTATCCTCACCTAAGGACATTTTTCCATTTTTGTTCAGATAGAGTGGGAGGGAGAGAGGAAGAGAGAGAGAAACATCAACGTGAAAGGGACACATCAAGTTGCTGCCTCCCGTACAACCCCAACCAGGACCAGGGACAAACTACAACCGAGGTACATGCCCTTAGTGGGAACCGAACCCAGGACTCTCTGGACTACGGGCCGACACACTAACCACTGAGCCAAACCGGCCAGGGCTGAAGGACATCTTAATTGCTTCCAAATTCTGGCAATTATGAACAAAGTTGCTATAAACATCTGTATGCAGGTTTTTTTTTTTCCTCTCTATTCTTTCTTTATTTTTTAATTCTCACCCGAGGATATTTTTTCATTTATCTTCAGATAGACAGATAGAGTGGGAAGAGGGAGAGAGAGAGAGAGAGAGAGAGAGAGAGAGAGAGAGAGAGAGAGAGAGAGAAATGTCGATGTGAGAGAGACACATCAATGGGTCGCCTCCCACACAACCCCGACCAAGGCCGGGGACCAAACTGCAACCGAGGTACATGCCCTTGACCGGAATCGAACCAGAGATTCTTTGGTCCACCGGCTATCACTCCAATGGCTGAGCCAAATCGGCCAGGGCTGTGTGCAGATTTTTGTGTGGATATAAATTTTCAACTTATTTGGGTAAATATCAAGTATAGTGATTGCTGAATCAAATGATACCCTTCATACCTTTTTATCATGGTCTTCACAACTTACCTTCAAAATTACAGAATAGATGGCTTTCTCACGTTTGGAGCTTGCATTCGCTGGCCAACCACTCCCTCCGCATCCTGAAGAGCATCAGCTTCTGGAGAAGGGCCCTGTGTCTGAGCAGGAATTGTCAGAGGAGAAGCAACTGTATCAAGGAGGCTGTAGTCACTGTTGATGACTTTGGTGGGAGACATAACTGGGGTGGGTGGTTTTAAAAGTGGTGTATCCGTTTTGATGCTGGTTTCTTTTGCGGTGCAGAAGCTTTTTCATTTGATATAGTCCCATTTATTAATTTTTTCCTTTGTTTCTCTTGCCCTACATGATATGTCAGTGAAAATTCTGCTACATGTGATGTCTGAGATTTTGCTGCCTACATTTTCTTCTAGGATTATTATTGTTTCACGATTTACATTTGTCTTTCATCCATTTTGAGTTTATTCTTGTATATGGTGTAAGTTGGTGGTCTAGTTTCTTTTTTTTTGCATGTAACTTGTCCAACTTTCAACCAAAGAATTTAATGCATATATGCATAACCAACAGACACAGACAATACTGTGCGGAAGGCAGGAGGGGGTGGCAGCAGGGAGGAAGTCAATAGGGGGAAAAGGGGACAACATCTGTAATACTTTCAACAATAAAGATTTAAAAAATAAAATATCCTAAATTTTTTTTTAAAAAAGTGGTTTATCCAGAGTTACACCAAACCATCCAATCTATTAAATACACTGCTTACAATGCTGGAGTTTCCAATTGCCTGTTGCTCATATAAATTGAGCCATGGACTTAGCTTAATTTCAACTTCACGTACTGGGGGAAAGAAAGAAAGAAAGAAAGAAAGAAAGAAAGAAAGAAAGAAAGAAAGAAAGAAAGAAAGAAAGAAAGAAAGAAAGAAAGAAAGAAAGAAAGAAAGAAAGAAAGAAAGAAAGAAAGAGAAAGAAAGGAAGGAAGGAAGGAAGGAAGGAAGGAAGGAAGGAAGGAAGGAAGGAAGGAAGGAAGGAAGGAAGGAAGGAAGGAAATGTTGTGTTGCCATGGTGGTGGTGGTGGGATGGTGCTTTACTGAATAACTGGATGTCAATTTTGATCCCCAGTGTTGGATACCTGTCAAAAAGAGTTAGAATTTCTGAGTTATGTCCTTGCCCCTTTGGACAATGGGGGCTTCCTGGTTTAGACTCCCGATGGTGCCAGTGTTCTGGCGGGGTTGGTTAGCCAATGTGCCATCTGAGATATTAGCCAATGAGCATACACCCCCTTTGCACCTCCTACAGGTCAGGGGGTGCCAGCCTAAATCTTGGCTTTGTTTACGCTGCTGTGGTCTCTCTGTCATTAGCATCCTTTTTCTGACTGACAACTTTTTTTGGTGTGCAGCAAACAGTTTTCCAAAAAATAAGCCAACTCCAGATTATTTTGATGGTTGAGGTAACATGTTAAATGTCAAAATGTAAGTTTTCCAGTGACTCCAGGTGGGTGAGCTCCAGTTGAATGGATGACGTTGTGCTCTAGCTGTGGTCCAACCCGCCGTTCTGGGAATGCTGCAGAGCATCAGAGAGATAGAGACATCGGTAGAATACTGATTTTAGGTGATCAGTAATGTTGTCAGAGCATGTAGCTCATGAGAACTGAGACCCATTTCCTTTAGCACTCCCATTTCTTAGAAACAGACCCAAACGATACAAAGCAGTCAGTCCTATAGCTACACAACTGTGAAAGGACACCAAACGATTGTCTCCACCAAGTGGTTGATGAAGTAGCCTGTCTTCGAAAGCCCTAGAAGGATAGAAAAATAAGGCCCAAGGGGACGTGGAGGTCAGCCTATCAGTGCTGGGCTGGCATTTCTCCCTCATCCTCAGGGGACATGTTCCAAGGCCGCCCAAAACCACAGACGGCACCGAACCCTATATACACTATGTTTTTCCTATACATACATGCTTATGATAAGCTTGAATTTATAAATGAGGCACAGTAAGACATTAATAACAACCACTATTAATAATATAGAACAATATTCTGTAATAAAAGTTATGTGAATGTGGTCTCTCTCTCGAAACACCTTATTGTGTACCGTGCTCACCTTCTGAGGGTGATGGTGCGAAACGGTACTGTGCCCACGTGATGAGACGCAGGGGCACGAGGGACAGCGCACAACTTAACACTTATGAATTGTTTACTTCTGGAATTTTCCATTTAATATTTTCAGACTGTGGTGGACTACTGGAAACTGAGACCTCAGAAAACAAAATCGCAGATGAGGGGGTAATTATTATCCTATTGTCTCCAGGTAACTGTGTAACTTTATTTCTCCTACTGGAGGGCACTTTAACACCTCCCTAAGGCAGATGCTCTATGGCTTCTTTTTCTTGTTGCTTCCGATCATTCTTGCAAAACATCCTTTAGTCAATCAGCTTTCAAAACAGACTATTTGGCTTTTTATTTAAATCCACTCTTAAGAGGCTGAGGTGTACCTAGAACATATGGAAAGACCTAGTAATGATCATTAAATCCCTGTATAGGTGAGCTCCTACAAAGTTAAGAGAAAAATGTCTAAAGCCCTAAGGAACTCTGCTTTGGGGAAGCACTTTCTTCTTGGCAAGTCATTGTTTTGTTTAGTGTATCAAATATTTTCTAATGACAACTCTTGCCTGGTACTGCATTCGAGGGTTAGGTAATAAGGAGGACATCGCCCCTGTCCGTGCGGTGCTCCCAGTGCCTGTGGGACGTCATGTGATCTGGGGGTGCTGTGCGGGAGGGGGTCAGGGTGGCAGCGTCTCTGCATCTCATCCTGGAGTTCTCACTCTGACTTGCTTCTCAAAATAACTAGTAGGAGTCAGGCACATGGACAATGTGGGCAGAGGACCCAGGAAAGGATCTTATGTGTTCTGAATAACATGAGCAAAAGTAACCAACATGACTGGTAACTGAAGGGCAAGGAGGAGAGTTGAGAGAGATGAGGCTGTGGACCATCCTAGGAGTCTGTCTTGGGGTTTGGACTCCTCGCTGTACGTAATGGGAGTCATGGCAAGATTTAAGCAGGGATTTATTTATATTTATTTTATTTTATTTTTATTATTATTTTATTTTATTTTAGCTAGACTATTCTGATGGTGGTGCAGTGGATCGTGGCTTGGAGGAAGCAAGACCGGTAGTAGGAAAATTATTGAGAGGGCTTTGCCAAAAGTTCAGGACCGAGATGAGGGGTGTGGATTCGTGACTCCTACTCAAGCTAAACGGGGACATTCTGTTCAATGCGAACATGCCCAGCCTCTCCCGGTCCATCCAGTGGAGGAGGGCACTCAGGAGGGCAGAAGACCTAGTGTACCGTGTATTAGTCTCACCTGGAATCTCTCCCTCTCCCCACTGAGCATCCCCAAGTAGAAGCCACCAACTATTGGGTATGATTTTGGAAACAAAGACAGACCCCTCCCCACCCCACCTATGCTGGCAAACCCTTTAGAGCAAGGATTAAAAATAAAACACCGGCGTGAGCCTAACTTTTCTGTTGTATTTATTAGGCTTTGGACGCTGAAACATTTAAGCAAGGTAAGAGATGGAGCAATCTGATGTCAGGGCCTGGGCTGGCTGTCTTCTCCTTGCCCCGCAGATGGATTTTCTGCCCTTCCGTGGCCGTCCTGTGCCCAGGAGGCGGCCGCTGTCGGCAGCATCCCCATATTCCTCTGCTGACACTGCTCATGAGGCCTCCTCCACCTGGCCTCTTGGCAGTGGGTGGGAACAGCACCCTGCTGGTGGTAGCTGGTGGGTGCTCTCCATTCCTCACCAATTCCCTTTACCTGCCCGCATTTTGCTAAATAGCTCCTCCCTTAATTCTCCTCACTTAACTTGAGAGTTTCCTGCCGAAAGCCCCTGCCGACAGGGGTTCTTTCCTGCATTTGTAATTACTTCGGTAGGGGAAGACCCCAGGCCCGGAGCTTGAGAGCAGCCATGGAGAAAGGAAGAAGATTCTGGGGTCATAGAAGACCTTCTTCCCTAATCCAGGCTGCCTGACTGCCCATTTGCCGGGCTCCTCCTCTGCCTCATGCTTGTGCTGTTTGAGGAAAAGCTGGCCTCGCAGATCTGGTTTGAATTTATGCTTTAAAAAATTCCAAATTGGTTTGTAAGCTCCAGCCTGCCATTCATAACCATTCCATCAATAGGTATTTCTTGTCCAAGCGTGTAACTTAGTAGACTCATCACATGGAGAGAAACGAGAAACATGCAGCCGTCCTCCCAAGCCGGGCGCGTAGCAGAGTCTTCAAGGGTTAAGAAACAGCCACACGCTCTGCCTCAGGTACAGTAGGTTTACCAGAGTTTCCTTTGTGCTCAAACAATAAAGTAGTTGGTGGTCTGCTGGCTACGGCCTGTTACACATTCCTTGGTTTTATTAGGATAACCATAAGCCTCAAAGACCCACCCTGATGTCAATGGCAGGTTTTATAGAACACTCGCAAGTTTCTTCTTGTTGTATTCGGGGGATATAAAGTGTGAGGCATAATAGGTACCAGGTTGGAAGACCAGTTGAAGGCCGACAAAAGCCCCAGTTCCTGATGTGAATATTTAATAACTCCTCATTACAGAAAAAGGTTGACTACCAGATGCCTGTTACTACGGCTCCAGAGCCCCCTAAACCTTTGAGTTACTCCAGGAGCAGGAGTGTGTTTTGGCAGTTACCTCTGCCATTCAAGCAACCTGGAGGTCAGGACGTGCCCATTTGATTTAGGAACTCGACAGAGGAGCATTTGCTGGAAGCATCTCATCTGTTATTCAGCAGCCAAGCGGCTAATTTCTTCTGATACACTGCTTTCCTGAGCTGAGAGAGCACGGTAGGTTTAAAAACAAAAATTTTTTTTTTAATAAATTCAAAAGCTTTGCAAGAGAGTAAATGTCACGTTGGTGTGTTAGTGTTTCTGATACACCGTTTCAGGATGTATATTTATAGTGGTCCCTGAGATCATCACCTGAGCTTGAACTCTAGTTAATTGGCATGACAGTGACCTAGCTCTGCACTCCTGAGCTGCAAAACACCCTCCCCATCCGTCAGGTTCTAGATGCTGTCATTTGTCCAGCTGTGTTTGGACCACAGCTAGTCTGGGAATCAAATTGTTTCGCATTTTCATGCATGTGAAGTTTCATGACAGAATGTTCATGGGGTGGGCTCATGGCTCAACTCCCGGGGGCATGTGGGAGAGAAGGGTCTCTGGCTGCTCAGCCTTATACCATATGTGCCTGTCCTTCCCAGCATGCTCCATGCTGGAACAGCACAGGGAGAAACAGGCGGCAGGGCCCGTCACTATCCCAGGCTCCTGTGTGAAGGAAACTAATGTTTCCAGAACAACTACTTATTATAAACCACACTTTTCCCAATATTTTAATATATAGGATGAGTTTTTAGAATTGGCCTTGTAAATCTCAATCCAAGAACTCCTAAACTATAGATAACAAATGATTCGAAATACAATTGTTGTTGTTCTCTTTCTTTTTTTTTTTTCTTTATTGATTTTAGAAAGAGAGAAAAGGAGAGGGAGAGAGAGATAGAAACATCAATGAGAGAGATCATCGATTGGCCGCCTCCTGCATGCCCCCCACAGGGGATCGGGCCCACAACCTGGCTATGTACCCTGACCGGGAATCTAACTGGTGACCTCTTGGTACATGGGTCAATGCTCAACTACTGAGCCACATCAGCCAGGCTCACTGTTTAATTTTTATTGCTGCTTTTGTTATTTTCCCCCTAATTCATATGATAGGGGACATTTTTAAGAATTGTAGTACCAGATTGCCAATTCCTAGCTCCTTTGCAGAAGAGGAAGTGTCTGGAAATAGACTGGGAACAACTGAATAATTTCTGTTTCCAGACGATGGTGTGATTTCTGTGCCACAAGCATCTAACATGATTTATTGTATAGAGCCCGACTATTGATAGACTGAATCCACAGAGCAGGTACTGTTGTTGTGCCCATGTTATACATGAGATGTGGCTGAGAGAGGTCACTGAACTTCCCTGTGGCCACACAGCTAGTCAGCGGCTGAGTCAGAGTTAACATCTGAGTGGGCCTGACTCAAAGCCCAGGCCTGGATCTCACCAAGTAGATCAGGTATATGAATGGATGAGTGGACTTCACGCAGCCTCAAAAGCTCCTGAGCTTACATATAAGTTTTGTGTTTCTGCAAAGATTTTGTATTTTATCTCAGGAGAAGTTCTCTATATTTTATCAGATTTGTTTGGAACAAGAAAAGTAAAGATTCAGCCCTGGCCGGTTTGGCTCAGCGGTTGGAGCGTCGGCCTGCGGTCTAGAGAGACCCGGGTTTGGTTCCCATTAAGGGCACATACCTCGGTTGCAGTTTGTCCCTGGCCCTGGTTGGGTTGTGCGGGTGGCAACCACTCCATGTGTCCCTTTCACATCGATGTTTCTCTCTCTCTCTATCTCTCTCCCTCCCACTCTATCTAAACAAAAATTGGAAAGAAATGTCCTCGGGTGAGGATAAAAAAATAAAAATAAAAAAATAAAGATTCATCTGGATTAACAGTTACACTAATATTTGTTGACTGGTTATGAAGTACCGTTCTAAGCACTTTCGATGTATTAAATCCTTTAGTCCTTACAATAACCTTGTACAATATGCACTATTTTCCCTATTTTATCGCTGAAGAAACTTGAGACACAGAGAGGCGGCTACTTGCCCAAGGTCACACAGCTGACCGGTGGTGGAAGAATCTCATCTAAGCTATCCACTTCGGTCTGCACTCTTACTTAAGCACAGTGAACAAATGTCTGCTTTGCAGTTATGTCGACGTGAATCTGCATTTTCCTCCCTGGAACTTGGAATGTATCTCCCTGTTAATGTATACAATCCATGTAGTAGTTTTTCCTTCCTCTCCCTAAAAGCTATTAATAAAATAAAATTGATGGTGGATCTTAAAATAGAGGACATCCGAGAACAGAAGAAATGAGCAACTTTTCTCATCAAGATTAGTCATATTAGTGATTCACACCTTTGGAAAAACTATTTTAACAAGATTGTAGTCCCTCCGGAATAAAATTTGGACAGTTTTAATGGAGGTGGGGTTCTGAATTAGAAAGGGGTCCTTTTAGTGGAGGTAAGGACAGAGAAGTGACTGGAAGTGAGGGGTACCCCAGTGAAAACCACTGTATGTGTGGGGCAGTCAGAGTTTGCATAGACCCACCTCCTCAGTAAAGTGTACATCTGTGAATACACACTTCTATTATACACAGAGACCAAAACACACTTGATTTGGTTACCATAGATGCAATCTGATTCCAATTTCTTTCTTTTTTAAAATTGATTTAAGAGTGAGAGGACGGGAGAGGTAGGGAGGGAGGCAGGGAGATAGAGAAATAGAGACGAGAGAGACATCAATTTGTTATTCCACTTATTTATGCACTCATTGGTCGATTCTTGTAAATGCCCTGACCGGGGATCGAACCTGCAACCCTGGTGTATCAGGACAACGCTCTAACCAACCAGGGCATGATAGATGTAATTTTAATCACTTGCTACTTTCTGTATACCTTTTGAGATAACAAGACACAGCCTAAGTTGTTTCCAAATGGCTTTCAGAGATGACAGCATTTGAGGACTGACCACACTACCCAGTTTTTCCCCTTTAAAGATGGAAAAATAGAGGGAGAGTTGACCACCTGTTCAGGGAATCACAGAGGATTTAATATAAAGCTCAGAAGAGAGTTATGACTTTATTCTCCCTGCTGAGGACTTAGAATGTTCTTGATTAAGTGACATGGAGACTAAAGACTGAAATAACAGAATCTAAAGGATGAGAATTGAATCTACCCAGGGTCCAGATGAGGTGAAAGACAAAACAGGAAGCATGTGCACGTACAGCGTGAGGCCTTGGCGGGTTCCACGCAGCCTCAGCCTGGAAGACGTACCCTCCACTGGCTTTCAAGAGAGGAAGATCTTGTTTTTTTCTCTGAATGTTCAAATTCTGGCAGAATCCTACTTTCAGGCCCATTAAAATTTAGGAGGGAAAAAGGGGAAACAAGTGAAATTGTTTCAAAGAGGGAAAAAGACAACAAACACCCACGCTTGCAAAAATAAAATCCCACCCCAAAAAACCTTTATGAAAAGTACTTGAGCTTCAAAACATAGAGGGGGTTGGCGTGTCCATGGGGCGCAGCCCACGGGGGGACGGTTAAGTGTGGCATTCCCCCGGGCCCCATGCCTGTGTGTGTTAACCTCGTCTGATCCTTGGAGAGGAACAGTCGGTTCTCTCTGGAAGAAGGAATAGAACCCATTTCTAGGGATGGGCTAGATCCCACTGTGTGTTAACGAGGTTAGGACTGCGGGGAACAATTTGTTCTAATTCACTGCCTCAAAATAAGAGCCTCTCCCTCTGGAAGTTTCCTTTCCAACCCACCCTCCAAAGCAATCCACAGTCCCGGCCAACTCCTTCCTTCAGGCTCAGATTTCGGTTGTATAAACTGTTTTAATCAAACAGACTCCTTCCAATTCAGAACAGGGTAAAATAGCTATTTACACATACAGCTATGTAACCAGAGCCCAATACACAAATTCTGAGAAATTTGCTCATTCATTCAGGTGCCTCAGGTGAACAATGGCAGGCACATTCCAAAGCACTGGTCTCATTGACTAAAGCAGAACTTGGTTCAGGCAGCTGGGACCGCCGGAGAGGTCAGTCCTTCCTGCAGTCGCTGTCCAGAGAGCCCCAGTGTCCGGTGCACACACCCACCCATGCAGGTTCTTGTTCTTCACGGAAAATAGATCTAGCATGTATTTTTTATTGGAGTTAAATGGTGGACTTTATCTCCTGGTGCTATGAAGTTTTCTGACAACAACATCCGTATATATTCAGAATTTTAAACTTTGAAAAATACCCCCAAAAAAGAAAGTTAACTTCTATAATTTCACTTCCTTGAGCTATTTTTAACATTTTATGTCTATCCTTCCAGTCTTTTTTCTATGCATATCATATACATACATGCAGTATGTACATATACATGTATGTATGTATATATATGTTAAAGATATGCATCTTTGATAATCTCTAATAATTAAATAAAACATTGTGACTATACTTGGCATTCTATTTTGAAATCTGCTTTTTAACCCAACAATGTCATCATATTGATCTCATATTTGCTCTCATGTTTATCTTTTACCTCAGTTATCCTTATACAAAGCCTGTGAAGTTGGCATGGTCAGCGCAGGTCGCTAACGGAGAAAGGGAGAAAAGGGAGTCAGACATTACTAAGCATGATAACCAGGGGCTGAACCAGATAATGGGCCTGCTTCACACACTCTCCAGGGGACCCCGGTCTGTTCCTTGCAGACTATGTTGGGGGGTGGGGTGGGTGATAAACAATAAAGGGGAAATTCCTCTGCTGGGCATCTGCCCAGTAAAAGTCAAGATGGTGCAGGGGGAGGTCCTACCCCTTTGAGGCTGTGCAGTAGGATCTAAGACAGCAACCACAAGGGAGGAGTCAAGACTGGAAAGAGGATCCAATTAGATAAGGGACACAGAACCCCAGAAAATCTAGGAAATAGCCGGCCCACTCACCCCATTCGTCTGTGTGTTTTCTCTGCGTAGCAGCCGTGTGTCCCCAGCACCGCCTGGGGCCTGAGGCGGCCTCCTGGGCCCCGCGTGTGGCCTGGGCACAGCACCGGCCACAGAACCCTAAGAGACGGCACCAGCAGAACACGGACAGACACGGACTCCACCGGACTAAGCTTCAGGTGCAGAACTTTTGGGCCTTGGCCCTTGGTACTGGTCTTGATGAAGACAAGGTGGGACGTTTTCCCCAGCAGAATGGACAGAGATGGGACATCGGGAACCTGGGGGCAGCCTTCTGCTTCCGCCCAAATAAATCTCAGAACAAAACCTCCGCCTCCCAGACGTAAGTCTCCCGAAATGCTTCCCTCGCGGCCCCACGAGAGCACTGCCTCCCCAGCGGCCACGTGCAGCCTCTCGGGTAGCAGCTGAAGGCCCGGCCTCCGAGGTCGCTGACCGTGCGCGCTGCCCACGTCTCGGTGCTGGGGACACTTCTCCAAGGAAGGGCTTGGTGGCTGTTCGGCATTCTCACTACCTTCTACTGAAGCCAGCCTCTGTTTCAGAGTGTTCAGGTAATTTCCATTTGGGGGGCTGTTATAAATAATTCTGTGAGGAACATTCTCTGTTATAAATATTTATACTACTATTCCCATAGCATAAATTCCTAGCAGTGGAATTTCTGGGTCAAGGATATGCCCATTTTAAGGGCTTTTTATTATGTACTGCCAAATTGCTTTCCAGAAAGGTGAAATGAAGTTGCACGCCCACAAGCTACTGCCCATACTCTAATCAAAGTCATTACAAAATTAAAAAGGAAAATGATTAAAAAATATTTCTCAACCTTGCTTTCTTTAGGAAAATAAAATACGTAAAGAAAATATTTGATGATTTGCCTATTCTCATCTACTACTATAACATTTCTAGAAAAAAACTTTGGGAGGACTAAAATACAACTGTGAACTGCTACTGGATTGACATGATACATTCACTTTTAACCCCTGAAATATAAAGCCTCCTATTGTTTCTCCCTGCCTTGTTTTCTCCTGCACCAGCTACGGGTTCTGATGGCAAGAGGTGGCCTCTAATGACACAGCAGAAGGAAACTTGCCGGATAGGGAGAAAAGGGGCTCAGGTTCTGTGCTGTCAGCAAAAAACCACCTATAAACAGAGTGCAACACATTAAGTCCTTGCTGTTAATATGCTGTCTAGACTTGAAAAGATTGCTTTTCTCTTTGTCCTCTAAGCTTCAACTTTTGACCTTGTTTCTGTCCTTGTGTCTGTACTGAACTCAAGCATGTCTTCTCTCCTGGAGGTTCAATATTCAAATTACTTGTCACCCAAGCTACTGTAGCTACCGAAGGCAGACATGATCCGCGGCACTTCTCCACTCTGAAATGAAAGCAAACCTTGACGATACCTGACCCCTGGGGCAGAAAATGCAGGGAGTCCCCCTTCTTCTGGTTTAAGGGTAAAATGATCTACTCCGCAGAAACTGGAGCAGACAACCCTTTGTTGATGGTGGATGGAATCCTGGAAGGTATTTCAAGGAGAGTGAAGAAGAGTCTGTGAGTGCCACACTTAGGGATAGAAACACATTGTTAGCAAAAGAGTATGAGTCCTTATTTTTGAGCATGTTTCCCTCAGGGATGTTTCTTCTCCCTTCCACGTTACCAGGATCCCCAGTGTGCTTATGCCAACATCTGGCCACTCAGGTTCCTCTCCAAGATGTAATATTTATCAAGCATTTGCTCTATAACAGGCATTCCTGCGCACTAACCTAAAAATGTTCTCACTTATCCTCACGACTGCAGTCCTAGGAGATAGGTGCTCTTATTACCATTTCTACTGTGCAATGAAGAAACTGAAACAGGAAGAAATGATGCAACTTGAAGGTTATAGAGGAAGGGCAACAGTCTACTCTCAGAACCACATGAGCAACCACTATTCTATACTGCCAATCAACCTAGATATTATTTGTTCTAGCTTTTTCTTCTCCATCATCGAAAAAAATCACTTGTCCTCTCAATCTACCTGGGCCATGGCAAGGGGGTTAAATTAACCTGATAAACAAACTTAGTCTGCTAATGGCTGGTGACGGACCAACGCATTACCCAACTCAGTAAATGTCTAGTTCACTGGAACTTCCACTGTGAAAAGACTAGTGGATGCAGTCAAACATATCTTAGAAAAACGTGTTGGTGGGAGGGGACCGTGGTGACAAACGCACTAAGGCATGGCAGGCAGAATCTTCTTGGGCAGGGGAACCTTTTCGTTATCAACCAATAGCTCACTTAGCATGCAGAACAAGACAAACCCTGATGTAATATTTAGGCCTTGAACAGAAATGACCAAATGTTCAACTGTTTGCCTTCATGATTAAGAGAACTCAGAATCTTTAGAGATGCCCATTGTCTGCCAACCACTGCCAAACACCAAGCTTTGTGGGAACCACAGTCTATCCAGAACATCCGTTTTCTGGCACATTTTTGTGATTAAGAAAAGCCAAAGGAGTATATAACACGGTTGCTCCCCACACATCTGTCTGTCACCCCCGACTAGTATAAACGAATTGAAATATCGCAAAACCCCCATCAAATTGTCACACCCTTTTTATTTGATTGACCCACAATGCCCCGCAAATACCTCCCTCTCCCGACTCTCTGTGGGGCCGGGCAGATTGTGGAAGAGAAAAGATGACTTGCTGGAGGGTGTGGCCAAGGAATAATATAATCTTTGGCTTGAAGATGTATATTTTGGTCCTGGACAAATGTATTTAAAAGACTTTAATGAGTCATGAAGGTATTGCTGACACTTAGAATAATATTTTTCATGTTCTTTAGGATGAATGACTAACACAGTACCTGGCTCAGTTTGGAAGACCAATAAATGCTTGTTGGTTGAAAGCATGAGAGTGGTGAGAACTTCACATGGTATGATTTACCTACAGTGAAGACTGTGCTGAAACAGAGGTGAGTCTTTAGAGGAGTCTCAGGGGTTGTCAGGCTTTGCTAAATGATTTTTGTTTTGTCAGTCAGCTCTGCACACCAGTTGACCTAGGTATTTTGCTTCTCATTAAAAACATTCCCTCTTCAGAGATTTTTTTTCAAGAATATTTAAATATTTTCACCAGAGTAGGTTGATTTGCCTTGTTTATTTTTATAAGCCGACTGAAGAAGAGGAAACTTTCTACGTTATTGCTGCAGTCACAGGGCCGACAATATCTGCTTTTATGCGGATAGGGCTGTCTTTCCCAGAACCCCGCGGAGTTTATACATGTGCTAATGCACCATGCTCCCTGCCTCATGAGCCCCTCAGGGGGACAGGGAGGGAGGTCCGCGCTCCAGTGTCTTCAGATCACACTGTCTTTGGCTCCAAGAGCTGCCCATCTTTAGTCCATTCCGTCCAGGTTACAAAGTGTTTGGCAAGATGCTCTGCTGGGACCTCATGGTGTCCTCTCCACTTGGCAGGTGGCAATTCTGAGGTCCCAGGAGGCGAAAATGAATTTCCTAAGCCTGCAGTGTGGGAGTCAGTGGTACAACAGAAATAGGTTCAAAGATTTTTATTTCCCAACAGGAAGTTCCAGAGCTAAAACTACAAAACACACCTGCAATTACAAGCCTGTGTGCACGTTTTTTCTCCTAAATACTGACCGTCCTGTGAGCCACATTTTTTTCTTTCAGGACTCGGATCAAAACAAAATCGAATGCAAAGCCACCAGAATGTAACGGAGAGAGCATTTTCCTAGAGCAGACAGCTCTGTGGTGTTCACCTCGTAAAGGCTGGTTCAGATGCAGAGGCATCTCGATAAAAGTGTGATTAAAATGACAGCGCGAAAGCCCAGTAATCTGGCGAGTGTATGAACTGCTTCTGAGAAGGTGTGAGCCCTGTCAGGAGGTGAGATCCTGCAGAGACAGACCCTCTACTCAAAGGAACAGTCTTGGCATAAGTTTTGGTGCTGATAAGGGCCCTGCCCATTCATCAAACACAGATAAGAAACTCTGTAGGCCTGCTGGGGTGTGGCTGCACTTAGAGACTTGCTTCCAAAGAGCAGAGTATGAAAATGGGGGGGGGGTTAACCTCAAGATGGGGAAACCTTGGAAACACCTCCTGGGTTAGGTGATCAAGGTCAACACCAACAGGGATGAGTTATGTTGACAGCATGGAAGTGCTGATAGGATGTGATGAGAGCAGCAGAGGACACCTCTGTGGTCTTCCTCCCAGACTAATCATGAGAAAAACATCAGACTAACCCCAACTGAGGGATATTCTACAAAATACAAAACCCGGCACTCCTCAAAACTGTCAAAGCCATCAAAAACAAGCAAAATCTGTGAACCTGCCACAGCCCAGAGGAACTAGAGATGATGACTAATGCAGTATCCTGGATGGGATCCTGGACCAGAGAAAGGACATTGGTGGAAAACCTCGTGAAAGATGAATGGAGTGTGAAGTTTAGTTAACAGTAACGCAGCAGTGTTCATGTCTTCTTGGTGACAGATACACCATGGGACGGCAACAGAATTCCACCAGAGGAACCTGGATGAGAATGTATGAGAACTTTCAGCATTACCTTTGTAGCGTCTCTGTGAACCTAAACTATCCTAAAATAAAAAGCTTATTTCAAAAAGCAAATAGAAAAGTAAAAATAAACAGATGCACGAATAGCCCATATAAGAAACTAATAGCCCCGCCAGTGTGGCTCAGTGGTTGAGCGTCGACCCATGCACCAAGAGGCTGCTGGTTCGATTCCTGGTCAGGGCACATGCCCAGGTTGTGGGCCTGATCCCCAGTGGGAGGCATGCAGGAGATGACCAATCAATGTTCTCTCTCATCGATGTTTCCCTTCCTCTGTCTCTCTAATATATCAATAAAGAAATAAGAAGAAACTAATAAAAGTGGTTGCTCGTGCACAGTGTCGGGTGGGAGCGACACTCCTGTTGTCCATTTTTTCCTATCATTTTGAGCTATAAACATGTGAATGTAGTACCTGCTTCAAAAAAAACAAAGCAAGCCCTGGCCAGTTTGGCTCAGCGGTTAGAGCGTCAACCTGCGGTCCAGAGAGACTCGGGTTCGGTTCCTGCTAAGGACATGTACCTTGGTTGCAGTTTGTCCCCGGCCCTGGTTGGGTCGTGCAGGTGGCAACAACTCGATGTGTCCCTTTCACGTCGATGTTTCTCTCTCTCTCTCTCTTCCTCTCTCTTCCTCTCTCTCCCTCCCACTCTATCTGAACAAAAAATAAAAAAATGTCCTCGGGTGAGGATAAAACAAAACAAAAGACACACTCTAGGTCTGCAGCCTGCTCAACCATATCGAATGAGAACAATTGTCAGGATTAAGCTTTATTGGCAAAATGCTCATTAAAAAAAAAATACAGCTAGGGTACTATCTGAGGGCCAGACATGTGGGTATAAGGTTGCCAGTCGCAGATGTACTCCCCGCCAGGAGCTGCCGTCTGGACTGTGGGATTGTGAGTGTGAAGTTTTGAAAACGCAATTTGGCTCTGAGGGGCCCCCAGAGGGTTCGCTCTTTTGCCAGCCCCTGGCCCTTCCTTTCTGGGTGCTGACTCTCTGCGACTGTTTATAACAAGCAGCGCCTCTCGCTCGCTCTGCTGCGTAGATACTGTGTCAGACAGGAAGCGTGGGGCTGTATATTAGAGATATGAGTCCTAATAAATAAATTCAGAGACAGATATCATGCTGTATAATGGAGTGTGGGAAAAGAGCAATAAAGATCAGGCAACAGAGTCTTCCCAGGAGGCCGGGGAGGAGGCAGGAGCTGGAGAGAAGCTGAACTCAGGCCAAATGGTAGGAGCAGAGACAAGCTGGGCTGCAGGCCGCGGAAACTGCTCAGCTCAGCTCAAGGGCCTCGAAGCCAGGCACCCCGGACCGTCTAAAAGCTGGGGTAATGGTGCTTCATTTTAAATGCAAACCAAAAGTCAAACCTTTCACCTGTACCCCTCTTGTCCCTTGATATCAGCCATTTCATGGAGCTTGGTGGTGGGAGGTGTTTGGGGTCTGGAGGTGGAAACAATCTTCTTTCTGTGTCAAGTTGCTCCCCTGTTGTAGGATTCTCTCTACCTGGCTCCTTTCCTGTGTTGAAACTGTTTGTGGGTGATACTGAAAGACCGCTATGGTCTCTTCCCCTCCTAATAGTCTATGCAATAGCTTTGCTTAAGAGAATTCGATTTCAGAACTTCAATCCCCTCGGATGACCTGACAGCGTGGGGCTGGTCGGTGCAAAACTTTTTTAAAAATGAGAATGAAGGGGTCTTATTCAAAAGTGGTATTTTGTGTTGTTGTTTTTTTAAGGGTGGCCTGACAGGCTGAAAATATCTCCCGGGTTTTTCAGGTCTCCTGCATGTTATGGGTGTGAAACTGGCCACTGGGAATAAAATGTGGAAACAGGAATAGATCAATTAACTGAATCTTCAAGGTTCAAATTTCATGAGCTCCGGAGAGCCCTTTGGTCTTCTGGGAAGACAGAATTTATGCAAGAAGCTGAAAGCTTTTTGTCCATGCAGAGTTTATTTTCTCAGACGCTGCTCATCCATTGGGAAGCCAGCAGTCTCTGCGGAAAGCCCACCTTGTGGAACAGTTCAGGTAGGAGAATAGTTGACGCCATCACATCTCCCCAGGAAGAACCCGCCCTGAGCGCCAGTGATTCACACACAAAGTTCACAGCGTTGTTCACGTCTGAACTCAGAATTCTCAGGAGACATATTAGCTTGTTTGATAAACCAAAAAGAGCAGTGTTTTTGTGCGAGTATTTTAATACAGGAAATATGAGTCTAGTCTGTATCTTTTCAAGTCCATATGTATGAGGGAGTTTGGCAGCAAAATGCCACTTATTGTCTTAAAAACACAGTTATAAGAGATACAGACAAGGATACTACCTATGAAAGTGTTTCTCTGATCTGTACCATGCCAAATAAATATAAAAAATGAACACCATCCAATTAGAATAACAGAAGTAAAGCAAGTTGCTGCAGGACGTGGAATCATTTCAAAGCTTTTCCCCTGTGAAAATCTTTCTCAATGGTCCTGGATACACAATTTCATAATTAAAACACAACACCATACATCAAATTGTGTAGCAAAGGGCAGCGCCTATGGGGAGGTGCAGAACCAGTCTGACAACATTTCTGAGATTGGAAAAGGGGGAAATAATCACTTTGCAGAATCTGCTCTTCAGAAGGTGGCACTGCCAGTCTGGGGAAACCTGGGCAAGGCCAGGCAGTGCTGGGGGGAGCACAGGGCTGCCTCTGCCTCCCCCCACCCCGAACCCCAGAGCACTCTCAGCTAATGAGCACATTAGCCTGGAAGGCAATCTCTGTGGACCACTTGGATTGTAAATATTCTCCCAGGCTGCCTTTTTAGCAAAAAGTCATTTGGGGAAATGGGCACCTGAAACCCGTCCTTCTTCAATCGGGTGTATGTTTTAGAAACTGATTCTACCAGGCTGCAGCAAGAAGGAAGAGGAAGGGAGTCTGGGTGCAGGTCTGGAGGGAGGAGGCTGCCCTCGGGAAGAGCGAGAAGCTGAGAAGCTGTGGCAAAGGCAGCTGTGCGTGGGCAGCGAGTGTCCCGAGTGGGATGACAGAGCCCGCTCCCAGAGAGCAGGGCCACCACAGAATGGATGGAGGAGGGATGTGGACAGCAGCAGCTCACATCTCACACAGCTGTGGCCCTCAGGTGCCTCTGTTCCTCTCGCAAAGACGAGGAGCGAAGGGGAGATGAGAATGGGGAGGAGTCATGTGCGGGGAGTGAGATGAGCCCGAATTTTCCCCAACAGAGGATGAGGGCAAATACAGACAGATTTAAAAAAAGGAAGAAAGAAAAAAAAAAAAAAGCAGGAGGGATTGAGCAAGAAAGAGGAAAAAGATAAAAACTCACGAACACGGATGGACAACAGTGTGGTGACTGGGGTGGGGGAGAGGGGATGGGGGGATAAAATGGTGATGAAAAACATAAAATAAAATACATTTAAAAAAAAGAAAATGTAGCCCTGGCCGGTTTGGCTCAGCGGTTGGAGCGTCGACCTGCGGTCCGGAGAGACCCGGGTTCGGTTCCCGCTAAGGGCACGTACCTTGGTTGCAGTTTGTCCCCGGCCCTGGTCGGTTGTGCGGGTGGCAGCCACTCGATGTGTCCCTTCACATCGATGTTTCTCTCCCTCTCTCTCCCTCCCACTCTACCTGAACAAAAAATGGAAAAATGTCCTCGGGTGAGGATAAAAAAAAAAAAATGTAAGTAAAATACATTGATTAAGGTGTTCCTGAAACTTCAAACAATAAAAATAAATAAAGCAGAGCTCATCACAAAAGTATCTAACATCCAAATACAATCCCAATCATTTTGTCTAAGCTCGTGGCCAATACTGTTCATGGAAAATCCCTAGAGAAGTAAGCATTCAAAAAGACAAGTGCCAGGAAATAAATGTCTCTCGTCCATCAGGGATCTGGCAGCTGGGTTTCTCTCGTTCTTGGTAACTGGTGAGTTTTCCAGCTCCCTCCAAGCCAACTGCTGCCGACCGGCACCCCACCTCCTCTGAGCCTCAGTCCTATTTTCCTTTTTTTTTTTTGACTAATCTGAAACCCTCACCTTTGTCCTAAATTTGAAGCTCAAGATTCATATTTTTTAAAAAATGACCTGCCACGACAGCATGTAATTTTTATAAATGTCTTCCCAACACTAACAGCACCAAGTAATAAGATTCAAATCCCCAAAGCAACATTATTCTGCCAACCCCTCCCTTTCCCCCACTTACCAGAGTGTGGGATGTCTGCCAGGGAAATACAATAAAATGTGGGAACAGGAATAAATAAAAATAAAATTTTAAATTCTGCATCTTTGCCTGCTTAGTTTTTCTTTCTTCGTGTAATCTCTTTCTTTCCCTCCCTTTTCTAAGACCATCATTTATTTTGACCTAAGTTTGGTTTTGCCACCTTCCTGTGTTGATGATGATGCATCTACCCCTTTTCTTATGCATTTTCCAGGCAAGCAGGCTGCCTGCACCCTTGGAACAGCTTCCTCTCTTGCCTTTTCTTGTTATATATTCTGTGTGGAGTTGTCCTTCCTAGTTCAGCTCTCCTTTGTGTTTTGTGTTTTGTGCCAGAATTCTATTTCTTGGTTCCTTTATTGTGACTCTTGCAAATCGTACCTGGTTTTTCACTGTCACAGTGTTCTGCTTTGTTCCTTGTAAGACCTCTCCCCATTCCCTGTTGTATTTCTTAAGAAATCTCTTTAATCCTCATCTCTTCTTCCTAACTGGCCTGAGACATGATTTGGGCTTCCATTTTCTTTACCCAATTTAATAAGCTTCAAATACTGGGGTTTTTTTCTTTCCTTTTTGATCCACTATCTCTCTCTCTGTCTGGGTGACCAAACAAGTTTTCCTCTTGGGTGTACACGTCCTAGCAGGACTCTGCCACCTGACAGAGGAGGGATCCCTAGAAGGGGACAATCAGGAGTGTTCACCATTGGCATAAGCATTTTGGGGTGGGGTATATGCAGCATGGAGTTGGAGTTTGCTATTGGAGTAATTTAATTAAGGAGAAAAGGGGGGGTGTTCAAACCCCAGGACTGTGCCTTTCCAGGGGTTCCCTAGGACCATGACAGCATCTCCCTCCACTAACCACTGAACTAAAAATTGCAGATGCTTCCCACCAATGCACTCCTTATACCCTCAGAGAAAATATACTGTGAGCACTCCCCAGGAACATAGTCAGGTAGCAGATTCTCAGGTCTTACATAGTACATCTATTTATGTTACCACCTCCCTGAGCCTCTGACTTCTTTCTCAACATTCTAACAAGGCAGCTCTGACATCTCCACCTACACAACAACAATGACAAATAAGGTATAAAGAGGCTATGTGATAAAATTTTAAAATATGATATAATTCTCTAAATTATTATTGCTAGAGAAAATCATAGCAACTCAAATGCTCATTTTGTATGTTTCTATTTTTTATTTAATGATGGACAATGATTCCTTTGAGTAACATCAAGTAATACAACCTGTAGGGTAACAAAGCTCTAAGACACAAAGCTCTGTCCATTCACTGACAACATTTGAAGCATTCAGTTCCTGGCTGATGGAGTGGTGGTGCCTACAGGCAGCATTTCCCTACCTACTCATGAGGCCAATCCAAGTCCTCACCTGAGTCAGCGTGACCAGAAACTGGTATTAAAAA
Source organism: Molossus molossus (assembly GCF_014108415.1). NCBI lineage: Eukaryota > Metazoa > Chordata > Mammalia > Chiroptera > Molossidae > Molossus > Molossus molossus. Next base: position 215,783,929 of record NW_023425344.1, on the reverse strand, counting down.
ATGTTGGCAGCCATGGCCACTGTTGCTCAGTTGGTTGACCCCAATTTGGGATCATTCGCCCCATGTACTGAAAGGTTGCCAGTTCAATTCCTGGTCAGGCCACACACCCAGGTTGCAGGTTTGATCCCCAGTTGGTGAATGGAAAGTAACCAACTGATGTTTCTCTCTCACATTGATGTTCTTTTCTCTCTATCCCTCTCCCTCTAAAATCAGTAAAAACATATTTTTTAAAAAAAAGAAATTATGGACAAATAGAAACAGAAATGACCCAAGGTTTCAGATGGCGCTTCACAGAAGCTCACCAGCCTCGCCTCAGTGGGAAGGAGGTAACATCAGGAACATCACGGTTCCCTCACTCATCAATGACACTACATCACCATGCAATATTTGGAACATTTATACTAAAAAATGTTTGTGTTAATTATTCAGAATCAAACTTAACCGGGCATCCTATATTTTATCTGGCAACCCTAATAGTACACAACCACTGCCTGGCCTGCTTCATTCCCATGGGGGTCCGAGGACAGCTATCCGTCTGCTCGTGATAACCTACCAGACACCTATGAGCGATTCAAATTCCTTCTCAGCTCCAAAGCCAAAGGTTTATGAAATCCAATTTGGGGTCATTTCCAGACTCAGTTTGGGCTGTTTACTTCAGGGACACTGATTAAGTCATATATTACAAGGAAGCCTCCCATTGCCCCTAATTTGAAACAGCTGAGCCAGCTTCTCCTGCCAGCCAAGCCTCATGGTGGAAGCTCAGGAGGGGACCGAGCTTGGGATGAGGAGGAGGGCGATCGGGCACAGAATTAATATTAAGAGAAGACATGTCTTAATGCTCTTGTGGAAATAACTCTTTATGGAGCATCGGGTTACAAAGCCCAGCCAGGTGGGGGGTGAGAGGAATGAGGTAGAGAGGGGCACTGGAGGAATCACTACAGCATTTGAGGATCAAAGAATCTAGCCTGTCAAGTGCTATGATATTTTTTCAGTGAGGAAACAAGCTCACATTTTCCCCCTGAGGGCTTAGAGACAAAAGCCAAGGTTCAACTAACATTTTTTAAGACTTTTTTTAAAACCACAAACTATGTCTGTATATGCCTTGCTTCCACTTTAACTTTTTCCCCCGAAATTTGGGGTGTGTATGTGTGTGTGTGTGTGTGTGTGTGTGTGAGAGAGAGAGAGAGAGAGAGAGAGAGAGAGAGAGAGAACAGGGTATTTTGAGACTATACTGATAACGACCAGTTAGGGGAATTTGGCCGTTTTTGAATGTACAAAAATGTTTGGTGCCCATAAATCTGGTGTGTGTTCATTCACTTACCAAAGCTTATCATTCCAACAGTGAGGGAGGGGTCTCACCTAAATCTACGAGGTGACGCAGGGCTGGCTGGGGGTGCACGTGTCGCTCAGCCATGCTTTCTGTTGATTGTGTGTTGGGTTTGCTCCCCTGAAGCATACCTACCTGCACTGCACAGGCTGGAAGAAGTATATGGGGTTGGAGGACGAGCAGAGAGGAAGAAGAAAACAGGAAGATGATCGTGATAAGTGAGGTAGATGCATTTTTCACTCCTTTAGTAAATATGTCAAGTTTTGCTTTTTTGGAGAGAACTCAGCTTGTTTTAACTTTGTTTGCCAGTAGATGATGCTTCTATGAATTTGACCGAGCTGGAGAACAGAAATGAAAGAGAAGTCAAGGTAAGCATGCCGTGGACTGAAATGTTCCGGTTCAGAGAAGTTCCGCGTTCATATCTCTTGACCATAAGCATAACATCAGCTATGCCAGGGAAGCAAACAGAAGATAAAATCAAAACCCAGTCTTCATATGGCTCCAAGGCAGGCCCTACATTTGCCTTAGCATGAGGTTTACAATATGTGTTGTGGCCTGATAGAAGCTTGGAAACTCATAAAACGGGTTCTTTCAAAAATTAGAAGAGGGATTTGAGAAGAGCAGAAATCGCTTGTCAAAGATCCTCGCTGAGATCTGAGTCAGTCAGCGAGTTCAGAGTGCACATCTGTGCATCACAGCACAGGGCCAGTGTTTTCATTCTCTAAATGTCAGTGTAACCTTCTCCCCTGGCCTGGCCCCAGCCCTCCCCATGCCCATCGAGAAGATCCCAGTGGAATTCCCATTAGTTAGTGGGGAGGGGAAAGGTGGTGATTTCCTGTTGTGTTTGAGGTGACGTTATAGAGAGGTCAGGAAGATGTGTGGAAAGTGTGGGTGGAAAAGGTTGGACTAAGGAGACACTAGACTGCTCTTCTAAGTGCTAATGGGAACTCAAAAATGGACTAGGAAACCATCTATTCTCTACGCTGTTAGGTCCTTTTTAATTTTTTTCTTTAAACCGAGGGACAGTAGAACAGCTCGCTTTTAGTAAAGGGCACAGTCCGTAAGTATACATCTTGATGAGTTTTTACAAAGGTATGTGCCCATTTAGCCACTCCCAGATTAAGGGTCTAGAGTTCCCCCAAACATGCAGCCTTGACCACAACATTCCATGTGCAAGAGTTTCATACTTTTCAACGCCAGAATAACCTTCTCTCCTGGCCTGGCACCAAGTCTTTCTCATGGAGAAACAGCCATCTTATATTAATTACAATTTTTAAAAATGACCTTAATTTTGTAACACAAGGCTACACAAAACAACTGAAAGCTTTCATTTTCACCCTTGAGCCTAATCAAAACCATCCATGTGACAACATCTCCAGAACCAGCCCTTTGGCAGTCCAACTTCTTTTAAGCCTAGAAAGTAGTGAAGGGCTTTCCATGTGAGGATGTAAGCATGAATTATGGGCTTAGAGAAACAGAGGTAGAATTTGCTAAGCTCTCCGTCCTTCAGGAGATATGCTGGTGTCTCCTTCATCTGTTCTTCACTGCTTCTTCTTCCTTTGGTAACCCTTAATTTAAAAAAATTTTTTTATCCCAGACTTTTTTGCCAACCTGACAACAAAAGGTACCTAGGATCTGGAATACAAAATAAATGTGCACAGAAATGACCCAGAAATGTTTCAAACTCTGGACCACACATTTTATTGGCCAGCAGAGTATGTGAAGTCTGCCAAGGACTTTCTGCCACAACCTTGGACAGACTATATTGCTGAGTCCCAGAGGCCCTGGCGGTTCTCCTGGACATCTCTTAAAACCTATACCAATTCTGAGCAGCAGTTCCATTCTGAGACTGGGACAAAGGTTTTCTGTGGCACACAAAATTCCTCCATTTTGGGGAAACCTGTCTTTGTTCTTAAGGCCTCCAAGTTGTCGGTAAGTTTCCCTTACGTTATGAAAGGTCATCTGGTTTACTTAAAATCTACTGCTTGTAAATGTTAATCACATCTTTAAAATACCTTCACAGCAACATTTAGACCTGTGTTTGACCAAATGACTTATCACCATAGCCATGAGAAGTTGACACATAAAATTGACTATCACAGCATCTAATTGTTTAAACACTCTGCTAAGGACTACAGATGACACTCATGAAAAACAAATGTGAGACATAAGAAATAAGACTTCCTCAAGGAGATTATAACCTAATAATGTAGAGAATCTATAAATGCCTTCCCTTCCCTTTCCAGAAATGTGGTCAAACAGATCATCTGAAAAGCCCTTCGGATGAAGTAATAATAATACTTTAAAAAAAAAAAGATTACTTAAACAACAATTGTAAATAATTTTCTGAACTAAATGAAAGTAATGAATCTGCAGAGGCCACAATGCACTAAAGCAGGAACTCTGGAAGGCTATCCATCAAACTCTGCGGCTCGGGCTTTCATTATGATGGCTGTTCAGGATGTAAGGTAGGAGATGAAGTCCAGGACCCAACCAAGCCGGGGAATCAGATGGAAGAACTTTACACAAAACTAGGATCCTAATAAGCCACACATCTGAGTTAAAGTAGACTAAAAATAAGTTCACACTGCACAAAGAGATATCAAGGAAACTGGCACTGAATGGAGTGTCTTCATATAGGTTCATGACCTAAATTCATACTATCTCTGTAGGTTATAAACCTCAAGTGGAGAATTTAATTAAAAGTAGTTGCAAGTTGTAATCCCTGCTAAGCAACTGACAAAAAAAAAAAAAGAAGCACAAATCTTTTCTGGAGTTGTCCACTCCAACTCTAGTTTCAAATAATTCCCACAGATAAGTATTGAGAACATGAACTCACAGTCACAAATCACAAAACATATACTCAAACAAGGCACCATGAATGACAGTCAGCAGAATTATACCTACAAGGACTTTAGGTGCTGAAATAATCAGATACAGAATTTAAAAATAGGTTTAATATATTTAAAGAAATGCTAGAAAGACCTGAAAATATAAGCAAAGAACAGAGAATGATAAAACATGGAATTTCTAGCCATGGCCAGTGTGGCTCAGGTGGTTAGAGCATCATCCCATGCATCAAAAGGTGGCAGTTCAACTCCCGGTCAGGGCACATACCTAAGCTGTGGTTTTTGTTTGTTTGTTTTTTTGTTTTTTTATGCTCACCCGAGGACATTTTTTGTTCAGGTAGAGTGGGAGGGAGAGAGAGGAAGAGAGAGAGAGAGAGAGAAACATCAACGTGAAAGGGACACATCGAGTGGCTGCCACCCGCACAACCGACCAGGGCCGGGGACAAACTGCAACCAAGGTACATGCCCTTAGCGGGAACCGAACCCGGGTCTCTCGGGACCACAGGCTGATGCTCTAACCGCTGAGCCAAACCGGCCAGGGCCCTAAGCTGTGGTTTTGATTCCCTGTTGGGGTGAGTGAGGCAACTGATCAATGTTTCTCTCTCACATCAGTGTTTCTTTCTCTCTCAAAATCAATATAAATAAATACATACATACATAAAGTGGAATTTCTAGAAGTTAAAAATCCAGTAGATATGTTCACTAATAGATTAAATAAATAAAAAGAGAATTTGTAAACTGAAAGAGGTATTTGAAGAAATTATCCAGAAGTTAGTTCAAGGACACAAAAGAGCAGAAAATATTAAAAAGTGACTAAGAATCATGGAATTATAGATAAGTTGAGAGAGTCTACCATAAGTCTAAAAGGAGTTCCAATTATTTCCAAAATTACTGAAATTATCAAACCTGGTACTCAGGGAAGCCAGTGAATCACAATTAAGATAAATCACTAGGAAACATAACTAGACACATCATAATAAAATGAGAAATAGCAAAGACATAAAAAAAAGTTGGAAAAACATCTGGAGGAAAATAATAGAACAAATATTTTAAAAAGCATGTAGTGCTCAACAGTAAACTAAAATGCAAAATACAGTGGAGTAATATATCCAATGTGCAGGAAAAAATTAATCAATCTAAAATTTTTATACCAAGAAACGCTATCGAGAATAAGTATGAAATAAAGACACTTTCAGACAACAAACATAAAGAATTTAATACAAAAAATTATCATTCAAGGAGATATATAAAGGATATAAATTCATGAACTCATCCCAAAATAAGGCAAGTAAATAGGGAAAAGAAAGTAATAGAAGAGATAGGACAGATAGAAGGTAAAAACAAGGTGATGAAAATAAATGTAAACATGTTGGTATCAAATAAAAGTAAGAAGGAAATATGCTGTGACAGAGATTCATAAGGACACAGAAATGTTTAAAATAAATGGATAGAAAACCATCTATCAGGCACATAGACCAAAACAAAGTTGGTATGTCTATTTTATTATCACATCACAGAGTTTTAAGAAAAAAAAAAAAAAAAAGAAGAGCTCAGCTGGCATGGCTAGTTGTTGAGCATCAACCCATGTACCAAGTAGCCGGTTCAATTCCTGGTCAGGGTACATGCCCAGGTTGTGGGCCCAATCCCCAGTGCGGGGCATGCAGGAAGCGGCCAATCAATGTTCTCTCTCATCGATGTTTCTATCTCTCTCTCCCTCTCCCTTCCTGTCTCTCTAAAATCAATAAAGAGAAATTGTTTTTTTAAGAAAAGAAGAACTGCTGATGGTAAATAGGACCATTACAAACTGATAAAAGGTTTTAATACATTAAAAATATATCAATTCTGCCCTGGCCGGTTTGGCTCAGCAGTTAGAGTGTCAACCTGCGGTCCTGAGAGACCCGGGTTCAGTTCCCGCTAAGGGCGCGTACCTCAGTTGCAGTTTGTCCCCGGCCCTGGTCGGTTGTGCATGTGGCAGCCACTCGATGTGTTCCTTTCGCATCGATGTTTCTCTCTCTCTCTCTCTCTCTCTCTCTCTCTCTCTCTCTCTCTCTCTCTCTCTGTTCCTCTCTCTCCCTCCCACTCTGCCTGAACAGAAAATGGAAAAATGTCCTCTGGTGAGGATAAAAAAATATATATATCAATTCTGAAATAATCTGCATTTCATATGCAAAATAAAAATTGAGAAGACATAAATGCAGAAAAGTATAGTGTAAGTTTTTTAAGTGACAAATGTTATAGAAAAAGAATGAGCAAATACATGTTAATTCAGAGGAGAAAGGAGATAATGGTTATTAAAGTTTCGAAATGCATGGTAGAACCACATTGTGGAGGGTGCTGAAAGTGAACCTGGACTCAGCATGATAGGAAACTGTTAACCGCCTGTGTTCTTCAGCAGGAAAGCGACATGATGGAAGTGGTTTCTTAGGAAGAAAAATAATCTGGCTATTGCTCGAAAATGAATTGAAAAAGAGAAGTCAACATCAGGGTCCAAGAAAAGACCAGGCAACACCAGGGTCGCAATATCTTGGATCTGGAAGACAGAGAACATAAGAAGAAAGGGTAAATTCAAGAGACAAAATGTACTGGAAGGCTGGCACTGTGCCATTTGGTGGGCTGTCTTAGAAAATAAGGGCAGAAAATACATTCCCCAAGGCACCCACGTGGAAAGAAACCAGAGCGTCAACTGATCCCTGAACAACTCATCTCCATGAGCCTCAGAAAGTCAGGCCAATGGTCCCAGTGTTTGTGTGTGTCACAAGTCTCTTTCTACCTAGACCGTATATGGATGATTTTATTTTTTCCTTTATTGATTTTAGAGAGATAGGAAGTGAGGAGAGAGAGATAGAAAGATCAACGAGAGAGAACATCGATTGGCCTCCTCCTGCATGCCCCCCATTGGGGGTTGGGCCCACAACCTGGGCATGTGTCCTGACCAGGAATCAAACCAGCGACCTCTTGGTGCATGGGGTCGATGCTCAACCGCTGAGCCGCACTGGCCAGACCATGTACGGATGATTTTAAAACGCTGATGGAAGGAAGCAGCATGGGGAAACCCTGTGGCTCTAGAACTGTTCAAGACCATTCTGAGTCGACTTGCCTTTAATCACTGTGCGGGTGGGGCACAATCTAGTTAGACCCAGAATCGAAGATTGTGTATACAGATAGATGTCTGGATATATCACCTTGAAAATTGTTTTCCAGGCTGAAACTATTACAGCTCGGGTACAGGGAACAGAACACGTGGCTTTGGTAGCTCATCATGGGCTTAGCACTAGCACACGTGCAAAGCAGTTTCCGAGGAGACGCCATCTGGCCCGCAGCCCCCTGGTTCACCTCTCAGCCCAGGTCATGTGGCTGCTGATTCAGCCCTACATCTTTATTTGATTTCTCAGTTTTTACAAAATATTGTTAAACCTAATCTCAGAACCAGTGTGTACTAAGGCTCATAGGTCTATCTTCAACTGGAAATAGAGTCACTGCAACAGAGACAGAGAATAGAGAAGGGAATTCAAGTGCATTGTGAGATCATATTGAGAAAACATTCAGATGCAATGAACAAAGAGGACATCTACTATTTTTCAAGCAGTACTCTTTGAGATGTTCTAAACTCTATCCCTGGACCAAGCAAAGGCAGCTGAAAACCGGTGACTTGGCCGACAACATACCCATCACCCAGCAGGTGGATTTCGCTGAATTGTGTTTTTGACAAGATGCCATTAGCCTCTGATGCAGATCTCTATTTAAAAAATAATCATGAGTTACATTGTTTTTGTTTTGCTGCAAGTTGTAAAGAGGTTAAGTATAAACTCACACAGTGGCTTCTCTAGAAAAATCCTGGAAGAAATTCCCATCTCATCTTCTTGTCAAAAACAGTTGCACTTCTGAGGTTGTCATTTCCTTTCTGGGCACCAGACTGTACAGTCGGCCGACTGCATTTGCCTCACACGTCAGCCCAGCACGTGGCCCGCAGAGAGGAACGTGTTGATCAGAGTACACATTTCAGTCCCAACCCTGGCTTCTTTCTGATGTTCCTCCCCCATTTTCTGTCTTCTTCTTTTAGATATTTATGCAATCTTGTTGTAGAGTATATATCCTTAGAGTTTGCCTTAAATCCTATGTGGAACAAGTTCAGTATAAATAAGTAAATTAACAAAAACAGTTTGAGATATGTTAGAATACCCCTCCCCATGGGGTCAGGACAGTTACCTCTGTGCGATTTTGCCTACAAGTCACACCTTGCTTAGCTCCTTTCCTTTCCCTGTTCCGCTGGCCCACGCAGGAGCCCTTTCCTCACAAATCACTGGCAGATGACTCTCTCCTCAGGATAGGCCCCTCATGGACTCTCCGTCACCCTCCACCTTCAGACGATCACCGAGTCCCCTCCTCAGGGTCTCGGGAGCCTGTCCATTGTCCCCAGCCTAGGCCATACCCACCATTTCATTTCCACTGGATGACTATGACAGCCTCCTGGATACTAAACATGCTCTATTTGAATTCTTTCTGCACATGGTAGCCAAGAGAAATCTTACCCAAATAAAATTCTGATCATGTTATTTATCTGCTTAGAATTCTTCAAGGATGTCCTGCTGTCTTTTAGACAAAGTCTAAATCTTTAACTGTACTTACCAGACCCTCCAATATCAGGACCCACCTTGCCTCCAGCCTCCTTCCTTCCTTCCCCTCCCCACCCGACTCTTGTCTCCAGCCTAGCAAACTTTTTTCTTACCCTCAACCTTAGGCATGGTCTGTTCATGCCTTCCAAACAGTCTTCCTCTCCTCCCCATCCAACTCTCCTCTCAGCACTGGTTTGGGGAAGCCATTCATTTCCAGGTACTGAAATTGGCTCCTAGGAGGGCTTGAGTCAACCAGCCACTCTGAAGCTCCCAGCACAAAGGCCCTTTTCCCCGCAACACCCTCTTAGTCCACACCTACCCTTGTGTCAAGGAGAGAGGGGTGGGTAGAGGTTGGTGACGTAATGGGCTGCTCTGAGCTCCAGAGCACCTGTAGCAACCCTCAGGTCCCATGCTAACCACCTATCTAATGTGTACCTCTAAGTTTTCCCTAAGCTGGAGTATCCCTGGATCATAGCATAATAGTTAGCTTTAGTAGTTGCTCAATAAACAGTTGTTAAAGGAATACATTTCTCCCACTTTTGCATTACAAAAATGATGACTCATGTGGTCAGTCCATTTTGCTCCATCTGCAGTTGCGTAGACTCAGGTGTGGGGAGCAGCAGAACAGCCTCACCCGGGCTCCCTTCTTAAACCATAGGTGCACACAGTTTGGGTTCAGAAATAACCCAAAATGCCTTTGGCCAGAAGATATTTTTCACCCATCAATTTTCATAACCCTTTTTGTTTGAGATGAAATTTGATCAAGATGGTTCCGATTCATTTACATTAAGTTCTTCACCACATGACACCATAACGGCTTCTGCTGGCCATGAGGCCCTTTTCACAAACCAGCCAGTCACCTTTTGCCAGCTCTAAATGAATGCAGGACCCCAATTCTTCGCACTCGGGTCCAAACTTAGCAAGGACTGGGAGAGTGTGAAGTTTGGCAACTGTCCATTCTCCCCTCCCTGCTGAAGCAGGGATGGGATGTTAGAGACTTTGAAATGTAGATTTCCTAACTATGCAGATGAATGTCAACGGGATGGTCTAATCCACTGAAAGGACATGAAGCAAGACTCCTCTTTGTCTTTGTGACCTCTTCTATTCTAAAAAGAAATGGGAGAGACGAAAAAGGGCAGGGAAAGAGTTTTAGAAAAGCAGACAATTAAACACACACTTGTGCACACACAGATACATACACATACCCAAAAATTCTTAGCAAACTAATGATTCACTAACAGTGCCAGGGAATTTCAATGTGCTAGTCCCTTAGCAGGCACAGAGCCAAGACCTCCCTCCCCTCTTCCCTCTGCCTGTGTTTTCTCTACCCACCCCTCTCTCCTTGACATAAGGGTAGGTTTTGGCAATAAAAGACGACTTCTCATTCCATTGGATTAACTCAACACTGCAAAACTAACTCAAAGTGATCTGTAAGGATATTTTATGACTCAGAAAATGTTCGGACAAGGGTGGCTCTCTGGGAATGTTTTCTCAGCACAGTGAGTTTCTCCCTCCTCTGCTCACAGAACATTTGATTCTGTCTCTGCTTTTAACATGTTGTAATTTATTTGTTTAAAAGGCTGTCTCTGCCCTGGCCAGTGGGGCTCGCTTGATTGGAGCATTGTCCTGCACACTGAAAGGTGGCAGGTTCAGTCCCCAGTCAGGGCACAGGCGGGAGGCAACCTTGATCGATGTTCCTGTGAACTCATAACTTAGCCCAGTGTCTGGCACATAGCAGTTGCTCCTGAAATGTCTGACGAATGAATGAATGCATGAATGAATGAAGCTTCCAGATTACTGTGCTCACACATACACAGGAGTTTCAGAGAGAGAGAGAGAACATGGAAAAGAAAGGAATATCTATCTTTCAAAATCCTGCCAGGGGAACTAGAGAATTTTAAAATGCTCAAGCCAGCAGCAGCAAACATAGATTTGAATATACCTATACATTGTCTTTCATTTTACTTTCTGTTTCCATTTTGTACAGGCTTTTCAGTGAGGCAAATTCCTGAAAATCGACACTTCTCCGACTTCTGATGATGCCATAGTCTCAGCCTCTCTGCAAAAGGAAAAATCCTTGCCTTCAACAACATTGAAAAACATGCCATAAATCCTTCAGTGAGCCAGGGCAGGTATGCCCTTGCTTACATCCAAAATTAATGACATCTGTGTATAAAGAAGAAAAAGCGATCATAATTTTTTTAATTGTGCTTTTTCACGTGCAACTGGCTTTTCTAAGCCCGTCTGAAAGCCGCTTGCTAGCCCACAGCAACGCGCCAAAGCAGAAGTGGGAGCCCGGCTGAAACGAAGGAAAGGATGATGTCACCCCAGCAGTTAAGGACTGAAGGGATTATGAGATTCGAAGCGGGATTTGGAAAAAAAAATCTCTGGTGCTGTGAATACTGGGGGCTGCTGGCTGTCTCTTCACCTGGGAAGAAACACCTCGCTCTGGCCCCTCCAGTTACTGAGGCTGGAATATACTAACCGCCCTCTTGGCTAGCACTGTGACAGGTTATTTTTTGTCATTTTTTCCACTCCAAGTTTCAAGGGCTTTTTCTGTGGGTCTTAATTTCCCCCCCACTTTTCTTCAAATCCTTTTGACAAGGTTTCAGATTATGAGCAATCTTAAGTGTGGAAGGATATTAAATGCGTGATGCACTTGGCAGTGCAGGAGACGCGATGGAGAAGCCATTAGGAGAGGGTGGGCCGCAGTCGCCTGGGGAGCCCTTCACCGCTGTGAGGCTGCCCAGCTGTCTTGGCTGCTTCATGTGAGACTGCAAACTGCAAACGAAGACGGCTGATGCTGACATTGCTTCCTCAAAATGGACCGTATTTATGGAGTATCCACCATGCGTGAAGCATTCCCCTAGATGTTGTGTAGAATTGTAACGATGAGTAAAGCTTTCTTGTCACCAGGATATTTTCAGTCCAGTAAACTCTGTGCAGAAACACATGGTGGGTTTGTGCTGCGTCAGCTCAGCCAAGCTGGCATTGCCTTCCCCAGCATTTCCTTCTCTGGCTGGTACCAGGACGGGGTGGCCACAGGGAAAGGTTGTGGACGTGAAGGCGCCTCCCTGTTCATGCCCTGAAGGTGGAAGCAGGGTGTGCGGTACTGTGGCCCGTTCACACTGTCCCTGATCTGCTGGCCCGCCTGGCCCAGCGGGGGCAGCACCTGGACCCACAGCTCCTCCAGCTGCTCTGCCAGCTTCTCCAAGTGCCAGTGTCACAGTTCAGACCACTGCATCATGATCTTCAGGGGAGTGCTCAGAAAAAAATTTTTTTTAGTTAATCCTCACCAGAGGATATTTTTCCATTGATGTTTAGGTAGAATAGAAGGGAGGGAGGGAGAAAGAGAGAGAAACATAAGTGTGAGAGAGGTACAGCGATTGGTTGCCTCCTGCACGACCCTGACCATTGCCGAGGATTGAACCTTCAACCCAGGTACGTGCCCTTGACCAGGAATCACACCTGCGACCCTTTGGTCCTCAGGCCAATGTTCTAACCTCTGAGCCAGATGGGTCAGGGCAGGAAATCTTTATTTGTACCAGTTCCCAGGTAATTCTTACCATCAGGGAAAGCTGGGGCAAGGCCAGTTACGGTGCCCAAGAAGAGTGGAAGCTGGAATTCAATACGCACTTTACTCACCAAGCCATGTGTCCTGGGTGAATGCCCAGAGAAGACATTCTCTCTCGTTTGCACAATGGCTCATGGCAGCCACCTTGAACAAGGTCAGTGCTCCACATCATGTGCAAAGTCTAACTGTGGGTCTCAGGGTGCACGACGCCTCTCCCTCCCCATTGGCATAAAGTATCCCTGATTTTGTGGACAGATAGTGCTACTTCAGGACAACTGAAGGGTCGCGTGGGCCTTCGAGGACGTCAGGACACCTTGGGTTTCTGTTATAGGATAACTGAAGCCATTCCTAAAGGAGGCAGGTGCACGGCTGCTCTCCATGGCTCTCCTCCCTGCCCTCGGATGTTCTCATCTTTTCCTGACATGCTCTTGGGCCCCGGATGCTGCCCCTGCATATTGCACCTGCCAATTCTCTCTGCCCTCTTGTTTCTGGATGAGTTTAGGCACTTGCAGGAGATTGGTGGATGGAAGGAAATGGAAGTCCGAGTACTCCCTTACCTTCTCCCCACTCCCCTCCCCCAGTAGGTTGAATAGTGTCCCCTCAAAATATTCATGTCCACCTGGAACCTCAGGATGTGACCTTATTTGGAAATAGGGTCTTTACAGATGTAACTTGCTAAGATGGGGTTATCCTAGACCAGGGCGGGCCCTAAGTCCAGTGACTGGCACTGTAGAGAAGGGGAGAGGGCGGGCAGGGACGGAGAGAGCAGCAGTGTGGAGACAGCAGAGACGGCGGGGTGCAGCCACCACGCGGGATTGCGAGGAGCCACCAAGAGCCCTCGAGAGGAAAGAGCGTTTTGCCCAGAGCCTTCCGAGGAATTGCAGCCCTGACACCACCCTGATCCCAGACTTTCGGTTTCCAGAACTGGAAGAGAATAAATTCTGTTTGAAACCACCAAGTTTGTGGTCATTTGTTACTGGAGCTGCAAGAAATTAATACACCTCCTTTTCTATCTTTTTTTTACTCTAAAATCTCCCTTTCTATCTGAACGCCCCCTGCTCCTGCCAGTTAACAGCTCTTCCTGGGCAGCCCTCCTCCGTGGTGCCCTGGTCTGGCTTCTTTGTCCTCAAAGCAGACTCTGAGAAAGGCACTTGGTGGACCTGGTTGACTGGGGAGGTGACGTCAGGAGCACCAGTGAGGAAAAGGACAAAGGAGACCCAGGGAAGAAAACCCTGAGAGGGACGATGAAAGAGCAGAAGCCGCTCCATCCTACTGGACTCAGAGACCAGGCGGAATTCACCCCAGACTCTCCGGCCAAGAGATGGGGAAGTTGGAGGTTCAGCACTGACGAGCATCCCCGGTGAGTTGAGAGTCGCCCCGGGGGTTCGATCCTCAGCCCTTGGGCTCTGTCCTCTGCAGGGGCTGAGCCAGGGCCACGGAGCCGACCGACCGGGAAGGCCCTGGAGGGACGCAGAGAGGCCTGGCGCTCTGGGAAGCGGCGCGAGGGAAACGAAGCTGCCACAGGTCAACTCCGGTGCGAGCTGAGCAGCTCAGGGCAGAGCAGGAAGGGTTCTGTGCGCGGGCTCCAGCCCCCACAGCGGCCGCCGACCCGGAGGCCCAGGTGTGTTCACCGGCTTCCCCTGCCTGCTGGTTGCTCAGCGCTCCCTGTTGGTTGTCTTTATCCTGCCAACACCTCTGTACATTATCTTTTCATGAAATTGTCATCAAAATCCCAGCTGCCTCCGTCTCCTGCTAGAACCTTGACTGACAGAGCGGGGCAGAGTCAGGGGCCTCTCCGAGGGCCACAGGCTCCCTGTAGGGACACCCACAGGCTCCCTTAGTGCAACCGAGCCCATGGGTCCCGTTGGCCATGGAAATACTATTCCGGGTACAGCAGGACCTCGATGCCTGTTGGCTAGAACTGGCTCCTCTTGAAGACCACTTGCCAAAACCTCACTGTTGCCCCCTGTTGGTGGATCGTGGGGGTGGGGCGTGGCCTATCTTAGAGGATTCCCATCTCAAGGAGAGCTCGCGGACTCTTTTTTTTTTTTTAAACCTGTATTAGGCTTGAATTTTAATTAAAATTTCATCGAAATAATACAGAGCACATGGTAACAAATAAAATAGTTCAGAAGAACTTACCCGGTTTCACACTGTGGAGACAATTGATTTTAACTTCTGTTTTTAATTATTTTGGTGGCAACCTCCATAATTCTAGATATTACACTTATATACCCTTTCTTAGTTTATAAATTTTAAACAATATCTATTAACCTTCCAATATAAAAGATGAAAATGATCTCATACCTTCCTCCCCTCTTCCTCCTTCCAATATTTAATATGTATACTCTTATACTTTTATTTGTTACCTTTGAAACTTTAAACTTTATACAAATTACGACATCCCTATTTCTTATTTAAGCAACTTCATTTTGTGTCTTAAATATTTATTATAAAATATAAAAGTATAGAGAATAATATAACACCTGTTACTTCCTAAATATCTTTTATATATACTTTTGTACATATCCATAAATAATATATAGCATTTCCTTCTATTTTAAAAACATACACAAATGGTATTATTATTCTGAACATTTTACTTTAAAATTTGCTTTTTTTAATTCAACTTGATGTTTTCAAAATACATCTAGGTTAATACATGTAAGTTGTAGTTGGTTCATGTATTCCTTCTGTGAATGAACCACAGAGTGTTTATTCAAGCCTTGTTGGTGAAAAATAATAATAAAAATAATAGTAAAAACAGTACTGAGTGCCTACTATCTGCCAGGATTGTTCTAAGCACTTTACACTGCTTATCTACTGTGATCCTATCACAATCCTCCTTTATCTGGGAGAAAACTGAGGCCCAGGGAGGCAGTCACGTGCCTGAAATCACAACCATCTAGTTCCCAAGTCCTCTCTCCTAACCACTGTGCAGTAGCTTCTCAGTCTAGATCAAGTCCTCTAAACTATTCCTCTGGACTTATGCATAAGAGATTTTCTAGGATAACTATTAGGAAGTAGGGTAGGGGCATCTTTAATTTGCCTCAAAAAAAAACCCCCTCCATTTTAAAGTCATGTTTCCTCCTGCACCACTGTGGACTTGCCTCAAGCCTGCAATACTACTGCTATCATCCCGAAACCTTTTGCCCATCCCTGTCATCCTGGGTCAGACTTGTTAGTTCATGCATTGCATATCTCCTTCCTTCTTAGTTTCTTCTTTGTTTTGCTGGAGTACACCCTTAAGTAACTTCCCACAGAAAGGGCGTGGAAGATAAGATTTCTAAGTCCTCACAGGCCTGAAATGTTCTTACCCTCACAATATTTCGGCTGGATATAAAATTCTGACCAACAGTTACACTGCAGAAGCCCTCCATGTCCTAATGAGAGAAACAGTATGTATACGGGAGGTCGTAGCTTTCCCCCAGACTGCCAGTTCAAAGCTTTTGGAGCAGAGCTGGCAGATTTTTTGCACTGAGTGCAGAGCCTGTGCTCTATACAGTAAGGGGTGGGATGGCATGAGTATACTAACAGGGCAGTAGTCTAGTTTTTACTCTAGTTACCACCTTGACCCTTGGTCATACCTGCTGATTCTGAGCAGAGCCTCTCAGCAATTTTGTCAGGTAGACTGGCTCAGTTACCTTTGTCGTTCCCCCCCAGGGAGAATATGTGAGCTTTCAACATCCTCTACCTGCTTCATTCAATAGCCTTCTCCCGTGCACTTTCCATCTGACAGAAGTCTGTTGACATTCTTCTATCACATGTGTCCTGCTTTTTCCCTTTTGTAGTTTTATACTGGTGTTTCCCCATTTATTAGCTTGTGTCCTGAGAAAGTTATTTAACCTTCTTTACCTCAGTTTTCTCACATATAAAATGCAAAACACTGCAAACTTATTTTGTTATGAGGATTAAAAGAGTTAATACATGTACGTCACTAGAATAGCACTATAATACAAGTCAGTTGTTGTTATCATTATTATTATTTGATGGGGTCTTGAGAGAGGTGGCAGGCACAATCCCACGATAACTGTAGGCTGAAGTATTTAGACAGTTTCCTAAGGGCTCTGGTCTCAAATAGAGGGAACCCCTGGAACAAGATCACCTGAGGTCCATAGGGACAGGTTACTCATCTTTAGCTGGGGGTCCCCTGGAGCAGTGCTTCTTAAACTTGAATGTGCATCATAATTACCTGGGAACCTTATTAAAATTCAGATACTGGTTTAGTAGGTCAAAAGTGAGCTCTTTTTTCTGCATTTCTAGCAAGCCCTCAGGTGAGGCTGATATTATTGGCAGTGTGCAGGATTCTGTGTGTACACTAGATGTCAATATGAGATATATTTTTACTGTAGGTCGCAGTAAAAAAAAAAAAAATGTTTGAAAGCCACTGCCTAGAAAAATATCTTTCAGCTTTGCTCTCAGCTGTCTCCACAGACACTCTCCCCCACTAATGCCAACCTTGGAGGTCAGGGTTTGATTTTATCCAGGAAGCAGAAGGTCTCCATGCTGCTCCTAATCACTCTACAATAAAAGTCTGTCTTGCATCCTAAGTCCTGCTGTTTAGGGCCCCTTCCCCCCAGTCTCTGAGATGTTACCTGGCATTATCTGCACCGCGTTGCTGATTTTCCCAGCACTTTTGGGCTTCTGGCTTGGCGCCATGTTCGGACCACCAGAGACTTGACATCCCCCATACCTTCCCTGGGATATCTGGTTTCATTCTTTAGCTACTGGTGTAGAGTTTCTCTTCCTTGGAAGACAGGGACAGCTGGGAATGTGGATCTCATCCTGTCTGGGTTTTCCCCTGACAAGTGGTGGCAGTGGCAGGATATGAGGTACTTGAAGACCACTCCTGACACTATTATCACAGGGAGCAGTCAGTAACGGAAAGAACAGGTGCAGTGGACCGGATTTCACTTCATGGGCAAGCGGGAACGGCCAGCGAGGCAAGCTTGGGGATCTGGACCATCAGGGGTTTTAAAAAATCAACTGTGAGAGGGATGACTAGGTGCAGCCAGGGGATTTTTCGGACAGTGAAACTATCCTGTATGATACTGTAATGGCGAATAAATGTCACTATACATTTGTCGAAACCCATACAAGAATGAACCCTAAGGTAAACTTTGAACTTTAAAGTTATTTAGTAATAATGTAGCTTATAGGCTTGTCAATTGTAATAAATATACCACACTAATGCAAGATGTCAATAATGGGAGAAACAGGGGAGAAAGTGAGGGTAAGTACATGGGAATTCTCTATTTTCTACTCAATTTTTCCGTAAACCTAAAACTGCTCTAAATAAGAAAGTATTACATTTTATTTTTTTAAAAGTAGCATAGCTAATCTCGCCGGGCTATTGTGATTTTTAAATATCGAATAATACATTACATGTTTTGGATAAAACACCTGAAAGCACTCAATAAATGTCCATAACACCAAAAACAAAACAATGCATTACCCCGCCCCGCTCCTGTCCCCAGAGCTACCTGCCGCTATTGAAGTGGCCGGTGTCCCTGCAGACCTTGTCCTGTGAATTCATACACGTAAGAGAGAGAATACTTGTGAAATTATAGTGCATCTGTTTCCAGTGGGCTGCTCTCCCTTCCTGCACCCCATCTATCATGAGGACCAGCGTGAGGCTTGTTGTGGCCCTGGAATCAGACGGGGAAGACACAGACCGGAAGAGGAGTGGAGCCTACTACACCCACTCACCGGAAGTGTAGTAAAAGAGAACAGAGGGTGGAAAGTTCAGGCAGGAGAGTCCTCCTTCCTTCCAGCTTTGAGCTGTACCTTGGGATAGGTAGGGTGTAAAAGACATTCAGATAGATATAAAGAAACCTGGGCCATGGGGGCGATGGTGTTTACCCTGCACCCCCTAAGGAGACTGTAATTCCAGCCTTTGAAAGAAGCCACGCACTTTGCTTAGAGCTCCTTCTACATGCATGTGATCAGCATTTTCCTGGGAAGGAAACCTCGATGTCCACTTACTTACTGAAGTGAATAGTATGGACATGGTTCTTATTATAAAATGTAAAATGTGCACATGGAAATAATCATGTAAATGAAAAGGCATAAAATAAAATATAAAAATCTCACTCCATGATTCCCAATCCAGACCCACTTTATACAGGTAACTGGTTTTCGTCTGTTTATAGTTTTTGTTTTCTGGTAGTCACAAAACTCAGATAACATGTTTATACTGTTTCCTGATCTATCCGCTCTGAGAAGAACCTACTGAATACTGCTTTGAAAAGTCATGTTTGGCTCACTTATATTAAACTCTCTTCCAACTTTTGTTAACTTACATTCTTAGTTCTATCAGCTACTTTTATAACTTTAAAAATACAACTCTTTAGATGCAGTAACATTAAACAATATTTCTCCCACTGAGAAATATAAGAAAATAAATGCTCTTTTCCTTTTCCCCCCAACTTCCTCACCCAAGGATATGTTTATTGATTTGAGAGTGAGAGAGAGAGAAATAATTGGTTGCCTCCCCTACGAGCCCCGACTGGGAATGAAATGTGAAACTTAGGTATATTCCCTGACTGGGAATCAAACCCTCAACCTTTTGGTGTACTGGACAACGCTCCAACCAACTGAGCCACCCAGCCAGGGCTGCCCTAACTTCCTTTTATGTTATTATTTTTATATGACCAAGGTTGATAATGTTTACATTCTTTTTTATAATTATAGTTGTTTTAGATGCTTTATCTATAGAATAATTTTTTTAATCAAAAGAGAATTTTTTATAATTGTGTAAATATTATTCACTTCTGATTGGGATAATATAGTCTAGTCAGAAATAATGTATCATAGGGGTAAAGCATGTGGCTTAGAATAGCTTTGTCATTTGAGAGCTGTGTGACTTTGTATAGTTACTTAACTTCTCTGTGCCTCAACTTTTCATCTGAAAAAATTGGGGATAATAATACCTATCCATAGGATTGTTTGAAGACTTAATGAAATATCTATTTAAAGCACTTAGCAAAGTACCTGTCACATGGTAAGAATTTTAATAAAATTAATTATTGTTATTATTTGAGAAATATGAATGGATCCATTAAGAAGACGTTGCAGTTATTATGTTATCAAACCTTTGTGCTAAGGAGAATATTCCTAATACAAAGGCTAAATGAATTCTCTCTCTTGACAATCCATCAGTTCAAAATCATGCCACGGTTTAATTTCCTTTATTTTAGAGCATGGCTTTTTATATTTCCTGATATATTTAATTGCAGCCCTATTATCTTGTTGAGTAAAAAAACTTAGACTATGCCCTGGCCGGTTTGGCTCAGCAGTTGGAGCGTCGGCCTGCGGTACAGAGAGACCCGGGTTCAGTTCCCGCTAAGGGCATGTACCTCGGTTGCAGTTTGTCCCCGGCCCTGGTTGGTCGTGCGGGTGGCAGCCACTTGATGTGTGCCTTCACATCGATGTTTCTCTCTCTCTCTCTCTCTTCCTCTCTCTCCCTCCCGCTCTATCTGAACAACAACAAAAAAAAAATGGAAAAAAAATGTCCTCGGGTGAGGATAAAAAAAAAAAAACCAACTTAGACTATACCATACTGTATGTTGAATGGTAAATTTTGAGAAGAAAGAAATCGTGCAGCCCCTGACAGAGAGAAAGAGCTCCTGGTTTCTGACTTTCTAGTTCTGGCCCCGTGTAACCTGGCTTTTTTCTTGTCCTCGAATACCTGAGAGATTCTCTGTCCTATCCTTATAATACACACACACACACTCACTCATTCATTCTCTAAATAGCAGCACATGAGGGTTCCTTTTCTTGAAATCCAGTGACGTTGTAGAGGAAATTATAATAAATACATTATGGACTCTCCCAACCCTGACATTTTTTGTGTGGTTTTAAATTCTTCTGGTAGTCTGCTAATCCAGCCTTTCTACTCTGGGCAAAGTTATATTCTCATTCTCATTCATTCTCTCTCTCTCTTTCTCTCTCTCTCTCTCTCTCTCTCTCTCTCTCTCTCTCCCTCTCTCTCTCTCTCTCCACCTTCCCCCTCACTTTCGCCCTTCTGACATCACTCCTCCTCAGACTTTTACAGTGTAGACCAGTGTGTTAAAGGCAGTCGTTCTCTAGCTCTGGGGATTACCAGACTGCACTCAGTAGGTCTAAAAGGATGCCATATACAATGCAATTTTTAATACATCAGAACCACACTCAGAGGTGGGGAAAGTCTGGCCCTCGGGCCTTATCAACACCAGCTCACATCACACGCCTCACCAAACGAGCCTGACCAAATACAGCAGGCTAATTGTTAAGTTGGTAATTTTGTACGGCCTGAGAATGATGTTATAAATATCCAAATGGCCCTTGGCAGAAAAAGGGTTCCCCACCCCTGCAAGAGGAAGGCTCATTTCTGTTTCTCGATAAGAAAAAAAGAGCTGGTCATTTTGCGCCTCTTGGCAGGTACGAAATCAAAATTAGTGGGTGGGATCCAATCCCAAAATCTCAAAATGTATTAGGAATGAATATCCTTGGGGTATAAACTTGAGATTTTCCTTAATGCCGAGCTTCCCTGAAGACCAGTGCGTGGGGTGGGGTGGGGGAGACACATAACAGCCCTGAACTCTCCACAGGGAACTATTGCCTGATGTTTCGTGACGTTTTCCAACAATGCAAATGGTGTCAGTTCCCCTACATTGACTGTGGTGTTTTAATAAATCAAATTTTCAAAGCTTCATAGACGTAAAAAAAGAAACGAAAACAAGTGAAGCAAGCATAGTTTGCTACTCTAACATCAAAGAACCCCAAACCATAAATCCAGAACATTCACTTTCAAAAGCAGATGATGAAAAATATGGAACGAGTTTCTTAGATTTAATTTTAAAACAGCAAAAGTATGTGAAAGCAGAAGAGAAATGCTGAAAAGCAGAAACCAGAGCAGAGGGCACTTCGTTTTAGATTTTTAGCTTCTCCAGGGAGCAAAAGAGCTTAGTTCCGTGATGGCTAAAAAGCCACAGGCGAAGTTTGCCAGCTCCTTCCTGCATGGAGCCCAGTCATTCCGCTCAAGTCAGTAAATCAGACACCCGGGGGATACATAACACATTATTAAATTTAGGCGAGAGCTCTGAGTTCATCAAGGAAAATAAAGAAAGGTGCTAAATGTCATGAGTGATTTTACTGATAATCAAACCATCCGATATTAAATTAATTTAAATCGCAGAGTCTCCTTTTCTGAGAAGTTTCATTCATAGTAGCAGACACATGTCACTTTTTTTTTTTGGTTAGACACATTTCATTTCTTTTCTGATAACAGTGAAGGAATCACTTTTCCCTGATGTGCGTCATGTTGGTGGAAAGCAGCGCCTGCCCCAGCCCCAGCCCCAGCCTTGCAAGCGGATGAGGGTAGGTGGACCTGGTCCCAGCCTGTCCACGGAGTGAGCAGACAGGGAGTGCATGTGACACAGACTCTGATGATGAGACACTGTCCCCAGCCTGGTACTCTCCTGGCGGGGAAGGACAGGGGAGGAGGGAGGGAACGCAAGCTTAAGAGTGACAATGAGAATTTATTTGTCCCTGTAGACTTGCCCTCTTAGGTCCCCTTGTTTCTGTTCATTTTCCAAACCTGCTCTCCCAGCCCCTCATTGATCTGTCCCTAGCAGCCATAAAAAATTCTTTATTTTTTTCCTTGAGATCCTTAGTCTATTTCAGCTGCTGTGACCAGTCGTCCCTCGCCACTTCGTGCTTCGAGTTTCATGGCTTCCCTCTATCGCGGTTTTTCAAGTATATTCATTAAAAAGTTGATCAAGACAGTGAAAATGATACAGCGCGCGCTCGGTTGTCTGAGTCAATGATGCACCCCTGTATTACAATTAAAATTAAAATTACTGCACGTATGGACTGTAGGCCTATGTATGCGAGCACCCCAGGAATCCTTCACCGCCAGGTGCAACCGCTAGAGTCTGGAACAAATTAACTGCAATAAACGAGGGACGACCGTATTCATTTATTCAAAGGAAAAATGTCTTGAACATCCACTATGTTTAGCATTAGAAACATAGAGATGTGGTTCCTGCCCTGAGACCAAGAGCCTGGTGTACACAATTACATTGTGAGATAGGAGGCACTATCGTAGAGATGAGCAAAGATCTCACAGGAAGATGTCAGTAATTCTACTTAGGGGACACAGAGAATGTTCCGCAAAGCGGACAGAGAATGAGTCTGGTTTTGAAGGACACGTAGGAGTTTACCTTTGCAAAAAAAGATGCGGCTAGCTAACCAGCAGACGAAACGACACAAAGGCATAACGGTGCTTCCAGAACTAGGCTGGGGCAGAGCCCACATGAGTGAATGAGTTTGGATGAGGCTGAGTCTACATCACCAAGGATCATGTACCCTGTGAACTGGGACTGGTGTTGAAAAAATAGCCAGTGGAAAGGCTAATGCGAAGAACACTGAAACAAAGAAGCTTGCCTTCCAGCACACAAGGTCTCAGAAGCACTAGTAGGGCAGAAATAGATCTTAAAGTGAAAAAAATGGATGCTTCAAATCGGTCACAAATAACTTTCTTTTTCAAGGATTAACTTAGAAAAAATAAAATTATCTGCAGGCTATATTTTACAAACAAAACAATCACTTTAAATTTCATGGGATTCTAGTTTTGAGTATCTACTTCACTGATCAGAAAAATGTCAGGGAGATCACTGGCACCTCTTACTCATTGCTAAAATGTTATTACTTGGGACTATTTGAGAATTACCTGCCATTGAGAAACAATTCTTTCTCCACGGTGTCTGGCATTTCTGCACACCTCGCCAGCAGACGGTGCCCGCCCTTTGCTCGGGATTACCTCTGCAAGGACATGTGCACCGTGGACAGCCTTGGCAGTCACGGATAGTATCCCCTACACAACAAAGGGAATAAAAGTGAACACCTGTTCAGAGCTCAGCACTGGGCTAAGAGGGATAAGGAAAAAGAATAAAATATAACCCCTATTTCCACTATATGCAGGAAAGTGACCAACACATATGAAACTCGGGTGAACACCACAAAATAACATATAATCCAGTACAATAGTCCCTAGCAACAGATGCCATTTTGTTTATATTGTTTAGATGCTTAGAGGTTCTGAACACTGTCAAATTTCAAAGGAGACAAAATCAGTTAAGACTTGACGATACAGAGGAAGCCGCTTTGGAGGGGGACGTCAGGTGGGCTCTGAAGGATGGGAGGGTTTTTGTGGGAGGAGACAAGAGGGAAACACTATTATTTACATGAGTGAGATGGTTAAGGAGCAAGTTGCTGGATGGCAGTCGTGAGGCTGTCTCCTAGGTGTATCCTCTAGGTGTCTCGACTCCCTCTCTGTGAAGTCTGCGTAACAACGTCCCTATTCCTGAGGGAAGTCACAAGGAAGCAATGAACCGACCTGTGTGAAACCTCTTTTGAAGTGAAAGCACATAAAAGACAAGATACATAGACTGATTAAAGCAACAATGGCCTTATTACGGCTGAATCTTCTCATTTCCAGGGTAAGTGTCCCTCGGTGGCTGTACCCATGCGTCGCATGACACGGCACGAGTCTCTTCTGTTGTTCTCAAGCGTAGTGCTCAGACCTCTCCGGTTAAAACCTGATAGGCATAGTCAGGGACTTCTGCCTTCTTTGGTATAGATACTGTATTTGTACTAACGCAGCCAAAACTGCAATGAGCATCATTAACTCTTATAGTCCTGTCAACAAAAGCTCCCTTTATTTTAATGTGCTGCTGCTGTATTTCTGGACTCACAGCAGGAATCTCCACTCCAGCCTCCATTTGCTGTCTCTAGGTGACAGCCAATATAAAATGGTTGGACAGATGACCAACCTCCAGGGTGTGTAAGATGCTACCTGAACTAGACATCTTCACCCACTGGGAAGGCTGAGCCGAATCAACCCAGTCTCCTGGCACAGCTGGGCCTTGCTCCTCAGATCCTTACTCCCGACCGGCCCCGTTCTCGAGTGGCTGCCCTTACACCGAGCTGGGATTTCCTCCCAGGACCTGCAGGTGCACTGGTCTCCACTGCACCGATCCTTTCTCCTCCCCACTGGGATCCAAGGCTATACTTCGGCTTTTTATGATCATCATTCCAACAACCCATGTTTTCTCTCCTATATCTATAATATTGCCCTCCTTACTGGCTCTTCAACCTCAACATGCAAAAAATATCTTTCCTGTCTTTTCCATAAAACCCATCAGTTATGGACTAAATGTTCGTGTCCCCTTGAAATCCACATTGAGAAGCCCTCACCCCCAGTGTGGCTGTACTTGGAGATGGGGCCTCTAAGAAAGCAATGAAGGTTAATGAGATTACAGGGCAGGGTCCTGACTCGAATCTCTCTCTCCATTAGCACGCACTGGAGAAAGGCCACAGCCAGGGGCAGCATTACAGCCCAGCAAGAGCGCGCTCATCATAGACTTGGCCTCCAGGACTAGGAGAAAACACGTCTGCTGCGTTGGCCACCCAGCCCGTAGTATTCCATATGGCGGCCCGAGTAGACTAAGCCACCATCCCTAAATGCAGCTATTGTCCAATTGCTCTATTTGGTCAGAACCGAGTTTCTGGAAATAGCACCAGAAGTTCACCATCTCCACTTTCTCACGTCCCATTCATTCTTCAGCCCATGTCATGTAACTTCAGTGTCTGCTGCCCTGCTAGGGATGCTCTCACTGAGGCTCTGGTGGCCTGTAATGACAAAAGCCGGGTTGACGTGTTCTGTATCGGTCAGTACACTCCTTCCCTGTCGACTGAGACTCTCCTGGTTTTTCATCTGCCTGTCCAGCCTTTCCTTTCCCTCTTCTTCCCAGCCCCTCTCCCTGCCCCAAATCTCCTAATAATGCCCTTGTTTTTCTTACTCTGTACTGACACCTGAATGACCTCAATCAAACTTTAATGTGATGACACTCAAATGCCTGTTTATGGTCAAGTTCTCTTTGCTGAAGGTCCACATGCCCAGTAACCTAGGCCTCAAACTCGAACGTTCCCAAAATGAGCCCACATTTCTTGTCTTTAAGCCTGTTCCTCCTCCACTGTCCACTGGTCTCGCTGCCAGAGCCTGACACTCGAGGTCCTCCTACACCTATTCTTTTCATTCAACACTTGCATCTATACGAATGTCTGAGTATATTCATATATAAATATAGAGAAGAACTGAATGTTAGTCTACGTAACAATCTATTAACATCATTTAACCCTATAAAGTGGATACTGTCCTCTGTCTGCCTCCACTTTACAAATGAGGAAAGAAATCCCTAGAGGTCAAGTAATATGTCCAGCGTTGTACAGCCAGGGAAGGGCAGAGCAGATTTGAGCCTAATTATGTCTTATTTGAAAACCCAAACCCTTCACAACTGTACAGTACTACCTCGTAATAGTTCTTCTTTCCCATGGAGTTCATGTTCACTCTCATCTTTATGTCCACGGTCTTTCTGACCAATTCTTGTCTTTATTACTGCTACAGCTTCCTAACTGTTTCCCTTGACTCTACTCTGGATCACTTCCAAGGCAACTTCAACATTTCCACCAGAGCAATCTTTTAAAAACACAACTTAGATCATTTCCTTCTTCTACTTGACACCCTTCTGTTGCTCTTCATGGCCGGACTTTCTCTCTCTCTCTTTTTTTTTTAGAGAGGAAGGGAGAGAAAAAACACTGATTTGTTGTTCTACTTATTTATGCATTCGTTGGTTGATTCTTTGATTCTTGTATGTGCCCTGACCAGAGATCGAACCTGCAACTTTATGTATTTGGATGACACTCTAACCAGCTGAGCTACCCGGCCAGGGCCCACAGCCTGACTCTTTAGCCCACAAGGCACTTTGTGTTCCGGCCACTGTCTGTCGCCCGAGCATGCCGCAGTGTCCGTAACTGCTTGCGTTTCCCAGATGTGAAGAACGTCTTACAGCTCCAGACTTCTACACGTTTGTTCCCTATCCTGGAAAGGACTTTCCCCACCTTAGACACGGTGTTCGGCTAACCCAACAGCCCTCCCAGCATTCTGCTCTCTGTTACTTTCCTCATCAGAGGCTGAAAGCAAGATGCTCCTTTGCCAGCTTCTTTGCAGGTAGAAGCAGCCCCATGACCCACTTCTGCCCAATGAGATGCAAACAGTTTTCTGGGACTTCTAGGAAACAAAGACAGATATGGCGACTGCTGGCTTTCTCTCTTTTCCAACCTTCAACAGGGATGTTCTTTCTGGAGCTGTGGCAGCCCTGTGGAAATCAGACCATCAGGCACGAGGGTGAAAAGCTCTCACACTAAGGACAGCACAGCAGAGGAATCGAGAGAAGAACATAAATGCACAGCTAAACCAAGGCCAATGCCCCTGGACTTCTCATCCAAGCCACTGAGATTCTTACTCACAAACAAGCACCTGCTTTTTTTAAACAAACAAATGACTTTTAACTGATACATGGGTCTAACAATATCTGCTCTTTTAAAATTCAGCCCAAGGTGTCTTTCCTGGAAAATATCCCCTGACTCCTAATTCTGAAATGCTGATCTGTATGTTCTTCATTTGGTTCCTAAAATAACCTGTGCAAATTCTATAGCAGAGCTTATCGTCCTTGATGCAACCACTGATTTCCCTGTCTTTCCTACCAGACGATGAGCTGTCAAAAGATAAGACCATGTTTTATTTGACGTTATATGTCTAGTGACTAGCACGTGACACATGGTGGGCCTGTAAGACCTGACACACTGGAGGTTTTGAGTTATAAACTGTGCTTTGAACCATCCCTTTTAGGCAAAAGATACACCTTCAAATCATAAAAAAGAAAATTTTTTTCTTAATAATGGAACTCTATCCTTGAAGGTGGAAAAACCAATTCATTTGTATCTATTTAAGCAGAGAAATTACAAGATGAAGAAAGACTCATAGATCACAGAGTAAGTTTCAAAATAAAGGCTCTCAGACAAACAAAAACCAACAGAATGTGTTGGCAGCAGATACTTAAAAGAAATACTAAAGGAAGCTATTTAGGCAGAAGGAATGGAATCCCAGATGGAAACATGGTAATGCAGGAAGGAATGTAGAGAAATAAATAAGGTAAACATGTGGGTAAAACATAGTAAATATTGACTGTTTAAAACAATAGTAATAGTGTTTTGTGGAAGTAAAAGTATGTGGAAATAAAGCACATGACAACAATAACAATAGCCCAAACAGGGAAATGGGTTAAATGTTGTAAAGTTGTTTTATTGTCCAAGAAGTATTAACAGTATTAATTTATAGTAAACTAATAAGTTAAGGACACATGTTTATAATCTGTGCTAACCACAAAGAGAATAATGAAAGAATGTATAATGAAGAAGCTAAAAGACACTGGAAAATGAAATTATTTTTAAAAACTAAATTAGTGTAAGGGAAAAAAACAGAAGACAAAAGGGAGAAAAAGAGGAGTGAAAAAAAACCAGATGGGACAAATAGTAAATAGAGATGAAGATGGTGGACCGATTGTTCACCAAGCAGGGAAGGCTTCCGGGGAAGAAATGCGGTTACCAGGGAACAGGTGTGCAGGCAAGACGGAGAGAGGACACCTTGTGCCTTCAGATAAAGATGAAGAGATATTATTAGGTCAACTTTCTAGACTGATTGTACCTCCCAAACATGAGTTTTTTTAGAATGAAAGCCTCCTAGACCCACAAACTCTCTTTTCTGAGCTAATTTCACGCAGTTGCGTTCCAACCTTCTGTTGCAAACAAATGACCCCTGACTGAGACAGCGGTCATGGTCAATAGGAGCTGAGAAATATGTTCTCATTAGAATAGCCTCTGGGGGAGAACTGGTGTCTTGGTAATGAAGCTTCTATCACAAAAATGCTCTAATATTCCAGGTTTACATAATAAAGATTTCTGTTATTTTTAAAAATATTTTGGAACACCAATCACTCTTTATATTAATCTTAATAGAAAGATGGTTTTGCTTATATACGACAGAATACTGAAATTCGTAAAGTAAAAATGCTTCATGCTAAGAAAACAAAACAAAAATAAGGCCTCTCGATTGATTTTTCTACCATGACCATCTGGTTTTATAATTAATGTCTTGCCAATGTACTAAAATATTTTCTATGTAAATCTTTAACATTCTTGCTGCATTTTCAATTAAGTCTCTGAATTAAAACTTTGTACCATGAGTCAGCAGTTAAAGCAAACATGTTTTTCCCATTTATCTTCCTTTGGGAAAACCCAGTCCCAAATGCAGAATGCCTCCCATCCTTTAGTTCTTTTCATCAATCCAGATGTCCATAATTACTTCTGGAGGTTACCACAGTGGTTTGCCCTGCCATCTGACACCATCTTTCCCATGATCGCCTAGGAAGGCTTCCCTTGCCTTTCACCGTTCCCTATAAATACTCCCATTCACAGGGAAGAACATAACTGTGGTCTGCAGATCATACCACCTATAGACACCCCATGTTCATGGGTGGCTTCATGCATGAACTACTATTTTCGATTAGTGCTGAGGCAAAGAGACTCTCTTTATATCCCATTTTAGACTCAATTGTCTTGTTCACTGAGCTGTATTGCAGAAAGCTAACATTCTAAGGCAGGAAGACCATGAACACAAAAGTCATGAGGTCCACACAGGCATTATTTATGATAATGTCCTCCAATGCATGGCCCCAGAGCCATCATGACCCTCATCAAACATCGGGTTGGCCTTGGACAGATGGCCATCTGACCATCTGCTGTGGATGCAGGTTAGGAAAGATGCTGAACTTAGTGATGACTGTCTGCCTAAACATCTAGGCCAGCAAGCTCTGCTTCTCTTGAAGAAGCCCTTCTGAAAGCAGCCCGCCTTGGCCGCCTGGTCACTCCGGACATTTCTTTCTGCATGCTCTTCTCCACACACCCTACAACCATCTTGGTGATGATAGTGTCATATAGAATTTCATCTAAAATGTTACTAAAGCCTGGCTGGTGTGGCTCACTGGTTGAGTGTCGACCCATGCACCAAGAGGTCGCCGGTTCTACTCCCCGTCATGGCACATGCCCAGGTTGTGGGCCAAATCCCCAGTGGGGGGCATGCAGGAGGCGGCCAATCAATGTTCTCTCTCACTGATGTTTCTCTCTCTTTCTCTCCCTCTCCCTTCCTCTCTCTCTAAAATCAATAAAGAAAAAAAATTTTTTTAAATGTTACTAAAAACTACATAGATAGGACCATTTACCATTTGTTAAAACTCTGCTACAAGCCATACATTGTTCTAGGAGCTTTGCCTACATTATCTCTACTCCCTGCAACAACTCTGCAAATGAACATCTCTATCCCTGTTTAACAAGGAGGAAACCTAGACTCAGAGCAGTTGGGTTAATGTGACTCAAATCACAAGGCTAGTTATTTTCTCTTACTGACTTGGCTTTTCACTTAGGAAAATTAACTAGTCAGGAAATATTTGCTCAGTATTTAAAAAGAGAAGAGAAGCTTTGGCCAGTTTGGCTCAGCAGTTAGAGTGTCAGCCTGCGGTCCAGAGAGACCCGGGTTTGGTTCCCGCTAAGGGTGCATACCTTGGTTGCAGTTTGTCCCCGGCCCTGGTTGGTTGTGCGGGTGGCAGCCACTCGATGTGTCTCTTTCACGTTGATGTTTCTCTCTCTCTCTCTATCTCTCTCTCCCTCCCACTCTATCTGAACAAAAAATAGAAAAATGTCCTCGAATGAGGATTAAAAAAAAAAAAGAGAGAAGAGAAAATCCTAAAGTGCCAATAGGTAAATCACTTCTTTTAAAATGAATTTAAATATTATGTAACTATATCATCTACTACTTAAAGTCTTCCTACTTCGCACATCAGAACAATACTTCACTATTGGATTTGCCTGTTTAGACTCTGAGCTAATGTGTCATCATTTCAGGCACACATAAAAAAAATGTTTTAGGAAAAGTTTCTTATTCTTTCTTGTTTGTTCATCTTCACCTGAGGATTTTTTTTTTTTTTTAGAGAGAGTGGAAGGAAGGGAGGGAGGGGAAGAGAGAAAGAGAAACATCAATGTAAGAGAGACACACCAATTAGTTGCCTCCCACATGAACCCGACCAGGGCCAGGGATCAAACTTGCAACCCAGGTACATGCCCTTGACTGGAAATTGAACTCGAGACCGTTCAGTGTGAGGGCCAACACTCTTAACAACTGAGCCACACTGGCCAGGGCAAACGTTTCTTATTCTCCATATACTTTGAACATGTATCTCCCTGCCAAAGATCCTGGGACAAGTCAAATGTAAATGACTCTAACCACATGGATTACATTTTTCTGAAATACATATGCGCTTGTAACCAAGAGGAGAAAAAACTTGGGGAAACATTTATTTCAGGGTTTGATCAAAACCAAATTACTCAAGAAAAAAAATAATAATAATCTGTACTAGTTCAACAAACTCCCACAGCCATCGAAGCTAATGGCTTCTACACCACCCAGCCAGGCGCATCAGAAAGGGTGGGGGAGGGCTTGTAAAACTTCAGACCCAATTGCTTAGCATATGTTGTTTCCAGAATTTTCTCTATGGAAACCAAAAATTTCTTTTAAAAAAAGCTCATTAGCTCTCTGGTAGGGCCTGAGAAAAGTTGAGTAAGTCAGCACCAGCTGATTCTCTTAACAGACCAAGTCAGTGTAGGTGTTGAATACATAAGAAATGATCGTAATTACAATAATAAACCCGTTCTTTCATCCCACTGACATGGATGATGCTGGGAGGAGGGGACAACTTTCACCTTCCTCAAGCTGCCAGAAAGTCGGCTTTTCTCAGTCTCTGGCGAGTCCTTTGGTAGTTTTCCTGGGGCAGGATTATACCCATCCCAGCTCTGACCACAGGCCATTGACTCGGGCTTCCTATTAAAAGGATCATTTGCGTTGTTTGGGTTTTAAAGACTGGTTCGTCTGTCACTCTCTTTTCTTGCTTTGAGAGCTATTGCATTTGTTTTTGTGGTCTTTGGCTTGAGCTGATTATTTATAAGTTGTTCCCCCCCCTAAATTATAGGTTCATTCATTCAATCAATGGATGAATAAATAATAAATTACAGTGCTACGGGAATACAGAAGGTGATGTAAGTGGACGCTAACCGGGGCTGGGGTGCCAGTGCTGCTTTAGATCAGGTGGTGGGATGGCATCTCTGAGGTGACATTTGAGCTGAGTCCACTGTCCGAGGAGACAAGTCGTAGGCCCAGGGAACAGCGAGTGCAGAGCCTCAGGCCGCAGAGCTGGTGCCGTCAGAGAACACCAAGCGGTCGGCAGAGGGAGAGGTGGGAGACAGCGTGGGGAGGGCAGCACGGGGTCCGCGTCTCAGCAGTGCAGCCCAGACCTCACTCTGAGTGAGGGGGATCCCTGGAGGGTTTCCAGATGGGAATGGCTCGATCTGGGGTTCCTGAGGTATGTTGTTTGTTTTTGAATTTCTGTTTTTATTTGTATTTATTCATTTATTTTTATAGGACATTTGCTTATGGCTTTCTTTTTTTTTTAATTTATTCATTTTTGTTACAGATGTTTCTCCTTTTTCCCTCATTGACACCCTCCTCCAGATGCCCTGACCCTCCCCCCTCCCCCGCAGCACTGTTCTCTAAGTCCATTGGTTATGCACACACGTATATAAGTTCTTTGGTTTATCTCTTCTCTTGCCCCCCCCCCCCCCCCGAATTTCTGTTTTTGAAAGGCAGTTTGTGACCTGGCTGGTTGGCTCAGCTGTTAGAGGACCAGCCCAGGGAGCAAAGGGTCTCGGGCTCAGTTCCAGCCACGGGCACGTACCTCAGTTGCTCTTCCATTCCCAGCCGGGTTGGGGTTGTTCAGGAGGCAACCAGTCGGTGCGTCTCTCTCACATCGATGTTTCTTTCTCTCTCTCTGTCTCCCTCTCCCTCCCACTCTATCTGAAAAATCAATAGAAAAATATCCTCAGGTGAGGATTAAAAAAAAAAAAAAAAGGCAGTTTGCTGTTTGGAGAATGGACTGAAGTGGGGCAAGAGTGAAGGCAGACAGATTATTATAGGAAACATTTATATCATTTCCCGAAATGATATAAATATTTAAGTTGAAGGACCTTGAAGACCTGATTGATCTAAGGTCCCAGAGCTGGGAACCTGTTAACTAAAGTCTCCTTCAAGGGTAGGGAGCTGGGGGAAGGTATAGAACTAGCTGTATTCAGAAGAGCAGCTCTTGTGGCTGCTTGCTGTGTGCTAGGAGCATTGTTATATCTAACACATTTCATCAGTCCAACAGTCTCATAAACCGAGCATTATTAACTCTCTTTTTCAAGTAAATAAGTGGAGGCAGAAAGGCTAAATAATTAATCCAAGGTCACAAAGCTAGCAATTGATGAAGATGACATGTGAACAAGTCCCTGCTCCCTTCATCGAGAGAGGGGGGGGGGGGGGGGAGACAGGGAATACCAAGCAGAGAAATGATAGAACCATTACATGAAAGAACATGTAAAAATTATATCATTGGCCCTGACCGGGTGGCTCAGTTGGTTGAAGCATCGTCCCCTACACCAAAAGGTTGCAGGTTTGATCCTTGGTCAGGACACATACGGGAAGCAATCAGTCAAAGTTTCTCTCCCACATTGATGTTTCTCTCTCTGTCTCTCTGTCTCTCTGTCTCTCTCCCTTCCTCTGTCTCTAAAATTAGTAAACATATCCTCAGGTGAGGATAAAACAATTATATCACTGACTTTTGGGGAACAGGAATAGGGCTCTCAACATATGTTAGACATTAATTTTAAACATTTTACTTCCAATTTTGGCTGCTTGAGAATGATGAGAGCGAGAAAAAGAAAAAAAAAACAGGCCAAACTTTTAGAAAGCAAATAGGTATAAAAGCATGGTTATTATCAGAAAAAAAGATCAAATAAACGCTCAACCAAAAAGGGAGAAAAGGAAGGGAAAAAGGGAGGGAGGGAGGAAGAAAAATGTACTCCCTGCCACACACACACACACACACACACACACAGTAGAAATAAAATATCTTTCCGGAGAGGCAACGTGCCCTGTGCAGTCTCTTCCATGAAGGAAGCTTCTAGAGTTGGCCAGCGGGAGAAAGGCCCTCCACCTGAGAAAACGCAGAGAACAGGGGTGCCTGAGAGGGGGCCCCCACTCATGGCCCTCTCTCACTGCTTTTTCCAAAAACTTAATTGAGATTTTTGCAAAAAAAGAAATGAACTAAGGGCTTTGTTGTTACTCTGTTTTTTTAAAGGAACAGCGACCTAGTGAGAAATCGGAGCAAAGTCAGGGCCCAGATACAAGCTAGCAGGGGACACCCGCTGGGATTCCCAAACACAAACAGCCTCCCCTTGGAAGGGGCCTTGCAGGGGGAAGTGCTGAGTGTCACCGCCTAACATTTGGTTTCGCTCAGAAAAAGCACATCATCTTCTGAGTCCCATTTCCCTAGGCTGTTGTTTTATTTTGTGTACTATTGTTTTTTTTTTCTGTTCAAAATACACAAATGTCTGTGGGTGGGGTGCCTCGGCAGCCCCTGTGGGACACAGCAGGACAGGCTTGGATGCTCCTGAGCCCAGTGAAGTGGGGGGGGGGGGTGCATCCCAGCCCAAGCCAACCAGCTTCCTCCCTGGGGGCCGTGACACCCTCCGCCCCAGGAGCCCAGAGCTGTGGCCCTGTCCTCCTTCTTTTCCAGGCTCTCAGCAGCCTGAGTTCACACCCTCGTCTGAGCCCATGGCTGCCCATCCCTGCCCTGGACCCTCAGATATAGCTGGGCTGCCCCCTCCCTCCCCAGGCGAGCCCTGCACACTGTCCTCAGTGGGCAAAAGCAGAGGGGAAACCAGCTCTCGTCCCGCGCACAGGTGTGCTCTGGGGGCCCTTGGAACACACGCAATGGGAAGTAGAGTAGGCATGATGTAGACCATTTACATCTCATACAATATATTTCATGCTTTACCTTACCTAATGCTCCCGACAACCTAACCTAAAGCCCGAAAAGGTTGAGAAAACTGCCCAAGGTCACACAGCCAGTAAATAAAATGCTGAGATCCAAACTCAGATCTTGATTCCGAAGCCCTGCTGTTGGTTTGGATTAATGAACTGATTCAGCAAATTTCTTAAGCACCTACTGTGTGCCGGAGAAGGACAAACACCAACGAAGGGCCAAGACTCTGAAGAGATCAAGGTGCCCCACCCCGTGCTCAATGCGGAATTTGATTTTTTTTTTTAAGGTTTCAACATTTCTAAGTCTGCTGAAATTGAAGAGTATATTTAATTTTTAATTTCTATTTTTCGGATTAAAAAGTTCCGAATGAGTTCACTAAAGCGCAAGGTTTCTCTCCCGGGTCCCAGCACAGCCCCGGTGGCCCGGCCCAGGGGGACTGTGCACAGGAAGCAGGCGGCCTGTTCTCCGCCTGTTCTCCCAGGAGCTGGGAGCCGAGCAGGGCAGGCGGCCCACCTAGACGCAGCGTCCCGAAGGGGAAGCCGGGCCTCGCTGCAGGCTTCTCCCCCGGATCTGACCTCCTGAAACCCCTGCACTGACAGACCTCGGCGCAGATCTGGAGACCAGGGGGCAGCCTGGCAAAGCAGGCTCCCGGGGGGCGTCAGGCCCCGCTGCCCACAGGTGCTGCACAGGTGGTCCCCAGCCGTGACCTAGGAAAAGCCCTGGGCCTGCTCAGCTGCAGCCAGTCCTGCCGCCTGCCTCCTTGAAATAGTCCAGATTTGACTTATTAAGCATATTAATCCGAAGTTAACAATTTGTGCTAGTTTCACTAAACGGCTCGAAGAGAAGAACGTAAGGAAAAAGAATTCGATCTGATGGGAAGGCTTAACCCCGATGGACCGAGGGGCCTTCACATCCTGCCTTTGAAATAACTGGAAATGAAGGGACTATTCACAGAAGTGGAGTCAGAGGGTAAAACTAACTGGAGTTAAAGAAACACAAACAAAACCCATCCCCTCTCGGCCCCAACCTGCCATGTGACTCCGAGGACATTGCTTACTGCAGTGACAGCATTTTAAACAGCTGCCCAGAGGGGTTTTAAATAGACTTGATGTAATTCGGTGATTTATAGAGCATGGGTTACCAAAATATTAAAGTTCTGAAATGCCCCCAAACGTAGACCGTGGCCCCAGCCCTCCCCACTCTGAACCACATCATTCTCTGCTGAAGTGGGTTATGTATGGCTCCTTCCGAACGCTGTGGCCGCTCTGAATTACGGGCCAGGAAAAGATAAACAGCCTCTGCTGAATAGATACTTGGATTCATTCACACTCAACACTGAATCACGGGCAGGGAGATACACGTTCAGAGCATGTGAAGAATAAGAAGCTTTTCCTGAAACATCGTGCATGTGCCTGAAATCATGGCGTATTCGCTGAGTCCCAAACAGACAGTTTAACAGTCAGGCATTAGTCTTCCATGTGAAAAACACACTCTCCTGGTCTTCAGCAGCTCAGCCCACGGAAGGCACTGACCTCCAGGAAACAAGCCAGGCAATTATTCTTTAATTGCATATAAAATCCAAATACTCAAGGAAATTGCAGGGGGATAGACGGAGAAATTCATCTGGCTAATGAAGTGCCCCCAGACCCTGATTTTATAAAATAAGCCATAATTATGTAAACATTTTACAGCCTTCATCAACAGCCCCCCCAGCGCAGTGGTCTGAAAGGGCACTCAGGTTTGGAACTGGAGATCGTTTCCATTCTTCCATTACACCCTTCGCATTACCGTGGAGCAACCCTGCGAGTTCCAGTTCTTCAGGGCCTTCCTGCCTCAGAGGGAACACCCTGCACCAAAGGCAAGTCTCGGAGAATTCTGACAGTTTTGTTTATGTCAAAAATAATGAAAGATGACAGGCTATCACATTCAGACTTGTAACATGATCATTTGCTTCAGGACTCCCTGCTAAGATTAATTTGGAGACGGAGAAGGAGGAGGAAAACGAGGAGGGGGAGGTGGGGTGAAGGGGGAGAAGAAGAACTCTGAAATGCTCTCCTGCACAGCAAGGAAGAGGGATGGGCAACCTGATAGGTGCTTTTCACTTAGTTCAAGAGGCAGGAGAAAACTGCATCTGCGTGTATGTAAGCTTTTACCTACTGTTCCTCACAGTCTAAATGCTTGTTTTGCAGAGGAGCACTACATTGAGAAACAATGGAAACCGTCGCTGATAATGCCTCAGGTGTGGAAGAAACTAGTGAGAAAGACCACCCTCTCCTGTGTGCCCATCACCACCGCCACCACCATCACCACTGCCATCACCCCAAATTAAGGAAGCATACTTTCTTTGGGGTAAATTTGTAGACCCAAAATAGTTACTGGCTCTCTTCCTCTCAATCCAAACCATTTAGATGATAGACTTCAACTTTTCTGTTTTGCAAGAATTCCTTCTCATCCTCAAGCTAAGGCCCTGACATACCAAAGGGAAACTGAGTCCCAAGGAGAGGGATTCTTTTGTGAAATGTGCCTTGGGCACTGGGATTGGTACTTGGAAGGAGTCAGAACAACAAGGCAGGGAAGCCCTTCTCTCTCAGGTGAGCTTGGGGAAAGTCAGACAAGATTTTTTGCTAACATGTCTGTATGCAAAGTTAAGACACTTAAAAACTTTTAGCCTCCATAGAAACCAACATGCAAAAATTTTCTTTGGAAGAGACACAAAGGCAATGCATCCAATGATTCAATGAAAAGAAGGTTTTATATCAAAAGCCAATTCCCACCTACTGGTGGTGGCTTCCTGGGACACTGTGTTGAAAGGTTTGGATTTCTTTCCCTTTTTTATTTTTAGACTCAGCAAGAGACAGAAATGCAAACACATCACATACACACAGGTAGTATTGAGTCGTAACTGCATGCCCCAGGGGAAGGGGGAGAAAAATAGAGACCTTTCCACCATTATTTATCATCTCCATCCCTCTTCATTCCCTCTCCCAGACAGCTCATGAGTCTGGTAATGCCACATTTATGTATGATCATACCCCAATGCACCAGCCTCAGAGGCTTAATACCATCGTCTGCAGCCCAGGAAATGTATCACCGACACATTGGTTGTTGGTTCACATTTCCAAACCATACGAAACACAGGTGACTTGAGCAGAGGTCTTAAGCACCCCCAGAATGCACCTGCTTCTCGTCTCTGCTTCTCTTGGTTGGTGTCTGCTCTGCTCTGCTCTGCCAAAGTCCCTTTCTCCATGCCACTGACTACATCTACTTGAAGCACTGGAGTCACACCCAGGGCCTCAAAAGCGGAGGGGAAAGTCTCTTAATCTTCCCCCATACCAGCTCTAGTTGGGGAAAAATTCCTGGGGAAGGACTCGGATTGGCTTAGCTTGAGTCATGGGCACATTTCTGCAGCAGTCACTGGGGGTATAGGTGGGGACAGTGATTGGCCTAACTTGGGGCAGATGCCCATCCCTCCACCCATGATTGTGGCCCGAGAGGTGAAGTCCTATAATCAGAAATCTGCTCCAATTCGGATCCCTCAGCTGGCGAGAAGGGCTAATGCAGAGGAGAGTTTGGCCCCCCAGAGAAGAGTAAGTAGAATCACTGTGGCTACTAGGGCAGTCAGTATGAGCGGTGCAGCCACTCCAATCAGAGCCTCCTACAGAGGGATTTGGAAAATGCACAATGTGATATAACTGAGTTATGCAAATATTAAGAAAAACACCTGTTCTTGGCCGTGAATACTTTGCCAGTCCCAGAAACAGTTGTGGCAAAGAGGTTGATAAGCTCCGGAAAAGGAAAAATTGTGTGTGTGTGTGTGTGTGTGTGTGAATGCGGAGTCCTGGCCCCTCCCCAGAGATTCTGTTTTAGAGAAGGCCCAGCCTCTCGTCGGACACCTCGCCCAAGGCTGGCTACATGGCCAGTTCTCAGGAAAGTGGGGGTGGGCACAGCAGGGAAGCTCTATCCTCTACCCGCTACCTGAGGCCTTTTCGCTGTTTCAGTTGCAGGTTGAAAGAAACTACCCTTCCTTTCCAAGGACTTTAGTCCTAAAGTCTTTTCATCTAAGTCTCAAAAGTCCCAGTCATCCAGCTCCTAGCTAACCTGCTGCTCCAGGGCCTCACCCTGCCTCCCTCCCGAGTGGGCACTGGGCACTCCACCCCGTTCCCTTCAGGGCTGCAGTCTCATGCCCCCGAAGCCGAGAGAACGTGGGTGAAGGTTCTCAGCCCAATCCCGACCCAGGAACTACCCTTAGACTATACCTTGTCTAAAGTCACATCCTTGGCAACAGGCTGTACCAATGACAGGTCAATACAAGGTATAAAGACCCCACAACCTCCCTCCAGGCAGGACAACTCTGAAGGGCTGTCCTAGCCCCAGAGCTTCCTATGGGATTAGCTGAGTCTCTCTGGCAACTGCCTTGGTCATTACTGTTTACACCTCCCTGGGCTCTGTCCTGTTCCTGCGCCCCCTGCACCCATTCCGCCCAGGTGTGGACCCTGCGGACGCTCTGCAGTGAACTTGCTGCAGGCAGTTTCCGGCTCAGAGTCTGTTTCCCTGGGAACCTGAACCAAGACCCACCCGACCCAGTGCCCCATTCTCCAAAGTGCCATTCTCCTTCCTCTCATCTATTTAGCCTCAGAGACAATGAGCTAATCTAGGAGCCTGCAGGTAATGAATCGGCATTTCAGAAAAGCTTTCTGGAGCAAGAGAAAGATTGCAGGAGGGGCTTGCAGGGAAGAAAAGGTGATACCAGCCAGTGGAATCACCGCAGAGTTTAGGACCCATCCTGTCTGAGCAGTGGGAGACCACAGGAGGCAGCACAGGCCCAGGAGAGTGTGAGTGAGTGAGTGAGTGAGTGAGTGTGTGTGTAAGAGGCGGGAGCTCTGTCTTTCCTGGAAAGGACAGGGAGGGAAAAGCCTTGGGGAATTGAGGAGACAGGCCAAGCACAAATGAATTCGGCTCTGAGAGAAGGCAGGATGTACAGACCAGTGACGGCAAGGATTCCAGAGTCCTGGGGTCCAGTCACAGCTCTGCAATCCTGGCAGTGTGCAAGGGCCCCCATTTCCTTATCCGTGACACGGGAATAACAGTGAGGGCCCAATGTCTCTCTCCCAGAGTTCTCACCACAAGTGAGGCAACGCACGCAAACGTCACGGAGAAGCTACTCTGCCCATGGTCCTACCTCCTCCACGACCCCGAACCCCACACACTCCCTCCTGTCACTCCCAAAAGCGTTTGGAGGGGGCCTCGGTGCTTCCCAAAATGCTTTCATGATCATAATTATGTGACTTGTTGAGCACTTCCAAGGTACACTTTCTGCTAAAGGTTTCTGTGACCGAGCAGGGAGCAAAATGCCAGCACTTGACTCATATCTTGACGACAACCCTGGAAGGCGAGTGTTCGCTCTGTGTCCCCGAGCAGAAACATGAGGATTGCAAAGTTTATCAACTTTCCCAGAGTCATACATCTAGTAGGGGGGGAGGGGGGTTGAACCAGCTCTGTCTTGTACCAAAGCTCTTAACCACCGTGCAAAACTGTCTGGAAAAAAAAAATTCAGCCCTGGCCAGGTGGTTCATTTGGTTGGAGCACTATCCCATACACCAAAAGGTTCAATTCTCGGTCAGGGCACATACCCGGGTTGTGGGTTCAAGCCCCAGTAGGGATGTGTGTGGGAGGCAACTAATCGATGTTTCTCACATTGATGTCTCTCACTCTCTTTCCCCCTAAAAATCAATAAAAAACATATCCTTGGGTGAAAATTAAAAACAAAAAAAGATTCAGATGTGCACCCACATTCTCCCCTAAACCATGTTATTTTAGGAGAAAACTTCTGAGTAGCTAAAGGAGTTCAGTTTTCTCTACGCTTGGAGAAAGGGTTAAAAATGTTGGGTCCCGTCAAAAACACACCCGTAACTTTCCCCTTTTGTTGCATTCCGAACACACATGTACTTCCCGCCTGCGCCGGGGGCTGTGACATCCTAGCACAGGCTGCGGCTTATGGCCCATCATCACCTTCAAGATCAGCCTGGAAAGGAAGAAAAATATTATGTGAGAGGTTTTCTCTCTTAAAGCCAGTCTTAGGGAACTAGCCATGTTCAGAGGAAAAGCAAGCTTGTTGAAGGCCAATGCACAGTGGGTTTATTTTAGCCCTATGTGATGCAATAACAATAACATATTTTTTAAAAGTGTTGCTTCAGAAAAGGCTGAGGAGATGGGGAGTCAGCTGGCTTGGGTTTAAGAGCTGGTATGCAGCAAAACAGCCAGATATAGTTCTTTAGGGGAAAGGAAATCTGAAAAGAAAAGAAAAAAACACCTCCCTACCTTTGGGAAAGGCCAATGGGAAGGTGTGTGGAGTTGTGCCAACGGCAAAAGACTATTTCACTGAAGCCACAACCCCCGTCATGTGTTATTACTTTGCTTGACAATGACTGGCACGGGGCATGAAGCAATGATGTTTGCTGGATTTAGCAGCGCCCTGTGTTAACAGGAAACCATGCTCTTTTGATTCTGTGGATTGGTTTCCTGCTGAAGGCCATCCATGACAGAGCAGGGAGCACACAAGACTATTGTCCAGGTTCCATTTCCCCCGCGCCTCCTGCTTCTGGCGGGGAACGCAGGCCTCCCTCTTTGATGTGATCAGGCCCCAGCACTGCAGGGAAGTGTGGGAGGCTGGTTGTGAATGCTGCATTGAGCGGGTTGGTGAGGGAAGGAAGAAAATCACTGAAACGCAGACGCGTACACATGTACGAACAGCCACAGACGAAGCATCATTTGTGCAGTGGCAAATGCATGGACTCCATTCATTCCCAGCCATCAACATCAAGGCGCCAGGTCACAATGGAGCAGAAGATGGGCCTCCCACAGAGACCTGGAAATGTTTCAAAGGGATAGACTGGTACAAGGAGGTGAAGAGAGAGAACAGGTGGGCTTTGGCTGAGCTTTGGGTCTCCTTCCTCCGTGGTTTCTAAGCCAAATCATCCTGAAAAGTCACTGAAAACGTGGTGGAGGGGTGAACAGTTGGGCCTGATCCAGAGGAAATCTCGTTGACTAGTCAGCGTCATCTGCCAGGCGTGTCCCTGTGCACACTCGGAGTTCTTAGCAGCAGCATGGATTGAGTTTTACATCTGATGGACACCATGAATAATTTTCATTGATTCGATTTCAGGGATGGTGAGCAATTTTTGCTTTGGCTTCCTATTATTTGAATACCATGTGTGTAACAAAGTAATTCTTGTAAAAATGATCAAGGCAATTCATGTTAATAATGGGATTCGGCTAGACCCTGGTAAGCCAATGTCCCAGCTGCCCGGGCATCTCCACTCTGAGCTTTCTTCTCAGTCCTCACCAGTCACCTGGCCACCAGCCAGGTGGAGATCCTTCCCTCTTCAACCAGAGATGTGGTGAGCCCCAGCGCAAGTAATAATAACAATGATGATAATAACTCATTCATTTCCAGGTGAGGAGTCAGGACACACAGCATATACAGGGGTGGATTACAGGTTATTTATTTAATGATAGATTCGGCTGGATGTGGCTTAACTCATACCTTTGGATCATCACTCAGCTAAGAGATCCTTCTTAGCCCCTGACCTATGAAACCCAAGTTCTTTCTGTTGAAGCTATAAGTACAACATTCCCATTCCCCTAGCATACACACATGTACAAGCATGTGCACACACTGACACGCATGCACAGCGCTAGGTCACAACCATACCCTCTGCAGCCATCAGCGCTCTGATCTGGCCACTCCCCTGATTCATCTTGGTGGGTGGCCTACGACACCAAGAGTGGCGAGGGCCAGATGGACGAAAGAGGACTTAGAAAGAGGAGCTGAGACCGCTCCAACAGGAAGCGTCTTCTGAATGTTCAGGACTGGAGGGAGAACGAGCCACACCCCTCCCTCGCACTGCGCCAGGTGAGGAGCGAGGGTGGAACTCGGAGAACTAGCTGCGTGGATGGAGGACAGTGACTAAGAAGAGGGGTGCGGGGGAGAGTTCAGTGGGGCTGCACCTTCCTGCTCTCCAGAGACTAAATAAAGTCTTGTGTCCACACTTCCCTTTGTTAGCATCCCTCTCACACTGTCCCTCGCGCCTGGGCCTCAGGCGGCGTTAGCTGAAGCCTTCCCACTGCTGTCTCCCCTTCCATGCTTCTTTTCTCTCCCCTCCCTGCCGCCTCTCCTGTCTCCTAATGCAATGCTTTGCTCCTGTTTTTAATAAAGACTTTGCTGCAAGGCAGCCGTCGGATGGATCGGTGTGTAGTGGTCACTGAAGGTCAGTTGGGAGGACAGGACCCTGAAGGGTAAGCCAGAAGGTAGGGTCAAGGGAGTAGCCAGATGGCCCGGGTGTGGGGGATGGGGGTGGAGAGGAGTGTCTGTGAGTTCTGACCTGGGTTAGAGGACACAGGGTACCAGTGAGGCAAAACTGCTCTCGCTCCCAGCAGGAAGGTAGCCAGGCAGCCAGCCAGTCCTTCCTCCAGGTCCTCCCTGCCCAGCCTCCCTCAGCCACACTCACGGCAGCCCCTGCCCTCGGTCTGGTGTATTGCCAGTCTTGTCAGGTACCCAGTCTCTTCCTAACCATGTCTGTTCTGTTCTTGACTGGGACCCTTCCCTGGGTCTCCTGATCTTCTGTTCTCTGATCTTCTTGCAGGACAGCCTGCCTCTCAGGGTCAGTTGGTGGCAAGGCTGGACTGGATGAGAAATCTCTGAATCCTGGTCCATAGCTCTTTCCACTTCTCAGTATTGCCTCCCTTACTGCCCAGGCAGCTGGCTGTTGGCTGCAAATGGTCCTTTTGTAGGACATAGCCTCAGATGCATTCATCTAAGTCGAGCAGGACTGAAGCTAATCTGGTGCAAAGTGTTTTCTGTTTGTTTTGTTTTTCTGTTGGTGGTTTGGAACCCTACGGGACTTGGGGCATTGCTTTTCCTGTCTGCAGACACACTTTGGAGTCTACGATTTCACTGAGATCTACATTTACATGGAGAGGACTCTTGACCTCAGATGAGGCTTCAAACGCACAGAACAGGGGTGGTCAGGGACATCGAGGGGTGCCCTTTATTTCCCCGTTCCCATCAGCTCCACACCACTGCGGCTTCTTCCAGGAGACGGGAGTCCCAGGAACGAGGCAGCCGGCACAGCCGGAGCTGCGGACAAACCTTGAACGGCTGAAGCGCAACGCCCTTCGCCATCGCCAGGGGCGCTCATTCCTCCGCCGCTCCGGGCAGCCAAGGACAGAGTCAGCTGATCCGGGAGCTGGACATTATGAACGTATTTCTTTTTTTTTTTTTTTGGTATCAGAACTTCATTCCTGTTTATGGCCGAATAAAATTCCATTGTATGCTGTAATATTGTGATTTATAATAAGAAATATAGAATATACGATATATAATACAATATATAATATATAATAATAAATACATATTTTTGGTACAAGACCTTGCTTCTTTTTCACTGAATTGGGGTCGCACTGGTTAACAGAATGCATTTCTGTTAATTAGCAAAAGGTCTGGATTGAAAGATGCCATTTGTTGTGTGTGTGTGTATGTGTGTGTTTTAATTCTCACCCACGGATTGATTTTCAGAGAGAGAGGGAAGAGGGAGAGAGGGAGGGAGAAAGAGGGAGTGAAGAAGAGAGAGAAAGGAGGAGATACTTCGATGTGAGAGAGACACATCGATTGGTTGCCTCCTGCACGACCCCTACCAGGCCTGGGAATTGAACCTGCAACCAAGGTACGTGCCCCTGACCAGAATGGAACTCAACTCTGTGTTCCTTGGGCAGACAGACGCTCTAACCGCTGAGCCAAACCTCAAGGGAAAAAGAGATGCCATTTGAATGACGATTTCTTTGTTGTCTCTCCCTCCA
Source organism: Molossus molossus (assembly GCF_014108415.1). NCBI lineage: Eukaryota > Metazoa > Chordata > Mammalia > Chiroptera > Molossidae > Molossus > Molossus molossus. The sequence goes on along the minus strand of NW_023425344.1, from coordinate 215,739,860 downwards.
CCGAGATGGCCCCACCAGAGCAGGACTTCGGGCTGCGCTCCTGCGTCGCTGCGCTACCTGGACACCAAAGGCCTCCGCAGTGCCTGTGCCCTGAAGGAGCACCGGCTGGCTCCATTGCTTACGTTCTACATGTCTGCAGTCCATGGACGAGGCCAGAGGTCGGAGTCCTCCGTCGCCAGAGAGCGGATTCCCGTTCCACTGGGAGCAGATTCCATCTCCGAGGACCTTCCTATCTTGCCTTGTTTTTCTTTCCATCCTTGCATGCCTTTAACGCTTCTACTAAGAGCACAAGTGACCCCGTTTCCGCTGCTGTTTCCAAACCACCATCCATGCCATTTTCCCTTCAGTTTGCCTCTGGTGGAAAAAAAATCCTCCCAGAAATGTGACTCAGAGGTAATTGACATAAATGTCATCCAAGGCTGTGGGGAAGTTCTCAGCCTGAGTCACATCCCCTGTGCTGAGAACCTGGGTTTCGGTCAAGGCAGAACATTTTAAAACCAACCCTGGAGACACCTCCTTACTCCTCAGCCCGTGTCCATTGGCTGCCGGAATCTCCTTGTCATTCGCTTGGTTGTTGCCCTTGGCCAGGCAGGTGAGCTGGCTTCCCTTCCCAGAAGGCTCCCAGGCGGCGCAGTGCACTTGAACTGCCCAGCAGGAAGTGCCTGGCTGCTCTTCCTCTCCAGCAGCTGTGGCTGCCACTGCCCGTCAGAGGTCAGGGAGACAGAACCCACAGCCAGGTTTCACCCTGGGCTCAGGGCCAGAGCACCTCAGATTTTCTACTCCGGCTGGAAACAGGACATGAAAGGTACAGGCTGGGAGGAAGCCATGCCACTGAGTTCAGAGGCCTCGTTCGTAATGTTAAAAAATCCTTTTCAGTATTAGATTGCACTGCTTCTTCTGTTCTTTCTTCTTTTTTTTCCTCTCAAATTTGTAGGGTGGGTCCCAGTGCATAAATTCAAAAATAGAAAAGGAAGGAAGGAAGGAAGGAAGGAAGGAAGGAAGGAAGGAAGGAAGGAAGGAAGGAAGGAAGGAAGGAAGGAAACTGAAGCTCACAAAAATAAACACAAAAGTGACCCTCAGGCACATGCTATCTAAATGGAACCTAGTCTGCATCCACACGTGAAAGCCAGTGACAAGTTGAGAAATTGTTATCCAGGTCATGGGAAGGTCATCGGCAAGTTTACGGGACTCCAGTAGGCTGGGAAATGACTGAGGCTGGCTGAGCGTCTAGTCACCTCGACTAGGACACAGGTGCCCTTGAATGAGGGGAGCTGGACAGCACAGGGTTTAGGCACAGACTGGGAGCCCGTCACTTCAGGGCTTCAAACTATAAGAAGCAAATGAAATAACTCCCGCAAACAAGGGTAATCTTGGCACATGACAGGTGCTCAGCAAGTGCTGGTGGACTGACTGAATGAATGAATCTGTGAAGTGCTTCTCAGAGCCTGGGGCACGTACAGGTGCTCACTGAAGAGCGGCAGAAACAGCAGCAGCAGAGGTCGTTCCTGAGCTCATTGCTGGCAACAGTGGGACCCCTTCCTGTCACTGAAGCGGGTTTGAAGGGAGCTGTCAGGACTCCACAGGTCCAGGAGAAAGAGGGGCTCAGCTACACCCAGAGCTCTCCCAGTGAGCAAGGCTGGTGACAGCCAACATCGCAATGGCCCTGACAGGGACAGTGAGGTCACTGTCCCCAGAGAGAGCAATGTCTAAATGGATGCAAACCAAATCAGAGCCCCTCCAAAAGAGGGACCACAGCTGCTCTGCCTGGGGACATTCTTGGCCAGCACCCAGAGCATGAAGGAACGAGTCCCCTTTATCCAGTGCCTGCAGCACAGTGCAGGGTGAACCTCCTATTTTAAGGGCAAACACTGAAATTTAGGTGCCCTCTACCTGAAGACAGTCAAGTTACAAAGCAAAATGTAGCAGAATGCCTCCCAGAGCTGGGAGAGAATTTGAACATTATCCAGGCAACTCTGCATTAGCCAAGACCCTGCATTATGGAAAAACAAACAAACAAAACACATACACACAAAACCCCCACTTCAAACTAAGCAAAGCAAGAAAATTTCCTGGCTCAAAAAACCAAACTTCCAGAAGACAGGGCTAGAACTGGCTTTAGGAAGTAGTAGGACCAGGGATTTAAACACAGTCAAGACTTTTTTTTTTTTTTTTTTATCCTCACCCGAGGACATTTTTCCATTTTTTACTCAGATAGAGCGGGAAGGAGAGAGAGGAAGAGAGAGAAACATCGATGTGAAAGGGACACATGGAGTGGCCACCACCCACACAACCCAACCAGGGCCGGGGACAAACTGCAGCCAAGGTACATGCCCTTTGCGGGAACCGAACCCAGGTCTCTGTGGACCGCAGGCTGACGCTCTAACCGCTGAGCCAAACCGGCCAGGGCCACAGTCAAGACTTAACTTCTGGCAGTTCTAGGCTCATATCCAAGTTTTGGGATGGACATGCAGCTTCCATTTTTCCGTCTGTATAACGGGGATATTAACTTCCCCATCTACCTCACAGAAATTTTATAATGACCAACTGAGAAAATACAGGAGCAGCGGTACCAAAGAGAGTCTGCAATAACGCTTGTTTTGAAAATGTAAATGTGTTACAATTAGATTAATATGTTATGGGACAATTTGAGCATGATGCAAATTTCTCACGAGGGGAGACAGAGAGCTGCAGCCAGTTGAACCAAGTCTTGGAGGAATTCACAAAATAGACACATGCATACACTTCACACACCTACCGTGTACATGTATTGTCTGACTTATCCTAACCAAGTGTGTTAGCCTACAAGGCTGTTTTCACTATTCTTTCACATTTGTGATCGCTCCTATATTTAAAAAAATTCATTCAACATCCGAAACACATTAAGCATCCTGACTCGAAAACACTAAACAGGTCATGAAAAAGAAACCCTTTACGTATCGAGGAGAAGCTTGGAGCGAAAATGAGCCTCGAATAAATCAAGCAACAGGCATACCAGAATCCACAAAAACATGACAATAAAAGAAATGTCTATGGATGGCACAACTCTAGTGCTGAGGAGTCGGTTAAACATAAGGCCTGAAGAAATAGAAGAGGTGGAAAGAGGAGCATTGTTGAGACTGAAAACCAAACAGTGAAAAATAGGGGACAACCTGTCTCACAAAGAGAAGACACTGTCTATATACAAAGACCTTAATGGAAATGGCCAAATTCTGCACCTTTTAGTACTATTAGTAGTGGTTTCAAACACTGCTACAATTAAAGCCTTCAGCTGTTGGGTGCAGCCCCAGGGCAGATGAGAAAGCTAGGAAAGAATTCCAGCAGGGATACAGAAGTTAACTGAAAACTATACATTGAATCAAGTTTTCCTTTTTTTTTTAATCCTCACCCAAGGACATTTTTGCATTTATTTTCAGATGGAGCGGGAGGGAGCGAGAGAGAGAGAAACATTGATGTGACAGAGACACATCGAGTGGTTGCTACCCACATGACCCCAACCGGGGCTGGGGACAAACTGCAACCGAGGTACGTGCCCTTAGCAGGCACCGAACCCAGGACTCTCTGGTCTGCAGGCCGACGTTCTAACCGCTGAGCCAAACCGGCCAGGGCCAACTTTTGCATTTTGATGAAGCGGGTATCAATTATAAATAGGGCCTATGTTTCAAAGAGAAACAAACTCCAGGATTTTAAGATTGCCAGTTTTGATAACCTTCCTTCTAACTCCCACGATGCAAAGCCCACTCCCACAAGCAAACTTCAGGTGCTTTTCCAAGATCAGGTGCCATGTTCACTGAAAACTGCACGTGTTCCTTAACCATTCAGCATGTACGAGACTGTGCTGCCATTTTTTTTAGATTTCCTATTTTTATGTGTGTCACTGACCAAGTTTTTAGGGATTGTACCCTTGACCCCATTTTTCTCTAAGCCCTGTGGTTTTTATTGGGCAATTTTGCCTAGTGAGATGAGTTTAAGGAACATATATGTGATATTATAGCAGAACTGACCGTACTATAATGAAATATATAAACGTACTAGGATGTTAATATCTGCATCTTTTTTTTTTATTTTTTATCCTCACCTGAGGATATTTCTCCATTTTTTTGTTCAGAAAGAGCGGGAAGGAGAGAGAGGAAGAGAGAGAGAGAAAAACATCGACGTGGAAGGGACACATCGAGTGGCCGCCACCCACACGACCCAACCAGGGCCAGGACAAACTGCAACCGAGGTACGTGCCCTTAGCGGGAACCGAACCCGGGTCTCTCTAGACTGCAGGCCGACGCTCTAACCGCTGAGCCAAACCGACCAGGGCAATATCTGCATCTTGACATTTCCACACGTTTTCCCTCAATCCTTGTTTGACTACTACAGGTTATAGGTGTGAACCCCTAAATTAAACTTGTCTCTCCCCTCTGGACCAGGACCAGAATCTCCCAAGCTCCTCTTCACTCCCTCAGGCCCTTGGGATTGAACTAAATGTCTTGACAACTCTACCGGGTACAGCTACGTTTTGAAGGACTCCCAGAAATCCCACTGGTTCTTCAGAAGCATGTTCTTTCATCTTCAATTTTCTCAGTCTTGTCCTTGATTCCTGGAGGCTATCTGCTAGAAGCATTGTGTATATATGTGGTTCCTATTGCTTGTTTTCCATTGTACAAGCACCTGCTCCCTTTCTCCATCATCACGTAGTCTGGCTGAGTCGTCAAGACCTAAAGGAAGCTGGGGCCCTTTTCTGTGTCATTAAGGGAGCAGCCATTGAAAGCTAGGGCGGCCCTTGTGTGACAGAGACACACGTTCTCAGAAGGAGCCTGGGTTGTGAGCTGGGCGTCCTCCAGACTGTCCTTGCTGTTCCGGAAGACTCAGCTCTTCCGCAGGGCTCTGCAGACCTGTCTCTGCAAAAGCAACCTGAGCCCAGCCCCGCAGGAGGTGAGGAGCATGGGATGGAAATCTGACCCATGGCCACCTAGAAAACCACATTTTAACCACTGCCATTTGTGAAACGCTTTTCCTGGGGAATTTTATTATTCTTTCCTGACTACCTAACACATGCCAGAGTTTGGAGAGTTAAGGAAATCCCCCACTGTGTAAGCTTTATTTTACTTTAAAAAGTGAGTTTCTGGCCCTTCCTGTTTCTAAACTCCAGTAGCTTTGTCTACATAAGGACACCACTGTGCAGCTCAGCTAAGACAGCCCCAGAAAGAAAGGTGTAAATTATGTCACTCCAATGAGGCAGAAACTTCAAAACTGTTTTAGTTTTAAAGAGTCTAAAGGTGGAGATCAATAGAATCCTCCTGAAACCTGACTTTCTTTAACTCTTTAGTTCTCCTGAATTGTGTGTGGTTCGGGAGTGGTGTTCAAGGGCATAACAATGAGCTTGACCAGAAATTAAGAAAATTGCCTTTGATTCCAAATTCATCTCCTGGCCTCTTGGCATGTGGGCATTGCAGCTCAAAATTACAGGCCACAGTAAGGAAACAGTAAACAGTATCTACTACCAAAGTGGGAAAGGTCGTATTGACAGCCCGAAGAAAGTGTGTGTGTTGAGAAGGGTGGTTGTGCAGAAACATTTGAATGAATGCATTGCTTTTACATCTAGGTCAGACATCTACACCGAAGACCAGGGATTTGCCTAGTAACATTCCTGCTCAGAAAAATGGTGGTGTCCTACAGGTAAGAGTGGGCTTGGGTACCAGGCTGCCTCCCTTTGACCTTCACGCTGCCCTCATTGAGTCCCCTGACCTTCAGGAAGTCACTTTCTGTCCTCTTTCCTTAACTGTAAATAAGCACCATAGTAGCATTTCAGCCATAGGTTATTATAAAAACTCAATGGAAAGTTCAGGGAAAATAGTGAGCACTCAATACCTGTTTGCTGCTTTTAACCATCTTGAGCTGCCTGTGAACAGTCTAGAATGAGATGCAGTTTTATTCTAAAGAGCTCGCTGTGGCTATTTGTTTAAAAGGTGTACTTCTAATAATAGTACATTTCCCATAAAGTGATCATAAAGATTGAGTGAGTTAATACGTGTAAAGTCTCTGGTACAATGGTGAGTACTCAATAAACACTACCTGTTATCGACCATTTCAAATGGTAGGGGACTAGCTCTAGGATATCAGAGGAAGAACTCTCAGAAATAGTCGTACGTGACCCACTGTGCGCACATGTGTGGAGGGGGTGGTGGATGGTGGGGTCCCCCAGCTAATAAAAATAAATAAACAAACAAACAAACACATATCTAGATAGATAGATTTGTTGTTGTTATTTTATAAGAGGTGTAGCCCTCAGTTCTTTCTGCCTATTTGGATCCAAATATATGTTTTCGGTTCTGATAAATGAGTTATTTTAAACTCTGAGTTCACGAGGTCATATTTGAAGGAATCACGGTCGAATGTCGTTTGCTTGTGTTGAAAGAGGAGAAGGAACAACACAGAGCAGAAATCTACAGAAAAGAGCTGGTTCCCTGGGGATTTGCTGCCCCCCCCCCCCCCGCAGGGGGTCAGTGTGCAGGACCCACAGGGCAGTGGTTTGCTGGAGCCCACCTGACCAGCTTGCCAGTCATTTGCACATTTCCTCCCAGCTCCTGCAGTGACTCCTTCCTCGTGCAAGTAGGAAGCCTGAAACTGGTGACCACGAGAGTGTTTACCCCGTGAAAATGCGCCCATGCTCCACATCCAAGGTTTCGTTTCTGGACAGCCATTGTTGAGTATTTACTAGCATACTCGGCACAGTGGTGCCAGACACTTGGTTCCTTCGTGGATGAGCCTTCCTTCCAGAGACCCTCCACAGGCTAGGGACCATCTGCCACCCCTGCTGTCGGCTTCCCCGTGGGAGGCCTGTTGCCATCTGGCCCTCTTAGAGCGCTGGTCCTCTGACGGGCTGCCTGCCATTCCCCAGGAGAGGAGGAGGCAGATGACTCATCACTTTATCCGCTCAGTCACCGCAATAATAACACTCAAACTTCAAAGACACGGGTGAATTTCTTTACTAATGGGTTAATACACTTTCAGAAAGCAATGACAGCATAGGAAGGAGAACGGCTAAAATGGAAGAAAACGTGGACCTTCTCTGTGGGTCCAGAGTTCATCCCCAGAGAGACAATTACATCCCCTTCTCTGGGCAAACTGTGCATGTGCTCCTCCCCTTGGGAAGAGAGCTGGCTCTCAGGATGCTTCCCCAGAGCTGCAGTTCCGGCGCATCCCTCCCCTCAGCCTTCAGCAGAGTGACATGGATGTCCATGGCCACCTCTCAGCTTGGGGGTCAGTGGGGACACAAAGGAATATCTGTAATCTCATGGATGCGGGTGGGCGTGAATTCTTGGATTCCAGTTTCCTTTGCAACACTCCCACCAAGAAAAGAGCTACAGACTCCTAGTCTACATGTTCATCACCCCTCTAAGCCCATACAGCTCCAAAAGACACAGAAAATAAAATCTAAACCAGTGGTTCTTAACTCTGGTTGTACATTAGAACCATGTGGGTTGGGTTTGGGCCCAGCCACGGTTCTGTTTTAAGGCTAGCCAGGTGAATGTAGGGGCAGTCCAGTTTGGAAACCACGAGTCCAAATCCACGGTGTGGGATGAGCGCTTCCCAACCAGCAGGCTCGGTCTCAGCACAGCGGGCTTCCGTTCTCACATCAAGGCACCTCAATTACCAGCGTAAAATAATTGGTCTTGATTAAATTCTTTTAATTCAGCAGTCTCTCTCTTACTGGAGTGGGAAGGAGGTAGGTGGGAGAGAACAATTACCAATCCTCCCAACATATATGATTTGGTCGTTAATCTTCTCATTTTACATAGTGATTCAGACATGAATTCAAACGTTTTCATTGCTAAAAGGTAGCACAGTTAATCAATTTGAGTTTTATCTCTTTTTCCGGTCTTTTCCTCTTATCACGATTATAAAGAAAACCAGTAGAAGAGAGTAGAAAAAACTCAGACATGGTTCATCAACACCTTGGATCGTTACTGTGGTTACAAGTAACTGTCCTTCACCAATTCGCAACCGCCCTTGGCTGGACAGATGGAGACGTTTCATACCTACCAACACCTTTCCCAGGAAATGAAATGTCATTGGCCCAGGGCACCCCAACATAAATTTTCTTGTCCCAGTTCCACTGACAACTGCCTCTGGACATTGCTGCAGCTATTCATCCCAAACCAGCAGGAATTTCTTCTCCCAAAACCCTGGCCCAGCGCTCAGAGTGCTTCATTGAGTTCACTGGGGTTTTCAGGCCTCCATTCCCTTCCCTTTTTCCCTTTTTTTTTAAATCCTCACCCAAGGACATTTTTTACATTTATCTTCAGATAGAGCAGGAGGAAAAGAGGGGGGAAGAGAGAGAGAGAAACATTGACGTGAGAGAGACACATGGAGTGGCTGCCTCCCGCACGACCCAACCAGGGCCGGTGGTGAATCGCAACCGAGGTTCATGTCCTTAGCGGGAACCGAACCAGGGACTCTCTGGTCCGCAGGCCGACGCTCTAACCGCTGAGCCAAGCTGGCCAGGCCTCCATTCCCTTCCTTGATGAGCACAGACAGCCCAGTCTCAAAGTGAGGCTCCACCCAACAGTGAGTGGGATGAGGGGAGAGAAGGGGGGGGTGTGCCCAAAGAGCCAGAACTGAAGGGGAGATATCCTACTGAGGGGCTTGGCGTGGGAGGAGCCAGATAACCTCACTGGAACAGAGTGTAGAAAAAGAACAGAAATTGAAGATGGGAACCCTGAGGTCTAAGAGGAGGAGTGAAACTAAGTAGGAGAACTATCATTCCATTCATGAGTGAGGCCCATCCACAAGGCTGCCGCAGCAGAAGGCCCTGGGCTCCAGGACAAGGTGCCTGGGGACCTGTCCAATGGACTTGAGCTACTTTCGGCTGTCAACAGAACCTTTCATTTCTCTGAAAACTGATTTCATTTCTAGGAAAAAAATATGAAAATTTCCCATCAGTGTGATGGTTGAGGTAAAAATACTGAAAACAGATTCATATTTGTGGGGACAAATTCAAGTGTTTTGTTTCCCACGTAAAATTTAAACAAAACACAAAATAAAAACAGTTCAGCTTGGAATGCAGTCTGAGTTCCCTGAATGTTTTGAAATGGTTTGTCAGTTTTTAAATCCAGCTCCAAACCTAAAGTATGTTTGGTTACTTCTTAATGATTAAAATTTGGGGTATATTTGAAGGAAATTTTACCGTAAGTTTCTGACCCGTCTGCATTCAACTTATCCAAACCATACTGAAACGCTAATTCATTTCAAGAAATCTTTACAGAACCCAAAACAGGAAGTTCCAGTTTCCAAAGAGTCAACAAATTGAAACACCAAACTGTTCTCATTTGGTGAGATTTGCCTAGACCAGCGGTTCTCAACCTGTGGGTCACGACCCTTTTGGGGGTTGAACGACCCTTTCACAGGGGTCGCCTAAGACATAACAGTAGCAAAATTACAGTTATGAAGTAGCAACGAAAATAATTTTATGGTTGGGGGTCACCACAGCATGAGGAACTGTATTGAAGCATCGTGGTATTAGTAAGGTTGAGAACCACCGGCCTAGACCAAAGAGGTTGAATGAATTCGAACCCTGGCGAAACACAGCCCTCTCTCCCCCGCAGCCTTACTCTGCCGTTTACAAAAAGCCATGAGGTGCTCACAGGAGCAAACATCTCAATGTATCCTTGATTCGTGGACTAAGCTCTGTTCATAGCAAACAGGAGTAGAAACTTTCAAAGCGTGAGGCGTTTCTGTTCTTCGTGTGGTGGCGGCAGCGTTTCGCATGGGATTCCACCGCACTGGGCCGCGTCGATCATTTTGCTGGAGTCCGTGGCTCCTGAGGAAAAGTCGCAGCATGTCACTCTCAGAGGAACGTGCTGAAGGGTTTCATTCATTTACTACAGTGCCTGCGACAGCTAGAATTTATTTTGTCATAAATCGCAGTGATCGTGTGAACAGCCTTGTTAGGTTTAAAGAGAAAGTATATTAAAAACCCTCAATGGCTTTCCATGATAGCTAACTCATTAACTTTATTTCTTTCTTTAGTTGCTCAGCTTTTCCACTGGGGAAAGATAATGTGGGAAATGCTGACACGGCAAATACCAGTGAGTTTAAGATCACTTCTAGATTGACCAGATGACCATAAACCTTTGAATTCTTAGACTCTTAGAAACTACACAAGATGTAAGCACAAAAACATTAGCTGTAAGTCCAAGAGGTGACAAGAAATGACAACATCAGAGGACCGGCCAAAAGGCTGGAAGGAAAGGAGACACAAAGATGGGTGCGAAGTACCCGATTCTTTATCAAGAGTGAGTACTTTTGAAGCTCCAGTAATGGATAGGTTCTATTACAATCGAACCCAAACAGCACATTGATTCTGTTAGCATCTCCAATTCTTTCTCTTCCCTGCCCTCACACAATTTGCCATGTAGCTTTCCAGGGCCTCGGCACCGTGGAGTGAAGCCCCATACCTAGTCCCTTTTTTAAAAATCAGCTTTAATGAGTTATAATTTATATACAAAACTCACCCATTTTTAAATGTATAGTTTGATGAATGTGATAAATATGCACAATTATATAATTACCACCACAATCAAGATATAGAACATTTCCACCATGACCAGGTATCTCATTTGGCTGGAGCATCATCCTGATACACCAAGGTTGCGGGTGCGATCCCCGTTTAAGGCACATACAAGAATCAACCAATGAATGCATGAATGGGTGGAACAACAAATAGATGTTTCTCTGTTCCTCCCCCCCCACACACTCCTTCCTCTCTAAAATCAATGAAAAAAAAAAAAAAAAAGATACAGCACATTTCCATCACTCAAAAAGAACTTTTATGCCCCTGTACAGTCAATCCTATTTCACCATCGCTAGCCTCAGGCAATGACTAATCTGGTTTCTGTTATTATAGCTTTGCTTTTCCTAAAATTTCATATACATCAAATCATACAGCAGCAGTCTTCCACATCTGGCTTCTTTCACTTAGCTTAGCATAATGCCTGAGATTCACCATATTCCATTGTAAGGAAATACTGCAATTTGTTTATCCATTCACCAGTATATAGATTTTTGGTTTTTAGCTTTTAGCTACTGAAAATGAAGTTGCTATAAACATTCATGTGCATATATTTGTGGACACATGTTTTTATTTTCTCATGTAACTATCTAAGAATTGAACTGCTGGGTCATACGATAAGTGTACATTTAATTTTATAAAAAATGACAAGCTCTTTTCCAAAGGATGGTACCAGTTCCCAACAGTAATGGAAGATCGTGTCAGTTGCTCCACATCCTCACCCACACATGCTCATATAAGTATTTTTCATTTTAGTCAGTCTAGTGCCCATGGAGCACTATCTCACTGTTTTTTATTTTCATCTCCCTAGTTATGAATGATGTTAAGCATTTTTCGTGTCCTTATTGGCCATTTGTATATCTTCTCTGGTGAACTGTCTGTTCAAATCTTTTGCCTAATTGTTTCTCCTTTATTACGGAGTTGTAAGAGTTTGTGATATATTCCAGCTACAAGTCTTTTGTGAGATACATGTTTTCTAAGTACTTCCTTCCAACCTGTGGCCTGGCTGGCCATTTTCTTAATAGTGTCTTTTTAAAGAGCAAAGTTTACAATTTTGTCCTCACCTGAGGACATTTTTCCATTTTATTTTGTTCAGGTAGAGTGGGAGGGAGAGAGAGGAACAGAGAGAGAGAGAGAAACATCGATGTGAAAGGAACACATCGAGTGGCTGCCACCCGCACAACCGACCAGGGCCGGGGACAAACTGCAACCGAGGTACGCGCCCTTAGCGGGAACCGAACCCGGGTCTCTCAGGACCGCAGGTCGACGCTCTAACCGCTGAGCCAAACCGGCCAGGGCAGGTTTACAATTTTGAAATCCAGTTTATCAATGTTCATCTTTTAAGGTTTGTGCTTTTTTGTGTTCTAAGAAATCTTTGCCTAACCCAGTTCAACTCTTTTTTTGCATATTTTCCTTATAATTTAGTTTTTACATTTAGGTCTCCTATCTACTAAAACTAAATGTTGTATATGGTGTGAGACAAGGGTCAAGGTTCATTTTATTGCCTTATGGACATACAGCTGCTTTTAAAACAAAACTCTCCTTTCTCCATTAAACTGCATGGGTGCCTTTGTTGAGAATTGATTGACGTACACATGTAGGTCTATTTCAGGATTCCCTATTTTGTTCTATGGTTCTATCTGTCTACACCTACGTCAATGCTATACTGCCCGAATTATGTAGTCATAATAAATCTTGAAATCGGGTAGTGAAATTCATTCTTGTGCTTCTTTTTAAAAATAGTTTTGACAATTCTAGGTACTTTGCATTAAAAAAAAATTTTTAAACACTTGTCAATTTCTACCAAAACAAAAGTCTATTGGAATTTTGATTGAGATTATGTTGATGCTATATGATTTGGGAAGAACTAAAATTTTAAAGTTACTGAGTTTTCTGACCCATAAATATGGCACATCTCTCTATTCATTTAAGTTTGCTTTTAATTCCCTCAAACATAGTTTCATGCTTCGGTATATAGGTGTTGCACGTATTTTGTCTAAATTTATCCCTATGTATTTTCTGGTTTTAGATGCCATTGTAAATGTCATATTCTAAAGTTTAAATTGCCAAAGATTTGTGACTAAGAAATAAAGATACAATTGATTTGTTTAATGAATTGGCATGCTAAACTCTCTCACTCATTCTTGTAACATTTGTTTTGTAGATTCTTTAGGATTTTTCCATGTAGACAATCATGTTATCTATAAATACAGTTTTTCTTCCTTTTCTCCAATCTCTCTGATTTCTATTCTCCTGGAACCTCAGTACAATGTTGAATACAAATAGTAAGAGTGGTAAGAGAGGACATGATCTTAGGAAAAATTGTTCAGTCCTTTACCATTAAGGTTTTTTAAACAGAATTTATTGGAGTGACATTGGTTAACAAAATTATACAGACTTCAGGTATACAGTTCTATAACACATCATCTGTATGTTCACCACCCAAAGTCAAGTCTCCTTCCATCACCATTTATTCCCTTTTTACCCTCTCCTACCTCCCCTCACCCCTTCTCTCTCTGGTAATCACCATACTGTTGTCTGTGTCCATGAGGGATTTTTGTGTTTGTTTGTTCGTTTGCCTAATCCCTTCGCCTTTTTCACCCAGCCCCCCGACCCCCTCCCTTTGACAGCTATCAGTCTGTTCTCTGTATCTAAGAGTCTACTGCTATTTCGTTTGTTAGTTTAGTTTGTTCATTAGATTCCACATATAAATGAAATAATATGGTACTTGTCTTTCTCTGGCTGGTTTATTTCACTCCAAGTCCATTCATGCTGTTGTAAAGGATAAGATTTTCTTATTTTTTTTACAGCCAAGTCGTATTCCATTGTGCATATGTATCACAGCTTTTTGTATCCACTCATCTACTCATGGACAGTTGGGCTGCTTCCAAATCTTGGCTATTGTGAAAATGCTACTAGAACATAGGGGTGTATATATTCTTTCTAATTAATGTTTCGGTTTTCTGCAGATATATTCCCAGAAGTGGACTCTCTGGGTCATAAAGCAGTTCAATTTTTAATTTTTTGAGGTAACTCCCTCCACACTGCTTTCCACAGTGGCTGCACCAATCTGCATTCTCACCAACAGTGCACACAACATTTGGTGTTTGTTGATTTATTGATGATAACCATTCAGATGGGTGTGAGGTGATATCTCATTGTGGTTTTAATTTGCATCTCTCTGATGATTACTGATGTTGAGCATCTTTTCGTATGTCTATTGGCCATCTGTATGTCCTCTTTGGAGAAATGTCTATTCATGTCTTTAGCCCATTTTTTAATTGGATTGTTTGTTTTTTTGGTGTTGAGTTTTATATGTTCTTTATAAATATTATATATTAACCCATATCAGATGTATCATTGGTAAATACGTTCCCATTCAGTGGGTTGTCTTTTCATTTTTTTGGTGGTTTCTTTTCCTGTTCAAAAACTTTTTAGTTTGATGTAGTCCCATTTGTTTATTTTTTCTTTTGTATCCCTTGCCCAAGGAAATATATCCAAAAATATATATATTGCTATGAGAAATGTCCAAAATTTTACTGCTTATGTTTTCTTCTAGAAGTTTTATGGTTTTGAGTGTAACATTTAAGTCTTTAATCCATTTTGATTTTATTCTTGTGCATGATGTAAGAAGATGGTCTAGTTTGATTTTTTGCACATATCTGCTCAATTTTTCCAACACCATTCATTGAATAGAGTATCTCTGCCTATTATATGTTCTTGCCTCCTTTGTCAAACATTAATTGACTATATATAAAGGTATAGGTTTAGTTCTGGGCTTTTTATTCTGTTCCATTGATCTGTATGTCGGTTTTTATGCCAATACCATGCTGTTTTGATTACTATGGTCTTGTAGTATAATTTGATATCAGGCAGCATGATTCCTCCAACTTTGTTCTTCTTTCTCAAGATTTCTGTAACTATTTGGGGTCCTGTGGTTCCATGTAAATTTTTGGAATACTTGTTTTAGTTCTGTGATATACACCATTGATATCTTGATAGCAATTGCATTTACTCTATAGATTGCTTTGGGTAGTATGGACATTTTAATTATTCCTATGGACATGGTATACACTTCCACTTAATTGTATTTTTTCTATTTCTTTCTTCAGTATTATAATTTTCTGAGTACTGGACTTTTACCTCTTTGGTTAAATTTATTCCCAGGTGTTTTGTTTTGTTTTATGTGATTGTAAATGGGGTTGTTTTCTTAGTTTCCCTGATAGTTCATAATTGCTGTATAAAAATGCAACTAATTTCTCGATATATCCTGCTATTAGGGACACAAAATATTTTTTATTGAATTTATTTATCAGTTCTAGTAGTTTTTTTGATGGAATCTTTAGGGTTCTCTATATACAGTATCATGTCATCTGTGAATAATGATAGTTTTACTTTTTCCTTTCCAATTTGGATGCATTTTATTGCTTCTTCTTGCCTGACTGCTGTGGCTAGGACTTCCAGTACTATGTTGAATAAGAGTGTGAAAGTAGACATCCCTATCTTGTTCCAGATCTTAAGAGAAATAATTGTAATTTGTGCTTATTGAGTATGAAGGTGGCTGTGAGTTTGTCATGTATGGTCTTTATTATATTGAGGTGTGTTCCTTCTATTCCCATTTTGCTGAGAGTGTTTATCATAAATGGATCCAGGATTTTATCAAGTGTTTTTCTGCATTTACTGATATGATCATGTGATTTGTATCCTTCATTTTGTTTATGTAGTGTATCACATTTATTAATTTGTGGATATTGTACCAACCTTGTATCCCTGGAATAATCCCATGTGATCTTGCTTGGTGTATATTTTTAATATATTGCTTGATCCAGTTTACTAATATTTTGTTGAGAATTTTAGCACCTATGTTCATCAGGGATATTGGCCTATAATTTTCTTTGTAGTGTTCTTATCTGATTTTGGAATTAGGATAATGCTGACCTTGTAAAAAGAGCTTGGAAATCTTTTCTCCTCTTGAAGCTTTGGAATAGTTTGAGAATAGGAACTGGTTCTTCTTTAAACATTTGGTAAAATTCACCTGTGTAGCCATCCAATCTAGGACATTTCTTTTTTGGGAGTTTGTGTGTGTGTGTGTGTATGTGTGTGTGTGTGTGTTTTATGGCTTCAATTTTGTTAGTAATAATCTGTCTATTCAAATTCTCTAATTCTTCCTGATTCAGTTTGGAAGATTGTATGTTTCTAGTAATTTATTCATTTTTTCCAGATTATCCAAATTGCTGGCATATAGTTGTTTGTAGTACTTTCTTATAATCCTTTGTATTTATTTGGTGTTAGTTGTTACTTCTCCCCTTTCATTTTTGATTTTATTTATTTGGATCTTTTCTTTTTCTTCTTGATGAGTCTGGTTAAAGATTTGTCAATGTTGTTTATTTTTCCAAATAACCAGCTCTTGGTTTCACTGATCTTCTGTATTGTGGTTTGTTTGTTTTTTTCAAGACTTTATTTCATTTATTTCTGCTCAGATCTTTATTACCTCCTTTCTTCTACTCATTTGGGGCTTTGTTTGTTGTTCTTTTTTAAGTTCCTTTAAGTGTAAAGTTAGATTGTTTATTTGAGATTTTTCTTGTTTCTTGAGATAGGCCTCTAATGCTATGAATTTCCCTCTTAGGACTGTTTTCACTGTGTGTCCCATAGATTTTGGATTGTTGTGTTCTCATTTTCATCTGTTTCAAGGTATCTTTTTATTTCTTCCTTGATCTCATTGTTAACCCATTCATTGTTTAGTAACACGTTATTTAGCCTCCATGTGTTTGTGTGTTTTTCTATTTTTTCTTAATGTTGATTTTTAGTTTTATATCATTATGGTCAGAAAAGATGCTTGATATTATTTCAATCTTCTTAAATTTGTTAAGACTTGTTTTGTGTTTTAACATGTTATCTATCCTAGAAAGTGTTCCATGTGCACTTGAAAAGAATATAAAGTATGATTGATGTTTTGTAGGTTTTTCCACACCAGGCTCTTTTTTATATTATAAGTTGGCATACAATATATTAGTTTCAGGTGTACAACCCCATGATTAGACATTTATATAACTTTGAAGTGATTGTCTCATTAAATCTAGTACCAATCTGACTATTGGTACTAGATTACAATATTATTGACTATATTGTACCTTACATCCCTGTGACTAGTCTGTAACTACCAACTTGTATTTCTAAATCCCTTCACCTCAACCCCCCTCTCATCTGGCAACCATCAAAATGTTCTCTGTATTTATAAATATGTTTCTGTTCTGCTTGTTTATTTTGTTTTTTAGATCCACATATAAGTGAAATCATCTGGCATTTGTCTTTCTCTGTCTGACTTATTTCACTCTGCACAATATCCTCTAGGTCCATCCACGTTGTTGCAGATGGCAAGATTTCATTCTTTTTTATGACTGAATCATATTCCATTTTATATATGCATCACTTTTTCTTTATATATTCATCTATTGATGGAACTTAAGAAGCTTCAATATCTTGGCTATCATAAAAATGCTGCTATAAACATATAGATGTATATGTCTTTTCAATGTATGTATGTAGTGTTTCGAGTTTCTTTAGATAAATACCCAGAAGTGGAGTAGCTGGGTCCCTCTTTGTCTCTTATTATAGCCTTTGTTTTAAAGTCTTTTTTTGTCTGATATAAGGATTGCTCCCCCAGCTTTATTGTTTTGTTTGTTTCCATTTTCATGAAGTATCTTTTTCCATCCCTTTACTTTCAGATTGTGTGTCTCTTTTGACACGAAATGACTCTTGTAGACAGCATATGTAAGGGTCTTGTTTGTTATTCATTCAGTCACAGTATATCTTTTAATTAGAGCATTTAATTCATTTTCATTAAAAGTAATTGTTGAAACACATGTATTTATTGTCATTTTATTATTCACATTTTTAATCTTTTTTTCTTCTTTTTCTTAAAGAGGAGCCTTTAACATTTCTTGTAATACTGGTTTCATATCCGGCTTTTTATCAAGATGAAGAAACACCCATCTATTTCTAGTTTGCTGAGCTTTGATACTGAATGAGTGTTGAATTTGGTCAAATGCTTTATCTGCATTTATTGAGATGATGATTTACTTTTACTTGTTCAGTCTGGTAATATGATGAATTACATTGATTTTTTTTATATTAAACCAACCTTGCATTCTTGAGATAAACAGCACTTGGTTATTATGCATTGTCTTTTTAATATATTGATGGATTTGATTTCCTTAAATTCAGTTAAACATTTTTGGATTAGTCATGAGAGAAATTGGTCTTTGTTTTTTCTTCTTACAATGTCTTCAGTTTTGGTACCAGGGTAAAGTTAGTTTCATAAAATGAACTGGGAAGTATACTCAGTTGAATTGGTAATAGTTATCCCTTAACATTAGGATCGCCAATGAAGCCATCGGTGCCTGGAGTGTTCTTTTTGACAAGAATTTTAAGCACAATTTCAATTTCTTTAATAGATACAGAATTATTCACATTATCTATTTCTTCTGGAATGAGTTTTGGTCATTTGCATCTAAGAATTTACCCTATTATCTAAATTGCTGAATTTATTGGCATAATATTGTTCATAATATTCCTGTGATAATTTTTGGTTTATGAGAAAAAAATGACACAGATGAATATTTGCCTTTTTCAAGTATAAATTCTATAAACTTTGACCAACTCATGCTACACTACAATCAGGAAATAACATTTCCAGCACCCCAAGAAGTTCTCTCATGTTTTTTTGGAGACAGTTCCATCCCTCCAAGTTCAGGTCCCTTATAATTAGTGGTCTGACTTCTATTCCTACAGATTTACTTTTTATACACTGTTATACAAATGAATCTACCTTCTTTCAACTTAGCATGCTATTGTATGAATCAGTAGTTCATCCCTTTTCATTGTTGAGTAGTATTCCACTATATAGATATAACATAATTTAGTTATTTATGTATTCAATAGTCAAAGGAGATTTGATTAGCTTTCAGCTTTGGCAATTATGAATAAAGGCACTATAAACATTTTGCATGGGTTTTTGCAAAGGCATATGCTTTTATTTATCTTGGGTAAATATCCAGGAATTTTGGCTTTATGTTTTTTGAAGCTCTCTTATTAGGTGCATACATGTTTAGAGTTATGTCTTCCTAATGAATTTACTCTCTCATTAAGAAATTTCTCTTTTTGTCTCTGGTATTATTTCCTCTGTTGCAGACCAATATACTGAGTTCATGAAATAATCTGTTTAAAAAGCCCCAGACGTTTCTGACAGGCCTTTCACCCAGAGAAGTGAATTGAATCAAGGTTATCCTAGCTATCTCAGACTGTGGCTACAAAGCAATGCTTGCATCACCTTCAGATCAGAGCCTAGCCAGGGAGAAATCCAGTTGGCAAGAAAGCACTGGATTGCCTTAAAATATTTTCAAATATCACAGTCTTGAATCTCCTCAAACCAACAGGAAATTAAAATTTATTGAAAACTCCTGCTATATCAAGGCTCACAAAGCAGAATGAGTCAAAAATGAGATGATGAAATGTCAGGACTGATTTGTGAAGTTTTGGTTCATGAACTTTTTGGTTACTCCCTATCTTCTCCTCTCTTCTATCTTCCTCAGTTTCTTCTAAACTATTCACGAATTCATGTAAAGCATGCCTGGCTGTGTCCATGATTTCTGTAGACACTGAGGACAAAAGACTGTCCTGTTACCCCGCCCCCTCTTTCTTTTCCTCTTCTCTTGCGCCACCTTTTCTTTCCTCCCTGTCATTACACAGTTATTCTCCAAGTGCCCATGATGCATGAAGTTCGGTAATACAGGATAATACAGTTACTTTCAAATGTTTTGATCATGACCCATACTAGGGTCATTTTTGCATCAAAACCCAGTGTGCATGTTCCCCTCCTTTCCCCTCCCCTCCTTTCTTCCCTCCCCCCTCCCCCCAGTTTGAGGCTGGTACTGTATCTGCTAACAGAATTGTGTACACTAATGCCAGGACTTTATGCACACAGTTCTAACACAATTATGGAGCAGAATTCACGTACCATTTTTTACTTTATTTTATTTTTTAATATGTCTTTACTAGAGAGAGAAGAAGGGAGAGGGAGAAATAGAAACATCAATGAGAGAGAAACATTGATCAGCTGCCTCCTGCATGCCCCCCTCCTGGGGATCGAGCCTGTAACCTAGGCAAGTTCCCTGACTGGGAATTGAACCAGTGACCTTTTGGCTCATGGGCTGACACTCAACCAACTGAGCCACACTGGCTGGGTTCACATACCATTTTTTAAAGCGCTCAGGTAATTTTAATATAAAGTTGGGGGTTGAGAGGCATTCAAATTAATAATGTTTAAGGTCCTTGCATCTCCCTTCCTTGGAAACTGAGAATAAAATGTTGAAGGACTAGAGCCCTGATGTCCTGCATGTATCCACACTCCACCCCTACCTGCTTGAGGAGGCTGAGTATTCAAGCAGCTCGGTGCCCTCTACCTAGCATGTCCTGAGAATCCCTGTCTTCTCTGGTGCTGTAGCTTTTAGGTGCTGTACCTACCAATAATACCCCAGCTGTCAGTGGTACTTAATAACTTATACCACCGAGAGACTACAGTGTGCTCACTAATAGCTGGGAAGCATCTTAATAAAGACCCAGCCTTTTTCAGCGAATCGGCCTTAGTCATTTCCTCTGGTTAAACTGGTTGAGACGAAACCCAGAGCGGGGCTTGTTCTTTTTGTAATTAGTGAGACTCGGTGAGGAAGTGCAGGTGACGGGACTTCCAGGGCTGTTCCCCGCGGGGAGAAGAGCTGAGAGCAGATGAGAGCACACACGTCCCTGCGCCGATCCCGTTCCCGCCCACGGCCCCCGGGCCTGGTTCCGACCGCTGCTCCAGCTAGGGCTGCAGTCCTTCGAACAATCCACGCTGCGAAAAGGAAAACACCGACGTGATTTTCTTTGACACTTTCCCCAAGTTCCTTTTCCATTATTATTGTTAGAAATTCCAGAGTGAAAAACACTGAATTAAGCATTACATACATTCCTCTCTTGAAGAGAATTGGGTGTGTGGGTTTGGGGTTTATAATTAAAGGTCTTTTTGTATCAAGTTACTTGGTAACCCAGGAAAAGCCACAGACTCGCTTCTCTAGCTATTAAATGGGGTCAGCGCGCTGACGTCAAAGGCCAGGCTACGAACACCAGCCTTGTGTGAACTTACCGAATGTTCGGGTGATCCAGGACGATGTGGACTCTCCCCAGGAGAAGCCCAAGGGACCTGGAAGGGCAGTCAGGGTCCCAACGGGAACGGATGGCACCCTCAGGGTGACTGAAGAGAGTTCGTGAATGGACCATTTGCAGGGGTGGGGGTCGACCTACCGAGGGTGACAAAGCACCCTGGGGCGACCAGCAGTGCTGTGCCTTCTCATCGTCGGGCCTGAAAGGGCCAGGAGAGGAAGTGGACCCCCAAATCTGGTGAGGCCTGTGGTCGCAGGAGCTGTGGTCTTCAGTGGAGCGACGCAGCCACTGCAAGCCTGGTGTGAGGGACAGGGGAGCAAACACCCCCACCTCATTCCTCCCCCACCCTGGTGTCTCCCCCTGCCCCTCCCCCTGGCTGAGCCCAGCTGCGCAACCCATACAGGGCACAGAGCAGGGTGGAGACAGGGTCCAGTGGATCCAAGGAGCAGACAAAGAATGTCCACACAGCTGGACACACAGCCCACGAGTCCCCAAAATATACATCTACAGTATATACATCTTCTTCAGCGTCAGATTATGATGCATGACTGTTAAATACAACTATGTATGCAAAAGCACATGGTCAACCATAAAGACCTATACATATTTCTATTATTATTATTATTATTATTATTATTCCGAAAGGACTTGGACAACTCTGCAGCCTTTGGAGGTCAGGGGCAAAGCAAACAAAGCAATGTCGCAACTGTAAGATGCAGAGGTTGTCACCAGGCTGCCTCCACCCACGTGCTGCATTTGGCCCCCACTGGACATTCCAGCAGCCTAAGCTGCAGTCCCTCTGCCTGCTCACTGTTGTTTTCCTCTCTCGCCAGCCCCTGCAGGGTGGAATGTCAGCCGAGTGGCAGGGAGCCTGCTCACCAAGGGGCTGGATGATTGCTTTGGAAACCCATCCCTCTACTGGAATTTAATAAAAACCACCCACCAGACACAGGGTGGGGGCAGTTGCTCTTTAAATAATGCTTTACTTTAAGCAAAAGAGAAAGAAAGAAAGAAAGAAAGAAAGAAAGAAAGAAAGAAAGAAAGAAAGAAAGAAAGAAAGAAAGAAAGAAATCTGTGCCAGTAAAAGAAAGAATCGAGTTATACAAAAATGGAAGAAAAAATGTGTTTAATTCGCAACTTTGCCAGTTTCATTCCCCTGCTCGGGACTCTGATGGCTATCACTGCTGGGGGAATACGTTTCCAACGCTCTGGCCTGAGCTCTGCCCAGCTTTTCCTACCAAAACGCTCATCACTCTCCTTCGCTTGCCCTTCTTTCATCACAGTGTTTGAGTCAGAGGCTGTTTTTCCGGGCATTTCCAGGTGTGTTCCCACACACATGCTTTTGACCCGTGGTTCTCAACCCAGGGCAGTTTGCCAATATCATCTGGCAGTATCTGCAGACATTTTTGGTTGTCACATCTTCAGGGCAGGGGGGCATGGCTATGCATATTGAGTGGGTAGAGTCTAGAGATATTGCTAAACACCCCACAATGCACAGGACAACCTCCCACAACAAGAAGTTGGGCCGCACAACTGTCAATAGTGCTGAGGTTGAGAAACCCCGGTGGAGACTATGTCTGGATGTCCTCCCACCGTCCACATTGAAATCCCATCCATTCATCAACATCTAGAGCTACATTGTCCCATAGAGTGGCCACTTATCACATGCGGCTATTGAACCCTAGAAATGTGGCCAGTCCCCACTGAGATGGGTCGTGTCAAATACTCGTCAGTTTTCAAAGACTTAGTATGAAAAATGAAATGTTAAATGTTCCATTAATCATTTGTACATTGATTACATGTTGAAATGATAATGTATTGACTATTCTGGGTTAAATAAAATACATTATTAAAATTAATTTTACCTGCTCATTTTTACTTTATTTTTGTGGCTACCTGAAAGTGTGAAATGACGTAAGTGGCTGAGCTATATTTCTATTAACACTGGTCTGGACCAAGGATTGGCAAACCTTGTCCATTGAAGGGCCAGGAGGTAAAATTTTAAGCTTTGGAGGCCACATATCATCTGTCACATATTTCCTCCTTCTCCTTCTCTGCCATCTCCCCTTCTTCCTCCTCCTCCTCCTTCGACCTTTTAAAAATATGAAAACCATTCTTAGCTCTGGGGCTGTATAAAAACAGGCCTTGCTTTAGATTTAGCCGATGGGCCAACCCATGGGGATCAACGAGCTACAGAAACATCCTCCTCTCCTGCCCTTTCACAGTGAGTGAGGGCTTCTCCACGTCCTTCTTCCTATGAAGTCTAGTGTCCGCACCCCAGCCCTTTCTAAACGTATCGGTTCCTAGAGAGCTGATACTATCTTTCCCAAACACAGAGCCTCCAGAGCCTGGTTAGACACCTCACCGCAGGCATGGCACACCCATCAGGGAGGCTCCCAAACTACAGCCAGTTCCCATTACCTCCATGCCTTTCCCTGTCCCCTAGCTCAATTGGAGCTAGTGAGACCCTGGCTCGGGGAGTGAGCATGAGGAATAATAGAGCACTCAGGACTTTGCCATGAGTGTCGCTGTGCTTCTCATTTTTATCATTATTATTTTTTATGAGTAATACTATAATTATTAAAACTTAAGTGTTTATGTTATAGAGATGAGAGAAATATAAAAATGACTCTTGTTATTTTTCTTGTTGTCACAATTATGTTTTTAAAACCCGAGCATTTATGAATTGAATTATAAAGTCTATAGAATTATGGTCTGCTGCTCCCAAAAGTCTGATTGTTTTTCCAGGGAGTTATACACACGCATGAACGTGTATATGTTGGCAGCTCAGAATTAACCAAGTATTTTTTTAAGTTCTAAATTCCTCTCAAATAGGGACGAAGTGTTCTCCTGACCCTTCCTACACTCCATATTACTGTCGACATCTGCAACTAATTGATGATCTATAAGTCAAAACTGTGACCAATGCAAAAAACCTTTAGCAAAGCTTGCCAGGGTTTGACTGACCCTTCTTAATGTATTTCAGATTAAGACTAAAACGAGCCACCTTTTAAATGTTCAGCTGAGTACCAAACAGTAGCATTGAATATTTATCAAACATCAAATAATAATAACATGATCAGATAACGTGTTTACCAGTGAAAATCTAATTTAGAGCATTTTAAAATTTTCATTTGGATTTTTTTAAAACCCAGATTTTTTTTTTAAAGGTAGAGGAATATATTGTCAGCATGCAATTTGATTGATTAAAGCAACCCTTTATGTGAACACATCAAATTATGACCATCTGAATATCTTTGTAGTAAAGTAATGACACTAAGAAACCACAGGAAGAGGCAACATAGTATTTCAGTAAAGAATTTGGGCCCTAGAATAGACAGACCTGAGTTTGTGTCCTGGCTTTGCCATTTACTATCTGGAAGATGCTGGGCAATTACTCAACCTCCCTAAGCCTCTGTCCTTACCTTTGAAATGGGGATCATAGCAGCTTCCTTGTAAGGGAATTCTTAGGAGGATTAAATGTGATACACTGAAAGGAAAGTATTTGGCACAAGGCAAACTCTTGTGTTTCAAGCATTAAGAACAAAAAGGCTACATAATGTATAGTCTAGACAAGTAACAATATCATTTTAAATTAAATTATATAAAGGTAATGGCTTGACAGCCATTTGTGTGTTTTCCTGACTGGCCTCCCCTGTATTCTTCAGGAGACGGTTACATCTCAGCTCCCCTCACATAGGAGCCAACCACATAGAGCTGCCCATGTGAAAAGCAGTTTGTTGCACATCAACAACCACATTCCAGCTCGGGGCTCACACACAGCTATTTGCTTTCTTGGCCCAGCATCTGAGTCCTGGCGCCAGTGCTCCCCAGCTGCCAGTCACGCTACCTGTCACCAAATTTTAGTTCCATCCCCTCCGAAGAATGATGGCTTATCTCTTTGAGATTCCCCCAGAGCAGAGCCCACATTTTCTGTCAGACCACCCTAAATGCTCCCCAAGTTTGGTAAAATCTGCCTAGTTCTTTTCACAAAGTGTGGTAAAGGCAAGCAAAAAAACCCAGAAACTTCATTTCCAAAATACAGCTTTGTTGATTTATGGACCAGTTCCCCAAACAGATTAGAGATGATCAATGTGTATGTATTTTTAAAGCATTAATAGCCTTGAGCGTGAAGACTAGACTTCAGATTTCGTTCATTGACATCTCCTGCCGAGTCTCAAGCTCCGGGTCAGGCATCTGCATGACTGTGGTCATTTCCATTGGTGCCTGGTGTCACCGATGGGCCGGGCCAGCCCCATTTCCATGATCAGGGTAGGTAGGCTATGTCCAAGTGTCACCCAGCATCAGTGGTGACACCGTCACTCCGCCTCCGGCCCAAGCACGCCCTGCAGCAGGGGAGGAAGAGAAGGCCATTGTCTCGGTGCTTTCCAAGTGCTTAGGCAAGGTGCTCGGTGATTTGTGTATATTATCTCATTTAATCCACAAGAACTTTTGGAATAAGTCATCTCTCTACCTATTTAACAGCTGCGGACGTTGAGGTTCGGGAAGCTTAAATCTCTTGCCTGAGGTCCTGCAGGTCACAAGTGGCAGAGTCCAACCCAAGTCTGACCAGTGTGTTCACACTCAGACCGCTGCAGCGGGCCAGGAGAAGGTGAGCCAAGACTGTCCCCTGACAGCCACCCGTGTCAGGGTCAGCGTGACCGGGTCTCTGTTCCAGGGCCGAGTGCACGCACGCACGCACACCCTGCGGGTGCCAGGGAGCGTGGCTGCGTGTTCTGCTCTGAGCTACACTCAGCCCCCGAGCCCTCTGCTCGTTTGCGTTCACTCCGAGCGGAGAGCTGGCGGGGCTCAGAACCCAGGGCCGTCCATCACTCGAGTCTCAGGTTCGCTCCTCGGAGAGCGGAGCTGACCACAACTGCCTTGGCACCGGTCCACTGCGAGGGAGTCACAGAACTGGCATTTAAGTCCGGAGCGGAAAAAACACCCCAAGCTTGTTCGTTTTTCTGACAGGTGCTGGAGCCCATGAAAGGTCAGATTCCAGCTCGCAGTCACATCCTGGCTTAGCCGGCTCCAGGCGCACAAAGGCCTGTCTGTCTCGCCAGGGCCCAGGGAGTGGGGACCCAGGCCAAGGGCTTAAAATGGCCACCCGATGGCCCGCGCCTGCTGATCCGGCCCTTCACGGGCCTTGGCCTCAATGAAGCGTTGGGAGCCCAGCTGCCAAGGATGTGTGAAACAGGCGCGGGAAGAATGCAGCCTTTTTTCTGATTTGTAATCGCAAGGGCTACTCCCCCCGGCAGCCGAGAATCCGTGCCCTGACATCCAGCCTGCTGTGGCTCATTTGTAAAAGCCCGGGACGCTCTGTTTCATGTCCAAAGCCTTGCTGGGCTGGAGACCTGAGTGAGCGCTGTCCCTCCGAGGCCAGCGAGGGTGCCGGGAAGTGAGGGCTCCGCTCTCGCCCTTGCTGATGCCCCAGGGACCGCTCAGAGCTGCGGTGGTACTGGAACAGAGGGCGTGTGTCTCGATGCACGGAGCCGTGGGCTTTCAACTGCGGGCGTTTGTTTTTGCAGCCTTTGTGAAAACATCCCCCAATTCTAAATGGCTCCAAGGACCCACAGTCCTGTGTTTTAAGTTCCTCGTCAGCAGCTGTAGGCCGAGGTTAACATCTCTAACTTCCTCAAAAGACTGTCACTACCAGCCCTCCAGCCCTCTCTGGTCATGTGATTTTCCCCCTTTTCCATCACGCGACACCAGACTGTGACGCTGGCCGGAGCCAAGGATATGGTGGTTCCTGCAGGTCACCCTCGCCG
This sequence comes from Molossus molossus, assembly GCF_014108415.1. Lineage (NCBI taxonomy): Eukaryota > Metazoa > Chordata > Mammalia > Chiroptera > Molossidae > Molossus > Molossus molossus. The sequence continues at coordinate 215,713,337 of NW_023425344.1, read as the reverse complement.
GGAAACATGGGAGAGCCTGATCTTAAAAGAACTTCATTTAAAAGCTCAGAGTACCAATTAAATTATTTTTAAAGGGGGGGGGGATAATAAACTTGCTTATGGAATAAACATAGCTGTTTTTAAATAACCCCATCCCCCCATCAGTTGAGACTCGCCCTGAGCAGATTCTCAGGAAAGGAGAGCACAGACTGGAAGCCAAGGTTTGGCTTCTGGTCCTAGTGACCCTGTGGAGTTCTTCGGGGTCACACTGCTCAGACCCAGGCCACAGGGCAGCCTCAGCGGTGGGGTGGGCACGGCAAGACCCTGACTGCAAAGCTCTTCCTTGGCCACCTCGTGTCCTGGATGTGTCCCTGGTTCCTAAAAGCCCTCTCTCTGTCACATTCAGCTGCCAAGTTCCATCCCATAAACCCTACCAGTAGGTTGACTCAGTGAACCTTTGCTAGCAGCCGCTGTGGGGAAGGCAAGGCGTCCCTGGGCCTGCCCCACAGCCACTCTGCAGTTCAGGCTCTGTGACTCACGGAGGAACACAAACACAATCCCAGTAAGCATACTGATGGTCACACCTACTATGTGCACACACTGTGCTAAGCTCTTCCTTATCATGGTCACATTCTCTCCCCGCCACCCAGTGAAGCGTAGACATGATTTATTCCATTTTATGGAAATGGAGCCTGAGGTTCAGAGAGGCCCCCCCACCCCCGATATGGTGGAGCCAACACACAAACCCACATAAATCTGACACCACAGTTCATGCTCTTAACCACCACTGTCAGTGCTTCTCATCCTAACTAGGGCCATTAGGAATGAATAATCTCCTATAATCTTTTGAAAGAATATAAAAGAAAACACTTTGGTCAAAACAACTATCATTTCATTGGGCTTTCAGCATATGCGGGGCACTGTTCGGAGCTTTGTGTAAATCTTATAACACTCTCTTGGACAGGCATCGTGTCCCCATTTTTTATTTCAGTAGTTTGATCAACATGAGAAGGCAAAGCAAGAACCTGAGCTTGATCCTTGAGCTCGAGGACCCTGTCGGTGCCAACTACGTACACGATAAAACTGGCAGCATCCAAAGCTCCGTCGCTGTGTTTACTGGTATCAGGAATGATAACCGCAGCATTTACTGAGCACGGGATGCTGCAGGCTCTGGGGGTCCCTTCCTGCTAGGTGGTCCTGATGTGGGGATGTCAGCTTTCAAAAAATGAGATTCTCGTGATTTCCCAGACTGCCCGGGGCTGCATGCACATGTGTACATGTGCTTGTGTGTGTGTGTGTGTGTGTGTGTGCGCGTGCATACCTGCTATGTGTGTCTGTCACACTGCAGGGAGCTTTTCCTCATTTAAACAGCCAATTAAAACCCACTTCAGCACTTAGCGCATGTCACTGCTCCTGGCACTCAGCTGCCTTCCCAGCAGGCCTTTAATTTGATAAAGAGCTTCTATTAACGACTAACAGAGCCCCAGTAAGTTAATTAAACCTTGTCCTTTATTTTGCTTCCAAGGTGTGCCCTCCTTGTAAAAGGCCCAAGGTTTGAGCTTGCAAATGACTTTAGACAATGTTCCATGCTTCAATGAGAAAAGTATGTCTGTCATGTCCTGGCAAGTTACACTTAAAGTCTCAATTTCAGCGTCATGTCAGGCCTTCACGGGGGCCAGAAGCAGATGGAAAAAACCTCTGCACCCAATTGTGTGGAAGCCAGAGTTCGCAATGGAAGATGAGTTTCCTCTGAGAGTATAATGCTGAAAGACAACCTGGCTGTCACAGCAAACTCCATTTATCCCATTTCTTTAAAGTAATCTGAGAGTCCAGATGGGTTGTATAAACAGAAGAGGAGGTTCCTGGGAGTTCACTAGCTTAATGAAGCCCGTATGTTTAACTCATGTAATAAGTATTTAATCATGCTGATGAAATTCATTTAAACCTCAGCCACACACGCTGTTGCCGAAGCCCTGATAATGCCTTACATCACTCGAGCTAGCAGTGCTGGAGGAGATAGGCGAGACAGAAAGTTGGTGACATTTCCCATGGTAAATGGCTTTGGAGGGTGGTGCGGGGGAAGGGTAACGAGCCATGAGAAACTGACTTGTAGTCCATTGCATCGGAGTTGTTGAAGTTCTAGTCTGCATCTGCCCGTGTTGAAGTGCTAAAAACTGGGTGATAACACATGTGGCCTCTCTTTTTCATTTCTGAGTGATCGACGCAGAGAAGATGCATCAGTGGGGAAGCTTTCTGCTGCTGGTAATGGAACCCTAACTCAGCCAGATTATTATACGAACTGGAGTTTTTCTGAATGCACGTAACTAGAAGTCTTGGTTCACGACGCTGTCAGATCTGGTTAATTCAGCAGCTTGATTGCATCACCAACGACCCAAGTCCTTGCCCGTCTCTGTTCCGCAATCTGCGATGTGCTCAGTTGTCTACGTGCCAGCTGCCCTCATGACCACGAGATAGCTGCCAGTACCACACTGCAGCGCAACATGAACTACTGCAGCCTGTCCTGCCCAGTGGGAAAACAGAAGCCACCCATTCCTTTATAGAATTTAAAAAAAACAAAAAACAAAACTCTTTTCTTAAAGTGCCTAATCCCATCCTACAATGTTTTCACTAACAAGCCACTTACTGACAGAAAGATGGGATCACCATGACCGACTTAGACTACTGATCCCAGAGTGTTGATGGGGCAACGTCGGACCGGAGCCAGCACACACCAGCCTGTGAGACCTGAGAGTGTGCATCGCTTCCCAACCCTCCATTCAGTGACCTCATGTTGGTAGCCTGCAATTGGCCATAATGAGCATATTTACAACACAGGAATTGGCAAATACTATACACAGGGCTTTTTCCCCCCCCCTTTTTTCCCTGAAGAGCCAGTTCACAAACATTTACCAGTACATCACTCCAACAGTCACCTTCCTTAAGTCTGGGTACCAAAACAAAACTGGAATTCCTTTAGCTAGAAAACAGAAGGGAAATGGACTCTGAATGAGCCATGAACTATACTGTGTGAGAAGGGCTCAGTTGTCCACTCATGCTTTCTAGAAAACATAGCACTTGGAGGCTGAGCAAGATTGAGGCACGTTATAGAAGTGTGAGGAGAACCCAAAGTGGCTTATATCCTAAAAGAACCTGCTCTGGTAAGAAGTACTTGTTGTGTTAGTTGGCCTCATTTTTCTGTCAAAATTGAAAAGATTCTCTAAGAAAGGTCTTAGTTTCCTTTTGGCTAAAAGGGCTCTCCACACTCAGTGTGTTTCGCCTTCACCTACGAAGATCTGCTAAAATGGCAGCTTCCTGGACAGTTTCCCTGGTAATCTGGTTCATGGGCCCAGGGTGGGGACCAGAAAGCTGCATTTTCAATAGGCCTCATCTGCCACCCTCAGTGATTCAGCCACAAGTTGCCTCAAAAGCATTCGGTGAAGCAAAAAGAAACCTTCCACTTGATGGTCCAACTACAGGTTGGCAAAAGACAGTCCTCAAACAGAAAGGTTTTTATATTTTTTAATGGTTAAAAAAAAAATCAAAAGAAGAATACCGTGTTGTGATGTTAAAATAACACCGAATTCACATTTTAGCGCCCATAACAAAGCTTGATGGAGGGCCTCACGCACGGGGCTGCGTCTGGGGCTGCCTTCGGGTCTGAGGCGGAGCTGAGCAGTCACAGCCGAGATCCTATGACCCGCAAAGCCTCAGATATTTACTGTCTGGCCCTTTACAGAAAAAAGTTTGCCAACTCCTGGCCTAACACGTTCCATTCAGCTGAAGAACCAAAGGACTGGGAAAGACTGTCTGTCAATCCCCTCGCCTAGCAGAAGGGTTCCCAGCTGGTTTAAGCACAAGCCATCAGCCACACCAAAGTCAGCCTGGGAACCAGCCTGCAGCTCCATTTCCTTTGGCTCAAGGACAACTAACAATGGCCAGGTGTCTTTCCCTTTGACTGTCAGAGAGCCCTAGATGGTGTGTAGAGCAGGTAGTCATGCGTTTCTTAGTAATAGGCCCTACGCATCCAAATCAGTATCCATCATGCCCACGGGCTCTACTCTCCACACCACCTTGCTTGCCCACGGTCGGGTCAGTGGGGAGTGAACACAAACATACATCGTGTGGCCTCTGCCCTCCTGGAATTTACACTTTAGCCGGGAAGAAACTACAGAGAACCTCCAGACGGGGCAAAAAACAGCAGTGATTCCGTTTCAGGGGCTTTTCTCAAGCTCAGTCAGAAGTGTCTTCAACCATCAGCCCAGGTCAGGGCTCTAGGAAGTCAGGGTCCTCCACGAGAGAGGGACTCACAGGAGAGCTTCCAGATCACAGGCCTTTGGCCAGGGATTCTAGAAAGTTTCATTCAACGAATGTTTGTTGGCAGAATGTTCCTGAAGAGTAGGACATAGAATGTGGACCCAAGTAAGAAGGGAACTCAGAAGAGGGGGCTGAACAAGGATCATGGAAGAACCCACAGAGAAAATGATATTTGAGAAAGTCTTAAAGGGGAGGACATAGCATCAGACGAAAGACACAGAAGCAAGAAAGAGTCGGGTGAGTGGGAGGAACTGTGCGTGTCCTGGTGGGGCTGGGCTAGGCGGTTAGGCTGCGAGGTCTGGTCGGGTCACAGTGCCGGGGCCCTGAATGCCAGCATCAGAAACTGGCATTTTAATTCCAAAGAAATGGGGAAACAGTATTTTTAAGGTAAGTTTTACACTAAAGTATAACATATAAAACGGGGTACAAATCACAAGTGAGTTTTATAAAGTGAGCTCATCTGGGTAGCTGGTAGTTCTGTCCTGCGATACCCCAATCTGTAGGAAGTCTCCCCGTCCTGGTGGATAATTAATAGTGATGATGATCCTCATAGCTTACATTCATATAGAATGTTATGACTTATGAATTGTACGTGCATGCCTAAGTCTCCACAGTTGTGTGACAGGTATTACTACTGACTTCGTTTACAAAGGCATAAAGCAATAAGGTCACAGGGGGCTCGAGTAGAAGGATTTGCATCTTCACTTTATTGAAGGTGCAGTCATGAAAATGATGTTGTACATATATGTTTATTCACATAGAAACATGGTCGAAATATATTATGGAGTTAAAAATATAGGCGACAGGACAGTCATATAGTATAACACGTAGGAAAACATCACGAGGCAAATTACACTAACGTCTGATCATCTCTGTTGTTCAAACCCTGGCTATGTGAGTGCTATGGACTGAATATTTGTGTCCCCCAAATTCATACATTGAAGCCATAGTCCCCAAATGCAACAGTATTTGGAGGTGGGGTCTTTGGCTGGTAATTAGGATTAGATGAGGTCATGAGGGCCCTGCCATGATATTAATATCATGAGATTAATATCCTTCTAAAAAGAAAAAGAGATAGGAGCTCTCTGTCTCTCCTCCCTCCCTCCCCCTCTCCCCCTCCCCCCCTTCTCTCCAGGTGAGGACACAGTGCGAAGGCAGCCACCTGCAAGCCAGCAAAGTGGGCTCTGCCCAGATCTACCGGCATCTTGCTCTTGGACTTCCCAGCCCCTGGAACTGTAAGAAGTGCGTGTCGTTGGCTCAGCGCCCAGTCTGTGGTATTTGTGCCAGCAGCCTGAGCTGATGAGGCCGGGCCTTGGGCAAGTCATGCAAACTCTGGGAGCCTGGCTTTCCACCTGCAAGATGAGAGCAATGAGAATATGCACCGCCCGTGGCTTCCATGAGGACTGCGTGAGAAGACCCACGTGTGCTGGGCAGAGCAGCAGTGCCCCCACGTGTCCGGGTCCTTCCGATCTTGCTGTCAAGGCCTCGACCCCATCAAGTCCGGGTGGGACTGAGGTGTGTTCTGAGCCCCGCAGGGGCAGAGGAGACCGTTGCGGCTGCCTCGTGATATTTTCCTACGTGATATCCAGGGAGTCAGAAGGGTAGGTCATGTTTTTGCTTTGTTCCAGCCTGTATTCTGGGGAGTGAACTGCTTGAACAGCCTCAATTTAACTGTTATTTGTAATTTTGACTCATTTACTTAGTGCTCCTGAAATATCTGAATTCCTGATCACCTTCATGGAAGAAGGCAGTATAATTTACTTATTAAGCACATAAAACATTGGGGTCCTGGCTCTCCCAATTACTGGTCATGTGATCATCGATAATTATCTAGCTTCTTCTGAAGCTCAGTTTCCTCATCTGCAAAAGCTGGGAAACAATGCCTTCCGGGCAGGCTGCTGAGAGGGTTCAATGAGATGATGTAAAGTCCGCAGCGCAGTGCCTGGCGGGCAAGCGCTGCAAAGCGATGGTATACATTCCCACTCCCCCACAAAATGCCATCACTGGAGAGCAGGGCCACCCGAAACCCCCATATTCCATGAGGCCACAAAGTATCTCAGTCTCCTGCCCACACTTACGCTCTGCTGGTGGAAGAGGTGCGGGCGGGCCGGGGAGGCCACGGAAGCCCCAGAGACCAGACGGACGGCAGCCACGTGCTGCAGCCTGGCAAAGTCAAAGAACCAGCCCTGGCCTCCCTGAGCCCTGACAGGCCCCACTGCTGGCTGCCACATTCGGAGCTGAAACCCAACCAGCCTGGCTCATGTCAGTCCTGAGCAGAATGCTGAGGGGCTGCTGTGGGGCGAGAGCGGGGATCGTGGTGCTGGACCGTCTGCCCCCACACCATGCACAGCAGAGGGCAAAGGGCCTGACCCCGTAGGGCGGTTACTTGTTGCTTTTTGCTTGTGATTTTCCACAGATGCTGGCAACCTGGTAAGTGCCCAAGCACCCGCATGGGTTTGAGTGAGTGAAGATTCCTTGCCAAGGAACTCTGGCTTTCGAAGCTGGCGAGGCGGGGAGGAATTTCCCAACCTCCCTCCTGCCCTGTCTCTGCTGGGCCTCGGCCATGTCTCACAGCCTGAGGACACCACTGCCCTGATGGGGCACAAGAGTACCGTGGGGCATCTAGAACCACGGAGAGAGGTGGATGCCATTTTTGTTCTCTCTTTGGCCTCCTGGAGCAAAGGGATGACTCTGGGAAAGCTCGCGTTGAGTTCACTGTGCCGCAGAAACCCAGCAGGCCCGTGGACCCAGCTGTCTGTGGGCAGCACAGAGGGGGCAGCTTCCGTGACCGTCCTGCTCTTATGGGAGGAAAGCCCACCCCCCAGTTCCAATTCCAAGAAATCAAGCTAAGATTCATGGGTGCTTACAGAAAGAAAAAAGGAAGAAAGGAGGAAAGATGGAGAGAAAAACTTTATCTCACCGTCTTGACACAGACCTGCTATATATAGATGGGCAGGAGACCCCGCAACTAACCAACCTGTAGAGAGAGGGTGATGGCTGGTACTCTGTTCAAGCACCAAACGAAGAACCAAAGATGCCAGCAAAATGGATGTGGCCACTGACCAGCAGCCATCATTCCCTCAGAGCAGGTGCAGAGGGGAGACGGACAAACAGAGCTCTTCGTATTTGTCACCGCACATCCAGCCCATGGCTGGTGTGGAACCCGTTTGTCCTGGTAGGAGGGAACAGAAGAAAGGAGAGGCAGAAAGACGACTGCTCATGCTGGACCCATAAATCATGGGAAGGGAGAGACCTTTCCCTGTGAAGCTGGAGATCCTACCTGGCACCACCCTGCTGGTGAACGCAGGTATCATACATCACCAGGGCTCTGTCAACAACAGCCCCGCCCCCTGGCCTGGCGCAAAGGTGGTGGTGATTTTGCTGGCGCTGGGGAAGGTGTCTGCCTGCCCATGGACACAGGCCCATTCTATGTTTTCCCTTGGGTGTCATGGGGAGGGGAGCAGAGTGGATGGCTGTCCTGGGAACTTGGCCCGGTGGCCTGGCAGAGATGGAATGTCCTTGGCCAGCTCTTTGTGAGCAGTCAGAGACAGTCAGGAGATGAGTCTCATGATCAAATGACTTAGGCTTGCTGGAGTATTTTCTCCAGGTTTCAGAATCAGCTGAGGTCACTTGAGTGTCCTTGCTGTCCTTTTTGGGTCCCTCAGGTAGCTCTGAAGTTTAATTGTTCAGCTTAAGCTGAGTTTGTTTAGCTTAGATGGGCTTGGCCAAGAGGTAGATGTATCCAAGTGACTTAATAGTTTACTTCTTTGTCCCATCCATCCTGGAGCTCTGTATACAAAAGGACAGACAGATTGCCAATAGCAGTTGTCCCCCTTCCCTACCACTCCAGGTGGGCTACATGTGCCCTGGCCCCAGCCTCCACCACCATCAGAACCGCAACCATGCACATACACCTAGATGGCCCTCCCCCGGGCAAACACTAACGCTGCAAGGCCTGCCCACCTGTCCCGTCTCCCAGGAACCCTTCCATGACATCTCTCCAGCTCTGCACCACCAAGTCCTGGACAACCAACGAGAGCCCTTCTTTCCCTCATTTGCTTAATAAATGGTTGTTAAGCCCCTACTATGTGCCAGATGTTGTCAGTACAGGAGATAACACTGTGGGTGCAAGCTCTGCGTTCATGGAGCCTACTCTGCTGTGGACCAGAGAGATACTAACCGTAAATAAATAAGATGGTCACGCTTGCCAAGTGCTTCAAAGGAAATAAACAAGAAGCTGAGAGCAAATAACGTGGATGAAAGCGGCGAAGTGGCCCACGTGGAGCGATGGGAGGCCTCTGAGGAGAGATGACCGGCGGAGCTGGGAGCCGGAACGGAGCCGGCAGCCATGACCGAGGAAGAGCTCCAGGCAGAGGCTCCAGCGCTGGGGGGCGGCCAGGCTCGGGGTCCTTTGATCATTGGGCATTTCACCCCATTTTGACAGGGGTTCGGCTATCTTGTTCCCACTGGTTTACTTCCCTACTTCCAAGCTGAGTAGGAGCCCATCAAGGGCAGGGTTATGTTTTGTTCCTGATTTTGTCTTTGGCACTAGCCCATGGACCGGATCGTGGATGAATGCGATGGCAGAGTCCCTGACCACCCGGTAGATGTCCTACCTGTCTGCCCCCTCCCTTTCCTCCCCTTTCAAAGGTGAAGAAGCCCTTGTTGGCTCCTCCTGTTGGAGGAAGGGGATGCAGAGCCCAGTGGCTGGCATAACTGACCTGGCCTTTGTCCTGTGGTAACCCTGGCACCTGAGACGCAAAGTCCCCAGGCCTGGAACTGCTGTGGGCTCTGGGTGCCTTTCCAGCTGCAGGCAGGCCAAGGGTTCTAGTAAGACTGCGCACCTTTTATGGACTCAGCCGTGTCTTGAATACATGCCCGAAACTCGTGGTCAGTTCCCGGCCATTGTTTGGGAATTATTAAATACAATGTCTGATCAAATCGAATCAAATAATGCATGCTCATCAACACATGATTCAACGTGTGGCGACAAGCACTGAACATACGTACACTTTTCTATTTCCATCCACACAAGTTTCCATGTCGGGCACAGAGATGCTAAGAACCATACAGCCCTGGCCTTCAGGGAGCTTACAGTCTAGTGAGAAAGAAAAAAGAAAAAGCCTGTAAGCAAGGAAATGCTGGAGCATACTTTAATTGCTACGATGTAGGAAGATTCTGGGAGTGGGAAGGAACTGGAATTGCCGGACGGGACGCAGTTTTGGTGACGGGGTGGATGCTGGTACCTTCTGTGGAGGCAGAGCACAAAGGAAGCCGGTGTGGCAGGAGATTCATCCTGTTTAAACAGCTTGAGTTTGACAGACTTGGGACCAGACTTACACTTGGGCAACCGGGTCCCTGCCCTGGGCCCCACCCTTTGGGAACCCGTTCTAGCCCTTCCTGAGTGACACCACTTTCCACGAGGCAATGAGAAGCCTGTGGGACCAAGGGAACTTGCCCACCCAGATCCGGTGATGCCTCCTTCTGGACCTTGCTCCCGATAACTGGAACCTGGGAATTCCCTGCCCACAGTCCCAGCCGGTGACTCGCCCAGGCCCGTCCTCCAGGCGGCCGACGCGCACGGCTGCTCCTGGGCCGCGGCCAAGCCACGGTCCTTTGCTGGGATACAGATGCAGCTTGGATGGGCTGTCCTTACACATACACATATGTAAGCATACACGTGTGTGGGGCAAGGGGAGGGGTATGGAAGAGAAACAGGCTCCATCTATGTCCTACCAATATTAAGGACAGACCTGCAAGTAACCTGCAGGTTATTTTCTTAGTGTTCTGAAATCTCCTCTTTTCTAGACTAGTTACAATATCTGCACTACTTCTCCAACCCAAGTTTCTCTGACTCAGTTTCCAGACCCCCCCCCATCATCATAATTACCCATTTTAAAATTGATGCTACATTTCGCTTAACTAGGAATTCAGATAACTGCAGCATAAGCTCCGTAAGTGGGGACAATCAGGGAACGTGGATCCAGTTACATATCCTAAATTCCCCCAAACATTGATGGGTGTAGATAGAGGTGACTCAGGGACTGTGTCGGGGGGGGGGGGGGGTTGCTACCTGGGAGGGGTTTGGAGCTGCCAAGCTATAATTCAGAGGAGTAGATACTAAGCAAAGAACAGAGAGGAAGGGAAGCTGAGTGCAAACATCTCATATGACTTCAGAAAAGACAAAGATACACCTAAACGTCCTACAGGTGGCATCAAGGAGGAGGGCAGTGTCCGCGTCTCTTTTAAGCCTGTGCTCCTGGCCCGGCTCCTCCGCAGTCTTCCTTTTGTCTCTTTCATGCAAACCAGTAGGTCACCATCCCCCTCCTTCCCCCTGCTCCAGTTACAACACAGCATCTCCTAGGGAGCAACAGCCACCTGGATTATGGTCTCTGTGTCTGGTCACCTCATCATCTCATCATCTTTTTAATAATCTCATTGGAAAACACATGTCTCTTAATTTCTCCCTCCTCCAGCACTTTCTTCTCTGTCTTTCTCTGTCGAAGATATTATTATTATTATTATCATTACCTTACAGAGCCCTGGGGGATAGATAGCATGAAAAACACACACTGTAAAGTAAACACATAGGGCTGTGTCTCTGAATTATCCAGATCTGGTCCAGCTGTGCCACTTCACAAGCCCAGCTGTTTACTTGTGCACAGCCCAACAGCTTCGTGATGTGGGGACAGGCTTAAAAGCTACCCTGTTACTGGTCAGGAGCTTCCAGAGCACGGTGAACCTGAGCTCACTGTGATGGATCAAGTGCAGTCCTGGTAGATCACCCCAACCTAGTCCCCTGGCGAGCCAAGCAGGCGCACCCACCAGCCCGAGGCGGAAGCAGATATTAATTCCAGGCCACCAGGAGCTGCCTGACATCAGTCCCCCCATGGTGTTTCATAAGCTCCGACAGCTCCTCGCCATTGTTTTAGGGAGAGCGGGGCTCCTCTAGCTTCCCCACCCCATTGCTTCCCTGGAATTGAACACTCTCTCCCCATTTGGAATCTCGTCCCAGATGAAGGAGGGACATGACTGCACCCATCGATAAAGGTCAAGTTTGGCCTGAAAGAAAGGGTGCTCAGTCCGCCTTCCACAAGAGCCCTTTGCGGTTCCTTGTAATTAGCTTGTTTTGTGTTCCGCCCAGGTGGGGCGAGCCCAGGATCACTCTGTCAACAGCTCTATGTATAGCAGAAGGCAGGGCGGGGGGGCCCAGCCTTCCCGGGCCTCTGCCTGCAGGGCGCTCGCTGACCCCAGGCTCAGCTGTGGGAATCAATCACCTCCTTCCAGAACTCATCATTCAGCAGCTGCAGGGCCGCAGCTATTTTTATCGCCCCAGGAAGCCGGTGGCCAAGGACATGCCGGGCTACCTTCGCGGGAGGTGTTGCCGTAGAAATGAGCTGCGGTTGTCAGGGCAGCTGAGCCTCTGCCTCAAGGTTAAATCCAAAGTGCCTGGCCTGGACCAGGAGAGCACTCGACCTCCCTCTGCTCTGCAAAGGGGAAACGCCCAGAGGCTTAGCTGGGGAAGCGGAGGCCTAAGGAGGCGGGAGCCCAAGGACGCTGTGGAAGGACGTGGGGTGCGTGGGAGTGAAAAGCCGAGTGCACATGAGTCTGCACTGGCCTGACTTCTCGCGCCCTAATAGACATCAGAAATCATAACACGCTGGGCAGCTGGCCTCAGTCACCTGCACATCCCGCCAAGGAATGCCCATCCTGCTGTGTCCCCATCAACAACCAACACTGCAGGGTGCCTTCCATGGGCCCGGCCCTGGGCTGGGCCTGGGGATCCAGAGTCTAGAGAGACCAAATTAAACAGAGCATCAACAAACCCACGAGGACCCCTTGCTCCCCAGCCTGCCCATCACCCCAGTTCCTTTGCCTGGCCTGAGTTTATAACCACCTTCCTGTTTGGTTCCCAGGGGAGCAACCTGTGGGGTTGTAAGAGCAGGTGACGCAAAGCATTTATATTTGTGAAGGTCCATCCGATACCCTACACAAGTTTCTTCAGCACAATTCTCTGAGGTCAGCCAGTATTTTTAGTCTGTTTAAAAATAGTCTGGACAGCCCGAGCCTCGGCCGCTGGTGCACATGCGCGCTTTGCTCCCAAAGCGGGAAAGCAGAACTCGCCGGACGCGTCCCGCCAGGGCGAGGGCGGGAGGAGCCGCGGATTCCGTGGCCTCTCGCATCTCCGGAAAGGAAGGAAGGGCTCTAAGGCTCAGCAAGTGCTCCTGAGGCCTTAGGGAGAGGGAAGGCGGACCATGAAACAGCCCACTGGAGGGAAGAGAGGGAGTGGCAGCTGAGGCCCTTGATCCCGTCCAAGATCCAAGGAGGGAGAAAGAAATGAGTTTGGTGGGTCCAGAGACCACCCAGTTCCCTACTGAGCTGGGGAGAAGGCTGGTGTGCCCAAGGCCACCAGGTCTGTGAAGACCAGCTGGGAGGAGGGGCCGAGGGCAGCATTTCCAAGGTGGAACGGAGCTGCCCCAGGGAATGCGACATCTCCCGAGCAAGAGGCAGGGGGTGAGGACCTGCTTGGATTACAGGAGCCAGTGGGCATCCTTGCCTGGGTAGGGCAGCAGGACCAGCGGTCCTGAGAGGTTTGTGGACTGACCCACCCCAAGGCCCTGGAGTCCAGCCAGGCCAAGAACTCCCTCGGTGCCCCAGGCTCCCTGTGGCTGTGACTGATCAGACACTTTACTGCCCTGAAATAGTCTCTTCCACATCCAAGGCCAAATTAGCAGATCATTTAAAGAATAAAGTCACTAGACACTCGCACTTACAGCTGGGGAGTGTGTAAATTGACATAACTCTCTGAAGGACAATTTGGCAATTAGTGTTGGTCCTTAAAAATAGTCACACCCCTTGAGCTAATCATTTCTGCTTTATACATTGTCCCCAAAGCAAAGAATGCCCAACAACAGTGAACAGTGAAATAAATAACAAATACTGGGTGAAATAATGAAATACTGGGTGGTTCCTTATTTAATGATATGGGGAAGTGCTAAAAATGTAATGCTCAATTAAAAGGGGCAGAATAGAAGGCAGGAGGGGGTGGGAGCGGGAAGGAGGGTGTCAGTGGCGAGAAAGGGGGACATCTGTAATACTTTCAACAATAAAAAAATAAAAATAAAAAGGGCAGAATAAAGACTGTTTATAGAGTATGATCCCAAGATTTTTATTATTGTAACAGAAGAAAGTCTTTGTTTAAAAAAATTTGTTCATATAAAAAGTCCTTCATCCGTCATTTGTATTAAAAGGGAGAATTTGAGGGTTGGGTTTGACAGGCGCAAAGCAACAGGAAATTTGGGGGCCACGGTGCGGAGGAGAGGGCACAGAACCAAAGGAGGAGCAAGGAGCCGGGTGGTGTGAGCCTGAGACCTGCCAGGGCGAGGCTGTCAGAGAAATCCCTCGTGGGGAGCGGCCCACGGGCACCCAGACGCCTGGTGTTCCATCTGAAGGTGCCACTGTGGCCGCAAGTTGAATCCTAATTCCGTCCCACCTGAACTTCTCAATCAAGTCCACTCCGTCAATACACACTTTGTGTGAGTGGACACTGGGGATGGAAATCCAGAGAAAGACTTATCCATCCAAGTTCATGAGATGCAGAACACAGTTAAAATGGCTGTAGACACAGACGCGGGGAGGCAGAGGCGATCCTGAGGATGTAAGACCCCCTGGAGCTTCCAGAAACATGGGGAGGACTTTGGACTTCTGGAGAGTATGCAGCGTGTCCGAGCCTCTCTGGGACTGCAGGAGCCGGCCGCATCCTGGCTGATGTCTGATTTCCGTGTACATGTCTGTACACGTATCTGCAGGTAGGACTAAAGAAGCACTATCAGGATTTCAACGGTGGTTACTACTTTTGGGTGGTAGGATTATGATACTTGTTTTTATTTTCAAATGGCTTAGAATTTTACAACTTTTATAATAATATATTTTATAATTTTTTTAAAAAACAATAAAAGTACATATAAACCGCTGCCATTCCATGTGGCTTATGAGTGTCTGTGTGTCTGTGGGTGCTCTGCCTCTGGGATGATAAGAAGCCTGGGGGACCCAGATCCCACCAGGGACGCTGACGCTGTGTGTAACCTGCGCGGCCCTGCAGGCAGGGGCCCTGCCCACTCACTAACACACCAGAGACCCACGCCAGAGCTCTGGAACTTGCTGGAAACGGTCCATCCTCGTCTGCAGCCCAGAGCGTTCTGCAGCTCACGTTATCGGACCTGTGAGAGGGACCTATTCCCTGCAGAGAGGCACAGTTCCAGTTGTTGGAAGGATATACTCAACCACTGTCTCCTCATTTACCTTCCTTTGCTCTCTGTTTGTTGTATCTCCTTAAAGCTGTAAGTAAAATATCATCCCATGCTGATTTTTGTCTTTTCAGTATCTTCCCCTTCTTATAACAGAGCGGAAGCCTACGCTGCCGAACAGTTCTCTTCCCTCTGTTCTTCCACTAAAGGGAAATTCTGCACATGGTGCACAGAGACGAAGAAAGAACCAAGCCATGTGCCCATTGCACCTTTGGTGGACGAGGCAAATATTTCTGTCCGAGGTAGTAATACACATTGATACTGTCATCCTGAGAATTCTTCTACCCTTGCCTATGTGGAGACCGGAAACTGCTCAGCCATGAATTCTCAAACCATTTTGAGGAAAAAGAAGCTGAAAAAAATTACTTGCAGCATTCTTTCTCTGGATGGTGCCCTCAAATGTTTTAACTGTGGCCAATTAGGCAGAAGTCCTCACAGCCCATGTCCTGTCTTTCCAGAAGAAAAAGAAAATAAAACTCAGTAATAAAAGAAAAAACTTAGAGGAACTCAAATTTCTTCTTCACTTGATAGAAACATACACATATGTACACGGTTTTATACTCAATTATTTCTGTTACCTATAATACCTATTTCTCGTTACGTGTACATATTTTATAATATATAAATATTTTTACATTGCAATCTATTTTATAATATGAAAAATGCTTTCTTCAAAAGTTTGGTAGTGCTTAACAATTCTTAGTGGGCTTCAGGTAATTAACCTTTGGGGGTTCACAGCAATAAAAGTTGGTAGAATTGGGCATTATTTCCAAGAAAGAAATGAGCATTTTGGATTCCATAATCCCCTGTGGGGCCGCCCACGGGTCCTGGACGATAACTCACGTGGTCTTTTCCTGGAAGACACAACACAGGCACTTCACGCACAGACCCTGCCGCTGGGAAGTGACGCCCAGCACAGCGGGGCTCACGCGGGCAGGTCCTCCGGGACACCCTCTGCTTCCACACTCTCGGGCTTCTGCCCAGCCCAGGATCTTGGGGCAGTGGGGAGACCTGGGCAGCGAGAAGAGTTTGCCTGTTTCGTCCCCAGATGCCCAAGAGCTCCTCCTGGAGTACTCTGGTGACGACCTTGAGTGCTGAGTCAGGAGAACAGACGGAAACTGAGGAGTGGGGTCTAGAGAAGACCAAGCCATGTTCGCTAAAAGGCCTGAGAGAGAGAGATGAGGTGAATGAAGGCAACAGCTGCTCAGACGCCTCGCACCACGACAAAGACTGGTGTCAGGGAGTGACCAGCCATCTGGCACCAAGTAGTTGAGATTGGTCCTCGCAGTCCAGGGACACACCGAGGACAGCAAACCACACAGCAAAGGTGCTTCTGTGCCCGAGGGCCTGGCAAACTTCTGCTTCCTTCCTTTGATTTTCCGCCTGGAGTTCCATTTGGATGGAGGTTTCTCTGGATTCAGTGGAACCTCAGGCCTCTAAGGAAAGTTTCGGGGAGGTTCCCTAGCCCTTGTTAACACCAAACTAAACCCCAGCGGAGAGGAACCCCTTGCTTTCAGACTTCCCTAAAACTCAGGGCTATTTAAAAACACCAGATTCTATCACAACAGCACTGACCCTCTCCCTGCTTCCGCGGGTGAGAACGCTGAGGCCCGAGAGTGGAGGAAGGAGTTTGGGGTGCACAGGAAGGCGAGGCAGAGGCAGGCCTGCTCCGCTCCCGTTCCGGAGACAGAACCCACTCTCCTGCGGGGGACGCCCCAGCCGGGCCATCACGCTCAGTCCCTGGGTGTCCCCGGGGCTGTGAAAAGGAGGGCAGCAGAGGCAGATATGGGGGGGCCGCAGGAAGCAGTGGGGTTGGCAAGGTCATGAGCCACCGTAAAGGAGTGTGTTCAACCAGCAAGTGAATGACAGGCACCCGCTGTGGCCCTGCCCCCGTGCCAAATGCTGGGGGCACCTAGGAACCAGAGGAGGTGGGCCCTTGGCCAGGTAAGTGAGGGCAGAGGGCAGATAAAGGGGTGGTCACTGTGGGGCTGAGCAGGGGGATCTTAGTATTCAACTTGGGGCGGGTGCCGCTTGGTGAGGACACGAGGACCAGGCTGACGCCCGGCAGGCTGTGGCCAGTGCGGGTCACAGACAACACACTGCTGTTCACCTGGACAATTTACACAGTGTGGCCTTGCCTCCAGACAGAGGCACAGATTTCTTTTCTTATTTTTTTTTTTTTTTTGCTGCTGTTGTTCAGATAGAGCGGGAGGGAGAGAGAGAGAGAAGCATCAACGTGAAAGGGACACATCGAGTGGCTGCCACCCGCACGACCAACCAGGGCCGGGGACAAACTGCAACCGAGGTACATGCCCTTAGCGGGAACCGAACCCGGGTCTCTCTGGACCGCAGGCCAACGCTCTAACCACTGAGCCAAACCGGCCAGGGCCAGATTTCTTTTCTTGAGTAAAAAAGAAATAGCCTGTAGATAGTCTTCCAGGGCTGGTTTTATCTGGAGTACAAATGGATAAATATCGGAACATTTTTAAGTTAGCAAATTTAAATAACAAAACACAATGAGCCTCTGATGCAACTTGACACCCAAGGTCATGAAGCTTCTCAAAGGTCTGCGTCTCTGTCCCCAGAACACTCGGGCCCCGCCCTCCTGCGCGTCTCTGGGTTCTCTCTGCTGCACACTCACAGGGCCCGTCACACTTCCTCCAGGGGCCCACGTGGCTCCTCAGGAGGGGCCCTGGCACAGAACGTGGCACTTCCTGAGTTGGATGTCATTCTGGCTTTTGTTGCCTTTCCTTGCAGCTAAATATCTGTCTGTGAAATTAAGTGATTTGGGGGACGCTCTCCCACTTTCTGTGTTCCACAAGGAGTGGGCACTGTCCCGTGCTCTGGAAACCTCTGTGAACTTGGTCTCGTCTTGACCGCAGACAAGTGGAAAGGCCCAGATGGAACTAAGGCCGACGGAAAGGGTTTGGCCAAGTCCCAAAGCAAATACAACGATTCGACCCCAAGGAGGCAGACAGTCCTGATTCCGGGCACACGAGGTGAACGCCGAATGGAAATCCAACTGCTGCAGAGAGTGATTACTCAGATGGAGCAAATGTGCTGTGAAATCAGCCCTTGGAAAATCATCTGGAGTTCATCTTAGCGAAATCCAAAAACAATAACGACTCCCCGGCTGCTCCGGAGGGAGCCTCAGACGCTCCCCTTGTCAGAAGCCCGGAAAGCCGCGGCGGGAGTGAGGCCCTGGGTCTCGACTCTGCGCCTGTTTATTTACAAGCCTGCTTTTCTTTCCCACCTCAGTTCATCCCTCGGCTTTGCTCCCAGGGGCACAGGGCATCCATCACGCCTCTCTCCGGCCGCAGACACAGATGATGAGAAAGAGGCAGTTAGCTCTGTGCCTGCCTCTCCGGCCGGGCCCGGGCAGAGTCCCTGCTCCCGCGTGGAGGTGGGTACCCCTGAGACTTTCCTCTGGGGTATGTCAGAGGAGAGGGGCCTCAGAGGGAGAGGCTGAGATTTCCTAGAAAATAGAAGGGCCTTTTGGATGGGCTCTGCCTGTCACCGTGCATATTCTTAAATGTCGGAGAAGCCCCTCTGGTCCCTGGTGCCTGATCACTGGGGCCTGTTTCATTCTGGCAAGTGGCCTGAGCTCTTCTACATTCCGGAGGCACAGGAACGAGCCCAGGGAAGTCCTCGTCCCTACCGACCAGGAGAGCCAGGAGGCTGTGGGTGTGGTGTGCACAGCGTCATTACTGGGATGGCTCCGACCGACGAGGTTGGGGCGCTGAGGAATCTGGGGATTCGTGGCCTTGCCGTGGGCAGGTTTTTGGTATCACAAAAGACAGCGTGAAGTCGGAGACTTTCCTGAGGACTGTTGGCTCCCGTCCCCAAAACTCAGATCTCCCCGGCACCCTCCCACTCGGGCCTGTGATCTCACTTGGAAAATGCAGATAGTCGGGCTGAAGCAAAGAAGTTGGAGGGATTCATGGGAAGAAATGGGAGAATGTTTGTAAGCTGCTTAGCAGATGAAAGTGACAACACATCAGGTTTTCCAAGCTGGTTTCCAAAGCCTCCTGTTAATGGGTCTTCCAGAAAGCCCATCTCTTAACAACCTGAAAGAGGTTTTTCTGCCACAACACACACGATGACGACATTCACACAGTCCCGTGGGCCAGCCCCTCTTAGGCCCAATCCCCAGCCTACGATTGCCCTCCGCCATTCCTCTCCCACCCACTCCCAAATCGGGATAAAAGTGAGGGGAGGGGGCTTTAGTATGGGGGACTCTAGAAGCCATTCAATTTTTTTTTTTTAATCCTCATCTGAGGACACTTGTTCAGATGGGGGGGGAGGGAGGGAGAAAGAGAGAGAGAGAGAGATCAACACGAAAGGGACACTAGAGTGGCTGCCACCCACACGACCCAACCAGGGCCGGGGACAAACCGCAACCGAGGTACGTGCCCCCAGCAGGAACCAAACCTGGGTCTCTCTGGACCGCAGGCCGATGCTCTAACCGCTGAGCCAAACCAGCCAGGGCCCATTCTAGTTTTTAAAAAATGAGTGAGCAAGTTATTCACACGGTCTGATACTGTACTGGACGGGACGGACGGCTGTCGTCCGCTGCAGGCAGCTGGGGCCGCATGGGAGGAGAGCGGAGCTGCATCAAGCTTCTCAAGGCTTGTGTTTGACCCCTGGGCAGCAGGCCTGGCTTCCCTGGTCTCAGGGTCTGGTGTGAGGGCCTGGCCCTCATTCCAAGCAGCGTCCCCAGCTCTCAGAAGCGGGAGCCCAGGGCTGGTGCCACCCACAACAGGAGCATTTTAGCTTGTTGCACCCCGTGGTTGTAGACTGAGTATGTCCATGTCTGGCAGGGGTTGGGGTACGTAAAGCATAATTACATGGGCAATGAGCGAGCTGATGATCTCATGACCCCAAAAAAGGCATGAGACCTGGTTCCTGGGCCACTACAGAAAGTAGACAAGGCTGAGGAAGGCAGGCTGGCAACGAGGGCCTTCGGACTTAGAGAGCAAGCAGAGAGGACCAGAGCCTGTGAGAAGAACCCCCAGGAGCTGTGGTGGCAGGATTCTCTCAGCCTCTACGATCTGCTGCCTTCGTCCTGCACCTTGGGCCTCCAGCATGCGGGCAACTTCTTTCCCTGTCCTTTGGCCTCGAACAGAGAACGCAGCCGAAAGCCTGTATTTCAGGGCAGCAACCCAACTAGCGGCAGCCACACTGCACACCACCAGGCCGCTTCTCACACCACAGCCAGAGGTTCTTGGATGAACTGTCAGTTGGGAGGCAGCTGCCCACACCCTCGAAGGTCGCTGTGGCCTAAGGCAGGCAGAGTTCTTGCAGGCTAATTGGGTATTTAGATGCGATTGAAACCAAAATGGACATTCCACAGAAAGTCTAAACATGTATCCCTCTCTTTGTAACACCCCCAAGCCGTCTGAGCAGAAGCCACGGCATGTGTCTACCAAATAAAAACCTGGGCCTACAGGCATTCATAATAACTTACACACTGGCCGCTCCTTTAAGTCCCGTGTCCCCTCAGCAATCCAAAGGCTTGGCTTGGCTAATTTGCAGCATCGGGGTCCTGGCCTCGTCACTTATTGACCTTGGGTAGGGGACATTAATGTTCTAATCTGCTTCATCCCCAACCATTCTGCAGACATCTGTCTTCAACACAACAGACACACGCCAGCCTGCTCTCCTCCGGGTGCAGACAGATGAGACCCGAACACAGGAACGGCAGCTCCAGCCCAGCAAGGAGTTTTGTCCATTGTCTCCCAGACTTCAGCAGAGTGCTGGGCACACAATAGGTGCTCAACAAATGAATGTGTTCACAGCCTTGGAGGAGCACCGGCGCCCCCGGCGGGACGGCCAGAATGCCAGTGTGCGAGCTGGCGACGGCGCGGAGTGCCCGCCGGTACAGCGCTGTGAGGATGGATGGGCTCACTCGCTGCTCGTGGGCACGCCCTGGGGCCTGGCTGGCCCTGACCGTCCTGTGGTGGTTCACTCGCCCTGCTGGAGCGAAGTGCTACCAGCTGGGGGGCTAGGCTCAAGGTCACGGTGTCGGCAGGCTCGCTTCCTTGCGGGCTCTGAAGGAAGGTTTCTCCCAGGCCTCTCTCTTTGGCTTGTAGATGGCCGTCTTCTCCCTGTGTCTGTCCACATCGTCTTCCCTCTGTACGTGTCTCTGTGTCCAAATTTCTCCTTTTGTAAGGATGCCAGTTATATTGGACTAGGGCCTACCTGAGGACGACTTTGACAAAGATCCTAGCTCCACTTAAGGTCCCACTCTGAGGCACTGAGGGTTAGAACTTCGGCACATGGATTTTGGGGTGGATGCAATCCAACCCGTAAGTAAGGGTGTCATGAATATTATTCATGTTACTAATGATGACAGTAGAAGCAATAAGGAAAAAGTAGAAACAAACAAACAAAAAAACAAAACCATTGAAAATAAAGTTAAAACATTTGCCTCATCAGCTCGAAATCTTTCAGTAGCTCCATGTGACCCAACAGATGAAGCCCAGGTTCCCGGGCCTGGCAGTCAGAAACCCCATGACGCGTCTTCGCCGGTTTCCAGCCTCCCCGCCTCATCTGAGCAAAGTCTCCCAACCTTCACTCATCTCCCCCGCAGCTCTGCTGGGCCGAGCTCCCCTGGAAAGCCCTTCTGTCTCTTCTTTCTTTACCCAACTTCCGCTCACCCCCAGAAGCCCAGCTCCAGGCTCTGCCCCTTCGGAAGGCATGGTCTGCGCTGGCTTCCCCGCGGACCGAGCACACTCCGGGAACCAGGAGCACGGAGGGACCATTCCCGTTTCTGGAAGCAGGAAGCCACACCATCCTGCAGCCGCTACAGGAGCTGTGGCTTTCGAGGACCCAGCCAAACCAGAATTGCAGCAAGACAGGGAGGAAGCAGAGGGAACACATCAGGCCTCACTCTCCTCCTGCCTCCATCTTCAGCCTGTGGCTCCATTGGCAAGCCTGCTGGGAGCTGGCGCAAGGGGCCAGTCGATGCGGTCTAAAGCGGTCTGTCCCAGGGCACCCCAGGAGAGAGAGGGGCTCTGGGGTGCATAGTGAGCAGACAGAAGCATCCGCGCACACACTGGCCTTGTCTGCTATGCCCTCCTCCAAGCCCACCCTGCATTATCTATCCGGACCTCTGATGTGACCTGTAGCCAAACAGAGCCACCCTGGTTGGGGACCTCACTTTCTAAGTGTATGGCTGTCGCGAGGGTTTACCCAAAGCAAAGAGCATGTCGGAGGCTTCCTCTGTGCCCTCCCTCTCCCCATACCCCAAACTCCCCTAACCTCCCCCCTGCCATCCTCGCCCTCCCCCAGCCCTAGCCCTGAGCACAGAGCTGGGCCTGTAGTACGTGCTCAGTAAATCAGTGTTGGATACAAGCTGGGGTTTTGGAGATGAAGCGTGGGTGGGATCGTACAAATGCATATTGAAAAATCACCGGCTCTGGAAGAACAATTGTCAGGCCCATTTCCTGTTGCAGACGGAGCCAGGAGACGCTCAGGGCTTGGCAATCTGACAGCTGCGGAGCAGCCAGGGAATTTAGCAGGAGACAGAGAAAATGAGCCCTGCGGGTCTGGCCCAGCCCCATCAAAAGCAGACTCAGGGCAGAGTCTCTTCCCAGATTGGGGGCCATTGTGGGGTGGGGGCTGGCTCTGTTTGCTCAGGTCTGCTGTGAGCCAGAGTGTGGGGGAGTCAGGGAGGAGGCAGCATGTTTTTTTGGAAGCCGGCAGCTCAGCCTGAGGTCAGACAGAGCTTAAGGGCATAGAACTTGTCACCTGAGTGAGAGCCCTGACCTCAGGTGTGGCACTTGCCATGCCCCAGGCCCTCCTCTGGTGGACACTCTCTGCCCTGGACGAGGCTGGTTTGGGTCCAGGGGTAGCTCCTGGACGGACCAGCAGAGGACACCTGCCTCGATGACAGCCTTCCACAGGCTAGTCGTTGATATGTGATGGTCACTGTGGTTCCCACCCTGACACCCTGACACCCAGAGGGCCTTCCTGGTCATTTCATTTCCCTTTCCAGAAAGGGACACGTGACTCAGTTCTAGCAACAAAATGTATAAAGGAGTCCGCTGGGGGACTTCCAGGAAAAGAGAACAGGACAAGGGCCATCTCTCCCGTGTCTCTGATGCTGTGTCAGTGTGATCCTACGACCTGGCTGCCATCTTGCCACCAGCAGTAGCGACGCACAGGCCCACAGGGCACAGGAAGAGGAGCCTCGTGCTTTGAGGAGATCCCTGAGCCCCGGGAGCAGCCTGTCTTCATACCGCACTGTTCTAATCTCCGAGCCGAGCGAGGTGACGACGACCCTTGTTATTAAGTCAGCTTCAGGGGGGTTCCTGCTACCTGGACCAAGAGCACCCTGTCTGCTAGAACCTGAGGGGTCAGCGGAGCCGGCGCTCGCTCCCTCCGGGACGGGGAGCCCGCCAGTAGTCAGGAGAGGAATTTAACTGTTACACAAACATTTCTTTTAATAGTTAACGTGTTGTTTTTAACATCGGTAGATTTGAACATTTTAAGTAGATTCTCAACACACACAGTATTTCCTTAAATAAGTTTGTTTGTGTAAAAATGGGATTTTATTTTATTTTATTATCCTCACCCGAGGACACTTTTCCATATTTGGTTCAGATACAGTGGGAGGGAGGGAGAGAGAGAGAAACATCGACGTGAAAGGGACACATCGAGTGGCTGCCACCCGCACGACCCAACCAGGGCCGGGGACAAACTGCAACCGAGGTACATGCCCTTAGCGGGAACCGAACCCAGGTCTCTCTGGACTGCAGGCTGACACTCTAACCGCTGAGCCAAACTGGCCAGGGCTAAAAATGTGATTTTAAAGGAGAACATTCGGTAAGAGTACGAGAGGCACAGAGTGAAATATGGTATCAGGACGTGACTCTGAAATGTGGGCAAACTGAGGAATTGAGCAGAAAGGATGGAGAGGAGGAGGGAGCAGAATCACCAAGAGCGAGAGACCTTCAACTCAACAGCCACAAACTAGGTACCTTCATGGGCAGCCCCGGGCCAGGAACTGGGGCTGCAGCAAAGAACCAGACACTCGTCTGCCTGCTGTCCGGGTGCCCCCTGTCTGGTGTGGAGGTGGCTGGCAACCAGATAACTACAACGTATTATTTCACGACAGTGCTGGTCAACTCTACATGGAGGACAAAGGGGTTTCAGAGTATGTGTCAGAAAGACCGGGCTTCATCCGGAGGAATGGAAAGGCCACAAGACTGAAGAAGGACAAACTCTCTGGAGTGCCACCCACATTGACCCAGCTCAGCTTTGGACCATGAGTGTCCTTGAAATAAACATGTTCTAGGAGGTTGTTATGGGCTGAACTGTGTACCCTCAGAAATCTGTACGTTCAAGCCCTACCCACCCCCCCCCACCCCCAGTGGCTGGGAATGTGACAGTATTTGGAGTTAGGGTCTTAAGAGATAACTGAAATGAGGGCATCGGGTAGGGCCTAGTCCAGTGTGACCGATGGAGCGACTTGGGCCCGGGACCTGCCCTGAGAGGAGACTGAAGACACAGAGCAGACAGCCGTCTATACGCCAAGGAGAGAGGCCTGGAACCACGCTTCCCTCAAGGCCTCGGAGGAAGCACAGCTGCGGAGACCTTGACTTTGGACTTCCAGACCCCAGCACTGAGACGTCAGTTCTGTGTTGACGCCTGCTCGGTGGTGACTGTCCCAGCAGCTCCAGTCAGCTCCAGAGGCCTGAGCCAGTTTCTGTCCTTTACAACCAAAGGGCCCAGCTGGCCCTAGGGGAGAGAGGATCCCGGTCCGGCCTGGGGACTTCACAGAGCAGCCCCCCTGGTGCTCCGGGGGCCTTCTGGCCCTCCACCCCCAGCCCCCAGATGGGACATCTGCCACAGACATCCGTCTTCCCTCCTGGGGAGTGAGCGGGTGAGGAGAACCCCAGCCCAGCCGGGTTACGGGCTCCCTCACGTCCTAACCTTGGATCAGTTGTAACAGTCCTGCAGGGACCGTGGGGTTTACTGCCAGGAAGAGAAACCCCGGGAAGCCAGCCTTTCTGCTGCTGGGGGCAGGGGGGCAGGGGGGCAGGGGGGTGGAGTGAGATTCTCCAGCCGTGACTCATGCAAGGCTTCATGGGGAAGGGAGGGAAGAGGGTCGTAGTGACCATACTGGAAAGCAGTTACGGCCCTTCTCATGGCAGCATTACACGGCATTCAAACTGCAGATCTGAGCCTATCTGTGACTGCAGCTGCCATGATCTAACGCACGGGCCAACTGGCCAGGGTGAGCTCAGCGCCCTGCCTTGGGCTGGGCACAAGTCGGTGCACGGGCCTGCATCCAAGGCAGGGAGACTTTGAGCTTCTACAGAAAAGGCTCTCACCCATCCGCTCCCTTCCTGTGCCTCAGCTCCCTTGAAACCTCATGGGTGTCTGCCCCTTGGGTGGTACACCATCAGGGCTGGCCCAGGCCAGCAGGGGAAGGGCAGGGGCCTCGGTTGGCCAGACTTCAGAGTCCCAGAATGAAACTCACTGTTGTCCTGGTAAGGAGAAACCCCCCAGGCTGCTGAGAACGTGTAGAATTTGTAGCCAGGCCTAGAGCTGCTAGTTTTTCCATTTCCCCGTGTTTCTGGACCTGAGTAACACCCCCGGCAGCAGAAAGACTTGGACAGACAGCGCTGCGGAAATCCCAGAGAAGTGGGGGGCCCAGCAGGGAGAAAAACAAGCTCTTTCATAGAGGACGGGAGATTGACAGGTGCTAAGTTGGGGGTGTGAGGCTCAGCCCGGGCTGTGCCACACACCAAGGCTCAGAAGCTCAGAGAACCTCTCCCCACCAGCAGCCAGTGCTGCCCGGCTGGGCAGTCAGCAGTTTCGGGCCTGCTGATCGACATCAGTGCTTCCGCCCATCTGCTAGCATTTATGGAGCGCCGAGTGTTTACCAAGTGCAGTACTCACGGCAGAGAACTTGACAAACAGGAGATTATTCCACGGTGCCCCGTCTTTGAACTTGGTCTAGATGAGCGGAGGCATCCTGCGTCCTCCTGCTCCTGCTTCATGGAAGAAAGCAGGGTGGCCACAGAAAAGGGAGTTGTGTTGTCCCTTTGCTCTCGCTGTCCCCGGGTCCACGCAAGCCCTCTCTGCTGTGTGCCAACCTGGCTTCCGAGTCAACCAGCATTTGCTGTGTGCCCTGCTGAGCACAGACAAAGCGGTTCAGGCTGGGGTACACGCCTACGAGGAGAAATGTACCTGTGAGCTGTCACTAACAGCACAGGCATTGTGGGTGAGGGCCCTGAGCCTTTGAGAGCAAAGGGAATCCTTTTGCTCGACCACCTCCTTGAGGCACCCTCAGACAACCCTGTCCTTTCCCCTCCACGATGCCAGAAGGAGAAAACGTTTTTAGAAGAGAGCACAACTAAAATGACCAAGTTCTCCAGCACCCACTCCCCCTCCCCCTGGCCCAGATGGAGAAGAAAATGCTGAACAGTCACAAAAGAGCTAGCTGGCTTTCCCACCCTAAAAATTCTCGGCAACAATGAAGAACGATTTAAGGCCCTGTGCAGTCATCCTTTCCAGTCTTCACAGTACTTCTGTCCAATGATGGTATCTCCCCATTTTATTGATTTGAAAATACAGACACCATGAAAAGGTGAAGTCACGGCCAAGGGCACGGGCTGGAGGCAGGATTTAACAGGAGAGGCTGATGACAAAGGTTTCCTCCCAGCCTGCCTCGGAGCTGTTCACTGTTTCCACAGTGATCACAACGAAGTCACGGTCAAGGATAATACACTTGGAGTGCATCTGAAAGGGAGTCAGGCGGCTGTGGATAAATACCCACGTATGTTTCTCCTGAGCAAGATCCAGTCAATCGTATGGAGTCGCAGTTCTACCTGGAATCCGCTTTTCATTCGAGAGACGCTAGCGGCGGCCGCCCTTCTCCGGGTAACCCGGGCAAGAAGAGGGAGGCGGCCACGCTGTCTCCTTGAGTCCTGCCGTGCGGTGGCCATTTGTTCCAGGAACCACACCGCACAGCATGACCAAAACTAGAAGCACAGGTTTTGTATATTTCGTTCCCGCTGTGACCCAGCTGCAGTGGGCTGGGATGCCTGCTGTGATTGCTCAGACTGTATTGACACTTGATGTGCCCCAAGTTGGCTTGAAATGCCAGGTGCCTCAAAGGTGAGCCACCTTCAGAAGGGCACTGGTACGTCAAAGTCTGACATCGTAAGCATGCTAACCTCCCTCGAGGTAGCCCAAGTTTCTCAACGGCGACGGGCACTTCGAATGAGTGTGTTCTTCTAGGCTTGGGCCATGGGCAAGCATGGGTTTTGACTTAATGTTCTGAAACAGTGAGGATGACTGACTAAGGAGATTTGATATGGCCTAACCAACAACAGGTCCATTTAGGTTCATTCCTGACCCTGATGGTTTGGACAGTTGATCCTAGCAACCAAGGCTCAGTTCCCATAACAGTCGTGCGCTGGAGGCCGATGAAGTGAGTGACGGAGGCATGTCTGCAGAGAGCCAGGGGAAATGGAAGGCAGCGCAGAAACCCGATATTCCCAGGTCTGTTCCCACTCAGCCCCTGCTGCCATCTGACTTCTCACAGGTAAGTATCCCTCTCTTCTAGTTAACACAGGGCTTCCCAAATGACCACCACCAGTCAGCAGCAAGACAAAGGTAGATTCTCATCAGCCAATTCTTTGCCATGTAAAAGAATATACTTTATTCTAAAATTTGACCCTTTTCATGATTTCCTGTAAAAATGTGCTTTTAAGAAGTATCGGTGATGTTAGGTGGGAACTGGTTTTGTCTTGAATGTTTTCACATAGCAAGATCACGAGTCAGCACTTCGTCAGGGGTTGCCAAATTTCGGAAATTTTACTGGCCTAGGAACCTCTGCATTAAAACCTTTTCTCAGAAAGCTCGCTTGCTCGTGGAGGGCACGGTAAGCCAGGCCAGTCCCGCGGCAGTCAGCGTGCGGGTCCTTCTCCTCTGCAAGGTGGGGGCCCGAGTCAGTGCGCACAGGGACGGCGGTGGGGAAGGTGTCAGGCAAAGGCACATGGTGTTTACTTTAGAATTTTGCCAAAGCTCTTCCTGGGAGAGGGAGAGAGAGGGAGAGAGAGGGAGAGAGAGAGAGAGAGAGAGAGAGAAAGAGAGAGAGAGAGAGATCCCTCGAGGAGAGGGAAAACTGGGCAGATTGTCTGGAAGACAGGTTATATTATAGATAATTTACCACCCATCAAAAAAGATGGGTCATTGTCAGGGCATCACTTATCAGTGTTCTCTAGTTCTCCAAAGTCCTGAAAAAGGAGGAAATTTCCTCAGAATGAAACAGAAACGGGTCTGGTTAGTACTTGCTGTTTCCCAGCCTAGAAAGCTCCTCCCCCTTCTCCGGTTTTCAAGGCCCAGAAGAAACTTCTCCGACCGGTCCCAGGCCTCCCCAGGCAGGCCCACGCCCTCCCCTCTGGGCCCCCCCAGAACTGCATTCATACTTAGTACAGCCCCTCTCATTGGGTATGTTCAGAGGGTACTTCCTTCTGATTATGAAAACATAAAAGTTAAAATGTTGACCCTTTGAAATAATAACAAACTTATGCAAAGCTCGCTATGAGCCTTGCCCTCTTGTAAGCAGTTTCCAGATGTCAACCAAGTCCATCCCCTCAATAACCCAGGGGCTCAGCCACCCCAGGGGTCACCCTACTTTCATAGCCAGAGCCAGGTCCACTGATCCTTCCGCCTCTGGGGCTTGGCACAGTGCTGGCCACAGCCAGTGCTTAATAAAAGACCTTTGGGTTTCCAAGAAAGAGAACAGTTTGATTTGGATATTTCAGGTGTTGCCAAATTTAGGACCAGGGGGCTGGTGTAGATGATATTTGGAAGCTTTCACCAGCTGTTTAATTGTGGAAACTCATAAGTAACTTGCACACTCTATAGTCTCATTGAGAGTATAAATGTATCAGTACACTCATAATTTGCCAATTTATTGATGACTGGCAGCTCTAGATGGGTACGTAATTCTATCTCCACCTTGGATGTTCTGAAGTTATGTGGGTGTGTACAAAATTAGTTATGTGTGTGTGTCCCAAAGGATTAGCAAATTAGTACATTATGCCTGTGTCAACACTTCTATTTTTAAACTACACTATTTACTTACTTAACTAACTTTTGGCTTTACTAACAGCTGTTAGCACAGCAAACTGGTATTTAATGAAGCAGGAAAAATAATAAACCATATTGACGTTATTCCCCCAAATCACTGCTTTTTAAAAACATCTCTTTGCTGGGAAGGCAAAATGGAGCTGGAGAAGATCCAGAGAAATGCAATAATATGGTCAAGAAAATGGAATTATATAGCCAAAAAAAAAGAGTCTCTTTTTCTTGGAAAGATGAGAGAAAATCTAATAAAAAGCTATAAAATTGTGAAAGGCACAAAGAAGATAAACATGGAGAATTGGTTCCAAATTCTATAATAACAGAATTACTTTTCCTTTCTACCTTGGAGATCAAGGTACACTGAGGCAGGTAAAAGAAAATAGTACAGGGTGGGGGGTAAGAGGGCCACGGAGTAGGTGAATCTTTCCCACACCTCCTCCCTAAACCAAACGAAATAAAACTAAACTGGGGAATATTCACCCTGAATTACCAACTGAAAACTAACTGAAGAGAAGATGTTTAAACAAGGGAGGGCAGAAACCACTTCGAGGCTGGTAGAAACGGCGGGTCATGAAAGGGGCTAGCCCAGCTCCCACAGGGGAAGGCCGAGGGTGAGGAGGGGTTTCTGGGCGGCCGGGGACTCCCCCTGGGAGGAGCGAGGCCTGGACCCCAGGCTGGCTCTCCAGCCGGGACTGCCAGAGCCGGGAAGAGCCGCCACACAGCGTCCAGTTGTGCCAGGCGGCAGGGCTTCTATCCGCCAGGGAGAGTCTGAGCCTCCCGGAGACAAAGCCACTTTTTCAAAAAGGGCTGATGCAAGGATTTTCATTTGCAGCAACTCACCCTAGGTTTCGGCAGGGAGAGGGTGGCACGGACTGGAGTCACCTGAGGAGAGTCTGAGGTGGCAGGACTTGGGGAGAGTCACTGGGGAGCTGCTGCCGAGATACCTGTGCTGGGTCGTCATCCCCCCAGCCCCCTATATTGCAGCAGCATTTCTTCTGAGAGGCGCAAGTCCCTCCCAGCAGCAGAAGCTGGGCTAAGACAACTACCACCCCCTCCAGGATACAACTCACCCCACCCTAAGGAATCCCACTTGCCCTAGCCTCTGGATTCCAGCTCACCCCACTGTGCATCTCAACCCCTGCTGAGGAGGCAGCAGTTTCAGGGAGCCTCTGTACTGGCTTTGCAGCGGGGCCATTCCCCACCACTTTCCCAGGAACCTGGTTGGCGCTTCCCTATCACAGGCGCAGATAGAAACTGCTGGCTTCTGGCAGACCCCACTGCCTGCCTCAGAGGGGCTCTGCCCTGCAGAGGTCAGGGAAATATTCCGGAGAGACTTGGATGTGTGGACCTGGGACTGGAAATACACCCACCATCTTCCCTGCAGTCTGAGCATTTGCTGACCAGCTCCAGGATCCCATCCTGCTAAAAAGCTGGCCTAGGCTCTCCTGTGGTGAGCCACGCCCAGTGGAGGCAGCCATAAGCTGTGGATCACTTGAAGCTTCGAACAGGTTGCTGAGAGCCAAATGTGTGCAACTTCCGACATTAGCACAAAAGTACCTCCTAAGAAGCCCGAAATGATCATACATAACAGCCTCAGACAACATACGAGCATGATCCAAAGGGAAATCCTAGCAGGCACTAAAATCTGCCAAGGTGAACTCCACTTGGTGCTTCTTTTTTTTTTTTTTTTTTAATCCTCATCCGAGGACATTTTTCTATTTTTTGTACAGACAGAGTGGGAGGGAGAGAGAGGAAGAGAGAGAGAGGGAAACATCGATGTGAAAGGGACACATCGAGTGGCTGCCACCCGCACGACCAACCAGGGCCGGGGACAAACTGCAACCGAGGTACATGCCCTTAGCGGGAACCGAACCCGGGCCTCTCCGGACCGCAGGCGGACACTCTAACCGCTGAGCCAAACCGGCCAGGGCGGTGCTTCTTTTTCCATTATTTTCTTTAATTTTTTTATTGCTTTGGTATTATTATGTTTTTATTTTCCTCTTGTTTCTTTCATATCTCTTATTTTTCTCTTTCCTTTTCTTACTCTATTTTACGTCTTATCTTTCCTTTCACTTTATCTTTCTCTTCTTTTTACCTTTTCTTACTTTTTCTTCTTTTTCTTTTTTCCTTTACATATTTTTCTCTTTTCTTTCTTATCATTTTCCTTTTTATAGTCTTTATTCTTATTTTTTTCTCTTTTCTTTCCTTTCGTATTCTTTTTTCTTCCCCTTCTTTCTTCTACTATTCTTCATATTTTATTTTATTTTTATTATTCTTGTTCTCTTTTCTCTGTCCTAATTCTCTTTTCTTTTGTGGTTGTTTTTG
Organism: Molossus molossus; assembly: GCF_014108415.1. Lineage (NCBI taxonomy): Eukaryota > Metazoa > Chordata > Mammalia > Chiroptera > Molossidae > Molossus > Molossus molossus. The sequence goes on along the minus strand of NW_023425344.1, from coordinate 215,682,303 downwards.
TTGCTGTTGTTGGATTCTTTTGTATGTTTTTGTTTTGTCCTGTCAGCACCTGTATAACAGCTTGTATGATGAGGGCAGGATTGAGCCTCCAGTCAGCAGCTTGAGAGGAGATCCCACCCATGAATGAGACAACAACAATCAAAACCCAGTTACAACGGGAGAGCCCAAAAACCCACAAAAGAGATGCCTAGAGTATCCAGCTCAGGAGTTCAAGGAGACTGCACCATTGGGCTCCATAGGACATACTACAAAAGGCCATCCCACAAAGACTGGGAGTCATAGCGGTTCTACCAAATACATAGAAACAAACACAAAGAGACAACTAAAATGTGGAGGCACAAAAATAACCCCCAAATGAAAGAAAAGGAGGAATTCCAGAAAAATTCTTATATGGGATGGAGGTAAGCTATTTATCAGACATACAGTTCTGGTCATGTGGATGCTCAAGGAAGGAACTACATCAACATGAAAAAGGACATAGAAACGATAAACAAGAGCCAGTCAGAAATGAAGAATACTGTATCTGACATCAAGAGTTCACTGAAAGGAATTAAAAGCAGGCTGGGCCCAGTTGGTGTGGCTCAGTGATTGAGTGTCAACCCATGCACCAAGAGGTGGCTGATTCAGTTCCCAGTCAGGGCACATGCCCAGGTTGTGAGCCCAATCCCTGGTGGGGAGCATGCAGGAGTCAGCCAATCAATGTTCTCTCTCATCAATGTTTCTATCTCTCTCTCTGTCTCCCTTCCTCTCACTCTAAAATCAATAAAGAAAAAAAATTTTTTTAATACATAAAAGCAGGATGGATGAAGCAGAGGATCAGATTAGCAATTTGGAATACAAAGGGAAAAAAAAACACCACTCAATCGGAGCAGTAAAAAGAAAAAATACTTAAAAAGCATGAGGATAGCCCTGGCCGGTTTGGCTCAGAGGTTAGAGCATCGGCCTGCAGTCCATAGAGACCCGGATTCAGTTCCTGCTGAGAGCATGTACTTTGGTTGCAGTTTGTCCCCGGCCCTGGTTGAGTCATGTGGGTGGCGGCCACTTGATGTGTACCTTTCGCGTCGATGTTTCTCTCTCTCTCTCTCTCTGTCTCTCTTCAAAAAAAAAAAAAAGCATGAGGATAGTTTAAGGGAACTTTGACACAACATGAAATAGAACAACATCCACAACATATGGGTACCAGAGGGAGGAGAAAGTGAGCAAAGTTTAGAGAACCTGTAAGAAATAATGATAGAAAATTTCCCTAACCTAGAAAAGGTAAAATTCATACATGTTCAGGGAGCACAGAGATCCCAGTCAAGATGAACACAAAGAGACCCATACCAAGACACAAATTAAAATGGCAAATGTTAAAGACAAAGAGAGAATCTTAAGGGCAACAAGAGAAAGACAGTCAGTTACATACAAGGGAGATCCCATAAGACTGTCAGCTGATTTCTCAACAGAGACACTACAGGTCAGAAGGAATAACATAAAACATTCAAAGTAATGAAAAGCAAGAATCTGAAACCCAGACTACTCTATCTAGCAAGGCTATCATTCAAAATCAAAGGTGAAATAAAGAGCTTCCCAGACCACAAAAAAACAACAACAACACTTAAGCAGTTTATTACCACTAAACCAGCATAGCAAGAAATGCTAAAGGAACTGTTGGTAGAGGAAGAAGAAATGGAGAAAGAGAACACAGGCATAAAGAATTAAAATAGCAATAAATAAATACCTATCAATAAAAACCTTAAATGTAAATTTATTAAATGCTCAATCAAAAGACACAAGGTACGCCCAGCTGCTATGGCTCAGTAGTTGAGCATTGACCAACACACCAAGACATTGCTGGTTCAATTCTCAGTCAAGACACGTGCCCAGGTTGTGGGCTCAATCCTCAGTGGGGGGCAGGAGTGATTCTCTCTCATTGATATTTCTATCTTTCGCTCCCTCTCTTTCTAAAATCATTAAAGAAAAAAAAAAAAAAAAGACAGAACTTTCAGTCAAAATGGTGGCATTAGTAAATGTGGTACTTGCCACCTCCCACAACCACATCAAAATTACAACTAAACTATAGAACAACCTTCATTCAGAACCACCTGATATTGAGCTGAATGGAAGTCCTACAACTACAGAATTAAAGAAGCAGCCACATCGGGACTCATAGGTGGGGCAGAGGCACAGACGGGCTGGTCCCACACCCACGTGTGATGGATAAAAATCAGAGGGATATCTTGGCTGGGAAGGTCCTCCCTGAGAAGTGAAGGGTCCCCGTCCCAAACCAGGCTCCCAGCTCAGGGTTCCAGTTCCAGGAAGAGGAGTCCCATAACTTCTGGCTATAAAAATTAGTGAGAACTGAGGCTGAGGAAGGCTGAGGGAGGCTGAGGTTTCTAGAGCCCCAGGCAGCTCCTCTGAAAGGGCCCACACATGGACTTACTCAGACTCACTCCTTCTGTGTTCTAGCATTGAGGAGGCAGCTTGAAAGGCATCAGAGACATACGGGGAAGAGCTGAGTTGTTTGGTCTCGGGACAAGAGCTGGAGAATCTGGAGAGGCAGCTTTCTCTCTGACAGACATGCTGGCAGTGGCTTTTGTTCCTTTGGTGAGCCCTTCCCCAGGGCAGCAGATATCTACCATAGCTGGAACTCTAGCAACCTGGCTCACACTGTTTGCTCTGACCTGGTGATTCCCTGAGACCCTGCCCCATTCAACTTTTAGGCCCACCCAAGCTATTTCCAATGGCTTTACCATAAGATTGGCCTGTCTTGGATCCTGCTTCAGATTTTCCTAAAATCTCTCAAACAAGCAGCATCTGGTCTCAGTGAGCCCCATACCTCTCGTTAAGTGGCCCCAGACCTGGCACTAGAAGCAGCCAGCCTTGGTTCACAACTTGGCTTTTCCTGGGCACCTCCAAGCCCAGCACAAGAAGCAGCCATTTGCAGATCACTTTGTAGCTTATGCCAGGGGACCCAGGATAGAACACAGGCAGTGGCTGACCTTGCCTCAGAGCCAGCACACCCAGTGGACAGCTTCAGATCACATCAAAACACCACCACCCAACCACCTCCACAAGTGACACACTCAATGAGTGGACTCAGTGTTTACCAAAGCCCTGCTGAAGTAAGTCTTGCTCTGTGTGTTGGGCCCCTGCACAGTTGATCCTCCAAGGGAGTCAGAGGCCAGTGGTCAGTGGGCACAGCCAGTCCTTGCAGCTGATCAGCCTAAGTAAATCCCTCCCATTGACATGCCAACAGCAATCAAAACTCAATTACAACAGAACTGTGTACAGCTCACACTAGGGGTACACCTCTAGGGCCCAGCTGGGGTGATAAGGGAAGCAGTGCCACTGGATCCTATGGGACACCTACAACAATAGGCCACCCTACGAAGCCTAGGAGACATAGCAACTCTACCTAATACATAGAAACAATCACAAGGAAGCAGCCAAAATGAAGAGATGAAGAACCATGTCCCAAATGAAAGAAAAGAATAAAATTCCAGGAAAAGAACTAAACAAAATGGAGATAAGCAATCAATCAGATGCAGAGTTCAAAACACTGCATATAAGGTTGCTCAAGAAACTTAGTGAGAACATCAAAACATAAAAAAAGGACCTGTCAGAAATAAAGGATGCACTAACTGAAATAAAGAATAATTTACAGAGAATCAATAATAGAGTAGGTAAAGCCAAGAAGCAAACCACCGATTTAGAATATAAGGAAGCAAAAAACACCCAATTAGAATAGCAAAAAGAATCCAAAAAAATGAAAATAGTGTAAGGAGCTTCTGGGACAACTTCAAGCATGCCAATATTCACATCATTGGGGTGCCAGAAGGAGAAGAGAGAAAACAAGAAATTGAAAACCTATTTGAAACAATAATGACAGAAAACTCCCCTAACTTGGTGAAGAAAACAGACATACAAGTCCAGAAAGCACAGAGAGTCCCAAACAAGATGAACCCAAGAGATCCACACCAAGACATGTCATCATCAAAATGCCGAAAGTTAAAGACAAAAAGAAAATCTTAAAAGAAGCAAGAGAAAAGCAGTTTGTTACCTAAAAAGGAGCTCCCATAAGACTATCAGCTGATTTCTCAAAAGAAACTTTGCAGGCCAGAAAGGAGTGAAAAGAGATATTCAAGGTGATGAAAAGCAACGACCTACAACCAAGATTACTCTATCCTGCAAAGCTATCATTTAGAATCGATGGACATATCAAGAGTTTCCCAGACAAGAAAAAGCTAAAGGAGTTCATCACCACCAAACCAGTATTATATGAAATGTTGAAGGGTCCTCTTGAAGGAGAAGAACAAAAATATGAAAAATAAAATGAGAATTAATATATATCTATCAACAATTGAATCTACAAACAAAATGAGCAAGCAGAACAGAAACAGACTCATAAATACAGAGAGAGGGCTGGGGGAATGGGTGAAAAAGATGAAGGAATTAAGAAGTACAAATTGGTTGTTAGACTGATGAACCTCAAAGGGAAGGAGGAATGAGAGAAACCAAGTAACTTCTATGCATAGATGCATAACCAATAGTGTAGGGAAGGCAGGAGGGGAGCAGGATTGGGAAGAAGGGAGTCAATGGGGAAAAAAAGAGGAGACATCTGTAATACATTCAACAATAAAGATATGCTTAAAAAAAAAAAGATGAGCCCTGGCCGGTTTGGCTCAGCAGTTAGAGCGCCAGCCTGCGGTCCTGAGAGACCCGGGTTCGGTTCCCGCTAAGGGCATGTACCTTGGTTGCAGTTTGTCCCCGGCTCTGGTCAGTCGTGCGGGTGGCAGCCACTCGATGTGTCCCTTCACATCGTTGTTTCTCTCTCTCTCTCTCTGTCCCTCTCTCTCCCTCCCACTCTACCTGAACAAAAAATGGAAAAATGTCCTCGGGTGAGGATTAAAAAAAAAAAGATGAGACAGAGATCTGCAAACCACTGAAAACTCAGGGTGAGTCATGGAACAGCTCTCAGAAGGAATCAGTCTGACTATAACTTCATCATGGACTTCTAGTCTCCAGACCTATGAGAAAATGCATTTCTGTTGTTTAAGCAATGCAATTTTGTTATGACAGCTGTAGAAAAATAATACAAAGCCAAATTTATAAAAAAACAAAAAAAAACAGGCATAAGGTAGCTGAATGGATAAGAAAACATGACCCATATATATGCTGTCTACAAGAGACCCACCTGAGAAGAAACTCACACAGGATGAAAGTGAATGGATAGAAAAAATTTTTCCATGCAAATGGAAACAGAAGAAAAGCAGTAATACCAATACTTATATCTCAAAAAATTGACTTTCAAAGGCCATAAAGAGACAAAGACAGTCCCTACATAATACTTAAAGGATCAATCAAACAAAAGGATATAATCCTGTTTAGCATACATATATGCACCCAATAAAAGAGCACCTAAATATATTTGGAAACTCCTGGAGGGCTTTACGAGAGAATTAGACAGCGATACAGTCATAATGGGGGATTTTACACCTCATTGACATCACTGGATAGATCTTTCAGACAAAAAATCTACAATGAAACAGTGACCTTAAATGACTCACCAGATCAGATGGATTAATTGATATTTACAGAACATTTTATCCCAAAGTGGCATAATATACATTCTTCTGAAGTACACATGGAACATTCCCAAAGATTAGATCACATGTTAGGATACAAAATAAGTCTTTACAAGTTCAAGAAGACAAATTATATCAAGCATATTCTCAGATCACAATGGCTAGAAATCAACTACAATAAAAAAAAAACTCAAAAAATACTTTCAAATGCATGGAGGCTAAATAACATGTTATTAAACAACTAATGGGTTACCAATAAGATCAAGGAAGAAATTTAAAAACTCCTGGAAACAAGTGAAAATAAACACACAACTCCAAATCTATGGGACACTGTGAAAGCAGTTCTGAGAGGCAAGCTCATTGTATTACAGGCCTACCTTAAGAAACAAAAAAAAGCTCAAATAAGTTATTTAACCCTACAACTAAAAGAATTATAAAGAGAACAACAAGAAAAGACCAGGGGAAGTAGAAGAAAGGAAACAATAAAGAGCAGAAATAAATGACATAGAAAAAAATAATAATAATACTCAATGAAATCAAGAGCTGGTTCTTTAAAAAGATAAACAAGATTGATGAACCTATCGCCAGACTTACCAAGAAAGAAAGAGTACTCAAACAAATGAAAGAGAAATAACAACTGACCGCACAGAAATACAAAAGATTGTAAGAAAATACTATAAACAACTATATGCCAACAAACTGGACAACCTGGGCAAAATGGAAAAATTCCTGGAAATATACAATCTTCCAAAACTGAATGAGCAAGAATCAAAAAACCTGAATAGGCTGATAACTACAAATGGAATTGAAGCAGTAATCCAAAAAATCCCAGCAAACAAAATCCTGGACCTGATGGCTTCAAAGGCAAGTTTTACCAAATATTCAATGAAGAACCAACACCTATCCTCCTCAAACTAATCCAAATAATTCAAGAGGAAGGAAGACTTCCAAGTTTTTTTTATGAGGTCAGCACTATCCTAATTCTAAAACCATATAAAGACACTACAAAAAAAGAAATTACAGGCCAATATTCTTGATGAATATAGATGCTAAAATCCTCAACAAAATATTAGCAAATAGGATCTACCACACATTAAAAAGATCATACACCATGACCAAGTGGGATTTATTCTAGGGATGAAAGGCAGGTACAATATTTGCAAATCAACAAATGTGATACATCACATAAACAAAATGAAGGATAAAAATCTCATGATCATATCAATAAATGAAGAAGAAGCATTCAGCAAAAACCAGCACTCATTTTTCATAAAAACTCTCAGCAAAGTGGGAATAGAGGGAATACTCCTCAATATAATAAAGGCCATATATGTCAAACCTATAGCCAACATCATATTCAATGGCCAAAAACTAAAAGTGTTTCCCTTAAGAACAGAAATAAGACAAGGATGTCCACTTTCTCTGTTCTTATTTAACATAGTACTGGAAGGCCTAGCCATAGCAATAAGAAAAGAAAAAATAGCCCTGACTGGTTTGGCTCAGCGGTTAGAGCGTTGGCCCGTGGTCCAGAGAGACCCAGGTTTAGTTCCTGCTAAGGGCATGTGCCTCAATTGCAGTTTGTCCCTGGCTCTGGTTGGGTCATGTGGGTGGTGACCACTCGATGTGTCCCTTTCACGTTGATGTTTCTCTCTCTCTCTCTCTTCCTCTCTCTCCCTCCCACTCTATCTGAACAAAAAAAATTTTTTTTTTTTTTTTAATCCTCACCCGAGGATATTTTTCCATTTTTTGTACAGATAGAGTGGGAGGGAGAGAGAGGAAGGGAGAGAGAGAGAGAAACATCGACGTGAAGGGACACATCGAGTGGCTGCCACCCGCACGACCAACCAGGGCCGGGGACAAACTGCAACCGAAGTACGTGCCCTTAGCGGGAACCGAACCCGGGTCTCTCCGGACCGCAGGCCGACGCTCTAACCGCTGAGCCAAACTGGCCAGGGCAAAAAAAAATTTTTTAATGTCCTCGGGTAAGGATTAAAAAAAATAAAAGAAAAAATAAAAGGCACCTAAAGTGGAATTATTAACAGATGACATGATATTATACATAGAAAACCCTACAATTTCATAAAAAACTACTAGATTTACTAAATAAGTTGGACAAAGTAGCAGGATACAAAATTAACATCCAGAAATTGATGGCATTTTTATTAACCAATAATGAACTCTCAAAAAAAAAAATTACATTTACCTTTGTAAACAAAAAAAAAGAAACCTAGGAATAAACTTAACCAAGGAAGTAAAAGATCTGTACTCACAAAACTATAGAACATTGAAAAAAGAAATAGAGGAAGATACAAACAAGTGGAAGCATATACCAATGTTCATGGATTGGAAGAATCGACATCGTTAAAATGTCTATACTGCCATAAGCAATCTATAGATTCAACGCAATCCCTTTTTTTTTTTTTTTTTTTTTTTTCATCCTCACCCGATGATATTTTTCCATTTTTTGTACAGATAGAGTGGAAGGGAGAGAGAGAGAACATCGACGTGAAGGGACACATCGAGTGGCCGCCACCCGCACGACCAACCAGGGCCGGGGACAAACTGCAACCGAAGTACGCGCCCTTAGCGGGAACCGAACCCGGGTCTCTCCGGACCACAGGCCGACGCTCTAACTGCTGAGCCAAACTGGCCAGGGCCAATGCAATCCTTATTAAAACACCAATGGTATTATTTCACAAATCTGGAAAATATACTCCAAAAATTTATATGGAACCAAAAAAGACCCTCCATAGTCACCATAATCTTAAGAAAGAAGAAGAAAGTTGAAAGGATCACAATACCAGATATCAAACTATACTACAAAGCTATTGTAATCAAAACAGCCTGGTATTAACAAAAGAACAGGCATATAGATCAATGGAACAGAACAGAGACCCCAGAAACAACCCACACCATTATGGTCAATTAATAGTTGATGAAGGAGACAAGAGCATACAATGGAGTAAAGATGGTCTCTTCAATAAATGGCGCTGGGAAAATTGGGCATGCAAAAAAATGAAACTAGACCACCAACTTCCATCATACACAAAAATAAATTCAAAATGGATTCAATATTTAAATGTAAGTTGTGAAACCATAAAAATTCTAGAAGAAAAGATAGGCAGTAAAATCTCAGCCATCTCTTGTAGCGGTACATTTGCCAATATGTCTCCTAGGGCAAAGGAAATAAAGAAAAAAAATAAGCAAATGGGACTACATCAAACTAAAAAGCTTCTACCCAACAACAACAACAAAAACTTTAACAAAATGAAAAGGGAATCCACTGTATGGGAGAATATATTGCCAATGATACATGGGATAAGGGATTAATTTTCAAAATACATAAATAACTTATATAACTCAACAAAAGTAAGACAAACCATCTAATTTAAACATAGGCAAAGGCCCTGAATAGACACTTCTCCAAAGAGGACATACAGCTGGCCAAGAGACATATGAAAAAATGCTCAACATCACTAATCATCACAGAGATGCAAATTAAAATGAGGTATCATGTTACACCTACCAGAAAGGCTATCATCAATAAATCAACAAACAACAGATGTGGAAGAAAGGGAACCCTACTCCACTGCTGGTGGGAATGCAGACTGGTGCATCCACTGTGGAAAACAATATAGAGGTTCCTCAAAAAATTAAAAATAGAATTGTTGTTTGACCCAGTGATCCCACTTCTGGGAATATATCCTAAGAATCCTGAAACACCAATCAAAAAAGAATGTATGCACCTCTTTGTTCATAGCAGCATTATTTACAATAGCTAAGATCAGCCCTAGTGCCCATTAGTAGATGAGTAGATAAAAAAGCTGTGATACATTTACATTGTGGAATACTATGCGGCTGTAAAGAAGGATCTCTTACCCTTTGCGACAGTATGGATAGACCTGGAAAGCATTGTGTTAAGTGAAATAAGCCAGTTAGAGAAAGACAAATATCACATGATTTCACTTACATGTGGAATCTAATGAACAAAATTAACTGCCGAACAAAATAGGTCCAGAGGCATGGACGCGTGGAACAGACTAACAGATCTCGGAAGGAAGGGAAGTGGGGGAATGGAAAGAGATTAATCAAAGAACTTATATGCATATATGCATAGCCATGGACACAGACAAAAGTGAGGAGAAAGTCTGGGGTGGGGCGGGGGCTGAGTGAGGGTGTTTAAGGGGGAGGGAGAAATGGGAGACATCTGTAATACTATCAATAATAAAAAATAAATTAATTAAAAAAAAGAATTGTTACTGGGTAAGAGGATAAATAAAAAGTACTACTTTTTACACAATGACAACTAGGAGTAGGTCATTGGTTTAGAGGTAGATGCATTAAGGAATCATAATAGATTATTAAGAGAAAACAGAATGGGTAGGGGAGGTATTTCCTAACCTGATGAAGCTGACATTGAAGCTAATAATTATGTCCTCGCCCTGGGCGGTTTGGCTCAGCAGTTAGAGTGTCAGCCTGCAGTCCAAGAGACCCGGGTTCGGTTCCCACTGAGGGCGTGTACCTCGGTTGCAGTTTGTCCCCGGCCCTGGTTGGGTTGTGCTGGTGGCAGCCACTTGATGTGTCCCTTTCACATTGAGGTTTCTCTCTCTCTGTTTCCCTCCCACTCTATCTGAACAAAAAATGGAAGAATGTCCTCGGGTGAAGAAAGATAGATAGATAGATAGATAGATAGATAGATAGATAGATAGATAGATAAAAATAAATAATTATGTCCTCTATCAGTCATACTTCAAACCAAATATTATGCCAAAAGAACCATTAATCCACGCATGTAATTTCTATTGTGCTTGTATATCAGATGATGAATTCAATCTACACTAGTATATATGTTCGCTTCCTTTGGCCAGTTTTATAGCATCACATTGTATAAAAACAATTATTTTCTAATAATAGGTCTTGTTGTAGTGACAAACGATAGTCCTACCCAGCAGGACACTATAATGCATAGGCTATGTGGCTGTTCACTTGAATATTAGTCCCAGTTCTGCCTTTGGCCATAAGACATCTTTATCCCTCGTTCTAGTATATCCAAATCACTAAATTACCATGCGTTCCAGATGCAACAGCCACGTCAGTGATCCCTCTGCTCACAAACGTGCCTTTGGCCTGGCACCCTGGTCCCAGCACCCGGGCCCTGCTGGTACCCATGGGGACCTGTTCTAACACTTAAGAGTACGATGAAAAAGGGCTGGGACCCCTTCCTGGGTTTTGGTTCAGCATAAACTTGCCATTCTTCTGGCTTCTCCTGAAGCCTTCACTTAGCAGATAATCACAGTTCGCCCGTTAGCACATGTGACTTACATTAATGCCTCAGCATTGCCCAGCAGGGCGCTCACTCTCCCAGGGCTGCTGGACGCGTGTGGCGTGTGTCCACCGAGCAGGGGCAGGGCCAGCGTCTTCGGCTCCAAGTAAAATCTTGGAGATCTTCGCTTTAAATGGTAATTATTCTGGCAAAGGTCCCTTATACCTTGCTCTAAATGTTATCCTTCCAAAAGCAGAAAATGACTTTGTGGAAAGTCTTTCTTGTTAAAAAAAAAAAAAAAAAAAAGTTTCAGTAAAGGCATAGCAGCTTCAGAAATGGAGTATGTGTACTTTTATGGGCCATTATGAAATGAACTTGCAGTAACTCATAATTATTTCACACACCCATTCGCCTCCTTCAGAGACCTTCCAGGATTCAGGATGTCAAACCCCTCTTAGGCTAAAGAGGAATTCCCATGAAGCCCCCTTGTTCCAAGGCCACACCAAGGAAAAAACACCTTTAAAACTGTGTTTTTCAATATTAGGGTACATTATGGATATGAAATCTCAGTCCAAATCCCCATGGTCATATAAAACATGTCACATAATTGTATTTTTGGTCAAGGAGGAGTGTTACAAAATAAATATTTCCCCATTAGCGCACACTGGGAAATGTTTGCTGACACCTACATGCAACCCCAGCAGGTTCCCTTGGAAGAGTTTGGCAAAGAACAGGCCCCTCCTTAATGAGGTGCCGGAGTTGGTTGAAAATTAAATATTAATCTACAAAAAATTGTGCTGCATCTTAAAAATCAAAACTGAGGCCTGCATGTGGGCGTCTGTACCTCCTGCGTTCCACTGGCTTTGGGTCGGAGAAATGTCCTGGGTCCGCCACGGATCACCATCTTTTATTGAATTGCATAATTCTTTATTTTCCTAAAGCAGTCTGTGGAAGACATCAAGAAGTTTGGTTGCTTTTTTTTTTCTTTCTTTCTCAGAATTTTTTTCTCTGTTTCCCCTATTGGAAAATTCTTTCTGCAACTACTGAGGGTTTTTTTTTTTTCCATTTGATTCCAAGAGATTCACAGTTGCCAGGGCCGCGGGAGTACAAATCACTAGGTGTGATAAGTGCTGGTTCCTCTTGCAGAAATCTTTCCTCCAACACATCCCCTAGCTGGTCCTTGCTGCAGTCACACCAAGTGGCTCTAAGTCTTGTCTGCTCCAGCCCCTGCCTTCCCCTGGCTGCCAGATTCACGTGTGCGGACCAGAGGGGGGTTGGGCTCTCGTTCCCACTGCCCCGCTCCACCAGGGGGTTTAGTGTCTTCATTTTCCATTACTCGGGGTTCTCAGTCCCAGGTCCAGTAATTTCCCCTCCAGCTTCCATGTTCTTAACAGAATTCCTCGCCCATATTTACCCACACATTCACACGTTCACGCATTCGATTCACATAAAACGTTGTCTAGTTCCATGGCACGCATTTTTTCTTTTTAATCCTCACCCGAGGATATTTTTCCACTGATTTTTTGAGAGTGGAAGGGAAGTAGGTAGAGAGAGAAACATCAATATGAGAAAGATACATTGATTGGTTGCCTCCTGAAAGACCCCAATCGGGGCTGGGGATCGAAGCCGCAACCCAGGTGCATGTCCTTGACCAGAAATTGAACCCAGGACCCTTCAGTCCACGGGCCGATGCTCTAACTGCTGAGCCAAACTGTCAGGGCCGTGGCATGCATTTGTAAGTGACGTCATGGTTGCAAACTAGTTATTACACTGGTCCTTCCAAGGCAAACTGCGTACATGTTTAACCTCATATGGTTCTGGAAACACTTCTCTTACCTCTAATGTGGGAATTTCAAGGCACCAGGGCAAATAGTGAAGATTCAGCAGCTGACCTTTGAGGAGTCTTTTAATCACAATCCTGCTCTGGCTTCTATGTTCAGATCATGGGGATGGGAGTTTTAACACTGAGACCCAAAGTCATCTACATATTTTAACACCATTTTAATCAGAAAAGAATTTTTTTTTTGAGTTTGGAAAATAAAAAGCCTGACAAAATTGATTCTAAAGTGTATTTAAGAGAATACATGAGACCAGCCGAGAAAAATTTTGAAATGAATAATAAAGAGGGCATACATGCTTGATTTGATATGAAAACAAGATTCCACTTCTGCCTAGTACGTAGAAAGCTGAAAATAGTGTCTCTCCCATCCTAACAACAACAGAGAAGTCAGATAAACTACAAAGGTACACATTTTCTTAAATGCGTCACAAAGCCAAGGTCATACAGAATCAAAAAGCCTGGCCCTGACAGTTTTTCTTAGTGGTCAGAGCGTCAACCCAGGAACCAAAGAGTCTCGGGTTCGATTCTGCTCAAGGGCATATACCTCGGTTGTGGTTCAGTTCCTGGCCCTGGTTAGTGTCATGTAGGAGGCAACCAGTCAATGTGTCTCTGGCATCTTTCTCTTTCTTTCTTTCTTTCTCTCTCTCTCTCTCTCTCTCTGTCTCTCTTTCTTTCTCTCTCTTGCTTTTTCTCTCTATCCCTCCCTCCCTCCCACTCTGTCTGAAAAACAAAACAAAACAAAAGGCTGGCCCTGGCCAGTTTGGCCCAGAATTAGAGCTTCGGCCTAAGGACCAAAGGGTCGTGGGTTCGATTCCCAGTCAAGGGCATGTACCTGGGTTGCAGGTTCAATCTCCAGCCCTCTTCGGGGTGGTGTGGGACACAACCATTTGATGTGTTTCTCTCACACTGATGTTTCTCTCTCTCCTCCTCTCCCCTTCCACTCTGTCTAAAAATCAATGGAAAAATATCCTCAGGTAAGGATTAACAACAACAAAAGAAAGCCTGAAATCTCAGGAAATAGAGCACCTCTGAGGAGAGAAGAAACATAAGCGCTTGCTTGTGCTGAATGTAGGAAGAAGAGACACTGGGTGCCATGCAAAAAATAATAAAGAGACTTCAGCTAAAAATTTTAACAAATTGCTAAAGCCCAAACGTCGACTAGCATGAGAGTATGTCACCCCTCCGCACATGTGCAAATGCAAGAGGAATTCACACCCACTCGTAGGCTCTGCTCCGCAGGCCCCACCCTTGGCTTGAGACAGGGTTGAAAGCAGGGCAGGCCAGGACTTCCGGTCAAGATGGCGACGTAGGGAAACGCAGTATCGCGTTCTCCCACAACCACATCCAAGTTACAACAAAACTACAGAACAACCATCATCCAAAACCGCCTGAAATCAAGCTGAATGGAAGTCCTACAACTACGGAATTTTAAAAAAAGGCAGCTACATCCAGACTGGTAGGAGGGGCAGCGGCGCGAGGGGTGGCGGCAGCGGCACGGCGGCAGCACGACGGGCTGGTCCCACACCCAAGTGTGGCGGATAAAAATCAGGAGGCTCCCGAGGCTGGGAAGGTCCTTCCTGAGGACTGAGGGGTCCCCGTCCCACACCAGGTGCCCCGCTCAGGTTTCCAGTGCCAGGAAGAGAAGTCCCCATAACTTCTGGCTGGAAAAACCAGCAGAAACTGAGGCTCAGGGAAGCTGACCTGGCTGGAGCCCCAGGCAGCTCCCTAAAGGGCCCACGCACGGACTTATCGGACTCTCTCCCTCTAAGCTCGGAGGGGAGGCAGCTCCAGGGGCACCAGAGAATTACAGGGAGGAACTGAGCTGTTTGGCACTGGAGTGAGGGCTGGAGAGGGGGCTTTCTCGGGGACAAACGTGCTGTAAGAGGCCTTTGTTCCTTTGGTGAGCCCTTCCCGGGGGCGGCAGACAGTCGCCATATCTGGGACTCCAGCAACCTGGCTCACACTGGTAGCCCCGCCCTGCTGACTCCCTGAGGCCCCGCCCCACCCAACTTTCAGGCCCACCCAAGCTGTTGCTACTTGCTTAACCATAGGATTGGCCTGTCTTGGATCTTGCTTCAGGTTTTTCCTAAATTCTTTCAAACGAGCAGCATCGGGTCTCAGCGAGCCCCATACCTCTCATTAAGTAATACACTGAAACAAACACAGGGAGGCAGCAAAATGAGGATACAAAGAAACAGGTCCCAAATGAAAGAACAGAACAAAACCCCAAGAAAAGAACTAAGCGAAATGGAGATAAGCAACCTAACAGATGCTGAGTTCAAAATACTGCTTATAAGGATGCTCAATGAACTCAGTGAGGGCCTCAAGAGCATAAAAAAGTACCAGTCAGAAACGATCGCTGCACAGTTAGAAACGAAGGAGGCTTTAACTGAAATAAAGAATAATTTACACAGCTTCAATAATAGAGTACGTAAATCCAAGGAGCAAACCATCGATTTGGAATATAAGGAAGCAAAAAACGCCCAACCAGAACAGCAAAAAGAAAAAAGAATCCAAAAAAATGAGGATAGTGTAAGGAGCCTCTGGGACAACTTCAGGCGTGCCAACATTCGCATCTTGGGGGTGCCGGAAGGAGAAGAGAGAGAACAAGAAATCGAAAACCTGTTTGAAACAATAATGGCAGAAAACTTTCCTAACTTGGTGAAGGAAACAGACATACAAGTCCAGGAAGCACAGAGAGTCCCAAACAAGATGAACCCCAAGAGGCCCACACCAAGACACATCATCATCAAAATGCAAAAGGTTCAAGACAAAGAGAGAATCCTAAAAGCAGCAAGAGAAAGGCAGCTAGTTACCTACAAGGGAGTTCCCATTAGGCTGTCAGCTGATTTCTCAAAAGAAACTTTGCAGGCCAGAAGGGAGTGGCAAGAAATATTCAGAGTGATGAAAACCAAGAACCTACAACCAAAATTACTCTATCCTGCAAAGCTGTCATTTAGAATCGATGGACATATAAAAACTTTCCCAGACAAGAAAAAGTTAAAGGAGTTCATCACTACCAAACCGTTATTATATGAAATGATGAAGGGTCTTTTTAAAGAAAAAGATAAAATGTAGGAACAAACAAAATGGCAATGAATACATATCTATCAACAATGGAATCTACAAACAAAATGAACAGGAAGAACAGGAACATTCTCATAGATACAGAGAATATTTTGTTGGTTGCCAGTTGGGAAAGGGGTTGGGGGAATGGATGAAAAAGGTGAAGGGATTAAGAAGCACAAATTCATTGCTAGACTGACAAACCTCAAAGGGAACGGGGTTGGGGGGGTGGGAAGAAATAAACCAAAGAACTTATATGCATAACCAATGGACACGGACAATAGTATGGGAAAAGGTGGGAGGGGGGCGGGAGTGGGGAGGAGGGGGTCAATGGGGGAAAACTGTGGAACATCTGTAATACATTTTACATCCAACAATAAAGATGTGGAAAATAAATAAAAAAATAAAATAAAAAAAAATAAAAAAAGAAAGCAGGGCAGGCCAGATGAAAACGGACAGCAGCCCCCAAATGGAGCACGTGTGCTCAGTTCCACATCACCAAACCAAGACTTAACGTTCAGGTTCTCCCAGAAAGGGATGCTGTCCAATTCATGAGTCGTTGAATAAAGTCAGTAAGATCTCTAAAGTTTACTCAGTTGAATTTCATTTTTTAACGCATGTAAGAACCTTACCATAGTATATTGCCAATTGCTCCCAACACGTGTACAATTTAATGCATTTGACATGTACACTTTCTGCACACATAACACCGTGGTACTATGTTTTCACTCGGCAGTCACATATCTGTTAGAATTATAAACTTCGGTGGATCGCACTTTACCTTCATTTACCGAGCTCCCGGGGCTGCACAGCTCTGTTCAGATGCGAGTTTGGTTTGCACCCCGCGCCTCGCGCCGGGAGAGCAGAGCACGTCGGCCGGCGTGCGTCCTGGTTTTCTTTTTCTGCATTGTTGCCCCTACGTTAGGGTGGAGGGTTTGGGGTTTTGTTTTTTCCTTCCCTCGTTTTTTGCCAGTGCTCAGGAAAACCAGGTCTCACCTTTTCACCTGGAGACTGAGACTTCTGTCACAGAGGGGAGAGGCGAGGGATCCGGGTGGGGTTTCGTGCCCCTGGGCAGTGGCTGTTTTTCCCTCCCCGGACCTGCACCGCGCAGGGATTCTTTCTCAGGATCGGGCCAGTCTCTTCTGCAAGTGCCGGCTGCTGTCGGTGGAGATGGGCCTGCAGGAAGATGCAAACTCGCTCTGCGCAGCTGTGCATGTAGAGCCCAGACGCCACGCTCCTCCCCAGCCCACTCTCCTCCACGAAGTCTCTCCCACGCAGGTGAATTCTATCGGCTGCATCTGCACCCGGTTAAGCAAGGCGCATGCCCGTGCTTCTCCGCAGGCCCCGTTCACCCTCAGCCTTCAGGCTAGTTGGCTGCCCTGTGACCTCAGCTTTCTAATGAGTCCAAAAAAAGGAGTAAACTTACCATTGGTCTGGAGCTTTTTAAATAAGTATGGAAGTTACACTCCTTCTAAATCTCTAACTTCTCATTCCCTTGTCACCTGGCTAACCCACGAGGCCACTTCATTCCTCGATATGCTTTTCATACCCACAAGAATGCCTCAGTGACAGCCACAGCTGATGACCATTGGATGGAGACAATAGTTCACTAACAAGAAGGTGCTCCCATCCCCTGGAGGGAGCATGCTTCCAGGAGCCAGCTCTACTTTGGGGGAGCCAGAGGTCCAACAGAGGGGCAAGCCTGGGTCTCCCACCCCATGATGGGAAGGCCAGTGGAAAGTACAGCTTGCAGAGAGGACAAGTCTTCAAGAAGCCCCCCGAACCCCTTCCCTTTCCAGGCCAGGTCTGCCTCCAGCAGGTACCTGTCTGTCCCCACAATTGCAGCCCGGGAGGCTGGGACCTGCCCTGTGCTCGCAGCGTTCCCATGTGTCAGGTCAGGATTGCCCTGTTTGCAGCCGTGGGGGGCAGGAGAGTGTTTCAGATTTGCAGGTGGAGATAACATGGTTGAGAAGCCTCATTTATTGGCAATATAAGAGGACCCAGAAGACACAATGTGTTCCTACTCCACACTGCACACCGTGTTAGGGTCAGCTGCTCTGGCCTCCGCTGGCTCATCTGCCTTCACTCTCCTGCGGAAGGGGGGACAGGGCAGGGGCGGCACATGTGCCGGCTGTGCATATGGGGCCTGTATCCGTGCGAAGAAAAGTTGACTTCTTTCTTTTTAACGAAGAGCTGATGGGGCTGCTGAGCAAGGAGCAGAGCTTCCCCCGAACTACCTCAGGGCAGCCTTTCGGAACCAAACCCCGTTCTCCTGCCTTCAATAGTGTGCTGAAGGCAGGGCGGCGCCGGCAGGAGGGGTCAGTGGGGGAAAGGGTGACATCTGAAATACTTTCAACAATAAAGATAAATTTTTAAAAAATATTTCAATGCTTTGTGTTTATCAATGAAATTGCTTATGGATACACCACACAAGAGCACTTTCTTTGCAGGGTTCTCTCAGTTAATTCATATTTGCGTCCGATATGCACCTCAAAATACCCCAAAGAGGCAGCTCTTGTTTTCTATGCTTTACAGAGAGGAACATTGAAGCTCACAGGGAGTGACTAACCCAAATGCCCTCAGCTCCGAAGGAGAGGAAACACCCTGGAACAGCACTAGGGCACCCAGGAGGGTTCACAGGACGCGGGAGTGGGGGCACCTGTAGGAGAGGTGCTTTCTGTGATGTACTTTCTCGCCTTTGTCACTAAGCCCCCTTGTTACAGCCTAAGCTTGTACGTCAGTCTGGGTCCCAGCAAGAAACAGATGACATGCCCAAAAGGAAAGTCTAGTAAAGGGACTTACGTACTTATACAATGCAATCAGCGAGGCTGGAGGAGTCCCCAGGGAACAGTGAGGCCCTCTCAGGGCTAACGGATCAGTTTGCTGGAGCGGCCGTAGCAAAATGCCACAGGCTGGGTGGGGTCGACACCGGACGCAGATTCGCTCACAGTTCTCGAGGCTGGAAGGCCAAGAGCAAGGTGTTGACAGGTTTGGTTTCTTCTGAGGTCTCTCTCCTTGGCTTGCAGATGGCCGTCCTCTGTGCTATGGTCTTTCCTCTGTACACGTGTATCCCTGGTGTCTGTGTGTGTGCGACTCCCCTCCTCCCCTCTGACTGGGATACCAGTCAGACTGCATCAGGGTCCACTCAAGTGCCCCATTTTAACTTAATCACCTTTTAAAGGCCTTATCTCAAATATAATTACTTTCTGAGGTGTTGGGGGCTAGGGCTTCAACATATAAAATGTGGGGGAGACACAACTTAGCCCATAATGGCGGTGGGGGGTATTACCACCCTACAGCTGGCGGGCCAGTAGGAAGGGGAGATAACCTGAGCCCAGACCCCAGCAAGGATGGCTCCCTGGAGAGGGCCGCCTGACAGGATGGGACAGATGCAGCCCCAGGGCCTGGCAGGGAGAGTGGGGAGTAATACCCTGGCATCAGTTTCCTCCCAACTCTGAGTTCCCTCTGGTGCCTCTCTGGTGAAGCCAGTGGGAAGCCAGAGGCAAGGGAACCCACTGACATGGTCCAGAGTCAGCCTCCCAGGCTGAGTGGAGGGACAGGGAGGGGCAAGCCCAGGGTGCTCAGCGGCGGGCACACTGGACTAAGGCCTGCTCTGGGCAGTGGTGGTTTAGGAGAGGCATCCACATGCCTGTGTCCTATCACTCCCGGGTGCGGGCAAAGCCAGAGGACACAGGAACCAGCTGTGTCTGCGGGGTCATTCTGAGGAGGCATCTGTGAAGAAAGCAGTCTGCAGAGATGTCTTCCCTGGGATCTGTGTCAGAAATGTCACTGCATTGCTCATGTGCACAGAGGTGGTTCAGGTATGACCTGGGTTTGCACCGGCTCCTCGGGCCAGCTGCGTTCACAGGTGCATGTGATGGAGCCTCCAGGCCTCTGCCCACGCCGCCCCTCTGCCCGGAGCCCTTCTCCCTCCTGTGCACTGGCTGACTCTCAGCCTCCCAGAACCCGTTCCAGGCCGTCAGGCCCAGGTTAGGTGCCCCTTTGGTGTGCTCCCCTCCTATGTGATGCTCCTATAGGAATACCTGTTTGGGTGACTGAAATACTCATAGAACAAAAAAAAAATTTAAGTCCATTTGGGGGGCCCACCACGGCAAAAGGCCTTGGTCCAGATTCA
Organism: Molossus molossus; assembly: GCF_014108415.1. Taxonomy (NCBI): domain Eukaryota; kingdom Metazoa; phylum Chordata; class Mammalia; order Chiroptera; family Molossidae; genus Molossus; species Molossus molossus. The sequence goes on along the minus strand of NW_023425344.1, from coordinate 215,662,432 downwards.
AAAACAAAAGACATCCTCCGCACCTCCTGTAATGTGAGGAGACTCTTGTTGGAGACGTAACAGGCAGACCAATTTTAACGTTTTAGCCGTGTGTCAGAGGATAGCAGCAAGTGATAGGAGTGGCTATCCAAAGATCTCAATATTTTAATATGACTTAGGGGAGGGTGGAGGGGAGCTGCATCCCTCTGTCCGTCGGAGCACACGCCGGGGGACACTGCTGGAGGTCAGGGGTCCAGAAGGCAGCAGTGATGGTCCCTGCCCTGCAATTCCTTATGGAGGGTAAAGGGAGGCACTATGGCCGAGGCATCAGATAAGAGCACCAGATGCTCTTCTGAGGCGTTTCCTGGAGGCACCGACAGCCTCTGCCAAGTACGCAGGCGTCGTAGCACTAAGTAGCCGGCTCATGGTTCGGAACGCCGGCTTTGGAGTGTTTTCCATTCTGACTCTTACCGGCTCCGACATTGGACACAGTTAATCTTTCTGAAGTTGTCATCATCTGTACAATGGAAACAGCAGTGCCTTCCGCACAGGATTGTTGTGATGGCAAGATGAGCTAGTAGCACAAATTAAGTACTCAGTAGTTAGTTGTCTTACTGACAAAAGTACACAGGGATTCAGGAGAGAAGTCACCATGGGCTGGGAGGTCAGGAAGGCTTCATGGGACATGAGAGACCTGGGAAGGTGGGTTTGAAATATCTGTGGATGGTGCACAGAAGGATGGGTTGAGTAATGACCCAAAACACTGGCCTAATAAGAGTAATTCCTATGGCCTCTGGGATTAGACCCGTGTCCAATTTACTTTGGCTTCTATTCTTCAATCAAGGCGCAGGCCTCAGGCACCACCCCTCCAGGGCCGTTTCCAGGTCTGGCTGTTCCCTCCTGCTCCAAGCCTCCGTGATTTGCTACATGCCATGTGGCCCTCTAATTCCATCCCCGGGCTCCAGAGGTGCAGATCTGCAAACCAGCGTGATTAGCCACCACTGCTGGCTTCCCATTCAGCATATAAATCTAGTGCCTGGGATTACCTCATGCCAGAAAACCGAAATCCAAGTCAGATGGTTAAGGCATTAATAGCAGCGAGTGTTGTAAAGACTCAACAATGCGAACCTTCCCAAAATGAACCATCCTGACCTCCCTTGCGCTGACAATGCGTGTGTGACATCATGTGTAAATGAGCCTTAAATTTGAACCAGGTGCCGAGAGCTGTCTGGCGTCTCCTGGCTGCTGTATTAACCACTAACATGCACAGGGGGGTTCTGAGGCAGTAAAATGGAGCGAAACGATGGCAGCGACCAGCCCTGGGCGCAGCAGCTGTGCAGTGAACATTCAAATCACGCCCACCCTGTTGGGCCCAGGCCCCGGGGCCCTGTAAGGCTTATTTCCGGAGGGCTGGGGAACCCAGGGAATTTGGCTGGCTTCACTCAACCGACAAAAGCTCTTCTATGCAAATCAAATCCCTCGGACTGGCTTCCCAGACTTGATTCCGTGCTGTTCTGATTTGCATCCATGAGGTGGACTCTGGAGCTCAGGCTGCAGCTCGGTAGTTGGTGACAGTCAAAGCGGGTGCATGCAGGAACAGGCAGCCTACGGATATTTTTGGAAGGGACAATTTCCAAGGAAGAGAGCCAGCTCCAAGTCCTTAGGCGCTATGGTTTTCGTCAGGCTGGCACCTGAAATAAAAGTATGCCTCTGCCCATCTGGTAGCACCCATTCCCCACGGCAGGTCCCTGACAAACAGGCTCTGGAGAACTAAATACAATTCGGAGGGACTGGAATGAGGTATGTGTGTGGGGTGGGCTGTCCCTACCATCGTTAGTTGTAGGAATGAGGGTAGATGAAGGAGGGTAAAAGTGAGTTAACAAGAAATTAAGCCTGGATAAAATTGAGAGGTTTGTTCTGAATGCTTACTGTTCACGGTGCCCAGTCTCAGGTCATATCAGCATGGCCGGGTTAACGGCCTGTGTTCTGATCATCACTAGCAGGCCCATACAAGCTGGAGGCAGTGGGCAGGGGAAGGAGGCATACAAAGTGAGTCTCTCTTGGTAATGACTGTTCTAGAAGCTCTACACATGCTCGTGAAAAGCAGCTGGACCCAGAGAGGTGAACACTCACATTCCAGTTTTAGAAGTCTTTCAAGAGGAGGAGTATTGAGTTAGGTTTTGAGGGAGAGGAAGAGCTTGGGAGAGGAAAGAGAATACAGCACAATGGCCGAGCCAAACTGTGGAGGCAGGAACCACGGGGAGTCCCTTAAGACGCCAGAGCAAGACCTCTTACTCATAACAGGATCTGAGGGCGTGAGGGGTTTCCCAAAACTCCTGCAAAAGTTCCTCGTGACCCCTGGAGCTGAAACTTTGGAACAAATTAAGTGTAGGTTTTTAGATGATCGGCCCTTGAAGGCTGAAAGTTCTTCTTTTCAAAGCTTTTGGAAGAGGATGATGGTGACAGTGCAGAGGCGACTGACGCCTTTCTCAGAGCCTGTCAGCCAAGGACCTTTTGTTTGGTGTCAAGTCCAAGCTCAGCCCAGCTGCCGGCATCCTCCACCACCAGGATCCTACCCTTCAGTTTTATCTCTCAAGCTGCCATCACATCTTTGCTCCTGGGAAAATTTTTACTTGTCATTTCAAACATACCATTTTCTTGTACATTTCTATTCTTTCCAAACGGGAATGCCTTCCTCCCACTCTTTTACTTTGGTTATTCTGCCATTTTATTCAGCTATTACTTCCTCCACAGTTATCCCGCGCACACAGAAGGCAGTGAGCCCCCATCTCTATGAAACTGTCCAGCAGGGCTTTCAATGTTCACATTACTCATCCAGCTATGCCATTCTTCCCACAAGAGCCCACGGAGGTCAAGTAGGCCCATGGTGCACACTATGGCCAAAGCCTGTCCTTCAGGATACTATAATCCTAGTTGTCGTACAGAGGTTGCCTCTGTTAAACTGTAGTCCCCAGGGTGGTTGACCAACTAGAGAAAATACCGCGTACGCCAAGCAATGCCGTATACCTGTGTGACAGGCAAAGTCATCCTTTCACAGATGAGTTTGGCAATGAAGTTCAACAACTTTCTCTCACCAGAATGAAGTTCTAAGTTGCTAAAATATGGCTCTCTGATTTACTAAAAGCAAGTTTTTGTTTTACTAGAGAAGTGACAACATTGTGAAATGTTTAAGTAACAGTCTGGGAGTGATTAGACATCTTTTGGGAGATTTGATTGAAAAAAAAATCTAGGAAACCACTTTTACATTGACATTAAAATGCATGAATGCAACTCTGTTTAGTCTGGTTAGCTAATAAGTTGAGAATTATTCTGGATGAGTGAAATAAAGAATTTATGTGACTGCAAATGAATGACAAATCTTTAGACAGAGACATGGGGGCCTAAGTCTCTTAATATTTTGAAGTGTAAGTATTACTGTGAAATGCATTAGTTTGACTTTTGATATAACATTTAAATCTATATAGTTTTTATAGTAAAAATACTGTTTATTTCCTAAATCCTGAAATGTTGACAAAATTTTGTACAGTTGTAAACCAGGAATAGATTATTTTGATATTTTCCCTTCCGAAATTTAGGATCAGCAATGACTGGGGAGAAAGCCAACTAAATTATTAATCTATTTTCATAACCAACATCTATTTTTATATGTCTTTCTTTCCAAATATAAGATCACTGAAGTCAATGAGCATTAGAGGTGAGAAAATATTTATTGATTTTTAAAATATAGACTATAGTTATTCAGTTCAGCAGTTTTCAAATGCTGGCCCATGAGAACGTTTTCACTGGTTCTTGAGAAAAATAAGAAATATATAGCAAGTTTTTAACAAACGTAGACCTACTGGATCTAAAGAACTATATTTTATTATATTGTGACCTTCCTTCCTTTTTTATATGAAAGGATGATGATAGGTGGCAAGTGTTTTCTTTTTTTAACATCCTCAATTAATTTGCACAATAAAAAAAGTCGATAATCTTACCAATATCCCCAAATGTATCTTGAGGGTCTAAGGATCTAAAAGATATCCAAATTTTAGAAAACACTGAATTAAACTGTTGATAGTCTGAGCTATATATCAATCTTTTAAAAACTGCAGAGTCATAGAACCAAAAAAAAGGATTAAATACCCTTTTTCAAGGGATCCAAGATTTTTCAAAGTCTGACTGACAAATACCGGAATCCATTCCCGGTCTATGTAAAAGCCCCATACCTCTCCTGTGCCTAGAACTTCCTCTGAACTACTTACCAAGGAAGAAACAACAATGCTGTGGAGACAGACCACGACTCAGGACGAAGACACAACATGGGCCCAAAGGCTGTCAGGCTGCTGTGACAGGACAGACTTGGACAAGTGCAACATTTTAAATGGATGAAGCAGCTTTCGGCCCAGTCAGTACTGACTACGTATGTACTATGAGCAGAACTTTTCTGCAGGAAAAACTCCAACAGTTAGATATATTTAACTATTGTTAGCATAATAGCTAAGCAAACATGTTTAAATTCTGGATGTTTGACCTTGGACAAGTCACTTAACTTCATAACCTCTCTGAACTTTAATTTGTAACCGATTAAACGAGGGAGTATAACTGGACCTACCTCAGGTTACATGAGATGATGTACTTGCCATGGTCCCTGGCCCATACATACGAGTGCTTGCTCATCATTATTTTATTATTTTCTGATACTGACAACCTTCCATTCATTTAAAATACAAAATTCTTCCCTTGGCCAGTTTGGCTTAGCAGTTAGTGTCGGCCCATGGGCCAGAGAGTCCGGGGTTCGGTTCCCGCTAAAGGCACGTACCTCGGTTGCAGTTTGTTCCCAACCCTGGTTGGGGTCATGTGGGTGGCGACCAGTCAATGTGTCTCTCTCACATCGATGTTTCTCTCTCTCTCTTCCTCCCTCCTACTCTATCTAAAGATAAATGAAAAAAAAAAAAAAAGTCCTTTGGCGAGGATAAAAAAATAAAAATAAAATACAAAATTCTTTGAACAGAGAGCTGAGTAAGAGAACCGGAACTATAAAAATGGCCTTCACTGCTTCCCCAAGGGAGTGCCCTTCCCAGGGGTCCAGCTCCCCCAGAGTCCTACTGTCACCATCCAACTAGAAGTGGGGTTGAGTTGTGATTCCAAACACAAGACACCTTAGGCTGATGCAAGGCATGTTCGGGGAGCCCAGTCTCTAAACTCCTAGGCTTGCTTCTAGAGAACCTAGGACAGACTCTATCGGAAGTGTTAGGAAGTGCAGAGCTACTCCCGACACCTGAGATCCACTTTTTTTAAAGTTTGGTCTTTTGTTGTCAAAAGAGAGGCATTTCCCTACAAGAACCATTAATGACTAATCAAGGATGAGAGTTTCAGCCCTGGCCAGTTTGGCTCAGTGGTTAGAGCGTTGGCCTGCGGTCCAGAGAGACCCGGGTTCAGTTCCCGCTAAGGGCATGTACCTCAGTTGCGGTTTGTCCCCGGCCCCAGTTGGTCGTGCGGGTGGCAGCCACTCGATGTGTCCCTTTCACGTCGATGTTTCTCTCTCTCTCTTCCTCTCTCTCCCTCCCACTCTATCTGAACAAAAAACGTCCTCAGGTGAGGATAAAAAAATAAAAATAGAAAAAAAAGAATGAGAGTTTCAGCCTGAGGACCCAAAGGGTCTCGGGTTTGATTCCCAGTCAAGGGCAGGTACCTGGGTTGCAGGTTCAATCCCCAGCCCTGGTCGTTTGGGAGGCAACGTTATTTCTCTCTCTCTCCCTCCATCCCTCCCTCCATCCCTCCCTTTCACTCTCTCTAAAAATCAATGGAAAAATATCCTTGGGTGAGGATGAACAACACAAAAAAGGGATGAACCCTTGTCAATACAATGACTGTACTGCCACCGAGATGGCCACTCCGGCTGCCCGCACTGTGACGGTCAGGCTAAGTGATTCAACCACATCCTCACGTGAAGAGTCTCGCCGCCCTGCTGCGGCCCCGGGGACTCTGGAAAAGCGCGGTGGCTCACAGCTTTTCTGGTCACCTGGCTTGCACGCGAGCTGTCCTCATCTGCCCAGCAGCTCCAGAGGACTCGGATGCGCACACAGACTCCTGCTCGCACAAGGCGCCCGTGTAGAGCTCACACTGGTTTCAGGAGACGAAGGCAGGCAAATTAAAACGGATTCGCCCTGGCGGTGTGGCTCCGTTGGCTGGGCATCCTCCTTGCACCAGAAGGCTCTGGATTCGGTTCCAGGTCAGGGCACATACCCAGTAGTGGAGGCAACAGACTGACGTCTCTCTTACATTGTTTCTCTCCCTCTCTCGCTTTGAAAATCAATTTTTTAAATTAAACAACAACAAAAAAAGAAAACGGAGTATGAGACATCTCTGTTCTTCAAGTGCCGCCCAGCCAGGTTTTCCTCACAAGCTCCACGCCGGGGGCCACCGGCTTAGCGCCGTGTGCTGTTCCCGGGCTTCTCCTCAGAGGGTGGCCGCCGCCGCTCCCGCCCGCCCTGCCCACGGCCGCTCACACTTTTCACAACTGAGGCGAGACTCACACATAAAACGAACCATTTTAAAGGATACAAAATTCACAGGCATTTAATACACTCACATTGTCGTGAAACTGGACAGTTTCACCTTTCATCCCAAATGACCTACCAAGACATTTTCCGAAACAGACATTAAAGATATTTCCCTCACTAAGAAATTCTGGTGCCAGCCGCGCTCCCCACTTACACCGTGTTCTGTCGTGGATGCCAGTCTCTTGACATCCGAGGGAAAGATGCCCTCAAACAGCTTCTTATCCTTTTGGGGAAAGGAATATAATTTTTTTTTTTTTTTTTAAAAAAAGGTAGCCCTGGCCAGTTTGGTTCAGTGGTTAGAGCATCAGCCCATGAACTACAGTCTCGAGCTCGATTCCCAGTCAAGGACACGTACCTCGGTTGCGGGTTCAATCTCTGGCCCCGGTTAGGGTCATGCAGGAGGCAACCAATCAATGTGTCTCTCTCACGTCGATGTTTTTCTCTCTCTCTCCCCCTCTCTCCTTCCCACTATAAGGAAATAAGTGGGGGGAAAAATATCCTCGGGTGAGGATTAACAACAACAAAAAAGTGCAACATTTAAATTAGATTTGTTCACAGAAAGTGATATTTACAAAATTAATTTTCTGCTTTATTTACTACTTAATGGAATATCAGTGAGACTTACTTGCAACTCATTCAGCAAATACATATATTTATATGCTTATATATAAAATTTATATGTGCGTAGCAAAATAAATGTTAAATTTTAGTGGTGGGTATATGGACATATTTCAACTTTATATATGTTTGAAATATTTCATAAAATAACTTAGGGAAAACTCATGGAGTAGAGTATTTTTGCTTAGATAATTTGATGTAAATGGTAGAAAAACGTGTTATCCACAAAGTTTTAGGATATGAAGGGTACTGGGCACATGTTTGAAGCCACTTGCAGTCCTTACGCTGAAACAGTCAAGCTAACGAAACCTGACAGTAGATCCAAGGCCTGGGTGACCCCCTGAGACGATGATAACACAGAATCCTGGAGAGAATAACAATGGACGACGTTTCTCCTAAGACGCTCCCGCACAGGTCGCCTCCTCTCCTGGGAGCAGCACACATGTGAAGGGACAACGCTCACATTCAGCCTAGCCATAAGAAAACTCCCCAAACACGCAATGGGGAACACTTCACAGATGTCACTGACGCCAGCTGAGTAAACGTACGGTGCCAGGCGTTGCGTACGTGCCCAGAACCTGTACACATGTCTCTGGGTTAATAACAACTGAATCAGGGAGAGTTGTTTAAATGTGAAAAGATAAATAACCCCACAGAGCTTGAAGATCAATTACTACATTGCTGGTGGAAATATAAGTTAGTAAAACTTATAATAGAGGGCAATTTAGTAATATCTATCAAAATTAGAAGTGCGCACACACACTTTGACCCCAGAATTCTAGTTAAATGGGTAGGAATTTAACCTACGGGTATACTCATATATAGGCTAAACGATGTAGATATAAATTTAATAATTGAAGTATTATATGAAATAGAAAAATTTTGTAAAAGTAAAACCCTAAACATGCATTTATAGGAAACTAGTTAATTAAATTAAGGGACATGCATTCATGGAATACTATGAACTGCTAAATAAAGTTAGACAGCTTTATATATTTTGATACGGATTATCTTCAAAACATAATGTTATAGCAAAAACAGGCATGTAGGACTACATCAAATTTAAAAGCTTCTGAGCAGCAAATTAAAACAATCAAGACAGCCTGGCTGGTGTGGCTCAGTGGTTGAGTGTCAACCCATGCACCAAGAGATTACCAGTTCGAGTCCCCTTTGGGGCAAATGCCCAGGTTGTGGGCCTGATCCCCATTGGGGGGCATGCAGGAGGTGGCCAATCAATGTTCTCATCGATGTTTCCATTTCTCCCTATCTCTCCCTTCCTCTCTCTCTAAAATCAATAAAGAAAAAAAAAAATACAACCAAGAGAGTAAAAATGCAACCTATAGGAGAAAATATTTGCAAACCATATATCTGATAAAGAGTTAACGTCTAAAATATGTAAGAACTACTACAACTTAATAACAATAAAAAATAGCTTTATTTAAAAATGGGCAAAGGGATAACAATATGGTATTTCCTCAAAAAATTAAAACTTGAACTGCCATTTGACCCAGTGATCCCACTTCTTGGAATATTTCCCAAGAAACCTGAAACACCAATCAGGAAGAATATATGTATCCCTATGTTCATAGCAGCACTATTTACAATAGTTTAGATCTGGACACAGCCTATTATTGAAAACAGTATAGAGGTTCCTAAAAAAATTAGAAATAGCCCTGGCCAGTTTGGTTCAGTGGTTAGAGTGTCGGCCTACGGACCAAAGAGTTACAGGTTTGATTCCAGTCAAGGGCACATACTTGGGTCCCCGGCCATGGTCGGGGTCATGCAGGAGGCAACCAATTGATGTCTCTCTCTCACATCAATTTTTCTCTCTCTCAATCTCTCTCTCAATCTCTCTCTCTCTCTCTCTCCCCCTCCCTCCCTATCTCCCAATCTGTCTAGATAAAATGGAAAAATATCTTCAGGTGAGGATTAAAAATAAACAAATTAATTAATTAAATTTAAAAAAGAACCTCCATATGATCCAGTAATTCCACCTCCAGGTGTATATCCTAAAGAACTGAAAGATATTTGTACCTTGTTCACTGATTGCAGCATTACCTACAATAGCCAAGAGGTGGAAACAATCTACGTGCCCATTGTCAGATAAATGGATAAAGCAACTGTGGTACATACATACAACACAGTATTATTCAGTCTTTGAAAAAGGACCCGTCACATGCTATAGTATAAATGAAACTTGAAGATATTATGCTAAGTGAAACAAGTCAGTCACAAAAGGACAAATACTGCGTGATTCCACTGAATGAGGTAGCTGAAATCAAACTCACAGAAGCACAACGTCAAACGGTGGTTGCCATGGCTGTCCAATGGGCACAGAGTTTTAGTCATCAAGATGAAAACATTCTAGAGATCTGCTGTACAAATAGGTACATATAATTAACAATAGTATTATACACTTAAAAGTTTGTTAAGAGGGCAGATTTCCTGTTAGGTGCTTTTTACCACAATCAAAAAAAAATTATCTATATCTTTAAATAGATTTATTTATATATCTCTATCTCTAAGTGAAAAGAAGTCAAAGTGCAGAGGACTGCATGTAGTATGCACATTTGTGTGTGTGTGTGGGGGGGTGTATGTATATTGTGTAAATATACAGTTAACTAGGCTTAAAATATATTTGCAAGGATGCAGGAAGCTGTGAGTGGTTTCTTCCAATGAAGAAAACTGGTTGCTTGGGGCAGAAGTAGGAAGGAAGATCCCTGGCCGGTTTTGCTCAGCGGTTAGGGCATCGACCCGCGGACCAGAGTCCCGGGTTTGGTTCCTGCTAAGGGCACCTACCTCGGTTGCAGTTTGTCCCCACCCCGGTTGGGGTCATGTGGGTGGCAACCAGTCGATGTGTCTCTCTCACATCAATTTTTCTCTCTCTCTTCCTCCCTTTCTTCCTCCTGTTCTATCTGAAGATAAATGCAAAAATGTCCTCAGGTGAGAATAAAAAAAAACAAAAAAAAAGTGGGAAGGAAGCAATTATGTACATTTTGAATTGGTACCACATGTGTATTAACTATTAAAAAATGAAATGCAAAAGCAATTTATGAATAGAAAATATATAACAAGGTACTTAATGATATACACCAAAAGAATCACATAGATTTGAAGGGGTGAGCTGGAGTGGAGAAGGACGTATTTACAAGGTGGCACTGGAGCTGGCTCTTGAAGAACGAAGTATTTGGCTAGGCAGGGAACGCAGTCAGGACACTCTGGGTGTGTCTGTGGACGGCAGAGCGGGGGAAAGAGAGTGGAAGTAAAAATGTTGAAGCAGGGTAACAAAAGGCAAATCCAGTGCCAGACTGAAAGAGTTTCAGTGTACTATAGAATGCAGGTAGGAAGAAGAGAAAACAGTCTAGGAGATGAGGCCAGGAAATGTGGAACTGATGCAGTGGGCAGCAGGGAGCCACTAGAGGCTCTTGAGCAGGGAAGTCACACTCTGAGAACACGATTCCAGTATCAGTTGACAGCAACAGACCAAATGGACTGGAAGACAGACATCTGTGAGAAGGCCGATGCAGCAATCCAGTGATTGCCTATTAGAGTCACCTGGGAAGCGTTAAACCTCTCTATTGGTGCCTAGGCCCCACCCCCCAGAGATTCTGATTTAACTGGTTCAGGTGGAGCCTAAACGTTACCATTTTTGAAAGCATCCCAAGTGATTCCAAACAGGGTCTCGGTTAAGAATCACAGCAATAATCCAGGCACAAGAGATGGAGACTAAGACTCAGGCACTGGGAGGAAGTGGGAGACAGGATAAAAGCAAATGTAGGAGACATTTCAGAAGAACCGATGTGGTGACAGACTGGAGGTAAAGAGTGAAAAGAAATATAGTCTGCTAGATTCCATTATGCATTCATTCAACAAATATTTATTAAGCCTCTCCCAAGTACCAGGTACCATTCTAGGCTCTCAGGATTTGGTGATGAACAAGACAGACACACCCCAGTTCTTATGAAACTTGCAGACATAAACAACAAACAAATAAGCTCTCTGGTAGTGACCTAGATAACAGGGTAGTTATACAGCAGGACTGCATGTTGGGGCTGCCTGTTTATAGAAGATGCTCTCTGAGTGGGTAATATTTGAGCTGACGCTGGAATGAGGAGGAGCCAGGCCTTGCCAAGGTCTCTGAAGAGAACATTCTGACTAGGGGAAAAGATGACCACATGGGAACAAGTTTGGTGTATTCAGGGACAGAAAGGCCTGCGTGGCTGGGGAAGAGGGAAAGACAGGTATGAGATGAGGTCAGAGAAATATTTAGGTGCAGATGAATAGAGCCTTGTAGGCCACGGCACAGGTTTCATTCTAAGTGGGATGGGAAGCCCTTGGAAGAAATTAAGCAGGTTAGTGACATGATCTGCTTTACATTTTAAACAACTACTTTGGCTGCAGTCTGAAAATGGGTTGCAGGTGGCAGAAATGGAAGGCAGAAAACCAGTTGGGAAGTTAGATTAAAACAGTGGGGCTGCTGACAGACACAGGAAAACTGTGGAGGAAAACAGACTTGAACATGCTGAGTTTGAAGTGACTGTGAGGCATCCAAGCAGAAACATCCTGGGGCAATCAGAAAAATGGAAAATAGGCGAGAATTTAGGTTGTACCTACTGACTTGGGAGACACTTCCAGGGGCTGGAGAAATGCAGGTCAGATGACACTACAGGAATATAACAATTTCACCCAAAGAGGAAGTAGATTAGTAAGTACTTGGAGAACATGTTTCTGGTGGTCGGGCTCCGGGCTCTGTGGTTACTCTTGTCTCACTGAACACTTTTATCTGTGGGAGGGTAGTGGAGGGTGTCAAGAATCAAGATTCCGCCCTGGCCAGTTTGGCTCAGCGGTTAAAGCGTCAGCCTGCAGTCCAGAGAGACCCGGGTTCGGTTCCCGCTAAGGGCATGTACCTCGGTTGCAGTTTGTCCCCGGCCCTGGTTGGTCGTGCGGGTGGCAGCCACTTGATGTGTCCCTTTCACGTCGATGTTTCTCTCTCTCTTCCTCTTTCTCCCTCCCACTCTATCTGAACAAAAAATGGAAAAAAATGTCCTCGGGTGAGGATAAAAAAAAAAAAGAATCAAGATTCCAAAAAGACTGCAACTGCTGAGAGGATGAGCTGATGCTAACAAAATGAAATTCAACAGCACATAATAGAAATAACAGACGTGTATATGTACAAATATATGTATGTGTATGTGTACATTCTGTCATATGTAAAAAAATTAACGTCTGTAGCACAAGTCCTAGAAATCTGACAGTTCGCTTAGAAAAAAGCCGAAGCTTTTATTGACCACATGCCTAATGAGCCTCAAGTGTAATGTCACTGTGGAAAAGCTGATGAAAAATCAGAGTATGTTGATAATATTTAATAATATTTAATACAAAACCACAAAAATTATTTTTCTGGGGAAGAATACACATCAATAGTGCAAATCAACTGCATTGCTGAGGATTACTTCTAGATACTACTATTTCCTGATCAGACTGCTGACCAGGTGGAAAACTGTGATTTGAAGAATAGTCAAGTAATAAAATTGTACATATATTCAATTCAGCGCATGACAGAGTGCTGAAGCTCTTCCCAAATATCATGTAACCTAATTTTTCTAATTTGAAGAAACAAAGTGTATTCCCTCTGGTTGAGAGAAAACTCAGTGTTCAAACATTGAAGGCCTTCAGAGAATTCAGAGAGTTAAAATAACTTGTCCAAAATGAGACAGAAAGAGGTAGAACTAGGATTTGAACACAAGTAAGTTAGCCTCCAAATTCTTCTTTCAAAAATATAAATACAGCCCGGCCAGTGTGGCTCAGTGGTTGAGCATCGACCCCTGCACCAAGAGGTCACCAATTCAATTTCCAGTCAGGGCACATGCCCAGGTTGTGGGCCCGATCCCCAGTCAGGGGCATGCAGGAGGCAGCCAATCAATATTTCTCTTTCCCTCTCCCTTTCTCACTCTCTAAAATCAATAAAGAAAAAATATTAAAAATATATATATAAATACAAATATATATATGAAAAACGTATATAATTTTTCCCCTGAGTTAAGCAGTTTCACTTATCAAGTCTACCTGAAAAGGTTCCATCAGAAAAATCAAGGCTGTATCTGAGCTTTATTCAGGTACAAAATGTGCCTAATTTAACTTCACAACTTTAGGACTGGTATGACTCCAAGTACGTAATATGTGCTTAGTATATATTTGCTCAGTGACTTACCCAGCCCTTTGCTTGTAATGTAAAACAGTCACATTTTATCTTATACTGAGCATAAGATAAAACACAAACACATTCAAACATGTGAAAAACATTTATCTGCCAGTACAGTATTTTTTCTTTATAGCATCCCATATTAGAATGTCTTTAATCCATCTGTCTTTTTTTCCACCCCCCTGGCAACTCAATTTCCCTTTCCACCCATTTACTCTGTCCCACAGGTGAATGAACCTCTCACTCCCACCTGTCCACCTGGCCATCAGCCAAGATGAGTCTTTCTGCTCCTAATTGCTCACCTGAATTGACAGCCTGGCAAAGTAGGACAGTGAATCACGATGATAGTAAAACATGTATCAGATTGTTTATGAAGGATGAGAAACAAAGAATTCTGATTGCAATGAGGAAACCACATCCACAATATCTTTATTCATCCTTCATCAAAATTTCACCCTGGCCAGTTCGGCTCAGCGCTTAGAGCGTTGGCCCCTGGACTGGAGAGTCTCAGGTTCGGTTCCCGCTAAGGGCACGTACCTTGGCTGCAGTTTGTCCCTGCCCCAGTTGGGGTTGTGTAGGTGGTGAACACTCAGTGTCTCTCTCTCTCACATCGATGTTTCTCTCTCTCTTCCTCCCTCTCTCCCTCCCACTCTATCTGAAGATAAATGAAAAAAAAAAATGTCCTCAGGTGAGGATTAAAAAAAATTTGTTTTCCGCCCTGGCCGGGTTTCTCAGTGGTTAGAGCGTCGGCCTACGGTCCTGAGAGACGCGGGTTCGGTTCCCGCTAAGGGCACGTGCCTTGGTTGCAGTTTGTCCCTGGCCCTGGATGGATCGTGTGGGTGGCAACCACTCGACGTGTCCCTTTCACATCGATGTTTCTCTCTCTCTCTCTCTCCCTCCCACTCTATCTGAACAAAAAATAGAAAAAAAATGTCCTCGGGTGAGGATAAAAAAAAAAAAAACACTTTCTCAAAAAAATGTGTTTTCCTACTGCATACGGAAAGATTATAGAAAGATTACAGTAGGAAAAAATGGATAAATTGTGTGTTTAAATTAGAAAAGCAAATTTCTCAGTACTACAGAAGGTTCTGAGAAGTTCTAAGACCAAAAATTACGACACCTAAAATTTAGGCAGAGTAATTTGCAGGAAACAAACTATGTTTTCAACAGGGACAATTCTAACAGCCCCGGAGTACTGTCAAAGTGCCAAGAAGAAAGCAGGTGAAAATAAATTGTTTGGGTCCCTGTGTTTCTAGCATCTACTTTCCATGTCTATACACTGCACTGGCGATGTCATATGAAAGACAGCTCAAATGGAAATGCTCTCCACACCCAGCCACCAGCAGATTCTCTAGTAACTTGACCCAGCAAATACAAGGGCAGAGAATGGAGAAGAGGAAAATCTGTTTACCTTCCAAAGAGATCTTCCGAATTCATTAACATCTTCTACAGTGCTCATATGACCTCGATCTTAGGCTCTACAACTGTTTCAGGTTAATCGGCTCTAAGACTGTCATTCATGGGGGACACACATTTCAAATATAAACCAGTACTACTTTCCCACCTATCTCCGCTCACCACCCCCACCCGCTCCCCCAAATGGGGAAGGAAACAGTTGTTGAATGTGGATGCTTTATATGTCAGACAAATACAGAGTTGCAAAGATGATAATGCGTTTAGAAAGCTGAGGGTTATTTCATAACCCACTTAAAGGCCCGTGTGAAGTGGATGGTTTGTTTCTGCTTTCCCACTGGTGAATTACTAAACGGAGTACAAACGGTGCCGTAGTAGGAAGAAACACTCCAGTACAGGAACAAATAAAGCCAGGTAGGAATTGCCAGGTAACAAGAGAATCAATCTAGGGTACTTTCAAGACTTCAATTCTATGCTTAGCTTGTGCTGAATTTCAGATTCTGCTTCTAGGTGAAAAAGAAAAAAACAACAACAACAAAGATTTCCAGACCTTGGGTGTTTAAAGGGCCTTCACACAGTAAATCAACCCACTGCTGTCTTGTTTTCTCCACAGCCAGACTGAAATAATACAGCACCAGCAGAGGTGTGAATTACCCCCATTCATCTTAATGGAGTGTTAACTTCAAAGGCTTGTTTTAACCATTTAAATGCTAAGCTCATGAGTAAACATTCCGTTAAAAAAAGTACAATTTAAACATTCACCCTCAACATATGAAAGTAATTTATATTCTCAGCACTTCGTCTTTTAATTTAGCAAACAAGTCTCCAAGTGTTGGAAAAGTATATATTTTGTGCTTAACTTAGTTTTATTTTAAATAGTTATTACCTAATAAATTATGAACATTAAGCCCATAATGAGAAGGCCTATATTTCCCAGGAAAAATGCTGAGTACTTGAACAAGGTTTTTTGGTAATCCTGGTGAAGGGGGCAGTACTTTTACCAGCCATCTCATTAACTTCTTCCAAACTCGTGGGGAAGTTGTGACTCTAAACAGACAGCTAGATAAGGCAGAATATTACAGTAAAACAAAAATAAACACCTCCACAAATAACTTTTCTTGTTAGTCACTAAGTTTTGTCCAGTGTTCAATAGGTTACTCTGTCCCTTTGCCAAACCTCCCATGATCCTATCCCATGAGCAGGTGACAAATGTATTAATTGATGCCCAGCTGTCATCACACTTAACATTTGCCCCAGGGGGCATCTTGCATCTGTTGCAGATTTAGGGTTATTTTGGTATTACTAGAGTTAGATTTATTTAAGCAGCTGAACACCTATTTGTATTTGGATCTGTAATTTCATAAACAGAAAAAGCAGGTACAAGAATGAGCTTATCAGGTTGACGGACTCTGGCTGACCTGAAGCCACACGGGAGGCCATGCCTGGCCGTGCCTCTGGGGCCATGCTAAGTGCCAGTTTCAGAAAGGCATTAGTAGGAGAGTACAGCTGGGGTAGAACTGTGGGAAAGCACTAAAAACAGTGCACATGGGGCCAGTTCCCCTGTGAGTGAAGGCAAGAGAACAATTCTAAACATAATAGTTGTACACGATGTAAGATGAAGAAATTCCATGTCCCTGATTGAAAGCAAATTCATTTTACTGCTTCAGATAAAGGGATGGGAGAAAGGGGATACATAGCTAATCTATGAAAGGAGCCTGTTTCAGACTGTACCTAATTTATACAAGGTCATCTAATCCCCCCAACACCACTCTGTATAATTGGTATTAACTCCATCTAACACCTACGTGAAAGTGGAGGCTTTAGAGAGGTTATGTCGTTTGCCTAAACTCACTGAAATTGTAATCTAAATCTTTCTAACCACCAACCTGGACTTCTTCCATTTCACCATGCTGATCTCAGGTTGCCAAACAAGTATTTTAACTCAAAAGAAAAGCCCATTTTCTAAGTGGGAAGCAAGGAGGCATCTGCAAAAGTGGATTTCCATACATGCAAACTGGCACTTTGCATGCAGTTCCCTACTTTACATGTGCACAGGGGTGGGATTACATTTTTACTGATACACCCTGGCTTTGGTAGGTTGCTAAAGTGCCCTTTACATAGCATACTCATGGGGAGGAGAGACCTGGCTTCTCATTTCCAACCAGAAATAAGCCACATCAATGGGAAGACTGGAATGATTTATAACCTCCAAACAAAACATGACATAAATCATCAGTATTTGTCTCTGTTTGCCAAGTAGAAAGTCCCATGTTTTAGTGACAAACAAGAAAGCTCAGAGAACTTTCCAATCCACAGCCAATCATTACAGCTCTATCTCATAATGCACAACAGAGAAAAATCACTGAAGTTTCTTAGACAGGACTTGGAGTCAGGGTAAAATACCAAATGGAATAATCCCCCAGTTTTGTTATTAGTGATTGATGTTGACATTAGCCCACAGGCTAAGATTCAGTTTTGTATACAAGCTTAACACATTGATTTCTTAAAAAACAAACAAAAGCTTGACAATATATTTAATAGCATTAAAAACTTCTGCTCTGTGACAGACACTGTTAAGAGCATGAAAAGAGAAACAGACTGGGAGAAAATCTTTGCAAAACACACATCCAATAATGGATTGGTATTTAAAATACACAAAGAATGCTTAAAACTCAACAATGCAAAAACAACCCAATTTAAAAAACAGGCAAAAGAGATCTGAACCTCATCAAAGAAAATACGCGCAGATGGCAAATAAGCATATGAAAAGATGCTCAACATGTATGTCATGAGGGAAATGCAAATTAAAACAACAATGAGATACAACTATATACCCATTAGAATGACAAAAATACAAAACACTGACAACACCAAATGCTGCTGAGGATGTGGAATAACAGGAATTCTCATTGCTTGGCGGGAATGCAAAATGTCATAGCCACTTTGGAAGGCACTTTGGCAGTTTCTTACAGAACTAAACATATTCTTACCATACGATGCAACAATTGTGCTCTTTGGTATCAACTCAAGTAAGCTGAAATCTTATGTCCATAAGAAAACCTGCACAGTTTTATTCAAAGCTGCCAAAATTTGGAAGCAACCAAGAGGCGCTTCAACAGGAAACTGGAAAAACAAACTATGGTATATCCATACAATGGAATATTATTTAATGATGAAAAGAAATGAGCTATCAAGCCATGAAAAGACATGTAGAAAACTTAATTGCATACTGCTCAGTGAAAGAAGCAAGTCTGAGCCCTGGCCGGTTTGGCTCAGCGGTTAGAGCGTCCGCCTGCAGTCCGGAGAGACCCGGGTTCGGTTCCCGCTAAGGGCACGTACCTCGGTTGCAGTTTGTCCCCGGCCCTGGTTGGTCGTGTGGGTGGCAGCCACTCGATGTGTCCCTTTCACATCGATGTTTCCCTCTCTCTCTCTACCTCTCTCTCCCTCCCACTCTAGCTGTACAAAAAATGGAAAAATGTCCTCGGGTGAGGATAAAAAAAAAAAAAAAAAAGAAAGAAGCAAGTCTGAAAGGCTAGATGCTATATAATTCCAACTATAGGACATGTTGGAAAAGGATCATAGTTTTTATGAAGACAGTAAAAAGAATAGTGATTGCCAATGCTTGCATCAAGAGTGAACCCTAATGTAAACTATGGACTTTAGTTAATAGTAATGTATTGGTTCAACAAGTATAATAAATATACTTTCTGCTCAACATTTCTGTAAAAATTAAAACTACCCTGAAAAACAGTCTATTATTTAAAAAAAAAAAAAAAAGGCAACAGACCCACAAACAAAAGATTGACCTAATACATTTAAGAGCATTCTGAGTTTGTTTCTTACCTTGATTAAAACTATCATGAGCCCACTTTCCCTATCCACTCCCAGTTTATTCCACGTTTCTGTTAACAATGTTTATAAAAATGTTAATCCATATAACATTTTCATAAAGTGTTTATCCAATGTGCCTTCCAGAATTATTCCTTTTTGCAGGTGGAGGTTAATTATTCTTCATAAGAAATGGGGAAATATATCTTTCATTTATTATTTATCCAATTAAAAATGATGAGTGCTAAGCTGAAATTCCCAACCAAAATTCCAAAGATGAGCAAAATAAAAGCCTGTGGAAATAAGGAAAAAGATAAGAACAATTAGAGCATTTAAAAAAATCTCCACCCTCTCCAATAATGTATGTTATAGTTGAAAGTACATTATTCTTGATGTAGATAAAATAATTATAAAATGACAAATTATTTCTTAAAATAAGATTCTTAAAAGAAACAAAGACCAACCTACCCCAAGCTTTTTCCATGACAGAAAATCCTCTCTGCTAAGCTTAAGATAAAATAGTCCTGGGAATACAAAAATCAAACACGTTGATGTACTGGAACCTTTAAGGGGGAGGAAAAGAGAAGATTATTGCCAGGTTCAGATGTGAGGCTGGATGACAATTTTATCCATTTTATTATGTGGATTTTTTTCAAATAGAAAACTTACCAACTACACCAAATACATGCTTAATGTCAGGAACGTATATTGCAAGTAAAACAATGATAATATTGACTGCTAGAGTGATCAAAAAATGGTGAATCCATGAGAATGGAAAATTGGAGAAAAACATCATCATTAAAGCTTTCCTTGCCTGTATAACAGAAAGAGAAACAGATTTAAGCAAAGAGAAAGTGTGAAAGCCAAAATACTGGCTCAGGCAAACACATGTGCAGTACCAGGGCCATGCTATTCCTGTCCCCCACACCGCGGAGTTTTCAAAAATATAACATGAACTATTATCACTAAGTGTTTATTATTCATAAATTAAGAAATATATATTTCTGTGTGATCTTCATAAAAGTTATTTTGCTTTAATTCTTAAAAAAATGTTCACATGCAACTTCAAGTTGCACAATTTTCAAAATTAGCAACAATAACACTGTGATGAAATCTCAGAGAATTGTCTTCATTAAATTCAACAGAAGAATAAAAGGTTTGAAATGAGAAAAGAAATCATGCCATGGGAAAGAAACACCATTTACTATTTTATTTTATATTCTCTGTTTCGCAGCATGTAAATATGAACACGAATCCATGACACTTCCCACTGCTAAGGCAGGCAGCAGGCGGTCACATCCACAAACGTTTACACAGCCCCGCCGCCGCCTGGCCGTGCAGTCTGCACACAGAGGGGCACGAAGGCTGAAGGCCCGGTTCTTACGGAACGCACTGTTCAGGAATTGAAGACATCCATGCGGAAGCATTTACACCCAAAGCCTTTGTTTCCATTTTCTCAGAAATTCTTACGTTTCTTACCTATGGCAACTAAATGCATGATGAAGATCTTGTTCTGCCCCTTAACTTTTAATTATAGAGCAAATAAAATAGTTTGACTAAGATGAAACTAGAATGTCTATGTGAAAATAAATTTACAGTAAACCAGAGGAGCTTATTTTTGCTGACTTGACTTTTTCCTCTTCATGCACGTTCTTTTGAAAACAGAATACAGAATTAAAAAGGAAAAAAACCCTCCAAAACCTTAGAAGAACTACAGCCTCTAAATTGGAAACAATGCTGTGGGAAAGAGTAAATCTAAACTAATCTCCAAAAGCACAAATTAGCTTAGTGGTTCACTGTATTTTTGTGCTTTCATGGGGCTATATGCAAGTATGAGGTCTTTGATCAATTACTTAACAAATGAATAAGATATACAAGACTAGATGTGATTCAAACATTCTAGTCTGCAAAGAATTAGTGTTGCCACATTAGGGAGCTGCTACACGCAGCAAGGAAATCTTTAAGGGTACTTACAGGGAAGTGGATGAGAGGGACTGTCAAGAGCACAGCAAACAATATGCATAACTTCACAGTCCTGACAACAACATCATGTGGCAAGTATTTACTATAATCTTGGAGTATATCAGACGTGACTTTGCCTGTAAATTTTAAAAATAACAATAAGAATCACATTAATACTACTAAGATGTCAATAACAGCAAAATTATTTTCCTTTGCACAAAGGGATCTTTTTTATTTTTTATCCTCACCTGAGGACATTTTTCCATTTTTTGTTCAGATAGAGAGGGAGAGAGAGAGAGAGAGAAACATAGATGTGAAAGGGACACATTGAGTGGTTGCCACCCGCACAACCCAGGCCGGGGACAAACTGCAACCGAGGTACATGCCGAACCCAGGTCTCTCTGGACTGCAGGCTGACGCTCTAACCACTGAGCCAAACCAGCCAAGGGCACAAAGGGATCTTAGATTTTGGATTCCCAGTGCCCAGTCAATCTCCTGCCTTTTTTCTCTCCTATGAAACACAGAGACATCAGGTAAATATCCACTTGAAACCCACAATCTCTTCTTCTAATGACACTAGAAATCAGCACAGGCAGAACCTAAATTATGACTTTCTCTCTCTCTTCCTCTCTCTCTCTCTCTCTCTCTCTCTCTCTGAAGGTTGTGAACATTTATGTTGTTTGATTTGTAAAGTGCTTTCATGTGTATGTACTCCTGAATTTGGTCTGCATGGTAACAATCAACGGTCGGTAGGTCACAGGGACAGAGAGGGCACAGCTATACACCTTTTTTGTTTTGTTTTTTTTTCTGGTGCCAAAGCCAATACTTGTTCCTCGATACCGCATTTTTTCTAGAGTCTCATCGAGTTTACCAGCTTCATGTTACCAGCTTCATCAACATCTCATCTGTAAAGTCATCTGTCATACAAGTTTTAGGGAACTGGCTTCCCTGGCAAGCCATGTGTGGTCAGTGACAGAATCTGTATCTGCTAACCATGCCTTGCTCCAGGTGTTCTTCCATTCTCAGTGTCTCCCACACCCCAAGCCAGACAAGGGGTATTCAAGTAGGGTTTTCAAGAACATTGCATATCACTGCCTTGTAGGGGAAGATCAATTTGTACTTACAAAAGAACAGTGCTTTTTTAAATTTGAGTGTATATGTTTTAGAAAGATGCTTTGGAGAAAATAAGAGGCAAATCAAACACACCTCTGTTTTCAAGAATCTTACATTTTGAAGGGCAGTTGAGTACACACATATATATAACAGTGTATAAACACAGATACACACATAAGTGGCAGAAGGTCTAAACAAGTAGCTATGGTGCCCTGGCCAGTTTGGCCCAGCGGTTAGAGCGTCGGCCTGCAGTCCTGAGAGACCCGGGTTCGGTTCCCACTAAGGGCACGTACCTCAGTTGCAGTTTGTCCCCGGCCCTGGTCGGTCATGCGGGTGGCAGCCACTCGATGTGTCCCTTTCACGTCGATGTTTCTCTCTCTCTCTCTTCCTCTCTCTCCCTCCCGCTCTATCTGAACAAAAAAATGGGAAAATGTCCTCAGGTGAGGATAAAAAAAAAAAAAAAAGTAGCTATGGTGACTCTGAACAGAGAATGTAACTATGGCCTTGGGATGAGCAAGAAGGAAACCCAGGAAGGCATGGGGAGAGTCATCATGATATAGTGGGTGGTGGGATGGTAGAGAGGGGCTTGAATTCTGGAACCACACAGACTAATGTTCAAATCCCACTACTTAATAGCAAATGAACTTTTCAGAGTCCCTTGGTTCCTACCTGTAAAATGGGACAATAATATATATTGACCTATAGAGTTACTGAGAGCATTAAATGAGTTAACGCATGTGTGCTGACACTCAAAGATGTGGGAAGAGATTCTAGGAGCAAGAACTAGCCCAAACAGAAGCCCTGAACTAGCAGAGGGAAGATGCATCAGAGAAGTGTGTTCCAAAGGGCCCGCGGTGGCCGCAGCAGAGTGTGCTGTAGTGACACAGGGGTGCGAAGGCTGGAACGCACCTGACACCCAGCAATGGAGCTCTTCCTTCCAAGGACTTGGCCTCGATCTGGTAGGCTACAGGGATGCAATGACTTAGGAAGAATAGTGTATTATGATCTGAACTAAGCAGGACAAATTGGGAGAAAAAGAGACCCAAAACAGGGATAACAGAAGGCAACTGTCATAATCTCTGAGGGGTAATGAGGATCTGGACTAGACTAGTGATAATGGAAATGGGAGAGAAACTAATTGTCTACATTATCAAAGATATCCTTTAGATAGTGTGCAGCTATGGACTAAGTAGGAGATTAAAGTTCAATTCTATTCCTAAATCTGTGAGATACTTGTAAGTTTAGGAGAAATATGGCAAACTATTTTTTCCCACCTTCTGAATCATAAAAATGAGCTATTAACACTTATTGTTTAACAACCTCATAGACTTTTTTAATGGTCTGGTTATTATGCAACATTTGGGCATTGGCCTGGCTCAGCAGAAAAACACTTTTTTCTTTCACCTTAAAATGCTTTAATATCTGTAATCAGAGCCAGTAGTGGTAGTCTAGGTACATACTTATAGGTCTCTTTAATCTGGCAAAATTTAAGTATTAACCAAGCCTTGGGAGCACTGGACGAAGGAATCCCAAGCAGCTCCAGAAGCCTGAAGAACTAGATGTATTATATATTCAAAACATCTGGCTCAGTAGTTTAAGAGTGTCGGCCTGAAAAGTAGCAGGTTCGATGCTCGGTCAAGGGCATGTACCTGGGTTGCAGGTTCCATTCCAGGCCCTGGTTGGGGCACATGTGAGAGGCAACCAGTCGATGTGTCTCTCTTATATCGCTGTCTGTCTGTCTGTCTGTCTGCCTGTCTCTCTCTCTCTCTCTCTATCTCTCTTCCTCCCTCCCTCCTCCCCTTCCTCCCTTCCTTCCACTCTCTCTTAAAAAAAAAAAAAAAAAAAGTCAATGGAAAAAATATCCTCGGGTGAGGATTAACCAAAAAATAAATCTGTTGCATGTCCACTTTCTACTTTCCCAGGATTAAAACCTTCCTTCTGAGCCAGTCAGCTCTGTGTTCTTAGCTGAGCTTTACCATATGTAAGGAATAGAGTACAACATGCTTCTCTGGATTCAGACAAATCTCTACAAATCTCAGTAAGGACCTGATGGTGATCTTTGCAAGCTGCACATGCTACTGAAGTCAGGAGGCTGTCTGTCCTGTTTAATACACACTGTCAAACTGGTTTGAAGACTATAAAGATCACCACAGAGCAGCAGGAAGACCACTGGGTCAGCATTCAGGAGGCCTGCTACCAATGGTGACAGATCCTTCACCACTTTGGGCTCTAATTACTCATTTATAAAACGAGTTGAAGCCTTAACTTATGATGAACTCTTTTGATTTAGGTCTCAGCAGGCTCAATTTGCAATTTATTTTCATAAGACTGAGAACTACTGTTGTCCAGATAGAAATATACCATAAAATATTTTCCCTGGTTATGATTAACAATCCAAAAAAGAAACACTGTGAACAGCAAATCGGTATCTGCCTCTTCCCCTGTCTTTGGAGAAGAAAATGTTTTTACTTTTCTTTACTTCTTCCTCTCTTTCTTTTTATCTATCTATCACATACTTACCTACCTACCTATCATGTGATTTTCCTTAGATGTGCAGTTCTCCATTCTATTAAATGTGGGTACTCTGAACAATCTGCACTGGCAGCGAAGGGTTGAGTCAGAGACAACATAACAGCTTTACCTGATAATCTGGAAAATCCCTGTGTAGTAAACTTTACATTTACATGATGAAAATGTTTAGCCTCTCTGTTCAAGCATCAATAGATAGATGGATGGATAGATAAGACAGACCAAATTAGATAGATAGATAGATAGATAGATAGATAGATAGATAGATAGAGTTTAAGTGAATCAGGTTATTCTAAAAGTCTACTTTGTCAAAAATTTGGAATGAAGAAACTGTGGGTTCTATAACATAATTCTTGAGGCGGTAGCACAGATAAAGATATTGACTTTGGGGAGACTCAGAATTAGACTCGAATCACAACTTATTATTCATTAGCTGGTCAAATTACTCAACCTATATGAACCTATACCTTGCAGAGTTGTTACAAGGATTAAGCTAGGCAATGTATGTAAAATACCTGGCACTTACATAATAAATGTTAGCTCAATAAATGTATTGGCATCTATTTTTCCTCCACTTCCCTTTCAATTTAATACCGCTCCTAAGCGTCTCGTGGTAATTTATGTAACTATGTCTCAGCTATCCTGGAGATTTGTAGGCCATCTGAGGTTTCTTCCAGATAGCTCTATTTATCCAAAGGGAGAAGAAGGAGGTCCATTTTTTGGACTTTTTGTCAATATTGAAGATCTCTAAATATAATAGTATTTGTGCCAGGTGACAATTTTAATTTAGAAAAATATACAACTATTCTGCTATACTAAGGTTTTGCTGAATCCCAACAGAGACCCTGCTATCATATCTTATTGATATAAAAAAAGTCGTACTGAGCTAAAGTCTATAAAAAGCTAACAAATCCAACAATCAAAAATAGAGCTTATGTATTTCAAGAATTTTGTTTCATTAGCAATGATCATAAAGCTTAACAATCTGTTTTGACTTTCTTTGTAGTGTACCCCGCAGGGCACCCTGCTCATGTTGGAAACTGCTTCTCCTGCAGAGCACACAGAGCTCTACCGCTCTTATCCTACGTCGGAATAAAATGCAAGAGCAGCTTTGGATTAATGAATGACCTTTACAACTCTCAAAATAACATAGATAGCAAGGAAAGGACTATTGGAGCAATTATAATTTTCTCACACACTGAAAGCTCTGAGATAATACTCACAACATATACTGAAAAGTTATCATATTTAAATTTCATTAAAGACAGTAGGAAGTACAATGCTGAAAAATAGAGCACCTGTAATTATGCAATAATTACAATAGTAATGATGATAATAACACACCATCAGCAGTAGCTTTCCTCTGTGGGAGATTGCTATGTGCCAGCCACTGTAATAGGCATTTTACATATAACTCATTACCTCCTGGCTACAACTCTATGCAATTATCCCTTGTTACAGTTTAGGGGATGAAGACACCATAAGGTGAAGTAGTATCCTGTTCAAGGTCACAAAACTAGTTAGAGCAGAGTAGTTATTTAAACTATATTTGTTGGATTTCAAAATCCATAGACTTTCTATCAGGCTTAGGAAAGGTAGCTATGCATGTAAATGCTGTCCAAAAAAGTTGTCAGACATGGACAAACTCTGAGAGATAAGCAAAGCCTCATTACAAGCCATCAAGGATGGCTAAAATCTGAAACGTGCACAAGGCTATCAACTGTGAAATCAGTCATAACAGCTGACTATCACCAAAGCAATAACGGCCATTGATTTAGGGAGTTGTTATGAAAGCACTCATGAACTGAAAAGTGCCCTAAAGAGTTTGACAGATTAAGTATAATTTGTTATAATGTATCTGTTTGCAAATTAAATAACAGAGCTCACTTTTTTTTATCTTGTTCTAGACTTCTAAGTTTTACTTTTTCTTGAGGTTCTTAGCAAAAGAGAAAAAAACGCATATCGAGCAGGCAATTTTTCAAAAATAAATAAAAGAAATATTCCCTTTTAATTTATAGATTTAAAAGAATCCTTTTTAAAAAATTATGAAGAAAGGTCCTGGAATCGTATGAATCTCATCTCACGGCAGAGTTCTCTGAGTGTGAGTATACAACTATAGTTCAGCATAAAACCCTCTCCTTTCTCAACTTGTTCTTCTGCAGTTAAGATGACCAATTCTCCCAAACTGTTGAACTAGAGTCTAATATATTGAAAATAAGATTTATTTTAATATATATATTTTTATCCTCACCTGAGGACATTTTTGCATTTATCCTCAGATAGAGCTGGAGGGAGAGAGGGAGGAAGAGAGAGAGAAACATAGATGTGAGAGACACATCGACTGGTTGCCTCCTGCACAACCCCAACGGGGGCCGGGGACAAACTGCAACCGAAACACGTGCCCCCAGCAAGAACCGAACCTGGGACTCTCCGGTGCACAGGCTGACACTCTAAACACTGAGCCAAACCGGGCAGGGCTATATATATATTTTTTAATCCTCACCTGAGGATATATTTTTACATTTATCTTCAGACAGAGTGGGAGGGAGAAAGGGAGAGAGAAGAGAGAGACACATCGATTGGTTGCCACCCACACAACCCCAACTGGGGCTGGGGATGAATAGCAACTGAGGTATGTGCCCTTGGTCTGAATTGAACCTGGGACTCCCTGGTCCACAGGCCGATGCTCTAACCGCTAAGCCAAACCGGCCAGGGCATAATATATTTTTTAAAAATAAAATCATTATTGCACATTTTTTCTTGTAGAGAGACATCTATGTCCCTAAACCTGAGGTTTTATTCAGGTGTTTAAGAAAATGTTTATAGCCCTGGCCGGTTTGGCTCAGCGGTTAGAGTGTCGGCCTGCGGTCCCGAGAGACCCGGGTTCGGTTCCCGCTAGGGGCGCGTGCCTCGGTTGCAGTTTGTCCCCGGCCCTGGTCGGTTGTGCGGGTGGCAGCCACTCGATGTGTCCCTTCACATCGATGTTTCTCTCTCTCTCTCTCTGTTCCTCTCTCTCCCTCCCACTCTACCTGAACAAAAAATAGAAAAATGTCCTCGGGTGAGGATAAAAAAAAAAAAAAAAAAATAAGAAAATGTTTATATAAAGGTATTAACGTTGAACTTGATCTACCTATATAAGAGAAAGAAAATCAATTCTGTAGGGCCCGTAGAGCCATCACAGTATTGCAGTGAATTCTGGCAGCCTGAACAAATTAACTTACTAATGAAAGGCAGAAACAAGGTCATATTCAAGTGTGAGATCAACTATAGAACAATTTATTTTGTCGTCTATAATTAAATAATATACTTACCATAAAAAGTGAGATACCCAAAAAGTGCTGATATAAAATAAATGAGAAAACTGAAAACAATTGCTATGTTGGATACATTCTGCATTCTTTTCCTTGAAGACCTAAAAGCAAAAATGGCAAAAGTAGAATCAGTGATCTGATTTATATCTATAGCAGTGGTTCTCAAACTTCCTAATGCTGTGACCCTTTAATATAGTTCCTCATGTTGTGGTGATCCCCAACCATAAAATTATTTTTGTTGCTACTTCATAACTGTAATTTTGCTACTGTTATGAATCACCATTAGAAATATGTGTTTTCCGATAGTCTTAGGCGACCCCTGTTAAAGGGTCGTTCGACACCCCAAAGGGGTCACAACCCACAGGTTGAGAACCGCTGATCTATAGAAACAAATCTCCAAGAGAGTCAAAAGGATTCCTTAATCATTCAAGACCTAGTTCATGTGTAATTATACACTAGAATTCCTGATTTGAAATTACTGCACAGATTATGCTTCCAGGAAACATTCTCAATTTGGAGTTGTTTTGGTTGTTTTGCTTTGTTTTAAACTAACACTTAGAATCCAGTGATGGGAGGAAAGAATTCATAAAGGAGAATGTCATTCAGTCTGAAAAGCCTAGAAGTAAAAAGACATACTTAATACATTTAAAATATTCCAGGATTCTATGGTACCTTTGAAGTTCACAGTATATGGGCAATACTGAGGTATGGCAGAGAAATGAAAAGGCCATGGTTGGTATGGCATAAGCACTCTGAAAAAAAAATTCAAAGACAAAATTATTAAATACTACTGTAATAAAACCACTACTTCATTTGACAACAAGCTCAGTTTTTCAAAAAATCAATTTGGTTAAATTTATTTCATTTTTCATAAATTTATTTCATTTTTCACACACATTTTGCGTGTGTGTTAAGAGAAACACAACTATGATCACTAGTAAATCTTTCCCTTGATAGATGGACTGCCTGTACTAGCCAGATATTTCTTGGCTGGGTTCTGTACCATGTAACTTTTACTACAATCACTGCTCCTCATACATTATTTGGATAAGATAAAAACAATTTAGGTGGGATAAATAACATTTGGGTAATATTAGAAATAATAACATTTTAGAAATAGTCTTACTATAAATCTCGGTCCTTCTTAATGTATTCATTAGGACACTTAAATACATCTTCCTATACTCTAAGCAGAAATGATCGCTAATGCTTTTGAACCTGCTTTCACCAACTCAGTCTAAGGTAGTATCACCGACTTACTCTAAGGCAGTGGTTCTCAACCTTCCTAATGCCAGAAACAGTTCCTCATGTTGTACGTGGGTGTATCTGCATGTGGGAGGACCCGCCTGGAGAAGGATAGAGGAGCGGTGTCTCGGTTCCTAAGACCATCGGAAATATGTGTTTTCCAATGGTCTTAGGTGACCCCTGTAAAAGGGTCGTTTGAGCCCCAAAGGGGTCGCGACCCACAGATTGAGAACCACTGCTAAGGGAATACTTAAAATATTAATCAGCCCTGGCCGGTTTGGCTCAGCGGTTAGAGCGTCGGTCTACGGTCCAGAGAGACCCGGGTTCGGTTCCCGCTAAGGGCATGTACCTCGGTTGCAGTTTGTTCCCGGCCCTGGTTGAGTTGTGCAAGTGGCAACCACTCGATGTGTCCCTTTCACGTTGATGTTTTTCTCTCTCTCTCTCTCTTCCTCTCTCTCCCTCCCACTCTATCTGAACAAAAAACGAAAAAAAAATATATATTAATCATATTCTAGCATCTTTGCCTGGGTTCTCTTTCAATGGGAATGAATGTGATTTATTCTATATTGGCAAATTCTTAGCAATCCACTGGAATACATGAACATAACTTTTTTTTTTTTTATCCTCACCCGAGGACATTTTTCCACTTTTTGTACAGACAGAGTGGGAGGGAGAGAGAGGAGGAGAGAGAGAGAGAAACATCGACATGAAAGGGACACATCGAGTGGTTGCCACCGCACAACCAACCAGGGCGGGGACAAACTGCAACCGAAGCACACGCCCTTAGCGGGAACCGAACCCGGGTCTCTTCGGACCGCAGGCGGACGCTCTAACCGCTGAGCCAAACCAGCCAGGGCCATGAACATAACTTTTAAAAAAAATTAGAATATTTAAGAGCCAGAGGTAGTTACAAAGCAAACAAAAGTTACCATCTAAATGAAAATACTGTCTCTGCTGTAAGAAAGAAAGATCTCTTATCCTTTAGAACGACCATGGAGGGACCCAGAGAGTATTATCCTAAGCGAAACAAGCCAATCAGAGAAAGACAAATATCACATGATCTCACTTATTTGTGGAATATAATAAACAAAACAAACTGATGAATAAAATAGACCCAGAGACATAGAAGTAGGGTACTGACTGATAAACCTCAGAAGCAGGGAGGGAGGGAGGAGATAAACCACAGAATTTATATGCATGTATGTGTAACCCTGGCCATAGACAACAATGCAGGCGGGTGGGGGGAGGGGGCTGTGAGGTGGGTATCTGGGGGCAAAGGAGAAACATCTGTAACAAAAATAAATTAATAAAAAAAATTAAAAATTACAAAAATAAATGAAGATACTGTCTCTACAAAATGGATGGTGATGACTTACTTTCTTTTCTCTACTCTAAAAAATCTTCCCCTTACTAACTCCAGGCTCTTCAGCAAAAGAAGTTCCAGATGACTGAAGACCTATCTTGGGACATAATGCCTCTTCAAATATTTGAAGGGAATTGGGAGGAAGGAAAGCTGCAGTGTTTCCTGAGACTGGATTAGAGGAATGAGACTTTAATTCACAAATTCTCTTTCATATATTGCTCAATTTCCTGGCTTGTCAGTTACCCTACCTAGCCAGATCTTTAAGGCACATGGAGGCCTTTACCATATAACAGACGTGGTAATCTCCCCTGTGGGGCCAGAGAGACATTTCTCATGTAAAAACTGCGGATAAAAAGGACAATTCTGCATGGAGGAGTTACTGCACTAACAAGCTACACTGATAGAGCTGTACATGCGGACAGGGGCCTCTAGCATCTGGAGCCTGCATTTCAGTGCAGATGAAGGAACTTGCAGCAACACAGAAGACTTTTAGCTCCTCTAGAATGATACAGATCAACCAGATTACAGCTCCCGCGTCCTCTGTTGACGCCCAGGGGCTCTTGCAGGCATTTTCCGTGTCCCAGGGCTCTCAGAGAAGGCGAGGGGACGGGGTCTTCCAGTCTCCACTTAAGGCATCATAAATTTCAACTTTGGAATGTCTGCCAGAAGACACACTGGCAGTGCTCAATTGCTGGTCCAATGATGAGGCTGTTTAGCTACAGACTAAGGTTCTACTCACAAGGGAGGAGTTTTTGATATAATTGGCTATTTAGCTTTATAAGTCCAGAGGGCAACAGGAAGTCTGTATCCACAGAGGACCTTATTGGCCAGACCAGACATTTAGTAAATCTGTTCTTTTAGGCAGTTGCCCATTTAAAACAGGCTCCATTTAAAGGCATGCCAAAAAAAGGTGGCTGTTTCATAATAGGCCACCCTGTGTTAAATAATATTATTCTTCTGGTAGGCAACCCTATACTTAGCACTTTCATGAAAATTAATTAGTTACAGGTACAAAGACCTAAGAGACCCTGTTACACAAATCTCTTAAAACTTGAAATGTGAAAAATCAACCAAAAGTATCTGTTAATAACTTACACACCTCTTTGGAGAAATGAAAGAGCTTTGGTTTACAATCATCTGTAGCATTTGAAATCTGTTTAAGAGGATTGAGGGGAAAAAGAGAAACCAACAGTCATTAAAAGTCAGAAAATATCAAC
Organism: Molossus molossus; assembly: GCF_014108415.1. Lineage (NCBI taxonomy): Eukaryota > Metazoa > Chordata > Mammalia > Chiroptera > Molossidae > Molossus > Molossus molossus. The sequence goes on along the minus strand of NW_023425344.1, from coordinate 215,631,086 downwards.
AAACATGATGAATTTATTATTACTAGGCTTTCAAATAAAAATATTTCAAAACCAAGTTCCAAAATGCAATATAGTCATTACCTTTCCACTTATTAGGAAAAAAGATGTTAGGCTGATTTTTTTTTTCTTTTAGCTTAAAAAGAAAGAAAGAAATAGACTGAAAAGAAAATATAAACTATTACCTGGAAGTAGTGCTCTATACAATTTAATGTCAGAGGACAAGGGATGGACCATTTTTTTATTACTATCTGTAAGAATAAGCAGAATCAACACTCAAATTATTTCTTATAAAAATTCATGACAAAAAATTATTTCAAATAGGTCAACATTATTTCAATTAATCTAATACCATGCCAAATCATATGCTAGCCAACAGAAGATTCTTTGCTCAGATGACTTTCTCGTCAGGATGGGGTCACCTATGGTGGGGTTGGGTGCTGCATATCTGTTTAGCAGGGATCTCCCCCATTAAATACTGAGAGTATTTCAGGCCAACTTTCAAAACTCCAATAGCAACAAAACTTTAAAAAATAATGCAACTCAAAATGGGAACATGAGCCCAGTTGGTGTGGCACATGGACTGAGTGTGGTCCTATGCACTGAGAGGTTGCTGGTTTGATTCCCGGTCAGGGCACATGCCCAGGTTGTGGGCTCGATCCCCAGTATGGGGGTGCAGGAGGCAGCCAGTCGATGTTTCCCTCTCTCCCCCTCTCCATTCCTCTCTATCTAAAAAATAAATTAAAAAAATATTTTTAAAAAAATGGGAAAACAATGTTTCTAGTGACAATGGTACAATAATATGGTTATCTGTGGACCTAGCATCAGTAGCAGATAGAGAAATATTAATAGCTATTTGGAAATGGCCACAGGCGGAAGCGAGGAGAGACCTTACTCAAAGGGTGAGCTCAGAAATTTCTGACATATAAGTACTGTCCCCTCCTTGCTTTTTTCAGACTTACACTCCTTTCAGTGAATGTGGATAAAACTGGCTAAGAATCAGAGCATATAGCTAGGGAACTCCAGCTGCTAAAAATAAATTTTAAAAAAATCCATAGGGATGCCATTTCCAGAAATAATCAATAAAAATGTTTCAGAATTTAATTTTTATTTTTCAGGATTTTACTGTTAAGTGTGGCCATCCTGTTCCTAGACCTATAGTTGAGGTTGTGTCAACACTGCCATTGTCGCCCTTGTTTCAGGGCACAAAATTACTCTGTAAATATTTGCTCTAGGCTGAAACCCAGCATACAAAGGGGCAAGGGAGAATAAAAGAAGCAGTTGTCCTTTGCAGGAGACCAATAAGTAAATACTGTTCCTATTCCTATTCCTATTTGGTATTTATCTAACTTCGGATTTAAACTAATTCAACCAAGATTTTATATAGTGATAAATCAAATCTAAGGAAAACATATATACCTTTAGGATTACGTTAATGAATAAAGAATGACTCTTAATTAAAACCCTCCCAAGGGGTGGGGGGAAGAAGTATAAGGATAAACCAGGAAAATTGCTTTGACATTTCCAGATACGTTTTCAATATGTAATAAAACTAAATGGTCAACTTACCAAGAGAAAAGAAAAAAGTCAAAAGCAATAATCGCAGCATCTTTTTCTTGGTATGTTTCACAAAAAGGATAAGGATGGGTGGGGCAGAAGCTAGTCTCTTCTAATAAGCTTCCATCTCTCCAGCTAGACTGACAGGTCCTCGGGAGCTGTGTCCAGGTTAAACACCCCCATGCCTAACACAGTGCTCAGTAGAAGGAAAGCTACTGACTAAAATCCATTCAAACAGTTGTCGATTTTGATTTCTGACTTATTAAAATATTTCTTAGAATACCAATCTGTACTCAAGACAGAACTTTTGGAAAGAACGGAAATACATTTGTGTTCTAAAATGCCCTGGCCGGTTTGGCTCAGCGGTTGGAGCATTGGCCTGCAGACCAGAGAGACCCAGGTTTGGTTCCCGCTAGGGGCATGTACCAAAAAAATTAAAATAAAATAAAATGGAGCAAAAAGGGTAAATCCATCTGGAATCCATCATTCAAAGCCACTGATAAACTAAAAATTTTAAAACTTTTTAGATACTTCAGAGGGGGCAAACACGCTAAAATTTTTATGCAAAATAAAGATGTGGGACAATAGATAAGAGTATAGGTTTCTATCTGTTTGTTTTTTTTTGTAGAATGTAATTTAAGAAAATACTTGTTTTCTGGATTTTTTAAATGTATTCTAAATGTTATATGGATTTACAAACACATACTGACAAAAATAATTCATTAAATGTTGGCATCTTTTTAAAAATTTGGGGTAATATACACATGTGCCTTTTCCCTAACCACTATGTATTCAAAACCTAATGCATAAAAGACTCTAAAATAAATAGGCCAATTAAAAAGGGCATTTTAAAAAAGTGTATAATGTCTTCATCATCCCAATGTAGACCAAATTTAAATTGAGCTCACAGGTAAAATTCTGAGCAGATGGTTTGTAAAGCATCACAGTCAATGCAGAACAAGGGTATTATTTCCATATGGCTGCGACAGCAGAAACCTGTATTGAATTAAGGAGTGTCCGCAATGGCAGAAATGAATCCTGTGAAAACTATGTACAATAGACATATCGTATCAATGCATTTCACCTGCTTCAACTATTGGCTATAAAAATCAACCTACTCCTATCTACACCAAGTTTGGAATGCCAATTATCTGTGAGGAAAAAAATTCACTGTTATGTATACTGATTCTCTTTTAATATCCAGATGTTCATTCACATGCATAGGCCATTCCTCCATTCCTAACCATGGATATTTCTCAACAATCCAATTATAATGAAAATACTTGTTGTTTCCCTCTTCATTGTGGGGTCTAAAAAGTGTATGTTCATGGATGTTAACCAAGTTTAATGTAGTCATCATTTCATAATATATGTAAGTCGAGTCATTATGCTGGATACCTTAAATGTACACAATGCTGTATGTCCATCATATCTCAAAAAACCTGAAAGAAAAAAATCTAAAAGTAAGTGTATGTTCAATTCACTTACTTGTAAGAAACAAGTCAGATAATTTGAGGGGGGAAGAGGACAATGTTGATAAATTCAATAAATGACTAAATGTAAATACTGTTCAGTATTTTTAGTTTTAAGAGCATTTGTTAAAGTATAATTGTTTCTGTACACAGAAACCAGCATCACTTTCACTCATAAAAATTATCCAAAGTTGTTTTATCCTTATATCCCAGAAGATCAGTTTAGGCTAAGTTATATGTATAACATATCTTAGATTGTTTTGACAGCACAGAAATCTGACTATGTAACATGGTTAAACTACTGATGTATCATCTGCTCTTTTGGGTGGGCTTTTCCTTTTATTCATTTCTCATTAATAAGGGAAGGTTTACTCAAGCTTATGATTTTAAAAGTTTAATCAAGTCATTTAAATATATATCTTTTTGGCAAGTTTTAAATGTTTAATCCTACTTAAGGTTTGACAGAAACTAAGGAATGAACTGCTATACAAAGAGAAAAGAACTTTTTCAAAATTTCACACAAAGATATTATCTTTCGGATGTTAAAATCTGTTTTAGAAGAATTAGAAAAAAATAAGAAATTCAAATTCTCTTTTATCATTATATTATTTTATTAACAGTAAATTAAGTTTACCATCTAATATTTTTCCTGTTACAACAAAAATAAGCTAATTTTTAAAGATAAGAAAAAACATATTACACATGTAAAGAAAAATATTTCTTTGCAGTAATATTTTTAAGAGAACTTGTCTATGCTGAATAAACCAGAAAAGATACAATTCAGACACCCTAGTTAAGCTCTAGAAGCTCTTGTTTTATTAATGGAACAGTTTCATAATTAAGATAACTAGTATCAAGCTATTTTACATATTAGAATCAGCCTGATTCTCTTACTTGAGTACCCCCGACATACATACACACACACACACACACACACACACACACACACACACACACAGTATTATACAGAAATAAAGTGATATACAACCTACACAAAGAAGTATAGTCCATTTAAGGCTGCCGGTTTTAACAGAACTGATGTGCTCTCCTTTCTAATTAACCACAAGCCACATGTCATACTGAACTTGAAATGCTGGTCTAGCCAAGCCTTTTCAAAATAGATAAAATGAAGAAAATAATTTTGTGAAGTAAAAGTGCTTTGAATAACACATTGAAATAGAATGGGATACCTCCCCAACACAAAACAATTAAAAGAAAAAAAAAAAAAAGACAGTAAGAGAATAAGTTCAATTTTAGTGAAGAGAAAAGCAATACACTATATTTTAAACTTACCACAAGAGCAAAGAACACCATAAAGAAAAATGATAAACTACTTGTGTAGCCAAGAAAGCCTGTAAAATAACAGTAAAATAAAAAGCAATTTATAAGGAAAATGATCCCAACATACAGCTAAAGCTATACATCTTGGGCATGTTTTCTATTACAGGGCTTGGTATCTGGGGCTTGGGGCCGAGAATAACAACATTCCAACTATCTGTCACAGATCACTTGTGTAGCTCTGTACGGCAGAATTGGAACTGGCTTACCACTAATGGTACACTGTAAGGAAAGGCTGCTCTTTAATGTTCCACTGTAAAGATTTTATTTTAGTGGGGCAGACAAAATACTACTGCAAACCAAGTAATAGGTTAACTAGACAGGGCTGATGGCCGAACAACCTAAAATAAATCCAAGTTCAAAATTATGCACAACCACCACCCTTCTGATAAATATGTAGTACTGTGAACTTTCAAAGCCCCTTAATATTATTTTCTTTCTTTCTTTCTTTTTTTCTTATTTTAAACAAATATGTTCTCTTCAACAAAGACTTACCTATTTTAGGAAGAAGTGCGAGAGGGAACACAATGACAACACAAATGATTATTAGTAGTGTTTGTCCATTGAGATACCAAGACCTATTAGAAAAAAAATAGTTCTGTTTTAGGCATGGGACTCCAGTGTTGGTGTTTACACACACACACACACACACACACACACAATTACAAAAAGTCTACTTCCTTTTGTTAAAATGTGTTCTTATTTGATCCCAATATTATTATTAATGAATTTACATTTAAGAAATGCATGAAAACAATGAGATGCCATTTTTCGACTACCGAATTAGCAATAATTAAAAAAAATAAGATAATAGTCAATGTTGGTAAGGAACGATGAGGTGCACAAAACTGGTGAAAGTAAAAACTATGCACATTACCATTCTGAAAAGCAGGTTGGCAATAGGTAACAAGAACCTTTAAATATGTAACACTTATAAAAGATATTAAAAATAAGGAAATAGCCCTGGCCCGTGTGGCTCAGCTGGCTGGACGTCGACCCATGCACTGAAAGGCTGCCGGTTTGATTCCTGGTCAGGATCAGGGCTAGATCCCCGGTGGGGGGGCGCATGCAGGAGCATGTCTCCCCCTCACATCAATGTATCGCTCTCTCCCCTGCTCCCTTCCTCTCTCTCTAAAAAGCAATAAAAATATTTTTTAATTAAAAAAAGGAAACAATTACTAATAAAAACAAAAATTTTCATTATAAAGATATTTTTTAAAAACATTTAAAATAATAAATATTAGAAATAAACATCTAAAACCATGATAATTTAAAGATAAATTATGGAATATGAGACAATCATAAAAGATCATTTCATAGATAAAATATAATGAATATTCAGTAAACATCATAAATATATATATAGCATGACAGCAATTTTGAGGAAAACTCTAGATTCATTAAAAACAGAAAGGAACTGCCCTGGCCCATTTGGTTCAGTGGTTAGAGCGTTGGCCCACAGACCAATGAGTTGTGGGTTCAGTTCGGGCCAAGGGCACGTACTTTGGTTGCGGCTTGTCCCTGGCCCCGGGTGGGGTCATGCAGGAGGTAACCAGTCAGTGTGTCCGTCTCACATCAATGTTTCTCTCTCCTTCTCTCTCCCCCTCTCCCACTCTATCTGAAGATAAACAGAAAAATGTCCTCAGGTGAGGATTGAAAAAAAAAAAAGAAAGAAACTGCAATAAACCAATAGCGATGATCTCTAGGCAGTAGAATAATGGGTAATTTTTCTTCTTTATAGTTTATATTTTTCAAATTTTCAGGAAAGGGCATGAATTACTAGAAAAAAAGTATTAAAATTTTCATATAAAGTTATTAGAATGTTAAATTAGATAAGGCAGGTTGGTGTATTTAATCATTTAAAAAAACTGGATGCACATTTTTACAAATCAGGATATACTAAAATACAAAAAGTAGATATTTCTATGTGGTAACAAAATGAGCAATTTTATTTTCTCCTTATATGATTTTAATTTTTCAATATAAAATACCTGTAGGGAAGTTTTAAAAAGTTAGAGTCAGCCTGGCTGGTGTGGCTCGATGGATTGAGCTCAGTCCCATGAACTGAGAGGTCCTGGTTCAATTCCCGGTCAGGGCACATGCCTGGGTTGTAGACTTGATCCTCAGTGTGGGGGGGCATGCAGAAGGCAGCCAATCGATGTTTCTCTCTCTCCCTTCCTCTCCCCGTAAAAAAATCAATACAAACATTTTTTCTTAAAAAGTAAAAAAAAATAAAGTTAATTTCCCAAGACTTTAATAGTAAAGAGTTTAGTATGTAAAGAACAAACAATTCACCCTGGCCCGTTTTGCTCAGTGGTTAGAGTGTCGGCCTGCGGTCCGGAGAGACCTGGGTTCGGTTTCCACTAAGGGCACGTACCTCAGTTGCAGTTTGTCCCCGGCCCTGGTTGGGTCCTGTGGGTGGCGACCACTCGATGTGTCCCTTTCACATCAATGTTTCTCTCTCTCTCTCTCTCTCCCTCCTGCTCTATCTGAACAAAATATCGAAAAATGTCCTCGGGTGAGGATTAAAAAAAAAAGAACAAACAATTCATGAAAGAAGTACACTTAGCAAATGCAAAAAATCTAATCTCTGATGCAATTAAGAAATAAAGAATGAGGCTGTTGAAATTAGACTAGTAAAATTATTTTATTATTATTATTTTTTTTTATCCTCACCCGAGGACATTTTTCCATTTTTTGTTCAGGTAGAGTGGGAGGGAGAGAGAGGAACAGAGAGAGAGAGAGAGAAACATCGATGTGAAAGGAACACATCGAGTGGCTGCCACCCGCACAACCGACAAGGGCCGGGGACAAACTGCAACCGAGGTACGCGCCCTTAGCGGGAACCGAACCTGGGTCTCTCCGGGCCGCAGGCCGACGCTCTAACCGCTGAGCCAAACTGGCTAAGGCTAGTAAAATTATTTTAAACATAATATTTGAAGATGTAGCATAATTAGTCCTTTACATGTGCTAGTGACCTTGTCAATCTAGTCCTGTCTTCTGGAAAAACACTGATAATATGTAGCAGGAGCAATGAAAATGTAGTAATATAGTCTAAAAACATTATCATACTATTAAAAACCTGGAGGAAGTCCTATATATCCAACAATAGAAAATATCAATAACAGCATATTTAATGAGATATTAAGCAGCTTTTTAAAAAAGACAATTTAGTAAAATAGAAAATGCTAATAACAGAAATATAAAATAGATTATTATTAATTATGTTTTTTAAAAGCTTTGGGGGAAAATTCAAAGGACATTTTAAAAGACAACAATGATTAGGTAAGAGATGGTATTATGTATAATTTTTATTTGCTTTCTTTTCTAAATTTTCTGTAAATATATATACACACAACAATAACAAAGTAAAATTCATGCTAATATAAGAGCTGGGAGCATCAAAGACAATAGGAATTATTTTTTCAAATAATCTGGTAGATGTTCTCAAAATTCTCAGTTGGTGATAACTCATCCTCTTTCTCTACCAGGTAACCAAAGTGTCCCACTGCCATATTATATTAAGAAAATTGATAAATTCCTGGAAACACAAATACCAATACTGAATCCTGAAGAAATAAAAAAATATGAACAGACCAGTAATAAGTAAGGCTATTGAATCAGTAATCAAAAAACTACCCAAAAAGAAGAGCCCAGGACCAGATGGTTTTACTAGTGAATTCTACAAATATTTAAAGAATTAACATCAATCCTTTTCAAACTTTCAAAAAACTGAAGAGGGGGGAACATTTCCAAACTCATTTTACAAAGCTATCATACTCAAATACCAAGCCAGATGAAGACGTGACAAAAAGAAAATTACAGACCAATATCCCTGATGAATATAGATGCAAAAATTCTCAACCAAGTATTAGCAAACCAGATTCAATAGCGCATTAAAAGGATCATACAACATGATCAAGTGTGATTTATCCCTAGGATGAGAGGGATGTTTAACATACAAAAATCAATAAATGTAATATAGCACATTAATAGGATGAAAGATAAAAATCATATGAGCATCTCAATAGATGCAGAAAAAGCATTTGACAAGATACAACAGCCTTTCATGATGAAACCCTTCAACAAACTGGGTACAGAAAAAACATCTCTCAACATAATAAAGACCATATACAACAAACCCACAGCTCACATCACACTCAACAGTGAAAGGTTGAAAGCATTTTCTTTAAGATCAGGAACAAGACAAGGGTGCCCACTCTCAACACTCTTATTCAACACGGTACTGAAAGTCCTAGCCAGAGCAATCAGGCAAGATAAAGAAATAAAAGGCATCCAACTTGGAAAGGAAGAAGTAAACAAATCTGTTTTTATTTGAGATCATATGGTTTTATATAGAGAAAAACCTAAAGACTCAATCCAAAAACTGTTAGAACCAATCAAAACATGTAGTAAAGTTGCAGAATACAAAATCAACATACAGAAATCAGTTGTGTTTCTATATATTAACAATGAAATATTTGAAAAAGAAATAAAGAAAACAATCCCATTCACAACAGCATTAAAAAAATATCCCTACTCTGGCATATACAGTCAACTAATATTTGACAAGGGAGCTAATAATACTCAATGGAGAAAGAAGTCTCTTCAATAAATGGTGCTGGGAAGACTGGATGACCACATACAGAAAAATGAAATTATACCCCTATCTTACACCACTCACAAAAATTAACTCAAAATGGATTAATGACTTAAGTGTAAGACCTGAAACCATAAAATTTCTAGAAGAAAACAGAGAAAAAGCTCCTTGATGTGGGTCTTGGTAACACTTTTTTTGGATATGACACCAAAAGCACAAGCAACAAAGCAAAATTAAGTGGGACTACATCAATCTAAAAACCTTTTGTATAGCAAAAGAAACATAAAATAAAGAGGCAATCTCAGAATGGGAGAAAATATTTGCAAACCATATATTTGATAAGGGTTTAATATCCAAAATACACGAGGAACTCATGTAACTCAACAGCAAAAAAAATTTTTTTAATCTGATTAAAAAATAGGCAGAGCGCCCTGGCCGGTTTGGCTCAGCGGTTGGAGTATCGGCCCGCAGTCCAGAGAGAACAGGGATCGGTTCCCTCTAAGGGCACATACCTCGGTTGCAGATTGTCCCCGGCCCCAGATGGGGTTGTGCAGGAGGCGGCCACTTGATATGTCCCTTTCACGTCAATGTTTCTCTCTCTCCCTCTCCTCCTCTCTCTCCCTCCCACTCTATCTGAGCAAAAATGGAAGAATGTCCTCGGGTGAGGATAAAAAAATAAAAAAATAGGCAGAGCCCTGGCCGGTTTGGCTCAGCACTTAGAGCGTCGGCCCGTGGACCAGAGAGTCCCGGGTTCAGTTCCCGCTAAGGGCAGGTAACTCAGTTGCAGTTTGTCCCCGGCCATGGTTGGGGTTGTGTGGGTGGCAACCAATCGATGTGTCTCTCTCACATCAATATTTCTCTCTCTCTCTTCCTGCATCTCTCCCTCCCACTCTGTCTGAAGATAAATGTGAAAATGTCCTCGGGTGAGAATAAAAAATAAAAAAATTAAAAATTTTTTAAATAGGCAGAGAAAATTAATAAACATTTTTCCAAAGAAGACACACCAATGGCCAATGGGTACATGAAAAGATGCTCAACCTCACTAATCATCAGGGAAATGTGAATCAAACCACAATGAGCTAACACTTCACACCTGTCAGAATGGGACTCATCAAGAAGACAAGTGATAAGTGTTTGCAAGGATGTGAAGAAAAGGGACACCTGTATACTGTTGGTGGGAATGTAAATTGGTTTAACAACTATGAAAAATAGTTTGGAGGTTCCTCAAAAAAACTAAAAGTTGAACTACCATATGATCCAGCTTCTGGACAGATAGCCAAAGGAAATGAAAGCAAGACATTGAAAAGGTATCTGCACTCCTATGCTTATGGCAGCATTATTCACAATCACCAAGACATGGAAACAACCTAAGTGTCTATCCATGGATGAATGGATAAAGAAGATGTGATATATATAATGAAATATTATTCAGCCAGGAACAAGAAGAAAATCCTATTATTTGTGACAACATGGATGGACCTTGAGGGCATTATACTAAGTAAGATGAGTAAGACAGAAAAAGACAAATACTGTATATCACTTATACGTGGAATCTAAAACATTCTAACTCATAGAAACTGAGAAGAGTGGTGGTTAATAATAGAGGCTGGGGGTTAGGAGAACCAAGAAGATGTTGGTCAAGGGTACAAACTTGCAGCTGAGGATGAGTAAGTTCCGGGGATCTAATTCACAACGTTGTGATTATAGTTAACAGTACTGCATTATATACATGAAAGTTGCTAAAAGACTAACTCTTACGTGTTCTTACCACAAAATAAGAATGATAATTATGTTACATGATGGAGGTGTTAGATAACACCACTGTGGTAATCATGTTGCAACATATAAGTGTATCAAATCAGCACACTGTACACTTTAAAATACACAATATTATGTCAATTATGTCTCAATTAAGAAAGAATGAATTAACAAAAGAAGGAAAGAATGAATGAACAAAAGAAGGAAAGAAAATAAGAAAAAAGAAGAAAAGGTTTTCCTCTGCACGGTTTTGACCATGGCTTCTAACAGATTTTATGATTCATTCACTGTGTCTCCGTTTACACCCTGGTTTATGATGAAGACCTCTCTAATGTAACTTTAATGGGTACTATTGGGTGCTGACACCTTCCTCTTTAACAGGACGAGAAGGAGCAACAGCAAAAATAGCACCAAGATCACAACTTTCCCTTCTCCACCCTAATTCATGTCTTTAGAAAACACATGTGTCAGAAACTAAAACCTATGTACATACAAGCATTTCCAGGTCTAATGGACTTGAAGCTGTGCTCTCTGCATTTTCACATGCCCCTCAGCTCCTGGTATGCAGGAGGTCCTAAGAGAGCACACATACTAACCGTACAAAATGATACTCGGCATGTTCACCTTCCAGCCACTCTTAAATAGCTATGTATCAGAATGGGAACTTCAAAATATCCCTCACTGAGAAACACCTGCCAACTAAACTTCTAAAGCTGGCAAAAAGCCCAGGCCTCTGTGCCTGAAATCTCCTTCCTCTGGGACTCAACATCAGTTGCAGCACCGGGAGGAAAAGGCCCAGAGGAGCACGCAGGCAGATTCCATCTGTAAGTCCTGCTGTCCCTACTGTCATGAAGGCAGAGCTGTGAAGGGAGCACGTTAATCCTCGGGATCAAAGACTCTTTTCCCTTGTGTAAGAATAAAGGAATATTTTGAAATCCTGAACTTTATAGCATATACCATGATATTATACTTTATAATGTTATACTATTTCCAATCACAATTTCACTCATGCTCATAGAAGCTACATGACTGCCCACAGCACTGAACGTGGGTGGGAAATAACTTCACCTCCTCCCAGCAGTGACTCAGAGTCAGTTGTGGCACATTACAGCTAGAAGAGACCTCACAGGCCACCTGGTCCAACAACTTCATGTCATGTCAGGAGAAACGGCAAAAGGATGATGATGATCTTAATGACAGAAGCAATGGAAATACTGCCTACTCTTGAATAGTCACTTCGAGTTTATGATATTTTCCAGATACTGCTTCATCTTTCTCAAGATTGTGCTTCCTTTACTCTCCTCTTGACTAGATTCACTTTAAATTCCTAATATAAACTTTTTCTCAAAATATAATTTCTCTATCCCTGTTTGGCTACTGGTTATTATTAATCATTTTTATCCTTATTAAGTTATAGTAATAATGCCAAGAATAAAGGTAAGAAAGTAATGCACAGTCAAGTTAGTTTACCTGTCACATGCATGGCACAGTAAACAGTGAATCATGTTTGGCAGTGGGTATTTCCAAAGAACGGAGGAGATTAAACTTATAAAATATAAACCAGTAAAAAGAAATCTCAAAAGCACATATTAAACAAATATACTTTATAAATCAAGATTTTAGAAGAATACACTAATCTTAAATTTTTTCCTAAGGGGGGGATTATCTAACAGAACCCCTGTTTTCCTACTATGATATAAACATACATTCTCTTTAAACTAATAAAGTAAAAGTTTCATACTTCCTAGAAAACTTGTTTGATCTGTGTATTTAATCCTATATGATAAAAATGTTCCAAGTATGAAATACAGAGTATAAATCCTAAGCTGTATTTCAAATGCTTTGGCATGCAGACATTTTTTCCATATTTCAATGAAAACCAGATTTATTTATAAGTTGCTTTAATTTCATTCTCGAATGGAATGGAACAAGAGTATCATATGTTCTGAATTAGGATCATACTCACATCCCATATCAATTTTGTAACTCAAATGCAAGACAAGTTAATTGTGTCAATCATATTCCCCTGACAAGATCATTAAATGTTAACAGAGAGCTTCCAAATTTTAACAGCCATAGAAGTTATTCTATGAAAAATATAGATGTCTTATAATAGTTTGATATAAATATTATAGCTTCTGATTTCTAATAGTAATTTTTGAAATTGGAATGTTATGAACATAAAGTTTCTTTTTAATAACATCTTTGTAAAGGTTTATATTTCACAAAGGTACATCCAATCTTACAGATAACCCAGAAAATAAGCACACCTAAAAGATCTTAACTGCAAGTCACTATAAATCAAACTCTAAAAGCATATCAATATCATCTTGATCTCATAGAAGAAATATTGCTATGTAACTCTACCTAGAAACTAACTGCCCTAGATAGTTAAGTAAATTACCATAATATTTGTTTCTTAATTATTTTATATCATTAAGCTTTAAAGATTAATGATTTATCTGCATTCTAACCAATATAATTAGTCACTTACTAATATTTCAAATCCAAAATGTGCAATTTAAAACATCATAACAGAGATGATGCAAATTGGCCACAGTATTTCGAAGTATATAATTTTTTAAATCCATGTATGACATGTAAAAATAACATTTTTATCAATTTTCTACTAACATAAGTGAGATAGACGTTTTTTTTTTTTTTTAAATAAGCCAGAAAAAAGGAGGGGGGGGGGGAGAGATGGCAATTGATTTAAAATGCAGTGAATGTAAAAGTATCACTAAGAAGACCTAAGTTTTAATAGCAATTCTGTCATATACTACTTTAATTATTTCTAAAATTTTATATGTATTCTTATCCCTCCTCTTTCCACAATAAAAAGAAAATGAAAAGAAGTGACCAAATTCAGGACCAGGAAAAGGAAAACACATACGTGTTGACAACTATTAGGATTAACATGATTTATACAAAACATTCAAGTTTGACTCTGACTTTCCTGGCAAGCAGAGCAAATAACAACAACAACAAAAATCATCTTTAACATAGTTATCATTGAAATTTTTTTTCTTTTAATTCTGCACATTTACACTATGCTATCAACTTACAAAGCATGTGTATGTATAATATTTCATTTGATCATCCCAACAACTTTGTTGAGAAGGCAATACTGGTACCCCCTTTACAGCAGGTGAAGAAACCTGAGGCTCAAAGTTAAGTTCTACGGTGCAAAAAGTTAAATTAATTCCCTGGGTTACTGAATGTGAAACAGATAGGACACACACCTCCTCACTGTGAGTGCAGCATTCTTCATTTGACCTCGTAGTGCCTTGAGTTCTTATCCCCGAATTATAAAAGAAATGTATCATACAGAACTTTTTGAGTAATAGAAGTTGTCTCTAATATTTTTATTGCAAGCACAAAAGTGATTTTCACAAAACTATTTCTTATAAGAATTATTTCTCAAACTAAGAGCATAAAAATTAAAAGTAGCTATACAACACTGGAGATAAAACAAGGTACGGTGAGCATCATATACGATAATGGATATGGAAACCCTGTGAACTAATAAAATACTATATAAAGGCACAACATCTTCTGATAATGGAAAATCATTAAGACGTTCTACCTAACTTTTTTCAACCACATTTTCTTGATGGTTCTTAGTTAGATCTAAAGTATACCATTCTTTTTATTAACCAATATTACCCAATAAATTTAATAAAAAATAAAGTATACCATACTTTCCTTATATATGTATTTGCAGTTATCTAAGTAGAATTCTTTTATGAAAGCCAAGTTGTAAAAGCTAAAAATGAGATTTTGAAAACTTGCCCTTTAATCCAGAACAAGTTCAAATACTGGAGCAAAATAATAAAATATTTAAATCTAAACGTCTGACAGGTTTTTCTTGTTGTTGTAGTTTAGAAATTATGTAAAATAACTTGATGACAAAACCATATATTCTGCCCTGGCCAGTTAGGCTTAGCGGTTAGTGTGTTGGCCCATGGACCGGAGAGTCCTGGGTTCGGTTCCGCTGGGGGCACGTGCCTCGGTTGCAGTTTGTCCCCGCCCGGCTGGGGTTGTGTGGGTGGCAGCCGTTCCATGCGTCTCTCTCATGTCGATGTTTCTCTCTCTCTTCCTCCCTTTCTCCCTCCTGTTCTGTCTGAAGATAAATGCAGAAAAAAAATGTCCTCGGGTGAGGATGAAAAAAAACCACAATGTATTCTGAAGGGGATATAATATGGTTTAGTATAGTATTATTTATAATATTGTCACTGGAAATAATTTATTTTTTCAAATCATGCTTTATAATAGGAATCTCACCCAAGTATGGCTGTAACTGTATCAAAATGATTTATATTTATCACCATGGTTAGCTGAAAAACGACAGCAGCATATCCACGCCATCCTCCGCTGACCTTTCCCACCAGTGCGGTTAGTCTCCCTCCGTCCCCCACCGCAATCTTGCACATCCCCAGAAATGTCTCCTTCCCTCTCGTCTGAGACCTGGCGCACCTCCCGCCCGTCACAGCCTGCAGACTGCAAGGAGCACCCCGCTTCGGAGCACTCACAGACAGGCTCTGCGCGGAGCGGAGCACCAGGAAACGTGCGCTGGGTGTTTTCTTCTCCATCGCTACTTGGCCGAATGTGTTTGTGTCTTGAGGGCAGGGACAACGTTCGTTTTACTTTCCATTAGCTTAATAAATAGTATTGAATTAATAAGTAAATGGATATAATGCGAAGTATTTTTTTCTTACCCACTATGGTCTCCAGACAAAAATTCTGAAATAGCAGTAGGAAGCTCTGTTTTAATAATTAAAAGATAAGATGACATAGCTGCAAAAAGAATAAAAAGAATTCCTGTTAGAATTCTACAGTTTTTAACTACTTAAAGAATAATTTATCCAGTAACACAGATATCCATTAGGGTGATGTGGAAGATTCATTTATACTGCACTGTCCTCAAATATATACATAGTGGGGTGGGCAAAAAGTAGGTTTCCAGTTGTTCGTATGGAAAATACAATAATTAATGAATAATAGTACAAGAATAAACTCTGTGTTTCACATACTCACAACTGTAAACCTACTTTTTCCCACCCCTGTATATACTGCGAATGGAGATAAGTAGAGAAGAATAATTGTAAGTTCATTAATATTCTTTGCTTACATTTCAAGTCCAAGGCAAATCATTTTGGTAAGAGTAAAGATCTTAATTATAGGCCATTTATAAATGAAATTTTGGTTGAAGTTTTGTAAAAACTTCTTGTTATGTCACCCCTGTCCAAGGCATTAGAGGTTAGTTTAGCAACAATTAATATAGAAACTGCAGTATAATAAGTATAGCTAATAACTTTGATAATTTGTTCTTTCTTACAAATTCTCCCTCTAGATAGAGACCTCCCTCTAGAAGTCTCACTCCCTGTCTTACCCTTTTTCTGCCCCCCCCCCCCCCGCCCATTATGGACATATTGTGATAAGACAAAAACAAAATGTATAATGAGTTACATGTTAAATTGTCCTCTAAAAACAGATTACAAAAGATTCCATAGAAACCATTAAGCACATTAAAAAAGACAAAACTTATACCTTTTATTCTATTTTATTAACAAGGCTTATCTATATTATATAATCAAAACCTGAAGCTAGCATTATTTCTCACATTTTATCTGATGGGATCCAAGGAAAAACTAGCCTTTACAGCATTTTAATAATGATCTTATTTCTGATGTAGCTATAAAAAATAATTCAAAAATCAAATACTATAAACCTTCCATTACATACTAGGAAATGTTTTACTAAAGCTACAGAATACAGAATTCATTTATATGTAAATACTTGAGTTTAAACTTAAATGCTTAAGTATATAGAAACCCAGATGATGTGAAGTCAGAACTTCAGTTTAAGAGAGTAATCATCTCTTTCCCCCAGAGATTTATATACTGAAAAACAGCCAACAAGAATATGTCCATGAAGAATGAAGAGTGTACTCTGCGTGCATGCTAACTTTACTACTTCTATATATTTCAGGAAACACTTCACTTTCTCCGTAGACCTACAAAACCAAAGAACAGAAATAAATGCCAAGTCTGAATGGCAAAAATCTGGGGGGAAATTGATGAAAAGGTTCAAATAGTTTAAGAAGAATGTGTATTTCTAAATCAACACATTTAAAAGTAGCTAAACTTCTGCACAATTATTATAGTGCTGTGTGACCACTTAACCCTGGAGAAAAAAAAAAAAGAATATATACTACTTTGTGTATAAATTTATATGAAGATAGATAATACTTACATACACAAACAAACATACACTCAATTTTTTTAAGTAAAATAACATGTACCTATGGCAAAGTAAAATTTAGAACAGTTAAGTAAATAACCACTTCTTTGTCGTAAAAATGTATATATATACATTTTCCAGTTTATAACTATTTGTTTTTCCCCAATGTAAGTACATAAATTTCTTTTTTTTCCCCTCACCCAAGGACATTTCTTGCATTCATCTTCAGAGAGAGTGGGAGGGAGAGAGGGGGGAAGAGAGAGAGAAAAACATCGATGTGAGAGAGACACATCGAGTGGTTGCCACCCACACGACCTCAACCAGGGCCAGGGACAAATTGCAACCAAGGTACTTGCCCTTAGCGGGAACCGAGCCCGGAACTCTCCAGTCCGTGGGCTGATGCTCTAACCACTGAGCAAAACCAGCCAAGGCTACAGTAAGTACAGTTCTTCAAACTCTCTTTTACTTGTGGGGTATTACAATTGGTTGTATGTGAAACGGCGTTCTATATTGTTTACAGAAGGAAGGTTTCATTTCTTCCACTCAAGGATTTGAAGTCTCTGTTTATAATACTTTATTCCAAAGAATCATATACATATGGTGTAATGATAAAAATCACAAACTGAATTTTCTGAAACTGGCCTAGAGCTACTTAAATAGATCTTGCCAGGAAAAAAATAAAGATAAAAATACCTTGAAAACAAAGGATGCAGACTTCCTACACAAAGTAATTTATTATCTGCCCATCAGTCTTCCTTGCTTGGATTAATCCAACACCACATGGATTTCTAAAGTTTCAGACATTCATCTCTTTCAGTAATTTTCTATTATTTCTTTTAGATCTTTAGTTGTAAAAAGCTTCAATGAATATGAGATCATATTTCTTTCTAATATACAATCTGTCATTCTTCCCAGAATTTCTATTAGCCCCTGGCTAATCATTTGATCACTTTTATCCTGTTGTAGCCTTAACTCTTTGGTTTTCAAATGGGTATCCTATTTCATTAGATTACAGTCTGAAGAATCATGTATATTTCAAGAAATGTAAACTCACCAAACAAATGTTTCTCTCTCAGAAAAAGATCTCAGCATATAAGATATAAAAATATAATAAAACCGGCAAAATACTGCTTCTTTCTTAGAGGATACTGGTGCTTGTTTTAAGAGCTATAGAACTCATAATGGGGGAAAACTCCACTGATTAATTAAGTAAAACAAAGAAAGACTATCACTTTCACTGCCTAAATATTTTTTTCTTAACTGCAAGTAAACTTTCATGCAAGGACTAGCACTTTAACATATTATATATAATACAGAAAGGAAACACAAAAATACATTAAGTTAGGAAATACAACTTAATTAGATTCACATAAAAAGAACAATTAGTTCAATAAAACAAACTGAAAAAGTTTTAAAGATACGCTATCAATAAGAAACCTCATATATCCATTGGTTTTTATCCCAAAGGTTCACTAGATCAAACAGCTGCCTGTCACACCTTTTGTCTCATGTCTTCTATTAATGGCATAAGGAAGTGTTTAAAGACATCTTAGAGACAGGTCATAAGCAAGAATTTGTAAATGATTTTCGCTGACATCGATACATAGCACAGACTCCTAATACAAGACACACTATGTTGTACTCTAAATTAATAGCTAGAACAGGGTCATCCCTAAGAGCCATGGTTATAGTTAAGTGGTTCTGGCCTACACGCCACCAAAGCCAGAATTAGTGCTAGAAGACATACCTTGATGACAGGTATTCAACCATTACAAATCGTTCATTTCACCTCATTAACTAAATAGGTATTCTTTTCTCCTTCATTTTAAACATAACTAATAGAACTCATTTAATGGAAATTGTCCTGGGAAGAAAATTTTAAAAATCTGTCAGCCTAATCAAAACACAGAAGTTGAAAGTATTCTTTAAAAACCATGTGGAAAAAGCAACTCACGTTAAGAAATGACTAAAAAGGGGTAAAATTTGAGTAGACAATAGCAAGTGGTAAGGTATTAATACTGGTTGTCTAATCATGAAAAGAAACCCATGAGGTGGCAGCATGGAGGTTGGGGGCAGAAATGCCAGAAACAGAGCAGGGGAAGGGCTCGGTGGGAGCACATGAGAACAGCAAACATTTTTGGTTTTGGGTGCCTAGTATAAACTTGATGGTATTTTAAGTGATTTGTCAGTTATTTCCTCATTTGACTTCACCACAAGCCTGTGAGGCAGACATTATTTATTCACAGGAGAAGAAATGGAGGCACGAAGGAGGGACTTGCCCAAGCTGGCGATGGTGAAGCAGCCAGCCTGGCTCCTGGGGAATCTGCACTGTTAACTGCTCGGCTAAGGGAAAGTGCAGGCGCAAGGTGAAGGAATCCACCATCGCGAAGGAAAAGAAAGAACGTCTATCAAGAGGACCATTCCCCAGGATTATACTTTATTCTTTTATCATCAGCATTTGAACAACTAATTGTTTGTGAATGTTGAGTTTAACATTTAGGTTCAAAGAAATTAAAAAATTTGCCCTGGCCGGTTTGGCTCAGTGGTTAGAGCATCCAACTGCAGTCCAGAGAGACCCGGGTTCGATTCCCGCTAAGGGCACATACCTCGGTTGCAGTTTGTCTCCGGCCCTGGTTGGGTCGTACGGGTGGCAGCCACTCAATGTGACCCTTTCATGTCAATGTTTCTCTCTCTCTCTCTTCCTCTCTCTCCCTCCTACTCTATCTGAACAAAAAAACAAAAGAATGTCCTCGGGTGAGGACATTCTTTAAAAAAAAAAAGAAATTAAAAAATTTATACAACATAGAAAATTAGTTAGAAGTTTTAAAAGCACTTATAATGTTCATTTCACTTTGAAATATATTTTCAGCATAATTCGTTTCATTTTTGTGAGCTGGTTTGGTGAACTGATTGGTCCAAGATTCCTCAGACAAGCTGAGGAGTTCCGTGGTAGGACTCCACCTGAGAGAACACTGTGGATAGGGCTCTACCACTATGATTCTACTATATCAACAACTATTATTGTAGTTCACAAAAGACGTTTCCTATTCTTACATACTTGCAACATTAACACTATACTAAAATCTAAAAAAATTAAAACAAAAACCAACCCCTCTTCCCACAAACTCTGTACTCTTATGGACTATTTTTCCCAGGACTCCTTTAAAAAAATGTGTACACACACACACAGATATACATGTATACATACATACATACATATAGCCTCAGTTAGAGTTTGGGCCTAAGAAATCATTAGTTTACAAAAATAATTATCTTTTTTGTTAAATACTTACAATATGTATATCAAGATAAGATTATATACAGCTATTTTTAAAACAGAATTAGGTTTTCAGCACTTGGAGGAGGTTCAACAACTTCTTAAAGGATTAGTCAGCCAGCCTTAAACAGATGTACTATGGGAGGAAATAATAACTTTGCCTTTCTGTCTAAGAGAAGTTCAATTTTACTTCAAAGATGTTTTTAGTCATGGATAGCAACTAGTTTATTATATTCAACATGTCTCATTAACCTGGTGTTCCTACTAAGTGTTCAAATACCTCTGGAAGTCTATCCTCACTCAACATAGCATACAAACACAATCTCTTTTTTTAAAAAGAACTTTTTTTCCCATTCTGATGATGTCTCATTCCTCAATTGCTTTTTCGTGTGTGTGTGTGTGTGTGTGTGTGTGTGTGTGTGTTTTAATTGATTTTAGAGAGAGAGAAACATCAATGGGTTGTCTCCCACACATGAACCCAGACCAGGGGTGGAACTCGAGACAGGTATGGGCCACCCAGCTGGCCACCCTTCAGTGCACAATGCACAGGGTCCAGTGCTCAACCAACTGAGCCACACCAGCCAGGGCAAGGATTTTTTTTTTAACCCTAACATAATGTCATTTCCCTATTTTGTATATAAATGAAGATCAAAATATATGAAGGAAGTCCCTCCTCAGAACCCTAAAAAAATATACATCTTTGTTTTATCCTTGTCTAGATCTTAAATTTTAATAAAAAGTGACCAAAATATTTACTATTGTAAAACACCTATAAATAAAAAACATTACCAAGAAATGCATTATTTTCTAAACCTTTTAAAGTGACGTTACTAGTAAATTTTGCCAGAGGAAGTACTTGTGAAAAAGACTCCTTCCAAATTTCCACTCTCTCCTAGGGCAGTGCTTCCTAGAATTTCTGGACAATAATGTTCAGGCTCAATAAAGCTGCAGTTTGACTACAGATTATTTTACCAGCAGATGGCATTATAACAGCGCACCCAACCCTTGTTTCCCAGGAGACAATACAAACTAGTACATCTACAAGACTTCGCCATCCTACCAAAGAAAAAAGGAAAGGGAAGGGAAAAGTGAAGGAAAAGGAAAGAAAAGACCAAATAGTTTCTAAATTATCTAATATTAATCATAAATTTGAACACTACTGAGAATTTGAAAAGTTTATAGTTCTCCACTGAAAATTATCTTATTTACACCTTTCTGTTTATGAGTGAGATTTAGTAACTATGCTGCTTGAGTACATACAAGGGCTACTGAGTTTCTTTTAAAACTTAGGTTCCCAAGCTGAGATGTTAATCGAGGTTGCTAGAGTAAGGTTAGTGGGATCTGAGCCAGGCTAGAAATGCTGGGTCATTCTAGCTATTTTAGGAGGTCTCAGTAAGACTACTAATGTTCAGGGTTTTCCTTTCACAATATGCAGCAGTAATTTAACCTTCAATCTCCTTTAAAGGTTTGGGGCTTCAAAGAACTAAGGAAAGATTATCCTAGCCATAGTGGTCCTTCATATTTTTAAGAGCAAAATAAGAATTTAACATACTCCTAGGAGCCACTCACCTTTCCACATTTTGAGTTGGGAAAGATATGAAACCAGAAATAACATCAGTTAACTTCACTTTTATCACATGCTTATAAGAGTTCATAGTTAATAGGACTTTCTCTAGCTTGACTAAAGATGATTTGGGATATACTGTTTGATTTCCAGGGATATTTTAGCCTACTGGGTGGTCTATCTCAGGAGTTCAAATGAATTGAAACCATGTAACTACTTGCCTTGGTTTTTAAGAAAAGAATTTTATAATGCAACACAGAGGAACTACATGGAAACTACCCATACTTATTTGCTATTATAGTTATTAATCCTTTTACTAGTAGTACACTAAATTCAAACTCTAAGCCCAAGTTTGCTTGCCCGTAACAGCATTAAGTAGTAAAACTTCCAGATGTCTCTCTTCTGACTTTGTGTCCCAGCAGCAATGACTCTCAGCAAATGCCACTTGGGCTCCGAGGAAATGGGCAGCTGGGCCCTATCTCTGGCTCTGGCCTATTTCAGGCCCCTAAGGCATTAGTGTTGGGAAGAAATCAGGAATTGCTTTTCAGTAGTATTTTACTATCTGGCTCTTCATTTTCCAAAGGCAAATGTTCCCATAACCTTAGAATAAAAGCACTAAATTTAGTGAGTGTCACTTTTTTCTGTCATAAAGTTTAGAGATTATTCAGACAGTTTTTTCCCCCCATCAATTTGTTAGGACACGTTAGTGCCCAGTAACGAATACTTGGTGCTTGATTGATCTTGGGGAAACAAGGTTTTCTATGAAGTTCTGACAGAAGATTCTTTCCTAAAGAAACTATATGTTCACTTATATACTCTGTGGTCTTCTCTTGCCAGTTGAATCACTCTCTCTTCCTCCTGACACTGTTCCAGGCCAGGTCACTGGCTTTCCCTTTTCAGCCTCCATCGTATTCCTTCCTTTCTTCCTATAATAAATATTGATGACTAAATTCCTACCGCGTGCTAAATACTAAGGACATCAATGAACGAGCAAGTTTCTTAGATTTATGGAATGTGGAGATGTAGAGAATAAACTGGGTCTTCAATGGAAGACACGTGATAATAATGATCAAGAGCAATTCCTGATCATTTGGCTGGTGCAGGTCTCTGTTCCATTGTTCTCATAGATTCATCAGGGCATAGAAGCCTAAGAAAGCTGAGAAATGTTTATATGTTACAAAGAATGAAAGAGTCAGGAAAAATTAATCTAAGACATAATTAACTGACCTAAAAACAGTAGATTTCAAAATACCTTATTTTCTATTTTATATAAGATCTAACTCAGAGGGGGGTGGGAGCAGGGAGGAGGGGTTCAAGGGGGGGCAAGGGGGGACATCTGTAATACATTCAACAATAAAGATTTTTTTAAAAGATCTAACTCTCCTCAATACTGTCAACCTTTTCATTTTTATATAATTCTAAACTAAAAACCAGCAATGGACCTTTAAGTTTCTTTCATTATATAGTATATAAAATTGTCTCTTTGAGGCAAAATCTTAGGCTTTTTAGAACTTTTTTAACTGTTTCATTCACTCAACAAATATTATTTATTGAGTTCCTCTAAACTAGGTCAAGTTATGAAAATACATAGTTCTTGTCCCCAAGGAGTTTTTAAAATCCCTGACATTTAATCTTTTCATAGCTTTTCAAACATTTACTATATCATAGCAGAAAGGAATAAAGGCTTTGGAAGTAGGCAGACAGAGTGAGGTTTGAGTCCTGGCTTGATTAAGGGGTAAAGGTAAGCAAGTTACTTATATCCTCTGAGCACTGATCTCTTCCTCTGCAAAACGAGGGTAACATCATTTACCTTGAGGAGTTGCAGTAAGTATAATTAAAGTGACTAGTGGAACGTTTGACCTAGATAGAAGCTAATATATGATTTTTCAATTCTAAACAATCACTGCAAAAACTCAGACCATTTATACTAATAGATTATAATAACAGAACATCCTATCTTTCAAAAATGCTATCTGAATTACATTATATGCAGATAGGCATAGAAAAAGTGTGAACATTCAATGTGTTGCTACACACTTTATCTCATCTTATAAATACCCAATGAATTTCTAATTAATAACAAAAAAGTCAAATTCCATTATGAAGAAATAACATTAAATAAGTCATGTGCACAGCATAGTAAAGATCCTTTTAAGTGAGTGAGAGTGTACATAGTCTAGTAACTGTTTAGGACTTCCACAGACCCAACTTATATCAATCAAGGATCCCTTCTTAAAGCTGGAGTTCTTCATCATTAACCTCAGAGGCTCTGCGCTGTCCTAAAGTTCCAGGAGCTGAGACTCCCCTTCTCTGACAAGAAACAGCATGTATGAAAGCTTTTACAGCAACAGTTGCTGATTTGTTAAATATAACCTAAGAAAACACCAATTCATCTTTTGAATCAAGCATTGCCTTCCCACTGGATTTTCCTGTAATAAAAATATTTTTACTACTCTGAAAGAATTAATATGCCTCCCAAAGTACCAAATCAGAATTCAAATTTTGGGATAAGAAGGGATCTTAAGCTCCCTGCTTCCCATCCTACTCCCAGATATTTGAAAAACAGGAAACCACCCTGGCAGGTTTGGCTTAGCAGCTGGAGCATTCGCCCGGGGACCAATGAGTCAGAGGTTCGATTCCAGTCAAGGGCATGTACCTTGGTTGCAGTTTGTCCCCCGCCCTGGTCAGTGTCATGCAGGAGACAATCAGTTGATGTGTCCCTCTCACTTCGATGTTTCTCTCTCTCCCCCCCCCCCCTTTATCTGAAGATAAACAGAAAAATGTCCTTGGGTGAAGATTAAAACAAACAAATAAACAAACAGGAAACCAAGGCAAAGAGAGTGAGGGAGGGAACAATCAGGTGTAAACAAGCAATAGCTACCCAATGGCAGAGACTGGAGCAGATAGATTTTAAGGTATCTGACTCACAATCCAGTGTTCTGCTCACGAGGGCAAGCTTCCAATGCTATTAACATATGGGAATGATTTATGTATACCCAGCTAAGAAAAAAGCTCTGAAATATGTTTCAGTTATTACTTAATTGACAGTCAATAAATAAAATTTTAACCAATATAAAGAAAATCATGGAGACATTTTTTTAAAAACTAAATAAGCATTACCTGCTTTTCTGAATTTGAGGGATATTAAAAATTGCTATGACTGCTTCTAAGTCACTTAAAAAAAAGGTCCTAAAACAATGCAAACGAGTACATCACCAAATTGAAAGTTGGGAGAACTCATGATTTATCTGCCACCTAACACAGGAATCCTTTCCAGCGTGTTCTGACATTTGACCAACCAGCTCTGCTGGAATGCTTTTAGGGCTAAGGAGCATTTTCAAAGAAGCGCAGGTCATCCTCATTATTATACAGCTCAGCTACCAAATGAAGCCAAACTAAACCCATCAGAACCAGCTCTGCTCTCTGGAACAAGACTGCATTAGTATCTTTTTTTGTATTTCATGTTCAGCTTTTCATATTTAAAACTAGCAATCAGTCTAGCAGTCACCTTTTCTGTTCTTGATAAATAAACGTGGACCATGTAAAAGTACTTGGAAAGAGCTCAAACAAATCATATTCAGCTACAATCAGTTCAACAAAGGTTCATCAAGTCTCAGGTACTGTGCTAGATTCTGGGAGTACAAAGAGAAAAGAGACATAATCCTTGCCCTGGAGGAGCTTACAGTATAGTGGGAGAGAAAAGCATATACAGAGATAATTTTAATAACAGCAAGTGCTAAAATAGAATCACGTTCAATAATAGCGACATCAAAGATTAGAGAACAAGGAAGGGTCAGGGTGAAGGATGTAGATAATACAACAGCGGGCACTGTGCCAGGTCACAAATTTGGATCCAAATTCCTGGATTGAAAATTCTCCATAAAATGATAAACAATAGCTCAACCTAATCTAAACAAAATGTGACGGTGCGTAGTAAATAACAAAATATACATTCATATTAGAGACAAGTGCACAGTTGCGCAATATATATCTGCTAAAATAAAATAAATTATTCCAAAGAAGGCCTTAAAATCAATGACATTATATAGACTCCTAAAGAAAGAGACTAGTTTTACTGAATTCTAGTGTGAAGAGTGAAGTAGTGTTTGTTAGAAGGAAATTATTTTGCAAGGCATCTAAAAAAGCATTCCTCTCACTCAATAACATTTGTTTCCATGAATATTGAGAATTAAAACATGAATGTCAGGAGTTCCAAAACAATAGCAACTACAACTTATTGTTGGAATGTTAAATTTTCTTAAAATTCATGGTGAAGCCCTGGCCAGTTATGCTCAGTGGTTAGAGCATCGGTCTGCGGACCAGTGGGTTTCAGGTTCAGTCCTGGCCAAGGGCACGTACCTTGGTTGCAGTTCGGTCCCGGCCCTGGTCAGGGTCATATGGGAGGCAACCAGTTGATGTGTCCCTCTTACATTGATGTTTCTCTCTCTCCCTTTCTCTCCTTCCCATTCTATCTGAAGATAAATAAAAAAATATCCTCAGGTAAGGATTAAAAAAAAAAAAAAAAGCCATGAAGTATTTCATTTGTAGGGCAATGGAGAGTCACTGATCCAGACAGTCACAAAAATAAGCCACAAATACAAAATTAGGTTGGAAAGGGAAATTCCTCCAACATACCCAAATGTTTTATCTTTATAGGCTCAGCTATTCCCTCCAAGAGAATCTTAGAACTCAACTGGACCAAGCCTTCTTTTGAATGGGTGAGGAAACTAAGGTTTATTTATTTATTTATTTATTTTAAGTTTATTTATTTTTTTTTATCCTCACCCGAGGATATTTTTCCATTTTTTGTACAGATAGAGTGGGAGGGAGAGAGAGGAAGGGAGAGAGAGAGAAACATCGATGTGAAGGGACACATCGAGTGGCTGCCACCCGCACAACCAACCAGGGCCGGGGACAAACTGCAACCGAAGTACCTGCCCTTAGTGGGAACAGAACCCGGGTCTCTCCGGACCGCAGGCCGACGCTCTAACCGCTGAGCCAAACTGGCCAGGGCGAGGAAACTAAGGTTTAAAGTGAGGAAAATAATTTGCCTCAAGGAATGACTTAAAGTTAGTTACAAAAGATAAGCTAGAATCAAGGTTCCTGATCGTATAGAGGTGAGATGAAATATTTGGCTCTAAAGCCCCGGATTCAAATCTTAGCTCTACAACTTAGCCATGTGGATCATGAGCAAGTTCTTCAATGCCATTAACTCTTAGTTACCACATCAGTAAAATGGGAATAACGACAGTGTTTGGGGGAGGATAAGACAACCTGGGCAATTTGCTTAGCTCTCATTGAATGTTATTCAAGGGAATGTTAATTCCTCCTTCACCAAGAAATCCTTTAAAGATAGACTTTGGTTGAATAATATTTAAAGTCAAATAGTTCAGATTTCAAATATCAGACTTGAACTTTATTAAAGTTGTTCAACTGTTACATGTAAGAAGAAGATTAAAATTTCCTCTGACCATACAATTTTGTGTAAGACCCAAAGTGCATGTCAACCATCTCAGTACTTACACCAGTGATTTTCAACTTTTTCCGCCTCATGGCACACATAAACTGATTTCTAAAATTCTGAGGCACACCAAAAAATATATTTTTTGCCAATCTGACAAAAAAATAGGAATGGTTTTCATTCATTCACATCAGACAGCTATTGTTGTGTTGGCTATTGTCATTTTTTTATCTGACAATCTAAAGGAAAAAAGGTCAGTGCCCCTGACTAAAGAGTCTGGTATTACACGTTTTAAAAACTCTTGCAGCATAGCATTGAAAACCGTTGCTTTAAACAGCATTTACTCAGCACTCCTGTCAATGCTAAGAGCGTGTTCAGCACTATGTAACTTCTTCACAACATATGCACACATAATTCGCATAGTTTGGATTTAAATGTGGAGTTGTCTACAATTAACACTAATTTTTGGGTTTTGATATTGGGAATTTCTAATGGGAACAAGATAACATAAATGTGACAATGTTTGTCTCAGGTTTATTTTTTAAACCACTTGATCATTTTTAATTTCTCTGCTACACCTGACTGTTCATCGCTCATGAAACACCATTCCCACTACAGCAGTACCACCCATGGGGGTGACTGGGATGAAAGTAGAGGGGAAGTACTTTAGAATCACCTGGAGACTTTTTCTAGACAGTCCCTCACCACTATCAAGCAAATGCACTAGAGATGTGTTGCATACCTAATAGCAAGACTGAAATCAAGGGTTTACCTGGAACTGATTTAGAAGCTCCTGTCCAGGTGGGCTGCTAAAAAAATCTACAAAAAATGAGTAGTTAAGACAACACACAGGGTTTCTGAATATACCTGTGTCTCCAGTAGTTCCAGGTCCCATCAAGACCTGTGGTGTGGCAAGAAACCAAAAGAGGAAATCATTTCCATCACAGCTATGCATAAACAGTGAACTTGCAATCACTTACCTCCAATATTCTGAGTTATTATGGTGCCTGCCACCACCACCTATAAAAGAACAAATGTATTTAGAAGATGAAAAGGGAAATAATATGAAAGGATTGGTATTTTATTAAAATCCAATAACTATTACTAAAAAACAGATGCAGAAATCCAAAAAAGAGAAATTGGAAAGAATAAATTTTGCCAGCCATTTGTAATACATAAAACTAATAATCATCACATAAAAAGCCTTTCTTTAATAGTTCCATGGTTACTATAAAGAATACTTTTGAAAGTTTTCTTGGCAGTCATTTTTAAACAGTTAAAAGTGTTAAAAAGCTAGTAATCAGTGGTTATCAAAAGTACCAAAAAGTTGAAATTGAATCTATCTGGTCTCAGTCTCCCATTTTACTGGTTTACCACATGCTTTGGTCGGGACACTGAGACAGCTTGAGGTGTGCTGTGCCAACGCTGGACTCCATAAAAAGAAATGATACCATCTTCTGGGTACATCAGCTTGACATACATCACGGCTTTCAACATCCCTGTCCCAGGGAAAAATAATCTAGAGCAGAAAAAATTTTAGAGCCCACGTATTCTCGAATCTGAAAATTTAGCAAAGTTTCAAACTCAGTAATATGCAGTGGGCTGTGTAAGACAACGCAGAGGAGGCTGTGAAGACTGCAGTACAGAAGGGGTGAACTGCTCCCCTTTCGAAACAGGGCAGCTGCTGCCCAGCTCTCGGCAGTTGCTGGCAGGTGAGCATGTGGATCCAGTGCAGCTAGATCATCTGATTTTTTAAGAAAGTCTGAAATTGAATTCTTTCAAAATTTCATAACTCTTAGTTGGCAATCAGTTAAAAATAAAAAGGATTTGAACCAAACAAAATACGCCTGAGAACTAAGTTCAGCCTGCAGGCTGCTAGCTTGTGATCTTTGATGAGATTCCCGGGAAACTCAAGACAGCACTACATTGGCATTCAGATGCACTCAGAGGAAATAAAACCACTTGGGCCTTCTAATCACTCACATCTTGGTGGATCTGCATCCCCAGTATATGTTTGGAGCTGACTAGCTCTCTAGGATCGTGCAGTCCTCCATGGACTGGGAACAGATCACCCTTCAGACCCACCCTTCTGGAATTCCATCAGTGACACATTTACCTATCCTGGGAACAATCGAAGTTACTGAGACCTAGAGGCCCTGGAGTCTGGAGAGCAGGACTAATGACAGAAAAACTTGGAGAAATTTCTTTGAAGATGTGGTAACTGCCTCTCTAACATCTTCCAGAAAAAAAAAAAAAAACTTTGCATATCAACCCATTTAAAAATTAGTTTCTATTTGTAACAGCATGGATGGACCTGGAGATTATTAAACTAAAAGAAATAAGCCAGCCCTGGCCCGTTTTGCTCAGTGGTTAGAGCGTCGGCCTGAGGACTGGGTAGTCTCGGGCTCTACCAAGGGCACGAGCCTTGGTTGCGGTTCATCCCTGACCCCGGTTGGGGTCATGTGGGTGGCAACCAAGCGATGTGTCTCTTTCACATGGATGTTTCTCTCTCTCTCCCCCCTCCCACTCTGTCTGAAGATAAATGTAAAAATATCCTCAGGTAAGGATTGAAAATAATAGTAATAATAATAATAATAAAAGAAATAAGCCAGTCAGAGAAAGACAAATATATGATCTCACTTATTTGTAGAATCGAATGTACAAAATAAACTGACAAACAAAATAGGTCCAGAGGTATGGATTCATCGAACAGACTGACAGACCGCAGAGGGGAGGGCAGTGGCAGGGGACTGGAAGAGACCAACCAAAGAACATACATGCATAGCCCACGAACACAGACAATAGTGTGGGGAAGGCCTGCGATGGAGTGGGGCTGGGTGGAGGGAGCCAAATTGGGGGGGGAGGGGGTGGGATATCTGTAATACTATCAACAATTTTTTAAAAAGCAAATGAAAAGTATGATAAACATAAAGTATAACAAAAGATGATACAAATAAAAATAAACTCAGTATTTATGATAAATTGATTAACCTTAAAAAATTAGTTGCAAATTCAGTTATTTGTGAAAAGACAATTTTGAACTTCTGTATACTATGTTTGTATGCAGTTGATACCTACTGTCAGTCATACATGAAAACTGGATTTCTCCTCTATTAATATATTGCAAAAAGCAATAATATCAACTTACTGCTGCTTATTTTTCTGTTGCAGTTGTTGTTTTTGGCAGAATTTAAGCATTTAAGATCTAGAAAGTCAGTCTATCTATCTACCTGTCTTCAGTGTCTACCACAGTGAATGACATATGGTATTTGCTCAATAAATATTTGTTCAGTGAGTAAATAAATCAATCTACAATTTTTAAAATCTTCCTTAAAAAGTTCAAAAAACATTTCAAAATATTCTTTAATTCTCAGAACAATGTCATGCTATCAAGTATAGTATCTCTATCCATACCATATCAGGAAAGAAGGAAACAGGAGGGTTTCAACCCAACTGTGGAAATGAAGAGGAAATATTTGAAGAACAGACAAACAACTCCTTATTTAGAGTACCCTGTGTCTGTGTAGTACCAGGTGTACGCATTAAAATGATAATGCAACTGTTCTAGAGTTTTAGGAAAGGGGACTCTCAAAGATCCATGCTCTCCTTTTAGACCCTGCTGCTATACAAGGAATCCAGGAAACACTAATGTGAAATAACAGTGGTGATACCTAGAGTCATGTTCTAGAACAATTTAATTAATTGAAGCCCTAGCCAGTTTTGCTCAGAGGTTAGAGCATTGACTACAGACCGAAGGGTCATGGGTTTGATTTCCAGTCAAGGGTAAATACCTGGACTGTAGGTTCAATCCCCGACCCAGTCAAGATTGTGTAGGAGTTAACCAATCAATTTCTTTTATTTATTTATTTTATTTTAATTAAATTAATTAATTTATTTTTTATTTTTGTTGCAGATGTTTCTCCTTTTTTCCCCATTGACAACCTCCTCCCAATCCTCCCCATCCCATCCCCAGCTTTGTTGTCTGTGTCCATAGGTTATGCGCACATACATTTAAGTTCTGTGGTTTATCTCTTCCCTCCCCCCACCTCCCCCTCTTCTGAGGGTTGTCAGTCTGTACCCCACTTCCACGTCTCTGGGTCTACCCCATTCCTCAGACTGTTATGTTCATTATATTCCACAAATAAGTGAGATTACGTGGTATTTGTCTTTCTCTACTTGGCTTGTTTCGCTTAGGATTATACTTTCTAGTTTCCTCCATGTTGTCTCAAAGGATAAGAGATCTTTCTTACAGCTGCGTAGTACTCCATTGTGTGTATGTACCACTTTTTTTTATCCATTCGTCTACTGATGGACATTTGGGCTGTTTCCAGATCTTAGCTATTATAAATAGTACTGCTATGAACATGGGGGTACATTTATTCTTTCTGATTGGTGTTTCAGGCTTCTTAGGGTATATTCCTAGAAGTGGGATCACTGGGTCAAATGGCAATTCAATTTTTAATTTTCTGAGGTAACACCATAGTGTTTTCCATAGTGGCTGCACCAGTCTGCATTCCCACCAGCAGCGTACTAGAGTCCCCTTTTCTCCACACCCTCGCCAACACTTGTTGTTTGATGATTTGTTGATGGCAGCCATTCTGACAGGTGTGACGTGGTACCTCATTGTTGTTTTAATTTGCATCTCTCTGATGATTAGTGATGTTGAGCATTTCTTCATATGTCTCTTGGCCATTTGTATGCCCTGTTTGGAGAGGTGTCTATTGAGCTCCTCTGCCCATTTTTTAACTGGTTTCTTTGTCTTCCTTTTGTTGAGTTGTATGAGTACTCTATATATTTTGGAAATTAACCCCTAATCTGATGTATCATTGGCAATGATGCTCTCCCATAGAGTGGGTTGCCTTTCCATTTTGGTGGTTGTTTCTTTTGCTGTGCAGAAGCTTTTTAGTTTGATGTAGTACCATGTGTTTATTTTTTCCTTTGTTTCTATTGGCGTAGGTGATGTATCAGTGAAAATTCTGCTGTGTATGATGTCTGAAATTTTGTTGACTACATTTTCTTCTAGGATTTTTATGGATTCACGGGTCACATTTAAGTCTTTTATCCATTTTGAGTTTATTCTTGTGTATGGTATAAGTTGATGGTCTAGTTTCATTTTTTTGCATGTAGCTGTCCAATTTTCCCAACACCATTAAAGAAACTGTCTTTACTCCACTGTATGCTCTTGCCTCCTTTGTCAAATATTAATTGAACATAATGTCCTGGGTCCATTTCTGGGTTCTCTGTTCTGTTCCACTGGTCTATATGCCTGTTCTTGTGCTAGTACCAGGCTGTTTTGATTACAGTAGCTTTGTAGTATAACCTGATATCTGGTATTGTAATACTACCTACTTTGTCCTTTTTCAAGATTGATGTGGCTATTCTGGGTCTTTTCTGGTTCCATATAAATTTTTGAAGTATTTGTTCTAGTTCTGTGAAATATGTCATTGGTACTTTGATGGAAATTGCATTGAATCTATAGATTGCTTTGGGTAATATGGATATTTTAATGATGTTAATTCTTCCAATCCATGAACAAGGTATGTACTTCCACTTTTTTTATATATTCCTCTAGTTCTTTTGTCAATGTCCCATAGTTTTCTGCATAGGTCCTTTACTTCTTTGGTTAAGTTTATTCCTAGGTATCGTAATTTTTTTGCCACAATGGTAAATGGGATTGTTTTTTCACTTTCTCTTTCTGTGAGTTCATCATTGGTTTATAAGAATGCCATCAATTTCTTGATGTTAATTTTGTATGCTGCTACTTTGCTAAACTCATTTATTAAGTGTAGTAAATTTTTGATGGAGTCTTTAGGGTTTTCTATGTATAATATCATGTCATCTGAGAATAATGAGTTTCACTTCCTCCTTTCCAATTTGGATCCCTTTTATTTTTACTTCCTGATTGCTGTGGCTAAGACTTCCAGTACTATGTTAAATAAGAGTGGTGAAAGTGGACATTCCTGTCTTGTTCCTGTTCTTAAGGGAAATGCTTTTAGTTTCTGCCCATTGAGTATGATATTGGCTGTAGGTCTTTCATATATGGCCTTTATTATGTCGAGATATGATCCCTCTATTCCTACACTGCTGAGCGTTTTTATCAGAAATGGATGCTGGATTTTGTCAAATGCTTTTTCAGCATCTATTGATATGATCATGTGGTTTTTATTCTTCATTTTATTTATGTGGTGTATCACATTTATTGACTTGCGAATATTGTACTTGCACCCCTGGGATGAATCCCACTTGGTTATGGTGAATAATTTTTTTGATATATTGCTGGATTCGATTTGCTAGTATTTTGTTCAGGATTTTGGCGTCTATGTTCATTAGGGATATTGGCCTGTAGTTTTCTTTCTTTGTAGTGTCTTTTTTCTGGTTTTGGAATTAGAATTATGCTGGCCTCATAAAACGAGTTTGGAAGTCTTCTTTCTTCTTGAATTTTTTGAAATAATTTGAGGAGAGTGGGTGTTAGTTCTTTTTTGAATGTTCGGTAAAACTCCTCCGTGAAGCTATCTGGGCCTGGGCTTTTGTTTGCTGGGAGAGTCTTGATTACATCTTCAATTTCCTTAGTTGTTACTGGCCTATTCAAGTTTTCTTCCCGGTCCAGTTTTGGGAGACTGTGTGTTTCTAAAAATTTGTCCATTTCGCTTAGATTGTTGAATTTGTTGCTATATTGTTCATAGTAGTTGTTAACGATCTTTTTTTTTGTATGTCTGTGGTGTCAGTTGTTACTTCTCTTCTTTCATTTCTGATTTTGTGTATTTGGGTTCTCTCTCTTTGTTTCTTGGTGAGTTTAGCTAAGGGTCCATAAATCTTGTTTATCTTTTCAAAAAACTGGCTCTTTGTTTCCTTGATCCTTTGAATTGTTTTTTTTGGTCTCTATGTCATTTATTTCTGCTCTGATCTTTACTATTTCCTTCCTTCTACTTGCTCTGGGGTTTTCTTTTTGTTTGCTTTCTAGTTCTTTAAGTTGTGAGGTTAGTTAGTCTATTAGAAATTTTTCTTGTTTCCTGAGGTAGGCCAGTAGTGCTATGAACTTCCCTCTCAGAACTGCTTTTGCTGCATCCCATAGATTTTGTGTTGTGTGTTCATTTTCATTGGTTTCCAACCAATCGATTTACCTCTCTCACATTGATGTTTCTCTCTCTTTCTCTTTCTCTCTCTCGCTCGCTCTCTCCCTCCCTCTGTCCCTTCCCCTCTGTCTGAAAATCAATGGAAAAATATCCTCAGGTGAGGATTAAGAACAACAAAAAAATGTAATTGGAGAGGTTTCTTATGTAAACATTTTTTTCTTCCTTGGTTAAACTGAATACAGGACATTGATCATGATTCTACCAAACATTCTGATCTTTAGGAAAGAGAAACTGTTACTAGGAATATTAACAAAACCCTTTACCCTCAAGTAACTATTCTCCATTTAGGTCAAGTTTCGGGTTATTAAGATAAGGTCCAAACCGGGAGGCTACATAGTGTAATTAAAATATTTCCTTTTATACTTTAACAACAAAGTTAACTTGAATGTAAATACAAGGTTTTCCCCCTATTACACAGCTTTATCTTTTTCCTTCCAGACTTACTTCTTAGAATTTGTTCCACCATCTACAAATACAGTACCCTCTTAGATTAAAAACAAAATAAAAAAGCAAAAAAAAACATAAACAACAGCTTTACCAAAAAAAGAGAAAAAGGTCTGTTTAGAATCAACATAAAAATAGGTTTTAGAAATATGACAGCTCTTCAGAAATAGAAAAGTACTATGGACTAACAATATTTACCTCCTGACTACCTGTGGAAGAAGACAGTATTGCCCCTACTTTTTAAATTAGTTTATTATGCATATCACAAATAAATGCCAACTAATATTGCTGTCATCTCTCTTATTCAGGAGAGGAATAGAAGAGACAGAGTCTAGAGTCCTTTAAGTAACTGTGAACAAAGAGCCCCTCCATTTCCCTGGGCCTGAATTTCCTCACCTATAAACGAGGGGACAGCTAGATAATCTTTCAGCACTGTTCATTTCTTAAATGATACGATCTTCTAACTATCAATTTTGTAAATAGTCATGCTATAATTTTAATCCTATGCTTCTTTATTCTCCTGTCTTTATGGGGATTTACTCAGAGAATATATTCAAAGTTAATAAGGAAAATCTAATATAGACCATTATTACTATTTTAAAATTATTCAAGTCATTGCTCTCCTTCAGGATGAAAGATACTAAAAGAGTCAAGTGTTGAATTAAATTTACTGATGCATTTTTAGGAAGGGTGTAGAGAGAGATTTCTTCTCTTTCGCTTCCTGTTCCCATCAGTCTGGTCTTTAGTTTAGTTTCCTTTTATTCCTCTAATTTCTTTCTCTGATACATATTTGTCTCTTTTAACTGGAAACAGAAAGAAAATATGCTACTCTGGATTTTGGATGTAGCAAGGAGAAATAACAATTACCTTTCCAGATAATCCAAATGCAAAGAGTCCAAGATCTTCATAAGATGTCACAGCTGTTAAAAGAAATTGTAATTTTCATTTTAACACAAAACTGTTTGTGTGCCAAGTCTTAAAGGGAAGAAAGTTATTCCACTGTTACCTTATAGCTATTGGATGGTCACACTAAATTTAAAGCAGAAGTAACCACTTTTTGGGAAATTTTTGAAGACTTATGGTCTGCGAGTATAGAGTCCTCTTAGAATAAGTAGAGCTTAGCAAATCCCAAGGTTGTCTAAAACCACCCAACCTGCATTAACCCAAATGGAATAATTACTCAAGAACAACCCCACATCTCACTAAACAGCACTTGCCTACTACACTGTCCAAATGTAGGTTTTTGTTGGCAAGTCTCTGAAAGCTGCATTTGTAAATAAAGTTAAAGTATGAAAGTTGTATCATATTTTCAGAAACATTTACTTTTCCAGCTACTTACGATAATGATACTGTGTCCATGATAGAAGAAATACCCTTATCCCACAATTAGTAGGGCATGTATTTTATTTTTTCATCGCAAAAGAATATAAAATTACACTTTCATTTCATATGTTCAAGAAGCGTGGTCACAGAAAAGATGGAAATTAAATGGTTCATAAAGATCTAAAATTTTGCCCTGGCCGATTTGGCTCAGCGGTTAGAGCGTCGGCCTGTAGTCCAGAGAGACCTGGGTTCGGTTCCCACTAAGGGCATGTACCTCGGTTGCAGTTTGTCCTGGCCCTGGTTGGGTCGTGTGGGTGGCAACAACTCGATGTGTCCCTTTTACGTCGATGTTTCTCTCTCTCTCTCTCTCTCTCCCTCCCACTCTATCTGAACAAAAAATGGAAAAATGTCCTCGGGTGAGGATAAAAAAAAAAAAAAAAAGAACTAAAATTTTCCTCAACCCATATAACTAGTGACACCACTGGTAAAAGAAAAGTAAAAACATTTGTATAATCCTATAGTTTGAAAAGTGCTTCATCTTATACTCCTTATACTATAAAGCACACTAGCAGATACTAAGGCTTGGTATAGCACCACACATCTCCTGTTGAGTCAAAGATACAGCTCATTTATTAAATCAAGTTTTAATATATCCTCTTGAGATATACATGGATTTTCTTTAAACTGCCACTAAATTAACCAAAAAAAAAAAAACTCCTCTATATTTTCATAAACAAAGACTTCCAGGTATGTAAAAACAAGCATTTTAAAAAACATGTTATAACTTTACATGTTATAACTATGTAGTCAGAAAGAAAACAGTGAAATGCTGAAAAAAGTAAGTTTTAATAATTAAGAACAAACATGTTAACTTTCCTTGCCAAGTAGTATACATTTAAATTGTTAACTTTACTATCAGAGTTGATCAAAGCATTTAGACTTTTTTGATGATACAGCTATTTACATCTACTAAACATAACGGACAAAGACAATTTAGTTTTGAATTTGGGATATATAAGTTGATTTTAAGTAGGAAACTTCATGCTTTAACAAGGAAAGACTTCAATAATAATCTTACAGGGGTAGATTTTAAGTACTATACAGTTGGCCCTTGAACAACATGGGGGTTAAGGTGCCAACCCCCAGGCATTTTGTTGTTGTTAATAATCCTCACCCAAAAATATTTTTCCATGGGGGGGGGGGGAGTGGAAAGGAGGGAAGGATGGGTTGGGGGGGAGAGAGAGAGAGAGAGAGAGAGAAATTGATGTGGAGACACAAACCTACTGGTTGCCTCCCGAACTATGGGCCAGGGCCAGGGGTTGAACCTGCAACCCAGGTACATGCCCTTGACTGGGAATTGAACCCATGACCCCTCAGTGTGCAGGCCAACACTCTAACCACTGAACCACACCGGTCAGGGCTGTGTATGACTTTTGACTCCCCCAAAACTTAACTGCTAATAGCCGACTGTTGACCAAAAGCCTTACTGGTAAAAGAAAATCAATTTTTTGTGTATGTATTATACACTGTAATCTTACAATAATGTATGCTAGAGAAAAGGAAATGTTATTAAGAAAGTCATAGGAGGGAAAATACATTTACTGTACTGTATTTATCAATAATATAAGTTCATGTCATCTGTTTACAAGATGCATCATGTCAGTACCTACATCAGCATTGTCTTATATGATGCAAAACAGTGTAGATGTGACATGTATTACTAACACTACACAAAAAATATGAAAAGATAATGCGAGAAATAAATTCATATTTATTTATAGGTATAACGGTTCATGCACTGATAACGAAGCAGCAGCAATATGACTGCTTTGGGTAGCCTAGTGTAATTGGTATGATGGCTTCACAGTTCATTTTTAACATCCTTTTTTTAAAATACTCACCTGAGGATATGTTTATTGATTTTAAAAAATTTTATTTTTAGAGAGAGAAAGTGCAGATGGAGAGAGGGAGAGACAGACATCAATCAGTTGCCTGTACAAGCCCTGACCAAGAATCGAGTCCATGACCTTTTGGTGTACCAGACGACACTCTGACCAACTGCACCACCTGGCCAGGGCAACATCCCTTTTTTATATTAGTTAAATGTGTCTATTCTTTCTTAAGAAAAACTTTCCTTCCAATAATTTAAAGCAAGGAGAATTTTCAGTGTTATAACTTGCTTTTATTTTTTAATTTATTTTTATTGAATTATAGTTGACATACAATATTATATTAGTTCCAGGTATACAACGCAGTGATTCACTATTTTTGCACATTATGAAATAATCACTATGGTATGTCTAATTACCATCTGTCACCATACAAAGTTATTACAATATTATTGTCAGTATTTCCCATGCTGTACATTGTCTATCCCCCTGACTTACTTATTTTATAACTGAAGTTTGTGCCTCTTATTCCCCTTCACCTGCTTCACCCACCCTGCCATTTCCCTCCTCTCTGGCAACCACTAGTTTGTTCTTTGTATCTATGAGTCTATTTCTGTTTTGTTCAAATAACTTGCTTTTAAAATTACCTATTTTGCATCATTTTCTCCACTGATGAGCATGCTATCAAAATAATACTCATCAAAAAGTTTAACTAGGGTTTATCTTATTTTTAAACAGCATAAACAAGTATAGATTGTGTGTGTGTGTGTGTGCGTGTGTGTGTGTATTTTTTATACTCACCTGAGGACATTTTTTCCATTTTTTTGTTCAGATAGAGTGGGAGGGAGAGAGAGGGAGAGAGAGAGAAACATCGACGTGAAAGGGACACATCGAGTGGTTGCCACCTGCACGACCCAACCAGAGCTGGGGACAAACTGCAACTGAGGTACATGCCCTTAGCGGGAACTAAACCCAGGTCTCTCTGGACCACAGGCCGACGCTCTAACTGCTGAGCCAAACTGGCCAGGGCTAGATTGTATATTTAATTAACAGGAAAAGCGAGTAACTTTCCCATAAGCAAAAATTATAATATTAAAAGGTTCCAAAAGGAATTGGTATTTCAGTTATCTAAATTTAAATTAATTAAACATTTATTCTTAATTTTTAAAAATTAGAATACTACTTTTATAATTCCAGAACATATAATCAAACCAACAGCATAATGAAGATAGCTAGAATTGCAGTTTCTGACAATAGCGGCACACATTTTTAGTAATCTCCCAATTGCCCTCTATTATCTTCTAGTTTTATAAAAGCACACACCCAAATTTAGAGCAAAAAAGGCTTGGATGTTTAAGTGAAGACTGAGTACAATGTTCAGCTCCTAACTCTAGCTTTCAAGTCAGCACGTCTGGCTAGGCCTTCGGTTCCGTCACTGTCATCCTCCTTCTTTCATGTTCCAAACCCAGAAGCACTTTCCCACATCTGAGACTTCAGGAAGATGAATAATGGCTTCTGGCTTAACATTGAGGCTGTGCTAAAATATGTACATAGTAGTCAAATGCTTCATCTCCACATATTCACTTTTAATGGTTTTCTGGATCATCTCAATAATAAACCAAAATAACACCAGTGAAATACTTCTAAATTCTGTCATTTGGGCAATTAAGATGCTGGAAACAGTATAAACCGGTACTGACTTTTGGACTTCAATTTGTACAATGAGCCTTTAAAATATTTATAACATTTGACCACTAGGAGCTTGCATCTTAGGAAATAAAGACAAAAACCAAAGAAATCATTATATGCAAAGATACTTATCATGAATAATTTACATTGAAAACAAAAAGTACTGAAGTGCTCAACAATGGTAGGGTAGTTAAGTAAATTATGGTAGGTATACCTCTGATGAAATAATATGTAGCCATTAAAAAATAAGTATATAATAACATAAAAAATGTCAATATAAAGTAAAAAAGTAGGATTCAGATCTGATTTATAAAGCAAAATACAAAAAGAGTGGAATAAATGATAAATAGTTGTGTAGTCTTCTTTTTCTTCCTTTTTGGGAGGGGCAGGAATTCAACTATTCTATAATGACTATAATGGAGTTTTAAAACATTACTTTTGAAAACTATATCACTTGAATAGTTTCTTTTCTTCCACTAAATAAATATCTGATAGGGTTTATTTAAGCTGTAGTTTTTAATTTCTCTTGTGTTTAGTAATTTAAGTATCACTTGTCTACTAATAAGGGATTCTTTTTTTTTTTGCTGCTCCTTCATATAATCAATGTTTTAATATATTATTTATAAAGTGAAAGATGTTTTGAGAGATATCAGAATAAGATGTGGTGATGACCAATCACATTAATAGCATATTCCTAAAGAATAAGAATAACGTTGATTATGAAAATTAAATCAGTCTTTTACAGGAATTCATACAAGCAGAATTTGGCACAATTCTCCTTAAATAAATAACTGAAAGCAGTCATAGCGATCTATTTTAGGAAATAAGTTTTTGATATTAAAGAAATCAATGTTATGTTTTCGAGGCAGCAGAAAGGCTGTAAATCCTAATGAAGTAAATTGGGGAAAATTTTCTTCTTTCATTTACCATCAAGGTACACTTTAGTGCTATTTTGGCTAGACCAGGACTGGCCTCCACAGGAACCGTTTGGAAAGCTGCTTCCCATGAAGTAGTGGAATATTTCCAGCTAGTTCCTCCAGTGTTCTGTCTGCTTTGCATTTTTTCCTCAATGAAATAGGACAATTAATAAACTGTGGTTACAGTATAAAGCCCAAGTCTCAGCAGCAGCAATATTATCTTTGGATCTGGACTGAGGGACATGAGTTACTCAAATACAGTTCAACTCTCAGAAAGCTGGCCATTTGGAATGCACTCTTTTTTTTTCTGAAATTATTTTCTTTCTTGTGTTTTCTGTCACTTTCCTCTCACCTTTTTTCTCCCTAATTGTGTCATTCATTTATTGAATGTCTACTAAGCAATTATATTGCCACTACTCAATTTCTTAATAGGTGCTTAATTGTCAGTTTATCAACTAAATGTGGCATATTTTAGAGAATTCCATGCAGTTAAAAAAAAAAAAAAAAAAGAATACTAGGAATATTCTCCTTTCAAATGGCACAGAGGCTGTGATATCGCACACATAGAGTTCTGGGCCCTGGCTGGTGTTCTCAGTGGTTAGAGCATTGGCCCGCACACCAAAGGATCACAGGTTCAATTCCCAGTCAAGGGCACATTCCTGGGTTGAAGGTTCAATCCCTGGTCCTGGTCAAGGTACTTGAGGGAGGCAATCAATGTATGTGTCTCTCTCACGTCGACATCTCTCTCTCTCTCTTTCGCCCTTCCTCCCTCCCTCCCTTCTTTCCACTCTCTCTAAAAATCAATGGAAAAAATATTCTTGGGTGAGAATTAAAAAAAGAGTTCTTGGATCCCAATATACTGCTTGGCTCTGAAGTGAACAATATCTACATAGTCATAACCTATAAATGCTATTCATTTGTTTCCAACTTTTAGACTCAACTTATAGATAAAATAGTAACTACTTAAATATGATTTCAAAGCAGAAACCTTGACAATATGAATACAGCAGAACGACTGGAAAATAGGAAGAGGAAGGTGACAGACACGATGAGAGCACTAATGTCATTTATAGCAGAGTCAAGAGATACTATCTAAAGTACATGGAACAAAAATAAAGATTTAAATGTTTTATTTAGAGTTACAAAATAATCAATGAAATGATTACAGACTACTGAAAATTAGAAGAGGGAAAGGAAGATTAGTGCACCCAAGCTAAATCCTGACTTTTCATAATGAAGTGTTAACAAATAATTTCTTAAGTCAATAAATAAAAGTAGAAGAATATTATTTACACCTAGGAAGGTAACACCAAAAGAATTAAAAACAAAAACTCTAAATGTTGCTAACTCTGGGGAATGAGACTAGAAGTGGGGAAGCATGGACGGGAAATGCTCGAAGTCCTCTTGCACGGGTGCACACACACATACATCCAAGGACACGTGTGTGACCTTATATTATTTTTTATAAAAATAAAACAGCAGGTTAATTTAAAAACGTTTAACGCTATAGAGACTCAGACCCACCCTTTCCCTGTAGCCCAACAACATGTTCAGTTTCCGCTACAGGCAGTACTTCCTCTGCTGTCAAGCCAAACGATATGAAGGAGTCACTGCAGGAGCAGAGCACACACATCTGGCCCAGGGTCTTTCAACCTTGCACTACCAACATTTTTGGTTGGATACTTCTTTGTAGTGCAGGGCTGTCCTGTGCATTGTAGGATGTTTAGCATCATTCCTGGCTTTTTTCTTTTCTTAAATCCTCACCTGAGGATATTTTCCCATTTATTTTCAGACAGAGTGGGAGGGAGAGCAAGAGAGAAACATTGATGTGAGAGAGACACACCAACTGGTTGCTTCCTGCATGACTCCAACTAGGGCAGGAGACCAAACCACAACCGAGGTACATGCCCTTGACTGGAATCGAACCCATGACTCTTTGGTCCAAGGGTCGATGCTCCAACTGCTGAGCCAAACCGGCCAGGGCAGCATCCCTGGCTTTTATCCTCTAGTTGCCAATACACCTTTGTCTCCAAACACTGCCAAGTGCACCTGGAGGAGAAAAATCAAGCTCAAGTGAGAACTACTGATTAGCAGAAGGATGTGACGAGAACACTAATCCCTGAAGATGGAGTCAAATAGCCCACTTGGTTAACTGTGGGTCCACTGAGCTATGCTCACTAATGACAAAGAGAAAAAGATGGAAACATGAAAAGAGATGAAAAATGCTCACAGTGAACACTGAGATGAAAAGGAATCTACAGTGTTTTAGTCCGTTCCACCTCATGTGCTCACAGCGAGAGCATCTTGCAGTACTGAGATTCATCATGACCCTGATGCAATCTATATCCTTTATATGGTGCCCAGACCAAGACTCGACCACAAAGAAACAGAATCTCAGCTTTCTTGAGAAATGGTATGTCAGTGTCCGACATGTTATGTAAATGCTGAACACTAGTTTACAAACTATATAAGAAATTTTCAAAGGTAATTTTGACTCTACATAATTTTTGCCTTGTGTGTTGATTTTGGAACTTTAAAAATAGAATCTCTCTGTAGCTCTAATACATCCATCCATTCATCACCCATGTATCCTGTTTTTATTAAATACCCTCTGTGTGTCAAGCACAGTTTAGTAGATGCTGAGAAAACAACAGTTATTTGAATATGCACTAAATTTTCAAGGAATATAATTACCATGTAAATGTATATTTTGTTTTGTTTGGAGCTTTGTCAAAAATTGTTGCCCTGGCAGGCTTGGCTCAGCAGTTACAGCATTAGCCTGAGGGCCAAAGAGTCTCGGGTTCAATACTGGTCAAGGGCACGAACTTTGGTTGCGGTTGGGTCTCCGGCCCTAGTTGGGGTCATGCGGGAGGCAACCAATCAATGTGTCTCGCTCACATCGATGTTTCTCTCTTTTTCTCCCTCCCACTCTATCTGAAGATGAATGGAAAAATATCCTTGGGTGAGGATTTTTTTTAAAAAAATTGTTCACCATTTAGGAAAATCACATAACAGCATTTACTTTGCTTTTGGTTCTCCTTTATTTTACTGTGCAGCATTATACTATGTATAAATAGTATTTAGCTTCCCAAGGCTGTTGTAACATATTGTCACAAACTTGGTGGCTTAAAACAACAGAAATTAATTCGATCTCAGTCCTGGAGGTCCAGTTTCAGTGGGTCAGAATCAAGGTGTCAACAAGGCCACAGTCCCTCAGAGGCTCTAGTGAGAGCCCAACCTGTTCCTTGCCTCTTCCAGCTTCTGTGGACTGCTAGCATGCCTTGACTGGTGGCCATATCTCTGACTCTGTGGTCACAATGCCTTCTTCCCTTTTGTTGGTGATCTCCCTCCAGGACACATTTAGAGTCCACCAGGATAATCTCCCCATCTAAATATACTTAACTTAATCACACCTGCAGTCTTTTCTCATCATAAAAGTTAACATTCACAGGTTAATGGGATTAGGGTATAGGTATTCTTTTGGGAGTCCATTATGCAGCCCACCACAGGTAGGTTATGGTACCTCTTAGAATTTCATTTCAGATAGTAAAATGAGATCATCTAGAATTCTTTTTAAATTCTCACCCAAGCATACTTTTTTCCATTTTATCTTCAGATAGAGTGGGAGAGAGAAACATCGACGTGAGGGAGACACACAGACTGGTTGCCTCCTGTACGACACTGACCAGGGCTGGGGACCTAACCACAACTGAGGTACATGCCTTTGACTAGAATGGAATCCGAGACTCTTTGGTCCGAGGGTCAACCCTCTTCCGCTGAGCCAAACTGGCCAGGGCTAGAATTTTGTTTATATATAAAAGGGTGTGGGTATTGTGATGGAT
The DNA here is from genome assembly GCF_014108415.1 of Molossus molossus. Taxonomy (NCBI): domain Eukaryota; kingdom Metazoa; phylum Chordata; class Mammalia; order Chiroptera; family Molossidae; genus Molossus; species Molossus molossus. The sequence continues at coordinate 215,586,582 of NW_023425344.1, read as the reverse complement.
GGTATTGAGAATCACTGCTCTAGAGGGTTTAAGTGAAAAAACAAAAAAATGCAAAGCACAAGAAACCATTTTATTCCTTGTTTATTTCTTCATCATTGCTAATAATTAGAATCCTTATAAAAGACTTAGCCTTATTTTAGGAAGAGGAAACTAGGGGACTATGTTATCTTTCTCAGTGAGTTCCAGAAGGACCAACATTCTCTCTGGAAGGAATGCGTGGTGACTCCCAGTATCCATCTTGACTCTTCAAACACCTCAGTGCCTTCTCATTGCCTCAAAAACAATTCCAAATTCTTTAGGATCTGATATTTGTCTATCTCTTCAGTTTCATTTTCTTCTGTGTACCTTATACACGAATAATAGTAAACTATTTTTTGTACCTTAGGTAAAATACACAGTATATGCTTTTGTACCTTTGTATATGCTGGAATATTCTCTCTTGCCTTGTCTGCTAGTCAAATTCCTTGTTAGTGTAATCCTCCAGTAATATCTGCTGACCCTCATTCCCCAACCCAGACAAGGCAAATCACCCCTTCCTCTGAGTCATCATTGTACCTTGCACATACAGTCAAACCTTAGTTTTCGAATGTCTCCCATTTTGAACAATTCACTTCTCAACCTGACAACCATTTCATGCTGATACCTGTATGATCAGTCATGTGTCTTTTAGGGGACAAAGGAGAGATTGTGCAATATGAGTCAGTTTACTGCTGTTAACACCTCAAGAAATCATGCTGTGAATATTTTCGTGTTTTTTTGGTTTTGTTGCTGCTTATTATTATTAAATTTTCATTTATTACTGTACATTTTATTTCTTTCTTATTAAATTCTTATTTAAATTTTATGTCCTTTTGTCTTTAAAGTGTTTATTTATAGATTAAACAGTACATTAGACATGTACTATATATAAGAAAGGTTAAAACAGGGAATCATTTGGGGGTCTGGAACAGATTAATTCAATTTACATTGTTTCTAATGGGAAAAATGCTTTGGTTTTTGAACAGCTTTCTAGAACAAATTAAGTTCGAAAACTGAGGTTCCACTACATTTAAATTGTTACACTTATCACACTACATTATAAATTATTTGTTCATGCATTTGTCTCCCTGGGCTATAAGCTTTTTCAGGGAAGTGAGTCTTACTTATCTCTGTAGATAAAAGAGTATTGAATGAATAAATGAACCTCTATTCTGGGCTTTAGTTCTAGGACCTATCCATCTAGATGTACTTCAAAGTCCACATATGCAAAACTAAACTCATTTTTATTTTGAACCAACACCTCCTGCTGAGTTCTTGTCTCCATTAATGATACTATAAATAACCCAGTGGCCCATGCCAGAAATCTGAGAGATATCCTTAGACGTCTCCTTCTCCATTACTTTCCACATTCAGTCAGACATCAGCTCCTCTCAATTCTAACTCCCACATTCCTTAGCCTGCTTCTTTCTTTAATTCCCCTTGATAATAACCTTGTTTCTATCTCCCACTATTTGATTCTTATTCCTCTGTAACAGCCAGACCTGATGCTAACCTACTCAGGTACTGTTAGTGCAAATTAGAGCTAGACAGATAAATGAGAAAGGCACTCCCTGGAGGAAGAAGGAAAAGAAAAGGGTTTTCATCCAGAACACAATCCTGAATGCAAGCCAGGACTGAAGGTCTGACTGTGCCTATGTAAAAAAAACTACTCCAACCCTGGCTGGTTTGGCTCAGCAGTTAGAGCGTCAGCCTGTGGACCAAGAGTCCTGGGTTTGTTTCCAGCCAAGGGCACATACCTCGGTTGCGGTTTGTCCCCGGCCCCAGTTGGGGTTGTGCAGGTGGCAACCAGTCGATGTGTCTCTCTCACATTAATGTTTCCCTCTCTCTCCCTCCCACTCTGTCTGAAGATAAATGTAAAAATATCCTCAGGTGAGGAATGAATGAATGAATGAATGAACGAACGAACGAACTACTCCCATCTGGAGGTGGCTCTTAAATCTGCTATTCAGTTGGTGTCCTGGAAATTCCCTTTACTTCTTTCCTGTGCTACATTCCCTGTTCCTTTGTTACTCCCTAACTTTGGTAAGTGGCATCATTCATTGCTCACTAAGTAAGGGTGCATGGGATATGATTTTTGAGTCCTTGCATGTATGAAAATGTCACTATTTTACCTTCACATTTAAATGATAATTTGGCTGGGTATAAAATTCTATAGTGAAATAATTTTCTTTTTTTTAGGGTTTTTTGTTTTGTTTTGTTTTGTTTTGTTTTGTTTTTAGAAAGAGAGGAAGGGAGAGATAGAAACATCAATGTGAAAGAGAAACATCAATTAGATGCCTCCTGCCTGGCCCCTACTGGGGATCAAGGCCACAAACCAAGCATGTGTTCTGATAGAGAATCAAACTGGGACCTCTCAGTGCATGGGATGACTCCCAGTCCACTGAGCCACACTGGTTGGGTGTACAGTGAAATCATTTTCCCCAAGATTTTTGAAGGCCATCTGCCTACAAGTATGAAGGACATGGAAGAGAAAAGAGTGGCTACTTGAGAGTACTACAGTGTCCTCAGAAAAGACTTAGGTCCTCTGTGAGTAAGAAAGTGAAAGAGTACTGTGGCTGGTTTGGCTCAGCGGTTAGGGTACCAGCCTGCAGACCAGAGAGTCCCAGGTTCAGTTCCCACTGGAAGCACGTACCTCAGTTGCAATTTGTCCCCAGCCCTGGTTGGGATCGTATGGGTGGCAACCACTCGATGTGTCTTTCACATCGATGTTTCTCTCTCTCTCTTCCTCCCTCTCTCCCTCCTGCTCTATCTAAAGTTAAATGCAAAAAATGTCCTTGGGTGAGGATTAAAAAAAAAAAAAAGAAAGTGAAGGAAATATTTAGAGAAAAGTTGAGGACACAGGATTTTTGCTACTGATTGACTATCACTTCCAGAGAACCAAGTGGAAGGGTTTCAGGAGTTTGGGAAGAGCAGGAGATGAGGTTAGACAGAGCCATATGGGATAAGTCTGGGAAGTGAAGGATAACCTAGGATTCTCGAAGTGACTAATTATAAATTGAGATAAATGGTAAAATGTAATTCATCCTAATGGTCCTAGGCAAATAATGGTAACAATTAAGTGAGTAGTGGGGATCGTGGACTAGGAAGTAGGGATTTGACCAGAAGCATGCAGAGTTCTAAAACTCTCATTCCCTCCTGGTGATAAGGATGTAGAGGCTAGATGAGGGAAACTATGAGTTTATTCCCAGAGCATAGAAAGTTTCCCAAAGAATCGCAATAAGCCAATTATTTCTCAGACATAAGTGTGAAAAGTCCTTAAGGGGTTCTGCTCCTGTGAGAACTCATAATAATTAAAGTTAGTATTTACCAAGGACCTGACATTTTATATACATCATTTTATTTCATTCTCACAACAGTCCCAAGAGGAAAGTATTATCATTACCATTTTACAGAAGACAAGCTAAGGCTAGAGAGATTAAAGTACATAATATACTACCTCAGCCCCCAAGAAAAGTCTTGATAGACCCCAAACCTTATGTAAAATCTAAAATAGCAGAATTTCAGATGAAAGAGTCCTTTACTTTTAGAAAGATAAAAATTTCTCTTTGCCTTTTACCTCCAGACAAATAAATCAAGAAGTTATTTTGTAAAGTCTTATCATAACGTTTACTCTGACCAATAAATTCTATCTCAACACAATACTTCTTTATGGCAGTTCAGTAAACTGAGGAGAAAATTTAGCTACATGTCCTTTCTTCTCTAGTATATATGTATTTTTTAAAAGCCTACCTCCACAGAGAACTTTACAATGACTGAAGGAATTCAATCAACAGGTGCATCAGTAAGTATGAAGAACCATGAAGAAGTTAGTTCATAGACCAAGTAAGCTACAAAATCAAAGAAAAACAGAAGTTTTCACTTTATTTGCCCCAAAGTTACAGAAAAGAAGAACAGTATCAGAATTTTAAAGTAAATATAGATGAACTGAAGAAGAACAATATAGTTAGCCTTACTTGGAAATCTTCATAAAATGATATTACTCTAAAGTAATCGAAATTAATAAAACAAAAAATTTTAGTTAAGGAAAACATAATCTTTTAGTAGAACCCATAATAAAATATTGTATTAAGGTGCTAGATAACTATCACAATTAAGTAAAATAAGTTTTTCAGAAAAAGAAACAAAATTTCAAAATACGTCATAAAAATTCTAGTCAGGTTGCAGAAGGATTTACAAATACACTTCTTTTAATGCTATTATTCCTGAATCTGGGATGCTGTTATGAACAACTTGTTACTTTTAGATTAACATTTGCATTGTTTCCTAGACTTTTTATCTGTCTGCACTTTTGCCCAACCCCCTTGAAAGTAGGGGTATACACTTGTAAGTTGGATGACCAAAGTCATTGGCACAGTTAGAGCTAAGAACTATGGATCTGAAACCAGTTTTGCATAAGAATCATCTAGAAAACTTCTTAAAAATATATTTCTGAATCCCACTCAGATTCTTGGAATTAGAATCCATGAGACTTAGAAATGTCTGTTTATAAAAAGATCTGCAGGTATGTATGAGGCATAGACAGATTGTAGAAAAACAGACTAGGGCTGTGGATTTAGAACTATGTTCTGAAGAGTCTTAACATTCTTATGAAATACCTTTGGACATCTCTTACCTATTTCAGCCAGAATAACTCCATTTTCAGAAAATAAATTTTTATCACCTTTGCCAGTTTGCTCCATGGTTAGAGCATCAGCCCTTGGACAGAGTCTTGGGTTTGATTCTGGTCAAGGGCACATACCTCAGTTATGGTTCAGTCCTTGGCCCTGGCTAGGGTCGTGTGGGAAGCAACCAGTCAATGTGTCTCTCTCACATTGATGTTTCTCTCTCTCTCTCTCTCTCTCTCTCTCTCTCTCTCTCTCTCTCTTTCTCTCTCTCCCTCCCTCCCTCCCTCCCTCCCACTTTATCTGAAGATAAATGGAGAAAAAATATCCTTGAGTAAGATTAAAAGAAGTAATAATAAAATGTTTATATTGATTTTTTTAGAGAGAGGAAGGGAGCGAGAGATAGAAACATCGATGTGAGAGAGATACACTGATCGGCTGCCTCCTGCACGCCCCCTACTGGGGACTGGGCCTGCAACCCCGGCATGTGCCCTGACCGGGAATGGAAAGAGGACCTCTCAGTTCATGGGACAATGCTCAATCCACTTAGCCACGCTGGCCAGGTTCCATTTTTATTCACTTTATGTATCTTTTATGCTCCTTAAAATCTGAAAACTACAAGGCTAGCTAGAACAAAGTGAAATTACCAACAGAGATATTAAACTCATGATTTTGGCATCATACTGACCTAATCCAAAGACAGAGACTAGACAGATAAAAAGACTAGGATTGGTGGATAAAGAATATTTGTTAATGCCGAAAGGAAAATCATATAAAAGCAATTCTGTGATTCATATACTGTACTTTTTTATTACAGCTTAAAAAAAACCACTGTTGCTCAGTGGTTAGAGTGTCGGCCCATGCACCAAAGTGTTTCTGGTTATTCCTGGTCAAAGGACAAGTATCTGGGTTGCAGATTCAATCCCTAGCCTGCTCAGGCACATGCAGGAGGCAACCAGTTGATGTGTCTCTCACATTGATGTACCCCTCTCACATCAATGTTTTTCTTTCTCTCTCTCTCTCCCTCCCTCCCTCCCATTCTCTCTAAAAATCAATGGAAAAAATATCCTAGGGTGAAGATTAATAAAAGATAAGATAAAGTAAAGAATGTATTCAATACATGACTGAATTGCATAAAAGTTCTCCACATGGAAAAAAACCACACAGAAACATACCGTATTAATTGCATATACAACTGTCACTTATAAAAAAACTACCTTATTCTAGACTTGCAAGTAAAAATACAAACTATTTAAATAAACCCAAAGCTTTATGACCCTTCCTCCTTCAGTCCTAATTCTGGCAGACAGAGAGGAGGCAAGGAAGGCAGTGATAGATCTGGGAAGGCGTGCTCCTTGAGGAAATGATTACCCTAGGAGAAATATGATCAGAATGAACACCTGTCTACTGCTTCCCATAAGCATAAGGTTTTGATCCTTTGAACTCCTTTCTGGTCCTTACCCCAGAAAACTATGTTGTGTTGTGGAGAACAGCAGGTAAGACTGCGTGTTTCCTCCTCCTATCCTGCCCTTAGATGCCCCAATAGAATTGACTCTATATATCCTGGTCTTTTGAAATTCTCCATTTCATTCACACTACCTAGTAATAATGTTTGCCCACTGAAAATTAGATTTGAGACATCCAATCTTGTATGTAGATACAATCTCATGAGGCTGCTTCATCAAATGAATCAGCATAATGTTTTCACTCACCTGTCTGAATACACATACTAAGCAGGAGATGAATTGAGAAAGAAGCCAGGAGAGCAACTATCAGCAGCAAAAAACTAAAATATAAAAGAGTACAACAAAAAGGTTTTTTTAATGGTATCTCATTATAACGCAAATTTTTTCACATTTAAATGCTCATAGGGACTGTTTTTGAGTAGCTGGATTATGGTCATTTTAGAAAGTAAGAAGATATTTTTCTGTATTTACCAATTTTATTTAAATGAAAATATATTGCTTTAAAACTCAAAAGAGAAATCAGAAAGAAACAAACTTTATTTAAAGTAAAAACAAATTTCCTATTTTAGCACTCTTGTCTGTTGACTGCTGGTTTGGCCTTTCAATAATTTTGCAATATTTCCCTTTTATGACTATTTTTCCTATTCTAAGTCTAAACAAAAGTTTTAGTTGTGAAACCTCATTGTCTTCTCAACTTCCCTCCAACCCTCCCTTTAGAATGATGTGTACCTCCCTATCATATCTTTATTTATAATATTGAATTAACACTGACTTTCCTAGCTATTAAACATACATACTCAGCAAACCAACCCCCACCCCTGGAATGCAGTTAACACACTTCTAATAACACAATTTGAAAAATGTATAAACAATGTAGCAATTGTCACCAACAATGTGAAAAACAACAACATGTATATCCCCTACTTATTCTCAGGATGATACAGACAGGACAAGCTTCTACAAAGCTGTCCCCAGTGTGGTACCCCCACAGTTAAAGAAATTCTATGTTTGTGATCCACTTAATAGTTGTTAATAAGTAGCAAAACAGAGAGGTTAAAGTACATTTGTCAGTAAACTAACATCAGAGGCCTCACAAAATAACAGTTTGGTATCACCAAATGGGAAGTATGATGTGTGATTTGATTCAGTGAGTGCACAATTCAGTGGTACACATCTGCATGTAAGACCCTGGAATGTAAAACATGATTTTTCAAAGGGAACCAAAAATTGAGTCCTATGATCATGTCTTGCCTAAGGTGTCCCATATAGTTTTGAAGTTTTAAAATTATGAAAGTTTGTGAATACGACCCATAATAAAAGCAAGGTAAGTCACTTACAAGTTGGTTTGCTTATCAAGATATTCAAAATTTAAAAATTCTAGGTGCACTTTCCCTCATGGGAGCATGTGGCCGGAGGGGCATTCCATTCCCCCAGGCACATTACTTTTGTCTTTTGTCTTTCTCTCTCCTAAGCTCCAAGGGCCCTTCTTCTGCCTTTGTATCTTGTTTTCTGAGCCCACACAGCCCAGCTGGCTCACTTCTACAACCTCTGTAACTTTCTAAATAAACTTTCTCTTGTAATTTGAAAAATAAAAAATAATAACAAAAAAACCTAAATGAGTCTGTATATTTTACTTTATTTATTTATTTTTCAATTTTTAGTAATTTATTTTTGATACAGATGTTTCTCCTTTTTCCCCCAGACACCCTCCTCCCAATCCCACACCCCTCCCCCAGCATTGTTGTCTATGTCCATTGGTTACAAATACATGCATATAATGAACAAAATAAGCTGATGAACAAAATAGATCCAGAGACATAGAAAGAAATATAGTTCAGACTGACAAACCTTAGAGGAGGGGGGCAAAGAGGGGTGAATGAGGTAAACCAGAGACTCTGTATATTTTAAATTCCCTAGTAAAATAGGTCTGCTTTTACTGACAAAACAAACTTGTTCATTCTGTTAACCATGGTGCTAAATGCTAAAGATAAGGTCCAGTTCTAAAGGATTTCGGAGTTTAGTGGGGAAACTAACTTGCAAACAAATAATTATATTACATGACACTAACAAATGAATATAAAAAACACTATGGGAACACAGAAAAGCCAGGAATGTCTTTTATGCTGAGCAAAGTGGCATATGAGCACAGTCTTCAAAAATGAAAAGGAATAGGCACAGACCAGGTCTGACCTCAGAAAGGAGAAAGACTTTTTAACAGTGGGAAGAAAGGAGGAGTTAGAAATGAAAAGATTATGTGCTTTACTTACACTCACAAAATTGCTTTTTATAAGTAATTTCCAGGGCTGATAAATTTTGATTCACTTTGGCCAACTTGACACAACAAATAAGCCACTTCTTAAGGTTATAAGCTAGTGTGGATCAAGTCTCCATTTTTAAAAATTAGCCACACTTTTGGATAAAAAAATGCAGATTATATATAGCATCCCTCCAAGATACAGACTAAAAACAATATAAGAGTAGCTGCAGAATATGAGTTTAGCTGAGAATGCTAAACTCTCAGAAATAATTTAACTAGAAATTATGTAACACCAGCTTCTGAAGCCTATCCCATTTTTCTTACTGTACTATCAAAATTAAAAAGGAAAAAAAAGTAATGGTAAAATAAGAAAAAACTCACCTAAATCCAAGGATACCAGTATGAGCCATAACATAAGCTAAGCCAAGGATGCCACTTCCCATGATGGCATGCATCAAATTAAACACTGAGAAACTATATGAAACACCTGGGGATCCCTGTCTGTGAAGTTCCTGTAAGTACACAAATTTAATAGTGTTAAATGTTTGCATGGTGAATTCAACTTTCATGAAGAAATGACTGACAGGTAATGGAGAAAATCTCCTGCAAACCACAGCCATTGTGTGACACACTTAGTTGCTCAGTCAGCACTAGATGGTTTCCTTTCCTTCCCTTCTCAAATCCCACTAGCAACTCCAGGAATCTAGTTTCCTAGTAAAATCATCTCCACCAGTACAGAAACCAGGTAGGCTTTAGGAAGAGCCATGATTAATCTGTGACTGCAAAAGATTAAGGTAGGACGGGAATGGAGTGGGGAAGGAGAGCAGGCAGATGGCCTCAGAGCTCTTGTGATTACTGAAGAATTCCTGAGTCATCTTGAGGCTGTTGTACTCAACGGTTGCTCCCTAATTACTAGTACTGCAACATTTTTATTTATATACTTAATGAATTAAATCCACCCAACTGGAAGGATGGTCATGAATACCTTGCAATGACCGTATAATCAGCAATTCATGTTGCTCTGGCGAGGATATGTCCCTGAAAACACCCTCTCCCAAAACAGCATTTGGGAACAAGGTCCTAGAATTTGTTACTGGCCAGGGATTTGAGTTAAAAAGCTGAAAGCCCACTGCACAGGCTTTAGGGTCGGGGAAGCGTTATGTACTTATTACCGCGCCACCTCCACTCCTTCCCCGTTAAGGATCTCTGTATGAAGATGTCTGCAGGGCCCCAATGACTAAGTCGAGGGAAAAAAAATCTTGTGACTCCTGCAAAAATCTCACAAGACTGGTGGAGGAAACAGGAAGCTGACAAAGATATCAACGAACAGCAGCGAGCTACAGGGCTGCTCCTCCAGCGGTGTACCCGCAGCACTTGTTCCACCTGAGCCTGCCTGCGCCTTTGCCAGCTTTTCTTCCTCGGCACGTTAGCCTGTTACCACATTCGTGAATTCCACCGGATCGCATCCGCATCTAGGCTGCTGCCTTTGGGCCCCGGGCCCATGCCACTCTCCCCCGGCCATTCCCCTTCTTTTCCCGGTCTTATTTGGCCAGCACTGCAGGGGAGCCGGGTGGCAGTCCGCGCCAAGAAGCCAGCAGAGCCAACTTACGTTGCTTAGCAACGGGCTCAACTCTTCCGCCTCCGCCTCCGCCTCCGCCTCCGCCTCCGCCGGTTCGGGCTGCTGGGAAGAGACGTACCAGCCCGGCTCGACGTTGATGACCCCCCAGGGCGCCTCCATGCTGCTCGCTGGCCGACTACCAAGTCCATCTGCGAGCTACTACCCCTGCCCTCCGTCGTCAGTCGCGCCAGAGGCGGAGCTGTGGGCCCCGCCCTTCCGGGTTCCCGTACCTTACTAGGGTCGAGGGGAAAAGAGGGAATCGGCGCGATCTGATGACGCTCGCTCCTCCGCGGCGACCAGTGATAGTGTCATCGAGGGCACGCCCATCTACCAGCGACCCATTTCCGAGCTGCAGCAGAGCATGAGGTGAGGGATCTAGTCACGGAGCCAGATGCAGAGCGACAGCAAGAATTAGGATGGTGACCTTGGTGAGGTGGCCAGCGCGGGGCCCTTTTTGGTTCGAAGGGGCTGAGGGTCCGCTGGCGGGCCTTCTGCCCGAGGCTGCTCCCCTCCTCGCGCTGCCTGGGTGCGGACACCGCGAGGTCACCGTCATCGACCCGGGGTGCTGGGTAGTGAAAAACTGTTTCTTCTTTTCAAAAGCTTTCTGGTAGATCCTTTAGCCACATTTTACATGGGGGAAGCCGAGACTCATTAAGTAATTGACCCAAGATCACACAGCTGGTTAACTGCTAGACCCAATTTGAACCCTAGCTGTGAAGTTTGATATTTTGCTTTACAGGGTTCTGGGCAGGGCCCTTTCCTCTTACAATTACTTCTTTGGTATTCCAGAAGGCAAAGAGACTAAATGATACTCTTAATGTGTAAAGCATTTAGTTTAGCATCTGACACAATAGGTACCCACAAGAATATCCTAGGAAATACTGCCATTGGTAAAGCCATAAATATAATGACCATTTCGTTTAGAGATGATCCCTTAAATCAAATCTCAGTGTTCCAATTCCAAATGTATTCTGGAGCAAATTGTGGGTGGAGAGGTTCATTAAGTATAGGAAGGCTGACGGATCACAAGTCCTCATCCTGGCAGCAGGTTGAGTTGAAGGTGCACATTTATTATTTGCCACTAATAAAAAGTCATTCTGCCCTGGGAAACATGGTATACTTCTCACACACCACTAAAGGTTTTCATTATTGGCATTTAGCATGTTATGTACAATTTAGATTTTTATTCTCAAAACCTGTTGTGAACATGTAAGTTGGTTTGTAGCTTTATGGTTTGTAAATGAATTTTTTTTAGGATCTTATGGAGGCCATTTGGATTCCTAAGAAGACTTCTCAAAGTGGAAAGCTGTAGAATAACTGAATCAGAATCATTGATCCCTCTAGCTTGGAAATCACTGATACAGAAACTTGGCAAAGCACCTGGTATTTTCTTGTGGCATCAAAGAAAAAGATTCTCAACCATGCCTGAAATAGAAACAAGTCGGAGAGACTCAGAATTGTTTTCACCACCATCTGATGTACGAGGAATGACAAAACTTGATAGAACGGCTTTTAGAAAGACAGTCACCATCCCCGTGCTTAAAGTGAGGAAAGAAATTGTCAATAAATTGATTCGATCCCTTAAAAGGGCAGCACTACAGCGCCCAGGCATAAAACGTGTAATTGAAGATCCAGAAGATGAAGAAAGTAGACTAATTATGTTGGATCCCTATAAAATGTTTACTAATGATTCCTTTGAGAAAGCAGAACTCAGTATTTTAAAGCAGCTTAATGTCAGTCCACAGATATCTAAATATAATTTGGAACTAACTTATGAAAACTTTAAGTCAGAAGAAATCTTAAGAGCTGTGCTTCCTGAAGGTCAAGATGTGACTTCAGGGTTTAGCAGAGTTGGACATATTGCCCACCTAAACCTTCGAGATCATCAGCTGCCTTTCAAGCATTTAATTGGTAGGTATGTCTTAGTAATATTCCTGTGCTAGAAAGCAATTACAAAGTTGTAATTTTAGTTTTTTAAATGCCAAATTGCAGTAGCAGGACACTTTATCTTTTTCATTTTAAATTGGATCTTAAGCCACATACTATCTTTTGAGAAAGCCATTCTGGAATACCCTTTTCAGAGTCACAGCAAGCTTTAAATATCAGTTCAAGCTTTTGGGTACACAGTAATAGGCTTAGATAACACTTGAATCACTTGCTTTAGCAGAATTCTTTGGCATCTTGTCACTTAAGTCTTATTAGGCCTCAGGACTATTTTGAATGCTAGGTTTCATAAATTTGAGTGTTTTAAGTCAAAATTGCAAGACACTGTTTACTCATACTTGCATGGATTCAACTATTGAATCTCTTCTATATGTCAGCACTATACTTTGTTTTCAGTACTCTTAGTTTTTTAGAAACGATGCTTGTGTATGTTGTACCTCTGTAGCCCCAGGTTTGAGCCTGTCCTTTATTCTTTGGGCCAAAAGTAAAAAAATAATCAAAATTGCCCCTCCTTACGTGAATATTTGATGCCCATGCATTCTCCAGATTAATTATTTTAATAGCGTGACTGTCAGAACTTCTGGGAACTATTTTCAGCTTTAAAATGTAGTGCTCAGTGTTTTGCATGGGTAAGATTTCAGAAATATGCTGTTATGCACTTCCTTTGTTTTACTGATGAAAAGGACCGATAATGCATAATGATAACATAGTAAATACTTAAGCAGATCCTTATAATTATGACTGGGCGCAAATGTCAAGTCAAGGCTTTCCTGTGAGTCATTGCCTATCCTAACTCAAACATTACATTTGTCAATCCTATTTTATAAATTCTCTTTCATAAAGGGGCACTCATAGATGAAAAGTGAAACAATTTCATAGTGGTAACCTTTTTTTTTTTTTTTTTTTTCTTTTCATTTCAAACTAACTTCTGTACCTTAAAAATTGAGTTCTGATACCTGAAGCACAACGGGATAAGAACAATGACTGACTACAGTTTATTGATATTACCATATTCAAAATCAGGTATCTAGTTCACTTATCAAAGAGAAATTGGACAAATTCTGGTTGTATCTCAGCATATTTGTATTATTAAGTACTTTTTACTAACTTACAAATCAAATTATTTTTCCTTATGCACTGAGATAGAATATAGATTCTTATAAGTTTTTTAACTGCTGACAAAAAAGTAGACTTTGATTAAAGGGCATCAATATACTGTTTCTGGTGTATTTTATGATCTTGGTAGCTTTTTCTGCTGTGGCAAATACTTGACAAAAGAAGAACTTAAGTAAATGAAAATTTTATTTAGATGAGACTGAAGAATATGTTTCCTTTATTTGAAAACATTATTTTGCTGATATGTATTTCCAAAGTGGAGCCATGTATTTCACATATACAGTAAAACAAACATTTGGTTTGAAGACAATGGCTACAGGGCTGGTGTTTTCTGGGACCATATGTGCCCCAGCCCTTACACATCTTTCTATTCTTTACCAATTCCCTATGATGTACCTTTTTGCTTATTGTAATATTGGTACATTTGAGAGTTACTAAAAAACATGGAAAAACAGTAGGTAGATCCAAACTCCGCAAAACTGTTTCCTTAAAAATGTACCCACACATTTATTGTGTGTTTGTATTGGAGGCTGTCAGACATTCATTTTTAGTGATCTGTTGAATTTTGAGAATTGTATGCTACTTCACACACATAGATGCAGTTTTTACCTATAAACCAAAAGAAAATACAGTTCATTTCATTTTTGCAGTTTTATCTTTTCTTTTGCAATTAACAGGCAGTATTTGTTATGAATTCTCATCTTTTCTTTTAGGCCAAGTTATGATTGACAAAAATCCAGGAATCACCTCAGCAGTAAATAAAATCAACAGTATTGATAGTACTTACCGAAATTTCCAAATGGAAGTACTATCTGGCGAGGAGAACATGATGACCAAGGTATAGAGTATGTTATTGTCTCCTAGTATGGTGTTATAACAAGATTCATGTTTAGAATCAGAATAGATGACAAAGATTAAAATATTTTAAATACCCAGTATTGAATATATGAGAATGTGAGCATTTACATATACTATTGCTGGGAGTGCAAATTTGATACATTCAGGAAGATTGTATGGTAATATATTGTAATTCTGAATAGGTATGTCCTTTGACCTAAAATTCCATTTATAGGAAATTATCTCAAGGATATAATTAAACAAAATTGAAATGATGTATGTACTAGGTTCTTCATTATTTTTATATTAAAATAAATAAACAAATGGAAACAACTAAATGTTCATCAGTAGAGAACTGATTAAATTCTGGTATAACAATGCAATAGAATAATCCATCATTAAAGTTTATTTGGCTCCATACTTCTTAAAATAAATTGCCCGTTGACAGATGAAGCAACAAAAAAGCAAGTATATAACATAGTTCAATTTTAACTAAATATCTATGTAAATATGCACATACATCAGAATGTTAACAGTGGGCATATTTTTATTTTAAGTAGTTATTAGTGACCGTTGTTATCATCTTTATACTTTTCTACTGACTACATATTTATTTTATAAGAAAAATCTGTATCAAAGAAAAAATAATTTAAAATATGTAGGAACAAATTCCTGTTATAAAAACACTTTCTAATCTCCCCCCACTCCCACCCCGATCCTCTGGAGTGCTAGATGTAATAAACTTTTTTTAGCCAAAAGTCTTAGATTTATGTTAATGTGAAATTTTGTACTTAAGCTAGGAAAATAAACTAAACTCTTTATAACTTGAAAAAACTCTGATGACAAAGGCCACTCTTAAAATGTTAAACATGTCTTTTAAATAGGACTTCATAAAACTCAGGACAGAGTTTATGCAAAATAATTATTTCTTAAGGTTCTAGGCCATATAGACTTAGGTGAATATTATTTTTAAGTATATTATTTCTCCATAATTTAATAGTATCAGAATATTAAAATACCATTTACTTCATACTTAGTGTCAGGCCCTAAGTAAAATGCTTAAAATGTAACAAATCCTAAGAAGCCCACAAGATAATGATGGTTGTTATTAATATTCTCTTTATGCAGGTGAAATAACAAGGAATGACTGAGCTGGGTGTTTGGAGCCAGGCTTCTGACTCCAGAGTCCATGCATGGTCCTTCCCTATATACCAAACCTCCACTGCCTACCACTTTTGTATAATGTGTGAGGTCTGTTATGGCAAGTAAAATTTGAATGGGAGTCATTTGATAATAACAGTGCTTATTTCAGCTGACATTAAGGCATACCTGTTAGTCATATGCTGATTGAACATTGTGCATATTCTTCACTTGGTACTGATTCTTAGGGTAACAGGTAACAACATCATCCTCAAGAAAAGATCTAAAAGTTCTAAGCAACTTCTGTAATTTTTTAAATGCTCTGTAATTGATTTCCTAAGTCATGAAGTTTGTTCTTAGGAATACTTTATACCTAATATTTTTACCATAAAATATATGTTAAAAGTCAGTATAATTTCTGTGCTCCAAACAGATCACATTTAAGTTTAACTTTAGAAGCTCATGCAACATTTAAGTACTATGTGTGTGTATTATGAATAAAAAGATTCCTGAGAGTGAATTTGGCTGAAATTAATGCTGACTAAAGGGAGTGAAGTATCAAAGACAGCGTGAATAAAACCAGAAGGATACTTAGAATCTAATTTTTAAACTAGATCTGTGCTTCACATTAAGGACCTTAAAAGGGAACATAGAAAGTAGATTTCAGGAAAAGTAGTCACAAGACATATTTAAACTTTCCAGGTTATATACCCAGAAAGACTTTTAGTTGGCAGAATCATGAGCAAACATTTCCAACTCTGGAACCTTAATAATATAGCCAGATTTAAACATTTCCAAATCCAATGTGGTTGAGGGGAAAAAAATATGTACAAATTTGGAATTCAAGTCCATGTAAGCAGAATATAGAAGATACATCTATCAGATTTATAGACCTTTCTGGCCTTTGATTCTTTATTAATTAAAATTGGGAAAGGAGAAAACAGGAGAATGATTTGTTCTATACACTGGTTCTAATTTACAGACATGAAACTTGCAAAGTCCAAGTAACTATCTTAAAACAGCAAAGTACCTGAAAATTGGATGACACCTAACACATCTATCATGCTTCCCTCTTACAAACTGAAAACTAAATGAGGAGGGAAGCTTGTTTGCTGTGTGGAAGTGCTGTCTGCAACTTAGCTACCCACCATGAGGATACATTTTTTCCTCTCCATCAGGTCAACCAGTCAATTGGTCTATCTGAAAAATTCCTCATGTGATTTGGGACCACTTTATGGCCCTTTAGGATGGATGACACAGGGAGCCATCTAACTTTGAAGAGATGACTTCTCATGAAAAAGTCTAATGCAAGATATTAACTGACTTCAATTATAGCATAAACACCAGAATTCTAATTAAAATGCCTTTAAATGCACTGTTATTTACTCTTAATAGTAGTAAACTGAAATATGTGTATGTGTGTGGGTGCATCCGTCCATATCAGCCATGGGTGCATCCATCCATATCAGTGGCTGAAATAAGGAGAATAACCAAAAACTTAATACCTTTTTCAGGTTCGAGAAAACAACTACACCTACGAATTTGATTTTTCAAAAGTTTATTGGAATCCCCGTCTCTCTACAGAACACAGCCGTATCACAGAACTTCTCAAACCTGGAGATGTCCTATTTGATGTTTTTGCTGGGGTTGGGCCCTTTGCCATTCCAGCAGCAAAGAAAAACTGCACTGTATTTGCCAATGATCTTAATCCTGAATCCTATAAATGGCTATTGCACAACTGTAAATTAAATAAAGTGGACAAAAAGGTAAAAGTCTTTAACTTGGATGGGAGAGACTTCCTCCAAGGACCACTCAGAGAAGAGTTAATGCAGCAGCTGGGACCACTGTCAAAAGAAAGAAAACACTCTGTGCACATTGTCATGAACTTACCAGCAAAGGCTATCGAGTTTCTCAGTGCTTTCAAATCACTTTTACATGGGCAGCCATGTGCCAGTGAGCTCCTTCCCACAGTACACTGTTACAGCTTTTCCAAAGATGCTAATCCTGCTAAGGATGTTCAGCAACAAGCTGAAGCTGTATTAGGCATTTCCTTGGATGTGTGCAGTTCAGTTCACCTAGTGAGAAATGTGGCCCCTAACAAAGAAATGTTATGCATCACCTTTCAGATTCCTGCTGCTATCCTCTACAAGAACCAGACCCTAAATCTAGGTGAGCAATTTCTGGGATTTTAAATGTAAACTATAATACTTTTCATGCAGCTTTCTTAGACTATATATTTTATATTACTTATTAAGTTTGGAATAGGTTAAACTAATTCTTGTTAAGTATTTCACTTTAAAACTCCTTGCCCCTTGTGACTAGTTTCTCCCAATATAACAGATTTGTTTGTCACATGTTCAATCTAGTAGGCTATTTCATTAAATAATAAATCCACAGAAATGTTACTATTTCATATAAGTTGAATAGATTAAAAACCTTTAAAATGCCTACCTATATTATTTGCTTTTCAAAAGTATTTTCACATGTTAAGTATCTTATCTAAGTTTTCTGGATCTGTTACAGAGAATCATGAAGATCCTCCACCTCTTAAACGCCAGAGGACAGATAAAGCCTGTTCAGAAGAAAAAACAACAGTGGTTTAAAACACTTAATTGCAAATGCTTTCTCTATCTCCCCACTAGATTGTTATGTAGTGAAATATGTATGATTTCACAAAATTTTAGCATTTAGTTACTTTAGTATTGAACTGTTATAGTTTACTCATGCTGTCTTATAAATCAAGGATTATCAAAGTTTAAATAAGTCAACTAAACTAAATTACCTAAATTATACTACATAATTATAATTTTATAATTTAAATTATTTAAATATGTCGGTCTCGAACAAAATAGACCCAGAGACATAGAAGTAAGGTTCAGACTGACAGACTTCAGAGGAGGGGGCAGAGGGAGGGAAGAGATAAACCAAAGAACTTATGCATATAAGCAATGAACACAGACAACAATGCTGGGGGGGGGGGGGGGGGGGAGGAGGCGTAAGGAGGATTTCAATGGGGGAAAAAGAAGAAACATCTGTAACAAAAAATAAATTTTAAAAATTAAATATGTATCTCTTGGGAAAATAGTTTTTGAAGTCAGGGTAATTGAGTGCTAACTAGGAAAGCACTAATATCACTTTACAGTTATCCTTAGCTGAAGACTGTAGCTAAGCTTTATATAGTACTCTTATACTATCACTAAAAAATAACAAAAATTAGATTATTTAGATCAGGAATATGCAAACCACGTCAGGCAGGCCAAATCTGGCCTACCACCAAGGTGGCAAGCAGCTTGAAAATGGTTCTTACATTTTTATATGGTTGGTAAAGAATCAAAATAATATTTTGTGACATGAAATTTGACTTTCAGTGCCCATAAATAAAGTTTTATTTGACTACACCATGCTCATTTGTTTACACCCTGACTATGGCTGCTTTCATGGTAACAGGAGGGTTGAGTAGTTATAACACAATGGGATGTAATTCTCATCACTTCATACTTGTGTTCAGCACACTACAAATCAGTGACACTGTAATAATTCAACAGCATTTTCAGTGCTATGTATATCACCAACCTATAACATTTTATTTTATTACCAGTGTATATCCATCATTTCAGAACAAGAAAAGTGAACTTCTAATGTGCTTTTATGGCACAGTGGAGTGTGAATTATTCTGATAATTGAATTAGATAACAAAACACCTATACCTGCACTAAAATCCAATATATACTGACATTATCAGAAGTAGTACTCATCTCAGTATTTCTAACTCTCAGACAACCTACTATCAGAAAAATTAGAAATTTAAACTAGAAATATAGCATAATTTCTTCACAATTAAAAATGAAAACAAGGCTGCAACCAAAGTAAATGTCCAAGTGACTTGTAAGCCAAGCAAGGTCAGCTATTTAATTAATCCAATAATTGTGAATTAATTGTTTTTGAATACAGCATCCAAAGAAATGTGTCCAGAGAAAGTAAACTTTTTAAGCCTATTGGCCTTTTGGCAAGAACAGCTGCTCAGACTTGAGATCATTGGGAGCAATATCAATAGTCAAAAAGATAAATAAGACCAAGTGGTTCTTTGACACTTGATGAGTTGATAGATGTTACTAATAATACTGCTCAGTTCTTGTTTATTTGAGGCATTAATGCTGAGTTTGAAGCTACTAAAGAATTAGCCCCTGAATACTCTGCATGGAACATCTGGTGAATATTTTGAAAGAAGTTGAGAAAACTAATTCTGTACAATCTGAGGTGGAATCTCCTAAGATGTTATAGTGGATGGTGGTTAAGACCTAGTTGGAGAAATTTACAAAGCTTGTGAAAATGTAAGGTGTTTAAAACCTACAGTGATTCACTATCTTTACCAGCATGTACCTTGCAGAAAAAAATTTTATCATATGTTACTGAACCAGTAGTGTTAATAGAAAACTTCACTTGTTTTCATGGATTTGAACCATTCTGTAGTCCTTGAATTTTGTCAGAAATTGAAGCTGAATTTTCTAACTTGCTTGACCTAGGTTTGATTTATTTAGCAATTGTAAAGTATGACTATAATTTTTTTTAGATCAGGGTTAAGACTGAAATTTTTCTTAACAAGAAGAATTACCCTTAAACACTGTTTTTTAGAACACTGAACAGCTTTGGAAAGTAGCTTTTGCTAAAGATAATATTTCTTAAAGATTTTCAACTTACAATTACAAGGCAAGCATAACTTTCATGTGAAATATACTGCATTAGCCATGTCAATGACAGACATTTGAATCACATTATCCTGTGTTGTACATTTTTCATGCTATCAAAAATTAAAACAAGAGCCCTAGTCAGGTAGCTCAGTTGGTTAAAATGTTATCCTGATACATCAAGGTGATGGGTTCAATCCCCAATCAGGGCACATATAAGAATCAACCAAAGACTGCGTAAATAAGTGGAACAACAAATCAATGTTTCTCTTTCCCTCCCCCTCTCAAAAAAAAAAAAACCCAATTAAAAAAAATGTCTTGCCCTGGCCAGTTTGGCTCAGCGGTTAGAGCGTCGACCTGCGGTCCTGAGAGACCCGGGTTCAGTTCCCGCTAAGGGCATGTACCTCGGTTGCAGTTTGTCCCCCGCCCTGGTTGGGTCGTGTGGGTGGCAACCACTCGACGTGTCCCTTGCACGTCGATGTTTCTCTCTCTCTCTCCCTCCCACACTCTATCTGAACAAAAAATAGAAAAAAAAATGTCTTAAAAAAATTAAGCCCAAGACCATTTTGTTCAGTGGTTAGAGCATCAGCCTATGAACCAAAGGGTCACAGATTCAACTTACAGTCAAGTGCATGTACCTGGGCTGCAGGTTCGATCCTTAGCCCCAACTGATGTCTGTCTGTCTGTCTGTCTGTCTGTCTGTCTGTCTCTCTCTCTCCCTCCCCCTCCCTCCCACTCTAACTAAAAATCAATGGGAAAATATCCTTGGGTGAGGATTAACAACAACAACAAATAATTAAAACAAGAAACAAGATCTCCCTTCTCACACAAATTACCAGTGAATATACTTTCTGAGTTCAGCATTTTTGGGACCTTGATGTAAATACAAAGGAAATTTCCATATTTCAAAATCCTTTTAACTACAATTGAGCTTCTACCTAATCGTCAATTGAAAGTGAATAATGTGCTATGTAATGACATGCTAAAAGGCAAATGCCTTCCAAGTGATGAATATGCTTCGAATCTTACACTTCTGGACTGATATCAGCATTAGGCAGTATCTGTGTGAAAAGACTTTTTTTTAAAGGTGAAATGTGTAAAACCTTATTACAGATAACCATTAACAGGTGATCATTTACAATTGATTTTAATGATAGGAAACTGTTAGAACCCCAATTAAAGAAAATGTTTATTCCCAAAGAAAAGGCATTACAAAAAATATATTCAATTATGTTTGGAATTTTGTTAATTAAGAAAATGTGGCAATTTATCTCTTATAAGTACCTACTTTATGTCCTCGATGTTGCCTCTTAGCCTACAAAACCCAATATAATTACTATATAGCCCTACAGAAAAAATTTGAGGACCCTTGATCCAAGTCATTAATTACAAACTTAAATGCCTTCAGAAGCCAGGCAGGTTATATAAGTAGATGAAGACAATAAATGATAAGAAGTGTAGGGAAGTAATGACTTGGAGCCTTTATTCCTTATCTAAAAGCACATGAAATTGTTTTGAAACTCAACCCAACCTATCCTCTGCAAGAGCTTGAAGGCTAATTCAGCCAGAGATTGCTAGTTTGAGACTTCTAATTTTTTTTCCCCTCCCTGCCCTCCCAGGATCAGGGCTTAATTTGAAATGGTTATCTCACCACCTGTTGACAGCCTAAAGATAACTTCTAAAAGAAGCTTAGATCAAATATTTATTGAATGAAATTAAGGAATACTAAGTAATAATGCACCCCAACTATGATGTAAATGTATTCAATACCCTTAATACCTGCTTAAAAGGGAGTAGGGTAGTTAATAGTCAGTCATGTTCTACATAATGAATTTCTTTAAATTCTCAAGGATATCAAGGTTAGTTGATGTCATTTATAACTCATAAAAAAAATTGATACTTGATCTATAAAATTTCTTGAAGTCGAATGAAGTTTTCTATCAGATGACTTTACATAGCTGTTGTTTGTAAGTTTGAGCCTGATAGTCATTTCTACAGCATGGACTCTAGAGTATGACCACTGGATTCAAATCCAAATTCCGCTATTGTAAAGTTGTGTTGACCTCTGGCAAGTTACTTACCCTTTCTATACCTCAGCTTCTCCATCTGTTAAAGTGGGGAAAATAATACTAGCACTGTTGTGAAAATTAGAAAATGTGCAAAGCAGGAAGCATGGTGCTTGGCACATGCTCAACAGTTGTTAGCTGTCATTTCTGTGGTAGTGTTGTAAATTGTTGAAAGGCTTAATTCGTGGAAATTAAAGACTTGTGCAACCTTTTGTGTCAGAGAGGAAAGCACTAGAAGGACTGGGAACAACCTCATCAATTTAGAATATTTCTGTTATTTAGTGAATTGTTGTCATTAGGTTATCTTTCACCATTCCCCTTGATCCAAAAGGATCATTTAACAACTTCTAAATTCTGCCTATTGAATAAAAACATGGCAATTGTAAGAGCAAAATATTTACAAACATATAGAAGTTTTGGAATTTATTTGCCAAATCAAATGCAGGAAATTCCCACAATAATAAGGTAGGCTCAAAAAAGTTTTAAAAGCTTTTGAAATGTTCTATTAATTAGTTAATTCCATGTAAATACATTATACAAGGCACTAAGAACTAGTAATAGTGTTTCTTTTTAAAAAACAGGATACCTGTCAGCTGAGTAGACAGAGCAAACTTAACTATAGGGTCCAAAGTTCTCACTGTTCTTTAAAGAGATTTATAGACTTTACTGAAAATGCTAATCCTTGGTTGGGGAATACCAATAGATGTGAGAAACAGGATGCAGACTGGTAAGAATATAGATAAAACTAGACTTCAAAACAAAATGAAAAATCTGTTTTCTAATTCTGGCTTTTTACTAACTTGTGTATATGATTTTGGCCTACTCAGATATTCAATGCCTTGGTTTTTTCAATTATCAAAGAGAGAGAGAAGTACAGTACGGTGAAGATGAAAACGTAACTCCTGAAATTATTACCTGCTTAGTCAAATAAGATAGAGTAGTTACATAAGGATATTTCTCCCTGATGTAACCAATCTTGTTTCACATAACTTTCCACCCATAAAATTAACATCTGTTGTAATGGAGATTTGATAGGAAATCCCTTAATTTGCTTAAGAAACTATGTCCCATACCCAGTGGTCTATGTAATAGTCATACACTGTTGAGATTCTACAAACATCCATCCTGTCCACATCCAAACTTTTTAAGCAAAACCCTGGGTATACTAAAAGCCTTTGAAGTTTCAACAGAAACTACATCAGAGTCTCATAGGGAAATTTTATTTAAAATTATCCATTCCAGTCTCCAAGGTTTCATCATAAAATGAGTTCACTTTTGAGGTGAAAGGCATCATTTAAGTATTAAATTTTATTAACTTACATCTTTGAATTTGTCATTAAAGCAGGTTAATACTCCTCTAGTTTATCTTAAGTGTGGCTCACAGCTAGGAACTATAACACCTTGATCAAGGTTTGTCTCACTTTCCACTGCTCAAAACAGGCACTGAGTTCTTTTAAGAGTGACATTATCATAGGTCAGGTTTTACTTGCCATAACTTGATGGTACAAGGAAATATATCCACTTGTCTGGACTGGTATTAAGAAGACATTGGGCCTTCACCGGTTTGGCTCAGCAGTTAGAGCATCAGCCTGCAGTCCAGAGAGACCCGGGTTCGGTTCCCGCTAAGGGCACGTACCTCAGTTGCAGTTTGTCCCCGGCCCTGGTTGGTCGTGTGGGTGGCAGCCACTCGATGTGTCCCTTTCACTTCGATGTTTCTCTCTCTCTCCTCCTCTCTCTCCCTCCCACTCTATCTGAACAAAATATGAAAAAATGTCCTCGAATGAGGATAAGAAAAAAAAAAAAAAGACGACATTGGGGGGAAAAAAAGAAACATTTTATGAGAAGAAATAATAGACCTGGATATTAACACTAAACACTGTATTCAAAATGGCATTTTATAATGTGTTCAAGTAAAACACTATAATAAGAGAAAAACCACAAAAGTCTAGCTTTATTTTTAAAAGATTTTACAAGTCTGTCAACCTCAAATATACATAGGTAAATTATTCATATCTTCTTTCAGATGAGGCTTCCAGCTTCAATCTCTCAAAAAAATATAAGTAAAAAATAAATCTGTTCACACAAATATATATCCATTATATTGCTTGGCTTAGTTCTGAAATTTACTCTTTATAAACACCTGAACACAGCTGCTGTGCTACTAGTACTGTTGTTGTGCAGCTGCATGCGGCTACAATTTTACAAGTCTGCTTTACTTTAGTTAGTTCCCTAGTTCTGCTCCCAGGTCCAAATCTTATAAAGGAGAACTAAAGGTTAACTGGCCTGCCAGAAAAGCCCACTGAATGCATCCTGTAG
Source organism: Molossus molossus (assembly GCF_014108415.1). Lineage (NCBI taxonomy): Eukaryota > Metazoa > Chordata > Mammalia > Chiroptera > Molossidae > Molossus > Molossus molossus. Next base: position 215,562,497 of record NW_023425344.1, on the reverse strand, counting down.
TGCTCTGTGACAAGCAAGAGAAGATGTATAGCCTCCTGCAAGGTCCTGTGGAGAAGCAGCTCTGACATGGTTTAAATACCTAAAACAAAACAAAAATGTAGCATTAATATAGAAAGCACATAAAAACTGGTAACATTTTAAAAAGCAATAGTAAAGCTGTGGACAAAAAGGGACCACATACTAAACCAGACAAGCTCAGGGGAGGCCTGCATGGCGGACTTACAAACTCAGAGACAAAAGTAACCACACAGGATGGTCTGAAATTAAAACATCCTAATTAAAAGCAAGTCATGGCGGGTAGTCCTGTGCTAGGCTGGTCTCTTCCTTGACAAAGATCAATTTTTACCTTAACTGTCTATTGTCTTTTTGCATCTATTATAACATAGGAATGTCAGGGTAGTTTTCCTTTTTCCAGACCTCTCCCAGTACAATCTCCCACCAGAGCAGAAACCACAAACCCCTCATTGTTATTATGTTAACTGTTGGCTGTTAACTATCCTATACTCACCAATGTAAAAGAAGTATGCGCTATTCAGTTTACTTTTTATCCAATCCCAGAGATTTCTCCGGTTTTGCTTTTTCCCGCCTCCCTAATCCATCACCAATGGACTTCATATAAGCCCTCCCTTATGCCTACCTTTTTCTTTGATTGTAATGTATAAAATAAGTTGCAAAACTGCCAGTCTCTGGAGCATTTTCTCAATCCATTGAGCTTTTTGCTTTCCAGCAATTGTCAGTTTGGCTCAAATAAACTCATAAAAATTCTTACAGGTTAGGACATTTATGTCGACAAGTGGATTCAAATTTTATTTACTTATTAAAAAATTTTTTTTCTTTATTGATTTCAGAGAGAGGGGAAGGGAAAGGGAGAGAGAACATCAATTGGCCGCCTCCTGCATACCCCTACGGGAGATTTGGCCCACAACCTGGGCATGTGCCCTGACTGGGAATCGAACCGGTGACCTCTTGGTGCATGGGTCGATGCTCAACCACTGAGCCACACCGGCCAGGCAAGTGGATTCTAATTTTAAAGAGGAATTTTGTTTTGAAATGTACATCTGGTGAGAGAAAAGCTCTCATTTCAGATGAAGATCAACCTAATGGTGAGTGAACATATGGGGAATGCTCTCTGCTGTATTTGGAACATCAAGTGCATAAAAAATCTTTTCTAAAACTTCAAATTTAGCCCTGGCTGGTTTGGTTCAGCGGTTAGAGCGTCGGACTGTGGACCAGAGAGTCCTGGGTTCGGTTCCCACTAAGGGCATGTACCTCAGTTGCTGCTGTTTTTGGCCCTGTTGGGGTCATGTGTGTCTCTCTCTCACATCGATGTTTCTCTCTCTCTCTTCCCCCCTCTCTCCCTCCCACTGTGTCTGAAGATAAATGCAAAAAAAAAGTTCCTTGAGTGAGGATAAAAATTAATACATATTTTTAGAAAGTTCATCAAATTTAAGTCTGTTTCAGTTAATTTTTGTCTGAGGTAGGAATTTTCTTTCTTTAAATCATTGAGGATTCCCCTTCAGCAGTCTGAGCTGCCAACCAATTATCATGTGCTTTTATTTCAGGGGAAATAATCTACCCTCGATGAGAATGAATGGCTCCCTCCAATTCTTCAAGATCTTTGGCTTGCTTTCTATAGGTCAGCTCTTCAGCTGCATGGCTGATCTTTTCACCTGCTTTATAAAGTTTTTCCTCTTTCTCTAACTGGTAGTTTTCTTCTACTGACAATTTCCTAAGAAGTATGATTTCATTTTCTTGATACAGTTTAGTCTTTAAATTTGTGATAAAGCTTTTGTTTTCAAGATGTTCATTTCCTTTCAATAATTTTTTTTTAAATCCTTACCTCAGGATATTTTCCCATTGATTTTTAGATAGAGTGGGAGGGAGAAAGGGAAAGGGAGCGAGAAATGCTGATATAAGAGAGACAAACATTGACTGGTTACCTCCCACACGACCCCAATGGGGGCCAAGGATCGAACCTGCAACTGAGGTACATGCCCTTGACTGGGAATCGAGCCACAATGGCCGGGCTCTCCTTTTAGGGTTTTTAAAGAAGCCTTTAACTTAGCAGCATGAAACCAGCTTCTTCAAAGCTCCTTTTGGTTGATTATCTAAGAGTGAACCATTTTCTGAACCATTCTTCATTTCCAATTCCAAGTTATCATCCGTTAAATTTTCTCCAAGCACAGCTACCCAATCTTTCATCTTTAGCAAGCATTCCATCAGAGACTTGATCTGATATTCTTTTATCACATAGAACTTATTTTGCATATACTTTGGAGTCTTCAAATGTTATTTTCTTTTTATTCAGTTTACTCATTTAGTCTTTCCTTTCTTCAGCTTCTTGTAAAAGCTATTTCTGGCTTTCCTGAAGTTGGGAATTTTCATTCAAAGCATCTTTTATAGCTTTGTTTATCTGAAATACTTTGAAGGTTGTTTTGGCTTCAGCTAGTTGTGATTTGAGTGATTCTGATTCATCTTCTAGGGACTGTATCCTTTTTTGAAATATCCACCATCAATTCATCTTGTTCAGAATGTTTAGATTTCTTTTCCTTTAATTCTTTTTCTAGAAAGAGTATTTCTTCCTCAAATTCCAATTTGGAACATTTCAGCTTTTCACAGATTGCCTCCTTCTCAAAGCTGGATCTTTAATGATTCTAAGCCTTCATACTCTTTTTGTACGAGGCTAAGTTTTTCACACAGTTTACATTTTTCTTTAATTAGTGTAAAAAGTTCTACAGCAAGCTTTTTCTTTTTCCACATAAAGCCAGCTTCTAATCGATAGAAAACTACACAAAAATAATCCAACAGCAGCAGCACATTATCAGCATCTCCCATGGAAAACCAAAGAGATTAGGACCTTTTCTCATATCTTTAGGCAATGCTGCCACAAACCTGGGTAGCTTTTCCAGGACCAGACCCAAGTATGGCTGAGGGGCAGTCCCAGGCTCCTCCATGGCGCCAAGGCTGCCTTGGATCCAGTGCCACACCCAAGGCCTAGCTGGGCCACAATCAGCAGCAGAGAACACAGCTGCCCCCTGGGGTGCCTCCACTCCTAGGTTAGACTCTGCGTCCAGATGACCGGAAGCCGGAGCCCCCGGAGCCTGCGTGCGCCTGGCCCTCCCCTCTCCCACCACACATAGGTTTAGTTTCATCCTGGCCAGGCAGAAGGTGGGAAGCAGTACATTTCCCCTCTTTCTCCCGTGAGGTTCACAGACATGTCCTGGGCCTTCGTTCCTAAGGGGGCCGGCGCTCCACCTGGCGAAGCCACCCACCTTTGGAAGTCCAGGAACTCAGGGCTGAGAAAATGGGATTCGGCCTTAGGCTTTGCACTGTGGTGTGGGCCGCTCAGCCCAGACCACCAGGGCTTCGTTCCAGGACAACCCCCTCCTCCCCCGCTCTGGGTGGCTGTGGTGGCAGTGAGGATTCTCCTGGAGATTCCTCGGTGCCTGGGGGGGAGGGGGTTGTTGTTGGGCCTCTCCCCAGCTTGGTGCCGGCCCTACTCCAATCCGAGGTGCTATCTTCTTGCAGCCCTGGCAAGATTCTTCTATCTGCACCCCTTGGAAGCCCTGAGGCTTCCTATCCCGGGGACCCCTCAGGAAAAGGTGCTGCCTTCATGCCAGTTAGAAAATGGCCTACAGGGCCAATGCCTGGGTGTACTACTAGAATTTTTAAAAATAAAAGTATTATTTCCGAACTAGTATTGTATTTTTAGAGAAGTCATTTTCAAATGATGTGGCAGGACCTTTGACATTTTATAAGCTCTTCAGACCTATATTTAATTTACAGAGGATTTATTTATAATGATGAACCCTTAAAGCACAGAGCTTAGGACAACCACACTCTGTTTCTGTCTTCATTACAAAACCAAGGATCTTTGGTTTGACTGCTTCACTATTTTTACGTCTATTTGGGCAAAGTCTTTACGTCTATTTACTTAAGTCTTCTTTTATGAATACTGTTCTAAGTTCTGCTCTCCATTCTTTTTCTTCTTTCTTTCATTTGCTTTATATGAGTGTGATATTGCCTACTACCCTATGAAAATTTATATTTTTCTTTTTCTTGTTTTCTTTTAAAAAGGTTACTTTTGTTCAAATTTATTTGAAAGCATTCTTGGAGGTGATTTGTAGGACCTCCTTGGATGAAAATGGACCCATTGCCAGTCACTATCTTTTAAAGTTTTACTGCTAAATATTACATAACAATTGAGTCCTCATGCAACTAATCCGATTCTTTATCATTCATTACATTTTTAAAAACCTTGAAAGTTTTGAGCTTTGGTCTCTATTTTCTATCTTTCCTACTTCATATAACTGAAATTGCCCAAACCAATTAGATTAAAATATAATCAAATTGTGAGAGAAGAGTAAATCTACATGAATAAAAAGTTGTACTCATTGTCAAAAGGATATCAGAATAGAGAATGACCTTGGAAGATTCTTGTATTATACACATCTGCACACTGAACTCTATTCCTGTTATTAAGGAATTAGAGATGGGGAAGACTTACCTATTCAGCATTTACAGGGGTGGGCTAGTAAGTTTACAGTTGTAATACAAATAAATAATACAATAATTAATAACCTAAGAATAAACTGTTTCACATACTCACAACTGTAAATCTACTTTTGTTCAACCTGTAGTTCTGAAACAAATACAAAACAAATGGAAGAAGGGAAAAAACATACTAGTAGCTTCAAAATTACAAAATATATTGTCTCCTTCTTTACAGGAAAGGAAACCTTAGAAAATCACATGTCTAAGAAATCTCTGAGACTGAGCCTGAGTTTAAAAGAATGTCCCAATTTGTAAATACAGAAGAATTGAACTGATCTCAAAAGACAGTGTAAAAGACAAATCACACATAATTATTTAGCAACTCAAACTTTCTACCTTGATAAAGGTAGACAAACAGTCCTGAAAAAGTGGGAGAACCCTAGTCAAAGAAGGGCAACTTGTTAGCATGACTACCAGCACTGTTGGAAAACAAATATTTCCAGCTTGCTTTAATGCCTAGTTTAAGAAACCACATTGTTTCTTCAGGCCTCAGGAAGTAAAGGAGCTTCACTCACCTTAGAATTACGGGTACGGCAAATGAATAAATCAGGCACCAGAACATTTTAATAACTTGGAAACTTTTCTACTCATTCATTCAAACTTCCTGTGTGTCAAAGTCTTGATGCATGAGCAACTTATTATTTCTAACATAATAACAAGTCTGTTTTTCATTTGTATCCATGTTTAATAAGCTTGTGTGATTAAAAAAATATATGGCGATATAAGAGGCCAAATAGAAAAAGTGGTCAAAGTAAGACACGGCATAAGCTCCTGGAATTGACTATAATTTATTCACATTGCCACAAATCAAGGTGTTAACTCAATTCTTTGCTTCTCTGTCAAAGGTGAAAGGGGAAAGTGGAAGGAAAAGGGAAATTAATATTTATTGAGTAACGATCTCTATACTTTTTTCCATAGTATATTTATAGCAGTAAAAAATATTTGAGCTGGTATCACCAAAATGTGTATACTTATTTATAAAGTATATACATGTAGTAGTAGTATATAATATACTAATATAATAAGTGTATTTTAAAATATATAATATAAGTATTTAAAGGATGAGATAAAAATACTTAATAAAAGTTCCAATAATTCCTCCCTATATCCCATCTTACATACCCTAGTGGGATGCATCCCACTTTGGAGACTACTGTTATTAAATAGTCATTGTCAAACTCTTGATAGAACTTTAGGTCTCACAGAATTTAAATAAGAATTCACCAAACCTACTGCATGGTCATATCTGTTTATTACCTTCCAGAACACAATAAAATGTCAAACTGTTTACTGTGATGAACAAGAAACGAGGTGTTAAATCATCTTAGAAAATCTAAAAGAAATCAACCTGGTACAGCATAAAATCCCTGGGAACTCAGTAATTATTACACACGTAAAAAGGGAATAATATTTTTACAAATATCTTGGAAATGCAATGTTTCATTCCTTATACAAGTTTCCATCTAGTTTTTATCGTTACTCAGATAATGGATCACCTTTTTTCTTTTCCTCAGACCCTCAAAAGAAAAGCATAGTCTTGGCTCCAATGGCTGTTCACCCATGGCAAAATTCAAGTACCACAAAGGAATGTCTGTCAACTTTCACAAGCCAACTATCATAAATGAGAACTGGTTTTCATAGTGGTAATACAAACCACTGTGCAACTAGCTGTTTTGATTCATCACATTTTGGTACAACTTGCTTCTGGGAAAGTTGAGTCATACCATCTTTGGCTTGGCAATTCAGGCATAAACCTGCAGTGTACATACAGCTTTTTATATGTTATCCTGAGAAACCTGAAACAGCTGCACTGCTGGCAAGAAAACACAGGACCACCAGTAAAATATCCAAAACAGTTGCATCTTTTAATTTATGACTGTGCACTGTTTCCATAAAGAGTATATAAAACAGTTCAACTTTTTATAGGTAAAATGTAATAAACGATCATACTCATTGATGCCATAAATGTGTAAAAAAAGTTTATTTAAAATGATTAATTTGTGTTTGAAAATAGTGTTTCTTGAACACAGTCATAATCGAGCAATGAGCAAATATTTTTAAATTTGAGTTATTAATGCTACGTTGTAGATTCTCACTGCCAAAACCTAGTCAATTAAAATTTCTTTGCATAGAACTGACGAAAATGCATTTCCTTTCTAGCAATCATTTACATGAAACATGTCTGGGAGAATGATTCTTTAAAGACCTGCCTATTTACATTGCTGTTTTTGATCTCTAGGGCTGCACAAAACAGTTACTGTTAAATGTTTCAACCTATTTTCACCATAGCAACCTACATTAATTCCAATTTTCAAAAATAAAACATAGTTCATTCTTGTTATTCAACTGTTGGCTTTATTTTCTAGGTATCTTAACTTAATGTTCTTAAACACTTTAATTATTGTGGTACACCAAAGTATTTGAAAGGATCTGCCACACTGAAACCACACAAAGAGAATTTTGTGTTTTGCCCACTTTTTCACATTAATCCACATCTGTGTTATTTTAATTCTTTCATGACCGTTACAAGTACATCACTGAACAGGATTCCTGGGGTTTCTGGCAGAGGTCAGTATCATTTCATGTACACCTTTATACAACTAAATGAGGAAGAAGTCTTAGCCAAATTTATTTCCAAAAGTCAAGCTCAGTTGGATTTTGGTGCCCAGAGGTAATTGCTCTGACTATTTAGCCAATCCTAGGGCAGTATTTCTGTTTTTCATGGGTTTATTTTAAATACCTGTAAATCTTATAAGCAGAAACCAAGGGGGGAAAAAGCAGTTTGCTTATTTTGGTACCTATACCTTATTATACCTTATTTTTACTAAAAGCAGACTAAACTCAAAGATTTAAAAATCATACCTTTGATTATTTTCTTACTAAGGCTAAAAAGAAGTATGTTTTCAAAAGCATGTCTAAGATAATTCCTGTACAAAGGGTACCTTATGCCCTAATTTATACTCTGTCCAAAGTTGCCTTCCTTTGCCATTGCCCATCAGAATCCCTTTCAAATAGACTTGGGAGAAAGGGGAGGAAAAGGAGGCAATGGATCCTGAGGGGGAGTAAGAGAGGATAAAGCATTAGAAAACCACACTTGAAGTTTGTTCCTAAACTTTGATTTCCTACACTGTCATTTTCTTCTGTTACATTTAGCAGCTTTTGCTCCCAAAGAAGGTGGTATAATTTACACTTAGCTTCAGAAAGACTTCATTTTCTCAGTTCTTTAACATAAAAGAGTTCCTCTGAGATTACTCTTTTACCATTTCCCTTCCTTTAAAAGCCCTATATTGACCATCTGGCTGAAGTCTTGGACTGAGCTCATTTTAGTGCTATTCAACAATGCTTTGAGTTCTGAGCTAGGGGCAGAGGGCAGGGTCGTCACTCAAGACCAAGAGGCAGCACTCTTCCCCTCCAGTCATAACCTCCTCATGAAAACCCTTGAAAAACTTTGGCTCTAGAGAATAAAAGAATCTTGGAATTTAAATTGAAATGAAAATGTGAAGTTCATATTAGTTCCCTCTACCTCAAATTACCAGGCCCTATGGAGAGTTAAAAGAAAAAAACCACAGAGTTAAAATCTTGGACTGGTTTAAACTAAGAAAGGGAGTGAGCTCTAGAGACTAAGATTTTATTTTTACAAGGTGGCCCATTTTTTACAGTCTGCATTTAAAGCCATCATGCATTAAACAGACCAGTTCCAAGTAGTTCTGCCTCCCAGCCTACAAAATTTAAATATAAGTGCCATTAAGAGAGATCAGCCATCTGATCTCAGCTGTCAAGACCAAGAGCTTTTGCAAGAAATTCAGCCAAAGCCATAAAAGATTTACATTAACAACCTGGAGTCTATCTCAATGAGATTTAAAAACAATCAGAGCAACAGTATACTCAGACAATTACCACTAAAGAGCAGCAACACTCTGAAAGCAGAGGGTAGTGCTCAGGTATCCTAACTTAAATCATGATGTCAGAATAATAGACAAACTATCTACAGAGGGAAATTGATCATCATATATTCTAAGATAAATGGAGAAAGCACTACAAGTCAGAAATGTCCTTAATTCTGAGGGCAGTTTGGTTATAAAAACACATGGCTTCATGAATTCCAAGCAAAAATGTAACAAACTTCCATAGTCATGATGTTCCTCTTTGCTTTATTATCTAGCCATCAAGTGAGAACACAACTTGAATAAACTAATTATTAAAACTGATTTCAGATTTATACTACTACTTTTGGGAATCAAGTAACCAATTATTCTAGACATTCAAACCATCCAAACACCAAAGCTCAGATTTGGAAATTAAAAGCCGCATAATGCCCAAGTGTACAGCTGAATACAGATTGCTCAGATAAGCCTTTCTGAACTACAACTGAGGTAAACTGTGCGATTTATTGCTGCGATCAAAGAACACAGTAGGCATTTTAGAACAGAGCAGCTATTACTGAAAGTTAATGTAACTACAAAGCAAAAGAACTACTTCTTGATTTGAGTATGAACTATCAAATACATAGAAGATAAAGCTGTAACATATTCTATGAACAACTTGGCAGTGGACCAGTTCTGGGTATCTCAATTGACTGACCTCTAAAGATAGATCCCACCCATGTAGTACAGACAAATACAGGAATATCTCAGGAACCAGGTGTAATGAGATAAATTTGAACAGAACCATGAAAACAGTAGCCAATATATCAAATGATTTTTGATAAATCTTAAATATACTTATCAAAATCAGATGTTTATCTCAGCAACAATTATGTTTGGCTAATTTCAGTGGTTCTTATATGCTCAGAAGAAATTAAGCAGAAAAATGGTATAAATAATGTTTTTACTTACAGATTCTTAAAATATTATGATACTCATTTCTATAAATTTATTCAAGATAATAACCAAGGGAGAGAGGGAAAAGCAAAGTTTCATGAAAAATCTAAAAATAAGTCACATCAGAGTCATATAAAAATACAATCACATGTAAATTTCGTATATCCCAGTAAGGAACAAGTGCCACTTCTGTGGTGCAAATACAATAGACATTATAAAAACTAAATATCTTAGTTTCAGAATCGCTTTTTTTATGTTTTTAATTGATTCTGAGAGACAGAAACATCGATCAGTTGCTTCCTGTACAAGCCCTAACCAGAGATAGAAATAGCAACTCGGGTATGTGCCCTGACTGGAAATAGAACCCACCACCTTTTTTGGTGTATGGGATGATGCTCCTACCAACTAAGCCACATCAATCAGGGCTGAATTTCTTTTTTTTTTTTTTTTATCCTCACCAGAGGACATTTTTCCATTTTTTATTCAGATAGAGCAGGAGGGAGAGAGAGGAAGAGAGATAGAAACATCAACGTGAAAGAAACACATCCAGTGGCTGCCACCCACACGACCCAACCAGGGCCGGGGACTAACCGCAACCGAGGTACGTGCCCTTAGAGGGAACTGAACCCGGGTCTCTCTGTACCGCAGGCCAACGCTCTAACCGCTGAGCCAGGGCAGGGCTGAATTTCTTAAAGTTCCTTTAAAAATTGAGTGCCTGGCTCTGGCTAGTTTGGCTCAGCAGTTAGAGCATCAGCCTGCGGACCAATGAATTAAGGGTTCAATTCCGGTCAAGGGCAAAAGCCTCGTTTGCGGTTCGTCCCTGACCCTGGTTAGGGTCATACGGGAGGCAACTAGTGGATGTATCCCTCTCATGTCGATGTTTCTCTCCCTCCCTCCCTCCCTCCCTCCCTCCCTCCCTCCCTCCCTCCCTCCCACTCTATCTGAAGATAAATAGAAAAATATCCTCGGGTGAGGATTAAAATAATAATAATAAAAAAAAGTAAAAATTGAGTGCCTGATTCTGGTTTGTCTAATGTAACTTTTTTTTCATTCCTCACCTGAGGTTATTTTTCCATTTATCATCAGACAGAGTGAGAGGGAGGGAGAGAGAGATAGAGAGAAACAGAGAGAAACATTGATGTGATAGAGCCACATCGACTGGTTGTCTCTGGAATGGCCTGGCCGGGGACTAACCACAACCAAGGTACATGCCCTTGAACGGAATCAAACCCGCAAGTCACTGGTTCACAGGCAGATGCTCTAACCACGGAGCCAAACCAGCCAAGGCTAATGTAACTTTTGACAGTGAAGTCCATGCTAATAACTGAATGATGCCCAAAAGTTTCATTATATTTTTTAAAAATATATTTTGATTGATTTCTTTTAGAGAGAGAGGAAGGGGGAGAGAGAGAGAGAAACATCAATGTGAAAGAAAATTATCGATTATCCTTCTGGGAATTGAGCAGAAGCCGGGCTTGCACGCCAACCGGGAATCCAACCAGAACCTCACAATCCATGGGAAAACTCAATCCATTGAGTCACACCAACCGGACATTTCATTATACCTTTATAAAGGCATGATGAGTAATTTTTCCCCAAGGGTTGAAGAGGCAAAATGCAGAAATTCATATGTATGCAGCTCATTCATTCTTCAAAAGAAAAAGAAAAATTAATGAGTGCCTAGTATGTGCCAGGTATTGAAGCAACCCTGAGAATAAAACAGAGCAAAGAGTCCATGTTTTCATGGACCTTATAATTCAACAGGGGGGGGGAAAGTTAAAATAATGAATATAATAAAGTCAGGGCTCTACGAATTTGGATTAAAAAGGTAAGGCAACATGAGCAAGTTTAGAAAAGGTCTCCCTGAGGAAATAACAGTTAAGTTTAGACCCAAAGGATGAGGAAGAGCAAGAAGAGTAGAGCAGAGATCCAGCAGAGGGAAAGATGAGAAGCAACAAGAAGCCATGGCACATTCTGAGAATAAAGGAGGAAGTGGGCTCCAGCTAGGATGAGGCTAGAGATGTAGGCAGAAAGTACCAAAAGAAGGATACTTTCTGTACATATGTGTTTGTGTATATATAAATGTATTATATATGTATATGTATGTATGTAAATTTTCTTTGGTTTTTTAGTAAGTACGTGTTTGTGTCCTTGGGGTGTTCTGTTACCCTGTGATAAAAGATTAACAAACAGGTTTATTCCTTATATTTTGTCTAATTAAAAACAAAAACATAACCTCCAGTTAGATCTTCATATTTGGGGAACAGTGAAATGCAGAACAGAGAGGGCACCATTATTATTGTTGGAATAGATGTGGGAATAGACAGGAAGGTCACAGAGTTGGGAAAGGAGAGGTACATACTAATTAGCAGAAGGTAAAACACTTTGGAAGTTTGGGCTATGAAAGGCCTATTCATTGTGAAAAAATATTTTGTATGAATAGTATCAAAGAGAGTATGTAGGGTGGACAGACACACTACACTTAATCAAATTTCTGTTCTATGCCATGCGCTTTACATACCCTTTTCTTGTTTAATCTTCTAAAAAATACTATGAGGTATCAGCTCACTTTTACGGATAAGGAAACTGAGGCTTCAAAAATAAAAGCACTTTCCATATCATAATGTTAATAATTGTCCAAAAAGAGATTCAAACTCAAATGTATATGTTTCCAAAATCTCTGTCCTTTCTACTAAACCATGTCTTTATGTATTTATGTGATACAGGGAAAGATGGGAAATGATACAGGATAGAAGACTGAAGTTGTTTACATTTAAGTTAGAGAGTTTGCTGTTAACAGAAAACTACACCAATGGGGAGAGTTTTCCTTTTGTAGACTTTGGAGGGCGCTTGACTAACTACCATTGAACAGAGAGAAGAATTGAATTTTGTTTCTCCATCTAGGCTGTTCCCTTAATATTAGCCACAGAGAGCTCAGTATGTTTCATTCCAGTAAGGACATAGAAATTTGCAGTGTTATTTTAGGGAAAAAATTCCAGATTATCAGGGCCTTGGCTGAGGTTTTATTGATCGCTTAACTGATTTTTATTTGCCACTTTGTTTTTGCTGCTTTGGTAGGTCACCTTTTTAACCACTGATCAACACTTACGCTTGCTAATGGAATCATAGTAGCTATCAGTAGTAATATTCGGTGAAACCAAGGCCAATTAAGAATGGTTCATGCCCTGGCCGGTTTGGCTCAGTGGTTAGAGCGTCGGCCTGCGGTCTGGAGAGACCCGGGTTCGGTTCCCGCTAAGGGCACGTACTTCGGTTGCAGTTTGTCCCCGGCCCTGGTTGATCGTGCGGGTGGCAGCCACTCGATGTGTCCCTTCACGTCGATGTTTCTATCTCTCTCTCCCTTCCTCTCTCTCCCTCCCTCTCTATCTGTACAAAAAATGGAAAAATATCCTCGGGTGAGGATAAAAAAAAAAAAGAATGGTTCAAACAGTGTTGCCATGCAGATTACTAACTGGATAATGACAGCTGCAGCTGTGGCTATGCTCTGTGCACTACTTTTTTATTAATGAAATATTTCATACATAGAGAAAATATATAGTATACAGAGAATAGTAATAAAACCAGTGCTGAATCATTTACTTTCTCATTGCTTCTCCCTCCTGTACTCCTTCAAGTCCTGTATTTTGAATTCCAGTCATGGATTTAGGAGATGGAGCATAACCAATGCTATTGAAGCTCCCTGTGTTCATGTCTCTCCCCCCCAACTGTGGTCCCACTTCATATCAGAGATTCACTCACCCTAAATGTGGTGATTATCATTTCCTGCTTTTCTTTACAGTTTGGTCATATCTATATACATGTTTAGTTTTATATGTCCAGAACTTTATATAAATGGAACATGTTCTACATATTTTCTGTCACTTGTCTGTTTAAACGGCATTATGAGATTTGGTAATGTTAACACATATATGTAGCTATAGCTCCTTTGTTTCACTGCTATATAGTATTCTATATAAGTAATAACAGTCCATTCACTTGTCAAAGGGTATTTGGATTGTTTCTTTTGTTCTTCTGCTATAAGAAACACTACTGCTATATATATATCAAAACTAAGCCCCTTGGAGCATAGATGAAGAAATTTAATAAGTTTTCTGTCCCTGTCTGTGCTATTATTATTAAAAAGGGTGAAGAAGGGGTCAGGAAGCAGGTTCTAACTCTTTTCCAAGCCCCTTATGCTTCCACCTCCTTTGCAAGTCCAGGGAAAGGGAGTGTATGAGGTATTGAGAGGGGATATCCGTATGCGTACACCTGAACACACTCTTCAGTGTGAATGAATCAAAATTATACCTATTTTTTGGTCAGAATGGCAAAAATAGATCTTATGGCGTGCTGCAGAATTTTAGTAGTTAATGTGTGCCATGAGATGAAAAAGGTTGCAAATCACTATCATAAGGAGTCTCTCTATAAACAACTCCCGCTTTTCTCCAATCCATGATGCACCCAAGTAGGTAGCTTATTCATATGATCAGGTTCCTAACAATCACTTTCCAATGGCTCTCCATTGCCCTGTGAATAAATTTCACAGTTCTTAACATGTCCTATAAGGCCTTTTTTTAAAAAAAATCTAATTTATTGGGGTGACATCGGTCATATTTACATATCCATATATAATACATTTATATATACACAAACATGTACGTACAGATCTATATTTCACAAATGCTATGCATACCCTAGTATATTTTATTTCAAAAGTTAAAATGCTACATTATTTCCACTCTCACGGTCTTTCTTTCCTCTTAATCCTCATAATTAATATTATGACTCCCATCACCATTAAATGGTCATTTCTCTGTCCTCACCTTACTTCACCTCTCTGCATTTGGAGACAGCCTCCAGCTGTGAAATGCTCTTAGCCTCTGGCTTCCTTAACAGTGCCTATAATTTGGGTCACAGTTCTACCCTTTGACAAATGATTCCCCAAATTTTTCTTTCTCTACCTGCTCCCTAATTACTAGTTTTCTTCTTGATTTACCTCCTCCTATTCTTGACTCTGTCTCTGAAATGTATGGCTTCATTTATCACTTCTGTTCTACTAAACCCTACAATTCTATTTTTTGCCCTTTTGCCCATCTTAGTTATAGCCCAGTATTTTTATCTGCTTGGGTCCCCCACTGGAACTGCAAATTTAATATTTTCATAACTGAACTCATCTTCCTTTACAAACCTACCCCTCTTTGTGTCTCGTAATTTCTCTTAATAATTTCAATGTAGTCCTAGGATCATCTTAGAATCCTCTTTCTTCTGCATACCAAAGAGAAACCTACATCACACTGTCTCTCTAGAAACATCTAAATCACATTATCTTCCTTGCCACTACTGTTGCCTATTTCAGCTCTTTATTACCTCTTTCATGGACTACTGTTAACTGTCTCTTAACTGGTCTCCCTATGTACAGTATATTCTCTCTATTCCAACCTACTCATAGTTACTAAATTAATCTTCTTAAGGCAAAGCTCTACCTCACTCTCAAATAGACATCCATTGGCTCCTTGCTGTATGTAGAATAAAATCTAAATTCTTTAGCCTACCATTCAAGGTCTGCTGGACTTGATTCCAACCCACCTTTCCAAGCATATTTCCCATTAGTCACTTCCATGTATACTAAACTTAAGCCAAAGTCAACCATGAGGTTTTCAGCTATTCCCTATGAAAGCGTTATAACTACTCACTCCATATCTTTGCTTATGGTGTTTCATTATCTTAGAATGTCCTCACAATTGCCTATCTTGCGCAGCCTTGGTTCAAATGTCAACCCCTCAATTTTAACAGAGACATGAAAAGCATACCCATGCAACACAAAATACTATATATATTACAACAAACAAAAACAATAAAATAAACAAGTAAGCTGAAAAGAAAACTCTCAGGTGCCAGAAATTATACAGGAACTCAAAATCAGAACATGAGAAGAGGCTAAAGGCCTCCCACTGGGGATCAGGCCCACAACTTGGGCATATGTCCTGACCGGGAATCGAACTGGCAACCTTTTGGTGTATGGGTCGATGCTTAACCACTGAGCCACACTGGCCGGGCAGCTCCCTGCATATTAACCTGGATCTACAAAATGCTGTCCCATCTGTAAAACAACCTGTAGGAAAATTTTGCTCACTTGCCTAGAGACAGTCACAAGAAAGTCTAGGGGCATGGGTAGAAAAAACATCATACATAATAAATCACAATACCCAAGCCTGTTCCACCTCCAATAAATTAACAATCAGTCCAGATTCACTGAAGCTAATAGGAGTTTGGCAGAAGCAAACATGAATCTTTGTATCAACATGCCTTCACAATCCAAGGCTCATGGGAAAACAACTCCTACTAAAAAGAGGTTCATAGATTTTTCAAAAATGAAGTGAGCCTCACTTATGAAAGACTCAAAAGACACAACTAATGGCAAGACAACACACCCAGAACCTTTAACAAAAACAAAACAAAACAAAAGCCTGTAGAATGCTTAACCTAAGACTTCCCATAAATAAGAGAATCTGAATGCAAACATCAAAAGAAGTATGAAGTTGACCCTTAGACAACACAGGTTTGAACTACGCAGATGCACTTATATGTGGATTGTTTTCAATAAATGTACAGTTGTCCCTCCTATCCCTGGGTTTTGCATCCATGGATTAAACCAACTGATGATGGGAATCTGTGAATGTGAATGGCCAACTGTATGAATTGTCCTACACCATCTTATACAAGGACTTGAGTGCCCACAAATTTGGGTATCTGCAGAGGGGTCACAGAACTATCCCTTGCAGATACTGAAGGACTGTAGTTAAGTTTTGGGGAAGTCAAAGTTATGCAGAAAGAAACAGATGCCATAAGGCAAGAAAAAGACAATATAAAAAGAACAGGCATTTTCATTTTTAAAAAAATCAGACAGCGATTCTGGGAATAAAAATCTCAATGGACAGGTTTAGCAGTTGAAATTAGTGAATTGAAAGATATATGCGAGGAAAAACAGAAAGAATTTAGCAGAGCTAAAAGACAGAAAGTGTAAAAGAACCATTACACTAAAGGAGGTATTTCAGCAAGAAGGAAATTGAACCCCAATGGAAAAAATAGAATACAAGGAGCAAAGATGAGCTAAAAACATACCACCACCACCACCATACATTAGTAACAAAAACAACAAGAAAATTGTAGGGGGGAAAGACTAAGATTAAGCATTCTACAGCCTTTGTTTTGTTTTGAAAGAGAGATGTTACCTTTTGACTTTTGAAAATAATATCTGTTAATTCTGAGTGGCAGAATTATAATATTACTTTTTTATATTACTCTCTGTATTCCTCTATGTTTGAAATATTTAAAAATATTTTAGATGCGTCCTGGCCAGTTTGGCTCAGCGGTTAAAGCATCGGCCTGCGGTCCGGAGAGACCCGGGTTCGGTTCCCGCTAAGGGCACGTACTTCGGTTGCAGTTTGTCCCCAGCCCTGGTTGGTCGTACGGGTGGCAGCCACTCGATGTGTCCCTTCACGTCGATGTTTCTCTCTCTCTCTCCCTCCCACTCTAGCTGTACAAAAAATGGAAAAATATCCTCGGGTGAGGATAAAAAAAAAAAAAATATTTTAGATGCTACCTCCTCTGGATTGCCCATGTAGAATTATTCCTTTCCTCCTCTGAATTTACATAGTACTTTATCTCTACCTCTCTTGTAAGTACCATGGCTATTTATGTTATTCATTCCCTGTTAGATAAGTTTCTTGATAGCAAGATAAATATCTACTCACTAAACAGCCATCACTTAAAAAAAAAAAAAATCATCCTAACTTGAAGCAGTGAATATACAATTTTAAAAGTAAATCAAGATTCTGGGTATTTAAACTACAGACCTAGAGAATGGCCAGTATAATAGATGGCACATAAAAACACAAAGGATATAAAGAATTATCACCATAAATTATGAAGCTGTGGAGGAAGATGGCAGAGGACTGAATGGAACACAAGTTGTACATCATCACTGAGGAGGATGGGAAAGTTTCCTGGAAATTAGAAGTTGCCTATAAAAATGACAGTGAGATGGGGTGTAATGTATAGTGTAAAATATAACCTTATTTAAATGATAGATATGAGCATTTTCTTTAATAGATATATTTAAAAATTGCTTTGATATTTTACCATCCTGTCTCATAGCTCAACTCTCAGTGTGTTAACCCATTTTATCCTCAAAAAGACATACTACAATGGAATATAGCTGTGAATGCAAAGAAAAACAAGCAATTCAAACAGAACTGGGCACACCCAAAGCTAGATATTTTGTAAGATATTTATTTTTCCATTCAAAGCACCTTCTCAAAAGCTCTATTTTACACACTGGAATCTGAATCATGTCAATAACTTATATAAATCTCTAAAGCAAACAATAACAAGCAAAGACAAAGTCAAGTAGATAAAATGACTGATGTTTTCTTCTAATTATGGAAAATTCTATTTTCCAGCAAGTAGAAACAAGTTCGTAAAATATCCACTCAAGGAACGAGTGATTATAAGCAATAAAATATAAAAAAGCTAGAAGAGTTCTGGTTTAATGCATAACAATTTCAAGTTTTTAAGAAGCATTTTTAATACTTAAGCCCACAGAAAACTTGCACTCTCTTCCAAAAGGAAAACCACAGCATCACTTTGGGAGGGTGTGGGGGGAGGCGAGATCTATGCCCATTATCATAAGTAATGTGCTAATGCAATCAATTTAATCACAAAATGAACCTTTTCTAAAACAGAATTCTTTAATAGACTAGTCAGTTAGTTGGTTACATACCATTTGAACCCAAAACTTCATGTGTAAAGAAAATATTTTCTTTCCTCTTATTTAAAAAATTATAGCATTATTTTCAGCAGTATTCTATTTTGCTTCCAGACTATATTTTTTGGCAATGCATTATGACTCTGCACATGCTGTAATGTTTTAATTAAAACACATTCTAATCATTTACATGTGACTTGTTTTGAAAGTCATAAGTTTTAAAAGTTTAATTTAAACCTACATTTCTTATTTCATTACTTTAAAAAGATAAAGGAAAGAAAAAACCCCACTGTTTTCTTGAATTCTACCTTTTGGTAGAAAAATATTTGCAAGTTCCTAAAATAAGCTATATAGTTCCTTATTTCTAGATCATGCTTTTGGGTGAATCTGCCGCAGTAAGTTAACAAAAGTAAAAAAAAGAATCATAATCCAAACTAAGGTTATTTTTATATATTTTGTTCCTAATGGCCTCCATTTATAAAAACTAATGTTTTATGGAACTAAAAGATAGGATTTTGTTTGAAATGATATCTAATAAATACCAAGGAGAAAACTATCCTTAAAGAAACACTTCAGATTAATCCTACATGTGATTACTGAAAATAAATTTTAAATATTTTTTTTAAATAAATTAGAACAGTAGATAAAGACAGTATACACAGTACAATAAGGGAAGTAACTTAGAATCTTAAAACTGAAAGGGAACATTATAATGAAATCATTTTATTCCAAGCCCACACCAAGACATATTATAATTAAAATGGCAAAGGTTAAGACAGAGAGAATCTTAAAAGCAGCAAGAGAAAGACAGTTACCTACAAGGCAGCTAGCTTCCCATAAGACTGTCAGCTGATTTCTCAACAAAAAATTTCCAGGCCAGAAGGAACTGGCACAAAATAGTAAAAGTGAGAAAAGCAAGGGCCTATAGTCAAGACTATTTTAGCAAGAGGAACCTCAGAGGGAACGGATGACGTTAGCCAAAGAACTTATGTGCATATATGCATAACCCATGGACACAGACAATAGTGTGATGACAATGGGGTGGGAGCAGGGGCCGATCAATAAGGGGAAAGGGAGGAGACATCTGTAATACTTTCAACAATAAAGAAAATTTTTTTAAAAGATGAAGGAGAAATAAAGAGCTTCCCTAGACAAGAAAAAGCTAAAGGAGTTCATCATCACCAAACCAATATTACAAATGTTAAAGGGTCTACTTTAAGAAGAAAAAAAATCATCTTATCCCACTGCCTCATAAACAGATAAAGCAGCTGAAATCCAGATAGATTAAAATATTTTATCTTCTTAGAAAGAATCGATTTATTCAATGAACATATCTTAAACACTTACTATGTACCAGTATTGTGGCTAGGTATCAGATGAGATGATAGTCTCTGTTCCCAAGGAACTCAAAGTCTAGTGTAAAAAAAGACATGAAAATAAGCAATTTTTAAAAATAAGAGAACTTATTCTCTTCTGAAGAGACATATGAAGAAGTCAGGAGAGTGTTTGCAGAAAACAGTGTAGTACTACCGGTGCAATAACCTGGTTATTATTTAACAAAAAATGAGTAAAGGGAAAATTAGCTAATTTAATGCTCCAGGTCTATTCCCCATGTAGGGAAAGGGTGTGGACAAAGGCAATTTAGATGCATGCCCAGTGAGGTCTGAGTGCCTACCTGTCCATCATACTTGGAAGCAAGTCAGTGACCAGAACAGGCATGGCCACCATAAACATGAGAAATCTGAATATTTAATCTCCTAGACCAAGGAAACAACTCTTCCACTCTCTCTCTCTCTCTCTCTCTCTCGCCAGTACAGCCAGAATCCTGGCTTGTGGGGCTCTAATGCCCTGCACTCACCGTATGGCCCACAGCCATGTGGGGACCCATCGAATAGATTAATGCACTAAATCTTGACTAATCCTAATCTGGACACAACTACACCATGAAATGAAAATTCTGGACTTTGGCTTTATTTCTGGCTTTGTTAAACCTCCAACTGCCCTTCTTCCAGGACTGGACTGAGGGACATGGGATTTTACAACCCCCAAAGTATAATTCCATGCCAATAAAAACCATCCATTCTCTCAAGGGCAAGTACCTGGGCTGCAGGTTCAACCATTGGCCCTGGTCGGGGTCATGCGGGAGGCAACCAGTTGATGGGTCTCTCTCACATCGATGTTTCTCTGTTTTTCTATCTCTTTCTGTCTCCCCTTGCCTCCCTTCCACTCCCACTCTATCTAAAAAATCAATGGAAAAAATATCCTCAGGTTAGGATCAACAACAACAACAACAAAAACATCCATTCTCCTGTACAAGTCTTAAAAAATTCATTTTCTAAAGATGTTGTGTCAGAGGCATCTGGTCCCCTTTTCCTCTGGCAACAGCATGATTTGATATATGAAGGGAGAACAATAATTTGTCGATAGATAGACAGGCAAGGAGGGTATCTAGAAACAGGAAAAGTATACAAAATGTCTGGAGCCTGAGAGAATATGGTGTATTCTGAGTGTCAAATTTAAAGGGCCCTGTATGCCTTAATATTTTTTTAAATAAATAATGAGGGCTCATGAAAAATGTTACTGGGTAAGTAATGCAATCTAAGCTGAATTTTTTAAATATTTGTATGAAAGACAGATTGGAGAAAGAGAGAGTAAAAAGAGTTACAGAAAATGATTATGAATGTCTCTATGGGTTATGACCCTAAGGACCTTAATTGTCTAATTATATGAGAGACAGCAGCAAGAAAAAAATCTTTCACAAGTCCCAAATCTCAGACATAGAAGACTGGCTGGGTTAGAAAATTTCACAACAGAATGTATAATAGTTAGAACAGTTTTCATAAAGACACAAAAGAAGGTAGTTCCCTTTTTAACATAAGTAACAGAGGTATTTGTCAGGTACACAGGTAGAAAAATATAGAAATTTCCAGGATCCAGCTGGAAATTTGAGTTTAAAACAAATAAATATAGACTTGGGATTTAATATAAATCACTTTACCTTTTAAATTGCCTTTCTCAGTTCTAAGTAAGTGCCTTTAGAGCATCATGAGGGCAGAATGGAGAGGAGGCTAAACTGGACCTGTCACCCCCATTGTAACAGATTAGTTATGCTTTCATCTTTTGGGGTCCTAGAAAGATGTATTTTAGAAATTTTATGTTTCTTTTAAAAGTTTGAAAATTAATATAATATAGCTTTAGAATAAAACATATATGGTGTTAAATCCTGACCACTCCCTTAAGAGTGAACTCAAGAAAGTTATATGACTCGCCCAGCCAGTGTGGCTCAGTGGTTGAGCATCAACCCATGTACCAAGAGGTCACCAGTTTGATTCCCAGTCAGGACATATGCCCAGGTTATGGGTCAAATCCCCAGTGTGGGGCATTCAGGAGACAGCCAATCGATGTTGTCTCTCATCATGTTTCTATCTCTCTCTTCCTCTCCCTTCCTCTCTCTCTAAATTAATAAAGAAAAAAAATTGTTTAAAGAAAGTTATATGACTTAATATAAGTTAACACAAATTGTCAAGAACAATATACAAGAAGTGCCTAAGACAGAGCCTAGTAAATAATAGGTAATCAATAGTAAGTGGGACCAAAAGATCAAAGAAGGATCATACATAATAACAACTTTAGCAGAGGGACAGAGTTAGCCAAAAAAGATTTAAAAGGAGAGGTCAGAGAGGATGAAAGAAAACTAAGTAGTGTCACAAAGCAAAGGAAAAATACAGTTTGTGAAAAGAAAGTGGTTTGGCAGAGAGATAAATATAAGACAAGGACTACATGATAACCCACCAAACTTTGTAACAGGTAAGTCAATGGTGAATTAGCAAAATCAGATTCTAAATAATAGCCAAAATGGACTAGGTTTGGGGAATAAATCAGAAATAAGGTACTGAAGATAGCAAGCATAAAACTTTCAAAAGTATATTGGTGAATATGGGAGAAAGGGCAGTATTTAAAGCAAGATTTAGGATGAAGTAGTTGTTGCAAGATGGAAATTTTTAGTATGTTCATGTGGTAAATTAAAGATCTAACAAAGATGATCAGAAAAAGAGGTGGAGACTTGATGGTATAATATCTCTGAGTTGAAGGTCAAAGCAGACCACACAACACAGATGGTAGGAGTAGCTTCAGATACAGGTTAGGCCCTTCTGCCTCTAAGGATGGACAGAGGAGTTAACAATGTGTACAAACAGCTCAGGATGGTTTGGCTCAGCAGTTAGTGTCGGCAAGAGCACATACCTGGATTGCAGGTTCCATCCCTGCCCCGGTCGGGGTCGTGCAGGAGGCAACCAATCGTTATTTCTCTCTTGCATCAATATTTCTCTCTTTCTCTCTCCCCCCTCCCTCCTTTCCCCTCTATCTACAAATCAATGGAAAAATATCCTCAGGAAAGCATTAACAACAAGAAAGAAAACAATGTGTACAAACATTTACAAGTTCATAGTTGGGGTTGACTTTTGAGGGAATACATTCGTACCTATATTTTCTTTGTGTAGTGTGTTAAAAGGTTAGTTGCTGAGTCTGAAAGAGAGAAGGTAGTGTTGCCAGAGGGATAAAGGGGCCAGATCCCTCCAATACTCTTAGGCAGGAGGCTCTTGGGGTGCAGCTGGAATAAGCACATTCATAAGCCCTCATGAGAGAATGGTTTTTACTGCTGTGAAATTACATTTCTGGGGTTGTAAAGTCCCATGTCCCTCAGTCCAGTCCTGGAAGAGGGGCAGTTGTGGGTTCAGCAAGGCTAGAAATAAAGCCAAAGTCCACAGTGTCTGCTCCATGGTATAGCTGTGTCCATATTAGGATTAGTCTGGATTAAGTCCATTAGTCCACTGTGTGGGTCCCACATGGCTGTAGGCCATGTGGGGAAATGCAGTGCATAGAAGCCCCGCAAGCAGCCTGGCACAGATGCTTGTAGTGGCCATGCCTATTTTGGCTACTGACTAGCTCCCAGGTGTTACAGACAGGTAGGCACCTTTCATGTCACTCAGACCTCACTGGGCATGTGTTCAAACTGCCCTTGTCCAGAACCTTCCCCTAGGTAGGGAATAGACCTGGAGTATTAAATTAGCCAATTTTCCCTTTATTCCTTTCCTGTTAAATAATAACCAGGGCTCTGGCCGGTTTGGCTCAGCAGTTGGAGAGTTGGCCTGTGGACCAGAGAGTCCTGGGTTTGGTTCCTGCTAGGGGCACGCACCAAAATAAATAAATAAATAACCAGGTTATTGTGCCAATAACATTAGAAGTGAAAGATTTGGGAAAGGGGTGATCTGGGGAAGCCACTGTGGGAAAAGAGAGAAACCAACCATGGGTTTGTGCAAAATGATTGCTGAGTGGCACCAAATGTACTCAGTTATATTATTTTTCTCCAACTGTACTCAGAGAACCCATATAATAATTCACATTTTTAAAAATATTTCCAATTACTCTTTGTAAATGCCACATTCTAGCACAATATAATTAAAACACTATAATTACTCAAGATCTTGATTCATAAAACATAAAGTATGTGCTTATAAAGGAATTTTAGAAAGTACCCCTTATGCCCTTCTTGTCCTGTGGTTACAGAGAAGAATGAGTGAAGATTTATTCAGCTTCATGTCTGGGTGCATATTGTAAAGTGTTTCTTATAAGAAATCCATTTTGTATCCAAATTTATTCCAAATAAAAACAAAGAATACACATAATGTTGGAATTCCTTCATATAGAGACTCTATCTTTTTCTAGCAAAGAGTTCTGGATACAGGCCAAAGTACCTGACTTCTCTCTTAAAAAAGAAGTTTTTTTCCATGACTCAGAGGATGAATTTTTTAAAAAGGAAATGCTACCTATATCTCAAGAAAACATTTCTGAACACAGTAGGAGGCTATAGTTTGGAAATATCCTTACACCTAAAGAAGTTTACCTTGGTCAAGAAAGCACACAGCTGAGAATTGATGAGTGAAAAACATTTGAGCTTGCATGATGATAGTAAGTGGTTCTCAGTAGCTTTGAAATTCTGATTAATGTCTTCACATTAGCTGCTTAATTGCACTGACTGAATTTTTCATTAGCTGACCAAATACTTATTTTATTGGCTTTGGGAAATTGTTAAAATCACATTTACAGTAAGAATTTTCTAAACATTTATTTTCTCACAGTGAACAAAGACTTAACACTCCTTAATAGCTATGTTTGCATAAAAACTCCTTGAGTTTTCATTATTTATTTTTCTATGAAGAGTTAAGACAATAAAATGGTTCTCAGTACTAGCCAGAAAACCAGAGATAATTTCTCATAGAAAATTATTAGTTCTAGAAACCAAAATTGAAGTCCCTGGCTTACCAGAACTTGGACAATTTGTAGTTTTGTAATGCTTATGGAATTTTGTTATTCTTAAGACATTAGGAGGAAATCAGCTTTTATGCTGGTATAAACCAATATATCCTGCAAACTTAAAAAATGGTCACATGTTGGCTAATCTGAACAAACATTTTAGATACTACCTACACAAGAAACTAAAGATCTCACATTTAATGTTTTAAAAATAGCATAGCATAAAGAAAACAAAAATTAAGAGTGGTAAGATGCTGAAAACTGAATACAGCTTTTTAATCAATTTATGTTTTAATACTCTAGGTAATTGGCAATGTTTAAACTCAGATTTGATTACAAAAGACTGAAAGAAGTTTGGTGATGTAAGTTTTCCCTTAGTTTGCTTCCTTGTCCTTCCTTTGCTCAAGGGCAAGCATTTCAGTCTGCAGTGATGCAAAATATAGGCATGTTCTGCTGTAACCGCAATTTGCTGACAAAATATATAGAATAGAGAATAGATTCAGAGCTCCTAGTTTAACTTATTTCTACTTCATAGTTTTTGATAACTCATATTTCAATGACAAAAGAAAATAAGCCATTCATAAGTTTTCACCTCAAGAGATTATATAATCAGAGTAATTGTATACAAATAATTTTCATGTTCATCTTCTTCTTTGGTCTTCATAAGAACCCACTGAGGGAGGAAATAGGGGAGTAAAAGAGACAATCTTCAATTTCTAAAGAGCAAGTCATGGCTCAAGGAAGGTAAATATGACCAAGGTAATGTCACCTCTACCTACCAGGAGAGTGTAATAGAAACATGAATAAGACTACCTAGAACGTGATTAAATTTGGTGGTCAAGGAAACATAAGTGAATTAATTATAAAAGTGAATGAGGGGTCAGAACATTAGGAAAATGGTAGAGAAGGCAGCTCCAAACTCCCATCCCTCCACAGAAACACTGAAAACAAGCAAAACTGTCAGAACCAATTTTGTCAAACGCTGAAAAATAGCTAAAGGTTTACAGCAACCAAGGGTCTGCTGTATCAAGAAAATGGTAGGACAACTTTGTGGCATTTTTATTTGCCCTAGCTCCATATCCTCCCCAGCTCAGCAGCCCACCATTCCTGTGACCAATGACCCCTGGTTCCAGAAGGAACAGAGCAGATATAAGCACATTATTGTGCTTGTCTGTTCTATCCTGTCTAGAGGCTACCTGAAGAAATGGCACAGGCGTTCAGCACTGTCTAGGGAAAAAAGATACAGCTGAGAGATATAATAGATTGCCTAAAACCTGAGAAGAAATGCTGGGGAGAGAATACACATTTTTTTATAATGCACATGGAACACTCTCTTGGACAGAGCATATGTTAGGCCAGAAAACAAGTCTTGAGATAGGCCAGTAAGCCAGGACAAATGGTACAGGGAAATTGAGGCAGAGAGCCAAACAAACTGACAGATCAATTTACAACAGATACAGAAGGTCACAACAGATACAGAAGGTCACCTCCTTAGAAATAACATTTAGGCCTCAATTGTATTTCAGCTCCAGGTCCAGAAAAGCAGCAAACCAGGTGGGCAACACCTGACCTGACAGTGACCAACCAGTAAAGACCACAACCCTGAAGGAACACACTTGGAAAACTGATGAATATTCTGTTGAAACCCTCACCTGATAACTCCCCTAAGATTCTTACCCCGCAAGAGAGAAATAAAAGCCTCACACAGAGGACCCAGGGTGCACTCTCCTTCTCAGGAGCATGCCTGTGCCCCCCACCACCACCACTTCTTTCCCTAGAGGCATGCATTTCCTAAACTCTAAGGGACCCCTCGAGGCTTGCAACTGGGGCAGCAATGGGCAGCAGCAGTTCATCCCAGACAAACCCCTTGAACCTGTCCCCACGGCCCCTTTTCTCTGACTTCTTAACAAGCCAAAGCAGCCCAGCCTCGGTTCATTTCCCCAGCCCTTTCTTGTTTCATTGTCTCCAACTTTAATAAACGTCCTCTAAAATTCACCTGGACTCATGTTGTGAAATTTTTCCTGCACGAAGTCAAGAACCCACACACTACCAGCTGGCCCTAGGCAGACCTGCTCAAAGAGAGGTCCCCTTTCCAGTAACAGTCTTAAGACTGAAATCATACAAACCATCCTCTCTGACCACAATGAAATGAAGCTAGAAATCAATAAAAGAAGGAAAATAGAAAAGTTCATAAATATGTGGAAATTAAACAATATACATTTAAAACAAGCAATGGGTCAAAGAAGATATAAATATGGAAATTAGAAAATACTTAGTGATAAATGAAAATGAAAATACAACACACAAAACATGGGTTACAGAGAAGGCCGAACTTAGAGGGAAATTTACAGCATTTAATGCTTACATTAAGAAAAAAGAAAAACCTCAAATCTATACCCTAATATTATACCTTAAGGGATAAGAAAAAGAAGACCAAACTAAACTGAAAGCTAGCAAAATGAAGGAAATAATGATTACAGTGAATATAAATGAAATGGAGAACAAAAGGGAATAAAATCAATGAAAATAAACTTGGTAGTTTGAAAAGATTAGCAAAATTGACAACCTTTAGCTAGATTGACAAAGAAAACAAGACAAAAGATACAAATAACAAAAAACTAACTATAAATAATTGTACACCAACAAATTACATACCTAGATGATAAGAAAAATTCCTAGAAACACACAATTTATCTAAACTGATTAAAAAAGAAACAGAAAATTTCAGCAGACCTATAACAAGAGATTATGTCAGTAATTTTAAAATTTTCAGAAAATAAAAGTCCAGAACCAAATTGCTTCAATGGTGAATTCCACCAAACTTTAAAGATTTAGCAACAATCCTTTCAAACTCTTCCGAAAAATAAAAGTGGGGAGGGGACACACTTCCTAGCTTATTCTATAAGGCCAATATATCAAAGCCAAATAAAAATTCACAAGAAAATTACAGACTAATATTCCTTATCATTAAAGATACAAAAACTCTCAACAAAGTACTAGCAAACCAAATTCAACAGCATATTAAAAGGATTATATATTATAAGCAAGTGGAATTTATCCCAGGAGTACAAGGGGGGTTCAACATTAAAAAATTAATTATACCACATTAATGGAACAAAGAGAGAAAAAAACACATGACCAGCTCAACTGACATAGAGAAAGCATTTGGCAAAATCCAACACCTTTTCATAATAAAAACACTCAGAGAACTAGAAATAGAAGGAAATGTCCTCAACGTGATTAAGGGAATTTGCCAAAAATCCACAGCAAACGCCATACTCAATGGTGAAAGGCTAAAAGCTTTCCCCCTAAGATCAAGAACAAGACAAGGATGCTGTTCAACATTGTACTAGAAGTTGTAACAAGAGCAATCAGGCAAGAAAAGGAAATGAAAGGCATCCAAATTGGAAAAGAAAAAGTAAAACTATCTTTATTCATAGATTACATGATCTTCTATATTGAAAATTCCAAAGAATTCATAAAAAGGTCACTAATATTAACAAATGAATTCGGTAAAACTGCAAGATTAACACACCAAAATCAGTTGCATTTCTATACATTAGCAACAAACAATCCAAAAAAAATTTTTTAAGAAAACAATTTCATTTCTATTAGCATCAAAAAGAGTAAAATACCTAGAAATAAATTTGACCAAGGGAGTGAAATACTTATACTCTGAAAACTACAAAACAGTGCTGAGAGAAATTAAAAACCTAAATAACTAACTAAATATTCCATGTTCATGAATTAGAAGACAATGTTGTTAAGATAACCTGTCAGTACTACCCAAAGACATTTACAGATTCAATGCAATCTCTATCAAAATTACAATAGCATGTTTTGCAGAAATGGAAAACTTGCCCCTCAAATTCACAGAAAATTGCAAGAGGCCCCAATTAGCCACAACAACCTTGAAAAAGAAAAACAAAGTTGAGAGACTCACATTTCACAATTTCAAAACTTACTATAAACCCACAGTAATCAGCCCTGGCTGGTTTTGTTTAGTGGTTAGAGCATTGGCCCACGGACCAGAGAGTCCCGGGTTCGGTTCCCACTAAGGGCATGTACCTCAGTTGCAGTTTGTCCTCAGCCCCGGTTGGGGTTATGTGGGCGGTGACCACTTGATGTGTCCCTCTCACATCTATGTTTCTCTCTCTCTTCCTCCCTCTCTCCCTCCTGCTCTATCTGAAGATAAATGCAAAAATGTCCTCGAGTGAGAATTAAAAAAAAAAAAAAACACCCCACAGTAATCAAAATAGTCTGCTACTACTGTAGGATAGAGATATAGCCCAATGCAACAGAATTGAGATTCGAGACAAAAAACATGTCTATGGTGAAACTGATTTATAAGGGTTCAAGACCATTCAGTGGGGAAAGAATAGTTTCTCCAACAAATGTTGCTGAGACAACTGAACATCCACATGGAAAAGAATTAGTTTGGACGTCTACATCATACCATATATAAAAATTAACTCAAAATGGGTTAATAACCTAAATATATGCATTAAAACCACAAAACTTTTAGAAAAAAAAAAAGGGTATATGTTCATGAGCTTGGATTTGGCAATGGATTCTTATAAATGACATTAAAACCATAAGCAACAAAAAATAGATAAACTGAACTTCATCAAAACTAAAACATGTTGTGCATGAAAGGACATTATACAAAAAGTGGAAACACAACTTAGAAAATGAGAGAAAATTTTGCATATCATATATCTAATAAGGATCTAGTATTCAGAATATATAAGGAAATCTTACAACTCAGTAACAAAAAGACAACCTAACTTAAAAAATTGGCAAAGGATTTGAATAGACATTTCTCCAAAAAACATACAAGTAGCCAACCAACATAAAAGATGCTCAACATAATTACTCACTAAGAAAATGTAGATAATAACTAAAACTGAGATTCCATTTCTCACAATCACTAGGATAATTATAATACATTTTAAAAAGGAAAATAAGTGTAGGCAAGGATGTGGAGAGATCAGAACGCTTGCACATTGCTGGTGGGAATGAAGAATGGTTCAGCTGCTATGGAAAACAGTATGGTAGTTGCTCAAAAAGTTAAATATACCACATGACCTGCAATTACACTCTTCGGTATATATTCCAAAGTACTCAAGTAAATACACATACAGGTAGGTGTATAGCAGCACTTTTCACAATAGCCAAAAGGCAAGAACAGCCCAAATATCCATCAAGAAATGAATATATATACAAATTGTGGCCTATCCATCAGATGTAATATTATTGTCCACAGAAAGGAATGAAGTACTAATGTAATGTGGATGAACATAAAAAATATCAAGAAAGAAGCCAGACATAAAAGGTCACAAATTGGCCCTGGCCGGTTTGGCTCAGCGGTTAGAGCGTCGACCTGCGGTCCTGAGATACCCGGGTTCGGTTCCCACTAAGGGCGCGTACCTCGGTTGCAATTTGTCCCCGGCCCTGGTCGGTCGTGCGGGTGGCAGCCGCTCGATGTGTTCCTTTCACGTCGATGTTTCTCTCTCTCTCTCTGTCCCTCTCTCTCCCTCCCACTCTACCTGAACAAAAAAAATGGGAAAATGTCCTCGGGTGAGGATAAAAAAAAAAAAAAAAGGTCACAAATTGTGTAAGATATAAACACACAGAGACAGAAGGCAGATTGGTGGTTATCAGGGGCTAGGGGTGGGAAAATGGACAGAAACTGCTTAATGGTAAGAGGTTTTACTTTGGAGTGATGAAAATGTGTGGAACTAGATAGAGGTGGTAGTTGTACAACATTATGAATGTACTAAATGACAATAAATTGTTACTTTAAAATGGTTAATTTTGTTATGTGAATTTCACTTCAATAAATTATTAGAAAAAGAAAAAATGTATGGCAGTCCATTTTCAGCCCAAATAAGGGGTTCAGGATTCCCTCAACACATACCAAAACTTAAGACTGGAAATTACATGTTAGTTTTTAAAAGTCATTACTATGGCCATGAAAAAAAAATTTTAAGTAAAGCTTAAGAGATTCACCATCTCAGGGAAAGGCACTGAACAGCAAACCCTAATTGATGATGATGATAATAATAATAATAATAATAATAATAATAATAATAATTGGGGGTGGGGAGTTGGAAACAACTGACTATTATAACTAGCTAAGTCCCAGTGAAAACTATGGATGGGTTCAGAAAGCCCTACTAACCAAGCAGGAATGATCTGACTACACTGACTTGGGTTTTGGATTGTATAACAGTTAGGATTCCAACTAAAAACAGGTGACACAGTCTGCTTAGGATAACCTGAGGAGGGTTTATTTACAAAAGGATTATTTATAGAAGTAAAGATGTAGAGAAATAAAGAGATAGTTCCAATCCTAGGGTAGTAGCAGAGATATAGTCACTCTAGGCAAGAGAAACAAGTGTAGTTCCAAAAACCCAAAAGAGTTTAGAAAGGGTTGTCTTGAAAAGAGTGGTGACTTTTTTGTTAAAGGACACAACCGCATATGGCAACCTGGCATGGAAATAAATACCTTTGTCTCACTCCTCTCCCTTTCTTTGATTTCCTGCAGAGGCTGCCCATTGCCCACCCCACTCCAACCTGAAAACCAAAAGGCACAGGAGCCACTGATAGAGTCCATATAGATCAGTATCCCAGGGTATAGAGCAGGGTAGAGAAGAGAGAAGGATGGATCTGAAGGAGCTAACAAAAGATATCCATCATGAAAAGTATTCCAAAGTCCTATGTCGCATTCCCATATCTCCAATCAAGAATCCCAAGCTATTAACTCAGTTTCAGAAGGACAAAGATAAGTATTTCTGTTTACCTTGGATAGTGAGTGAATATTAGTCTTAGGAAAAGAAGTAAATTGAAACTACATTAGGGATACTTTTGTGTAAACTATAATTACATGGATATATACAAAGGTTCTATAATTAATGAGCTGTGTTATATATACTGATTTTCTTTTTTAAATGTTTGAAACACTTAAGATAATTTGATTTACTGAATTTTTAAGTCAGATATATTCTATTTACAGGAGTGTGAGTTTTTGGAAGATTTTGTTAGATTTGTAAATCAGCATTATTAGGAGTTTGATGCTCCTTAAAAAAAAAATCAAACTTTGAAATTTGTAATTAGAGTTCAAGTAAAATTTCTGAGTTAACTGAATATTAAGAAAAAAAATGATTCTTATTTTATATAAAAACCACTTGATTCATAAATAAGATCTGAAAATTAAGATTAAATAGGTTTATATTTATAGTTTAAATAAGTTGTACAGTAATTTACATATAAGTGATTTGTAGAAATTCCTTTTAATATACAACAAAGGCAATGCATATTTCATTTACAAGTGATATAAAATAAAACTATACAAAAGATGAAAATATCAAATTTTCAAAATTCCCACACATGGCAAAAAACTAACAAGAAAGAAGGCTAGTTTAACATATTGCTATAGTTAGTTTATAAATTTAAAATGCAAGCCATTAGTAATAGGAATAGAGAAGAAATCTACATAATAATAAAAGGAGTAATCCTTTAAGAAGATTTTAATAAATTTGCATGTACCTAAAAAAGTAGCTCCAAAGTATATGAAGAAAAATAACTGTAGCATCTCTGTATATTAGTTTTTTATAGTGATTCAGACAATTTGTTCTGGGTAACCTGTCATTTATAGAATGTGACATCTTGATGAAAATTCTAAAATAATAAGGTTTTAATTTTTTTAATTTACTTTTAAAGTAGAAAAGACAACCTCTCTTTCTTATACCTCATGATATTACTTTCCAAATATGTTTGAAATTAAATTCCCCAAAAATGTTCATGATCAATAAACTAGCCTCCCTTGCCTTCAGTTTTGCTGCCTATACCACCCTGGTCCATGACATCTACAAAGTGCTGTACTAGCTATCCTTCTACAAGAGTTTTTCATCAAGTCACCTCCCCTGCTTAACACCCTTTAATTAGTCTCCCATCACTTATACTATAACAAAATCCAAATTCTTCAGCAGGACTCAGAAGATCCTTACTCTAGCTTGTTTATTTCTCCGTTCTCACCTCCCAGTGTCTCTTCTCCCTAACCCCTACACCCCACCAATATTATCTATTCTGGCATCAACAAACACAATCTTCTGGATCAGGCTTCTGAGCCTTCACATAAACTACTTTTCTTTCTAGTTAGAAAGTCTTTTTCCTTTTAACAGTTGGGCAAATCTCTAGTCATCCTTTACACCCTACAGGCACCACTTCTTGCAAGTTTTCCCAGATTGAATTCCCACTCTCCCTCCAAAACAAACACAATGACTGCCCCTTGTATGCTGTTTCTGAATTTCATCCCACTTTTAACATAATTCTATTTCTGCCCATTTCATATTTCAAAGGGTTTGTATTTGAAATCCTTATATCAGTTTATATTTTCTATTTCTATTCTAATATAAAATGTTTAAGACTTGTTATAGCTATAACACAAACAAACAAGAAAAGAGAAAAAGGAATAGAGGAGTCACAAAAACAAATAGTTTTAAGATTAGATACAATGAAAACAACACTAGTGTGGCATAATTATTAAACAGTGACAACATATTTTGATAGAAATGAGAAATAGGAGGGCTTTATATAAGGAGTGACCAAAAAAGTGAAGCTGATTACTTACATAAATGATTTGACACTTTTTAAATGAATAAATGTTTTCTCATATAGTCTACTTTTGACATTTCTATCCAATTCAGAAAAGAAAATTTAAAACATACCCTTTCTGTTAAACAGGAACCCTTTCACCAATCAATTTCAAACAGAATCAAGCATGATTAGAAGATAACATAGATACTTTATTAAATTTATTATTTTTCTAAATTATTTTTATACTTTTGAATATAAAATATGATATTTTTGTAATAGGCAATAAGAAGATAGCTTTCAATGCTTTTTAAAAAAATATCAGAAGCAAAAGGGGCTTTTCATAACCTATATGGCAAAGATTTCTCATAGAATATAATTAGCAATGTAAAATTAATTATTAAAATTTACAAAATTCCTTTTTCTAAGAAATCTATGACACAGTAAGTCCTTCTTTTATCTACAATCACTTTCATATTACAGGACGGTATAAACGGAAAGTCTTTGATGAGCAAGGGCACCTGGCTGACCACTTACCATTTTCTTCCAAATAAGAGGCAGTTAACTGTCTGCTTTCTCAACATTACAATACAGAAAGCATTCTACCTCCTTCAACAGTTAATATAGTATGCTTCACTCATATTTCTAGGTCCAAATCACCAGATTCCATAAATTACAAGCTAATCATAGAAATGCCAGGAACAACTGTAAGTAAGCATTTTAATATCTTCAGGGAAAGCAAAGTCCTAGCTAGCTAGAGATCATTCTATGTGCATAACCTGTATGGATAACACCTTAAAATTTCATGATGCCCCAAATTCCTAACCCCATTTGAAACTCCTGTAGAACTTCTAAGCTTATCTGAATCTGTTCCAAAGAGTAGAAAGAATATATATACACTTTGTAGTCAGTTCTAGGTTTAAATCTTTTTTCCAAAACTTTATGACTTTGGAAAGTCCTGTCTCTTTTAAAGCCCTGTCTCCTTATCTATGAAATCATGATAATTTACTAATCACAGGGTTGTTTTGCAATGAATTAATGTAATATAAACGCTTAATACAGTGTCTGGCAAAGAGTGGGTGTGTTAAATATTTCATGTTAGGAGGTAGGAGTGTCTATGCTCAAAATTAGTTCTCCTTCATTCCCTCCTCTGAACCCCAACAGTACTCTATATCTATTTTCTTACGGTTCTTAATTTCTACTTTGTTTTACAGATACTCATTTATATGACTGGTCTGTAAGCTCTGAGAACAGAAACCATGTCTAATATATCTTTTAATTTTTCACAATGTCAAATACATCATATACCCATAATACACTCAACAATATTTGTTCAATAAATTAAAAATACTGGAAAATAAAAGATACTACTTCATGATTAAAGGGAATAATAGCAACACATCTGGAAGTAAAAACAAAATGGTTTCCATTTCCTTCAACTAATAAAAAATGATTATCAAGAAGAATCAGAATGCCAACTTGTCATCCGTGCGATATCTAAGTATACTCTTGTACTTTATATAAAGTATTTCAGTATCAATTATATAATCGTTTAAAAAGGCAATTGTCTGAAAAGTGACCACTAATCTACATAACACAAATGATCCTTCCTCTTTAGGAATACATTTTTTTACTAGATATAGTCACACTAATTGGAAAAAAAGAAGACGAGAAGGACAAGGGACAAGGGGGAGGAGGAGGAAAAAGAAAAACAACATTTACCTAGATAATTTCAGGGGTTCATTTGAAACTCATTTAAATTTTCTGCAGTATAAAAGACAAATTATAAGACTTTAATAACATCCAAGTTACAAACCAGATAAACAGTATACAATTAGGTTTTCCCTAATCAGTACTACACATTCTCATTACATCATAATCTAATATTATTTAACACGTATATTTTTTGCTGGTATCAAAGAGTACATGGTTAAAACATTTACCAGATGCTTTTCCTTTTAAAGAAGATGCCTATCTAATTGTGGGTGTGGCAGTAGAACCTGGTGATGGTGGTGGTGGTGGTGGTGATGACAACAGTAGCAAGATCAGTTACCATTCATTAAGGGCTTACTATGTGCCCAGTATTGTCCTAAGCCCCTTAACACTTTTATCTCATTTGTTCCATACAACAGCCCTACAAAATAGATATTCCATTTCTCCATTTTAGATGTGAGGAAACTAAGGCTTAGAAAGGTTAAGCCATTTGTGAAAAGTTATGTAACTAATATGTGATGGAGTAAAGTTTAGAACCTACTAAGCATGACAACTCCATTGCTTCCCTCACACTGATGCCTTAATTTTACTATCTAAAATACAAAAAAGAAAGAAAATAACAAACAAATACAGATGTACTAAAGGTACAGAAAATTATACTTTACCAGAATTCCTTTCAGGAAAAGTACTGTATTTGTTTATATTCTTTATTTGTTTGGAAGGAAACCCCTGACAATCCGAGGAAGATGAAATACCCTGCCCCTCCCAAAAACACGTAAATGTGAGAGAAACTGCCCTCCATGAGATAAGGGAGGACATTTCTTTAAGTTACCAAAAAGAGGAAAGAAAAAAAAGAAAGAAGAGGTGAAATGCAAACAAAGTGACACAATACTGTCGTTGCAGGCAGGTGATATGATTCCTCCCTTTGTTACCCTTACATCTTCAGGAAAATATGAGCAGACTTTAGGGGGAGTCCACAGAAAAGACAAAAGTTGTACATCCAAGGTTACGACAAAGTTCTATATCTACAGAGTAAGACAGAGCCTCTTAAAGGAATACCACATCACGGAAATAGAGAAGGGACAGAAATTAGAGAAATCAACAAAATTATGTGGGGGGCTTTAGATGTCATTATTCTTTTTATTTAAATATCCAACAAGGGCATATCCTTTCCTCCTTTAACAACTAAAACTTTCATTCAATAAAAAAAGTGGGAAATTAGCCTGGCTGAGTTTGCTCAGTGGTTAGAGTGTCGGCCTGCGGAGTGAAGAGTCATAGGTTTGATACCTGGTCAGGGGCATGTACCTGGGTTACAGGTTTGATCCCCAGGCCTGGTCAGAATCACCAAGGCCACATGGGAGGCAGCAGGACAATATGTCTCTCTCACATGGATGTTTCTCTCTCTCTCTCCCTCCCTCCTTCCTTTTCTTCCTCTTTCCCTCCTTTTCTTCCTCTCTCCCTCCCTCCCTTCCACTCCATCTAAAAATCAATGGAAAAATATCCTCAGTGAAGATTAACAACAACAACAAATACAAAAAGCAGGAAATTAGTCTTTCCATCCTCTCCCCTTTTTTCCTTTACATTGTTCCTTAAAGTTTTACCTGTGATTTTGCCATAGTTTTGTTAAGAACCCAAATGACATAACTGAAACAAAACTTCTTTCTTGCTCCTTTGTCTATTTAAAAACTTTAGAACACGATAATGGTTTTCCTCAAAGATAAACTAAATCTTTATTTAAGTGATTAGAAATCAAATGCTTACACTTAACTAAATGCCAAAACTAGAAGGAAAAATGGCAATACAACCATTTATCATTGAGTTGATACCCTTAATTGATCAAATTAGTGGGTGAGGGGGAAGAAAGAAAAGAAAGGAAGGAAAACTCAGTAGACCTAAAAACAGTATAATATTAATAAATTATAAGGGAATAGACTTTCCATATTGTACTTTTATATTCTACCAGTCTGTATTCTATGGCTTTACGTATATTACCTCATTTAGTACTTAAAATAACCTTATAAGATAGGTGCTATTATTATCTCTATTTTCTAAAGGAGAAAACTGACACTGAATGATATATAACTTGTTCAGGATTATAAACTGAGCAAGGACACAGTCAGGATTTAAATCCCAGCAATATAACTCCAAACACCCGTCTCACAACATCCAAACTGTACTGCAACTTATTATTTACAAAATAACTTAAATGTGTTCAAAAAACAAGAAAAATCTCTAATAGATTATATAACCTCACAACTTAAAGAACTAGAGAGCAAACAAAAAGAAAACCCCAGAGCAAGTAGAAGGAAGAAAATAGTAAAGATCAGAGCAGAAATAAACGACATAGAGACCAAAAAACAATTCAAAGGATCAATAAAACAAAGAGCTGGTTTTTCGAAAAGATAAACAAGATTGATGGACCCTTAGCTAGACTCACCAAGAAACAAAAAGAGAGAACCCAAATACACAAAATCAGAAATGAAAGAGGAGAAGTAACAACTGACACCACAGAAATACAAAAGATCGTTAACAACTACTATGAACAATTATATGGCAACAAATTTGACAATCTAAGCGAAATGGACAAATTTCTAGAAACACATAGTCTCCCAAAGCTGGATCAGGAAGAGATAGAAAACAGACCAATAACAACAGAAGAAATTGAAGATGTAATCAAGACTCTCCCAGCAAACAAAAGCCCAGGCCCGGATGGCTTCACGGGGGAGTTTTACCGAACATTCAAAGAAGAACTAATAATACCCATTCTCCTCAAACTATTTCAAAAATTCAAGAAGAAGGAAGACTTCCAAACTCGTTCTATGAGGCCAGCATAATTCTAATTCCAAAACCAGAAAAAGACACAACAAAGAAAGAAAACTACAGGCCAATATCCCTGATGAACATAGCCAAAATCTTGAACAAAATACTAGCAAATCGGATCCAGCAATACACCAAAAAAATTATCCAACATGACCAAGTTGGATTCATCCCAGGGATGCAAGGCTGGTACAATATTCGCAAATCAATAAACGTGATACACCACATAAATAAAATGAAGAATAAAAACCACATGATCATATCAATAGATGCCGTAAAAGCCTTCGACAAAATCCAGCAGCCATTTCTGATTAAAAAACACTCAGCAGTGTGGGAATAGAGGGATCATATCTAGACATAATAAAGGCCATATATGAAAGACCTACAGCCAACATCATACTCAATGGGCAAAAACTAAAAGCAGCCCTGGCCAGTTTGGCTCAGCGGTTAGAGCGTGGGCCTGCGGTCTGGAGAGACCCAGGTTCGGTTCCCGCTAAGGGCACGTGCTTCGGTTGCAGTTTGTCCCCGGCCCTGGTTGGTCGTGCAGGTGGCAGCCACTCGATGTGTCCCTTTACGTCGATGTTTCTCTCTCTCTCTCTCTTCCTCTCTCTCCCTCCCACTCTATCTGTACAAAAAATGGAAAAATATCCTCGGGTGAGGAAAAAAAACAAACAAAACTAAAAGCATTTCCCTTAAGAACAGGAACAAGGCAAGGATGCCCACTTTCGCCACTCTTTTTTAACATAGTACTGGAAGTCCTAGCCACAGCAATCAGACAGGAAGAAAAAATAAAAGGGATCCAAATTGGAAAGGAGGAAGTGAAATTTTCATTATTTGCAGATGACATGATACTAAACATAGAAAACCCCAAAGACTCCATCAAAAGTTTACTACACTTAATAAATGAATTTGGCAAAGTAGCAGGATACAAAATTAACGTCAAGAAATCGATGGCATTCTTATACACCAATGATGAACTCACAGAAAGAGAAACTAAGAAAACAATCCCATTTACCATTGCGGCAAAAAAATTGAGTTACCTAGAAATAAACTTAACCAAAGAAATAAAGGACCTATTCGCAGAAAACTACAGGTCATTGAAAAAAAGAAATAAAGGAAGATATAAAAGAGTGGAAGCACATACCCTGTTCATAGATTGGGAGAATTAACATCATTAAAATGTCCATATTACCCAAAGCAATCTATATATTCAATCCCCATCAAAATACCAATGGCATACTTCACAGAATTAGAACAATTACTTCAAAAGTTCATATGGAACCAAAAAAGGCCTCGAATAGCCACAGCAATCTTGAAAAGGAAGAACAAAGTTGGAGGGATCACATTACCAGATTTCAGGTTATACTACAAAGCCACTGTAATCAAAACAGCCTGGTACTGGCACAAGAACAGGCATATAGACCAGAGGAACAGAACAGAGAACCCAGAAATGGACCCAAGGCAATATGCTCAATTAATATTTGACAAAGGGGGCAAGAGGATACAGTGGAGTAAGGACAGCCTCTTTAATAAATGGTGCTGGGAAAATTGGACAGCAACATGCAGAAAAGTGAAACTAGACCATCAACTTACACCCTACACATGAATAAACTCAAAATGGATAAAAGACTTAAATGTGACTCATGAATCCATAAAAATCCTAGAAGAAACTGTAGGCAACAAAATTTCAGACATCATACGCAGCAGAATTTTCACTGACACATCACCTAAGGCAATAGAAACAAAGGAAAAAATGAACACATGGGACTACATCAAACTCAAAAGCTTCTGCACAGCGAAAGATACAATCATCAAAACGGAAAGGCTACCCACTGTATAGGACAGCATAATTGCCAATGATATATCAGATAAGGGGTTAATTTCCAATACATATAGAGAGCTCATACAATTCCACAAAAGAAAGACAAAGAACCCAATTAAAAAATGGGCAGACGAACTAAATAGACACCTCTCCAAACAGGACATACAAATGGCTAAGAAACATATGAAGAAATGCTCATCATCGCTAATCATCAGAGAAATGCAAATTAAAACAACAATGAGGTATCACCTCACACCTGTCAGAATGGCCGCCATCAACAAATCATCAAACAACAAGTGTTGGCGAGGGTGTGGAGAAAAGGGGACTCTAGTGCACTGCTGGTGGGAATGCAGACTGGTGCAGCCACTATGGAAAACAATATGGTGTTACCTCAAAAAAATAAGAATTGATCTTCCATTTGATCCAGTGATTCCACTTCTAGGCATATACCCTAAGAAGCCTGAAACACCAACCAGAAAGAATATATGTACCCCCATGTTTACAGCAGCACTATTTACAATAGCTAAGATCTGGAAACAGCCCAAGTGTCCATCAGTAGACAAATGGATAAAAAAGCTGTGGTACATATACACAATGGAGTAATACGCAGCTGTAAGAAAGAAAGATCTCTTATCCTTTGAGACTACATGGAGGGACCTGGAAAATATCATCCTAAGTGAAACAAGCCAAACAGAGAAAGACAATTTTCATATGATCTCACTTATTTGTGGAATATAATGAACATAACAGTCTGAGGAAGGTGGTAGTCTCAGAGACGTGGGAGTGGGGTACAGACTGACAATACCCAGAAGAGGGGGTGGGGGTGGGGAGATAAACCACAGAACTTATATGCATGTATGCATGAACAGTGGACATGGACAACAAACTGGGGAAAGGGCAGGGAGGGTGGGGAAGGGGGGAATCAGTGGGGGAAAAAGGAGAAACATCTGTAACAAAAATTAATTAATAAAAAATAAATTAATTAATTAAATTAAATAAAAAAAGATTACTATTATATTTATCAAATCAAATTTTCTGAAAATAAATTATAACAAAGTGTATGAAATTATGGTGTAAAGTCACTAATATTTAAATATTTAGACAAGCATAACCTCTGACACATGGCTTTAAAAATAATAAATGCTAGCCCTGGCCAGGTAACTCAGCTGGTTAGAGCATCGTCCTGACATGTCAGTGTTTCGGGTTCAATCCTGGGTCATGGCACATACAAGAATCAACCAATGAATGCATGAATAAATGGAACAACAAATCAATGTTTCTCTCTCTTCTCTCTCTCTCTCTGTCCCCCCACCTTTCTCTCTGTCCCCCCCCCCTTTAAAAATCCTCATTTTTTCCATCTACAAATGAAACCAATAGCATACCAGTTTGAAGGTACCTGTCTTTTATAAAGCTTCAAAGCAGGAAGTAGAAATGGAAAATGCAGTTGAGTACATAAAATGAAAAGGATCCTCTATCATTTTTATTTCTATTTGATATTCTTGATCAAATAGGTTATAGAAAATAAAATAAAAAACAAATGGCAATTAAAAAACCTACTGGTCACCAGAGAAGTAAAATTAACAGAATAGTAACTAATACTGAGAGGTTCGACTTGTTTTTAAAAAACAAAGCTGTGATTTTTAAGCACAAAAGCAAGCTTACACAGGTGGAAATACACCAAGTGATTAAAAGAAATTTTGCCATTTTTTAAAAATACATACTTTTATTGATTTTTAGAAAGATAGGAAGAGAAAGGGAGAGAGAGAGAAACACCAACGAGAGAGGGACACATCGTTTGGCTGCCTCCTGCACATCCCTACCAGGGATCAAGCCCAAAACCCAGACATGTACCCCCACTGGGAATTGAACTAGCAACCCTTCAGTGGACAGGATAACACCCAACCAAATGAGCCATACAGGGCAGGACGAGATTTTGCCATTTTTAAACACGATGGAGAATGGCTCTAGTCACCCAGTGAAGATGGTACTGTTCTCCACAAATTAAGAAAAGCAAAAGCAGAATGGTAATGGGCACGTATGGAATGTCAACCTGATACAATAAAATATTTTGTGTCATTGACTGTATATTTTACAAAATTTATAATCTTAGATTATCAACAAGTATAACCAAGTAGAATGACAAACCCAAAGATAGTTTTTGAAAGACCTTTTGGTCTCCTCAGCAAAATCACCACCTGTTGAATAAATAACAAGATAAAGAGAAAAAGCAAAAAGGGCCCTGCCCAGTTTGGCTCAGCAGTTAGAGCGTCCGCCCATGGTCCAGAGAAACCCGGGTTCGGTTCCTGCTAAGGGCATGTACCTTGGTTGCAGTTTGTCCCTGGCTCTGGTTGGGGTTGTGTGGGTGACAGCTAGTCAATCTGTCTCTTTCACATCGATGTTTCTCTCTCTCTCCCCCTCTCTCTGTCTCTCTCTCTTTCCCCCTCCTTCCCCCCCTTCTCTCCTACTCTATCTGAAGATAAATGCCAAAAAAAAAAAAAAAAAAAAGTCCTTGGGTGAGGATAAAAAAAGAAAAAAACTTTGCTTTTCTAGTTGAGAAAGCCCAAGGGGCTTGTACAAAATAAAGACATACTACATGGGGAAAAAACTTGATAACTAACATAAAATGGATGGAAACCAACCACCTTATAATATGAAGTTTGAACATACTAGAAATGGTAAATATTTAAATACAAGCTATCCTATGAACAAATAGCATACTTAATCCTAAAACCACTGAGTAAATAGCTATTTATCTAATAAAAATAATTAATTCACCATAATTTTAAATAACTGACTTTGAGAGTGTTTAAAAATCTTTTACTTTGACAGCTATGCAATTCTTTTCAGACTCTAACTCCACAACTATATTATTTTAAAATACATATATATGCATAATATACAAATATGTAAACATATTTATATATGTTTGGACTTGAAAACAAGTAGTAGTATTTACCCACACTGATTAAATCATGAACATTAAGGATTTCAGTATATTAAATGAACAATTTAGGTCAAGATATTTATCTATAGACAGATTTCTGAAATAAAATGACAATAAGACAAAAGTTAAAGAAATACCATGAATACAAAATTTTAAGTAACACCCAAGGCTGCAATGGGCTTTGTCGTGACAGATGTTTTTACTGTCTACCTACTTTGGTCCAGCCCAGCAGCTGTGGCAAGTGCTGGTGGTGAATCAGAATGAAGTGGCAGCTGTACCACTCTCTGGCAACAGAATAAATGTGTTCCTTGTCCCCCACTGACTTCTCTTCCTGCACACAGTGAGCAGGGAGAAAGAAAGCCTGAAGCAGCTGCCTTAATCACTCAGATGCTTGTTGCTGCTCTCACACACAAAGTCTTGTGTCCCTCTGTCATATTCTGCAGGCCATCCAAAACTAAAGGAGGCCTTCTCCCTCTGAAAGTCCAGATACTCAAGCCTAAAACCATGACATTTTCCTAGACAATTATTTACTGAGACTGGCCAAGTCCTACTAAATCTGTCCCTTAAATCTCAAATTCATTCTCTAAACTCCATTCTCACTGTTCACCATTTTTGGCTATTTTCTTTTTTAAATTTCAGCCTACTCAAATACCTCTTCCACACTGCTGCCTACAGAAGTATTTTTCTAAAATGTAAATCTGAATATATCTATTAAAAGTTCTTCAACAGCCCGGCTGGTATGGCTCAGTGGTTGAGCATCAACCCATGCACAAAGAGGCTGCTGATTCAATTCCTAGTCAGGGCACATGCCCAGGTTGTGGGCCTGATCCCCAGGGGGAGGCATGCAGGAGGCATGCCCTCTCCCTCTCCCTCTCTCTAACATCAATAAAGAGAAAAAATATATATTTTAAAAAAGTTCTTCAACAGCTCCCTATAACTAAAGGTGCATAGTCCAGAGCCTAGCAACAAAGAAAACAGTGGTTTTTCTACCTTTCTACTTTAAGACATGAAGAAATAAAAGGGGGAAATGTGTATGATCCCAAATACTTAATATGGCAAATAAGACTCTTCATGATCTGGATCCCAACTAGTTTCTTGTCCCTCTCTGTTATAAACCTTTTGCTGTAGTCAGACTGAACTACTTGTATTTCCACCATGCTCTTTCAAATCTCTCTCCTTCTACTCTAACAGAATGGTCAGTACATTCACTACAGGCTAAAATTTATCCTTTAAAAACGATGGAGGTGAAATTCTACCATCTCCATGAAGTCTTCCTTGACACTCTCTCATATAATGGTACGCTTGCATACATAACAGGCTCCCTTTCCAGATGTCAGCTCTTGAAGGAGGAACCATGGATGATTAGTGTTCATAAGTTTCACACCCAGCATGATTACATTTAATATACTTCAGAAGGAAGAAGAATCTTGATACTTGGCACTCTCATACTCCCTGCTATACCTAAGTGGTCTTCAGTTTGAAGAGTCAATTTCAGAACATCTGTGCTTTCAACGCACTGTGGGATGAGGTGGGATGGGGTGCTGTGAGTGGAAAAACTTAGAGTGAATTAGAGATGTTCCCAAGCTTTGAAGAATTTAAAATCTAGAGGGGAAAACAGACTCAAAAAT
Source organism: Molossus molossus (assembly GCF_014108415.1). Taxonomy (NCBI): domain Eukaryota; kingdom Metazoa; phylum Chordata; class Mammalia; order Chiroptera; family Molossidae; genus Molossus; species Molossus molossus. Next base: position 215,518,525 of record NW_023425344.1, on the reverse strand, counting down.
TTAAAGAAGAAAGATAAGTGTTTAGTAATAAGGATTTTGAAGGAGGATTTCTTAAGCAAATACTCTGGAATTAACTGATGACAGTATTTGTAACACAGCCAAAGCTAAACACTGCCTTAATGACTTCTAAGTTTTGACCAGGAAAAGCAATTGAAGGAGCCAGTTTTGCTTTATTAAGGCATGTTGTATTTTTCTGACCTTTGAATACAAACGTTTTAGGTTTGAAGACTAAAACAAAATTTAGACTTCTTGACATTAGAAAGTTAGGTGTTTGCTTGTTTGAGGTTGAAAGAGGATGGTTCCTGTCAAAATGTTTTCTCACTGAGGATCATGGATCTAAAGCAGTAATAATAAATATTTATTGCAAGATTTAATTAAAAATTGACAGGAAAGATGTGAACTGTTTCCTTATAGTTGCACATTTATAATTAAACATTCCCCAAATGTAATACACACCTCTGTCTAACACTCATTATTCCAGAGGGGTTCAAAGCTAAAAATGTAATTCAGGAAAAGACAACATTCCTTAGATCAAAGAAAAATTCAGGACTCAATAATCATATAGTGTTGCTTACAGTAAGAATTACTAAGGATAATATGCAAAACACATGGCTTTTTAAAGAGAATTCAACAGAGAAAGGATATCAGGATATTCTTTTCAATAAATGGTATTGGGACAGTTGGGTATCTATGTGCAAAAGGATGAACTTAGACCCACATATGATACCATACACAAAAATTAACTCGACATAGATCAGAAACCTAAATGTAGGAGTTAAAACTATAAATCTTATAAAGGAAAACACAACAGAAAATCCTCATGGTCTCTGGTTAGGCAAAGATGTGTTAGATACAACACTAAAAGCATGATACATCAGAGAAAAAAATTGGTAAGGTGATCTTCACCAAAATTCATTATGTTATGCTTTTTTTTTTTTTTTTCTTTACTGATTCTAGAAAGAAGAAGGGAGAGGAAGAGAGAGAGAGAGAGAGAAACATCAACGATAGAGAACATCTATTGGCCACCTCCTGCATGCCCCCACTGGGGATTTGGCCCACAACCTGAGCATGTGCCCTGACCGAGAATCAAACCAGCGACCTCTTGGTGCATGGGTTGACACTCAACTACTGAGCCACAACAGCTGGGCTATTACGTTATGCTTTAATGGACACCATTAAAAAATCAAAAGATAGCCCTGACTGGTTTGGCTCAGCAGTTAGAGCATCAGCCTGCAGATTGAAGGGTCAGGTGTTCAATTCCTGGTCAAGGGCACGTGCCTGGGTTGCAGGTTTGATCCCCAGCCCTGATTGGGATTGGAGTTGGGGTTGGAGTCGTGGGGAAAGCAACCAATAAGTTTCTGTTTCTCTCTCTTTTTCTCTCCCCCTCCCTCCCTTCCACACTATCCAAAAAAATAATTAATTAATGATATACCATATTCTTGGAAAAAATGTTGACAAGTTACATATCTAATAAAGAATTGCTATCTACAATATATAAAGAACTCTTATAATTTAATATGACAAATAACCAAATTTTAAAGCAGGTAAAAGATCTGCATAAACATTTCAGCAAAGAAGATGCTAAACGGTTAATAAGAATATAAAAAGATGCTCAACATCATTAGTTATTAAGGAAGTGCAAATTAAATCTGCAGTGGGATACTACTTTCACTCACTAGAATGACAGGTAATACTATCTTTGGACCATGTACACACCTGGACAAAAGTCAGTAGCTTCTCAGAAACTTGTTCTATTTTGGGAATTGGAAACATTTTGCATCTTTTCAAAAGCTAAGCAGAAGCCCACCCACCTCTTCCTTTACCACTACCCTCCATACACATTTTTTTTAATGACAGGTAATAATAAATTTTCCAACTGGGTAAAACATTTTAGAGAGTGCATGTGTCTGTATTTTATGTCTAGGCCTAAGTGAGAATCCCAGCCTGAGGGTTTTTTCCAGAGCCAAATAAGAAAAGGGTCCCCTCCGGGAAGGAATTTTATCTTGAAAGCCACACATCAGAAGACATGGTTCTCCTTTTGAATGTGTAAATCAACAACTCTCTGTAGATTCCTAAGATAATGAGTTTATCTCATAACTGGGGAAGATCTTTAAAATGTGAAGGTTCCTAAACAGAGAGTAGGACCAAATAAACAGCATTGTGATGAAAGTCCATAATCAAGTCTGAATCACCATCAAAAGATCTCCAGTGCTAAATTATTTCTGACTGAGCCTACTCTGACTCAGTGAACCAGAGGCCTATACCTCTACACTGGCATGTCTGTAATAACATAACTATTTTTGAAAGACCTCACATTCTGCCATATGTATACACTAAAATTATGGGTAAAACTGGACTGAGAAAGTCCACACAAAACCTATGCAAACTTCACAATCAGAGCACTAACAACAACATTAACAGTCCTCTCAAAAGTATTAGCATAGCCCTGGCCAGTTTGGCTCAGCGATTAGAGCATCAGCCTGTGGTCCAGACAGACCTGGGTTCAGTTCTCGCTAAGAGCATGTACCTCCGTTGCAGTTTGTTCCCAGCCCTGGTAGTGTCGTGTGGGTGGCAACCACTCGATGTGTCCCTTTCACCTCGATATGTACCTTTCACATCAATGTTTCTCTCTCTCTCTTCCTCCCACTCTATCTGAACAAAACATGGAAAAATGTCCTTGGGTGAGGATCAAAAAAAAAAAAAAAGGTATTAGCATAGTTTACACCAGTGTGGCTCAGTTGGTCGAGCAGAGTCCCATGCACTGAGAGGTCGCCAGTTCTATTCCTGGATTGTGGGTTCAGTCCCCAGTAGAGGATGTGCAGGAGGCAGCCAATCAATGTTTCTCATTGATGTTTCTCTCTCTCCCTCTCCCTTACTCTCTCTAAAATAAAAATATTTTTTTTAAGTTGGTTAAAGTCCAAATAAATAGATAATACAATAAATGTAAGTTTTATAATAAGGAAAAACAGAAGTGAATGTAATTTAAAGGGAAGGAATTGTAAGGAAGGGGTAAGGTTGCCAAGGGTAAAATGTATAAAAACTGGGGGAACTCCATAAATAGCACTTCCAAGAGAGAATGCATGGCAAAAGTAAGCCAAAAGAAAGAACATAGTGAGAATGAATATCCTGTATAGTACTTTATTCATTCTTCTATGACTTGCTGCACTCCATAACACATTTACCTGTAGAGGAGTATCATTCGATTTGTGTCCCAGCTGTTAATTCTTCCTCACCCATTTTCCTCGCTTGCTTTATGCAAGACTTCCAGTGTTGCACACCAGTCAGTGATCACATTTGTGGAACTCTCTTTGAGATTATTTTTCTCTGTAGAAGCTTAGTACTTTGAGAGTTGGGGAAGGGTGTGCTGTTTGTGAGGATGATTTTATAATACAATAGAGAGACTTAATATATATTTCTATCTCTTAATTTTAAATTTTTGAATTTTTTTATTTATTGATTTTAGAGAGAGGAAGAGAGAGAGAGAGAGACATTGATGTGTTGTTCCACCCATTTATGCATTGTTTTGGTTGATTCTTGTATGTATTCTAACTGAGGACTGAATCCACAACCTTGGCATATCGGGACAATACTCTAAGCAACTGAGCTACCTGGCCAGGGCTTATTTCTTAATTTTAAAATAGGCTGAATGAATATTTGATTTTTTTTCAAATTCAAAATAAAGGTCTTGATTTAATTTTTCTTACCATAGCTCTAGATTAAAAAAAACTTCCCCACATTAATCTACGTCACGGTTTTGCTATTTCAAGGAATAGAGTACAATTTTTTTTTAAACACAGACACTGAATTTGAATAGCTCTTTAATACTGGCACAAACTTGGTTACATAAATTTTGGGTAAAGTGTAAATTCTATGTGTATATGACATACCAATACAGTAAAAACAAGGCAAATGTCTCCCAATTATTTTTTTTACAGCTATTATTACTTTCCAACAATTTCATGATGGTAACAAAGATTCAAATAAAAATTTTTCACTTAGAAAAATCTACTGGTGAAACAAGTTTTCATCATTATAAAGACGCAAAGTACTGAACCAAAAACGAAGGTTTTTCTTTTACTTTTAAATTTTCCTCTCTTTTTTAAAGTGGTGGTCATTACATTTATTACTGTTCAGGTGCTTGCCAGATGTTAAAAGTCATTTAGCCTCAAATGGGCCTAGAAACATGTCTATCCTTCAATCCAGGTATTTTGCTAATAAAATAATTAGAAGATTACACAAAAATTTAGCAACAATCTGTTTATAAAAACTACAAACAAAAAGTGACCTAAATGTCTAATAGAGAACTGGTTAAATAAATTATGATACAAAATACTTTAAATGCCATTATGAATAAATATGGAAAATTACAGTAAGTTAAAAGAGGTAACAAATTAATATAGCATAAGTGTTTTCGTAAAATATACATTATATAGGAAAACTGGAAACAATCTAGAAGGCTATTTACCAAGGCTATACCAGTAGTTCTCAAAGCGTATTCCCCAATCAACATCAGTATCACTTGGGAACTTGTTTAGAATGAAAATTCTGTGGCCCCACTCCAGTCCTACTGATTAGAAACCCTGGAAATAAGACCAAGCAATCTGTGTTTTAGTAAACTCCCCAAGTGATTCTGATGTATGCCAAAGTTTAAGAACCATTACTCTAGACCCTTTATTGGGATCATGATCCTGTTGAAACTGATGAAAATTGTTAATTTTCTCCCAGAAAAGTTTACATTTGGACAAATGCTCTATTTTACATATATTTCAAAGACAAGTGTAAAGCAGAGTATATGTGCAGTAGTGCAATACTATTCCCAAGTAAATTAGATTATATATTGAGCCCTAGGACTCTTTACCTACAACAAATAACACATAGAAGTTGCCAAAATTAAATTGAGAAAAATGAAAGAACCAGAAAACTGTAAACCAAACCCTCAAATCTAGCACACCAATATTTTCTTCTGATTTGTCTTCACTTACTCAGATTCCAAGGCTGACACAAAATCTCCTGGGTTTAACTTTCCAAAATTCTAAACTTTATTGAGTTTATAGGTTGAACCAGTGGCCTTTGCAATGGAGAATTCTCACCCGATCACTATTCCATTTGAGTATCAGCCTGTACTTCCTGGCCTTAAGAGAAAAACTTTTTGGAGAAGTTAAAAACAATTTTTTTATTTTGAACTGTGAATGTTTTAGAAACAATGAGGCATAGAACTCATATATCCTAGGATTTAAGCAGATCCTTGATTTCCTTTTAGCTTATAGTAAGAACTAATATCAAACTACAGAGATTTCAATTAACAAAACAAAGACTAAACATTTAAAAAATTAATTAGGCAATCAGTAATCATCTAATTTTATTTTTCTATATCAATTGCAGGTTTCTATAGTAACATATGCATCTCCTATGATAAGAAATTTTAAACATATAAATACATTAAAGTTATTCTAAAGAAAATATTCCTGTGCTTTCAAAAAACACTATATGCACACCTGCTATTCTCCTATCAATCCAAACAGGAAACCATTTCTCCTCCACATCATGAGCAATAGAAAAGTACTTATTAAAACATTAATCACAGTCCATTATATTCTGACTCCCTGCCAAAAGTTCCCATTACATCACTGAAAATATCTATTAACCAAAACCTGCTTCTGACAAGTTACAGGAGTGTAGTGTTTAGAATTTAGTAATATAAAAGTCAGTTTAAAAAGAACAGTTACACAATTGATTTTGCAGTGGCAGCAAAAATTATTCATTTTTTTCCCGACATTTATTACCAAAAGGTTGATTTAACTGGTGTTTCTACTGTAAAATTATTAAAAAATTATTTCAAATTTCACCTAGCATTATTAAACACATTTACTATGAAAGTATTAAACACAGACGACTAGTTAAAGATTTTCAAAATGTGCTGAATATACCACTGTATATAAAACTATATTGTCTTGTGTAAATATGGGCCTTGTTTAGAGCTATGTCTCACAGGAAATTGTAGCAAATGAAAACCATCCCCATTTTTCCACTCCCACGCTTTAGGATTTATGTCTCTACATTTAAAACCAGTTACACAGAGAAACAAAAAGTATGGTAACATTACCTTCAAATCAGAATAATGACTACTTTAGGCATTCTTATCATGTTAAAATAATTGAATATTATTAGAAGCAAAGTTTAAATATATTTTGATTCTGTACCAGCAGAACCAACTATCTAGTTTTCACTTGCTGGATTTTTGTTTGAAGAATAGTGACACTGGCTTCTTCCAAACCAGGAAGAAGGGGGTTAACATTTAGATAATCAAGTGCTAAGAAAAAAAGCATAGAGGATATGGGTAATTATTTCCTAAAAGTAAAGACCACTTGTGGCTTATTATGATTTTGCATGTTGAAAAAAACAGTAACTCCTTGAAACGTAATTTTTCTTCTGTTTACTTATATTTTCAGAGTTTTTCTGTAATTTTCAGAGTTTTTCTGTAATGAACATGTATTACCTTTATAACAGGGAAAACGTATTTATTTTAATAGAAGCTCTTAAGAAAGCTACATACATGTGGCTCCAATAATTGGAGGAAACTTAGAGAAGAAAAAGATTACTTGTCTTAACACATTGGGCAAAAGTAGCCTTACAGTTGTTTGAATGGAAAATAATACAATTAATAAATAATAATACAAGAATAAACTGCTCCACATACTCACAACTGTAAACCTACTTTTGCCACACCCTGTATTTCAAATCTAAATTCTTATAATCTCTATTCTTTCAGAAAAAGGAATGAATGACAGTTTCTAATGGATTATTTAAAACCTAATGTTTCTCACCCTGGCCTGTTTGGCTCAGTGGTTAGAGTGTTGGGCCAAAGACCAAAGAGTCACAGATTTGATTCCAGTAAAGGGCATATATATACCTTGGTTACGGCTCGGTCCCCAGCCCTGGTCAGGGTCATGACGAAGGCAACCAGTCAGGAGGCAACCAGTGGAGAGGAAACCAATCTATATCTCCTCTCTCTCTCTCTCTCTCTCTCTCGCTCTCGCTCTCGCTCTTGTTCTCGCTCTCGCTCTCACCCCCCACTACTCCCTCCCACTGTATCTGAAGATTAATGGAAAAATAGCCTTTGGTGAGGATTTAAAAAACAAACAAACAAAAATCTATTGTTTCTCATGCTAGATACTTAATTTAATTGGTAAATTCACAGTAGAAGAATTTAGAGAAATTAAAAGCATGAATTATATCTTAGTTAATAAGGAGAGAGAAAAAGAAAACAGACCTAGGTTAAAATCATAGAACATGATAACTAAAATCATAGAACATGAAAATTAGCAGGGTTCTTTAAACCACGAGCCACAACATGTTTTACATTTGAAAGGTTAAGAGAGTCACCAAGCTACACGTCTAATAATTTCCTAACAGCTCAATCTCCAGATTATTTTTTTAAACTTTAGTCTCTTTAATGAAAATAAAATTTCTAATACCTAAAGAAAATAAAGTTATCTCTACTTGCAAGTGGTTTTTAAGAGAACATGAATCTTTCAGTGCACACCTCCAAATAGTTACCAGAATCCTAGCCTATAATTCCTGAGTTCTTGCCCAAAAACTGGAGAATGAATTAGTGATTATACACTTTACAATAACTACAACTGACAGGCTAGCCAACATATAATTAAAAGAGAGACTCTTTTCTTGCTGATGATTTTAAAGACCCTTACTTCATGCAAGCATGAATATACTATCGCCAATGAGAATATAAATTAAGTGATTAATTTTTGTTCTACATTTTATTAATAAAATCATTATTTACAAAACTCTAAACTGCCCCTAAAAACACTTCACATTTTTCATTAAGTGTTCTTTAGAACAATTATAAGCAAAAGATAAATGACAAAGATCTACAAGCATATTCATCTCACTTCTTCTTTATCTATTTAAGCCTTTAACAAGTATTTCTTGATAACTACTTATGCTATAGAACACTGACTCGGAAAGAATTCTCCATGGTATGATATGTGCACATTATGTATGTTGATACTTGGATTAAAAAACAAACTACTACAGGGTATGATTATTCTTAACAGGCTTTTATAAATTATTACATTTAATAAAAAGTAGAGATTATAGAAATAGAAAGAGTGCCTAGATTAAAAACAAAACAATTTTGAAACAGTATCCAACTCATATAGATCACATGGGACAATTAAATGACCCACAATTTGACATTGTTTTTACTTTTTTAAAATGTTTTCATTGCCCTGGCCGGTTTGGCTCAGCGGTTAGAGCATCAGCCTGTGGTCCGGAGAGACCCGGGTTTGGTTCCCGCTAAGGGCATGTACCTCGGTTGCAGTTTGTCCCTGGCCCTGGTTGGTCGTGCGGGTGGCAGCCACTCGATGTGTCTCTTTCACGTCGATGTTTCTCTCTCTCTGTCTCTCTCTCTTCCTCTCCCTCCCTCCCACTCTATCTGTGCAAAAAATGGAAAAATGTCCTCGGGTGAGGATAAAAAAAATAAAATAAAAATAAATTAAAAAATAAATAAATAAATAAAATGTTTTCATTGATTTTTTTCGAGAAAAAGGGAAAGAGAGATAGAAACATTGATGTTAGAGATACATCAATCAGCTGCCTTCTACCCTGGCCGGTTTTGCTCAGCGGTTAGAGCACCAGCCTGCAGACCAACGTGTCCTGGATTCAATTTCGGCCAAGGGCATATACCTCAGTTGCAGATTGTCCCCACCCCAGTTGGAGTTGTGCAAGTGGCAACCAATAGATGTGTCTCTCTCACATAAATATTTCTTCCCCCATCTCCACCACTCTATCTGAAGATAAGTGTAAAAATATCCTCGGATGAGGATTTAAAAAGTAAATAAATAAAAATAAAAAATAAAATTAAAAATCAGCTGCCTCCTCCACGCCCCTCAGTGGGGATAGAGCCCGCAACCCAGGCATGTGCCCTGATGGGGAATCGAACCTGGACCTCTCAGTTTACAATGCTCAATCCATACTGGCTGGGCTGACATTATTTTTATATTAAAGTAACTATGGCCTGAAAATAAAATTTAATAATGAGAAATTATGATAATGTCACAATGAGAAAACAAACAAAAACCAATCAACTTTTAAAATGCATTCAAGTTCAATATTTACAGAGCTCACTACATATTAGCAATATTTCCAGTAACAAATGTTAACTCCAGTGGTAGCATTTGTCACTCAAATAGCTAACGTTTATGTAGTACTTAACATGTGTCAGATATTATTCTAAACGTATATCATTTATTAACTTTTTAATCCTCACAACTCTATGAGATAAGCACTAATACTATTTGCATTTTGAAAATGAGAAAACTAAGACACAGAGACAGTAGTAAACTTCCCAGGGTATTAAAACTAGTTAACGAAAAACCCAATATTCAAGCCCAGGCAGACAACCTCTAGAGTATGTTCTCTTAGTCCCTCCATTAAAAGGTTAATATAATAACTTTTAAATAGTTTGGTATTATTACATCTTATGTTTGATACATTAACATAGAAATAGATGACATTCAATGTATCATCCTGGTGATATTCATTAATCACACTTATTTTTCATCAGGTGCATGCAGTATATAATCCCAACTACTAAAGGGCATTCCTTTAATCTATAGTAATGAGTCCATGTTCTTGGCCAGTCAAAATTAGACTCACTCAACAAATGTCCACTTCCATGAATCCTTCCCTTGCCTCTAAAGCCAGATGTGACCTCTACCTCTCCCTTGCTCCATAAAACCTTCTTTACTATTAGAACAATAACAATTAACATTTACTGAACTCTTCTGAGTATTAAAAGTACTATGCCTTAAGTACTGTAAATTAACTTATATAATCAAAACAATCCTAAGAGATAAATTCTATTGTCATTTCCATTTTACAAATGAGAAGGTGAGGTTCAGAGAAGATAAGTTCTCATAGCTAAGGAACATGACTTGGATTTGACTAAATTGGCAAGATGTCTTGGTGTTATAGAAACCTATGACCAGCATCCTGTTGTCAGAGCTAACTCTTATCAAGCAAACTGAACAGCCCTAAAGAATGTGTTGTTGTTTTTACCATACCTGCTACTATGTATGACATTTTCTATAATAAAGACACATAGTGAGATTTTTCTTTAATAAAATTTTGTACACATAATTATGCCAGTTAAAAATTTAATGTAGCACTGGCCAGTATGGATCCGTGGTTAGAGCATCGGCCTGTGGACCGATGAGTCCCGGGTTCAAATCCAGTCAAGGGCACATACCTCGGTTGCAGTTTGTCCTTGGCCCTGGTTGGGTCGTGCAGGAGGCAACCAGTTAATATGTCTCTCTCATATTGATGTTTCTACCTCTTCCTCTCTCTCTCTCTCTCTCTCTCTCTCTCCTCCTTCCTCCCACTCTATCTGATGATAAATAGAAAAATATCCTCGGATTAGGATAAAAATATATATATATATATATATATATATATATATATATATATATAATGCAAAATAAAAATAAAATTTATATAAAAGGGGGAATGTAACATTAAAATACCCATGAATTATATTAATTTAATATTTGAAAACATGAAAATATAAGTATATAATGGACTATCACATTATAGTGTCTATTTTGAGCTTTTACTTCTGCAAATTTGTCAATGAATTGGCTAAAATTTATCTTCTTTGCATATTCATGTTCGATAGGTAATAAGTATCTTTTTATTTGTTTATCCTTACCTGAGTATGTGTTTATTGATTTTATTTTTTCTGTGTGTGTGTGTGTGTTTTTTAAACTCACCCAAGGACATTTTTCCATTTTTTTATTCAGATAGAGTGGGAGGAAGAGAGAGGAAGAGACAGAGAGAGAAACATTGATGTGAAAGGGACACATTGAATGGCTGCCACCCGCACGACCAACCAGGGCAGGGGACAAACTAAAACCGAGGTACACGCCCTTAGTGGGAACCAAACTTGGGTCTCTCTGGACCGCAGGCCGATGCTCTAACCGCTGAGCAAAACTGGCCAGGGCATGTGTTTATTGATTTTAGAGAGAGAAAAGGAGAGAGAGAAAGAAAGAAAGAAACATCGATGTGAGAGAGAAACACTGATCAGCTGCCTTCCATACATGCCCTAACCAGGTATCGAACTCGCAACCTAGGTATGTGCCCTGACCAGGAATAGAACCCCCAACCTTTCGGTGTGTGGGATGACACTCCAACCAACTGAGCCACCTGGTCAGGGCAGCTAGGAAATATCTTAATGATAAGGATGAGTTTGATAGTTTCATAAATATCTATTTCACAATAAATTCCAGAAATTGTAATACTGTTCATGTCTTTAAGATTGATTCTAGCAGCTTTCTGATGTATCCCCCAGTTGAAAGCTTTCAACACAAATAAATGCTCCAAGAACTTAAGTTTTATTTCTTCACCTATACAATCACTGGGCTATCACTGTTTACTTCAAATTTACTGCTTAGTCCTGGCCAGTGTGGCTCAGTTGGTTGGGCATCGTCCCATATACTGAAAGGTTGCCAGTTTGATTCCTAGTCAGGACACATATCCAGATTGCAGGCTCAATCCCTGGCAGGAGGCAGCTGATCAATGTTTCTCTCTTCCTCTCCCTTCCTCTTTCTCTAAAAATCAGTAACAATATATTTTTTTAAAGCTATTGCTTAAACTCAGTAACATATACCACAGGGGTGTTGGAAATAGAAATTCTGCCAAAAGGAGCTGGAAGGATTCTAAAATCTTATAAGCTTACTCTAGAGTGAGGCTAAATGTAGCTGAGTGTGTGGGTGTTGGGAGGGGCATGGGGCAGAGTCTGGGGCAGATTATAAAACTGGGAGTTCTCTGATTAACTTCAGTGTACAATACAGTGTTATTAAAGAACAAAAATAAAAATATGTTAATTGGAAGCTTACATTATTAAATTCGAAAGTAACAACAGCAATTGTATAGAACAGAACCTAGACCATCAGGATATTTTCAGGAAGGAGTATTTGAAAACTAACATTGTTTAGAACTGTTGTACATGGTCATAAAAAACAGTCTGACTCTTAACTGGTTTTATTATTTTTTAAATTCTCTATAGACAACGCAACCCATTATTGCCTGCTCCTGAGACAGACCATTCCCACCACCACACCCTTGCTACACCTCTGTTATTGAGTTATCAGTCAACTTTACCTACTTCAAACCCAAAAGCTTGTGAGCCACTATGTCTAACTCAATCTGATTTTCTTTATAAACAACAAGCCACACACAGAATAGAGACTGAGAATTTGGCTCAGGCTTAGAGTAGAACAATTTTCTTTTCTTTCTTTTTTGAGAATATAAGGAAAGTTGCTACATAATTGAATCTACCACCTTTAAATATACTACCTGAAACTATAATAATCTAAAAGCATAATAAAAATAAAGCTCATTCAGATTTTGAAAGTTCTGTAAATGGCAAGGTCAAATGGTACAACAAAGAAAAATTATCCTAGGAAACTAATAATCTAGTCCTAGTTTTACACTGAGCAGAGATGTAACTATGAGGACAAGAGTTTTCTTCTCCTGCCTCTCCTACAGTGATCTCATGTAAAAGAGGAGTTGCACTGAGTATCTCAAAGGTTATTTTCCCCAACTCTTGCAGTCTCTTTAGAAACGTATTTTTAAACAATAATATTTGATAAATAATTGAATTTACAGTAACTGGCACATCAATGCTGCCTCAAAGATACACCCCCACCCCCACCCCTAGTTTCTCTAGTCATAGAGTATGGCAGGTTTGTCACTCAGATATAATCCTGGGAACAACTTTTTCATATCTCCCACATCCAAGCTATCAAAAATTCCTGTCTGCTTTCAAAATTACATCCATAATCTGGCAACTTTCTCAGTGCTGCACAACTATAATCTTAGTATATTAAAAGCCACTACCATCCTAACCAGGACTGCTACAACTTGTCTTGCTTTCACCCTACCATCAATTCTGCTATAACAGATCTTTCTAAGTAAGGTAACATACCTAAACCAAAAATTCTCCTATGACTTTCTATCTTCTTCAAAGTAAAAGCCCAAGTCTTGACCATCATCTGAAAAAACCAACATGATTAACTGGGTTCAACCTACGTGAAAACCTGCTACCCCATCTGACCTCATGTCTTACCATTTTCCCAATTCACTGTGCCTGCTTTCTCTTTCTCACATACTCCCCTCAGGGCCTTTACATTTAGAGTTCCTTCTGACTGTTCCTGTGATATCACATGATTAGCTTCTTTGCTTAATTCATTTCTGTTCAAGTATCACCCTACAAAAGATTCCATCACTACCTACACAAAAATAGCACTCTACTCCAATCACTACATATCCCTTTATCCAGTTATATTGGGCTTCAAAGTATTAATTACTATCTATTAGGGTCATTCATGTACTTTTATTATTGGTTTCACCCCAGTAGAATGTAAACTTAATGACAGTAGGTGTTGTCTCTGTTTTGCTCACTTCTATTTTCTCAGCACCTAGAAGAAAGAGGAAGTGGTGCAAGAAGTGCCTGATAATCAATGAATAACAAAAGTAAAGCAAGTGCTAAATAACCAATTGTTTTCTCAATTAACATGCAGTAAATACTATGAGATTCATTTCCCAGTGGAGACAGTTATATACTGATAAACAGGGTCTACTAAATTTTACAGTGATTTGGAAGGAATTGACCAAATTCCAATAAATAAACTGAACTTGCTTTTTTAGGGTAAAAAATATCTGAATTAAAACTATATTTCATAGTAATAATTTGGTTTATTTGGTACTGCTTTTCTTCCTGAGCTTAATTTTGGAATACACACACACACACACACACACACACACACACACACACATACACACACACACATAATTAATATTGCGATTTAATACTCTTAAAGTCTTTACTACAAAAGACTATTCTGGAATCAACTGCATAATTACATTTCCTCAGTGACCTTGTAATCTCGTGAGCATTTACTCTAGACTAAACAGCCTCATTCAGCTGCCCTATGTCTGACTGTCGATGAAAGAAGCTTGTTTGACAACTGCTTCAAGCAGAAACATATTTTTTTTCCATGATTGCATAAAAAAGATTTAAAACTTACCAGACTAGAGCCAAACTAAAACTTATAAGCAAAAAGGTTCATGTTAAATGTGTGAGTTGATTTGTAATCCAAATGCCAACAAAAACAGATACTAAAGACATTTTGCTGTCATAGCCAGTAAAAAGAGAGTTAATTTAGTAATACTCTCAAAATTAAAACAATGTATAATATATATTATATATTATAAACACATACAAATTGCAATCATTTTTGTGGAGTTCTGTACTTTTCCATATACTTTGATTTTCTGGTGCCCCTGAAGACTTTTTCTATAACTTAGATATAAACTTAAGTGTATAGCATCAAAAATAAAACAAACATAAAGCAAAACAAACAATTTTTCTTCATTCTTAGGCAATCCGTGTATCATTAGTCAATAGGCAAAAACCCTGACCAAAAAACCTGAAATGTCTTCAATGTGACTTAAAAAAATAAATAAATAAATTGCATGTATGGGTAACCAGTGGACATAGACCGCAAGGCTAGGGCGGGGGGAGGGGGGCGCAATAGGGAGGAGGGTGTCTGTGTGGGGGGCAAAAGGAGAAACATCTGTAACAAAAATAAATTAAAAAAAATTTTTTTTTAAATCATTTAACATCCAACATGATACTTAATGATGAAACACTTAAAGCATTCACACACACACACACACACACACACACAAATCAGACACAAGAAACGGCAATTACCAGAATTATATAACACTAAATCAAAAAGTTCTAGCCAAAATTAATAAAATATGAAACTGAACTTAGAGATAAAAAAGAAAAAATTAATTTTTTTCACATGACTGACTTCCCAATAAAACTCCAGATATTCACCTAATAGAACAATTAAAATTATTAGAGCTCAGTAAAGCAGCTTGATACAAAATAAAAGTATATTTAAGCAATGACCAGTTAGAAAGCATAATGAAAACTTTGTAACAGCATCACAAGTGTGATATAAGATAAATTAATTTCCAAGAAATGTGATAAACTCAATACATTTTAAATGCTTATTCTTTTCTAATCAGTTTATAAGTTTCAAGCAATTTCAAATAAAATTCTAAATGGAGTGTGTTTGGCTGTTATCTGGAGAGAAGGGTGGTGATAGGGATAGCTGTGTCTTAGTTAAGTTGTTGATGGGTTTGGTTTGATTTGTAAGTCTTTATTTCACAATATTCAAATGTAAAGAAAACTTCAAAGAACTATACAGTGCTTTGTTGCTTTGGCCAGCAAATTTTACTTGGAAGAATAAATGTATACAGATGCTAAGAATACTTTGAAAAAGATAAGTAGCTAAGGAAGACTTGCCCCACTTGTAGTAGGAAGAATTGTGAGATGCCCCCAAGACTCCCATCATAGGGTGTGCATCCCTGCATAACTGCTTCCCTATCCATCTGATAGATTTCACTCCTAAGATGCTATTATAGTAGAAACCGTTATCTGCAGTTTTGCTTTCTGTAGTTTCTGTAATCAGCGGTCAACTGCAGTTCAAAAATATTAAAAGGAGACTTCTAGAAGTAAACAGTAAGTTTAAACTGTGCACTGTTCTCAGTAGCATGATGAAATCCTGAACTGCCCCACTGCATCCCACCCAGGATGAAATCACCCCTTCGTCCAGCACATCCACACTGTATGTGCTACCCACTCATTAGTCACTTAGTAGTCACCTCGCTTACCTTGCTTATCAGATCAACTGTCATGATATCACAGTGCTTGTGTTCAAGTAACCCTTATTTTTATTAAGGCCCCAAAGTACAAGAATAGTGACGTTGGCAATTTAGATATGCCAAAGAAGAAGCTTTAAAGCACTTCCTGATAATGATAAAGTAAAAGTTCTCAACTTATTAAGAAAAAACAGAATCTATGCTGAAGTTGCTAAGTCCTATGGGACGAACAAATCTTCCATCCCTGAAATTGTGAAGAAGAAAAAAGAAATTTGTGCTAGTTTTGCCCTGGCCAGTTGGGTCAGTTGCTTGGAGTGTTGTCCGGTGCACCAAAAGGCTGTGGGTTTGATTCCTGGTCAGAGCACATCAACTTAAATTGAGAGTTCAATCCCCGGTTGGAGTACATACAGGAGGCAACTGATCAATGTTTCTCTCTCACATCAATGTTTCTCTTTCTCTCTCTCTCTCTCTTCCTCCCCCTCCCTTCCTCTCTCTCTAAAATAAATAAAAACATATCCTCAGGTGACTTTTTAAAAATGTGTATTCGTTTTTTGTTTTTAATTCTCACCCGAAGACATTTTTCCGTTTTTTGGTTCAGATAGAGTGGGAGGGAGAGAGAGGAAGAGAGAGAGAGAAACATCTACGTGAAAGGGACACATGGAGTGGCTGCCTCCCGCAACCCCAACCGGGGCCGGGGACAAACTGCAACAGAGGTACATGCCCTTAGCGGGAACCGAATCCAGGTCTCTCGGGACTGCAAGCCAATGCTCTAATTGCTGGGCCAAACCAGCCAGGGCAAAAATGTGTATTAGTTTTGCTGTCCCACCTCAAACCGCAAAAGTTACAGCCAAAGTATATGTAACTACCTAACTGAGATGGAAAAGGCATTAAATTTGTAAAAGGAAGACATAAACAGAAAATATGTTCTGATTGAGGTAACATGTTGTGCCAGAAAGCACTGCGCCTATATATGAAGACTTCACAAGGGATGCCCTGACATGAGTAACACCACGCCATTTACTACAAGAAAAGGGTGGTCGCACAGATTCAGGAATAGGTTTGGCATTTTACCATCTCACATCACCACAAGAAAAGTGAGTATAATACATTAAGATATTTTGAGAGAAAAGACCACATTCACATAAGTTTTATGACAGTATATTGTTATCATTGTTATACTTTATTATTAGTTATTACTGTTAATCTCTTACTGTGTCTACACTGTAAATCAAACTTTATCATAGGTATGTACGTATATGAAAAAACATAGTGTATATATAGGGTTCAATACTATCTGCACTTTCAGGTACATACTGGGGGCCTTGGAATGTATACCCCACAGATGTGTGGGACACTGTAGATGGCAAAAGGGATTTTGTAGATGTAGTTAAAATCTCAAATTGGTTGACTGAGAGTTAATAAAAAGAGAGATTATCTAGGTGAGCCAGACTTAACTAGGTAGAAGCCCTTAAAAGGGAAGAGATTTGAAGAGATTTTTCTCCTGCTAGCATTGAAAAAGATAGAAGCCATTGTGGATTCTACATCTATAAGAAACCTAATTCTACCAATAATATGAATAAGCTTGAAAGACAACCCCCAAGCATCACTTAGACAGAACCACAGCACCTGCTGATACTTTGATTACAACCATGAGCAACTAGAGTAGAAGATCCTGGTAACCCATGCCTAGACTGGTTAAGTCTGGCCCACCTAGATAAAAATGTTGTTTTAATCCACATAAATTTGATACACAGCAATAGAAAATAAATACACAACTTAATATTAAAACATCATGATTTTAAAATTAATAATGCGATACTATTAAAAAGCTCTAACAGCCCTGGCCGGTTTGGCTCAACGGTTAGAGCGTCAGCCTGCGGTCCTGAGAGACCCGGGTTCGGTTCCCGCTAAGGGCGCATACCTCAGTTGCAGTTTGTCCCCGGCCCTGGTCGGTCATGCGGGTGGCAGCCACTCGATGTGTTCCTTTCACATCGATGTTTCTCTCTCTCTCTGTTCCTCTCTCCCCCTCCCACTCTATCTGAACAAAAAATGGAAAAATGACCTCGGGTGAGGATAAAAATAAAATAAAATAAAATAAATAAAATAAAATATAAAATAAAAAACTCTAACAGATTAGTGGAAAAGAAAGGGCAGCAGAGAAAAAGCATATTAATATAACACATCAATGGAGAAAAGGATTATTAAATAAATTATTCGAAGTCATCTAATATACTATGCTGAAAAAATAAAAATTATTTAAATCTCCTCACAACAAAATAAATTCCAGAAAAATTAACTGACTATATGTAAAAATTGAAGATAGATGAATATTAAAATATGTAAAGTTTTGGGTTGGTTTAGGATTTCCTAAGTAGAACAATAATGGAAAATTAACAGGACATCATCAATATATATTACTATTCAGAGATTAAAACTACTTCACATCATAAACAACATAAGAATAGAAAAAAATTTAGAATTTTAAGGGTTAATAGTCTTACTATATGGCTGGCCCATATAAATAAGGAAAACACACAATACTACACCAACAGAAAAGGGAACATACGGCATGAACAGACAATTCATGCATAGGGGAGAAAAGAGGGAAACTAATTACTAGGATGCCATAAATACAAAGGCACAGAATCTTCTCAGGAAACAAAACAACATATGCAGTGGTACAGAAATGCCTGGGATACCATGAGGTTCCTCCAGCCCTGGTCCAGGTCAAACAAGAGACAACTAGTTAGTCAATCTCTCTCTCTCTCTCCCCCTCTCTCTCTTCAATCTCTCTCTCTCTCTCTCTCTCTCTCTCTCCCCCCCCCTCCCTCCCTCCCTCCCTTCCTTCCTCTCTACCGATAAATGAAGAAGAAAAAAATAATCCTCGAGTGAGGATTTAAAAAAAAGAAACACCAAGTATGAGAGGGGCTGGATATATGGCTATGAGTGTAGATAAGGGTCAGATTATGCAAGTGAAGGTGAAATTTACCATCTTAGGGAAAGGCAACAATGAGGAAAGATTTAAGAAGAGAGACCAAGAGAGCGTTATAAGAAAAAAATTGTTGCCCTGGCCAGTTTGACTCAGCGGTTAGAGCATCGGCCCGTGGACCAGAGAGTCCCAGGTTCAGTTCCTACTACAGGCATGTACCTAAATTGCAGTTCATTCTCAGCCCCAGTTGGAGTCTTGCAGGTGGCAACCAGTCGATGTGCCTCTCTCTCATCAATATGTCTCTCTCTCTCCTCTTTCCCCTCTCCCTCCCACTCTATCTGATGATAAATGAAAAAATGTCCTCGGGTTAGAATAAAAAAAAGAAAGAAAAAAATTGTTAGAATATATTGTTGTTGATTTTTTACTTTAGAGAGAGAAAGGGAGCAAAAGAGAGAAGGGAGAGAGAGATGAAACACCGATTTGTTGCCCCCACCATTGATGCATTCATTTCATTGATTCCTGCATGTGCCCTGAGCAGTGATTAAACCTGAAACTCTGACGCACTGACAATGCTCCAACCAACTGAGCTACCCGGCCAGGGTCTAGAATGTATTGAACATCTCATCTCAAATTTTTGACATATAAAGTTCCAACTCATCAATTTTTAAGAGTAAAAGTAAGTATATCCAAGATTACCATGAAGGTGAGGATGTTCTATTTTGAAGGAACTACACTCTATTCTATTCCCTCAAGAATGAACAACTTTAATTGCTTTGCCATTAATAATAATAGATTTCTAACAGGTCAGTTATTTTTGCTCTGTTAAGTTGATTTTTATCAATGTAGTCTATAGCCACATAAGAAAAAGTTAGGTGCTTATGAAGATCAAACAAGAAACTTTCTTCTAATTATCATCAGGGTTCTAGTTAACTGAGTTAATTACTACCACCATTTTTTCACTACTAAGTTTGTAATAATAATGAAATACTCTATCATCTGGTTAGAAAACACTCAAGATATTAAAATCATCATAGTTTAAATCTATTCTTTAAAGCTATCACAATTGGCCTGGCCAGTGTGGCTCAATGGTTGAGCATTAACCCATGCACCAAGAGGTCACCGGTTTGATTCCTGGTCAGGTCACATGCCCAGGTTGTGGGCCCAATCCCCAGTGTGGGGCATGCAGGAGGTGGCCAATCGATGTTCTCTCTCATCGATGTCTCCATCTCTCTCCCTCTCCCTTCCTCTCTCTCTAAAATCAATAGAAAAAAAAAAATTTTTTAAAGCTATCATAGCCCTGGCCAGTTTAGCTCAGCGGTTAGAGCATTGACTTGCAAACCAGAGAGTCCTGGGTTCGGTTCCTGCTAAGGGCATGTACCTCGGTTACAGTTTGTCCCTGGCCCTGGCTGGGGTCATGTGGGTGGCAACCATTCGATATGTCTCTCTCACATAGATGTTTCTCTCTCTTCCTCCCTCTCTCCCTCCTGCTCTACCTGAAGATAAATGCAAAAAATGTCCTTGGGTGAAGATAAAAAAAAAATGCTATCATAATTGATAGTACAGAACTTACATCAGTTATGTTGGCAGAAGAGACAGAAATAAATGTGCGTTTTGCTACACCACTCTACCAAAAAAAATATATGTATATACAGAAATGTTCTACAGAAAATGAATATTAAAATTTTATTCTACAGAAATTTGATAGCAAATAGCTTCATTTAAATTCATAAAGAAAACTTAAAAAACACACAACTTTGCTTAAAGATTATATTTTATCTTATAAAACAACAGTTTTTCTTTATTTCTATGACAGGCCCACAAATGAACAGCTCATGTTAAGTAAATCACATACCTATTTTAAAACAGTAGTGATATCTGATTAAATAATTTGAAATTGACAAATAAAGTAGATAAATGCTTATAACTTGTATCAGTTAAAGGAATAATTCTTCTTTAGTAAAATATTCACTAGAAATCCAGCTGATTATTACAAAGACAGTCTCAAAGTGCCAATCAATGAGACTTTACTAACCACTAAAGCTCATAGTCTGGGGAATTTCAATTAGCAAAGTTTTCCCAATACTCATTCCCACTGGCACAGAATTAATAAAACATGTTTACATATTGCCTTCAGCAAATCAGAAGAGTACTGCCAGTGCAATCTGAACTATAACTATATATTCATAATGCTCTCCTGAATGAGAAATTCTCATATACTCTTCCTCTATTTCTCAAGTTTAACTACCTTTAGAAAAGATCTCGGTAAAAAACACCTAAAATCTCATTGCAATGTTCTTTTGATTTCATCCTTCATCAGAGTTATACATGAGGCAAAAAAAGTAGTTTTTAGGAGGCATTCTCCCAAGACCTATGTCACCGACTCCCAAAATATATAATTAAAATTATTTTAAAAGTGCTTGCATCCACCGTTTTGCATCACCTAAAGTGAAGCTACAAGTGTACTATTCTTAACTTTATGTTATAACAGATATAAGAAAATAAAAATGAGGTAGTTAATTTATTCTCTATTTGCCTCTAAAGAAATTAAACTTGTTCCCTCTGTAGAATAACGTAATATAAAATGGAGATTTTTGTTGTAATAGGAAAAGAAAGAGGATAGAAGCTGGAGGTTCAGGGAAAGGGGGAGAGCCTGCTGTAAAGGTATAACTGGGGCTTATTAGATACAATCTTCTAGCAAAGATGTGGACAACTCTTGGGACAGATGTGTAACAACTGAAGTTAATATTCCTTGTACCTTAAAAGCAGCACCTTTGAAGATATCAAATTATTTTCTGAAAAGTCACTTCACAGAGCAACTTTTTCAGTCTCTCTCTAAATGTTTCTGAAAAGTATTAGTAAAATATATTCTAGAATCTAGAATAATAAGAAAAAAGTAAGAAAGCATATGACTTCAAATAATAATTCCAGAACAGAAATTGAACTAGTAGTATAAGAAATAAGTTTGGGATTTATTTTGGCCAATGTTTCAGTGTTAGGTCATAACATATTACAAAAAGATTGCCTGAGCTAATCCCAGCTCCAAAAACTAAAACTGCATATATGGAATGTAATCCTTTTCTCAAGGTAGAAGGCTAAAGAGAAGGAAGGTATGAGATACATTCTATTTTGGTATATAAACAGTTCTATGTCAAGAAGTCAATATTTCTTGAACAATTCTGATGTCACTACTGTTCATCTAAATCCTTCCACTCCTTAGTCACAGATGTCTAAAAGAAACTTACAGTCAAGGTCTACTGCTTGAACTACATACACGTTTATTTGTAATCAAAATAACTTGCCTTGAGAATATTATGCTAAGCGAAGTAAGTCCGTCAGAAAGGGCCAAGACCATATGATTTTGCTCATATGTGGGATATAAAACTGAAACTCATAGACACAGACAACAGTGTGGTGGTTACCAGAGGAAGCGGGGTTAGGGTTAATGAAGGGTAAAGGGGGCCAAATATATGATGACAGAAGGTGATTTGACTTTGGATAGTAGAAACACAATGCAATATACCGATCATGTATAATAGAAGTGTACACTTGAAACCAGTATTATCCTATTAACCAATGTCACCCTAATAAATTTAATTAAAAAATAAAATAGCCCTACCAAGTGTATCTCAGTGGTTAGGGGTTAGCCCGCACATCCAAAGGGTCTTGGGTTCAATTTCCAGTCAAAGGGCACGTACCTGGGTTGCAGATTCAATCCCTGGCCCGGTCAGGGCACGTACAGGAGGCAACCAATCAAGTGTCTCTCTCATATCAGTCTCTCTCTCTCTCCCCCAACCCTTCCTTCCACTCCCTCTAAAAAAAAAATATCAATGAAAAAAATATTCTTGAGTGAGGCTTAACAAATAATAATAATAATAAAATACAAGAAATTGTAATCCTGATACTATGAATCACCATACTTAGTTTGGATTGCTTTTGATCAGGTGATAACCTGAGAGAGAAATAAAATACTGTCCCTATTAAGCCACTGTTATTTCAAGTTTCTTTGTTGTAATACTTCAATCAATATCCTATTACATGTTCCTTTCTTTTAGAAATATTCCTAAGTACTTCAGTTCTATTTTGTAATAACATTTATTTCAAAATAAAACAGATTCCACTTAACAAAAAGAAAAAAGAAAAAAGAACAATTGGCCTTCTTTTGTGGATATAGAATATATGTACAGTCTTTGTTGAGCAAGACAAAAGTCCACTTCTAGAATTCTGGAACTAACTGTATTCTAAACAGTCAATGGTTGATAATGAAAGACCGCATCCACCATTCCCACTCAAAACAAAAGCAATCTAGCCTCCTTTATCTAAGTTTAAGTAAGATTTTAGGTACAAAAAAACTTGAAAAAAGTACAAACACTATTGTTACACCTTATCTAAAGGACACTGATCCTACTTTTAAAAATCAAAACCATAATGGTGAAGGCAGAAGGAAACTAAAAGGGCTCCATACAAAAGTATTGCCAAAGTTTATTCAATTTAATCATTTCCTCAAAACAAGGGGAAAAAGTCTGTTAGGCTACATCTATTTTACACAGAATTCTATCAGGATTAATTAAATATTCACATACATATATACAGGGTGAAGCAAAAGTAGGTTTATAGTTGTGGGTACCTGAATCACAGTTTCTTCTTGTATTATTACTTATTAATCACTGTATTATTTTCCATACAAACTACTGTAAACCTACTTTTGCCCCACCCTGTACATAGCAGCACAACCACCATAAACATTAGGAGAGGTAAATGAGAATATTCCATTAGAGAGCCTCAATAAAAAAAAATCAGCAATAACTGAGTCCACTAAATGGAAGAGAAAATAAACTATTAAAAAAAATAGCCAAGACTCAGCTGGTGAGGAAAGGCAAAGATCAGGTGCCACTGAGGGAGGAGCAGAAAACCTACTGCAACCCTCTCCAACCTTATAATGACACATACAAAAGCCTTCAACCATGCCCTGGCTGGTTTTGCACAGTGGTTAGAGCATTGGCCCACGGACCAATGAGTCACAGGTTCGATTCCAGTCAAGAGCACATACCTCGGTTGCAGTTCATCCCTGGCCCTGGTCAGGTCATGCGGGAGGCAACCAGTCAATGTGGCTCTATCACACTGATGTTTCTCTGTCTCTCTCCCCTCCGCTCCCTTCCACTCTATCTAATAAATAGAAAAATATCCTCAGGTGAGGAATAAAAAAAAAGCCTTCAACTATTATGGAAAGGTAGAACTCCCACTCTTACCCAAGCTCACACACTGATGCACAGCAGAGATGAGGGAAGAGACAAGAAACTGTCCTATACTCAAGAATCCCCATCCCCACCAAAACAAGACAGAATTCAGTTGTGGGGTTGGGAGAGGAATAGCAAACCCACCTGCACCCTGATGTAGAAGAGAGAAGTTGTTTGCCTCTGGGAAAGAGATACTAAGAAAGCAACACCCTGAGATTCTAGCACACAGGACCTCCTAAGACTAAAGCTCAAACAGCAAAACTAAGAAACCCCTTTGCTCCCAGTGTAAGACTTATTCCAAAGAAAAAGAAAGCACAGTCTACTGATAGGGAGGGGCATCAAGAGAAAAGCCCTTCTGTAGCTCAGGCTTGCAGAGCATGCTGAAAACTGAGGGTGGAGCAAAAAGACTGAGAAAATCCCTCAAGCACTCCAGACCTCTTATTAGGCACAAAGTAGCAAGAAACCACAACTGAAAGAATATGAAGCCTGTGATACACTGATGGTAACTAGAGCAACCACAAAACCCAAACTGAGACCAAACTACAGACAATACTCCTTACATTAATGGCATGACAAAAAAAAAAGGACAGAAATATTATTTATCTCAGTCTCTATTGTTCTGTTGCACAAAATATCCAATATGCAAGCAATAATTACAATAAACAAAAGAAAGCAAGAAAAACAAATCTATCATCAAAAGATAAAATAGTCAACAGAACCAGACAAGGAGATGTTGGGAGTATCAAAGAGGCACTTTAAAATAACATAACAAGGCCCTGGGGGCTTTGGCTCAGTTTGTTGGAACACTGTCCCATGCACTGAAGGGTCATAGATTTGATTCTGGTCAGGTCACATATCCAGGGTGCAGGTTCCATCCCCAGTTAGGGTGCATGCAGTAAGCAACCAATCAATGTCTCTCTCTCTCCCTCTCCCTTCTTCTCTCTCTAAAATCAATTTAAAGAGCCCGGCAGGTGTGGCTCAGTGGTTGAGCATCAACTCATGCACCAAGAGGTCACTGGTTCAATTCCTGGCAGGGCACATGCCCAGGTTGTGGGCCAAATCCCCAGTGGGGGGCATGCAGGAGGCGGCCAGTCAATGTTCTCTCTCATCAATGTTCTCTCTCATCAATGTTTCTATCTGTCTCTCCCTCTCCTTTCATCTCTCTCTAAAATCAATAAAGAAAAAAAAAATTTTTGTTAATCCTCACCTGAGAACATTCCTGCATTTATCTTCAGATAAAACGGAGGGGCAGGGGGAGAGAAACATCAATTCGAGAGAGATACATCGACTGGTTGCCACCCATACAACCCCAACTGGGGCCGGGAACAAACTGCAACCAAGGCACGTGCCCTTAGTGGAACCAAACCCAGGACTCTCCGGTCTGTGGGCCGACACTCTAACCCAGAGCCAAACTGGCCAGGGTGAAAAAAAAATTTTTTAATAAATAAAATTAATTTAAAAATAATAAGTTAAAGGATCTAGTGAAAATGGTGGGTAACATGTAAACACATAGGGAATTTCAGTAAAGAGATGAAAATTACAAAAAGAAGTGAAATGAAAATGCTAGATATGAAAACTACAGTAAGAATTCCTTTGATGGACTTATTCCCAGAGGGACATAAGAAGAATAAGTAAACTTGAGGATAGAGCAAGAGGAATTATCTAAACTTCTGAGACATAAATTTAAGAAAAAAACTAAAAAACACAAAACAGAGCATCGAAGACTATAAAGCAATACCAAAAGGTCTAATATATGTGAAATCAGAGTCTCAGAATAAAAACAGAGAAAAAAATCTGTTAAGAAATAATGGTTGAAATATTTACAAAATAAAAATAACAAATTATAGATTCAAGAAGTTCAGAGAAGCTTCTAAAGCTCAGAGAGAAACCATATATATATATGTATATACATATATATGCATACATATATACATATATACATATACGTGTGTGTGTGTGTGTGTGTGTGTGTGTGTATAAAATACAAGATCCTTATAGAAAACATACAGTAAATCTTGCTTTTTAAAATCTATTCTGGTGCCCTGGCCGGTTTGGCTCAGCGGTCAGAGCATCAGCCTGCAGTCCAGAGAGACTCGAGTTCGGCTCCCACTAAGGGCACATGCCTCGGTTGCAGTTTGTCCCCAGCCCTGGTTGTTCGTGCGGGTGGCAGCCACTCGATGTGTCCCTTTCACGTTGATGTTGCTCTCTCTCTCTCTTCCTCTCTCTCCCTCCCACTGTATCTGAACAAAAAATCGAAAAATGGGTGAGGATACAAAAAAAATCTATTCTGGCAATCTCAGCCTATTATTTGGAGTATTTAGACCCTGTGCTATCCAATATGGTAGCCACGAGGCATATGTGTTTATTTAAATCAAATTGAGTAAAATTTAAAATTCAATTCTTCAATTGCACTAGGCATATTCAAGTGCTCAGAAGAAACATGTAACGGGTGGCTAATATCTTCAATAGCACTGAGAGAAAATTTCCATCACTTCAGAAAGTTTTATTGGATGGTGTTTGTTTAGAATATTTACATTTAATGTAATTACTGATATAATTAATATTACATCTACCACCATGCTATTTGTTTCCTAATTGTCCCATTTATTTTGCCCCCCCCTTTCCTGTCCTCTGTTTCATTAATATTTTTATGATCTCATTATTTTCTCTGATACTGACTGGCTATCCCATTTTGTTTTACATTTTTAGTAGTTCTAGGGTTTATAATAAACATTTTTAACTTACTGCAGTCTATTTCCAGATATTATTACACCACTTAACACACAGTATAAAAACATTACAAGAGCACAGTTTTACCCCTCTTCCTATCCTTTGTATTTATTGTTGTCATACATTTTACTTGTGCATTGTTATTATGCATGGCCATTCCCTTGATCTTTCAAATGTAATTTTGATGACAATATTATTGGAAAATCAGCCTGTAACAGAGAACATAAAAGTAAAAATTTTAAGAAAATTTATTTAGAGATACAGTATTCTGACTGTTCACTACCAAGTAAGAAATAAGAAATCAATGTCTATATCACATAACTTTTTATATCATACAAACCTATACTGTCTGTGTCCTTAAGCTTCAATTTTAGCATTTAGGCCAATTATGTGATAAATCTGCTATCTCAAATTCAAATATGGTTTGAGGTTTTGTTTCACATCCCCTTGGCTTCATGCTTGGAGAGCATAGGACATTAAGAACACATAGAACTAAAGAAAATCATAAGACCTACCAAATAGCAAATAAGTAAGTTATCTATCATTTCAATCGTATTTTGAACTTGAAGCCACACATGTCAATTTTATCTATCTCATCTATCTTATTTTTTTTTTGTTAGAATCTTTTTTTAATTACTTGGTTTCATAGTACTGATTATTTTCTTTTCATACTATATCTTTACATTCTTTTATTTTGCTAGAAAACAACCAATTCTGGATCATCTTTTCATTCAATAATGTATGTTGAAACACCACAACAAAATAAGATTTGCTCCATCCAACAAAGTCTGTGCCTGAACTTTTCAAGTATACAAACATCCACCTGCACCCCTGAGAAACACTATGATCTCCATCGTTCACAAAATCCCAATCCCACGTTCATTTTCAAAATGAATGCATATAACTTTTGAACCACTGGCAACATACCTTTTCACTAAATATATTTTGTTGTTCATTTCTCATAAATACAGTTTCACTGTATATAGCAGACAGTGAGTAAATCTACTCTTTTTCATGGCAAGGAGCTCAACTTTCATATTTTTACTGGTTTACTACTAACTAAATTAAGCCCCTTTTTCTAAAAATAAACAAAACAAAGCAAAACAAAAATAGTGAGTTGAAAATAAACAGCTACTTCAGTATGGCTGTCAAGGACAGCCTTAAAAAGAAACTAATACAATCCGATCTCAATCTCAAAAAAATAACAAAACCATAAAAACATAATGTATTAACTTAGTATTAAGCATCATTCTTTTTTATAAGAGCATAGAATTCTGAAAACTCAAAATCTAATAATGTTAAAGTGTCAGTTAAAAATGATTAAAACATGCCCAGCTGATGTGACTCAGTGGCTGAGCACCGACCCATGCACCATGAGGTCGCCGGTTCGATCCCCGGTCAGGGCACATGCCCAGATTGCGGGCCAGATCCCCAGTGGGGTCATGCAGGAAGTGGCCAATCAATGTTCTTTCTCATCAATGTTTCTATCTTTCTCTCCCTCTCCCTTCCTTTCTAAAAAATCAATAAAGAAAAAAAAAAAGGTTAAAACAAAGCACTAACCATTAGCTCCTCAATGAGAATTTCTTTTGGGCACTTACCCAAGTCTTCCCAGCATCTCAAACTCAGGAACTTGTGGTCCACATGTCTCTACCTGTAGTGGTTGGTATTCATATAGAGCTTCTTCAAGCTTTTGAATAGGTGCTAACGAAATATGTTGACCCTGTTAGAAAAATGAAGAAAAGCAATACCTTTTAATACTACTTTCATATTACTGCTTACTTGAATCATATTTTTAAATGGACTAAATTCCTCACATTAAAAATAGTATCCATTATGTCTGTTATTCCATGGGTACAATTTATTACATTACTGAAACCCACACTACATAATTAACACATATAGTCATTGACATATGATTTATAGAAGGAAAACCAAATACATCATTAAATTCAAATTTAGCTTTAGAATATAGCTGTTCAATGCCATTGGTAGAATTCAGCAGATATATAAGCATAGTCTATCCTTACATTTTCCTATTTTTATTATAGAGCTTTGACAGTTTTGGTGATTAGTGTTTTTGTTGAAAGTCCTAATTAAGCTAGGACACTAATGAAACTATCCTCTGTAATGTTTTGCCACATAAAAGTTTAAGTCTTTACAATGGACTCAAACTTACCAAATGTGTACATATGATGTCTTCTTACATATACTAACACACACACACACAGCTAAAATGAAAAAATTTTATTCTAAAAATTAACTTGAATGACCGACCATTCAGGTATTTTTCTGAAGAAAAAAAAACTACTAGATAATTAAAAGGATCATATTTAATCACAAGTATACAAAATAAAATACCACTCACCATACAGTATCATTACATTCAGATGTATATAATTATCATACATCTGAGTATAAAATTCTAATTTTTAAAATTCCTATTTTTTTAATGTAATCTATGTTTCTGATTCTAACTCTAGTTCTGTAATTTTTCTTGGAATAGGTCTCATCAATTTCTCTATTTGCAAATGTTTTTAATGAAAACTAGTTCTTAGAGTTATTACTTCTACTGTTTTCTAGTTTATAATTTATTTTTGTTGTTAACTCCCTTGGATTTCTTTACTTTTCCCCCTAAATTACTAAACTGGATACATAGTACAGTCATTCATCTTACTTTGTTTTATGTTTTTTGTTGTTGTTTTTTTTTAAGTAAAAACCGTGACTTAAAAAGTGGTAAGTGCAATTGAGGCTGTGAGGAAGAATAACTGAAGATGCTTGCATCTGACTCGTGTTTTTTCTCAACAAGTTTAATGTCTTCTCTGACTCTGTGACCTCAAAAGTCCTTGACCAAACACAAAGGACTTAGGACATTTCTCCAAAGACATGCAAATGGCCAATAAGCACATGAAAACATATTTAACATCATAAATCATCAGGGAAATACAAATCAAACCCACAATGATATACCACTTAACACTCATGGATACTTAGAATGACTATTATCTAAAAATTAATAATAAATAAAACAAAATAACAAAAACAGAAACAAACAAGAAACACAGTAAATAACAAGTGCCGGCAAGCATGTAGAGCAGCGGTTCTCAAACTGTAGGTCGCGACCCTTTTGGGTCACCTAAGACGTAACAGTAGCAAAATTACAGTTATAAAGTAGCAACCAAAATAATTTTATGATTGGGGGTCACCACAACATGAGGAACTGTATTAAAGGGTCACAGATTAGAAAGGTTGAGAACCACTGATGTAGAGAAATTAGAACTCTTGTGTATTGTTGGTAGGAATGTAAAATGGTGTAGCCATTATGAAAAACAGGATGTCAATTTCTCAAAAAATTACTATAGGCTCTAGCTGGTTTGGTTCAGTGGCTGGAGCATTGGCCGGCGGACCAACTTTGATTGCGGTTCAGTTCCAGGCGCGCTCGCGCTTGCTCTTGCTCTTGCTCGCTCTCTCTCTCTCTCTGTCTCTGTCTGTCTGTCTGTCTCTCTCTCTCCCTCCATTCCTCCTACTCTATCTGAAAATAAATGGAAAAATATACTCAAGTGAGGATTTAAAAATATATATATACAATTATCACATAAGCTAATAATTCTACTGAAGTTAATGAAAACAGGAACTCAAAGAGATATTTGTATACCCATTATCATAGCAGCATTATTCATAATAGCCAAAAGGTAGAAGCTACCCATGTGCCCACTGATAGATGAATGGATAAAGTGTCATATATATATATATATATATATATATATATATATAATGGAATATTATTCAGCCTTAAAAAAGGAGAAAAATTTTGACACATACTAAAACATGAATGAACCTTGAAGACATGAGGCTAAATACGCCAGTGACAAAAGGACAAATAATGTATGATTTCGATTATATGGAGTTTCTAGAGTAGTCAAATTCATCAAGACAGAAAGTAGAATGGTGGTTGCCAGAGGCTAGGGGGAGCCAAGGGATGGAGTGTTAGTATTTAATGGGTACACAGTTTTAGTTGGAGAAGATAAAAAACTCTGGAGATGGACAGTGGTAATGGATGCACAAAAATGTGACTGTATGAAATGCCAAGAACTGTATACTTATAAATGATTAAAACTATAAAGTTTATATTACATATATTTTACCACAATTTTTAAAGATTAGTTTTGAGTATTCTGATTTACCCATATCTTACTAAAATAATATACAGGAATAAGAGAATAAAGGTAAAATATCTGGGAAAGTTCATTAACATTATTTTAACCCTTAACCTTCATATGTTTCACAGCCTTTTTATTTCATTTATTTATTTATTTTTTTAAATTTTTTTTTTTAATCCTCGCCCGAGGACATTTTTTTCATTTTTTGTTCAGATAGAGTGGGAGGGAGAGAGGAAGAGAGAGAGAGAAACATCGACGTGAAAGGGACACATCAAGTGGCTGCCAATCTCTAAAAAACAAATCTGACTATAGAGCATTACACAAGTTAAGAAGAGGACTGCCTGTCATGTTAATAATAGCGATTCTAACAGAAATGAGAGGATATCTCATTGCAGTTTTGATTTGCATTTCCCTAATAGTTAGTGAAGTTGAGCATCTTTGAAAATATCTGTGGCCATTTGTATGTATTCTTGGGAGACAATTAAAAAGTGTAGCACAGGATGGAAACTGTTCTAGATCAAAACAGAATTAAGAGGTTTAGTAAACACAAAGAGTCACTAGCTCAGTATTGATTTAGGAAGAAAAAAGCAGTCAGAAGATAATTTTAAGGACAAATGGGAAACTCTGAATATAAACGGAGTATTAGGTTACATTAGAAAATTTTTATTTTCTTTGGTGTGATTATGGCATTATGGTTATGCATAAAAACATCCTATGTCAGAGCAGGTCAAAGAAAGATATAAAATGAAAAATGTCACGATAACTACAAATTACTTTAACGTGGTTCAGAAAAAAAACCTATATATATTTAAAGCAAATTAGAGATTACTGAATCTAGATATTCAGTATATAAATATTTGTTGTATTATTTCTCTACTTTGCTATTTTTGAAATTTTTCATTATAAAAAATTTAAAAATACATCATGGAATCTGCTAGTTTAAAAAACCAGCTTACTATTTATAACACAGAAAAATATAATAATGCCAAAGAAAGAAGAGCACAGAATCAAGTAGGTCAAGTTTGTGGCTATTTTAGCAATTAGGGTTGAAGTAATATGGTCTAGATCTGCGTGAAAACTGAGGAGAAAAAAATATCATTATTATTATTATTATTATTAAAACTGCAAGATTTGGCAGCAATCTGGTATAGCTGAGTAGAATATCAAAATGTAAATAACAGAAAGAGCTGAGAAATAAAAATAGGAAAATTGAGGGGGAAAATAATTGAGGAGAGAAAATTCTAAAAGATAAAAGATTTTTTAAAAGATTGGGAGAAAGTATTTATAAATCACATGCCTTATAAAGAATTTGTATCATCCTGCCCTGGCCAGGTGGCTCAGTTGGTTCGAGTGTCGTCCCAAAAACCAAAACGTTGCGGATTCGATTCCTGGTCAGGGCACATACCTGGGTTGTAGGTTTGATCCCCAGTAGGGGCACGTACGAAGGCAGCTAATCCATGTTTCTCTCTCTCTCTCTCTCCCTTCCTCTCTCTCTAAAATCAATAAACATATCTTCAGGTGAGGATTAAAAAAAAAAATTAAAAGAATTTGCATCCAGAATACACACAACGTACTGTTATAACAGAATATTTTTTTAAAGTCCAAAAAAAATGTTTTAATGGGCAAAAGATTTTAATAAACATTTCACCAAAGAAAATATGTAAGTGGCTAGTGAGTAGATAAAAAGATACTCAATAATAATAATCTTTAGGAAAATGCAAATTAAAACCACAACGAAATACAACCATTTCACATCTAGAATGGCTAGCTATCAAAAGAGCAGACAATAAAAAGTGTTACTGAGGATGTGGAGAAATTGGAACCCTTATACACTGCTGATGAGAGTGTTCAAAGATGAAACCATTTTGGAAATTAATTTGACAGTTTATTTTAAATTTACAAAAAAATTTACTACATGACTTAGTAATTTCACTCATAAACAGCTACCCAAGCCCTGGCCGGTTTGGCTCAGTGGTTAGAGTGTCGGCCTGTGGTCCAGAGAGACCGGGGTTCAGTTCCTGCTAAGGGCACATGCCTCGGTTGCAGTTTGTCCCCGGCCCTGGTTGGTCGTGCAGGTGGCAGCCACTTAATGTGTCCCTTTCACGTTGATGTTTCTCTCTCTCTCTCTCTCTCTCCCTCCGTCCCTCCCTCTCTCCCATTCTATCTAAACAAAAAATTGAAAAATGTCCTCAGGTGAGGATTAAAAAACAAAAAACAAAAAAACAGCTACCCAAGAGAAAATAAAACATATGACCACACAAGGACTTGTACAAGAATGTTCATAGCAGTATTCATAGTAGCTAAATAGTGAAAATAATCGAAATGTCCATCAACTGGTGAATAAACAAATGAAGTATATTCATACAGTATGAATATTAATTTATTCATTGAATATTCAAAAAAATAAGATGAGTACTATTTCAGCAAAAAAAATGAAATACTGATATATACTGCAACATAGATGAACTTTTAACATTATGGTAAGACAGGCAAAAGACTACTATTTCATAGTTCTATTTATATCAAATGTCCATTTAAGGTAAAACTACAGAGATAAAAAGTAGATTTATGATTGCTAGGGGCTAGAAGTTTGGATGTAGAATGATAGCAAGTACAAAAATCATTGAATTGTACATTTGAAATTAATAATTTTTTCTGGTAAGCATATTATATACTTCAATCAAGCTGTTTATAAAGTAAAGAGTTTAAGATGATGGTTCAAATCAATTCAACATTGCTAACTATGAAATATTTCAGCAGAAATGTTCAGTACATGCAACTAAAAATATAAAATAAACTCAAGATTTATGTTATCATCATCAAAATGATGGGCAAAGTCACAAGAATAAATAAGATTTGTGGGAGGCAAATGTACAGAGAGTGAGCACCTAGCAATTAAGCCTTGAAAACACATACATTAGATAAAGCAATTCAAGTATAATTGGCTGGTTTTCAAAAGTATGACACAAAACTGAGGCCATTTAAAGTTGTTGCCGTATAAATAATAAATGAGGCTTTGAGGGTAAAAATACTGGGAGAAGAGCCACAACAAATCATAGAACCTTAGGTAAACATCTATACTTGAGGGGAAGATACATGCAAACTCTACATTCAATAGTATAATTAATATTTTTACTCCCCTAGAATATAACAAAATGGAACCCCTATTTCTATTCTCAGATATACCTTTAGAGCCCTAGATATTTCACTCATTTGCTAGTTAAACATATTAGGCATATGAAGAAAGATTTTTCTAAATTTCAGCTCATTTCCAAGTAGAAAAACATGCAAACAGACAAAGAACAAGTCAAATGCTGACAAAGGTAGTTGAATATGGCTGTAATTTTAATAATCTAAGATGTATTTATGTTTTCTTACTCAGCAAGTCTCAAGTCTACTATAAAAATAGTTTATAATTTACTAAAATTGATCTGTTAGATAATCTATAAACTACAAATATTGTTATTCTCTCTACTCAAATAAAGGGAAAGTATAGGCTACCTTTTGTGCTAACTCTAAAATGCAGGATTTAATTCCAAATGAAAATTTATAGTATCTAGATTTCTGGAAGCCATTTAATAAAAAATGAAATAAACTCTGAAAATACCTTTTACTTTAAAAAATTTCTGTTCACTACATTGAAATACACACACATTTTCAATGTAGCAAACCCATTTAGAATAGCATTACTAAAGAAAATATTATTTTCTAATAAAAAAAATAGTGCCTGGCCGGTGTGGCTCAGTGGATTGAGCGTCATCCCATAGACTGAGAGGACCCAGTATGATTCCTGGTCAGGGTACATGCCAGGGTTACAGGCTCAATCCCCAGTAGGGGGCGTGCAGGAGGCAGCCAACGGATGTTCCACTCTCATTGATGTTTCTATCTCTCTCTCCCTTCCTCTCTCTCTAAAAAAACCAACAAAAACATATTTAAAAAAAATAGGAACAGAAGCAGTCAATTATTAATCATTCGTATATAGGCTGTTGAACTAACCAATAAAAAATCTAAACATGAAAATACCCACCATAGAAAAAAATGGCAGCAGAGTGAACGGAAGGTACACAGACCGTCTCCCAGAACCAAACTGGAATTACAACTATAACACAGACAAATCGACAGGAAAAAGCAACAGAAAAGCAGCCTGGAGGACCATATAACCAGGGACACTAACTACATCCCGGTAGGCTTGCGAGCGCGAGACGGGGGCTGGGAGCCCCCGGTTGGCAGCTCAGCAGCGGCCTCAGCTGGGAGCAGCGGCCTCAGCTGGGAGCAGCGCCCTTGGGTTACACTCCCAGGCGGCTCCACAGCGCAGAGCCAGAACAGAGGCTGAAACAGCCACAGCCACTCACCTTGGGCTCCGGCAGAGGGAGGGCAGACTGGACTGGAGCTGTATCCGGACACTCAGGATCTGGAGGGCGCTCAGAGCTTTGGCTGAGGGCAGCCACTCAGGAAGGTGGCCACATTGCTCCTTCCCAAGGCTCTGAGAGAGGCAGCAGCCCCTCCCTCGAGATCCAACCCCACCCTGTGGGCCACTGAAGTGCTAAATGAAGCTCACTAAGGACCAGCATCTGCCCCACCCTCAGGAAATCCCCTTGTGCTAAGCACCTGAGGGAGCTTTTCAATCAATTGACAACCCAAAACTCATCAAGTAACCTAGACTGCTAGCCTCCAGGCAAAAAGCTAGAGGATAACAGTACCTTTCCTGGGCTGGCAACTTTAACCAGGAAAGTAAGACTTGACAGTGGAGTTCAACGTGGGTCCTCCCTCGCTCATCTAAACACAGGAGAAGGAGCCACAAACAGCAGCACACCAACACCCACAGGGAGAACTTGACAGGCTCCAAAGCCCACAGTGATAGCCAAAATGGTGAAACACAGAAACAGAAGCCAAATGAAAGAGCAAGAGACCTCCACCGAAGATGAGATCAATGTGGAGCAATTAGACATGTTAACAGAGCTAGAATTCAGAGCCATGATCTTGAGGAAGCTGAACAGCATGAGTAAGGACATAGAGACACTGAAAATAAGCCAATTGGAAATTAAAAACCAACAAGAAGAGATAAAAAATGACATATCAGAAATGAAAAACACATTGGAAGGTTTAAAAAGCAGAGTAGAGGAAGCTGAGGACCGGATCAGTGAATTAGAAGACAGGGTAGAAAAAATCAACCAATCAGAAAAACAAAAGGAAAAAACTATTAAAAAACAGGAAGACAGCTTAAGAGAACTACGGGACAACTGGAAACGTAATAATATTCGCATCATAGGAATCCCCGAAGAAGAAGAAAATGAGCAAGGGATAGAGAATATATTCAAAAAAATAGTGACAGAAAACTTCCCTAATTTGTGAAGGAAGAAGGCATTCAAGTTCAAGAAGCACAGAGAGTCCCAAGTAAGAAGAACCCAAACAGGCCCACACCAAGACACATAGTAATTAAAATGCCACAAATTAAAGACAAAGAGAGACTCCTAAAAGCAGCAAGACATAAGCAACAGGTTACCTACAAAGGGAACCCCATAAGGCTCTCAGCTGACTTCTCACAAGAAACACTACAGGCCAGAAGAGAATGGCATGAAGTAATCAAAGTCATGAAAAACAAGAATCTGAATCCAAGACTACTCAACTCAGCAAGGCTATCATTCAAAATAGAAGATCAAATAAAGAGCTTCCCAGAAAAAAAAAGGCTAAGGGAATACATTAGCATCAAACCAGCACTGCAAGAAATGTTAAAAGGACTGCTGTAATTAGCAGTAGAAATGGGAAGAAAAATAGAACCACACTAAAATAAAATGGCAATAAATAAGTACATATCAATAATCACCTTAAACGTAAATGGATTGAATGCTCCCATAAAAAGGCACAGAGTAGCTGATTGAATAAGAAAGCATGACTCATCTATATGTTGTTTACAAGAGACCCACCTCTCAACAAAAGACTCACATAGGTTGAAAGTGAAGGGATGGAAAAAAATTTTCCAAGCAAATGGAAAGCAAAAAAAAGCTGGGGTAGCAATTCTCATATCTGATAAAATAGATTTCAAAATGAAGACCATAACTAGAGACAAAGACGGCCACTACATAATATTGAAAGGATCTATCCAACAGGAAGATATAACCTTGATAAACATATATGCACCCAATATAGGAGCACCAAAATATATTAAAAATCTTCTGGAGGACTTCCAAGGAGAAATCGACAACAATACAATCATAGCAGGGGACTTCAACACCCCGTTGACAGCACTGGATAGATCCTCTAGGCCAAAAATTTGCAAGGAAACAGAGACTCTAAATGAAGCACTAGACCAAATGGATTTAATAGATATCTACAGAGAATTACACCCCAAAACTACAGAATACACATTCTTCTCAAGTGCACATGGGACATTCTCAAAGATAGACCACATGATAGGACACAAACTAAATCTCTACAAGTTCAAGAAGATTGAAATCATATAAAGCATCTTCTCAGATCACAATGGCATGCAACTAGAAATCAATTGCAACAAGAACATGCATATGGAGGCTAAATAGCATGTTATTAAACAATGAATGGGTCACCGAGGAGATCAAGGAAGAAATTAAAAACTTCCTGCAAACCAATGAAAATGAACACACAACAACACAAAATCTATGGGATGCAGCGAAAGCAGTTCTGAGAGGGAAGTTCACAGCACTACAGGCCTACCTCAAAAAACAAGAAAAATTTCTAATTGACTGTCTAACCTCACAACTTAAAGAATTAGAAAGCAAACAAAAAGAAAACCCCAGAGCAAGTAGAAGGAAGGAAATAGTAAAGATCAGAGCAGAAATAAATGACATAGAGACCAAAAAAACAATTCAAAGGATCAATGAAACAAAGAGCTGGTTTTTCGAAAAGATAAACAAGATTGATGAACCCTTAGCTAGACTCACCAAGAAACAAAGAGAGAGAACCCAAATACACAAAATCAGAAATGAAAGAGGAAAAGTAATAACCAACACCACGGAAATACAAAAGATCATTAACAACTACTATGAACAACTATATGGCAACAAATTCGACAATCTAAGCGAAATGGACAAATTTCTAGAAACACACAGTCTCCCAAAACTATTCCCGGAAGAGAGAGAAAACTTGAACAGACCAATAACAACTAAGGAAATTGAAGAGGTAATCAAGACTCTCCCAGCAAACAAAAGCCCAGGCTTCACGGGGGAGTTTTACCAAACATTCAAAAAAGAACTAACACCCATTCTCCTCAAACTATTTCAAAAAATTCAAGAAGAAGGAAGACTTCCAAACATGTTCTATGAGGCCAGCATAATTCTAATTCCAAAACCAGAAAAAGACACTACGAAGAAAGAAAACTACAGGCCAATATCCCTGATGAACATAGATGCCAAAATCCTGAACAAAATATTAGCAAATCGGATCCAGAAATACATCAAAAAAATTATTCATCATGACCAAGTGGGATTCATTCCAGGGATGCATGGCTGGTACAATATTCGCAAATCAATAAACGTGATACACCACATAAACAAAATGAAGAATAAAAACCACATGATCATATCAATAGATGCTGAAAAAGCATTCGACAAAATCCAGCATCCATTTCTGATAAAAACGCTCAGCAATGTGGGAATAGAGGGATCATATCTCGACATAATAAAGGCCATATATGAAAGACCTACAGCCAACATCATACTCAATGGACAGAAACTAAAAACATTTCCATTAAGAACAGGAACAAGACAGGGATGTTCACTTTCGCCACTCTTATTTAACATTGTACTGGAAGTCTTAGCCACAGCAATCAGACATGAATAAAAAAAAGGGATCCAAATTGGAAAGGAGGAAGTGAAACTGTCATTATTTGCAGATGACATGATATTATACATAGAAAACCCTAAAGACTCCATCAAAAATCTACTAGACTTAATAAATGAATTTGGCAAAGTAGCAGGATACAAAATTAACGTCAAGAAATCGACGGCATTCTTGTACACCAATGATGAACTCACAGAAAGAGAAACTGAAAAAACAATCCCATTTACCACCGCGCCAAAAAAATTACGATACCTAGGAATAAACTTAACCAAAGAAGTAGAGGACCTATTTTCAGAAAACTACAGGACATTAAAAAAAGGAAATAGAGGAAGATATAAAAAAGTGGAAGCACATACCTTCTTCATGAATTGGAAGAATTAAAATCATTAAAATGTCCATATTACCCAAAGCAATCAATAGATTCAATGCAATCCCCATCAAAATACCAACGACATATTTCACAGAACTAGAATAAATACTTCAAAAGTTCATAAGGAACCAAAAAAGACCCCGAATAGCCAAAGCAATCTTGAAAAAGAAGGATAAAATAGGTGGGATCACAATACCAGATATCAGGTTATACTA
Organism: Molossus molossus; assembly: GCF_014108415.1. Taxonomy (NCBI): domain Eukaryota; kingdom Metazoa; phylum Chordata; class Mammalia; order Chiroptera; family Molossidae; genus Molossus; species Molossus molossus. Next base: position 215,479,316 of record NW_023425344.1, on the reverse strand, counting down.
CAAAGCGACTGTAACCAAAACAGCCTGGTACTGGCACAAGAACAGGCATATAGACCAGTGGAACAGAACTGAAAACCCAGAAATGGACCCAAGACAATACGCTCAATTAATATTTGACAAAGGTGGCAAGAGGATACAGTGGAGTAAAGACAGCCTCTTTAATAAATGGTGTTGGGAAAATTGGACAGCTACATGCAAAAAAATGAAACTAGACCATCAACTTACACCATACACAAAAATAAACTCAAAATGGATAAAAGACTTAAATGTGACCCGTGAATCCATAAAAATTCTAGAAGAAAATGTAGGCAACAAAATTTCGGACATCATACGGAGCAGAATTTTCAATGATACATCACCTAAGGCAACAGAAATAAAAGAGAAAATGAACACATGGGACTACATCAAACTAAAAAGCTTCTGCACAGCAAAAGAAACAATCATCAAAATGGAAAGGCAACCCACTGTATGGGAGAACATCATTGCCAATGATGTATCCGATAAGGGGTTAATTTCCAATATATATAGAGTGCTCATACAACTCCACAAAGGGAAGACAAAGAACCCAATTAAAAAATGGGCAGAGGAGCTGAATAGACACCTCTCCAAATGGCCAAAAGACATATGAAGAAATGCTCAACATCACTAATCATCAGAGAGATGCAAATTAAAACAACAATGAGGTATCACCTCATACCTGTCAGAATGGCCGCCATCAACAAATCATCAAACAACAAGTGTTGGCGAGGGTGTGGAGAAAAGGGGACTCTAATACATTGCTGGTGGGAATGCAGACTGGTGCAGCCGCTATGGAAAACAATATGGTGCTACCTCAAAAAATTAAAAATTGAACTTCCATTTGACCCAGTGATCCCACTGCTGGGAATATACCCTAAGAAGCCTGAAACACCAATCAGGAAGAATATATGTACCCCCATGTTCATAGCAGCACTATTTACAATAGCTAAGATCTGGAAACAGCCCAAGTGTCCACCAGTAGACGAATGGATAAAAAAGCTGTGGTACATATACCCAATGGAGTACTATGCAGCGGTAAGAAAGAAGGATCTCTTATCCTTTGAGACGACATGGAGGGACCTGAAAAGTATTATCCTAAGTGAAAGAAGCCAAGCAGAAAAAGACAAATACCACATGATCTCACTTATATACGGAATATAATGAACATAACAGTCTGAGGAATACAGTAGACCCAGAAACATGGAAGTAGGGCACAGACTGACATCCCTCAGAAGAGGGGGTAGGGGATGGGGGGGTGGGAAGAGATAAACCACAGAACTTATATGCATGTATGCATGACCAATGGACATGGACAACTAAGCCGGGGACGGGGCGGAGGTGGGGTGTTGTGGGGGGTGCCAATGGGGTAAAAAGGTAAAATATCTGTAACAAAAAAATAAATAAAAAATTCATAAAAAAAAAAGTACCCACCATAGCAATCAGTATGACTGTCTATTAAATACCACAGAAGAGGTTGCAATTCATAAAGTATTGGGTTGACAGGTTAAATGATTTTGAAAATCCATTAGCACAGGTTAATATTCAGAACTCTCTTAATTTTTCTGTCTTGCTTAAATGACTTATTTGCCAGGTTAGCCTTATCTTCAACATATTTGTTAATAAACCCTGTAAGCTTATTAAACTTTCTTTGTATAATTATCTCCTTAATATCTATCTCCCAGGAGATGGTAGAGCCCTATATTCACTGCCATAACTTACACAGTGCCTGGCACCAAAGATCTGCTCAGTGGTTTGCTGAATGAATGAAAAACATGACCAAGCCAGTGTGGCTCAGTGGTTGAGCATCAACCCATGCACCAAGAGGTCGCCGGTTTGATTCCCGGTTAGAGCACATGCCCAGGTTGTGGGCCCCAGTGGGGGCATACAGGAGGCGGCCAATCGATGTTCTCTCTCATTAATGTTTCTATCTCTCTCTCCCTCTTTTTTCTCTCTCTCTCTAAAAATCAATAAAGAAAAAAAATTTTTTTAAATAATAAATATGAAACAGGAGGCGAACAGTCAACTGGTATAAAGGTATAAACAACAGAAAAACCATATGGTTAGAATCAAGTTTCCAAATTCTATAAATTAAAAAATACCCTTAATGAGGTCTGTGGCTCCGAAGAGAGAGTTAAGGGAATAGCTCCTGTGCTGAGTCATTCTCCCGCACCACAGACACCATCTTTCTAAGGTGGAGCACTCTCCTCCTCACTGGGATCAGCCTGGGAGAATGCAATAGCCTCACCCTCTGGACTCCCTGTTGCCAAACAAAGAGTAGCTCACGTCCTGCTAAACAGTCTGCTGCCAGGGCCCAGGGTGTAATGTAAAGGTCTGAGCAGACCCAAGGGGCTTCAAAATGATGAAGAGGTGTGGCTTTGGGGTGAGGGCCATCTCCCTCACTTTCCCATAACCTGACTGGTGCCTCCCCATCATGAGAAATCCTCTAGCCCCACCCTCCAGGCTCCATGTGGCCCCACCTCTGGATTCTTGGTGGCCCCCAGTGCCAAGGACTGGGGGAAATCCAGGATAGGCTGAGTTAGTAATCTGAGGCAGGGCCACCCCTACCACCTTCCCCTAAGCCTGACCCACACCTCCCTCTCACAGTAGATCCACTAGTCCCATACTCCATACTCCCTTCCAGTGGCCCCACCATGTTGAGCTCAGGTTCCTGGCACAATCTGGGACAAACTGAGTTGGGAGTCAGAGTAGATCTACCTAATAAACACAAAAGAGCAGCCAAAATGAAGAGACCAAATAATGCACCAAATGAAAGAATAGAAGAAAGCTCTAGAATAAGAGCTAAACAAAACTGAAGCCAGCAATTACCAGACATACTTCAAAAGAATGGTTATAAGGGTGAGCAAAAAACTTAGTGAGAACTACAAGGAACTTAATAAGAACTACAACAGAATGAAAAATAAAATAGAAACAATAAAAAAAGTCAGAAATGAAGAATACAATATCTGAAATGAAGACTATACTAAGAGTAAACAGCAGGTTGAAGCAGGGGATTGAATCAGCAATTTGGAAGACAAGGTAGCAGAAAATACCTAATCAGAGCAGAAAAAGAGTAAGAAAAGAATTTTAAAAAGTGAGGATAGTTTAAGTGACCTTCGGAAAAACATAAAGTGTAACAAGATCCACATTGTAAGGGTACCAAAAGAAGAAGAAAGAGAGCAAGGGATCAATAACCTATAAAGAAACAATGGCTGAAAATTTTCCTAACCAGGTGAAGGAAAAAGACACAAGTCCAGGAAGCACAGAGAGATAAAAAAAAACACGAACCCAAAGAGGCCCACACCAAAACACATTATCATTAATATGGCACCGTTTAAAGACACACAAAAAAAGGCCCAGCCAATATAACTCAGTGGTTGAGCATTGACCCCTGCACCAAGAGGTTGCCAGTTCAATTTCAGGTCAGGGGACATGCCCAGAGTGTGGGTCAAATCCCCAGTGGGGCAGCCAATCGATGTTCTCTCTCATCAATGTTTCTATCTCTCTCTCCCTCTGCCTTCCTCTCTATCTGAAATCAATAAAGAAAAAAATTTTAATTAAAGACCCAAGAAAAGAATTTTAAAAGCAACAAGAGAAAGACAGTTAGTTACTTACAGGGGAGCTCCCCATAAAACGGTCAGTTGATTTCTCAACAGAAACATTCCAGGGCAGAAGAGACTGACATGAAATATTCAAAGTAATGGAAAGCAAGGACTTATAACCCAGACTACTTTACCCAGCAAAGCTATCACTTAAAATTGAAGGAGAAATTAAGAGCTTCCCAGGAAAAAAAAAAAAGCTAAAGGAGTTCATTACCACCTAAGCAGTATTACAAGAAATGTTAAAGTCCCTTCTTTAAGAACAAGGGGAAAAAATGAAGAATACAGTTATAAAGAATCAAATGGGAGGGGACTTCCGGTCAAGATGGCGGGTAGGTAAACGCGGTATCACGTCCTCCCACAACCACATCAAAGTTACAACTAAACTAAAGAACAACCATCATTCAAAACCGCCTGAAATCAAGCTGAATGGAAGTCCTACAACTACGAAATTTTTTAAAAAAGCAGCTACATCCAGACTGGTAGGAGGGGCGGCAGCGAGACAGGTTGGTCCCACACCCACGTGTGGCGGATAAAAATCAGGAGGCTCCGGCGGCTGGGAAGGTCCTTCCTGAGGACTGAGGGGTCCCCGTCCCACACCAGGTGCCCCGCTCAGGGTTCCAATGCCAGGAAGAGAAGTCCCCATAACTTCTGGCTGGAAAAACCAGCGGGAACTGAGGCTCAGGGAAGCTGACCTGGCTGAAGCCCCAGGCAGCTCCCTAAAGGGCCCGCGCATGGACTTATCGGACTCTCTCCCTCTAAGCTCGGAGGGGAGGCAGCTCGAGGGGCGCCAGAGACACACAGGGAAGAACTGAGCTGTTTGGCACTGGAGCGAGGGCTGGAGAGGGGGCTTCCTCGGGGACAAACGTGCTGTAAGAGGCCTTTGTTCCTTTGGTGAGCCCTTCCTGGGGGGCGGCAGACAGAAGCCATATTTGGGACTCCAGCAACCTGGCTCACACTGGTAGCCCCGCCCTGCTGACTCCCTGAGGCCCCGCCTCACACAACTTTCAAGCCCACCCAAGCTGTTGCCACTTGCTTAACCATAGGATTGGCCTGTCTTGGATTCTGCTTCAGGTTTTTCCTAAATTCTTTCAAATGAGCAGCATCGGGTCTCAGCGAGCCCCATACCTCTCATTAAGTAATACACTGAAACAAACACAGGGAGGCAGCCAAAATGAGGAGACAAAGAAACAGGTCCCAAATGAAAGAACAGAACAAAACCCCAATAAAAGAACTAAGCGAAAGGGAGATAAGCAACCTAACAGATACTGAGTTCAAAATACTGCTTATAAGGATGCTCAATGAACTTAGTGAGAACCTCAGTGAACTTAGGGAGGGCCTCAAGAGCATAAAAAAGGACCAGTTAGAAATCATGGATACACAGTTAGAATTGAAGGAGGCATAAACTGAAATAAAGAATAATTTACACAGCTTCAATAATAGAGTATGTAAATCCAAGGAGCAAACCATCGATTTGGAATATAAGGAAGCAAAAAATCCCCAATCAGAACAGCAAAAAGAAAAAAGAATCCAAAAAAATGAGGATAGTGTAAGGAGCCTCTGGGACAACTTCAAGCGTGCCAACATTCGCATCTTGGGGGTGCCGGAAGGAGAAGAGAGAGTACAAGAAATCGAAAACCTGTTTGAAACAATAATGGCAGAAAACTTCCCTAACTTGGTGAAGGAAACAGACATACAAGTCCAGGAAGCACAGAGAGTCCCAAACAAGATGAACCCCAAGAGGCCCACACCAAGACACATCATCATCAAAATGCAAAAGGTTCAAGACAAAGAGAGAATCTTAAAAGCAACAAGAGAAAGGCAGCTAGTTACCTACAAGGGAGTTCCCATAAGGCTGTCAGCTGATTTCTCAAAAGAAACTTTGCGGGCCAGAAGGGAGTGGCAAGAAATATTCAGAGTGATGAAAACCAAGAACCTACAACCAAAATTACTCTATCCTGCAAAGCTGTCATTTAGAATCGATGGACATATAAAAACTTTCCCAGACAAGGAAAAGTTAAAGGAGTTCATCACCATCGAACCGTTATTATATGAAATGATGAAGGGTCTTTTTGAAGAAAAAGATAAAATGTATGAACAAACAAAATGGCAATGAATACATATCTATCAAGAATGGAATCTACAAACAAAATGAACAGGAAGAACAGAAACATTCTCATAGATACAGAGAACATTTTGTTGGTTGCCAGTTGGGAAGGGGGTTGGGGAAATGGGTGAAAAAGGTGAAGGGATTAAGAAGCACAAATTCATTGCTAGACTGACAAACCTCAAAGGGAAAGGGGTTGGGGGGTGGGAAGAAATAAACCAAAGAACTTATATGCATAACCAATGGACACAGACAATAGTGTGGGAAAAGGTGGGAGGGGATCAATGGGAGAAAAATGTGGAACATCTGTAATACATTTATATCCAACAATAAAGATTTGAAAAAAAAAGAATCAAATGGCAATAAATAAATATCTATCAATAATCACTTTAGCCCTAGCCAGTTTGGTTCAGCGGTTGGAGTGTCAGCCCATGAATCAAAGAGTGGTGGGTTTGATTCCGGTCAAGGGCACATACCTCAATTGTGGTTTGATCCCCGGCCCTGGCCAGGCTCATGTGGGAGGCAACCAATCGATGTGTCTCTCTCACATCACTTTCTCTCTCGGAGGGAGGGAGGGAGGATTTTAAAAGATAAATAAGTATAAATGGCTTAAATGTTCCAATCAAAAGACATAGGGTAGATGAATGGATAAGAAAACAAGACCTATATATATGCTGTCTACAAGAGACCCACTTCAGAACAAAAGATACACACAGACTAGCATTGGCTGGTGTGGCTCATTGGTTAGAGTGTCGGCCCACAGATCAAAAGTTGTGGGTTTGATTCTATTCAAGGGCACGTACCTGGAGGCTACCAAGCAATGTGTCTCTCTCACATCGATATTTCTCTCTCTCTCTCTCTCTCTCTCTCTCTCTCTTTCTCTCCCCCTCTCTCCCCCTCTCTCCTACCCACTTCCTTTCCACTCTCTCTAAAAATCAGTGGAAAATATATGCTCAGGAAAGGATTAAAAAAAATACTCATAAACTAAAAGTAAAGGGATATTGATGTTTCATGAAAATGGAAATGAAAAAAAAAGTATGGCTAGCAATACTTTAATCTGGCAAAATAGACTTTTAAAACAAAGGCTATAATAAGAGACAAAGAAAGAGAATATATAATAATAAAGTGATCAATCCAACAAGGGGATATAGCCCTTGTAAACATTTATGCACCCAACATAGGAGCACCTAAACATATAAAGCAAATCTTGATAAACATAAAGGGAGACAGCAACAGTAATGCAATCATAATAGGGGATTTCAACACCCCCACTGATATCAATTGATAAATCTTACAGACAGAAAATCAACAAGGAAACCATGGCTTTAAACGACATACTAGATCAGAAGGACTTAATTGATACCTTCAAAGCATTTCACCCCAAAGCAGCAGAATATACATGTTTTTTTTTTTTTTTTTTAATCCTCACCTGAGGACATTTTTTCCTTTTATCTTCAGATAGAGTGCGAGGGGGAGAGAGTGAAACATCGACGTGAGAGAGAAATATCTACGTGACAGAGACACATCAACTGGCTGCCTCCCACATGACCCTGACCAGGGCCAGGGACCGAACCGCAACTGAGGTACATGCCCTTGACTGGAATTGAACCCACAACTCTTTGGTCCACAGGCCAACGTCCCAACCACTGAGCCAAACTGGCCAGAGCAGAATATACATTCTTTTTAAGTGCACAAGGAACATTCCGAGTACAGACACAAGTTAGAACACAAAACAAGTATCAGTAAATTTAAGAAGATTGATATATCAAGCATCTTCTCTGAACACAATGGTGTGAAACAGAACTAAATTACAATAAATAAACTGAGAAACACAAAAACACAGGGAGGTTAAATAACATGTTACTAAACAATGAATGGGTTGACAATGAGATCAAGAAAAAAATCAAAAGATACCAGAAACAATGAGAGCATAACAACCCAAAATCTATGGACACAGTAAAAACAGTCCTAAGCAGAAAATTCATAGCATTACAGGCCTACCTCAAGAAACAAGAAAAATTTCTAATAAGCAATAAAATCTTACACTTAAAGGAACTACCAAAAAAAAGAAAAATCCAAAGTGATTCATAAAAGAAAGGAAATAATAAAGACTAGAGCAGAAATAAGCAAAATAAGAGTCTAAAGTAAACAATACAATAAAAGAAATGATACCAAGAGCTGTTCTTTGAAAAGATAAACAATATTGATAAACCTTTAACCAAATTCATCAAGAAAAAGAGAGGATACAAATAAATAATAACTGGAAAAGTAATAACTGACACCACAGAAATACAAAGGAATGTAAGAATATATTATGAACAACTATATGTCAACAAATTGGACAATCTGGTAGAAATGGATAAATTCCTAGAAACATAAAATCTCCCAAAACTAAATCAAGAAGAAAGAGAAAATCTGAACAGGCCAATTACAACAATTGAAATTGAAGCAGTAATCAAAACACTTCCAACAAACAAAAGTCCTAGACCAGATGACATCACAGTTGAATTTTACCAAACATTCAAAGAAATAACACGTGTCCCTCTCAAACTATTCCAAAAATTTCAAGAGTAAAGACTCCCAAAATCAATATTCGAGGTCAGCATTATCCTAATTCAAAAACCAGACAAAGAAAGAAAATTCATCTGGCCTGTGTGGCTCAGGTGGTTGAGTGTTGTCCCATGCACCAAGAGGTCACCAGTTCGATTAGCAATCAGGGCACATGCCCAGGTTGTGGGCTCAATCCCCAGCAGGAGATATACAGGAGGCAACTAATCAATATTTCTCTCTCATCAATGTTTCTATCTCTCCCTCTTTCTCTAAATCCAATAATAATACAGTAAAAAAAAACCAAAAAACTATAAGCCACTATCCTTAATGAACATAGTGTAAATGTAAAAATCCTCAACAAAATATGAGCAAACCAAATCCAGCAATACATCGAAAAGATCATACACCATTATCAAGTGGGATTTATTCCTGGGATGCAAGGTTGGTACAATATCCACAAGCCAATTAACGTGATATACTACATAAACAATATGAATCATAAAAATCATATGATTATATAAGTAGATGCAGAAAAGGCATTTGACAAAATCCAGCACCCATTTATGATTTTAAAAAACAACACTCAGCAAAGTGGGAACAGAGGCAACATACCTCGACATAATAAAGGCCATATATGACAAACCCACAGCTAACATTATACTCAATGAGGAAAATTAAAAGCATTTCCCTTAAGATCAGGAAAAAAACAGGAATATCCATTTATACCACTCTTATTCAACATAGTACCAGAAGTCCTAGACACAGCAATCAGACAAGAACAAGAAATAAAAGGAATCCAAATTGAAATTGAAAAGAAAGAAATAAAACTATCATTATTTGCTGATGACAAGATACTGTACAGCCCCTAAAGATTCCACCAAAAAACTACCAGAAATGATAAATGAATTCAGTAAAGTATCAGGACACAAAATATATATACAGAAATCTGTTGCATTTTTATACACCAATAACGAACTATCAAAAAGAGTAAATAAAAAATCCCATTTACCATTGCATCAAAAAATAAAATACTTTGTAATAAATGTAACCAAAGACGTATAAAAACCTGTACTCAGAAAATTATAAGACAATGAACAAAAAAAATTAAAGAAGACACAAATACGTGGAAGCATGTACCATGTTCATGGATAGGAAGAATTAACATATTTAAAATGTCCACACTAACCAAAGCAATCAATAGATTCAATGCAATTCCTATCAAGATACCAATAGCATATTTCACAGAACTAAAACAAATATTCCAAAAGTTTATACAAAACCACAAAAGACCCTGAATAGCCATTGCAATCTTGAGAAAGAAGAACAAAGTTGGAGGAATCACATTACCTGATATCAAACTATACCACAAGGCCATAGTAATCAAAACAGCATAGTACTGGCATATAAACAGACATACAGATCAATGGAACAGAACAGAAAGCAGAAATAAACCTACATCTATATAGTGAATTAATATTCAGCAAAAGAGGCAAAAACATACAATGAGGTAAAGATAGTCTATTCAATATATGGAGTTGAGAAAATTGGACAGATACATGCAAAATAATCAAACTAGACCACCTTTTTACACCATACACAAGAATAAATTCAAAATGGATGAAAGACTTAAATGTTAGACACGAAACCATAAAACTCCTATAAAAAAAGAAAACATTGGCAGTAAAATCTCAAACATTTCTCATAGCAGTATTTTTTCTGATATATTTCCTCAGGCAAGGGGAGCAAAAGAAAAAATAAACAAATGGGATTACATCAAACTAACATGTTTTTGAGCAACAAAAGAAACCATTAACAAAATGAAAGACAACTCACTAAATGGGAGAACATATTTGCCAATGAGACATCTGATAAGGGGTTAATACACAAAATTTATAAAGAACGTATACAACTCAACACCAAAAAGACAAACAATCCAATTAAAAAATGGGCAAAGGACCTGAATAGACACCACTCCAAAAAGGACATACAGATGGCTAATAGACATATAAAAAGATCCTCAATGGCACTAATCATCAGAAAGATGCAAATTAAAACCACAATGAGATACCACCTCACATTTTTCAGAATGGCTATCATCAATAAATCAACAAGCAACAAGTGCTGGAGAGGATGTGGAGAAAAGTGAACCCTTGTGCACTGTTGGTGGGAATGCAGATTAGTGCAGCCACTCTGGAAAACAGTATGGAGTTACCTCAAAAAATTAAAAATGGAACTGCCTTCAGACCCAGTGATTCCACTTCTGGGAATATTTCTGAAAAAACACAAAACACTAATTCAAAAGAATATATGCATCCCTATGTTCATTGCAGTGTTATTTATAATAGTCAAGATTTGGAAGCACCTCCGGTGCCTAGCAATAGATAAGTGGATAAGAAAGTTGTGGTATGCTTACACAATGGAATATTATCAATCATAAAAAGAAGGAAATTTTACCTTTTGTGACAGCATGGATGGACCTGGAGAGAATTATGCTAAGTGAAATAAGCCAGTCAGAGAAAGACAGATACCATATGATTTCACTTACATGTGGGATCTAATGAACAAAATAAACAAATAAAATAGAAACAGACTCATAGATACAGAAAACAGACTGGCAGCTGTTAGAGGAGAGGAGGGTTGGAGGGCTGGGTGAAAAAGGTGAAGGGATTAAGAAAAAAAAAACACCACAGACAACAGTATGATGACTACCAGAGGGAAAGGAATTTGGGGGAGGTAGAAGAGAGTAAAGGGGGGAATTAGTGGTGACAGAGGGAAACTTGACTTTGGATGGTAAATGCACAATAGTACATACAGATAATGTATTATAGAATTGTACACCTGAAACCTATACAAACTTATTAACCAATGTCACCCCAATAAATTCGATAACAAATTAAAATAAAACAAATAATAAAATAAGAGAAAAAGAATAAAAGATGTTCTTACTACGTGTAAACAATTGAAGTTTTGTTAATCACATGCACTATAAGAGTATATAAGGAGCCCTGGCCAGTTTGGCTCAGCGGTTGAAGTGTCAGCCGCGGTCCAGAGGGACCCAGGTTTGGTTCCCTCTAAGTACCTAGGTTGCAGTTTGTCCCCGGCCCCGGTTAGGGTCGTGTGGGTGGCAATCACTAGATGTGTCTCTCGCATCGATTTTTCTCCTTCTCTCTTTCCCCCTCTCTCCCTCCTACTCTATCTGAAGATAAATGCAAAAATGTCCTTGGGTGAGGATAAAAAAAAAGAGTATATAAGGAATACATCTCCATGTTCTCCATACTTTAATACTATTTTCTTTCACTTATTCATTGCAGAGGGTCATTGGGTGTTTTTATTAACAGTAGGCAGAAATGTGCTTTCTAGCCACTTAAGAACTCATTTTAGCCCTGGCCGGTTTTGCTCAGTAGTTAGAGCATTGGCCCGTGGACCAATGAATCTCGGGTTTGATTCCGGTCAAGGGCACGTACCTCAGTTAAGTTTGTCCCCAGCCCTGGTCTGGTCATGCAGGAGGCAGCTAGTCAATGTCTCTCACATGGATGTTTTTCTCTCTCTCTTTTTCTCTCTCTCCCTCCCTCCCACTCCATCTGATGATAAATAGAAAAATATCCTCAGGTGAGAATTTTAAAACAGTAAGAACTAATTTTAACAAAATTTCCGATAATAAAACTTTGTTGTTATTCTGTTGGAATCATCACCCATTCACAGAACAAATATTGAACACTGACTATATACCATAAACTAAAAAGTATAGCAGTAAAAAAAAACCAGGTACAAGCCCTTGCCATCAGGGAGTTTATATTCTAGAAAGTCACTTTATAATGAGATTGTGCCTTCTACTTTGTTTTGGAATCATCTAAATGTAAAACATAATTTGAAAAATAACATTAGTAGGAAGAAGAAGAAGAAGAAGGAAGAGGAGGAGGAGGAGGAGAAGGAGAAGGAGGAGAAGGAGGAGAAGGAGGAGGAGGAGGAGGAGGAGAAGGAGGAGGAGGAGGAGGAGGAGGAGGAGGAGGAGGAGGAGGAGGAGAAAAAGAAGAGGAGGAGGAGTCCTGGCAGGTTTGTTCAGTGGTTAGAGCACTGGGCCACAGACCGAAGAGTCTCGGGTTTGATTCCAGTCAAGGGCAGATACCTGGGTTGCAGGTTCAATCCCCAGCCCCAGCTGGGGTCGTGCGGGAGGCAACTTATCAATGTGTCTCTCTCACATTGATGTTTCTTTCTCTCTCTCCCTCCCTTCCACTATCTCTAAAAGATCAATGGGAAAATATCCTCAGATGAGGATTAATAAAGAAATAATAATTATTATAATAAAAACAGTAATAGTGGTGGTTTTCTTTTTTTTATCCTCACCCAAGGACATTTTTCCATCCTTTGTTCAGGTAGAATGGGGGAGAGAGAGAGAGAAACATTGATGTGAAAGGGACACCTCGAGTGGTTGCCACCCGCACAACCAAACCAGGGCCGGGGACAAACTGCAACCGAGGTACTTGCCCTTAGCGGGAACTGAACCTGGGTCTCTCTGGACCACAGGCCGATGCTCTAACTGCTGAGTCAAACCGGCCAGGGCAGTGGTGGTTTTCATAAACTAGTTCTCTCACATGTTAAATTTATCAAATCCTATAGAAAGTGTCACATTGCTAAAGGAAATTATAAACCAGAATACTTCACAGTTCTCAGAGCATTAAAACAATAAATTCTAGTGATTATTTCCAAAGAAAATATTTATATTTACACTTTTTAGAAATCAGGTTTGTTATTCCTGAAATACTATTCTATGTTGGTAAATGTCCTTACAATTAAACATGTATATGCACATATGTACATGTGTTTTCTATTTGTGCATACATATATTTTAATTGTGTGTGTATAATGTGTGTGTGTGTTCGTACTCACACTATATTTTAATGGGATAGAGAATACTTAAAAAATATACCTAGTACCCTCCTAGCTGCTCAATTTAGGTAAAAAAAAAAAAAAAGTGGGGGTCAGTTAGTTGTTTTCTATTTATTTTAGGAGCAAGCAGAACAATTTTTAAACTATGCTGTCCTGGTCACTCTTGGGGCATATCAGCCTGTCATCACTGCAACAGCTGCATGGTAATAACTTCCTGGTAACACATAATTTCATGGTATGCACAATTCATTTTCCCCCACAGAATGGCTATCTCTAATTTCTTTCAAAACTTATAATAAATAGCACAAGACAAACGAGGGTCAGGATTCTGTATGGTAAGAGGTAACTACTATAAACTTGGGCTGGCACCACCTCTAAACTAAAATGAACTGAAGTGATACAATTTCTCTAAGCTTCATCTTCGTCATCTTAAATAGTAGTTGAGGGTCAATTAGGGGGTTGGATTAGATGTTCTTCCAGGTCTAATCTACTATAATCGTATGACCACCAGATGGAAATAAGCCACTACCTCATAATGTATCATAAAAAATTAAAAGAATCTTCCCAAAATTTTATGTACAATAATTTGATTTCATATACACTAGAGATATAACCAGTGGGGGGAAAAAAAGTACTAACTCCCAGATTCCCAACCCTCTATGAGAATCATAAGACTACATTCATTCACAATTTGAATGCATATTTTGGAATGAGTAGAATATATAACTTTTTTAAACTTGTGGGTGCGTTCCAACTCCAAGGAACATCCGCACCTTTCCCTTCCCTCTCAGGCGTGTATCTCCTAAACTCTAAGGGACCCCATGAGACTTGCAACCAGGAGAGCAATGGGCAGAGGCAGCTCTCCCAGGCTAACCCCCTGAACTTTCCTCCAAGGCCCCTTTTTCGCTGACTTTCCAGTGAGCCAAAGCAGCCCCACCTAGGCTCTCCTGTTGCTTCTTCTATCCTAAGCCCTTCCCTGTTTCATTGTCTCCAGTTTTAATAAACATACTCTCAAAATAAAAAGAAAACTTATTATGGTTGGCTATTTTGCTTATTTATTCCCACAAATCAGCCTTTATAAGCATTTCTTGTGTTTTAAATTATGGTGTCTAATAGTTAAGTCAAACAGCCCTAAAAGACTTATATTCTCACTTGTTCAAGCCAAGTCTCCAAAACTGTTTCTATCAATTGGCCCTGGAAATTCCATCAAAATCTGTTCACTACACTGTGTTACTTTAAGGCTTTGTTAAACAAATGTATTTGCAATCCCCTCTCTGCAACACACACCATTTAGTCTTCAAATGATCAAATTTAAAATTTTTTCTTTAATAATACATCAACTCTATTTTGAAATTCTTATTGTTACACCATTATGAACTATCCCTTGAAAGAGTTGCAAAAATAAAATTTAACACGTTTAGAAACTTAAACTGTTGGGGGAAAAGAGAAAATAATATCAATTTTAAAAGATTAATATCATTAAAACATCTCAAATATAATTACAACCTAACCCTGTGCATATTTAAAACAAGATTTCTATAAATTCCTTTGTATTAGGATAGAACTATTACAGCTCATCTGGAAACTAAATGCAACAATATATTTGTGGACACACATAATCAGTTTTCAAAAAGCCGAGCATCTCAAACTATAGATAAACACGAAATAAAAAGGAATAGCATTTTTCTCTTTTTGCTTTAACCTGTTGTGACTATTACTGCATTCATAAAAATGTATCTCCCTCAAAAATGCAAAAATAAAGACAGAAAAGGAATTATGCTAGTCAACCCTGCCTCAGATAATTCTAAAACAGTCAAAAGAGATCCAAATGTTACCTAGAAGGGTCCTAAATGATGTGACTGACTCAAGTTCAACACAGCTGTAAGAGTAAAGTCACATCTAGAACAAAGATTAAGTTCTAAAGTTAGAGTAAGGCAAAAACTGGTCAAAATAACCCCTCAAAAATCCCTAAAATAGTCCATGAAGTATACTATACATTGTTCTGTGCATATTATAATATCTTTATAAATTCAACTCAGCTAGTTTTTCTCTCAAATTGTAATGAATTATTGTTCTGTGGAAAACCAGATAAAGTATTGGCTTGCTTTTGGCAATGATGTTATTTCAAAAACACTTTTTACTAGAGGAAGAGAAGAATTATTTGCTCTTTTTCTCCCTAGTTTGGTGTTTTTTCAACTTTAATAGAATTCAAATAAGTTAAATGTACATATGATATGAGTCTGTTGAACATGACAGGTATTTGAATGTTCATTCAATTGAATTCATGGAGAAAAATGACATTTGAGATGGGCTAAGAAGACTGAATGGGACTGAAATGGGGGAAAGGGGAAGGGGAAGAAAGAGCATTTGTAGTGAAGAGAATTTCAATACCAAGAGTAGCTTCAGTATAGTAGTGAAAATAGGAGCCAGATTATGAATGATAAAATAATGGGAGTTAGGAAGTAGAAATACTGAGTGAACTTGATTACTGTTTTCATCAAATTATAAGGTAAAATGAAAATAGAAAGATGGCAGTAGTCTAATTAAAGGTAGAATCCAAAGAAGAGATTTCGTTTATTTTGACTTTGTTGTTCCAGGTTTTATTTTTCTTTGAGCACTGATAAATGAGGCAGTGTTGAAAATAAGTATTATTTTTACATTCTTTGTCTGATGTTTGTCTTGCTAGTTAACCACCATTTGTTGCCAAGAGGACAGAACGTCCAGCCAATCATATCTGTTTCTATAAAAAGATCAGAAAAGAAAAATATCAAGGAGTCTACTTGGTGAGACAAAACCTGTCTCCTTAAAAGAGTCTACATTAATTTAAAGAAAAATAGTACTTGCCCAAAATTTAAAAACAACTTTTCACGCATACAGCATTTTAGCTTATTTATTTTTAGTAATTACAAAAATAGCTTCCAAGAAAGAATTTTTATCCTAGCACTTAAGATGAAACCTTTCACTAACCAACAGTAATGACAACTTATACATATGTCTAAATTTCTAAATGTGATAAAATATGAAAATTACTTTATATAAAGTTCTCTAAAAGTATTACTATTATTATATAAATAAAAGAAAAACAGCACATCATAAGATTAGTAATCTTCCAAAGCAAAAATATTTTTCAGTGAAAAGGTAGCAGAAAGCTTATTTATACAATAATAGAAACTAAATAATTCCAAATGGTTTATCTAGTACAGTGTTTTTAATTTAGATCTGAACTCTGTGCCTCATACAGCACCTATGAATGTCTGTTTCATGAATGAACAAATGTTTTGTAAGGATACAACAGTATCCCACTCTCTCCGATCCCCTACTCCAGGCCATCCTCCAAAAAAACTACGTAACAAATCTGGTTCTATTTGAAGTCATTTAACTACAGACTGGGTCATTATTGTGCCATTCCCATTGTAGAAAGAAAATAAGTAAACAACAAAGCCAAGCTATAACTGACTTTATCCTTCTTCTGTCCTAAAAGGACACAACAAATATTATAAACACCCTAACCATTCCAAACCTGCCTTCCACAACACATATCACCACCACCGCCGCTGCCTTCACAAAACCACCATGCAATTAAATCTGGACTGTAAATGCAGAATAGAATATTTAGGATTCCCTGATTCCCTTTCACTTGTAATTTTGCATAAATTGCCATGTACATATGGAATGTGATTACTTGCAGCGGAATTCCATGCAAAGGACACAGAAATACTTATTGAATATGTACTATATGCCATGCTAGGCACTATACATACATTAGAGGTAATTATTATTTTGCCAGTTTTATAGGAAAAGAAAGTGAAGTTTTCCAAGGCCAAGTAATCTGCCCAGGCTTAAACCCTATACTGCTAGAATGCATCAGGCACTTTTCTATTACAGGACTACAGTACAAAAAGTCAATTTATCTAAACATTTAGTGGACACCAGGCACTGTGAAGTTATGATAGAAAAAATATACCATAAGAACTGATTCTATTTTCAAGCACTTAACAATATATATTTATATTTATTCAACAAATTAGAAAGCGCTCATTTGTTTGTAAAATATTAGTTATATGAGTGTTTTTTAAATAAAAAATTTTTAGAAAATATTCACATTTGATTTTTCCATATACATTTAGATTGATGTAAATTTCATCTGTACTAAAATATGTGCTTCATCATTTTATTTTAATCCTCACCCGAGGATATGTTTTTGTTGGTGGTGGTTTTTGTTTGTTTTTTATTTTAGAGAGAGGAAGGGAAAGAGAAAGAAAGGGAGAGAGGGACATTAGTTGATCGGTTGCCTTCTGTACACACCCCACCCAGGGATTAAACCCACAACCTAGGTATATGCTCTGACCAGGAATCAAACCCACTACATTTTTTGGTATACGGGTTGACACTCCAACTAACTGAATCACCTGGCCAGGGCTGTGCTTCATCATTTTTAGATGCTCTCTGAGAAATTCAGTCTTCTGCCCTGGCGGGTTTGGCTCAGCGGTTAGAGCAGCGGCCTGCAGTCGAGAGAGACCGGGGTTCGGTTCCTGCGAAGGGCGTGTGCCTCGGTTGTGGTTTGTCCCAGTTGGGCCGTGCGGGAGGCAGCCACTTGATGTGTCCCTTTCACGTCGATGTCTCTCTCTCTCTCTCTCTCTCTCTCTCTCTCTCTCTCTTCCTCTCTCTCCCTTCCACTCTATCTGAACAAAAAATGGAATAATGTCCTCAGGTAAGTATTAAAAAAAAAAGAAGAAAGAAGTTCAGTCTTCTTTTCATAATAAACAAGAATATTATCTTCCTCAAATAGTATACAAAATGATGGTTTGTCTATGACTCCATGTAAATTATTATATTTTGAAATATGAACAAGAAAGACCGTCTCAATGAGAATAATTCTTTGCAATGTAGAAGTAAACTACTTTCCTAGAAAGTTGACTATAATGACTAATCCTTTAAATTATATTTTACTATACTTTAGCAGGTCATTTTTCATAATTGACATATAAATTTCATGTTTATGATATGAATTGCACAAGCAATACAGAGAAATCACTTGGTAAATTTTTCATCTGGGAACATTATATGTTTACTGAGCATAAATGGTGGTTCCACAAACACAGAATACACAGTTTTAGTTAACATTAAAACAATAAACCTAGCTTTATATTATAACTTTCATAAATAAAATACGTACATAAATAAATAAAAATAAAGAGGTACATTTAGTAAAACAGTGCCCTAGAAAACAAAGAAAGTAATTGGTATGGGAAACTTGAATGAACACAGCTTTGAAGCACTTCTGGAAATTGCAAGCTTGATAAAAGCAATAACATTCTACCAGTTGCCTAAGACAGGTGATACTGCCAATCAGCTGCATTTGCTGAAGCATATTCTAAAGATTACTATTTAATCTCTCTACTGAAACCAATGGCTGCCTGCCATTTTGATTACCATTTAACAAGAAAAAGAAACAGTCACTCTATGACCAAATACAACCAGGTAAAACACAACTCTAGTTAAGCTCTGCATCTGCTTTATTACTTAGTTGTATCATTTTCTGAGGTTGTTTATACTAAACCCAAAGCTACTACTGACTGGAGTTATGTGATGTACAGTCCCTCCACTTGCTATTTCTGAGTTATTTCTATGTACTACAAAAAAATTAAGTGCTTGCGAGATACTTGGGGAAAATTCTATTATGTGAATATAAGATACCATTTTCTTTGTTGTTAATTTTGAACCTTTCGATCATAAGCTCAAGAGAAATATGACTCATGGAGACATTCTCCTTCAGATCACATCTGCCTTTTCATTAAAACTTACCCTCCCACCCCACCCCAACACACACATGCACATACGCACACTCTTGCATACTTTGTTCTACCACTTTCATAGCCTACCTTTACTATATGAAATCTGTTCATGGCACTGCTCAGAATTTAACATTAAAATAGTCAATGTTTCCAAGTCTGGGCAATTATTATAAAAGTGATTCTGAAGTTCTTTCAGAACTTCATGCTGGCACAAGGTGCCAAAGAACTCGTTTTAAATCCATTTGAAAACATATAAATATACATAGATCAAGTGAAAACTGTATGTGTGTTTTCAGGATTTTCCATCCTTTTAATGTTTTAAATTAACACTGATTCTTGAATCTTAAGTAATACTATCTGTTCTATGTTTTTAAAGTTACTTTCATTCAACTGTACATGCCTATGACCTCCACAATGACCTCTACAAAAGCAGTTGTGCACTTTACGGTGGTGCAAATCCTCACAGACAAGTTGAACCTGTTCTTTTTGGCACTGAGCCCTCGTGCTGAACACATAGCTGAGATTTATTATCAAAGGAAAACTAAGGGGCATTATTGCGCAACATTTATCCTTCACATATAGCCAAGTATAATCTTTTACAACTTTTGAGAGTCCTTAAATAAACAGATCTCCTCTTAATTGCACAGAGTTTCTTGTCACCAATTGTATGGCATATTGAGATTTATTTTACATTAGAAAAAAGTTAGCACACAAATTATTTATACTAAGACTTGTTAAAGGTAATCTCTTAATATTTTTTAAAAATCATAATATTTTTAATACTCAGACCTAAGGATAAATTGGCTGTCTTACTGTCCCCTTAGTAAGATCAATTCAGTGAAGTAATTAATAAACACCTGTCTTCAAGAATCTATACTTTAGCCCTGGCCCACTGGTGTGCTTCAGTGGTTAAAGCATCATCCCACACACCAAAAAGTTGTGAGTCCATTCCTGGTCAAGGGCATGTACCTGGGTTTCAGGTTTGATCCCTGGCCCTGGTTAGGGCACATGTGGGAGGCAACCAATGGATGTTTCTCTCACTTCAATGTTTCTTTCTCTCTTGTTTCTCTCACTTCAATGTTTCTCTCCCCCCCCCCCCCCCCCGTCTTTCTCTTTCTCTCTCTTCCTCCCTTCATCCCTCCTTTCCACTTTCTCTAAAAACAATGGGAAAATGTCCTCTGGTGAGTATTAACAGAAAATAAACACACAAAAATAAAAAGAATCTATCCTTTAAGAAAAATAGGTTTTAAAAGAAATCTTCCGCCCTGGCCGGTTTGGCTCAGCGGTTAGAGCGTTGGCCTGCGGTCCGGAGAGACCGGGTTCGGTTCCCGCTAAGGGCACGTACTTCGTACTTCGGTTGCAGTTTGTCCCCGGCCCTGGTTGGTCGTGCAGGTGGTAGCCACTCGATGTGTCCCTTTCACGTCGATGTTTCTCTCTCTCTCTCTCTCTCTCTCTCTCTCTCTCTCTCTCTCTCTCTCTCTCTCTTTCTCTCTTCCCCTCCCTCCCTCCCTCCCACTCTGTCTGTACAAAAATTGGAAAAATGTCCTCGGGTGAGGATTAAAAAAAAAAAAAAAAATCTTCCTACAGCACTCTTATAGGTCTTTTAAAAACATTACAGAGAAAACATTAGTATTTACTTTTACAGTTTTATGTTTTCTTTTAAATATCAAAGTTCAGCCCTGGCCAGTTTGGCTCAGCGGTTGAGCGTCAGCCTGCAGACCAGAGAGTCCTGGGTTCGGTTCCCACTAGGGGCACATACCACAAAAAAAAAAACCTCTCTCTGCCCTGGCCGGTTTGGCTCAGCGGTTAGAGCGTCGGCCTGCGGTCCTGAGAGACCCGGGTTCGGTTCCCGCTAAGGGCATGTACCTTGGTTGCAGTTTGTCCCCGGCCCTGGTCGGTTGTGCGGGTGGCAGCCACTCGATGTGTTCCTTTCACATCGATGTTTCTCTCTCTCTCTCTCTCTGTTCCTCTCTCTCCCTCCCGCTCTACCTGAACAACAAAAAAAAAAAAAATGGAAAAATGTCCTCGGGTGAGGATTAAAAATAAATAAATAAATAAATAAATAAATAAATAAATAAATAAATAAATATCAAAGTTCAGTTTTAACTTGTCTTCCCACAGCATTTTAAAAACACTTTCCATAGATGCAGACAATATGGTTGGGGGGTGGGGGTAAGGTGGGGGCTGGGTGAACAAGGTGAATGGGTAAGCACAAATTGGTAGTTACAAAATAGTCATAAGGATGTAAAGCACAGTATAGAAAATACAGTCAATAATATTGTAATAACTATGTATGGTGCCAGCTGGGTACTTGAAGAATTGGAGGGAATCACTTTTTAAAGTATATGACTGCCAAACCACTATGCTGTACACCTAAAAGTAATACAAAATAATGCTGAATGTAAACTGTAATTGAAAAATCAAATAAGATAAAAATAAAAACACTTCCCATTCTAAACAATTTTGAACTAATATACAAGACTGCTGCCAGGCCACTTCCTCAATCCAACAGTAAATCTGATACCCTGAGGTAAGGAGGAATTTCATGAGTTCTAAGAAATATCTCTTATAACAGAATTACCACACTATTTACATCAATTCTTCAGGCTTTGCTAATTGATCTATCATCAAGACTTGACTTGTTGAAAACAAAAAAAGAATATAACCACAAAAGTATTCTATCCTGAAAGTTGGGTTCAAACTAGCTTATCAGCAACATACAGGAAATTGAAATATGTTGACTTAGGTGAATATTTCCTTGCTCTAAATTCTTCTAATTTTTTTCTTTACTATTAAGTATAAAAACAATTTTAAAAAATGCCTGTAGAACTATGGTGGAGGGAGTATTGTTTAATGGGTATAGAGTCTCAGTTTTATAAGATGAAAAGAGTTATGGAAACTGATGGTAGAAATAGTTGCACAATATGAATGTATTTAATACCACTGAACTGTATATTTTAAAATGGTTAGGATGACAAATTTTATGTTACGTGTATTTTACCAAAATAAAAATTTTGTATTTGTTTAAATTATTAAAGATTGACTATTGAACTTATTAATCTATTTCATTAAAGTTTAACATTTTAAGCAACATATTCATATTTTTCTAAGAAAAGATGTATTAAATAATTTATAACCCTAATACTTTTTTCTTCTGTCTAGGGAACACAGGTAGAAGTTTATGAGTTTGGACATTTTTTTAATTCATCAGTAAAACAAAAAACATTTTTTCTTGAATTATAGTCTTTCAGAAAAAATTAATTACATTAAATTTTAAGTGTTTTGCCAGCACTGTATCTTTAAATAGACATAATTAGCATGCAAAAAAATTACTTACCAGTTTTACTCATAATATTAGTTTATATGAGGCTACATAAAAATTGAGAATAACTATAAAACATGGATCAAATATGTAAAAAAAAAAAAAGACTCAAGACCTGACCTTACACCATGTTCTAATATTATGTCAATGCTGGTGGTATTTTTTATTCTTTTTTTTTTTTTACCCTCACCCAAGACTATTTTTCTATTTATCTTCAGATAGAGTGGGAGGGAGGGAGAAAGAGAGAAACATCAACGTGAGAGAGACACACTGACTGGTTGCCTCCCACATGACCCCAACCAGGCCTGGGGAGGAACTGCAACCAAGGTATGTGCCCTTGGCCGGACTCAAACCCAGGACTCCTTGGGTCCACAGGCTGACGCTCTAACCACTGAGTAACCGGCCAGGGCTGGTGGTATTTTTTAAAGGCCTAAGCCCTCTATTCGTTTTGAAATATATATGCTTCAAGATTTCCATAATATCCAAAACTACTCTTGATGAAGTCATATAATTAAAAATAACATCCAAAGAACCCACAGTTGCAATGTCAGGCAGGTTAAACCAGGTTAACCTCCAAATAACCTAAAGCAGCTGCAAGAACAATCCCAGTCTCCATTTATTTTGGTTCTTCACACCACAACAGCTTTCCTATCTGTATCTCTTCCTTCCATCAAGAATGCAAGCATATGCTCTATTCTTTTAAAGTCCCTGTATTATATAAACCCCTTAAATAATACAATGTTAAAAACATGGGCCTTGGAATCCAAAGAGTCAAATCCAAATTTTACCGTGAGCAACTTTTTTTAACAATCCTGTTTCACCTGTAAAATTATTTCAAAGGATCAAATAAAATAAAAATATATTTTAAAAACATAGCACAATCAAGTGTCCACAAAACACTACCAATAAGCATTATTATTTCTGTATCATCAACTTCATCTGGAGCAAGAAGAGGAAAGATATCCTGCATCATCTCCACATACTGTTAGTCACTAACACCAGATAAAATCACCACAGGCAATCATCACCATATGAACAGTAGCCTTTCAAAATTCTGCTTGAAAAGTAAGTTAAAACTCAAAACATCTTCCTGCAGAAACAAAGTTTTGAATGATGCTACAGTCCTCTAAGCTAACAATATACAAAATAAATTATTTTAAATTTAGTCTAGAGCCCTGGAAGCAACATAGGAGTGAATACAAAAAAAAAAAAAAAAAAAAGTTTACTTTCTCTTTCATAGATGCAACCCTGGCCTTAGGCAGAATTTCAAAATTTTTAAAATTTTAGCTTCTCCCATTTTACCTTTTGCATTCCTATTCAAGCACCTGGGGCCTTTTCCAGGCATTGTATGTCCCCACAACACTTTAACACTAAGCTCCTAATTGGAAACACTCCACTCAAACCTACTGACTCCTAACATGCTCCCTGATCTTAAGTCACCAACATGCATCTCACAATCAAAACTTCCTGATATCACTAAGGTGTTAGGAGGAAAGAAATTGCATTGCATGATTTTGCTTAGTGGACATGTGGTTTTTATTATATTATTATTGCTTTAAGAAAGAACATTTGTAAAACATTTTTTCTGAAACAAAACACAAAGCAATAGTTGCTTTTTAAAGACATGAGTTAAGAAATATTCATTGATGATTTTATATATCGCTTAATGTTTTTTATGTTAATAACTGTCAATAAATTATCTGGGCCAATTTTTTTCATCTTTATATTTCCTTACATAAAAAATAGATTCTCAAAAACATTAGTGTTTTTCACAATGACTCAGTAAGAGTAACATCAGGAATTCCATGATAAGGACTGGGAAGGGTAGAGACACCCTGGGTAAAATTTAAGTGTCTAATAAATAAAATTCAGAGAATCTCAGAAGTAGATAAGACATTAAAGATCATCTCCAGGCTTACTAGCCACTGTATTTCTTAATACTTTTTTCAATATCCCTATCTATGGCTAACCACCTCACATCTTACTAAAATAGGCCAAAGCACAAAAACAGTCTATAGAGATATGCCAAATAGATGCATAAAAGTGCACATCTAACTAAATGAAGAAGTGACAAAATCTACATATGATATAGTCAAAATTATACATATCTAGTAATACACAAATCACAGTATATGTCTTTCACAAGT
Organism: Molossus molossus; assembly: GCF_014108415.1. Lineage (NCBI taxonomy): Eukaryota > Metazoa > Chordata > Mammalia > Chiroptera > Molossidae > Molossus > Molossus molossus. The sequence continues at coordinate 215,454,894 of NW_023425344.1, read as the reverse complement.
TGAACCAGAACTTCACTTTGTCTCATAAGACTTTCTAAGATACACGAGTCTTACTGTAGAGAGATGTTTTTGCTGAGGAAAATGCACTGACATGAATCACCATGATAATACAAAATACAAATTCATAAATAATTAGGAAGATTCTTTAACTACAGTATTTTAATCAAGAAAGCACCAGAGCTCTGGCCGGTCTTGCTCAGTGGCTGGAGCATCGGCCTGCATACCAAAGAGTCGCAGATTCTATTCCAGTCAAGGGCACATACCTCAGTTGTGGTTCCATCCCCGGCACTGAGTGGGGTTATGCGGGAGACAGCCAGTGGATGTGTCTCTTTCACATGGATGTTTCTCTCTCTTTCCAGTCTGCCCTCCCACTCTATCTGATGATAAATGGAAAAATATCTTCGGGTGAGGAATAAAAAATAAATTAAAAAAAGAAAGCACCAGATTGCTTCTTAACTATATAATGTCATCTAAGGCTTTGACTCACTGAATTCTTGATTTCTGCTTCCAATAATTCCAATTGATGATCAGATCAACGTTTGTTTTTTCATATATTCACCAGACAGTATCTATTCAACAGAAATTCAAATAAAATGTAAAACCCAAAAAAGAACAGGGTTATTTTTAGGGTCCCTATTATCTGCAATATGAAACTATACTCTAAGATATCCTTTTTTTTTTTTTTTTTTTTTTTTTTTTTTTTATCCTCACCCGAGGATATTTTTCCATTTTTTGTACAGATAGAGTGGGAGGGAGAGAGAGGAAGGGAGAGAGAGAGAAACATCGACGTGAAGGGACAACATCGAGTGGCTGCCACCCGCACGACCAACCAGGGCCGGGGACAAACTGCAACCGAAGTACGTGCCCTTAGCGGGAACCGAACCCGGGTCTCTCCGGACCGCAGGCCGACGCTCTAACCGCTGAGCCAAACTGGCCAGGGCTAAGATATCCTTTAATGACTTAAAAAGTCATTAATATTTTTTTAACAGACTGTATCATTATTTTCTATTATCCTACTTTTAAAAATTAGTTTATTGATTTTTAGAGAGAGAGTAAGGGAGAGGGAGAGAGAAGCATCTATGTGAGAGCACAACATCGATTGGCTGCCTCCTGCACGCCCCCACCACCAAGAATCGAACCTATAACATGGGTATGTGCCTTTGACCGGGAACTGAACAGGCAACCTTCTGGTGCATTGGACAACGTACAACCAAATAAGCCACATGGACCAGGGTTCCTATTATCCTATTTATAAATTAGAACAGATCGTTCTTCCTTTGTCTTTAGACTACTTAAAATTTTGGGAAATTCTATATCCAGTTCTAAGATTTATCTTGTTTGGAGTTAGTCACTCAATCACTCTTCCTTTACTTTGTTTTTAGCTTCTTTATGTTGTGTGTGTTTTTTAAAGCATCTACTATGTTATATATGGAAGAACTGATAGGTTAAATCTGGAAAACAGTTTATCTTTGTAATTAACAATATCTAAGAAAATCATTCCAAGAATCTTCTCTGAGCTTATTTTCATTTCATTTTATTCTCACAAATACCATATTGTGAGGTATATTCCAATAAATAAGGTTAATACTATTTCAAATGAATATTCCATAAACATTAATTCACAAAACCAGAACTTGAACCCACTTGGGTTCAAATCCTCATCTATTCTTAGTCACAATACTAATCTGCCTATCATTTGTAAAAAGGCAAAGTCTCTTGATTATGCCATGAACTAGAATGACAAGAGACTACAATTACTCCCCATTAATTCTTATTCTCAACTCAAATGATCCTCCTACTGAAAAAAAGTGCAAGTTGCTACTATATAGAGCACAAGAAAAATACCTTGATAATCTTTAATAAAACACAGTGGAACTCTGCTAGAACTGGTTACAGCAATGAAAAAGTATGCAACATTATACGTAATTACATTTATGGATCTATTTTCTAAAACTAAAATCAATACTACAGAAATAAAAAGACTGTTTTACAGAGCCATATAATTATCAATAATCCTCATTCGAGAAACGAGAGCAATGTGAGAGCCCCACTACTGATAACATGGTTGGCTCAAAGTGTAACATTATTTACTATATTAGCTACTTTGCATGAATAACTCAAGAGGCACTGTGATATAAGGGGAAAAAACTGAACTAAGAATCTAAAGGCTTAACTCTCACTCTGACCTCCATTTTCCTGTTGGGGTTTTGAAACGTATCAGTAAAAAAAAAGAGGGGAATACAATTAATAATATCAATGCTGCACATTTACATGAAAATTCATTCAATGGTATAAAATATTCTTCAATCACAATATTGTATTAATATGATTATAGACACAGAAATCTAGCTTCACAGACATTTCCAAACAACTCACTATACTGACTTCAGGTGCACTCTGAAAAGTCAAATCCCAATAATAGCATTTATTTTTAAAGGAGAATATAATTCAATAAGACTATAAATACTCAAGAAGTTTTAAATTAATTTCTGTTATTTGCATTAGTACATCTCAATTTAAATTTATGTTTATGAGCCTGGCCAGTGTGGCTCAGTGGATTGAGCGTCGTCCCATGGACTGAGAGGTCTCGGTTCGATTCCTGGTCAAGGAACATGACCCAGTTGCAGGCTCAATCCCCACTAGGGCGCATGCATGAGGCAGTCAATGGATGTTTCTCTCTCACATCGATGTTTCTCTCTCCCTTCCTCTCTCTAAAAAATCAATAAAAACATATTTTTGAAAAAATAATAATGATAAAAATAAATTTGTTTATGATATCCCAAAATATAGTCAGAATATGATTTGAAAGAAGGCACTGATATTTATCTTCTGAAAAAGACCCAGAAATGAAAAGTAAAAGAATCTATAATTGTGTTTATATTACATGAATGATTTGCTGTTTCTCAAAAATAGGATGTAGGAAGTCAGTAATTCTCAAATGTGCAAAGTATTTCCATGTGCTTAGTAAGAAAACTACCCCAAACAAACAATGCTTAAGAAAATTTTTATTTATTTTTTATTTCCCTACCATCTGTTTTAGTCTATTTTTTTTCCTTGGTCCCAATCACCTTCTTTCTTTCTGTTGCCTGCCTATTGCTCATACTAACACTTTTAAAAAAATAAGGCAGCAAAATTAGATACCCAGTTGGGAACTCTAGTCCCAGATGTTACTTGACAATGACACAGTCCAGAACTAAATATTTATGGACATAAACTCCTAAGGAAAGTAATACATGCCTCAATGCAAACACTAAATATACTACCGTATGTTTTACCTAGTCTTACAGATTATGATTCTATATTCATCAAAAAGAAAATATATAAAATTAAGCTCATATATTCCTTAAGAAAAGTCAATATTTTTATTCTCAGAAGCCTTATTTTTATACATGTTTTTATCTGACAAATATATAGAAAAAGGTATATATGGGTGTATATGTATAAATTCTCATGAGGCAGGAGAAAAAATGTGAAAGCAATGGTACATAATGCCACAACATGAAATAAAATATAAAACTGAAACACTATTGACATTTCTCACTAGCAAGGATGCTAGGTATTATTGAATTACAGGACTACAAAAACAAAATTTAAAAAATGCATATATATATATATTTATTTATTTAGTCTATAAGTATTTTAAAACACAAAAATCTATGAAGTTTTCCTTTAAAATTTACCACTTTAAACTAAAGCCCAAAAAGGGTGATAAAATTAGAGAAATTAAAGCCTTAATAGCCCCTAAAAATGCAGAAAGACAAGGAAAAGAGAAAACCTTGAAAGTAGCACAAAGAAATAGCTTCTAATACACAAGAGAACCCCTAAGATTAACAACTGAAATATCAGCAAAAACCAAAGGTCAAAATGTAGTGGGATGATATAGTCAATGTACTGAAAGGAAAATACTGTCAACCAAGAATTCTTTATTCAATTATACTATCCAACAGAGGCAGAATGAAGACATTCTCAGATAAATGAAAACTGACTAATCTGTTGCTAGCAAATAAGCATTACAAAAGAAAAAAATACTACAGAAGTCCTTCAGGATATAAGGAAATGATAGCAGGCATTTCTCACAAAGGAATAAAGAATATTGCAAAGGTTATTATATAGGTAAATACAAAAGACTTGATGGAAACGTTTCTTCCTCTTCTTCTCCTAACTATTTTTAAAACAACTACAAGAAAATAATAAAACTGTATGGCTGGGCTTATAACATACAAAATATAATATATATGATAAAAATAGCATACAAGAGGAAAAAGAAATAGAGCTATTCTATATCAAATAATCTTTATTACTTGTATTGAATTACTATTAATATAAAGTTGTTTGCATATTGTAACCACTTTAAAATATTCATAGGAGCCCTGGCTGGTTTGGCTCAGCGGTTGGAGCGTCGGCCTGCGGTACAGAGAGACCCGGGTTCAGTTCCCGCTAAGGGCACGTACCTCGGTTGCAGTTTGTCCCCGGCCCTGGTTGGTCGTGCGGGTGGCAGCCACTCGATGTGTCCCTTCACGTCGATGTTTCTCTCGCTCTCTCCCTCCCGCTCTATCTGAACAAAAAATGGAAAAATGTCCTCGGGTGAGGATAAAAAAAAAAAAAAAAATATTCATAGGACCAGATGTCTTCACCAGTGAATTCTACCAAACATTCAAAGATTTATAACCTATCCTTCTTAAACTCTTGCAAAAAATTGAAGAAGTAATGTGTCCTAACAAATTTTACGAGGCCAACATAGCCCTGACACCAAAACCTGGCAAGGATAACACAAAAAAAGAAAACTATAGGTCAATATCTCTGATAAATACAGATGCAAAAAATCCTAGCAAATTGAATACAACAATACAAGAAAAAAATAATACATCACAATCAAGTAGGGTTCATTCCAGGGTCACAAGGATGGTTCAACATATGTAAATCAATAAATGCAATATACTGCATTAAAAAAAGAAAGGATACAAATCATATGATCTTATCAATGGATGCAGAAAAGGCTTTTGATAAGATACAACATCCATTTATGATTAAAACACTCAATAAAACAGGAATAGAAAAAAAAAAAGTACCTCAACATAATAAAGGCCATATATGACAAACCCTCAGCCAATACTGTACCCAATGGTAAAAAAAAAACTAAAAGCTTTTTCTCTAAAACCAAGAACAAAACAAGGATGCTCACTCTCACCATTCTTATTTAACATAGCTCTGGAAGTCCTAGCCAGAGAAATAAGGCAAGATAAAAATTAAAGGCATCCAAATTGGGAAAGAAGAAGTAAAAGTGTCACTTCTTGCAGGTGATATGATTCTGTACACATAAAATCTGAAAGATGCCCTCAAAAAACTATTAGAAACAATAAATAAATGCAGTAAAGTTGCAAGATATAAAATCAATGTACAAAAATCCACTGCTTTCCTATATACTAACAATGACACTTTAGAAAAAGAAATAAAACAATTCCTTTTGCAATTTCAACCAAAAGAATAAAATACCTGGAATAAACTGAACGAAAGATGTGAAAGACCTATACATTGAAAACTACAAAGCATTATTAAAAGAGATTGAAAAGGGCACAAAGAAATAGAAAGATATTCTGTGTTCATGGATTGAAAGGATCAACATAGTTAAAATGGCCATATTACCCAAAACAATCCCCACAAAAATCCCAAAGTTTTTTTTTTTTAATTAGAACAAAAAAGTCATCAGATTTGTATGGAACCACAAAAGACCCTGAATAGTCAAAGCAATTATTAGAAAAAAGAATGAAGCCACAGGTATCATACTACCTGACTTCAAATTATACTATAGAGCTATGATAATCAAAACAGTGTGATATTGGCAGAAAAACAGACAAAGAGACCAAAATTGAGAGTCCAGATCACCTGTATATGGGCAAATAATTTTTGACAAAGGAGCCAGAAACATACAATGAAGAAAAGAAAGCCTCCTCAATAAATTCTGTTATGCCTGGCTGGTGTGGCTCAATGGTTGAACGTCAACCCATGCACCAAGAGGTTGCTGGTTTGATTCCCGGTCAGGGCACATACCCAGGTTGCACGTTTGATCTTCAGTCAGGGCACATGTGGGAGGCAACGGATCGATGTTTCTCTTTCACATCAATGTTTCTCTCTCCCCACTTCCTTCCTAAGATCAATTTTTCAAAAAGCAATTTCTGATATACAAAACAATATGAATGAATCTCAAAATATTAGGTTGCTTCTCCTACATATGACCAGTTCACAATAACAAGAACTACACAGACAGTAACGAGAATCCAAGATGGCAACAGAATAGGTGGACGTTACACTAATCTCCTAGGACCAGACTGAAATTACAAATAAAATATAGAACGATGGACCTGAATAACCAATTGAAGACTAGCTGAACAAAAGTCTTCTAAGCCAAGGATTTACAGAAGAAGTCATATCAAGACTGGTAGGAAGGTCTGAAACATGAAAAGAGCTGGCTCCCAACACATACATGTGGAAGCTGAGAATTTGGAGAAATATCTCAGCTGCAAAGGTTCCTCCTCCTTTGCAGGGGTCTCAAAATCCATGCCAGGCTCCCCAGGCCAGCGCACCAGAGTTGGGAAGAAGTGCCCACATAACATCCAGCTGTGAAAATCAGCTACGATTGTGACCACTAGGGAGAGATGGGAGTCCGCTAGAAACTGAGTTGCCCTTTTCTTTTTTAATAGACTGATTTGAGAGAGGGAGAGGGAGAAGGAGAGGGAGAGAGAGAGAGGGAAACATCAACTGGTTTCTCCTATACACACCCCAACAGGAAATTAAACCCACAACCTGGGTATGTGCCATGACCATGAATCAAACCCTTGACCTTTTGGTGTACTGGATGACGTCCCAATCAATTGAGCCACACCAGCCAGGGCCCAAGCACCCTTGTAAAGGGCCAACACACAAAAATCTCAAAATCTTGTTGGTAGCCACTCACCCTGTGCTCCAGAAGAGTGAGGGTGGAGCAAATGAAAGTCCTGTTAGAAAAGACTGGGTTTTTTGGTTCCAGAGAAACAAAAGATACACAGAAACTAAAAGTAATGAGATGAAAAAAAGATATTTCATGCAAATGGAAAAGAAAAAACAGTTGGGGTAGCTATACTTATATCTGGCAAAATAGACTTTAAAACAAAGGCTATATAGTAAGATACAAAGAAGGTTACTACATAATGATAAACGGATCAATACCACATGAGGATATAATCCTTGTAAACATTTATGTACTCTATACAGGAGCACCTAAATATATAAAGCAAATCATGATGGACAAAAAGGGAGAGATCAATAGTAGGGGATTTTAACACCCCAGCAACATAAAGGGATAGATCTTCCAGACAGAAAATAAACAAGGAAATGGCGGCCTTAAATGACACACTAGATCAAAATGATTTAATTGATATCTTCAGAGCATTTCACCCCAAAGCAGCAAAATATACATCTTTTAAAGTGCACATGGAACATTTTCAGGATAGACACATGTTAGAACACAAAACAAGTCTCATGAGTATTATGTTAAGTGAAATAAGTCAGTCAGAAAAAAACAAATACAATGTGATTTTATTTATATGTGGAATCTGCCCTGCCCGGTTTGGCTCAGCGGTTAGAGCATCAGCCCGCAGACTGGAGAGGCCCGGGTTCGGTTCCCACTAAGGGCATGTACCTCAAATGCAGTTTGTCCCTGGCCCCAGTTGAGGCTGTATGGGAGGCAGCCAGTCGATGTGTCTCTCTCACATCGATGTTTCTCTCTCTCTCTTCCTCCCACTCTTCCTCCTGTTCTATCTGAAGATAAATGCAAAAATGTTTGGGTGAGGATTAAAAAAAAAAGAAAAAAAAAAGTGTCCTCAGGTGAGGATTAAAAAAAAATACAATCTAAAGAACATTATAAACAAACAAAAAACAGACTCATAGATACAGAGAACAAACTGATGGTTGCCAGAGGGAGGGAGGTTGGGACTGGGTGAAAAAGGTGAAGGAATTGAGAAGTACAAATTGGTAGTTACAAAATAGCCACGGGAATGTAAAGTACAGTATAGGAAATACAGTCAATGACACTGTAATAACTATGCATGGTACCAGTTGAGTAGGAGAAATATCACGGGGAACACTTTGAAAGTATATGATTTTCTAACCACTATGCTATGTATCTGAAACTAACACAAAATAATATTAATTATAAAATGTGATTGAATAAAAATTTTTTAATAAAAAATTAAACAACATGAAAAAAAGTGGTATTCTTCCAGACCATAAACACTGATATCTCTCCATTTATATAGTTTTTAAACTTCTCTCATCATTAGTTTGTTGCACACAATTTTTTGTACACTTTTTTTTCCTCATCCAAGGCTATTTTTCTATTTATCTTCAGATAGAGGGAAAGAGAGAGAGGAACATCAATCTGAGAGACAAACATCAACTACTTGCCTTTCACACAACCCCGACCAGGGCTGGGGACAAACCGCAACCAAGGTACATGTCCTTGACCAGAATCAAACCCGTGACTCACTGGTCTGCGGGCCAACGCTCTAACCACTGAGCCAAACCGGCCAGGGCTGTACACATTGCTTACATATATTTTATTAGATTTATCCCTAAGTATTTCATGTTTTGATGCTATTACAAATGGTAGTTTTCATATTTAAAATTTTGAATTAAGGTGTTTTTCTTTTCTCTTTTTCAACCTCTATTCATATTTTTCGTACTTTGTTTTTCTTTTTCTGCCTTATTGCACTGGTAGAACTATCAGTATCAAGTATAATGGAAGTGGTGAGGGCATATACCCTTGCCTTGTTTCCTGTACTAAAGGAAAGCATTCATTCTTTCTATCACTAAATATTACATTAGCTATAGGTTTTGGGTATATTTCCTTTATCAAGTTCAGGAAGTATTATTCTGTTTTTAATTTGCTAAAATGTTATAAATAAATGTTGAATTATAGTAAATATTTTTTCTCAAAAAAATAAACTAGATAAACCATTCCCCATGTTAAACATCTAGAGAACTGAAACGGGTATAAGAATCAATGGTTTTCAGAAACAGTATCAGTCAATTCAGACCAAGGAAAGGGAAGCAAATAAGGTTAGCCCTATCTCATTCTGGCTTACTCCACGGAGGCTGTTTCCAGGTCACGATACAAATTCTGGGCTGTCAGGGTCTCTATAATTTGCAGGACAGATTACCAGAGAAGAAAATGCTGCACATAGAAAATTGTAAAGCAAGGGTGAGCAAACATTCTCTGTAAAAGGCAGATAAATATTTTAGGCTTTTCAGGCTACATGATATTTGTCATAAAGAGTCAACTCTGTGATTAAAACACAAAAGCTGACAAAGACAATACATAAATGAATGAATTTGGCTATGCTCCAATAAAACTTTAGTTACAATAACAGGTGTAGGTGGGACTTGGCCTGTGAGTTGTAATTTGCTTACCTCTGTTTTAGAGATGCTGGAGTATGTCCTTAACTTTCACCTGGGTAATGATCTGCACATGAGGGAATGTAAACTACTCAAGGCCAAGTAAATAACCTGGAAACCAATAGGTCAAGCAATTCCCAAAGATCACACAGGACCAGAACAGTTCATATTCTCAGTAAACAAGGTAAAAAGGCCTCTCAATTCATGGAGCATCTGGTACAGTCCTCAAAACGCTATCAACTTGAAAGTAGAGCTAAATTAGCCTAACATTAAAGTCTGCTCTTATGCCCGGCCAGTGTGGCTCAGTGGTTGAGCATCAACCCATGCACCAAGAGGCCGCCAGTTCAGGACACATGCCCAGGTTGTGGGCCCAGTCCCCAGTGTGGGGTGTGCAGGAGGTGGCCAATCGATGTTCTCTCTCATTGATGTTTCTATCTCTCCCTCTCTCTTCCTCTCTCTCTCTAACATCAATAAAGAAAAAAAAAGTCTACTCTTGTATTCTCTAACAATGCTTAAAAGCTATCTTTACAAGGATTTAACAGATTATAGGTGACTTACCTGTTCCCAAAGTCTGAAAATATTTAATGGAATACCATAAATTACCAGATATTCAAAAACAATGCAGAAATATATGGCCCACACCAGGAAAATAACAAATCAATCAACAGAAACAGACACAGAAATCACAGAAATGGCAAAGATGATGAAATTAGTAGATAAGGAGACCAAAAGAGCTATTATAAATATGCTCCATATGTTCAAGAAGATAGAGAAAAAACATGAAAATGACGAAGACAGAAATGGAAGATGTAAAAAAAGGTCCAAATGGAACATGTAGAGATTTAAAACACATACTACCTGATATGAAAAGTATAATAAGTTGGATAAACAGCAGATTAGACACTAGCAAAGTAAAGATCGGTGAACTTAAGGGCACATCAACCGTAGCCAGCCAAAGCACAAAGAAAATAAGACTATTAAAATAACAAACAAAGCATTGATGGACTGTGTAACAGTATCAAGCAGTATCACTTATATATAATTAAAATCACACAGAAAGAAAGGGAGGAAAGAATAAAAAAAATGTATGAAGAAATATCTTTCTAAATTTGATGAAGGTAAATTTAAATCCCAGGTATCAATAACTGCCTTAAAATAATAAAAGTAAAGGGAGACTGTCACATTTAATGAAAAAGCAAGATCCAATTGTATGTATATTGTCTTTAAGAAAGCAACTCATACCATGAAAACACTAATCAAAAAAAGCTAGAGTGGCCCGGCCAGTATGGCTCAGCGGTTGAGCGTCAAACTACCTAAAGTAAACATACATATTCACTATGATCTAGTAACTCTACTCTTAGGTAAATAAATGGCTACCAAAAAATGGATATACATATGCACCAAGACACATATATAAAAATGTTGGTATAATTTATAATACCAAAAACTCAAAAAAAAAAAAAATCCTAAAGCTAATCAATAGTAGAATGGATAGATAGCAGTAAAGTTGACCCTTGAACAATGTAGGGTTAAGGAGTCAACCCCTGCATCTGAAAATTCACATGATTTCTGACTCTCCAAACTTAACTCATTCCTTGGTATCCATGGGAGATTGGTGCCAGGACCCTGTCCCCCAACACGCAGATATCAAAACCCACAGATGTTCAGTCCAGTAAATAAAATGGCATAGATCAATGCATACAGTTGGCCCTTCACATCCACAGACTTCCAATTGCGGATCAAAACCACTACTAGTATTCATTTTAAAAATCTGCAAATAAGTGGACCTGCACAGTTCAAACCTGTTATTCAAGGGTCAACAGTATATTTCTGCAATGGAACATTGCAATTTCTATTAACAAGCAATAGAAAATGAAAAAAAACCTATAGCTATATGTAAAACTCTGGATGAATCTCACAAATATAACATTAATCAGGTTAAGGCATATATGCTTAGATGTTAATGCTAATTATAAAAGCAAGAAAAAACTGCCATAAAAAAAAAAGTGACTACTTTGGGGAAAAGAAATGCTGACTAGGTAAGAGGGGTCATTAAGAAAAGTTTCTAACACACTGACAATACTTTTTGTCTTTTACCTGACTGATGGTTACACAGATGTTCACTTTGTGATCATTCAACAGAGGTGTATGATTTGGTTCTGTGCACTTGTGTGTGTGTGTGTGTGTGTGTGTGTGTGTGTGTGTATTACATTTCACATAACAAAAGGGTATAAGAGAGGGAGGAAGGGAAGGAAGAAAATATCACAACACCTAGTAAGATAGCTAATAATGTATTAAGTTAAATGCTAGGTCAAATGAAATATTGATAAAATAAGCTCATAAAAAGATGCTCAACATAAGTTATTGGGGAAATGGGAATTAAAATATTAATGAGCCCCGGTTGGTTTGGCTCAGTGGTAGAGTGTCAGCCCTTGGACCAATGAGTCTCGGGTTTGATTCTGACCAAGAGTACATACCTCGATTGCGGTTCATCTCTGGATAGTCAGGGTCGTTCGGGAGACAACCAGTCAATGTGTCCCTCTCATGTCGATGTTTTTCTCTCTCTCTTTCTCTACCTTTCTCTCCCTCTCTCTCCCCCCCACCCCATCTGAAGATAAATAGAAAAATATCCTAGGGTCAGGATTAAAAATATACATATATTAATGAGATACCAATACACACCTTTTAAAATGCCTAAAATATTTTATTTTATATATATATATTTTTTTATTAATTTTTTTAGCGAGAGAGGAAGAGAGAGAAATGTGGATGTCAGAGAGAAACATCAACTAGCTGCCTCCTGCACGCCCCTCTACTGAGGATCAAGCCCATAACCCAGGCATGTTCCCTGACTGCGAATCCAACCAGGATTTCTCAGTCCATGGGATGACACTTAATCCACTGAGCCACAACAGCTGGGCCCTAAAATATTTTTAAAGCTCACAGTACTGAGTGTTGTCAAGGATGCTGAGCAACTGGAACATTCAAACAATGTTGGTGGGAATGCAAACAGGTACAGCCACTTTGAAAAACAGTATGGCAGTTTCTTACAAATCTAAACATAACCAAGTTCATTCTTAGTACTTACCCAAGAGAAATGAAAACTTATGTACACACACAATTGTATGCAAATGTTTATAGAAACTTTATTCATAATCATTAAAAAAAGAAACTACCCAAATGTCATTCAACTGGTAAATCCATATAATGGTATATTACTCAACAAAAAGGAACAACTATAAATACGTGCAACAACCTCTTAAATGTGTGTTGTTATTAAACTAACAAAGCTATACACTAAAAGAACAGATCACTAACTGCTGGGGGGTGGGGCAGGTAGAGGGTTGACTATGAAAGGGTAGCACAAGAAAATTTTGAGGAGTGATAGAACTGCTGTACATTATCATTGTGGTGGTAGGTACACAACTATGAATTTGTCGAGACCCTGTACATCAAAAAGAATGACCTTTACTACATGTGAATTTAAAAACAAAGCATAAAACTTTATTTTTTTATTTTTTTATTTTTTTATCCTCATCTGAGGATATTTTTCCATCTTTTGTACAGATAGAGTGGGAGGGAGAGAGAGGAAGGGAGGGAGAGAGAGAGAGAGAAACATCGACGTGAAGGGACACATCGAGTGGCTGCCACCCGCACGACCAACCAGGGCCGGGGACAAACTGCAACCGAAGTAAGTGCCCTTAGCGGGAACCGAACCCGGGTCTCTCCGGACCACAGGCCGACGCTCTAACCGCTGAGCCAAACTGGCCAGGGCAAAGCATAAAACTTTAAAACAAAATACCATCGTCAAAGCAATACCACAGATTTATAGAAGAATCAAAATGCCAAATTTATCATAAAATTCCCTCAAATTCAAGAATCCTGAAAGTACACATTACCTGATTATACATAATTATACATAATACACACACACACACACACACACACACACACACACACATTTTAATCCTCAAAATAATCATATAAAGTTAAAAAACATCTCAACTTTACCAATGAGAAAACATACTCAGAAAGAATAAAGTAAAATCTTACCCATGGATATACAGCTAAGAAATGTGAAGCTGAAGCTTAATTCGATTATGACTGAGTCTTTCCATGCCCATTTTATTCCCTCTATACTATACTGCCTCTTAATTCAAAAGCTTTGGTAATTTCTTAATTACTAGTGCTTTTCTTTACATTTAAAGATGTGTTAATACTTCCTACATTTGTAAGTTCAAAACTGATCATGAAGATTTTATACTATCCAGGTACCCATATACCCATAATCAAATAATTCTGATTACTTCCTCCCATCCCTTGTATTATCAGTCATTTATTTCAATTACAGATAAGCATGTATGTATATATAAGCATACACACACACACACACACACACACACACACACAAGCAAGAATAGTCAAATACAGTGTTGCTATTATTTTAAACAAAGTGGTATCTGTTAGATCAATTAAGAACAAAAAATAAGTTTTTATGTTATCTTACCTATTTCTTCTCTGATGCTCTTTCTTTATGTAAATCTCTTTCTGACCCACATCATTTTCCTTGTCTCTAAATACCTTCTTTCAACATGTCCTTCAAAGAAGGCCTACTGGCAAAAAAATTCCCTCAATTTTATTTGTCTGATTACCTTTATTTCTCCTTCACTTTCATTTATTTTATTTATTTATTTAATCCTCACCCGAGGACATTTTCCCATTTTTTTGTTCAGGTAGAGTGGGAGGGAGGGAGAGGAAGAGAGAGAAACATCGACGTGAAAGGGACACATTGAGTGGCTACCACCCACACAACCCAACCAGGGCCGGGGACAAACTGCAACCAGGGTATGTGCCCTTAGCGGGACCTGAACCCGGGTCTCTCTGGACAGCAGGCCGACGCTCTAACCACTGAGCAAAACCAGCCGGGGCTCTCCTTCACTTTTAAAGGATAATTTTGCAGGATAGATTATTCTAGGTTGGTGGCTTTTTTCTCTCAACACCTTAAATATTTCACTGCACTCTCCTTTTGCTTGCGTGGGTTTCTGAGGGGAAGCCAGATACAATTTTTACCTTTGTTCCTCTACAGGTAAGGTGTTCCCCCCCACACCCCACCCTCACCCCCGACTTCTTCAGGACTTTTTCTCTATTTTCAATTTTGTAACTTAAAAATTATATGCATATGCCCTGGCCGGTTTGGCTCAGCGGTTAGAGCGTCGACCTGCGGTCCCGAGAGACCCGGGTTCGGTTCCCGCTAAGGGTACGTACCTCGGTTGCAGTTTGTCCCCGGCCCTGGTTGGTCATGCGGGTGGCAGCCACTCGATGTGTTCCTTTCACATCGATGTTTCTCTCTCTCTCTCTCTGTTCCTCTCTCTCCCTCCCACTCTACCTGAACAAAAAATGGGAAAATGTCCTCGGGTGAGGATAAAAAAAAAAAAAAAAAAAAATTATATGCATAGGTGTGGGGGTTCGAGGCATTTCTCCTACTTTGTGTTCTCTGACCTTCCTGGATCTTTGGTGTGGTGTCTAATGTTAATTTGGGGAAGTTCTGATGTTGTATTTCAAGTATTTCTTCTGTTCCTTTCTCTCTTCTTTTTCTGGCATTTCCATTACACATGTGTTATATACCATTTATAGTTGTCCCAAAGTCTTTGGATATTTTGTTTTTGTTTTGTTTTTCAGTCTTTTTCTCTTTGGTTTTCAATTTTCAAGGACTCTACTGACCCTGGCCAGAGTGGGTATTTCCATTACACATGTGTTATATACCTTTTATAGTTGTCCCAAAGTCTTTGAATATTTTGTTTTTGTTTTGTTTTTCAGTCTTTTTCTCTTTGGTTTTCAATTTTCAAGGACTCTACTGACCCTGGCCAGAGTGGCTCAGCTGACTGATCATCATCCCATGCACCAATGGGTTGCCAGTTCTACCTGGGTTGCAGGTTTGATCCCCAGTCAGGGAATGTACTGAAGGCAACCAATCAATGTTTCTTTCTCACACTGATCTTTTTCTATGTAAAAAAAAATATTTTTAAGAATTCTATTGATATATTCTCCTACTCAAAGATTCTTTCCTCAGATGTGTCCAGTTTACTAATGAGCCCATCACAGACATTCTTGATTTTTGTTAGTGTTTTTTTTCCACTAGTATTTTTTTTGGTTCTTTCTCAGAATTTCCATCTCTCTGTGCTTATATTGCCCATCCGCTCCTGCATGTTGTCTATTTTATCCTTTAGTACCTCTAGCATATTGATCATAGTTGTTTTAAATTCTCAGTCTGATAATTCCACCTTCCATGCCATATCTGAGCCTGGTTCGGATGTCTGCTCTATCTCTTCTGTCTTTTAGTATGTCTCATCATTTTTTCTTGATACACAGGCATGATGCACTAGGTAAAATGAACTACTGTAAACAAGCCTTTAGTAATGTGGTGGTGGTAAGGTGTGGGAGGTGGCAGAGCATTTTGTAGTCATATGATTAGGTCTCAGTCTTTTAGAGGGTCTATGCTTCTGGACTGTGAACTTCACACATGCTTCTCAGTCCATCTTCCTCCCCTCACGTGGGGCAGGATGGTGAGTGTGGTCTGAAGCTGTGTATTTCCTTTCTCCCACATGAAAAGCTTGAGCAGCTAGAATTGGGTATCTCCCTACCCCCACATCAGTTAGGCTCTGATAAAACTCCAACAGGTTAAGCTCTGGTGAAATAGTTTCTCCTGAGGGCAGGCCTTGTTAAGAGAACAGAACACCAGCGTATTGCAAAATGGTTCTTTTTCCACTTCATCTGCCAGGAGGATGTGGGGATTTTTCTCTATATTCACTGAAAGAACCTAGTAAAGATGCAGAGGCAAAACAAAAGTCTGGGGCCCTCCACTGTCTGGTGGCCCCTGGAGGTTTTAACTATCAGAGTTGTCCACACTGAACCTCCACAATTTCAGGTTTCCCTACACCACAATGGTTCTCTGAAAGGTAGCTTCTCTAGTAAGCTGTGATTCTCTGTATTCTCTGCTGGTCTCTCCAATTTTAAGGGCAGTTGTTAGCCTTGTGACCTCTCTTCACTTACAGATCTAAGAAAAGTTGTTTTCAGTGCAACTTCCAAGCTTCTTAAATGCCATACCAGAAACCAGAAAGCTGCATTTTCTTTTAAGAATGTTTTCCGCCCTAGCCGGTTTGGCTCAGCGGTTAGAGCGTGGGCCTGCGGTCTGGAGAGACCCGGGTTCGGTTCCCGCTAAGGGCACGTACTTCGGTTGCAGTTTGTCCCCGGCCCTGGTTGGTCGTGCGGGTGGCAGCCACTCGATGTGTCCCTTCACTTCGATGTTTCTCTCTCTCTCTCCCTCCCTCTCTATCTGTACAAAAAATGGAAAAATATCCTCGGGTGAGGATAAAAAAAAAAATTCTTAAAAGGAGAATGTTTTCCTACCCTGTAAGTTTAAAATTTTATGTAGAATAAGAAAACTCATACAAACCATTATTATATACAATAATATTATTGCGTAATTTGAAAATTATTTACTTTTCCTTTTTTTCATACACTGCTCATATTCATATTTCTAGACAACTAGCCTACATCAGACACTTTCAGTTTATCTGTAGAAATCAATATAAAAATATAAAGTGTAATCCTTGAAATATATCTTTCAAACAAGCAATTAAAATGTGGCTTACCATTTTGATGCCTGTGGAAAATGTCACTGGTTTTATAGGTTTGGGTTTCTCAAGTTGCATTTCCAACTGGGTAGATCTATCTTTATGCTGAGCCAACAGCAGAGCAACAGGGAGATCAGAACTTTCCTGTAAGAAAAGTTAATGTGCAATATAAAAGTTAAAAAGAAAAAACTTAAGAGCAACAGGTCTATTATTTTAAATTATGCCTTTCCATAAGCATTTGATGTCAACCTAAATATTCACTTTATGGAGAACACTTTACAAAAAAATTTAACATTCCATAATAAGAAAAGGCTGTTTTATACTCATAAATCAAAGCCTGCAAAAAATTATTTTTATAAAATCCACATTAAAGAAAATATAATAGGGTCTTATTTCATTCTGCAATGCCAACCATATTTATTAAAATAAAAAAATTAGAAGCTAATCACAAAAAGAGTAGTACAAAGTACTATAACTTGGATCAGATGTTTATCTAAGACACATTCTTTTTACCAGTGAATTCAGACCGGTTTGAAATTGTTTCCCATTAGATTTCACCTGAGGCCGTTTGGAAATGATCCTTGTTCTGTTTTGCACAATGGAACGATTGTTAAGTACAACCAAAAGTACATTTATTTTCTTTTTTATTGACTTATTTTTAGAAATGAAGTCTAAATTTTTTAATTAACCAAATAACAGTAAATGTTTTTAATATCTCTGTTGATCATAAGTCAGTTACACCAACCTGTACACACACATTATTAATAATACAAACAAATTACTAATTCTTATATGTAGGCTGTTACTTATTCTGTTTAACATGAAGTCCTCTTACATGTTTAAAGTGCTGTGGAGCTAAAGTCTAAACTAAATGATATCCAGACTTTTTCCTTTCTGAGCTGTCAATTGAATAAGAACACAAACATATGCAGAGGGAGACAAGGAGGGAACATCATACACACACACACACACACAGAGTACTTCCTATATCTGTAAACAAAAATAAAGGGCACAAATGCAGTTTTCTCTCCTGTATCAAGGTTACTTACAAAAATAAACATATTCTTTAAATGGTATATAAATTTTTTAAACAGTAAGTACCTATAATTTAATATTAAAACAACTATATTGTGTTAACATTTCATAGAAATTACAGCATCTAATATTACAGAATCTAATTTTCTTTCCAAATCTAATAATTTAAAAATAGTTTTAAGCACAAATGTGGCTAATTAATATAGTTAAAGGAATTTTTTTAAGTTCTAGTACAGAAGTATTAAAAAAAAAAAAAGCCAATTTATTTCAACAGAATTGTCCTAGAATAAATCTGTACCTCAAGACTTTGTAATAGAAAGGCTCTGCAAGAGCAACATTACAGAGATTAAATCCTTTAAAAGTAAATGAAAATACACATTTTATTTATAAAATAGAACCATATTCGAGAGCAAACTCCTTGTGACCTGGCTTTAGTAATAATGGAGAATAAATGAAATATACTATGAGAATATACTTGAGTACCTTTCATATTCTACAACAAAGCATTAGTAGTACATTAGTAACAGCATGGCTGTGAATTCCTGGAGCTAATCTAGATTTCCATTAAGAATATTAAAACAGCCCTAGCCAGTTTGGTTCAGCAGTTGGAGTGTCGGCCTGCGGTCCCGAGAGACCCGGGTTCAGTTCCCGCTAAGGACATGTACCTCGGTTGCAGTTTGTCCCCGGCCCTGGTTGGTCATGTGGATGGCAGCCACTCCACGTGTCCCTTTCACGTCGATCTCGATCTCTCTCTCTCTCTTCTCTCTCTCTCTCTCTGTTCCTCTCTCTCCCTCCCACTCTACCTGAACAAAAAATGGAAAAATGTCCTCAGGTGAGGATGAAAAAAAAAAAAGAATATTATAATAGCCCTGGCTGACATGGCTCAGTGATTAGAACATGGGTCCCGAACACTGAAGCATCTGGGTTCCATTCCCGAACACTGAAGCATCTGGGTTCCATTCCAGGGCTTCCATTCTGAGTCAAGGGCATGTAAACTGGGTTACAGGTTTTATCCCTGACCCCAGTCGGGATATGTGCAGGTGACTCTTTCACATTGGTGTTTCTCTCTCTTTTCTTTCTCTCTCTCTTCCCCCTGAACCTTCCACTCACTCTAAAAAACAATGGAAAAAAATCCTCTGATGAAGATTAACAAAAAAAGAAAAAAAGAATATAATGAAATGTAAAACTATAGGATGCTTTAAATAGGCTGTGGCCCAAATTATCTCTTAAAAGCTATTACTATTGCCTGGCCGGTTTGGCTTTGCAGTTAGAGCGTCAGCCCACAGACCAATGAGTCACCGGTTCAATTCTGGCCAAGGGCATATACCTTAGTTGTGATTCATTCCGGGCCCTGGTTGGGGTTGTGCGGGAGGCAGCCACTTGATGTGTCTCTTTCACGATGATGTTTCACTCTTGTCTCTCTTCCTCTCTCCCACTTCCACTCTATCTGAACAAAAATGGAAAAATGTCCTTGGGTGAGGATTTAAAAAATAAAAAAAGCTATTACTATCTTTTCATATGTAAAAACCCAACAGATAAAAAACTAATTTCCTTCCCTTAAAAGTTAAAACATTGCTTCCCAATTTACACTCTAAAAGTGAACTCAAATGCTCTTGCATACCTGGTATTTACTCTTAAAAACTAAAGGTTCTTACGTAAAAGTAAGACAATGTGTTCGCTTCAAAACCCTGCTAATCAATACTTTGGCCTGGTTTCACTATTACATAAAAGGACCTAACTATTAAAATGTCTTAGTAAAACAGCTGAAATGTAATAAAAATAAACATTCTAGGAATCTAAAACTAATTTTGGTATACTAAAATTGATACCATGGTATACAATTTACCTCAAATCTGCTTTATTCCACTTTAGCACTCAAAACTTTACAGGCTGAAAATCTTTGTGAATGTTAAACTAGAATTAAGCAGGAGCTCTAACAACAACAACAAAAATCTATAGATTTAAATAAACTATGAGAAACACACACCCTGTTGGGAATACATAAAATGCAGATTCAGCCTTTCACATTATTTCATTCTTTTTAGCTTTCCATTTTACCTTGAAAGGTTCCCTAACCTACATTAATTGCCTAAAGGTACCTTGTTTAATACTTAAAGAAATTTTAATAAGACTGCCTGTAATACTCATTAAAAGCTTTATAATGACCTTTTTTTAAAAGATTATTTTAACCGACTTTCAGCAAGCCATCTGGCAAACAATATTTCTAATAAAAATCAGCTACTGCATTTGACAGCAATATTAGCTCATACAAAATTTCAGACATAAACTGAAGAGAATTTTCAAATAGAAATATAAAAAGATTTACTAAGTCAGGACCTGCTTTAAAATCTTTTTCCAAAGTGTTAAAAAAAAAAAAAAAAAAAAAAAACACCTGAATTTACAGTTAGGATTAAATAAATGGACTTTTTAGGCAACATTATGGTAAATACTAAGCCATAAACATTAATACCACAACATTAAAATCCTGTCATCTACAGTATAATGTAATGCCAATGCTTTACAAAAGGTTAAAAAGTGACTTTTAGCACAAGGACTAAACCCCCCAAAAAAGGAGGAAAAGTTCTAATAAGTAGTATTTGTTGCCTAAATTAGATCCAGAAAATAACCCTAAAATTTAAGCTTCTAGACATAATTACAAATGCCAATGCTATCTTTTTCTATAAAATGTAACTCCTTAACATACAGAGAAAAAGAAATACAATGTATTATTTTACGTAATAAGGATTTAGGAGGATAAAACAAAATTTAATGAATTATTTCAATTAGTCAATAAGGACTAAATGTATTGACATTTAACAAAAAAATAATAATAAACATTCAAAAATTAAAGTAACAAAGAATCTTTAAAAATAAATTTTAAAATGGAACCCAGAAATTCAAACTTCTTTGGTATTCTAAACCAATGTGATGTAATTAATTGTTCTAATGAATATAGTAAATTGCTGAGGATTATTTAACCACCATGTTACATGATCTAAACAGTGAAGAAAGTATGTGCAGTAATGACTTGCAGGTGAAGAAAACAGGAAGTGGGGGGTGGTCCTCACAAAAACCAATATTAACTCCAGATTATACACAATGTACAACACTTGCAGTTTCACATCTTGTTTCATGCCCCACTGAATTAAAGGGAAGCTTCATGCCAATAGCAGCTCAATGAGGCAGCAAAAGTTAATACTTTGAGGACTAAAGGAATACACAAGTGTAATTACTATGCAAAGCTAGCTAACCTCAAAATAAAATCTAAAAACTCTTTATATTAGATGAAACACTTTTAGAATGATAAAGTGTATTTTCATCTTATGTCTAAATTCTGCATTTGTAATTAATTCAATTGACTGTAGAGAGGAGAACCATTATCAAAGACAAGTGTGTTCCTCTTTGTATAAAATGATGAGGGAAAGAACCTTTCAATAAATAATTACAGCCCTGGCCAGTTTGGCTCAGCGGTTAGAGCAACAGCCTGTGGTTCAGAGAGACCCGGGTTCGGTTCCCACTAGGGGCATGTACCACGGTTGCAGTTTGTCCCTGGCCCTGGTTGGGTCGTGCGGGTTGGCAGCCACTCGATGTGTCCCTTTCACGTCGATGTTTCTCTCTTTCTCTTCCTCCCACTCTATCTACACAAAAAATGGAAAAATGTCCTCGGGTAAGGATAAAAAAATAAATAAATAATTATAACTTCAATATTTACTAGTTGATTAAAGGTTTTAATTTCTCAAAAAATATATGCCCACAAAAACTGTAAAACATGTATCATTTCTTTTTTTTTTTTTTTTTTTTTTTTTTTTTAATCCTCACCCGAGGATATTTTTCCATTTTTTGTACAGATAGAGTGGGAGGGAGGGAGAGGAAGGGAGAGACAGACAGAAACATCGACGTGAAGGGACACATCGAGTGGCTGCCACCCGCACGACCAACCAGGGCCGGGGACAAACTGCAACCGAAGTACGTGCCCTTAGCGGGAACCGAACCCGGGTCTCTCCGGACCGCAGGCCGACGCTCTAACCGCTGAGCCAAACTGGCCAGGGCTCATTTCTTTTTTTTTTAATTTTATTTTTGTTACAGATGTTTCTCCTTTTTTAGTAAAACACGTATCATTTCACATGTTACAGCCTTATGCTACTTAATAGTTTCAAGAAAAATCAATAGTTGCTGAGAAAAACATCATATTCTATTCTATATGCCACTGTCCTTACTTTTAGAGTCAATTTACAATGCACTGAAAGTACATAGTGTTTATAAGCATTTTATGTTTAAGCCTTATTAATGCCCTTATCCTTACTTTTCCTGTACTTTCTCACCTACCTCTAACTTATATAATCTTGCTTTTTCTTTTTATTCTTGGTTAGCAAAAGCGCAGTAGAAAAATATACACATACACATTTACTCAACCATACAATAACAAACAGTATATCAACTAAACTGAGGAGTTAAATGTTTTATCACCTCATAAAAATTAATTATATGGACAGAAAGAGAAAGGGAAGAATACAAAAGACATTCCTAGAGAGGATGATTTTCTAGTTGTGAGTCTATCAATATCACACTGGGTTTGCCCTGGCCGTTTTGGCTCAGCGCCTGCGGTACAGAGAGACCCAGGTTCGGTTCCCGCTAAGGGCATGTACCTCGGTTGCAGTTTGTCCCCGGCCCTGGTTGGTTGTGCGGGTGGCAGCCCTTCGATGCGTCCCTTCACATCGATGTTTCTCTCTCTCTCTCTTCCTCTCTCTCCCTCCTGCTCTATCTGAACAAAAAATGGAAAAGTGTCCTCGGGTGAGGATAAAAAATAAATAAAAATAAAAATATCACACTGGGTTAAAAGCAACAGATAATATAAGAAATCTATGAAACACTTCATAAACTTTTAGTTATTATTATTGCTGCTATCTAACAATGTCAACTACTCAGGAGCTAATTGCTGGAAAACACCAATAACTTGCAAAACATCACCATTTCTTTTCATTCTTTTTCATGCAAAAATATGAAATATAGTTCTCATAGAGTAACTATAAACTTCAGCATGGAGTCAAAACAACTGAAACTGAACCAGTTATTAGAAAACCAGTATTAATCAGGGGGAAGAAATGCTCTGAAAACAATGTGTTTTAGTCAGTAAGCTCAAAAATATGTAAACAATTTATTAACAGTACACTGGATTATGTCAGCTATATTACTCTCACTTCTGAAAATAAAATGGATATTCACAAAATTTTTTTAAAAAATAATCAAAGTTAAATACACCAGCATAACTGCAGAAATGCTATTTAAATGCCATTATCCAGCATAATAAAGAAGACAAACCTTGAAGACTAATGATTTTTTTCATCACAATTAGCATTGGTACGTACCAGTTCATCTAAAAGAGTCTGCTTATTCTTTCTTTTTCGAATCTGCTGCAGTTGTTCTTCTTTTTGTATAAACAGTCTTCTTTGTTCATTTTCCTGTCGTTCTACCTCTAAAGCTTCTTCTAATTCCTCTTGTTCCCGAGTCTAAAACAGAAACATTTATATATGTATGGTACAGAATAAATTTAGTAACCAACATCAATCCTATACCACATTCTGATTCTTTCTTTTTTGGAAGCATTAAACACATTAGTCACTTATTGTTTAATAGTGTAGGAATTACACTTTGAAAGAACTAATATTCATTTTGTCTCATGTGGACATGTTACCATTAAAGAGAATGACATCTAGCACTAAACAAACATCTAAACAAAGTATATTGAGCCCAGTTGCAAAACTGCAGGGACTGTGCTTAACAATGGGTTAATTAATTTATAATGATTAGAGACAGTTTCAAGCATTCATTTTAGGGGATTTAACAAGGAAGACAAAAGAAGAAACACAACTGCAAACACATTATCTCCATACAGAACTATTGATTGAAATAGTCCATTTAAAAGACCTGATTGCCCTGGCCAGTTTGGCTCAGCGGTTAGAGCGTCGACCTGCAGTCCCGAGAGGCCGGGGTTCGGTTCCCGCTAAGGTCGCGTACCTCGGTTGCAGTTTGTCCCCGGCCCTGGTTGGTTGTGTGGGTGGCAGCCACTCGATGTGTCCCTTTCACATCGGTGTTTCTCTCTCTCTCTGTGTTCCTGTCTCTCCCTCCCACTCTACCTGAACAAAAAAGGAAAAATGTCCTCGGGTGAGGATAAATAAAAATAAAAAAAAAATGAAAGACCTGATTATTTAATAGCAACAATTTCTAAAACACATAAGATAATGAAAACTTATCACAGTACTTCGCTTCTTTCTCCCAAGCTAAAATAAATCTTTATGATGTTACAGTTCCAAAAAGTATTCATTAAGCTAAGTTTTTTTGAATGCAGTTATTTTCTAACACAGGTATATAAATGTCAAGAGCCCCCTTTATGGAC
Organism: Molossus molossus; assembly: GCF_014108415.1. NCBI lineage: Eukaryota > Metazoa > Chordata > Mammalia > Chiroptera > Molossidae > Molossus > Molossus molossus. The sequence continues at coordinate 215,430,402 of NW_023425344.1, read as the reverse complement.
TGAAAAATTCTCAATTCAAAGTTAATATGTACACAGAATTAACTACAGTTCTACTCATTCCCCTTTTACAAAGTTCTTCAGAAATATTAAATACTTCCAGGTTCTGAAATCTATTTCCAACTCTAACTCATACTTAAACACAGTATTACACCAAGTCTTTGCTCTTTAAGTCTTATGAATAAAAAATACAGTAAAATCTGAATGGCTTTATTTTAAAACCTTGACTCTTGCTCTTAAAAATGTTGTAGTGCTTTTTGTTTTAATTCAACAGAACATAAAGAATTCATGGCACCTGAAGGCAAATATAGAATAGGGGGAGAGAGCATAAATAGGCTTAGGGATCACTGATATAATATAGAAATTAACAGAGACCTCAGACAAAAGCGTGTTTTTATGTAAAATAGTATTTAAAACACTCTTTTGGATATTTTTATTTCATATATTACACCCCCCCCCCCAAAAAACAAATTTCTCATGCAAAAAGATGTTTTACTTAAAATTCAAACTTAGTATATCCAAAATTAAGTTTAGCATCTGGTCTCCCAAAGCTGATCATCCTCCTATATTCTTTATTTCTGCTGAATGCACACCTATATCTCAGTTAACTCTAGCTTAAACCTCAAAGTTTCTTTATTCATACCTCTCCCTACCCTGTCATTCCCCTTAAATTAAATCAGTCACTAAGTTCTATTAGCACCTCTCTCTATAATTGTACAAACCTTTCCTCCTTTAATACGGAGACTGCTACTCTAACTCAGACCCCCAGTGGAGAAGAGAATTCAAACTTGATCTACAAAAATTAATAGGAATAAATGTAAAAAGTTAGGATTCGAGGCTAAGGTATAAGGGCTGGAAAAGTGAACTACTTGATTTGGAAATCCATAAGCAGAAAAAGATGACCTTCATAATAAAGTAGTGAAATAAGCAATTAAGTATGACAAGTGTTAGAGAAGTATACACAGGGTATAGTGGGAATAGAATTGATAGAGTGGTAACTCTCTTTGTGATGACAAGTAGAATCAGAAAAGATTTCATACAGTGTTGTGGGTTGAATGTGTTCCCCAAAAATGTATGTTGAAGTTTTTCTTTTCCCCCCAGCTAAAAATGTCTTTATTTTTTTCAGAGTGCCTCACAGTAGAAATCAAATCATCTTCTTCAAATATCTTACTCTTAGTCACCAAGTCCTGCCAGGACTAGTTTCAAAAGACTAGCTATAATTTTCGATTTGTGGGATTTCTGAAAGGCATGTGGCCACTCTCCTGGACTGTTTGTACATCTTCCTCTCTTGTTTTTTAAGTGGCCTTTTAGAGTGATGCATGCTTTTGACAGGTCAAAAGAGTCACAAAAATAGACTGTGAAAACACCTCCAGGAGTAGATTAGAAATGATGCTGTGAGTGATTAGAACAAGAATGAATCCAGTTTATTGGGAATTCCAGAAGCATCCCAGTTTCACTCCAGTGCATAGATAAGAGCTCAGAGAGGCCTCGGAAAATTGAGAAGAGAACAATCTATATTTAAGAGCGCCCCTGCATCAAATGTCAACCACTTTGAGGTTCATCATCATCATTTTTCCCAGGCAGAAAGCTGAGAACACCCCCTGCCAATTTCTACTACTGAAATCATTTTTGTTTGTTTGTCCATTTATTTTGTTCTTTAGATTCCACATATAAGTGAAATCATATGGTATTTGTCTTTCTCTGACACATTTCACTGAGCATAATACCCTCTAGGTCCATCTATGCTGTCACAAAAGGTAAAATTTCATTCTTCTTTATGGCCAAGTAGTATTCTGCTGTGTATGTGTACAACAGCACTTTTATCCACTCATCTACTGACAGGCACTTGGGTTGCTTCCATATCTTGGCTATTGTAATTAATCATGCAATGAACACAAAGGTGCATATATTCTTTCAAACTAGTTTTTTTGGGTTCTTTGGATATGCTCCCAGAAGTGAACTCACTGGGTCATAAAGCAATTCCATTTTTAATTTGTTGAGGAACCTCCACACTTTTTCATAGTGCTTGCACCAGTCTGCATTCTCACCTATAGTGCACTAGGGTTCCCCTGGTACCTGCAAATGTGATCTTATTTGGACACAGGGACTTTGCAGATGGAAACAAGTTAAGGTCAACTGGAAATGTAGACATGCAGTACAGAAAGCCATGGGAAGACAGAGGCAGAGATCAGAGTGGTGGCCAAAGCTTGCTGGCAACCACCAGAAGCTAAAAGAGGCAAAAAAGGATGCTTCCCTAGAGGTTTCAGGGTCCTGATGACACCTTGATTCCAGACTTCTAGCCTCCAGAACTGTGAGAGAATAAATTCCTGTTGCTATAAGTCACCCAGTTCATGGTAATGTTACAGCAGCCCTAGGAAACTAATAGATGTAGGATGAGCTAAGACTTCAAATAGTGGGTATTTACCCCTACTGGAGAGTGGAATGACATTTTGACAGAAAAAAAACAAAGGTGCAAAGGATATGAATCAAGATGGAATGATGTGCTGGCCAGTGTGGCTCAGTGGTAGAGGATCAACCCACACATTAAAGGATTGCAGGTTCGATTCCTGGTCAAGGGCATGTACTTGAGTGACAGGTTCAATCCCCAGCCCTGGTCAGGGTGTGTGCAGGAGGCAACCAATCAATGTTTCTCTCTCCCATCAATGTTTCTCTCTCTTTCTCTCTCCCTCCCTGGATGCTTGCTATGGCCAAGTCATGAAGTATAGGTATGAGGAAAAACTCTAGATAAAGCTGGACAGGCAAGCAGAGAGCAGAACACGGAAGGTCTATCATACCATACTAAGGGAATTTGTGCCATACTAAGCCAACTGGAAAGAATTAAGGAAATTTAAAATTTAGAAAGATGACTAGAAACAGATACAGATCAGTGGGGTTCAAGACTAAAGACAGGGCCTGGCTGGTACAGCTCAGTGGATTAAACATCATCCCATGGACTGAGAGGACCTGGTTTGATTCCCGCTCAGGGCACATGCCCAGATTGTGAGCTCAATCCCCAGTAAAGGATGTGCAGAAGGCAGTTGATCAATGTATCTCTCTCACATGGATGTGTCTGTCTCTCTCTCCCTTTCTCTGTCTCTAAAAAATCAATAAAAACATATTTTTTAAAAAGACTAAAGACAGGAAGACTAATTAGAAAAATATTTCAATAACCCAAGTAAGAAATTATGAGGACCCAAATAAGGCAATAATAATAGAATCAGAAGAGGAACCAGGTCTGAAAAATGATAAGGAGAGACCGCCAACAGTACATGAAGACTGAGCGTTATGCCTTGAACAATTGGATAAAGGACATAATAAAAAAAATAAGTGACCATGAAGATTAAAATGTTAATGTTCAGTTCTAGAATGCTGAATTACAAGTGCTTATAATATATGCAGGAAGAAATGTCTATTAATCATTTATAGATATATAAGCCTATTACATAATAATTCCAGGAGCCCAGGAGAACATTAATGGGCTGCAGAAATATTTGAGAGCAACCAGCATAAAGGGGTAATCATAAAGAGAAACACTAAGAGGAATCTGTGTTTAAGAGACAAGGAGGAAAGAGAAGTCTATGAAAAGTATGAAAGAGAAAGGTGAGAACAGTAGCAAAAGGAGAGCGAAGTGGTCCACAAAAGTTAAGGAAAAGTTTCAACACCAAGAGAAAAGTCTGCAACAAACACTGACTACAGGCCAAATGAGATTCAGACCAATAAAGAGTCTATCAGCTTTGGCAATGAGGAACTGGTAGGCTCAATTTTATCACTGCAGTAGAATATGTGAGTATTTTGTACATAGTAGGTAGGCCTCAATAAATATTGGTTGGCTAGCTAGCTGATTGAATAACTGGGAAAATAACCACCATTAAAAATCCAGGGGGATGGGCCCAGCCAGTGTGGCTCAGTGGTTGAGCATCAACCCATGCACCAAGAGGTAGCCGGTTTGATTCCCGGTCAGGGCACATGGCCAGGTTGTGGGCCAAATCCCAAGTGGGGGCACGCAGGAAATGGCCAATCATGATCTCTCTCATTGATGTTTCTATCTCTCTCTTCTTCTCCCTTCCTCTTTCTCTAAAATCAATACAGAAAAAAAATTTTTTTAAAGAAAGACTTAAGTCTCTGTGTTCTTCCTAATAGCATTACCTTACCCAATCAACTTTCCTAGTATTCACTTCCCACACTTCATATGTATCAGTAGAACTTGCTATTGTAAATTCAAAATATTTCTTTAATTCATCCTTACTTCTACATTCCTGTTTAAGTCACCTCTGAACTCACCTAATGACTGCAATAACTTCCTGAACTCCAGGCTTAATCCCCTCAAATTCAACCTCCACAAAACCGCTAAACCTATTCTAATAAGGACAATACCTTCTTATCACCTTGCTGAAAACCCTTGAATGACAATCATCAAGTCAGGTTCTTATAACATTATTCTAAGGAATCCTGGGAAGTACCTAATAAAATGCCTTAAGGTACACTACAGCAGAGATTGAACAGATGAGAAGCCAGCCTATCTCTCTTGCCATTATCTCTTCAACCAAAGTATTCTGAGCAAGCTTTCATTTGGGAAAAAAAAAGGTTCACCTGGAACATAGAAACAACTGGTCCATATAAACCCAAATTGCTTTTCACAATACATAAGGTCTTAAGTGACCTAGGCCCTTTCTACTTCTCCAACTTCAACTCTCTCTATTGAATTTTGGCAAGAGAAAACTATGTACAACTCTCAGAACTCTCCGTGATATCAATGCTTTCTTGCCTTTGGCTCATGATTTCTTTCTGCCTGGAACTTCCTGGTGGCAGCCTCCCTATTCTCACCCCTGTCCCATCTTCTTCATCTTACTAAATTCTACTTGTCCTTCAAGGTTCCATATAAGTATGATCTTGCCTGGAATACCTTTCCCAATTTTCCCAGAACAGGCTAGGTGTCCATCCTCTATACTCCCATAATAACAAGCACACAACACTTTCCATGTGCTTAGGACATATTGAAGTTACCTGATCCCTAGGAACTGGGGTTCTTATTCATGTTTATATACTATATCCTTAGCAGATGTTCAACAAACGTTTATTGAACTAAATATTTTTGTGCTAAATTGACATTCTAATGCAGCAATCTCTCCTGCTCATGTGAATCCAGAAAAGTAATAGTAAAAATTAAGCTAATTTTCACTAAAACTGTTTCAAGATTTAAACACCTTTATTCAGTTTCTCATGCTCACATTGATTAATGTTAGGTGACAGCTCTGTGAAACAAGATCTCCTTAGCAGAAAACTCAATAACAGTTTCTCTATGACAGAAATGGGTCATTTTGAGCCCAATCATGCAAGAGATTGTTTTTTTCTTTTCTTCTTTGATACAATTCTGATGCTTCTGGAACAGTGAGACTTCGACATTCACAGAAACACTAAAGGCAAGTTTCTACCTCAGTTTAGTAAAAAGACATCAGCCATGTAAGTTGCTCCATGCCGCAGAGACCACTGGGGGTTCTATCCAAAGATACCATAATTACTTAAATACGTTAACTAGCACCATGTTTAAAAACTTAGTCCTATGTACATTTGTCCCAATACCAAATACACAGATAAGTATCAGAATGGTCAATTAATAGATTATAATAAATTACTGACCACAATCAGTTACAACATATCTAGGTGCCAAAATATAATAAGAACTGAAGCAGTCCAAATAATCTCACTGTAACATGAATAATATACCGTAGTTATTTTATTCAATAACTTATCATTATAAAGTTTTCAGATATTAGAAATTCCTACTTTAAAACAATAAACCAGACTAAAATTAGGTTATTCTTTCACTGCAACTTTCAGTATTGTTTCCTACCTTAAAACTATGACTGACAAAAAGCATTCACTTGAACAACCTTCCACTATTGAGTTAAAGAGAGCTAATACAAGTTACCTAGGAATACCTATTTTGAATGTATCTTCTGATGCACCCAGTAAAGGCTACTGTGCAAAGACAGTAACACTTTATCATCTTTTTAAAGGAGCCAAGCAGGGTATGAATGGAATTAAAATACACTGTGAATTCCATGAGAGCTTTATGGCAGCAAAAGAAGTGCCTAAATGGTACACTTTCAGACTATAAGGAGGAAGTCCTCAAAATCCACGATAAAAATACAAGCTATGTGATCCAAATATACTTGTATCATTTTTACCAATGATTACAAATTCCTAACTATCCCAAAATAATTACCTCTACTATCCCCCAAAACTAGAAAGCCAAGTTGTACTAAAGTAATAGAAGCTAAGAGATTCCAAAATGGCAGTGGAGTGAATGGAAGCTACACAGACCATCTCCGAGGACCAAACTGGAATTACAATGAAAATTAAGACAAATTGTCAGGAAAAGGCAACAGAAAAGCAGCTTGGAGGAACACATAACCAGGAACACTGACTCAATCCTGGTAGGACTGCGGAGTCGCGGGAAGGGGCTGGGAGCCCTCAGACAGCAGCGGCCTTAGCTGTGAGCAGAGCCCGCAGGTTAAACTCCAAAGCGGCTCCACAGTGCAGAGCCAGGACAGACGCTAAAATAGCCGCTGCCACGGACCTTGGGCTCCAGCAGAGGGAGGGTGGACTGGACTGGAACTGTGTGGGGACACTTGGGATTTAGAGGGAGCTCAGAGCTTTTGCTGAGTAGCCCCCACACAGGAGGGTGGGGGTGGTCATCTTACTCCTTCCCAGGTCTCTGGGAAGAGGCAGTGGCCCCTCCCTCAGAGATTCAACCCCACCTGGTGGCCACTAAAATGCAAATTGAGGCCCATTAACAACCAGCATCTGCACAACCCTCGGGGAAATCCCCTTATGCTGAACACCTGAGGGAGTTTTTCATTCAACTGAGAAGCCAAGGCTCTTCAAGTAACCACTAATGATAGCCTCCAGGCAAAAAGGTAGAGGATAACTATACCATTCCTGGGCTAGCAACTCTAACCAGGGAAGTAAGACTTGACAGTGGTGTTTAACATGGGTCCTCCCTCCCTCATCCAAACCCAGGAGAGGGAGCAACAAACAACAGAATACCAACACCCACAAGGAAAATTTGGCAGGCTCCAAAGCCCGCTGTGATAGCCAAAATGGTGAAACACAGAAACAAAAGCCAAATGAAAAAACAAGAGTCCTCTACTGAAGATGAGATAAATGAGGTGCAGTTAAGCAAGTTAACAGAACAAGAATTCAGAGCCATGATCTTGAGGAAGCTCAACAGCATGTGTAAGAACATGAGCACCATGAGTAAAGACATAGCAATGTTGAAAATCAACCAGTTGGAAATGAAAAACCACCAAGAAAAATGAAGAATGACATACCAGAAATAAAGAACCCATTGGAAGGTCTAAATAGCAGAGTAGAGGAAGCTGAGGACTAGATCAGTGAATTAGAAGACAGGGTAGAAAAAAATCAACCAATCAGAAAATGAAAAGGAAAAAACAATGAAAAACCAGAAAGACAGCTTAAGAGAACTATGGGACAACTGGAAATGTAATGATATTTGCATCACAGGAGTCCCCGGAGAAGAAAATGAGCAAGGGTTACAGAATATATTTGAAGAAATAGTGACAGAAAACTTCCCTAATTTGGTGAAGAAAGAAGGCATTCAAGTTCAAGAAGCACAGAGAGCCCCAAGTAAGAACCCAGAAAGGCCCACATCAAGACACATAGTAATTAAAATGCCAAAAATTAAAGACAAAGAGAGAATCCTAAAAGCAGCAAGAGATAAGCAACAGGTGACCCACAAAGGAACCCCCATAAGTCTGTTAGCTAACTTCTCAACAGAAACACTACAGGCCAGAAGGGAATGGCATGAGGTAATCAAGTTCATGAAAAACAAAGATCTGAATCAAACACTACTCTACCCAGCAAGGCTATCATTCAAAATACAAGGTCAAATAAACATCTTCCCAGACAGAAAAAGGCTAAGGGAATACATTAGCACCAAACCATCACTGTAAGAAATGTTAAAAGGACTACTGTAATTAGCAGGAGAAATAGGAAGAAAAATAGAACCACACTAAACAAAAACGGCAATAAATGAGTACATATCAATAATCACCCTAAATGCAAATGGACTAAATGCTCCGATAAAAAGACACAGAGTAGCTGATTGGATAAGAAAGCATGACTCATCTATATGTTGTTTTCAAAGACCCACCTCACAACAAAAGACTCACACAGGTTGAAAGTGAAGGGATGGAAAAAATCTTCCAAGCAAACGGAAAGAAAAAAAAAGCTGGGGTACCAATACTCATATCTGATAAAATAGATTTCAAAATAAAGGCCATAACTAGAGACAAAGAAGGCCACAACATAATATTGAAAGGATCTGTCCAACAGGACGATATAACTTTGATAAACATATGCACCCAATATAAGAGCACCAAAATACATTAAAAATCTTCTGGAAAACTTCAAAGGGAAAATCAGTAGCAATACAATCATAGCAGGGGACTTCAACACCCCGCTGACATCACTGGATAGATCCTCCAGACAAAAAATTAACAAGGAAACAGAAACTCTAAATGAAGCACTAGACCAAATGAATTTAACAAATAACTACAGAGAATTACACGCCAAAACTGCAGAATTCACATTCTTCTCAAGTGCACATGGGAAATTCTCAAAGAGAGTCCACATGTTAGAACACAAACTAAGTCTCTACAAGTTCAACAAGGCTGAAATCATATCAAGCATCTTCTCAGATCACAATGGCATGAAACTAGAAATCAATTGCAACAAAAACAAGCAAAGACATTTGAACACATGGAGGCTAAACAGCATGTTATTAAACAATGAATGGGTTACCATGGAGATCAACAAAGAAATTAAAAACTTCCTAGAAACCAATGAAATTGAACAGACCACTACACAAAATCTATGGGATTCAGTGAAAGGGGTTCTGAGAGGGAAGTTCATAGCACTACAGGCCTACCTCAAAAAAGAAGAAAAATCTCTCATAGACTATCTAACCTCACAACTTAAAAAACTAGAAAGCAAACAAAAAGAAAACCCCAGAGCAAGTAATAGGAAGGAAATAGCAAAGATCAGAGCAGAAATAAATGACATAGAGTCCAAAAAAACAATTCAAAGGATCAATGAAAAAAGGAGTTGGTTTTTTGAAAAAATAAACAAGACTGATGTACCCTTAGCTAGACTCACCAAGAAACAAAGAGAGAGAATCCAAATACACAAAATCAGAAATGAAAGAGGAGAAGTAACACTGACACACAAAAATACAAAAGATCATTAACAACAAATATGGACAATTACATGGCAACAAATTCAACAATCTAAGCGACACGGACAAATTGCTAGAAACACATAGTCTCCCAAAACTGGACCAGGAAGACATAGAAAACTTGAACAGACCAATTACAACAAAAGAAATTGAAGAGGTAATCAAGACTCTCCCAGCAAACAAAAGTCCCGGCCTGGATGGCTTCACAGGGGAGTTTTACCAAACATTCAAAACAGAACTAACACCCATTCTCCTCAAACTATTTCAAAAAATTCAAGAAGAAGGAAGACTTCCAAACTCGATTATGAGGCCAGCATAATTCTAATTCCAAAACCAAAAAAAAAGATACTACAAAGAAAGAAAACTATAGGCCAATATCCCTGATGAAAACAGACGCCAAAATCCTGAACAAAATACTAGCAAATCGGATCCAGCAACACATCAAAAAAATTATTCACCATGACCAAGTGGGATTCATCCCAGGGATGCAAGGCTGGTACAATATTCGCAAATCAATAAACGTGATACACCACATAAATAAAATGAAGAATAAAAACCACATGACCATATCAATAGATGCCGAAAAAGCCTTCGACAAAATCCAGCATCCATTTCTGATAAAAATGCTCAGCAATATGGGAATAGAGTGATCATATCTCAACATAAAAAAGGCCATATATGAAAGCCTACAGCCAACATCATACTCAATTGGCAAAAACTAAAAGCATTTCCCTTAAGAACAGGACCAAGACAAGGATGTCCACTTTTGCCACTCTTATTTAACATAGTACTGGAAGTCTTAGCCACAGCAATCACAAAAGAAGAAAAAAATCAAAAGGATCCAAATTGGAAAGGAGGAAGTGAAACTGTCATTATTCGCAGATGACATGATACTATACGTAGAAAACCCCAAAGACTTCATCAAAACCTACTAGACTTAATAAATAAATTTGGGAAAGTAGCAGGATACAAAATTAATGTCAAGAAATCAATGGCATTCTTATACACCAATGATGAACTCACAGAAAGAGAAACTAAAAAAACAATCCCATTTACCATTGCGGCAAAAAAATTAAGATACCTAGGAATAAACTTAACCAAAGAAATAAAGAACCTATTTGCAGAAAACTACAGGTCACTGAAAAAAGAAATAGAGGAAGATATAAAAAAGTGGAAGTACATACCTTGTTCATGGATTGGAAGAATTAACATCATTAAAATGTCCATATTACCCAAAGCAATCTATAGATTCAATGCAATCCCCATCAAAATACTAGCGACACACTTCACAGAACTAGAACAAATACTCCAAAAATTCATATGGAACCAAAAAAACCTTGAATAGCCACAGCAATCTTGAAAAAGAAGATCAAAGTAGGAGGGATCACATTACCAGATTTCAGGTTATACTACAAAGCCACTGTAATCAAAACAGCCTGGTACTGGCACAAGAACAGGCATATAGACCAGTGGAACAGAACGAAGAACCCAGAAATGGACCCAAGGCAATATGCTCAATTAATATTTGACAAAGGTGGCAAGAGCATACAGTGGAGTAAAGACAGCCTCTTTAATAAATGGTGTTGGGAAAAGTGGACAGCTACATGCAAAAAAATGAAACTAGACCATCAACTTACACGCTACAGAAGAATAAACGCAAAATGGATAAAAGACTTAAATGTGACTCATGAATCCATAAAAATCCTAGAACAAACTGGAGGCAAAAAAATTTCAGACATCATATGCAGCAGAATTTTCACTGATACATCACCTAAGGAAACAGAAACAAAGGAGAAAATGAACATATGGGACCACACCAAACTCAAAAGCTTCTGCACAGCAAAAGAAACAACCACCAAAATGGAAAGGCAACCCACTGCATGGGAGAGCATAATTCCCAGTGATACATCAGATAAGGGGTTAATTTCCAATATATATAGAGTTCTCATACAACTCAACAAAAGGAAGACAAAAAAAAACAATTAAAAAATGGGCAGAGGAACTAAATACTAGACACTTCTCCAAACAGGACATACAAATGGCCAAGAGACATATGAAGAAATGCTCAACATCACTAATCATCAGAGAAATGCAAATTAAAACAACAATGAGGTATCACCTCATACCTGTCAGTATGGCCGCCATCAACAAATCATCAAACCACAAGTGTTGGTGAGGGTGTGGAGAAAAGGGGACTCTAGTACACTGCTGGTGGGAATGCAGACTGGTGCAGCCACTATGGAAAACACTATGGTGTTACCTCAGAAAATTAAAAATTGAACTTCCATTTGACCCAGTGATCCCACTTCTAGGAATATACCCTAAGAAGCCTGAAACACCAATCAGAAAGAATATATGTACCCCCATGTTTATAGCAGCACTATATACAATAGCTAAGATCTGGAAACAGCCCAAGTGTCTATCAGTAGACGAATGGATAAAAAAGCAGTGGTACATATACACAATGGAGTACTATGCAGCTGTAAGAAGGAAAGATCTTTTTTTTTTTTTTTTTTTTTTTTATCCTCACCCGAGGATATTTTTCCATTTTTTTGTACAGATAGAGTGGGAGGGAGAGAGAGAGAGAGAAACATGGACGTGAAGGGCCACATCGAGTGGCTGCCACCCGCACGACCAACCAGGGCCGGGGACAAACTGCAACCGAAGTACATGCCCTTAGCGGGAACCGAACCCGGGTCTCTCCAGACCGCAGGCCGACGCTCTAACCGCTGAGCCAAACTGGCCAGGGCGAAGGAAAGATCTCTTATCCTTTGAGACTACATGGAGGGACCTGAAAAGTATTATCCTAAGCGAAACAAGCCAAACAGAGAAAGACAAGTATCATATGATCTCACTTATATGTGGAATATAATGAACATAACAGTGTGAGGAATGGGGTATTCCCAGAGATGTGGAAGTGGGGTACAAACTGACAATCCCCAGAAGAGGGATTGGTGGGGGAGAGATAAACCACAGAACTTATATGCATGTGTACATGAACAATGAACATGGACAACAAAGCTGGGGACAGGGCAGGGAGAGGGGAGAGTGGGGGAATCAGTAGGGAGAAAAGGAGAAACATCTGTAACAGAAATAAATTAATTAATTTAAAAATAAATAAATAAATAAAAATAAAAGAATGTCATAGTCATCAACTAACATTGGGTGGATGAGAAGAGAAAAGGGAAAAAGAGAAAAAATATGCATAAATATTAAATCATTATTTGTAATACCAAGGAAAAATGAAGGGGGAATCCCTAAATCTCCACAAGAAAAAGAGACTGACTAAATAATTATAGCGTATGCATACAATAAAGTGATATTCAGCTGTGAACTAAAAAGAAAAAAAGAAATAGAAGCTAAACTGTTATATAAGCTAGACAATTAAATCTCTGCATGCATACAATTGTTTTTTCCTTTAAAGAATACATTTTAATAATGCCATTAAAGTTGTTTTTGCTACAATAATGTGTGCTTCCTACTTATATGCCTATATACATTTATCAGTATTTCTAGCCTAAATTTCAGCTAAATTCTTTGTAAGCATTACTTTTTGAGAATGATAGCTTTTTTAAAGATAATGTAGAAGCATTCATTTCTAAAACAAAAGAACAAGAAAATATTTAGCAACTAACCAGCTTTAATTTATTTTTCTGAATGACGTCTTTGTTTTCCTTTTGGTATATCTCCATCTTCTTTTTGGTGTTGTCCAAATCCACATTGTTGGTCAAGTTGAAAACTATATCAGAAAGGAAACAATGACATGAAATATATTTTTAACATAAATCTTGAATAGGTGACAATCAAGTATTTATCATAGTGACTTAATTCATCAGGTTGTCATTCCTTTACAGCTCTATCTGTATCCTTTTACCTACTACCTATTTTAAAGACTAGCTCTAATTCAGCAATTATGTTTTCTGGGCCAAATATAAGAGAAGTGTCAGACTATCACAAAATATGTGTGTGTCATAATCATAGTAAATTTGATTTTTGACCCAGCCAGTGTGGCTCACTGGTTGTGCATAAACCCATGCACCAAAAGGTTGCCAGTTAAATTCCCGGTCAGGGCACATGGCCCGGTTGTGGGCCCAATCCTCAGTGGGGGGAATACAGGAGGCAGCCAATTAAAGTTCTCTCTCATTGATGTTTTATGTCTCTCTCCCTCTCCCTCTCTCTCTAAAATCACTAAAGAAAAAATATTTGTTTTTAAATTTTGATTTTTGTAGTCCCCACTCTAACTTTAAAAAACATATAAAAGAATACTTAAAAATGTAAATAAAGCCCTGGCCAGTTTGGCTCAGCGGTTAGAGCGTCGACCTGCGGTCCCGAGAGGCCCGGGTTCGGTTCCCGTAAGGGCGCATACCTCGGTTGCAGTTTGTCCCTGGCCCTGGTTGGTCGTGCGGGTGGCAGCCACTCGACGTGTCCCTCACATCGATGTTTCTCTCTCTCTCTCTCTGTTCCTGTTCTCCCTCCCACTCTACCAGAACAAAAAAGGAAAAATGTCCTCGGGTGAGGATTAAAAAAAAAAAAAAAAAAAAGTAAATAAAAAGAATAAGTCTGGAATCTACTATACAGGTCAGAGTCAATAGTCAAGGAATCTGTGATCCACAAACAAAACAAAAAAAATCCAAAAAGATAAAACAATATCATATACTTATATAATTTATATTTTTTGAAAACAGGTTCTACTGATATTCTAATGGCTGAGTCACAAGCTTAAATTTTTTCCCATCTAGTCTAGATCTGGAAAGGTATGAAATAGACAGGAGTTGAAACCTAACAGAAAAGGTAAAAAATAAACTGGCACCAAAACTTAAGAAAAATAATTTTGTAAGAGAAGCTGCTGAGACATGTTACGATAGTTGATAAAATTCCTGTGAATTACACCTGCCTTTTTTACATTTCAACTCAAAATAATTTGAATTATAAATGCCATTAACTCCCTTCTAAGTTTACCACTCCACTACCCCACCACTTACAGTCTAAAGAAGAATCCAAATCATTAAGATGCTTCTGTTCCATAATTCAATTCAGACCTCCCTTGGCTTCCTCTGTAATCTTTCTCCATCCATTATTAGTAGCCCTTCTACCCCTTCTCCAATTACTTACCACTGCTTCCTGCAGTTTATCCTACTGAAAGGTTTGATCTGCCCTAAATATACTCTGTGTTCCTTCTCCACCTCACTACTTCTTTTAACTAATAACCATCTAAAATAGTTTCTAGGCTTTGGGTTATAGAGTCCTATCAAATTTGAAAAGTAATATTGGCAGCCCAAGATGGGGCTACCGATTTTGTTGAGTAAGACAAAACAAATGTACTCAAAAGACCAATCTCATCCATTTTTTATCTCTTCAAAAGGCCAACTTACTTCAGAACATCAATTTATCATAACCAATATTGAAAATTCAGGCTCATTTAGATACGCAGAAAAAACAAAAGCAATTCTCAATTCTATTATATACAATTTTAAAACTCTGGGAGAAACCAGAAAAAAATGAGAAACAATAGCCAGCTAGCTACCTCTCCAGCTTTTTTACCACAAAGTAGAAAAGTAGTAATGGTGGTAAACCAGGGAATCTAGTTAGGATGCAGTGTAGGGCATTCTCCATAAATCACATTCTGGCCCCAACATAAAACAAGGAAGGCTCCAAACTAGCATTGGCTTTCACAAAGGCAATTGTGATCCATTAGTTAATATGGTCTGATTCCAAAACCTTTCCCAACCACTCGCAACATACTCCTTGTACTTAACAGGCCATCCACTGAGCCACCAAATCACAATCTCCACCATCCTCAACATCTATGCCCACTTAACAGTTTGATCACATTTTTCCCCTCAGGAGCTTCATTCCCCTAATTTGTTAACACGTTGTCCTAATCTTCCCCTACTACTCAAATACTCATTCTTATTTCCATCTCTGGCTCTCTCTTTTTTTTTTAATCCTCACCCAAGGACGTTTTTGCATTTATCTTCAGATAGGGAGAAAGAGAGGGAAGGGAGAGAGAGAAAGAGAGAAACATCGATGTGAGAGAGACACATGACTGGCCGCCACCCACACAACCCCAACTGGAGCCACGGACAAACTGCAACCGAGATATATGCCCTTAGCGGGAACCGAACCCAGGTCTCTCTGGACTGCAGGCCAATGCTCTAACCGCTGAGCCAAACCGGCCAGGGCTCTCTGGCTCTTCTTAGTCTAATCTATATGATTCTGGGTTTTGTGATCTTTCCTCCCTCTAGTTCTTTGGACAATCTCATCAATTCCCAGTTTCAACCAAATAAATGCCAGGAATTGCTGACACTAACTCGAAGTGCATTTTAGAAAACCAAACACATAATTATCTCCAAATCTGCTACTCCTTGTAAATTCTTTATCTGTTAATGATAGGACTATCATGCTAAAACACCAAGACTTAACATTTCATTCAACTAATCCATTCTCCTTTGCATTCTACAAGCACCAGTTGCCAAATCCTATAGATTCTACCACCAAAATCTCTTTAAAACTGCTCTATACTCAAGATACCCTGACCACAGACCAAGCCAGGATCTAATTTTTCCCTGAATAATTTATAATAATCTCTGACTTGACTTCCTTTCTCCAGGACCTTTGCATTTTACTCTACACCCTAATGCCATCCATAATATACAATGCTGCCAGACTAATTTCTGAAGCATACTCATATCACCTTTCACCTCTACCTTCCTATAGTCCTCTGTCATCCTTCCTTTTACTAGGGAAAAAAAAAAAAACGTTTAGAATTCAGAACACTCCTGGCTACCACTACTGGCTATAACCTAAACTAACAATCTGGTTATAACTACTTACAACTCCCCTTAATAAAGAACTCTCTTGAAACTAGAAAGCTCTACATTTCCAAATGTCCCCAAACTTCCTGCTCCAATTCCTTTCATGACACCATTCTGCCTATAATGCCTGATCCCCCTCTCTTACTACACTGAAAATATATGCAATCTTTAAGTGTCTGCCCAAATACTTTCCCATGAAGTTCTCCCTGATCCCCCTAATGAGAAATAACTTCCTTCTCTCATAAATGTTGAAAACATTACTTACAGCTCATATACAAATTTTCTACTTTAGTCCAGCCGGTGTGGCTCAGTGGCTGACTGTTGACCCATGCACCAAAAGGTCGCCAGTTCAATTCCCGGTCAGGGCACATGCCCAGGTCATGGGCCCGGTTCCCAGTAAGGGGCATACAGGAGGCAGCCAATCGATGTTCTCTCTCATCAGTGTTTCTATCTCTCTCACTCTCCCTTCCTCTCTCGCTAAAAATCAATAAAAGAAAAAAAAACATTTTTAACTTTCTACTTTACATGATTGTACACACATACACAGTATTCTTTACTTTGTACTTCATCTTGTATCCAAAGATTATATTTTATACAATCTCTGTATCATTCAGACATAAGAGAAAAAAGGAAAGGAGACAATAATTTAATGATTATCTATTAGATTCCCAACACTAAAGTGTTGTGAGCATACAAAAGAACTTCCTGTTTTCAAAGACACTCTTATTAAGGAGATCACCCCTACACACATAAAATTAAAGTAATAATACAAGATACAATATGAGCAAGTGATAATAGCAAAACAGAAAGTATATTGCCCAGCTGGTGTAGCTCAGTGGATTGAGCATTGTCCCATGGACTGAGAGATTCCAGTTGATTCCTAGTCAGAGCCCATGCCTGGGTTGCGGGCTCCATCCCAGTAGGGGGCGTGCAGGAGGCAACCAACTGATGTTTCTCACATCAATATTTCTATCTCTCTATCTCTCTCTCTAAAAAATCAATACAACATATCTTTTTTAAAGTATACTTGCGTCGCCCTGGTTGGTTTGGCTCAGTGGTTAAGATTGTGGTCCCGCAGACCAGCGAGTCCTGGGTTCAGTTCCCGCTAAGGGCACATACCTAGGTTGCAGTTTGTCCCTGGCCCCAGTTGGGGTCGTGTGGGTGGCAACCACTCGATATGTCTCTCTCACATCAATGTTTTTTTCTCTCTCACTCTCTTCCTCCGTCTCTCCCACTCTACCTGGAGATAAATGCAAGCATCCTCAAGTGAGAATTTTTAAAAAAAGTATACCTGTACCATTCATTAAATGATATTTAGCTAGTTGTTGAAAAAAATCTTTATTAAAGAAATAAACCATTCTTCCTTTTAACCGAATCAGCTACCAATTAACCCTTCTAAAACAAAGTTTTGATTGTGTTCTTCATTCATGAGTCATCAAGTTCACTCATTGCTTCTGCACCCATAATGCCTCGGAAAAAATCCAATCTTATCTCTCACATTCCTTTTCCCTCTCTGCTTTGTGAGTTCTGCAGATTTCTCAGAGCCTCTTCAAGAAGCAAGGGAAAGAGAGATCCAGAAATGCCAACTATCGTGGCTTTCCCTCATTTGTTTGCTTAAGTGATCTTCTCATTTTGCTTGAGTAATAAATACACTCTATAGTGTGTGTGTATATGTGTTTGTGTGTGTATCAATCAAACATCTATGATATATATATAACAAGCATTATATCTAGCATTCGACCTAATTTCATCACTTAATCCCCCTAATAACCTTATGAGATAGGTTTACTTTATGATAAGGTTTAAAGATATTAACTACATCCAAGCTATACACCTAGTAAACGCTGGAACCAAGATTTTAACCTAGGATGATGCCAAAACCTGAACTTTATCCACGATACTAGTTGTATTACTTCTCTCAATGCCTGAAAACCACATCTAATCCAGTTCAGCTATTCCTCTGCCCCATACTTTCCTACCTCCATACCCATAACCAAACTGGTCCCAGAGGGCCCATCTTAGTACCAACTCAAACCAGAACAATGGTGGATATCCATATCTAGCCCACCTTTTTATACATAACATAATCCTGATATTCCTTATAATTCACTTTATAGGGAAAATCTCTCCATCCCCAAATGCCTATAATACTTGACCTATAATAGCATTCTGACAGCACCTTTAATTATTTTCAATGTACACTCTATTTGACATACAGTGTTGCTTGTGGGCAGATTCTAGATCTGATTTATCTTTATCACTCCCAGTACTTAAATTAAAAACTTCCAATACATACCCATTAGGATGGCCAAAATCTAAAATAATGACAACAGCCCTGGCCGGTTTGGCTCAGCGGTTAGAGCGTCAGCCTGCAGTCCCGAGAGACCCGGGTTCAGTTCCCGCTAAGGGCACGTACCTCAGATGCAGTATGTCCCCGGCCCTGGTTGGGTTGTGCGGGTGGCAACTACTCGATGTGTCCCTTTCACGTCGATGTTTCTCTCTCTCTCTCTCCCTCCCACTCTATCTGAACAAAAATATCAAAAAATGTCCTCGGGTGAGGATACAAAAATAAATAAATAAATAAAATAAAATAAAATAATGACAACAGCCCAGCCGGTGTGGTTCAGTGGATTGAGTGTCGTCCACTGAGAGGTCCTGGTTCAATTCCCAAGTCAGGGCACATGCCCAGGTTTCGGGCTTAATCCCCAGTAGGGGGTGTGCAAGAGGCAGCCGACTGATGTTTCTCTCTCATATGAATGTTTCTCTCTCTCTCCCTAAAAAAAAAAAAAAATCAATAAAAACATTTAAAAATATTTCTTTTTTATCCTCACCCAAGGACATTTTTGCATTTATCTTCAGATAGAGAGGGAGGGAGAGAGAGAGAGAAACATCGATGTACACATAGACTGGTTGCCACCCACATGACCCCAACCAGGGTGGGGGACAAACTGCAACCGAGGTATGTGCCCTTAGCGAGAACTGATCCTGGGACTCTCTGGTCCACAGGCTGACGCTCTAACTGATGATCCAAACCGGCCAGGGCTAAAATAAAATATTGACAACAACAAATGCTGGCAAAGATGCTGAGCAACAAGAATCCTGATTCACTGCAGTGAGAATGAAAAATAGCACAGCCCCTTTGAGAAGACAGTACAATCCAGCAACTGCACTCTGGTTTGTCCAATGGTGTTAAAAACTATGTCTATAGAACCTGGCCAGTGGTTAGAGCATAGGCCAACGCACCAAAGGGTCGCAGGTTTGACTCCCAGTTAAGGGCATGTACCTGGGTTGCAGGTTCGATCTCTGGATGTTTCTATCTCTCTCTCTCCTTCTCCCTTTCCTTCTCTCTCTAAAATCAATGAAGAAAAAAATTTTTTAAATCAGTTTATCAGCAAGCTAGATAGTGTACTACTGATTTAAACTTTCCATTATATAGAATCCAGAGATATGTAAAGTGAAATTCTAAGTGAAATTATATGTTTATATATAATTTCGTTCATTTATGCTTATTAAAAACTTTGATGAATAAAACTAAAATAACTGATTTGTTTATTTCATTTTTTAATTTAGAAAGCAAAAGTAATAGCAAATATAACAGATGTGAATCATAATAATAAATAATATAAACCTCTTCCTTTAAAAAGAAAAAGAAAAACACAAAAGTGGATTACTATTTTAAAAACTTTTCAGATGGAGCAAGTCTCATTCATGCTACAATGAATCAGGTTGGTATAACAGCCTTGAAGAAAAAGAAATACAAAATAATTTTCTGTACAATCATTTGGCCCTTTATCTGGTTACTGGTGTAGCTCAGATGTTGACCTGCTTTTAGTCAAGTATTAAAAGCCAACAAAAAACCTACTGTATTTTCTGAAAGATTTCATGTTATTTAAGTACAATTTTGAAGTCTTTTTGACATCCAGAATTTATAATTAAAGCCCTTAGGACTTTCTCACCCTTTTAAAATAAGCAATACCCTGAACCAAAAGAATAATCTGTTTATTATGAAACTAAGAACAAACCTTTGAGATAATCCCTGGGGCCAAAAAGGACAAGAATTTTTATGTTTAGATTGTCATAACCACAGAAAAGAGCCTATTGTTAATGCTATAAAAAAGTTCATCTTTATGTGTGCCCTTATATTGTAATTTTACGCCATTATTTAAATTATATTTAAACGTTTTTATATTTGTGATGTTCAAAGGATTCATAATGAAATTTATATAACAAAATGACTAGTCCCTATTTATAAATCCTCAAACGCTGATTCCTTAGCCACACTAACAATTCTATTCCTCACGTTAGGCCTGATCATCTTCAAGAGAACCCTTCTAGTAAAATCAAGTTCAAACATAAGATCCTTCAAAACACAGCCAAAACCTACTTTTTCCCCACTTATCTTCCACTATTCCAGCAATGAGCACCCCATGTTCTAGACTCAGACTATTAACTACTCTCGAACACTACCAAGCACTTTCATGGGTTCTGAGAGTCAAAAAAACTTATGTTTAAATTTTGGTACCATTATTTACGAGCAATGTGATCTTGGGCACAATACTTAAGCTCTCTCTGCTTTATCTCCACATATATAATAGGGATAAAAATGTCTGTCTCAGAGTTATAAAAATTATTATATGAGATAATATGAACACAGCTCAATCTGGCACTTAGAAGTGCCTATTAAATTAACATTTTAAGTACGGTGATTACCAGAGGGAAAGGGGGGTGAAGGGAGGTAGAAAAGGGTAAAGGGGGGATAAGTGGTGATGAAAGGAGACTTGACTTTGGGTGATGAACACACAATAGTATATATAGATGATATATTATAGAATTGTACACCTGAAACCTATATAATTTTATTAACCAATGTCACCCCAATAAATTGAATAAAAAATTTTAATTAACATTTTATACTTTTAATACAGAGATAGCCAATACAGATAAAGCAAACATCTAACTAATAATCATCTTTGAAAGCATGAATAAAACACAAAGTGAACAGCTATTAAAACAAGATTTTTAAAGGAAGTTTATTTATACAACAATCAGAACAATGACACACAACTAATGATGGAGCCACACCTAACAAAACTTAAAAAGGCTAAAGTTAGTCTTTCCCTCTTTTCTACCCTTTCCACCCAACAAAACAAAACAATAAAAAATACTGCCTGTTCTCCAGTTTTTATTTTCCTGATGAATACCATACAACTGCTCAAAGTCAGACCATTTTAATTTACCTTAGCCTGCTCCTTCCTATAACAAATTAGTCACTTGAATACTCTATCTCTAAAACTTCCCCTTTATCTATCACCCCAGGTACCTACTCCAAGCTCCTGTTATTTCTTATGCAAAGTACTATAATGTTCCCTTAAAAATGGTTTCTGAGCCTTGAGTATCTCCTGTCATAATTCCACATCACTATGACACTGTCCCACTGGCTCACTACTGGTCACAGAATAAATTCTTACCCTGACAGCCTAGCTGACAGCCTAGTCTGTTTTTCAAACCTCATTTCTAGTCATTCCCCAGTGCTAGCTACCTATAGCAGATTACATGCTTATTCTCCAACATGCTCAACACCCTTGTATCTCTATGACTTTGTCTTTTGCTACAAAGGTTCTTCCATACTCTTTCTACCTGGCAAACTCCTATTCATCTTTTAAGATCAAACTCAAATACGACCTCTTCTGTGAACTTCAAACTATACCTGTATTTCCTAAATACTGAGTTGTCTCTGTATTCCATAACACTTTATAAATAAATTCTTATACTACTCTCACATTAAATTATAGTCATTAGTTTACATAATTATCTCCCCCTTTAGAATCTGAACTTACCGAAGGCAAAAAATCATATGTCCCCAGCAAGTGAAGAAATTCACATAGAACAATTAATATTTGCTGAATTGAGCTGAAGTTCAGAAAATAAACTCTAAATCTATGAGATCAGGTCCCAAACTTCATCAATATTTTAAAATACAATAGAACTGCTCTTTACACAACATAATCAGGATTAGCAGTTGATTATTTTTTAAAATCTGTTAAAGAAAAGAAACATACATACTCCTGAACACATTAACTTAAAACATATATAGTAAGTGTACAGTAGTTTTCTAACTTAATTACAGAAGACAAGATCTAGTCTTTAATTGGAGTATCTTCTATAAACCATACCTGTCATCTCTATTGTTTAGTTTCTGTTTTTCTAAAAGTAGACCAAGAACTTGAGAAGCAGAATCCTTACGGAGTTTTGCAACTTTTTCCCAACCTTATAAATTACTTAAAATTACATAGCAAGTACCACTGGCATAAGGTTTGGCTGCTAATGCATTCAACTCTAAGTGTATAACTGAACTGGTGAAAGAACTACACAGGTGTACCTGAGGACATCGTCTAATGGATAGAATTCATCCTGTATTCATTACACTTTGGGCATCAGTTAGTACATTTTATGGAAAAACTAGGAAATGTCAGTTACTCCAATGTGTCAGTTGCACTGAGGCTGATTAAAAGAGCTTCAACATATTGCAACTGAAGACAGTCCTTCATAAATGTACATAATAGAATCACTTCAAAATTACATTGTCAGAGCCACAGTTTCCTTATCTGGTAAAGAAAGGATTACATATTGTACAGTCCTAATATCCAGATTTGCTCTTACCTGCCAATCCTAGCTGCCACTTCTGGACATGAACCTCGTTATACCTATGGGCCCCAGGTTGTTCATATCTTCAAACATTAATCTCATAACACAAATATTAATAAATAAATTTTTTAAATCTTGGCTCAACTTGAACCTTGTTCCAGAATCAAGATCTCTTCTCCCCCATCTTCTTTATCCATCAGTTTCTTTTAGTTATCCTACTTGCCTGGTTGGACTTGTAACCATATATTCAACTTGCTCTGTGATATCTATGATCTCCTTTCTCTTTATTGCCTGACCAGACTTTTTGTCCTATACTATCTATGTGTATGGCCTGATTTCTATATATCTGCATACTTGCCCAGTTCTTACAAATTTCTTTTTGGTTTATTTTCTCTGTCCATATCCTAACTTTTATACTTTGCCTTGCCTTACTCAATTTCACCAATTTTTCAGCTCAAATCTATAGCCATTCATAGTTGCTAAGATAACATTCAAAGTACAATAAACAATTAACATAAAAAAAGCAATGGCTCCAAAGCACTAAGAGGTCCCAGAAAAGAAAGCTAAATTATGTTCTGTACATACTGTTTGCTATGACATAACAAATGAATTTAGGTATATTAGAAAAGTTTCAGTGACCATGCAAATAAAAAGATTTTCTGGGTTTTTTTCAGTTAGTAAAAAAAAAATTAAAGGAATTACAATACTCCGTTCCTCTGGAATTAAATTTTCTAAAAATTTACCATATATAAACCTTCTCAAGAATAATCAATTTTATTACAATCATATTTCAACTAAAAAATAAAGTGAGTAGAGCTTGCCTATCAGGTTTAAGAGAAAAATTTTAAAGATGACTGTCTAAATTCTCTTAGTCATTCTAATTTTCACAGTCCATGATTTTTTGTATCATTTCTAAGCCTGTATTGAATAATAATAATTATGGCAACTTTAAAAACAACATAAATTTTTTGATTGATACACAAAAAGTTTTAGACATTTTAACATCTCTGAAACCATATTTAACAGAAACACTTTATTTAGATGAAAATATCCTTTTAACTAATCACAACAGAAACAAAAGGCACTACAATTACTCTAACCTATGATTCTAGAATACATTAAATAACAGAATGCCACTTTAACAATCAAGTACTTTCGAGTACTTTGAAACTACTGTATCATAGAAGCATAAATGAGATAAACAACATGCAGCTTTAGTCATCATGAATGTAATTAATAGAAATAATGTTTTTAAAAATTTTGAATATTCTTCCCTTGCTTACTCTAACACATCATCAATATACATATGATATATACAGATACAGCCTTCCTTCTCAGTTATAAAATGGTATTCATCATATTTTTCCTAAGACAAAATGCTTATTACTTAAGTATGTCCTGTATTTAACCATGCCTTCAATATAACAAACATGATTAAGTGCAACAGAAAGTAATTAGGTAAACATCAGCTATCACAACAGAATTTGTTAGAGTTTTTGAAAAATTCTTCTTGGCATTTAAAAGATAAAAGCAGCCCTGGCTGGTTTAGCTCAGCAGTTAGAGCATCAGCTCGCATACCAAAGAGTCGTGGGTTCGATTCCAGTCAAGGGCATGGTCCCCGGCCCTGGACAGGGTAGTGCAGGAGGCAACCAATCGATGTGTCTCTCACATCGATGTTTTTCTCTCTCTTTCTCCCTACCTCCCTCCCACTCTATCTGAAAATAAATGGAAATATATATCCTTAGGTGAGGATTAATAATAATAATAATAATAATAATAATAAATAAAAGATAAAAGCACACGTTAGAACACCAAAAGTATAAGTATTAAAAACTTACCAATTTCTTCCACTTCTTCCAGGAAATCGTTATATTCTCTTAGACTAGGAAAGTCTTCTTCTCTTTTATTGTATCTTTCAAATAAAATAAAAAATTTAACATATCACATATCACTTGCTTTCAATATTATCTAACTAGTTGGTTTATTCTTACTTAATTCATACATGATACTGAAAAAGACTGCTTACTATGTAAAACAGTTTTCTTGACACTATGTTTGTAACTAAACCAAGAATGTTGTTCTTATTTTTATTTTTTTTTAATCCTCACCCGAGGATATTTTTCTATTTATCTTCAGACAGAGTAGGAGGGAGAGAGAGACAGAGAGAGAGAGTGAGAAAGAGAAACATCGACATGAGAGGGACACACAGACTGGTTGCCTCCCACACAACCCTGACTAGGGCCAGGGACGAATCGCAAGAAGGTATGTGCCCTTGACCAGAATCAAACCTGCGATTCTTTGGTCCGCAGGCCGACACTCTACCACTGAACCAAACCGGCCAGGGCAATAATGTTGTTCTTAAATTCATATGACTACAGAGAAGAAGTAGAATCAGGAGAGAGTGGTACAATACAAACTCCTGCCCTGGCCAGTTTGGCTCAGCAGTTAGAGTGTTGGCCTGTGGATGGAAGGGTCTTGGGTTCATTTCCCAGTTAAGTGAATGTGCCTTCTCTCACATCAATGTTTCTCACTTTCTCTCTCTCACTCCCTCTCTCCCTTTCACTCTATCTAAAAATAAACGAAAATATATCCAAAACAAAAACAAAAACTCTGAGATTTACAAGAAAGAAAAAGAAACTAGGACCCTGAAAAAATGGAAAATGAGCTTAAATAAGGTCTATCATTAAAATCATGAAATGGCCCTTGCCAGTTTTACTCAGTGGTTAGAGCATCGGCCTGCGGTCCAGAGAGACCCGGGTCCGGTTCCTGCTAAGGGCACGTAACTTGGTCGCAGTTTGTCCCCGGCCCTGGTTGGGTCGTGCGGGTGGCAGCCACTCGATGTGTCCCTTTCACATCGATGTTTCTCTCTCTCTCTCTCTCTCTCTCTCTCTCTCTCTCTCCCTCTCTCTCCCTCCCACTCTATCTGAACAAAAAACAGAAAAATGTCCTCAGGTGAGGTAAAAAAAAAATCATAAAATAAAATTGCTTACTTCTTAGAGATTTGCTAATTTCCAGAAAGCTAAAAATTAATTCAAATAATACTTTCCTATTTTTCATGACAGTTACAGTCTAAGGAATGCTGTATCAGAAAAATGTGTAAATATTGTAATATACCTGTGAAGAATTAGAATACCATAGGCATTAATGATAAAAGACAAGAATCTATGAGACACTATAGCCTAGAGCAGTGGTTCTCACCCTTCCTAATGCTGCAACCCTCTAATACAGTTCCTAATGTTGTGGTGACCCCCAACCATAAAATTATATTTGTTGCTACTTCATAACTCTAATTTGGCTACTGTTATGTCTCAGGCGACCCCTATGAAAGGGTCATTCGACCCCCAAAGGGTTTGCGATCCACAGGTTGAGAACCGCGGGCCTAAAAGTAATCCAATAACAAAAGAGCAGCTTGGAGCATTGATAAAGTAAAACTGGTTAGGTACCTAGAAAGATGCCGCTAAAGCACAGGTAACCAAGACTGAAAGAGAACCACCAAAATGAATGAACAAATAAATAAAATAATAACAAATTAAATATATAAATTCTTTAAACTTTAGAAACAATGAGGGGGCTTATAATAAGAGGACAGATAAAATGAAACCTTAAGAGTGGGGAAAAAAAGAATATATACTTATACACACAAATACATAGAGATATTTGTCAAAATAAATTATAGCTAACACATTATTTCCCCTAATAGCCTTCAAATCTCAACTTAAATGTTACTTCTTCAGGTCTTATGTGACATCACTGACCGACACCAACACTCAGTCACTAACTGTGCAACATTTTTCTCAATTTATAATCCCATATTTTTTATTTGCCTATTTTAAACTGTCTACCTCTAGCCCTGGCCGGTTTGGCTCAGCGGTTAGAGCGTCGGCCTGCGGTCCGGAGAGACCCGGGTTCGGTTCCCGATAAGGGCACGTACTTCGGTTGCAGTTTGTCCCCGGCCCTGGTTGGTCGTGCGGGTGGCAGCCACTCGATGTGTCCCTTCACATCGATGTTTCTCTCTCTCTCTCCCTTCCTCTCTCTCCCTCCTACTCTATCTGTACAAAAAATGGAAAAATATCCTCGGGTGAGGATAAAAAAAATAAACTGTCTACCTCTATGCTATCCTATGCTACCATACTGTAAGCCTTTGAGAGTAGCTGTTTCACTCATTCCATACCTAGTGCCTGATATATATAATGTAGTGTTTGCACACAGGAGGTACTCTATATATTTGTTAATTAAATTAGTGTAAAAATAGCAAATAAATGAATGGTGAAGCCAATCAAGAGGGTCTACTCTTCTCTAACTAAGGCTAGATAATTGATATTTCTGAGTTCTCTAAGAACTTAATGTTTGTTGAACAAATACATAGATGAATTTATTCTTATTTTTTCACTTGCCAAACTGTACACATTTCTATCCACAAATAATGGTGTCAATTACAGAAATAATTATTAAAGTCCTCTTTGTGGAATGAATCACTCAAGCAATAATACTTACATCTTTAGCACTTTTTTCCGAATCTCAACCTCCTTGTCAACAGTAGGATCTTCAAAGAGTTGTACCCTAAAGTTGCTCCTTCTAAGAGGAGTGCCACACTCAGGACAGTTTCCAGCTCCTCTCACAAACAGTAAGTCCACACAACTTTCACACCTATATAGAAAAATACAATATAACTTTTAAGCTAGTATTCAAATGTATAACAAGTCTGTACATAAGTTTGCCTTTTTATGTTTTGGTGGTTTTTTTTTGTTTGGGTGGACTATTGAAGATGTGGAAAATCAGTCACTGCTATGTAAAATCTTACAAAAAATATTTGGAAAATGTTCATTTTCTTTTGGAGGTTACTTTTCAGACATAGGTATTCCAAGAAATACCAATTCGGTTTCCAAGTTAAACAATTTTGCCCATTAAAACAAATAGAGTTAGAACCTAGGAGGATTCAGAGGTAGCAGGATAGGGAGAGTCAAAGAGGCATGTAAAAAAGTAGTCTATGGTCACCTCTGTTCTCAGTACAGTATCACCCTTAGACCTGGGCAAAAAACCTTTCTGCCACAGGTCTAAACTTTAGAGAGCCCTACATAGCACAATCACTAAGACTAAGACTTTTCTCCTCCCTTTCAACCTTGTAAAAAAGTTGTTTGAAAGTTCAGTAAGCAATTAAGCAAATAGGAATTACAGAGAGAAATGCTAGCTGAAGAAGGACCCCAGGCCAAAGGATGAAGAACCAAGAGTGGCCTGGTTGGCCAGTGTGGTTCAGTTGGTTGAGCTTCAGCAATGTCCCATGCACCAGGAGGTCCCTGGTTGGATTCCTGGTCAGGCCACATGCCAGGGTTGTGGACTCCATCCCCAGTAGGGGGAGTGCAGGAGGCAGCCAATAGATGTTTCTTACTATGTTTCTATCTCTCTCCCTCTCCCTTCCTCTCTCTGAAATCAATAAAAACATTTTTTTAAAGTACTGAGAATACCCCCATATGTATGCAGAAAAAGGAGAAAACTATCCACAGCTTCCACCCAAGATGTCCTAGAAAGAGTGACTACTTATAAAAACTTTAACTAGTAAAATCCACCAAGGTGATTGTCTATACAGGTTTCTCAGATACCTGTATCCCCTCTCTCTCCTCTCTTCTTGGGTAGTTTGATGTGGGGAAAAGTTTAGAAGTCTTGAGTTGGAAAAGCAAAGAATTGAAGAGGTCAACCTCTCTATATATACCACGTTCCTGGGGACTTGACAGAATCAGCTACCACAGTTTCAGGTGGATCCAGGTACCACCCAATCATCCCTGCCCTACTCCAACAGCTGCATGCTACTAATCAGACTAGCAAGTGGAAAGGCTGTGCAGAGACAAGAGCAGCTCCTTTAGCCTCTGGGTCTTGAGGCTGCAGGCAATGGAGAACTCAGGATTCAGAGTGGAAACTACAACTGTACCAAGGACTTACCTTGATTCATAACTTTTAAATATTTACACATTTTGGTATGTAGTCATGTACTTGTAATCTTGCCCAACAACATGTTAGAGCCACACATTACTCCTTTCTTAGCATTATCTGCAATTCTTTATGTGTACATTTTCTGTAACCTCCACTAGGATGTAAACTTCATGAGGGCAGAAATTTGGCCTCCCTTGTTCTCTATTGCCAGTGCCTAAGAGTTAATAAGTACTCAATAAACTATACATAATAAAAAAATATATAACATGGAGAGAAAAAGAAAAATTCTAATGATAAAGGAAAAGTTGTTTTTCCCCAAATATGTAGCTGACTTATAGAATAAGCTAAATGAGAAGAATGAAACAGAAAAATAAGAATTTGTAACTGGCCCTGGCCCATTTGGCTCAATGGTTAGAGAGTCGAACTGCAGTCCAAAGAGACCCGGGTTCAGTTCCCACTAAGGGCATGTACCTCGGCTGCAGTTTGTCCCTGGCCCTGGTTGGAGTGGTGCAGGATGCGGCCACTCAATGTGTCCCTTTCACGTCAATGTTTCTCTCTCTTTCTTTCGCCCACCCCTCTCCCTCCTGCTCTATTTGAACAAAAATAGAAAAATGTCCTTAGGTGAGAATAAAAAAAAAAAAAAAAAGAATTTATAATTGTTATTAATAAAATTAGTAAGTTAGAGGATTCCAAAATGGCGGTGGAGTGAATGAAAGTTACACATACTGTCTCCCAGGACCAAACTGTAGTTACTACTAAAATAAAGACAAATCCACGGGAAAAAGCAACAGAAAAGCAGCTCGCGAGGATCATATAACCAGGGCACTGACTCGATCCAGGTAGGATTGGGGGCGCGAGAGGGGGGCTGGGAGCCCACAGACAGCAGTGGTCTTAGCTGTGAGCAGCGCCCTCGGGTTACACTCCCAAGCGGCTCCACAGTGCAGAGCCGGGAGAGACACTAAAATACCCACAGCGACTCACCTTCGGCTCCAGCAGAGGGAGGGTGGACTGGACTGGAACTGTGTGGGGACACTCGGGATTTGGAGGGGGCTCAGAATTTTTGCTGAGTTGCAGCCACGCAGGACAGTGGACATCTTACTCCTTCCCAGGGCTCTGGGGAGAGGCAACGGCCCCTCCCTCAGATAGTCAACCCCACCCAGTGGCCATTGAAATGGAAACTGAGACTCATTAACAACCAGCATCTGCCTCAACCCTGGGAAATCCCCTTACACTGAGCACCTGAGGGAGTTTTTCATTCAACTGAGAAGCCAAGGCTCCTCAAGTAACTGCTACTGATAGCCTCGAGGCAAAAAGGTAGAAGATAACTGTACCATTCCTGGGCTAGCAACTCTAACCAGGAAAGTAAGACTTGACAGTGGTGTTTAATGTGGGTCCTCCCTCCCTCATCCAAACCCAGGAGAGGCCACAAACAGCAGAACACCAACACCACAGGGAAAATTTGGCAGGCTCCAAAGCCCACTGTGATAGCCAAAATGGTGAAACACAGAAACAAAAGCCAAATGAAAAAACAAGAGACCTCTACCAAAGATGAGATAAATGTGCAGCAGTTAAGCAAGTTAACAGAGCTAGAATTCAGAGCTATGATCTTAAGGAAGCTCAACAGCATGACTAAGGACATAGAAATGTTGAAAATCAACCAACTGGAAACAAAAAACCATCAAGAATGACATAGCAGAAATAAAGAATACATTGGAAGGTCTAAACAGCAGAGTAGAGGAAGCTGAGGACCAGATCAGTGAATTAGAAGACAGGGTAGAAAAAAAATCAACCAATCAAAAAAATAAAAGAAAAAAAACAATTGAAAAACAGGAAGACAGCTTAAGAGAACTGTGGGACAACTGGAAATGTAATAATATTTGCATCATAGGAATCCCCGAAGAAGAAGAAAATGAGCAAGGGTTACAGAATATATTTGAAGAAATAGTGACAGAAAACTTCCCTAATTTGGTGAAGGAAGAAGGCATTCAAGTTCAAGAATCACAGATAGCCCCAAGTAAGAAGAAACCAAGCAGGCCCACACCAAGACACATAGTAATTAAAATGCCAAAAATTAAAGACAAAGAGAGAATCCTAAAAGAAGCAAGAGATAAGCAACAGTTGACCTACAAAGGAAACCCCATAAGGCTCTCAGCTGACTTCTCAACAGAAACACTACAGGCCAGAAGGGAGTGGTATAAAGTAATCAAGGTCATGAAAAACAAGGATCTTAATCCAACACTAATCTACCCAGCAAGGCTATCATTCAAAATAGAAGGTCAAATAAACAGCTTCCCAAAAAAAAAGGCTAAGGGAATACATTAGCACCAAACCAAGCACTGCAAGAAATGTTAAAAGGCCTGCTGTAATTAGTAGAAGAAATAAGAAGAAAAATACAACCAAACTTAACAAAAATGGCAATAAATAAGTACATATCAATAATCACCTTAAACGTAAATGGACTGAATGCTCCAATAAAAAGACACAGAGTAGCTGACTAGATAAGAAAGCATGACTCATCTATATGTTGTTTACAAGAGACCCACCTCACAACAAAAGACTCACACAGGTTGAAAGTGAAGGGATGGAAAAAATCTTCCAAGCAAACGGAAAGGAAAAAAAACCTGGGGTAGCAATACTCATATCTCGTCAAATAGATTTCAAAATGAAGGCCATAACTAGAGACAAAGAAGGCCACGACATAATATTGAAAGGATCAATCCAACAAGAAGATATAACCTTGATAAAAATATATGCACCCAATATAGGAGCACCAAAATATATTAAAAATCTTCTGGAGGACTTCGACAAAGGAGAAATCGACAGCAATACAATCATAGCAGGGGATTTCAACACCCCACTGACATCAATGGATAGATCCTCTAGACAAAAAATTAGCACTGGCCAGGTTGGATCTGTAGTTCAAGCGTCAGCCTGCGATCCAGAGACCCACGTTCGATTCCGGCAAAGGGTGCGTACCTCGGTTGCAGTTTGTCCCCAGCCATGGTTGGTCATGCGGGTGGCAGCCACTCAATGTGTCCTTTTCACGTCGATGTTTCTCTCTCTCTCTTCCTCTCTCTCCCTCCCACTCTATCTTAACAACAACAACAAAAAATGTCCTCGATTGAGGATAAAAAAATATATACATATTAGCAAGAAAACAGAGACTCTAAATGAAGCACTAGACCAAATGGATTTAATAAATATCTACAGAGAATTACACCCCAAAACTACAGAATTCACATACTTTTCAAGTGCACGTGGGACATTCTCAAAGATAGACCACATGTTAGGGCACAAACTAAGTCTCTACAAGTTCAAGAAGATTGAAATCATATCAAGCATCTTCTCAGATCACAATGGCATGAAACTAGAAATCAATTGCAACAAAAACAAGCAAAGACATTTGAACACATGGAGGCTAAATAGCATGTTATTAAATAATGAATGGGTTACCATGGAGATCAACAAAGAAATTAAAAACTTCCTGGAAACCAATGAAAATGAACACGCAACTACACAAAATCTATGGAATGCAGCAAAAGCAGTTCTGAGAGGGAAGTTCATAGCACTACAGGCATACCTCAAGAAACAAGAAATATTTCTAATAAACTAACCTCACAACTTAAAAAATTAAAAAGCAAACAAAAAGAAAATCCCAGAGCAAGTAGAAGGAAGGAAATAGTAAAGATCAGAGCAGAAATAAATGACATAGAGACCAAAAAAACAATTCAACAGATCAATGAAACAAAGAGCTGGTTTTTCAAAAAGACAATCAAGATTGATGGACCAGACTCACCAGGGCTAGACTCACCAGGAAAGAAAGGGAGAGAACCCAAATACACAAAATCAGAAATGAAAGAGAAGTAACAACTGACACCACAGAAATACAAAAGATCGTTAACAGCTCCTATAAACAATTATATGGCAACAAATTCAACAATCTAAGCAAAATGGAAAAATTTCTAGAAACACATAGTCTCCCAAAACTGGACCAGGAAGAAAACTTGAAACATAGAAAACTTGAACAGACCAATAACAACTAAGGAAATTGAAGAGGTAATCAAGACTCTCCCAGCAAACAAAAGCCCAGGCCCAGATGGCGTCATGGGGGAGTTTTACAAAACACTCAAAAAAGAACTAACACCCATTCTACTCAAACTATTTCAAAAAATTCAAGAAGAAGGAAGACTTCCAAACATGTTCTATGAGGCCAGCATAATTCTAATTCCAAAACCAGAAAAAGACACTGCAAAGAAAGTAAACTACAGGCCAATATCCCTGATGAACATAGCCAAAATCCTGAACAAAACTGAATCCAGCAATACATCAAAAAAATTATTCACCATGACCAAGTGGGATTCATCCCAGGGATGCAAGGCTGGTACAATAGTCACAAATCAATAAATGTGATACACCACATAAATAAAAGGAAGAATAAAAACCACATGATCATATCAATAGATGCTGAAAAAACATTTGACAAAATCTAGCATCCATTTCTGATAAAAATGCTCAGCAATGTGGGAATAGAGGGATCATATCGCAACATAATAAAGGCCATATATGAAAGCCTACAGCCAACATCATACTCAATGAACAGAAACTAAAAGCATTTCCATTAAGAACAGGAACAAGACAAGGATGCCCACTTTTGCCACTCTTATTTAACATAGTACTGGAAGTCTTAGCCACAGCAATCAGACAGGAAGAAAAAATCAAAGGGATCCAAATTGGAAAGGAGGAAGTGAAACTGTCATTATTTGCAGATGACATGATATTATACATAGAAAACCCTAAAGACTCCATCAAAAATATACTACACTTAATAAATGAGTTTGGCAAAGTAGCAGGATACAAAATTAACATCAAGAAATCGACGGCATTCTTATACACCAATGATGACCTCACAGAAAGAGAAACTGAAAAAGCAATCCCATTTACCATCGCGGCAAAATAATTAATATACCTAGGAGTAAACTTACCCAAAAAAAGTAAAGGACCTATTTGCAGAAAACTACAGGACATTGACAAAAGAACTAGAGGAAGATATAAAAAAGTGGAAGTACATACCTTGTTCATGGATTGGAAAAATTAACATCATTAAAATGTCCATACTACCCAAAGCAATCTATAGATTCAATGCAATCCCCATGAAAATACCAATGACATATTCCACAGAACTAGAACAAATTCTTCAAAAGTTCATATGGAACCAAAAAGACCCGGAATAGCCACAGTAATCTTGAAAAAAGACAAAGTAGGTGGGAACACAATACCAGATACCAGATTATACTACAAAGCGAATGTAATCTAAACAGCCTGGTACTGGCACAAGAACTGGCAGTGGAACAGAACACAGAACCCAGAAATGGATGCAAAACATTATGCTCAATTCATATTTGACAAAGGAGCCAAGAGCATACAATGGAGTAAGAAAAGCCTCTTTAATAAATGGTGTTGGGAAAATTGGACAGGTATATGCAAAAAAATGAAACTAGACCATCAACTTACACCATACACAAGAATAAACTCAAAATGGATAAAAGACTTAAATGTGACCCGTGAATCCATAAAAGTTCTAGAAGAAAATGTAGGCAACAAAATTTCAGACATCATATGCAGCAGAATTTTTCACTGATACATCACCTAAGGAAACAGAAACAAAGGAGAAAGTGAACACATGGGACATCAAACTAAAAAGCTTCTGCACAGCAAAAGAAACAACCACCAAAATGGAAAGGCAACCCACTACATGGGAGAGCATAACTGACAATGATACATCAGATAAGGGGTTAATTTCCAAAATATATGGAGTTCTCATACAACTCAACAAAAGGAAGATAAAGAACCCAATTAAAAAATGGGCAGTGGAGCTCAATAGACACCTCTCCAAACAGGACATACAAATGGCCAAGAGACATATGAAGAAATGCTCAACATCACTAATCATCAGAGAGATGCAAATTAAAACAACAATGAGGTATCACCTCACACCTGTCAGAATGGCCGCCATCAACAAATCATCAAACCACAAGTGTTGGCGAGGGTGTGGAGAAAAGGGGACTCTAGTACACTGCTGGTGGGAATGCAGACTGGTGCAGCCACTATGGAAAACACTGTGGTGTTACCTCAAAAAATTAAAAATTGAACTTCCATTTGACCCAGTGATCCCACTTCTAGGAATATACCCTAAGAAGCCTGAAAGACCAATCAGAAAGAATATATGCACCCCCATGTTCACAGCAGCACTATTTACAATAGCTAAGATCTGGAAAAAACCCAAGTGTCCATCAGTAGACAAATGGATAAAAAAGCTTTGGTACATATACACAATGGAGTACTACGCAGCTGTAAGAAAGAAAGAGCTCTTATCCTTTGAGACGACATGGAGAGACCTGGAAAGTATTATCCTAAGCGAAACAAGCCAAACAGAAAAAGACAAATACCACATGATCTCACTTATTTGTGGAACATGATGAACATAACAGCCTGAGGAATAGGGTAGACCCAAGACATGGAAGTATGGTACAGACTGACAACCCTCAGAAAAGGGGGTGGTGGGGGGAAGGAAGAGATAAACCTTAGAACTTAAATGTATGGTACACATAACCAATGGATATGGACAACAAAGCCGGGGACGGGGTGGGGGTGATGGTGAGGAGGGTGTCGATGGGTAAAAAAGGAGAAACATTTGTAACAAAAATAAAATTTAAAATAGTCCTAGCAAAAAACAAATAAATAAAAAATAAAATTAATAAGTTAGCAATTATATTATTAATTAGTTGGTTATCAATAAAATACTAACATTCACCTTTGTATCATTCTATCTTTCTTTTTAAGTGAACATATATTATTTTTTAATCTCTACTTTATATATAATTATTTGGTGACTTTATTTTTCTTTTATTTAATTAATTTATTTATTTTTGTTACAAGTGTTTCTCCTTTTTCCTCCACTGATACCTCGGTCCCCCACCATCCCCACCCTCTACCCAGCTTTGTTGTCCAAGTTCATTGTTCATACATACATGCATATAAGTTCTGTGGTTTATCCCCCCCACCCCACCCTCTCTTCTGGGGATTGTCAGTCTGGCATCATTCTATCTTAATAGTGCCATCAAAATATAGGGAAAAAAAATCCCTAAGAGGGAGAACAAAGAACACTTTGGGATTGGAACAATTGACAGCGGTACATTTCCCATAATCTTTGTGGTTAAAAGAAATTAAATCCAACTACAGAAGTTGAAAATGAGCATACTTTATAACTATCCTAACTAAAGATATTTATAGGCAAGGCGCATTCTAAAATACTCAAAACTATGCAGGCACAAATAATATTCTGTATTTCAAGGACTTAGAGAGTAGTCTCCATTGACAACTCAGTCAACAAGGTAATATAGAACAATTTATATTTCTAAAGGTCATAATGTATATTAAACATAATACATCATTTGTTTCCACCATCAGTTCTACATTTCCACTTTTTAAAAATGTGCCTTAAATCAGAAGTATTTCAACAGTATTAAAGAATTTTTAAATAATTTATTTTCCCCCCTGGCTCAGGTGGAGTGTTGTCCCATGCACCAAAGGGTTGCAGGTTCTATTCCCAGTCAGGGCACATACCCAGGTTGCAAGCTCCATTCCTGGTCAGGGTGCATATAAGAGGCAACCGATAAGTTTCTCTCTCACATCAATGTTTCTCTCTCTTCTCTCTCTCCCTCTCTCTCTCCAATCAATAAAAACATATCTTTCAGTGAAGATTAAAAATAATAATAATAGTAATAATTTATTTTCCTGTATCACTTTTCCCTTTCCAATTTTAATTGCTGAAAAGAAGAAGTAATTCCTTTTTTAAAAAACTCAAATACAGAAGTACATATAGAAAAAACTCAAAGTTCTACTTCATACTGTTCTACACCTCACCTCCCACAGGTAGCATACTACTGTTAAGTTTAGTGTTTATGTGGCCAGATCTTTTGCTACATATCTACAATATATATTTACAAATTACAGACACAAAAACTAGTCATATAAAAATAAAAACAGAAGAAAAGTTGATAATTACTAGTTCACTTTATCTGGCAACAGAGCAACCAAAACAGCAGTATGTGGGCAATCTTTTGCCTCAAAGAGTGCTATGAATTTTTTCAAACAAAATCTTCTATTCTGCAGAACAAAAAAAAAAAATTGCTGAAAAAGCCAAAATTCTCAGTCATTACCCATTCCCAAAGACATTTTTATGGTTTTCTTTTGTTTTTCTAAACCAGAATGGTGCCTACTCTCTTTTCTCTCTGAACAACTTATTTTTAGATTTTATTTTTCTTGTATCAAGAATATTTAACTACTTATATTCCTTTGTCAAGATTATTAACCTATTTGCTTTTACTTCAAGAGGATTATATTCCATGTAGAATTTAAATAATTATTAAAATAGATTAACAAACTTAGTAAAACATAATCACAAACTCTGTATATAAGACTTCCTTCAAAGTAACCTAGTTTTATCAGCACTTTCCATTCTTCTTTAGCCCTTTGGCTTTTGGAAACAACTCAAAACAGAAGCCTGTGGTCTTGAAAATCCAAGTGATAACTTCTGTTAAAAATTTATTCCTACAAAAAATTATTTCTTAAACCTATATGTACTGAACTCTCTAGGGTAGGAGCTAGATATTACTAAAAAAAAATTTTTTCTCCCAAAATATGCTGCCTAACTGTTCTGTACCAGTGACTACTGATTATAAAGCCATATCTTTGAACATTTTAGAAATCTTAACTAAATATACCATTTGAAAAAACATCTTTGCCCTACTTGAATGAGAAAATTTTTGAGGTGGATGACTTAAATGATCACTAATTAATTAAATTTAAAAATATTACTGGCATACATTAATGAAATGTGTGCAAGAATTCACAGAAAATCCACAAAAAAAAATATCTGCTGCATTTTGAAAAAGGTTGTCAATTTACAAATAGACTTTGTCCCAATAGTTTGCTTACAAATTAGCTACTTGAAACTCAGAATAAATTTTGTGAAAGAAACAGTTATATATGATAGGTTTTCAACTAGATTATAATGGCCTACAGAAGATAAACAATGTCTTAGGCAATTTTTTTTTTCTTCTTTTTTTTTTCCTCTCCCCTCACCATTAGACAATACGTGTTCAAATAGGAGTTAAAATGGGATAAGAGTATTTTAGCAGTATGGGTCTCAATTCGAATCTTCATCTTAAAGAGGATTTTCTTAAATTTCATCTATTTGTAGTCAAAACAAATGTTTTATAATTTCCATACTCTAAATGTAATGACTTTGACAGTATATGTAATCTTTATAAAAAGTAAGGAATTATCTATTTACACATGAGAATTCAATCCAACTAGTCATGGAACCCAATTAGCCTTCATTACTATAATAATCATTTCTCAGCAACTAAAATAGGAATGCATTATACAGGGTGGGGCAAAAGTGGATTTATAATTGTGAGTTTACAAAACAGAGAGTTTATTCTTGTATTATTATTCATTAATTATTGTATTATTTTCCATACAAACAACTATAAACCTCCTTTTGCACCACTCTGTATAGATGAGGACACTGAATGAGGGGGAAATTAAATAACTGGCATAAAGTCAAGTACCTAGTAAGAACTGGCCGTGGTCCTCTTCATATTCCATAAGTTCTCCTTCAATCTTATTCTTACAACTTATACAATGACCTATAATAATAATCTACTGTGTCTATTGCTACTCCAAATATCTCTCCTGAGTTCCTGTTAGGCCCTGCCTACTGCATACTTCTTTGATATCCAACAAGCATATTTTCTTGTTTTGAAAAATAAAGTTGCCTCAAACTCAACATACCCAAAACCAATATCCTTCACTCCATGAGGGACAGAGAATAACATCAACTTTGTGCATAAAGGCTTATAAAATAGTGGCGGAAATAGAAAAAATAAAACTCTTTAATAAATGTATACTCTGAATACTATCAAGTTCTCAGCCAATGAGCAATAGCTCAATAAATTAGACTGTACACTCATGGCCAATGAATGTTAACACATCATATTCCAAATGCTCTAAGCCAAGGACAGTTCTAACCTCACTGTTCTGGAGTATGTTCTGAATTTTGTGAACTCTATTTTTCTATACCCATTCTCTCTGCCACTGATGAATAGTTCTGACCAAGAAAAGCCAAAAACTGTATGCAAGTGATAGTGCAGGATGTTAAGATGCATGTTTGGAAGAAGCTTGATGCCCCCTCAAAGACACTGTTGAGGAAACACGATGAAGCTCACTTGGAAAATGGAAGAAAAGTTCCTTTAGCTAACTTTATGAAGAGCTTCAGACTGGGAGTACTGACAATTATATGAATGGTAGAGGAACACACACCACAGCCACCAAAGCAGTCAGGGCTTTGGGTAATTTAAAGAGAACAAATTGCCAGTATACCAAGCCAAAGATGCATTGTATAGGGACCATTACTATTAACTCTAACTTGGAGGAAATTCAAGTAATACTATAATTTGCAGAAATGCAGGTCCCGCACTAAACAAGACATCATCTTTACTTTCACAATGATTCAAAGAAACTAAACGTATATTTACCTAAGTAGGCCAATGAATATCTACAATTATCTGAAAAGACTGTCAACAGGTTTCTTCTCCCTTTTCTAACTCCGTATCTATGGAGGCCACATCACCTTCATATATTTCAAACAAGACATATAACAACATGTTCACAATGCAGCTGTCTTCTCTAAAGCTAAACACTAAAGAGATTTGTAAAAATGTAAAACAATTCTACTCACACAATCATTTGTTTTGAAAAATATGTTGTATTTCATAAAAGTATATTGTTTACGTTAATATGTAATAGGTACCTCATAAATGTTTTCAAATTTTCTCAGTTTTAATTTCCAATATGTTAATATTAACAAATACAACCTTCCTAAATAAAAGCTCTTAGGGAGTCCTCAGTAATTTCTAAGATTATCAAAGGTACTGAGACAAAAATGTCTGAGAACCAGGTTATATATGATCAATAAAGATTTAATTGTAAAGAGCAAATGAACATAAACACAATCATAATTTATAATAAAAGGGGGAAAGTGCAGAAAGAAATCCTTTAGAAATACACCAGAGCACTCTATTCTTCTCAACAAGCGTGCCCTCAGGGGAAACTAATTAACCACCGCCTAACTAGGTGGGGTATTATTAGAGCCTAACTCATCTGGGAAAAGAGAAATGCCCAACTTTTACCATTCTAGCCATCTTGTCCCACCTAAAGAAGCACATGTGAAGTTCACAGTCCAGAGGCACAGGCTCTCTAAAAGACTAAAACCTAGTCATAGTAATATAGAACACTATCCCTCCCCCAACGCCTACCACAACATTACTAAACATTTACAGCAATTCCTTTTACATGGTACACCATGTCTGGCTATCAAGAAAAAAATTAGAAGCCATGCCAAAAAGCAAAAAACAATCAGAACAGACAGAAAATCATCAAAACCATACAGGACAAGATGTAAGAATTATCAGAATGGAAATTTTAAACAGATGTAATATGATAAGGGCTATAACAGATAAAGCAGACAACATGAAAGAACAGACGAACAATGTAAACAGAAAGATGTAAATTCTAAGAAAGAACCAAAAAGAAATACTAGATTAAAAAAAAAGAAACATAAATGAAA
The DNA here is from genome assembly GCF_014108415.1 of Molossus molossus. Classification (NCBI taxonomy): domain Eukaryota; kingdom Metazoa; phylum Chordata; class Mammalia; order Chiroptera; family Molossidae; genus Molossus; species Molossus molossus. Next base: position 215,390,069 of record NW_023425344.1, on the reverse strand, counting down.
AATGCCTTTGATAAGTTTATTAGTAGACTGGACAAAGATAAGAAAAGAATAAGAGGATATATCAACAGAATTCTTACAAACTGAAAACCAAAAAACAAAAAGACTGAAAAAAAAAAAAGGAACAGAATATCCAAGGATTCTGGGACAACTACCAAAGGAAATATATGTGTAACGGGAATACTAGAAAAAGAAGAAAGAGAAAAAGGAACAGAGGAAATATTAGAAACAATAATAATAATAATAACAATAATAAATATTTCCCCCAAATTAACATTAGACACCAAACCAAAGATCTAGGAAGCGCAGAGAACACCAAGTAGGATAAATGTTAAAAAAAAAATACACCTACACATATCATTTTCAAATTACAGAAAAGCAAAGGTAAAGTCATGAAAGAAGCCAAAGGGAAAAATAACTTATTCATAGAAGAACCAAAAGAAGAATCACATCCGACTTCTCCCCAGAAACTGCCCAAGAAAGGAATGGAGATATTTAGGTTGTTTAGAGAAAAACCCCTCCAACCTAAAATGCAGTACTCTGAGAAATTATCCTTCAAAAGTGAAGGAGAAATAAAGAGTTTATCAAACAAATTTTGAGGGAATCTGTTGCCAATAGATCTATCTTGCAAGAAATGTTAAAGTTCTTTAGAGAGAAGAAAAGTAATGGGTCAGAAACTCAAATCTACATAAAGAAAGCAAGAGAATCAGAGAAGGAATAAGTGAAGGTAAAATAAAAACTTTTAGGTTTCTTACTCTTAATTAATCTAACAACATTTTGTTCAAAACAATAATGGCAACAATACATATGATTATGTATGCTTATGTATATACATTATGTAAACATATACGCTTACATATTTATACAAAAGTGAAATGAATGATAGAAATCATACAAGGGATAGAAGGAAGGAATTAAAATTACTTTGTCATAAGGTATACACAACTACTTGTAAAGTAGTATCATGTTACTTGAAATTGAATTTAGATAAGTTGTAAATATATACTGCAAACTCTAGGGCAGCCACTACAAAAAGTATCACATAAGTAAAAAAAGAAAGTGGAATCATATAAAATATTCCATTAAAAACACAAAAAAAACAGAAAAAGAGTAGAAGACAAAAATGAGAACAATAAACAAGAACAAATAGAAAACTGTAACAAATATGTTAGATATTAATCCAACTGCACCTGTCATCAATTTAAATGTCAAAAGCCTGAATGCAACAACTAAAAGACAGTTATTATCAGAGGGGATCAAAAAACAAGTCCCAACTATATACTGTCTACAAGAAACCCACTTTTTCACATAAAGAGTAAAAGTATATGGGCGAGGAAAAATATACTGTGCTAACATTAATCAAAAGAAAGCAGGTGTCAGCAATATTAATTACAGACAGAGCAAATTTAAAAACAAGAAAAGTTATCAGGAATAATGAAGGGCATTACATAATAATAAAGGGGTCGATACTCCAGAAGACATAACAATCCTTAATGTGCATGCCCCTAACAACAGAGTGTCGAAATAATGTGAGGCCAAAACTGACAGAAGTGCAAGGAATAGATTAATCAACTTTATACTTGGAGACTTCAACACTTCTGTATCAGAAATGAACAGATCCAACAAGAAGAACATCAATATAGTTGAACTCAACAACACCATCAATTCACTGGATAACTGACATCTATAGACTATTGCATCCAACAACAGCATATTACACATTCTTCTCAAGATCATCTGACACTCATCAATATAGACCACATTCTAGGCCATGAAACATACCTTAACAAATTTAAAATAGAAATCAGCCCTAGCCTGTTTGACTCATCAGTTAGTGTGTTGACCTGAGGACCAAAGGGTCTCGGTTTCAATTCCCAGTCAAGGGCACATACCTGGATGCAGGTTAGATTCCTGACCCTGAGTGTCATGCAGGAGGCAACCTATTGATGTGTCTCTCTCTCATACAATGTCTACTTTCAGACCACAATTAAAATTACATAAACTAGGAATCAATAACAGAAAGCTGGGAAATCACAAAATGCTTAGAAATCAAACAACACACTTCTAAATAATACATGGGCCAAATAAGAACTCTCAAAAAAAAATTTTTAAGATTTTGAAGTAAATAAAAATGAAAATACAACTTATCAAAATGTGTGGAATACAGTGAAAGCAGTACTCAGAGGGAAAGTTATATCACCAAATGTATATATTAGATCAACAATCTAGCCTCCACCTGAGGAAAACAGAAAAAGAGCAAATTAAATCAAAACTAAGCAGGAAAAAACAGAAATAATAAAAATTGAAGCACAAATCAATGAAACTGGCCCTGGCCATGGTTGATGTGGCTCAGTTGGCTGAGCATCGTCCCATGCACCAAAAGGTCTCCATTTGGATTCCTGGTCATGGTATATGCCCAGGTTGTGGGCTCAAACCCCAGTAGAGGGTGTACTGGAGGCAGCCAACCTATGTTTCACTCTCACAATGTGTGTGTGTGTGTGTGTGTGTGTGTGAGTGTGTGTGTGTGTGTGTCTTTCTCTCCTTCTCTCTCTCTCTCTCTCTCCCCCAGCCCTCCCTTCCTCTCTCTAAAATCAATAAAAACATTTTTTTAAAAATACAAATCAAGACTGGCCAGTGTGGCTCAGTGGTTGAGCGACGACCCATGCACCAAGAGGTCACCGGTTCGATTCCCAGTCAGGGCACATGCCCAGGTTATGGGCCCGATCCCCAGTGGGGGACTTGCAGGAAGCGGCCAGTCGATGTTCTTTTCATCAGTTTCTATCTCTCTCTCTCCTTCTCCCTTCCTCTCTAAAATCAACAAAGAAAAAAATTAAAATGCAAATCAATGAAACTGAAAACAGGAAATCAATAAAGAATATCAACAAAATAAAAAGCAGGTTCTTTAAAAAAGAAAATAAGTTTAGCCAGGCTAAGAAAGAAAGACAGCACAAATTACTAATAGCAGAAAGAGTGGATATCACTATAAACCCCATGGAAATTAAAAGAATAATTTAAAAATATTATAAACAACTCTATGCCCATCAATTTGATGACCTGGACAAATTTCTTCAAAGTCACAATCTGCCAAAATGTATGCAAGAAGAAAGACAATCTGATTAGGCCCATATCTATTACAAATTGAATCAATAATTAGTAACCTTCCAAAACAGAAAGCACCAGGCCCAGATGGGTTCACTTGTGAATTCTACCAAACACTTAAGGAAGAAATTATAGCAATTCTCTACAATGTCTTTCAGAGCACAGAAGCAGAGGGAGTGCTTACTAACTCATTCTGTAAGGCCAGCACTATCTTTTTTTTATTTTTTATCCTTACCTGAAGATATTTTTCTATTTATCTTCAGATAACATGGAGGGAGTGGGGGGAGGAAGAAGCAGAGGAGAAAGAGAGAGAGAGAGAGAGAAACATCAATGTGAGAGAGACACATAGATTGGTTGCCTCCCACATGACCCTGACCAGGGTCAGGGACCAAAATGCAAGCAAGGTATGTGCCCTTGGCCAGAATCAAACCCGAGACTCTTTGGTCCAAGAGTCGATGCTCCAAAACTCTTAAAACTAAACAAGAAAACAAACAACCCAATTAAAAAACTGGCCAAAGACCTTAACAGACACCTCACCAAAGAAAATACATAGATAGCAAATAAGCATATGCAAAGAAGCTCCCCATCATATGTTGTCAGGAAGATGCAATTAAAACAAGATACACTACACATCCATAATGACCAAAATCCAATACACTAACAATATCAAATGCCAGCAAGATGTGGAGCAACAGGAACTCTCATACATTGCTGGTGGGGATGCAAAATGGTATCCTCCCTCTGGAAAACAGTTTGGTGGTTATTTATAAAACAAAGCATACTCTCATCACAGCATCCAGCAATTAACACTCCTCAGCACAGTTAAACCCTTGATTTTGTGGACCTCGATTTAACAAACTTTGGATTTAACGGACAAAATTTCTGGTCCCTATGACATATGTGAAAATTAACACCCTGTTAAAAGGCTTTTAAGCCCTGGCCTGTTTGGCTCAACGGTTAGAGCGTCGGCCTGCGGTCCTGAAAGACCCGGGTTCGGTTCCCACTAAGGGCACGTACCTCGGTTGCAGTTTGTCCCCGGCCCTGGTCGGTTGTGCGGGTGGCAGCCACTCGATGTGTTCCTTTCACATCGATGTTTCTCTCTCTCTCTCTCTGTTCCTCTCTCTCCCTCCCACTCTACCTGAACAAAAAAAGGAAAAATGTCCTCGGGTGAGGATAAAAAAATAAATAAATAAAAAATAAAATGCTTTTAACCAAGATTTGCTTATAATTAATAGGTTATTTTTTGTTATTGATTCACTGTTATTTTTAACAAATTTTAGTGAATATGCCATATGTTAGAAAAACACTGTAGTAATTTTGCTGACATAGATAAATACCACATATCTACAACTATAGTTTACATATTTAATTCCAAGTCACCGCTCATAACCAATGTTTCAAGATTAGCATAGGATTACACTGCATCCCTGGGTAATTTTTTGTTGACATGTGCCATGACTTTCTGCAGCAGTTTTAACCAGTGCTGGCTGATATTCCCACGTGCACTAAGCCATGCCCAAGCTGTGTGCATTTGCTTACTCACAGTGACTGGTGAATGCAAGCATTTTCTAGACCTATTTGGTATAAATTTAAAATTACTGTAATACGCCCTGGCTGGTTTGGCTCAGCAGTTACAGAGTCAACTGTAGACCAAAATGTCGTGGGTTTGTCCAGCCAGTGTGGCTCAGTGGTTGAGCATTGACCCATGCACCAAGAAGTTGCCAGTTAGATTTCCGGTCAGGATACATGCCTGGGGTTGTGGGCCAGATCCCCAGTGGGGAACATGAAGGAGGCGGCCAATCAATGTTCTTTCTCATCGATATTTCTCTCTCTCTCCCTCTCACTTCCTCTCTCTCTAAAATCAATAAAAGAAAAAAAAATTTTTTTTAAACACGCCATGGGTTTGATTCAGGTCAAAAGCATGTACCTGATTTGCAGTTCAGTCACCGGCCCTGGATGGGGTCATGTGGGAAGCAATCAATTGATGTGTCTCTCTCACATCGATGTTTTTTGCGCTCTCTCTGTCTCTCCTTCCCACTATATCTGAAAATAAATGGGAAAATATCCTTTGGTGAGGATTTAAAAAAAAAAAATTACTGCAATACATATAGAAAACTTTTCTGTGAAATTAAACTTTTCATACATACTTAATTTTAATTACACAAACGTGTCTACATTAAGTAAAAACAGGTAAACTAATTTGTCAATTTTTCAACATATGCATTCAGAAAACCTATTTCATTAAATAGCAGACTTTTGGCCTTAAAGGACACCCAATCACTTGAATTAGTCTGTTATATCGAGGTTTACTGTATTTACTTTTAAAAGGGAAAAACTTATGCCCACACAAAAACCTGCACATGAATGTTTACAGCAGCTTTATTCATATTTGGCAAAACTTGAAAGCAACCAAGATAATCTTCAATAGGTGAATGGATACATAAACTGTACTATAAACAGACAATGGAATATTATTCAGTACTAAAAAACAAATAGCCCTAACCGGTTTGGCTCAGCGGTTAGAGCGTCGGCCTGCGGTCCAGAGAGACCCGGGTTCAGTTCCCGCTAAGGGCAGGTACCTCGGTTGCGGTTTGTGCCCGGCCCTGGTTGTGCGGGTGGCAACCACTTGATGTGTCTCTTTCACATCGATGTTTCTCTCTCTCTCTGTTTCTCTCTCTCCCTCCCACTCTACCTGAACAAAAAATGGAAAAATGTCCTCGAGTGAGGATGATGAAAAAAAAAAAGTGACCAAGCCATGAAAAGCAGGAGCCAATCTGAAAAGCCAATACAGAATAATATTCCAACTATATAATATTCTAGAAAAGGCAAAACTATGAAAACAATAAAAAAAATCAGGGATTGCAGTGAGCAGGCGGAGAAACAGAACAGAAAGGATTTTTAAAGCAGAAAAATACTCTGTATGACATTAACAATGGATAAATATATGTCACTATACTTTTCTCCAAACCTATACATGGTAGGGCAAAAGTAGGTTTATAATTATGAATACAGGAAACACAAAATTTTTTCTTATATTATTATTTATTAATTACTGTATTATTTTTCATACAAACAACTGTAAACCTAAGTTTACCCCACCCTGTGAAATGTACACCAAGCGTAAGCCCCCCTAAGGTAACTATGCACTTTGGGTAATGATGTGTCAATGTAGGTTCATCCTTAGCAAGAAAAAATGCAATAATCTGATATATGGTGTTGGTAATGGGTATATGAGAAATCTCAGTACCTTCCTCTCAATTTTGTTGTAAATCAAAAACTGCTCTAAAAGAGAAAAGTATTAAAAATATTTGTGTCTTGAAAGCAAAGTATATCAAGGTTTGCTCAACATTTATTAACATTTTCAATATCCAATAAACAGTAAGGAAAGTTAATTAATAACACACAGGCTTAGGACCTTTTTCCCCCATTCACACCCTCCTCTCCATCCCTCCCCGCACTGTCACCAGCTTTGTTGTCCATGTCCACTGGTTATGCGTACATGCAGATGAGTTCTGTGGTTTACCTCTCACCCCCACCCACTCTTCTGGGGATTGTCAGTCTGTACCCCACTTCCACATCTCGGGACTACCTTGTTCTTCAGACTGTTATGTTCATTATATTCCACAAATAAGTGAGATCATATGATAATTGTCTTTCTCTGCTTGGCTTGTTTCACTTAGGATAATACTTTCCAGGTCCTTCCATGTCATCTCAAAGGATAAGAATTCTTTCTTTCTTACACCTGCATAGTATTCCATTGTGTACAAGTACCACAGTTTTTGTATCCATTTGTCTACTGATGGACACTTGGGCTGTTTCCAGATCTTAGCTATTGTAAACAGTGCTGCTATGAACATGGGGGTACATATATTATTTCTGATTGGTGTTTCAGTCTTCTTACGGTATATTCCTAGAAGTGGGATCACTGGGTCAAATGGCAATTCAATTTTTAATTTTTTGAGGTAACACCATACTGTTTTGCATAGTGGCTGTACCAGTATGCATTCCCACCACCAGTGTACTAGGGTCTCCTTTCCTCAGCACCCTTGCCAACTATTGTGGTTTGATAATTTATTGATGGTGGCCACTCTGACAGGTGTGAGGTGATACGTCGTTGTTGTTTTAATTTGCATCTCTCTAATGATTAGTGATATTGAGCATTTCTTCATATGTCTCTTGGCCATTTGTATGTCCTGTTTGGAGAGGTGTCTATTCAGCTCCTCTGCCCATTATTTAATTGGGTTCTTTGTCTTCCTTTTGTTGAGTTGTATGAGAACTCTATATATTTTGGAAATTAACCCCTTATCTGAAATATCATTGTCAATTATGCTCTCCCATGTAGTGGGTTGCCTTTCCATTTTGATGGTTGTTTCTTTTGCTGTGCAGAAGCTTTTTAGTTTGATGTAGTCCCATGAGTTCATTTTCTCCTTTGTTTCTGTTGCCTTAGGTGATGTATCAGTGAAAATTCTGCTGTGTATGATGTCCGAAATTTTGTTGCCTACATTTTCTTCTAGAATTTGTATGGATTCACGGGTCACATTTAAGTCTTTTATCCATTTTGAGTTTATTCTTGTGTATGGTGTAAGTTGATGATCTAGTTTCATTTTTTTGCATATAGCTGTCCAATGTTCTCAACACCATTTATTAAAGAGGCTGTCTTTATTCCATTGTATGCTATTGCCACCTTTGTCGAATATTAATTGAGCACAATGTTTTGGGTCCATTTCTGGGTTCTCTGTTCTATTCCATTGATCTATGTGCCTGTTCTTCTGCCAGTACCAGGCTGTTTTGATTACAATAGCTTTGTAATATAACCTGATATCCGGTATTGTGATCCCGCCTATTTTGTCCTTCTTTTTCAAGATTTCTGTGGCTATTGGGGTCTTTTTGTTTGCTTGTTTGTTTTCTTTTTCTTATCCTCACTCCGAGACATTTTTCCATGTCTTGTTCAGAGTGGGAGAGAGAGGGAGAGAGAAACATTGACGTGAAAGATACATATCGAGTGGTTGCCACCCGCACGACCCAACCAGAGCCAGGGACAAACTGCAACCGAGGTACATGCCCATAGCAGGAACCGAACCTGGGTCTCTCTGGTCCGCAGGCCGACACTCTAACTACTGAGCCAAACCGGCCAGGGCTATTTGGGGTCTTTTTTGGTTCCATATGAATTTTGGAGTATTTGTTCTAGATCTGTGAAGTATATCATTGGTATTTTGATGGGAACTGCATTGAATGTATAGATTGCTTTGGGCAGTATGGACATTTAAATGATGTTAATTCTTCCAATCCATGAACAAGGTATGTGCTTCCACTTTTTTATATCTTCCTCTAGTTCTTTCGTCAATGTCCTGTAGTTTTCTGCAAATAGGTCCTTTACTTCTTTGGTTAAGCTTATTCCTAGGTATCTTAATTTTTTTGCCACGATGGTAAATGGGTTGTTTTTTTTTTTTTAGTTTCTCTTTCTGTGAGTTCATTAGTGTATAAGAATGCCATTGATTTTGTATCCTGGTACTTTGCCAAATACATTTATTAAGTCTAGTAAATTTCTGATGGAGTCTTTAGGGTTTTCTATGTATAATATCATGTCAACTGCGAATAATGACAGTTTCACTTCCTCCTTTCCAATTTGGGTCCCTTTTATTTTTTCTTCATGTCTGATTGCTGTGGCTAAGACTTCAAGTATTATGTTAAATAACAGTGGCAAAAGTGGGCGTCCTTGTCTTATTCCTGTTCTTAAGGGAAATGCTTTTAGTTTTTGTCCATTGAGTATGATGTTGGCTGTAAGTCTTTCATATATGGCTTTTATTATGTCGAAATATGATCCCTCTATTCCCATATTGCTGAGCATTTTTATCAAAAAATGGGTGCTGGATTTCACTGAATGCTTTTTCAGCATCTATTGATATAATCATATGATTTTTATCTTTCATTTTTTTTATGTGATGCATCACATTTATTGATTTGCGAATATTGTACCAGCCTTGCATCCCTGGGATATATCCCACTTGGTCATGGTGAATAATTTTTTTGATGTATGGCTGGATCTGATGTGCTAGTATTTTGTTCAGGATTTTGGGATCTATGTTCATCAGGGATATTAGCCTACAGTTTTCTTTCTTTGTAGTGTCTTTTTCTCGTTTTGGAATTAGAATTATGCTGGCCTCATAAAACAAGTTTGGAAGTCTTCCTCCTTCTTGATTTTTTTAAAATAGTTTGAGGAGAATGGCTATTAGTTCCTCTTTGAATGCTCAGTAAAACACCCCCATGAAGCCATCTGGGCCTGGACTTTTGTTTGCTGGGAGAGTCTTGATTACATCTTCAATTTCCATTGTTGTTATTGGTCTCTTCAAGTTTTCTCTCTCTTCCTGGTTCAGCTTTTGGAGACTATGTGTTTCTAGAAATTTGTCCATTTCACTTAGATTGTCAAATTTGTTGCCATATAATTGTTCATGATATTTGTTAACAATCCTTTGTATTTCTGTGGTGTCAGTTATTGTTCCTCCTCTTTCATTTCTGATTTTCTATATTTGGGTTCTCTCTCTTTGTTTCTTGCTGAGTCTAGCTAAAGGTCTATCAGTCTTGTTTATCTTTTCGAAAAACCAGCTCTTTGTTTCACTGATCCTTTAAACTGTTTTTTTGGTCTCCATGTCATTTTTTTCTGCTCTAATATTTACTATTTCCTTCCTTCTACTTGCTCTGGGGTTTTCTTTGTTTGCTTTCCAGTTCTTTAAGTTGTGAGGTTAGGTAGTCAATTAGAAATCTTTGTTTCCTTTTTTTTTATTAATTTGTTTTTGTTACAGATGTTTCTCATTTTTCCCCCATTGACACCCTCCTCCCCTAGCCCCTCACCCCATTCCCAGCTTTGTTGTCTATGTTCACTGGTCATGCATACATGCATATTAAGTTCTGTGGTTTATCGCTTCCCCCACAAACCCCCACCTCCTCTGAGGCTTGTCAGTCTGTACTTCACCTCCATGTCTCTGGGTTAATTTTGTTCAGCAGTTTGTTTAATTCATTATATTCCACAAATAAGTAAGATCATGTGATATTTGTCTTTCTCTACTTGACTTGTTTCACTTAGCATAATACTCTCCAGGTCCTTCCATGCCATCTCAAAAGATAAGAGATCTTTCTTTCTTATAGCTGCACAGTATTCCATTGTGTACAAGTACCACAAGTTTTTAATCCACTCATCTACTAATGGACACTTGGGTTGTTTCCAGATCTTAGCTATTGTAAATAGAGCTGCTATGAACATAGGGGTACATATATTCTTTGTGATTATAGTTTCAGGTTTCTTAGGGTATATTCCTAGGTCAAATGGCAGTTCAATTTTTAACTTTTTGAGGTAACACCATATTATTTTCCACAGTGGCTGTACCAGTCTGCATTCCCACCACCAGTGTACTAGAGTCCTTTTTTCTCCACACCCTCACCAACACTTGTTGTTTGATGATTTGTTGATGGCGGCCATTCTGACAGGTATGAGGTGATACCTCATAGTTGTTTTAATTTGCATCTCTCTGATGATTAGTGATGTTGAGCATTTCTTCATATGTCTCTTGGCCATTTGTATGTCCTGTTTGGAGAGGTGTCTATTCAGCTCCTCTGCCCATTTTTTAATTGGGTTTTTTGTCTTCCTTTTGTTGAGTTGTATGAGAACTCTATATATTTTGGAAATTAACCCCTTATCTGATGCATCATTGGCAATTATGGTCTCCCATATAGTGGGATCCCTTTCCGTTTTGATGGTTGTTTCTTTTGCTGTGCAGAAGCTTTTTAGTTTGATGTAGTCCCATGTGTTCATTTTTTTCCTTTGTTTCTCTTGCCTTAGGTGTTGTATCAGTGAAAATTCTGCTGTGTCGGATGTCTGAGATTTTGTTGCCTACATTTTCTTCTAGAATTTTTATGGATTCACAAGTTACATTTAAGTCTTTTATGCATTTTGAGTTCAATCTCGTGTATGGTGTAAGGAAATTTTTGTTTCTTTAGATAGACCTGTAGTGCTATAAACTTTCCTCTCAGAACTGCTTTCACTGCATCTCATAGATTTTGTGTTGTTGTGTGTTCATTTTCATTGGTTTTCAGGAAGTTTTTCATTTCTACCTTATCTCTATGGTAATCCATTCATTGTTCAATAACATGCTATTTAGCCTCCATGTATTCAAATGTCTTTGCATGTTCTTATTGCAATCAATTTCTAGTTTCATGCCACTGTGATCTGAGAAGATGCTTGATATGATTTCAGTCTTCTTGAACTTGCAGAGAAAAATCTAAGTCATATTTTAAACTTGTAAACTTTTTATTTTTTGAATGGTAGAGAAAATTATTTTTAAATGTCAATAATAAAGATGAAAAATTCTAACTTTTTAAAAATCAAATGGCCGTCCAATCAATTAAATGAATTATGACAGTAAATAAAAAACACTTACACCAGTATCTAGCACATAGTAAATGTTCAATAATTATTAGCTCTACATTTATCAAATCCTTTCCATCTCAACAAATAATTCTTCAATTGTCCAGAGACATATTTTCCACTTATAATTTAAATATTCAGCAACCTCCAACATCCTCAATTCTGGTATTCTACACAGTTAATGTATATTTTTCCATTTTCATTAACAAGGGCATATTCTATTAAAAGTATTTATTTCTCAAAATAAAAAACAAATTTTGTTTTTCTTTTTGTTTTCAGATAGAGTGGAAGGGAGGGAGGGAGAAAGTGAGAGAGAGAGAGAGAGAGAAAGAGAGAGAGAGAGAGAGAGATCAGTGTCAAAAAGATAAATCAACTGGTTGCCTTCTGTACAACCTCAACCAGGGTTGGGGATGAACCGCAACCAAGGTACATACCAGAATTGAACCTGGGACTCTGGTCTGTGGGCTAACGCTCTAATGGCTTAGCCAAACCGGCCAAGGCAAATTGTGTTCACCTTAAACACTAGGAAGCATTACTTCTGATAATAGTTCTATGAGCTGTTAGAATATGAGAGGGTAAGTTATTAACTCCATTAATAAAGCCAACTTAGTGATTTGGTTAATTATTCAAATATATGTAGCCAACAGAATTTTTTTTTTTTTTTTAATCCTCACCCGAGGATACTTTTTCCATTTTTTTGTACAGATAGAGTGGGAGGGAGGGAGAGGAAGGGAGAGAGAGAGAGAAACATCGACGTGAAGGGACACATCGAGTGGCTGCCACCCGCACGACCGACCAGGGCCGGGGACAAACTGCAACCAAAGTACGTGCCCTTAGCGGGAACCGAACCCGGGTCTCTCCGGACCGCAGGCCGACGCTCTAACCGCTGAGCCAAACTGGCCAGGGCCAGAATTTTTTTTTTTAAGGCCTAGACTAAGGACAAAAATATCCATAGTAATTAGAACTCAGCATAAAGAAGAAAACCTCAGTAAGGTTATAGCTGGTACCTGGGTTTATATTGTCAAAACTTTAAATATTTGTTTCTATCTAAAAACACCATAGCTGAGCAAAATCATTGTTTATTTCGAGAGTGTAAGATAAAATGAACTATTTCTTAAGAACTCCTTATTGTTGTTTTAAAATTAATTCCAAAGTTAATCTGTATATTAACAACTGACCCTTCTTATCTTCAAATATAAATCATTATTTTTATGACAAAGTACAAAATAGTTTTGTGAAATATATCCTGTACACTTTAAGTGAAACAAAATGTACCACTTGAAGCATCAGTTAATAATATGCTATCAAATGCAATATTCAAAATAAAACACCAATTAATGCCCTGGCCGGTTTGGTTCAGCGGTTGGAGCATCGGCCTATGATCCAGAGAGACCCGGGTTCGGTTCCCACTGGGGGCGCGTACCTCAGTTGCGGTTTGTCCCTGGCCCTGGTTGGGCCCTGTGGGAGGCAGCCACTCAATGTGTCCCTTTCACATCGATGTTTCTCTCTCTCTCTTCCTCTCTCTCCTTCCCACTTTGTCTGAACAAAAAATGGAAAAATGTCCTCAGGTGAGAATAAAAAAAAACACCAATTAATAATATAGTATCATATACAATATTCTTATCATTGAATCCTCCACTAATAACCCATAAAATCTAATTTTACAGACAAAAAATATAAAAATCCTGTAAGTTGTAGTTTTACATTTATAAAAACTATATAGCAGACGTGTGTAGAAATTTACAATCATGAAATAAAATTTAATTCATTGTTTTTTTTAAAATGCTCACATTCCAAGGGCTGCCAACAAGAGCAGCTTCTCAGCATCATGCTTTAATAACCTTAATGAAGCAGAGCACATCGCCTCCTGTAATACAAATTCTAGTTGGAAGAGAAAAAAATCTAGATTGTGGAAAAGCACAACTTAAAAAGCAAACACCACAGGTTCTGGTACAGCATAAAAGCAAGCAGAGACTTCTAAACACAGAGCTCAACTGTAAGAGTTCGACTGAACGTTATTTCTGTCATCATTTGCTCTGTCAAAAATAGAACCTTTCACATCTTGATCCATTCAGAATAAGCCACAGTAGGCAGTTTTGCTTACACAAGGCAGCCAGATCAGAAAGGCCACACAGGGAAATGGAAGTAGCAGCCAGCAGGTTTTCTTAGGGATGACGCTGCTCCAGCTTAAAAATCAAAGCTATAACCACATGAGGTTGAATCTCTACCTTATACCATATATAAAAATTAACTCAAAATCATTCAATGACATAAATATAACAGCTAAACCCCTAAAACTTTAGAAAAATATTTAGGAGTAAATCTTCATTATAAGAAGAATTATTTCTGATAAGAGTACTTGAGATGTTAGAATATGAGAGGGTAAATTATTAACTCCATTAATAAAGCCAGCTTAGTGATTTGGCAGTGGATCCTTAAATATGACATGAATAACATGAGCAATAAAAGAAAAAAAAGAGCCCTGGTGAGTGTTGGTTGGAGTGTCCTCCCATAATACTGAAAGGTGGCGGGTTTGGTCCTCAGTCAGGAGGTGCGAGGCAACCAATTGATATTTCTCTCTCACATCAATGTTTCTCTTTCTTTCTCCCTTCCTCTCACTCTCAAAAAAAAAAAAAGTCAATTACAAAAAAGATATACTGCACTTCATTAAAATTTAAAAAATTTGGTGCATCAAAGGACATTATCAAAAAAGTGAACAGATAATCTAAAAATGGGAAAATATTTGCAAAACATATATCTGAAAAGTGTCTAGTATCCAGAATGTATAAAGGACTCTTACAACTCAACAACAAAAAAACAAACAAATTTTAAAAGTGGGCAAAAGACATGAATAGAAATGTCTCCAAAAAAGATATATATACAAATGGCCAACGAATACATGGAAAGATGTTCATCATCATTAATAATTAGGGATATGCAAATTAAAACAATAGTGCAGTGTCATTTAGTACCCAGAATGGCTGTATTTTAAAAAATGGACAATAACAAGTATTAGCAAGGATGTGAAAAAATTCAACCCTCATACAGTACTGATGGGAATAAAAAATTTTTCAACTGCTGCTGTGGAAAAGTTTGATGGTTCCTCAAAAAATTAAACATAGAATTACCATATTACCCAGTGATTCCAAACCTAGTTATATACTCAAAAGACCTGAAAACAGGTACTCAAACATATACAGGTACAAACATGTTCATAGCAGCACTTTCCACAATAATCAACGGGAGGAAAGAACCCAGATATCAACCAACATATGAATGAAAGAACAAATTGTGCTCTCTCTCTCTCTATATATATATATATATGAAGTATTCAGCCATAAAAAGGAATGAAGTATTGATATATGCTACAACGCAGGTAAACAATGAACCTGGTTTGGCTCAGCAGTTAGTGTTGGCCCAAGGACCAAAGGTGGCAGGTTTAATTCTGGTCAAGGGCACATACCTTGGTTGTGGTTTGGTCCCTGGCCCTGGCTGGGGTTGTGTAGGAGGCAGCCAATCAATGTGTCTCTCTCACATCAATGCTTCACCCTCTCTCTCTCTCTCTCTCTCTCTTTCTCCCCCCACCCCAACTCTATCTGAAGATAAACGGAAAAGTATCCTTGGGTAAGGATTAAAAAAAAAAAAAAAAAATGCTAAGTGAAAGGAGCCAGACACAAAGATCACATGTTGTATAAACAATAAAAACATTCTCTCAGAAAAGGTAAAGACTAACAGCCCTAGCTGGTTTGACTTAGCAGTTAGAGCATTGGCCAACAAACTGAAAGGTCTCAGGTTTGATTCCCGGTCAAGGGCACGAACCACTGTTGCAGGTTTGATCCCCAGCCCCAGTCACGGTCATGCAGGAGGCAATCAATCAATGTGTCTCTCTCACATCAATGTTTCTCTCTCTCTCTCTCTCCCTCCCTCCCTTCCACTCTATCTAAAAATCAATGTAAAAATATCTTGGGGTGAAATTAACAAAAAAAGGTAAAGAATAACAGTCATAAATAAAAGTCTTAAAATACATGACATTAAAACAAATACTTTTATTTGAATCACTTGTTTTTTTGGTTTATTTTTTATTCCTCACCTGGGGATATTTTTCTATTTATCATCAGATAGAGTGTGAAGGGGGGGGGGGAGAGAGAGAGAGAGAGAGAGAGAGAGAGAGAGAAATATCAACGTGATAGAGCTACATCAACTGGTTGCCTCCCACACAACCCAACCAGGGCCAGGGACTAACCGCAACCGAGATACGTGCCCTTGACTAGAATCAAACCCGCAACCGAGATACGTGCCCTTGACTGGAATCAAACCCACGACTCATTGGTCCGCAGGCCAATGCTCTAACCGCTGAGCCAAACCTATTCCATTAAAAAAATAGACAAAAATTATCTCCAAGCAATTGGTATACCTCCCTCTAAAACCATAATCTTATATGTAATAAAGTGTCAAAATGGGGTTACATAAAGAGAGAAAGAACACATACCTTACAAAGACAGCTAATGCCCTAAAGCTATATAAGCGCATTCTACTTCCTGACTACCCAAATTTCTTAAAACACAACTCCGAAACTGTCTCAAATATACTACACCGTTTTTTCCAATGTCATGATGACATTCACCCTATTCTTAAATCCTCCACATTATCCTATATTCCCACTAATGGTAACTATGCTCCCTATATATATACATGTTGTCCAGACATTTCAAGCAATGCCATACTAGCTGTGAATCCCATCATCTTTACCCTCAGTTATGGACTCCACTAACAGTATCCACTTCTCTCTCCCTAATACAGTTTTCTGTATCTGGCTTATGGTCGTCCTGTTCACCACTATTCCTAGCACCATTTTTGGCAACTTGAGTTTCCTCATTTAATTCCTTGACTTCCTTAACCCCCAAAATATCTTGCCCCATCTCACTTGTCACCCACTCATACCTTCAACCCTCAACCTTGTCATTACCAGTAGATAAATCTCCTCTGATTCTCTTTTTAGCATCCAACTCTAAAATCCGCTTCTTCTTCTTCCAGATGCTTGACTGAATACCATCACTCTGTCCTCTGACCCCACAAGGACCTCCCATCCACTGACCCTCCTACACCCCCATTGATAACTCCATAACTCCTTCAAGTTTCTAACTTAATTAACTTAGATTTCAGCATCTAATATTATAACCAATCCTTTGCAAAGACACTTAACTCACTTGCACTCTCTCCACTATTATACCACCTGATCATCTGTGATTTAACTCATCTATCCACCAGTCCATGCCTGCATGAGCCGTTGATTTTTGCTAGAGAAAGCATCTCATAACTTTATAACCTGAATTTACTTTAAAATCACTACCAGAGATCTCAGATGAGCCCTCAACACTGCCAAGCATTCCTTCTACATTTTCTAAATAAATTCATTTTCCCAATCTCTGAGAGAACTATCTCATACTTTCTCCTCTTTCCTCAGACTTCCAACACTTCCTAGTCTCACTTCAATCATAACTGGTGACCTAGCCTCATACTAAATTAATACAAAATGTGATCAGACAAAAATCATTACATTTCTGAACATCAATACCATCAATCTAACTACTACTTTTTTTTTTAATCCTAACCCAAGGGCATTTTTGCATTTATCTTCAGATATAGCAGGAGGGAGAGAGGGGGGAAGAGAGAGGGAGAAACATCGATGTGAGAGCGACACATGGACTGGTTGCCACCCACATGACCCCAACTGGGGCCGAGGACAAACTGCAACTAAAGTACGTGCCCTTAGGGGTAACCAAACCTGGGACTCTCTGTTCCTCAAGCCAACATTCTAACCATTGAGCAAAACCAGCCAGGGCCTAACTACTTCTATAACCAAATTAATCTGCATTCCACCCTGGCCTGTGTAGCTCATTTGGTTGAGCCTCAACCCTTGCACTGAGGGGTCGCCGATTTGACTCTCAGTTGGGGCACATGCCCGGGTGGCAGGCTCCATCCCCAGTAGGAGGCATGCAGGAGGCTGCCAACTGATGTTTCTCTCTCATCTTTGTTTCCCCCCCACCACCTTTTCCTTTCTCTCTAAAATCAATAAAAACATATTATAAAAAAATAATCTGCATTCCTTTATGTTAAAATGAAAGAAATATCCCTGCTCTTACCTAGAGCCAACCTCTCCCCTCCACTTGTGCTCAGCATCCCATTCCCTAATCTCTACTCAAGTACTTTAGTTCTACAGTTTTCCCCTCTTTCTTCTGTATTATGAATTTCTTCCTCTCCTGAATAATTTCTGTTGGAATATGAACAAGCCTTAGTAAAATCAACCATCTTACACACACACACACACACACACACACACACACAGAGTTTGACTCTACATTCCTTTCCAGCTATTACCCAGTTTCTCTGCTCCCATTTACAACATAATTCCTGAAGCAAGAGTCGGCTAGCCCTGGCCAGTTTGGCTCAGCGGTTGAGTGTCAGCATGCGGACCAGAGTCCCGGGTTCGGTTCCCACTAGAGGCACGTACCACAAAAATAATAATAATAATAATAATAATAATAATAATAAAGTTACCAGTACATTTTTAAAAACAAAAAAAGAGTCATCTATAATTCTTATCTTTACTGTCTCACCTTCCATTCTCTCTCTAACTCATTCCAATCCATCTTTTATTCCTGACTTTCCACTGAAACAACTCTCGAGAATTTCACCAATGTCCTCCATCTTGACAAAGCCAGTAGTTAACAAAGAATTCTCTGTCCTCATTTTATACCACTTCTTAGCAGCATTAACACAACTGACCACTTCCTCCATCTGAGAATACTATATTCCCTAGTCCCTAGGCTTTTGTGATCTCACACTTTTCTGGTTTTCTCCTTCCCTGCCTGCTCTTTTTCTTTCCTTCTTTTGTTAATCCTCAACCAAGGACATTTTTTCCATTGATTTTTTGAAAGAGCAGAAGGGAGAGAGGGAGGGAGGGGGAAAGAAAGAGAGAGAGACAGAGAGAAACACTGATATAAAAAACACACATCAATTGGTTGCCTCACGCATGCACCTCAACCAGGGCTGGGGGAATCGAACCTACCACCTTTCAGTTTGGGCCGATGCTCTAACTTCTGAGTCAAACTGGCAGGGCCTGCCTCCTCTTTTTCCATTTCTTTTTTTTTTTTAACTTTTTTTTTCTTTATTGATTTAGAGAGAAAGGGAGAGAGAGATAGAAACAACAATGAAAGAGAACATCAATTGGCCACTTCCTGCATGCCCCCCACTGGGGATTTGGCCCACAACCTGGGCATGTGCCCTGACCTCTTGGTGCATGGGTCGACACTCAACCACTGAGCCACACCGGCTGAGCCTCTTTTTCCACTTCTTTTTCTGGTTCCTTCTCCTCTGTAAGACACCTAAAAGTTGAAGTGCCTACAGTTATGTCCTAGGCATTCTTCTTCCTCCATAAATAATCACATCTAGTATAAATGGCTTTACCTATGACTCTCAGAACTAGACTACAGACTTGATCTCATTCCTGAGCTCCAAATTCCAGCTCAACTGCCTAATCAACAACTACACTCAGATGTCTAGGGTTATCTCAAACATAACAAGTCCAAGCAGAATTCTTGATTCTTTCATCCTTTTCTACCTGCTCCTCCCCCAGGTATTCCTGTTTCAGTAAATGTCACCACCATCCATCCAGTTGCTCAATCCAAAAACCTAAAAGCTCCTTGATTTCTCTCTTCCTAATTTCTTACATCTAATTTATAGCAAGACCAATTGACAACACATCTAAAATACTTACTAAAATGCATCCACTTTTAATCCAAATTCCAGTGACTGTTATAAGTCACTGTCACTTATTATCTGAAGTACTGCTAAAGCCTCCCAACTGTTCGCCTTGCTTTCACTACTGCCCCCACCTCTCTCACCTCCTTCTCCCAAATGTATTCTTCTTAGAACAGCCAGAATAATCACTTTAAATTGGAAATTAGCTCATTTCAATTCCTTATTCATGACCCAATGGGGTCTCATGTTAAATAGCATACAAGCCAAATGTGTTACCAGACCTTTAAAGACATTACATGACCTGAACCCTACCTAACTCTCCAGCTACATGTCCTATCAATCAATGTATTCCTCTTTTTTCTGTCCTTCTAACATGCCAAAGTCATTCAAGTTTCAAGGCAACTGTACCTGTCTTCTCAGCCAGAAACTCCCTTCTCCCCAGTCTTCCTACAGCTGTCTCCTAAGTCTCAAACCAAATGTCATCTGTTCAGAAAGACTCTTACTGACAAAATGTCCCTAATCCTATCTAAGGCTGTCCTCCACATGTGCCATAAAATAGCCAAAATTTTTGTTAGAAGATGATCTCTCCATCTTTTAAAAGATCTTATCCATGAGATGTCTCCTCTTTAGAGATGCCTTCTTTACCACCCAACCTAAAGTTGGTAACCCTGTAATCTTCTCTCATAGTTAAAACTATGGTAGACTGTTTTCCCAGGGACTGGGAAATCTGGGAACTACATTTTCCAAAATCCCTGGCAACAAGACTCCAGTTTTGATTCTACCTCTTGATAAAAACATCTGCAAAAGATTTGGAAGAGTATTGCTCCTTCAGCAGCAATGAACAAGCATGTGGACTTAAGCATACACCACATGAGGTTTCATTCACAGCTTTTAGGTGTTCTATGAATCAATGACTGCAATGATAAAAACAACAGATTATTAGCAGCAGTTTTTCTACAATTCTTGATCTTCCTGACTTCCTGAAAGTGGCAGTTTCCCTTCTGTTACTGCTCCTGTCCTTCTAGGGGGTTTGTAAGTCAGTCCTTGCCTATGTTAAATTCCTAACGGCTTAAAATGCCTAGGGTGGCTTTTGTTATCTTGTCTAAACCCCAACTGATACAGATTCTGCTCTCTATCTCTCACTTACCAAAATCAGTAATTTTATATCTGTTAATTTTTGTGCTTAATACCTGTCTCTCCTACTATATTACTCGACAAGCACAGGAATCACATTTGCTATGCTCATTAGTATCCCAACTCTTATATTTCAAGACAAATATTAGTTGATGAATATAACATGCTGGTAAAGTATAGTCCCACTCACTACATCAAACATAACAACTCCAACTCTCAACATTTCTCTAACATCTACCATAATGTCAACTCATTAAAAACAGCTTTTGGACTTTGACTTCTTTCCTCTCTTCATTTGCTTATTCACCCACCTCGAGGCTTGGAATTACTCTTCATTTCTACCCAGCACCCTGGCACTCTGCATTCTGCACAAGTCTACAACGAAGAACTCTCAAGTTGGTTTTTTACTTTTAGATCTATTAGATTGTCCATTTGTGATTAACATGAAATAAGGTTATCTCTGATGAAACCAACCATGCAATCTGAGTTTCTGATCTAAATTCTAGTGTTGGTCCTAAAATTGCCCAGAGATTATTCTGTTATAAAACTCATATAATCAAAAGTAATTAGATCCCTTACACATGTGCTCTTTAATTCATCTAAACAAGTGTTCAACAAGGAAAAATTAAACCTTCCAGTATAACTGAAAGTATAAAAGTGCTGTTATTGTTTAGTTTTAAAGAAAATTCCTATTAATTTACAGAACTAAAATATTTTGAGGAAAATCCACACACCACAGCCCTGGCCAGTTTGGCTCAGCGGTTAGAGCGTCAGCCTGCGGTCCAGAGAGACTCAGGTTCAGTTCCCGCTAAGGGCACGTACTTCGGTTGCAGTCTGTCCCCGGCCCTGGTTGGTCGTGTGGGTGGCAGCCACTCGATGTGTCCCTTCACGTCGATGTTTCTCTCTCTCTCTCTCCCTTCCTCTCTCTCCCTCCCACTCTATCTGTACAAAAAATGGAAAAATATCCTCGGGTGAGGATAAAAAAAAAAAAATCTACACACCACAGAAAATGAGCATTTATTTAGTTGCCAAATTCAAATTTACTCAATAAATATTCATTAAGTCTCTACTATGTGACAGACACTTTTAGAGGCACTAAGGATGCCTCAGTGAGTAAAACAAAGATCCCTGTCTTCATGCAGCCGATAAGAGAGGCTATAGAAAGATCATGTAACACAGAAAGAATACTATAAGGACTCTGGCTTTTACTGTACAAGAAACAGGAAGTTGCCCTGGCCAGTTTGGCTCAGCGGTTAAAGCGTTGGCCCTTGGACCGAAGGGTCATGGAATCAATTCCTGGTCAAGGGCACGTATCAGGGTTGCAGGTTCAATCCTCGACCCCAGTCAGGGTCGTGCAGGGGTTGGCCAATCGATGTGTCTCTCTCACATCAATGTTTCTCTTTCTCTCCCTCCCTCCCTTCCATTCTATCTAAGAATCAATGGAAAAATATCCTTGGTTGAGAATTAACAAAAAAGAAAATAAACGAGAAGTTAACTGCAGAGTTTGCAGCAGAGGAGTGACATAATATAAATTACTATTTAAAGGATCGTTCTGACTATTGTGTGGAAAACAGATTATAGGGACATGGGCAAAGCAAGTAAACTAAGTCATGGGCTATTTTCATAAATGAAGATACTCAAACTAAGGTGAAAGCAATGAAGACAGAGTGAAAAGTGGTCAGATTCTCACCTTATAGAGGCATTAATAGAAGAGGAACTAGAAACTACCAAGAAGTATGAAAAGATGAACATTCAAGTAAATATATTACTTAACTACAGTTAAATACCAACTGACATCTGGAATTTTTAAAAATTTTAAAATCTGACAATACCAAATGTTGACAAAGATGTAGAAAACCAGATTTTCACACTCCTGATAGCAATGTACACTGTACAACCAGTTTGGAGAACAATTTGCTATTTTCTAGTAAAATTAAACATGGCCTTGGGTCTAAACCATTCTATTCTAACCCATGTGCCCCAGGAGACGTGTACAAGAATATTATGGAAAAACAAAAACAAATTTAGAAACAACCCATGTGTCCATTAACAGTGGAATGGATAAATAAAATGCATGTTGTAATGCACTGAAATTCTATATAGCAGTAGAAATAAACAAATTACAACTATATGCATCAACATGGATGAATCTCAAAATTAGAACTCAAAAACACAATGATGAATGAACAAAGATGAAAAAGAACACATATATAAATTGGAACCCTTTGTACAAACACTTGTGGGAATATCAAATGGTGAAGCGACTATGGAAAACACTATGAAGGCTCCTCCAAAAATTAAAAATTACCATAGGAGCCAGCGATCACATTCTGGGTATATAACGAAAAGAACTGATATCAGGATCCTGAAAAAATATCTGTACTCCCATGTTGATTGTAACATTATTCACAATAGCCAAAATATGGAAACAACCTAAAAGTCCATCGATGGCTGAATGGATAAACAAAATGTGGCATATATACCCAATGGAATTCAGCCTTTAAAAATGAAGAAAACACTGTCACAAGCAACAAAATGAGTAAACCTTGAGAATATTATGCTGTTGCCAGTCACTAAAGGACAAATACTATATGAGTCTACTTACATGAAATATCGAAAGTAGTCAAAATCAGAGAAACAGAAAATAGAAAGGTTGTTGTTAAGGGCTAGGGGTAGGAAGAGTGGGAATGAGTGTTAATGGGTATAAAGTTTCAGTTTTGCAAAATAAAAAAGTTCTACAGATCTCCTGCACAACAATGTGAATATACTTAACCTACTGAAATGTACACTTGAAAATCTTTTTAGCCCAGCTGGTGTGGCTCAGTGGTTGAGCACCAAGAGGTTGCCGGTTTGATTCCCAGTCAGGGCACATGCCCAGATTGAGAACCCGATCCCCAGTGGGGGGCATGCAGGAAACAGTCAATTGATGTTCTCTCTCATCAATGTTTCTATCTCTCTCTCCCTCTCCCTTCCTCTCTCTCTAAAAGCAATAAAGTAAAAAATGTTTTTAAAAGATCTTAAAAAATATATATATATATATATATATAATACCTACACTTACATAAAATTCAAAACTAAATAACATACTACTTAGAGATCCAGCAATATGTGGCAAATTTATGAAGAAAAAAACAGAATGATTAACATAAAATTCAGGGTAGTAGTCATCTCTATGGGAGAAAGAGGAAATACAATAAATAGAGGCTTCAGAGTTATCAGTAATACTCTATTTCTTCATCTAGGTGGTAAGTACACAGGTGTTTGATTTATTATTATTATTTATTAAGACACATGTTAAATATATTTTTTTTGTATGCAAAAGTACTTTTAAAATGTAAACTCAACATTATAACCTTGGGGACTAGGGTAACTTTTGAAAATGCACATGGCCTTGGCATCACTCCCATTCTGATATAGAGGAGAAAAACAAAAAGGGTTTGTGGAAAGTGAATTATAGCATGGTAATTTAGAAGCAGAGATTTGTCGTCAATTAGACCTAGTTGAATCCAGGCTGAGCCATTTACTAGTTCTGTTACCTTAGGCAAGTTACTTAAAGTCTCTCAGCCTCAATTCCCACATTCATAAAAAGAGGATATTAACAGTACCTACCAATTAGAGTTATTATAAAGATTAAATGAGATAATGAATAAAGAGCATTTAGTATTATGCCTAAGACACAGTAAGCATTTCTATTAAGAGTAGTAGAACTTTTTAAAAACATTCCTAGGTACTCTAATCCTCCTCTTGCCCTACATCCATTTGAAATATTTTGTTGTTATCCTAAAAGAAAGGTTAGAAAAATCCTGTTCAGAGATATAATTCTAAAACCCACTACAATTTTTCCTTGTATTTCTGTGGGTCATATCATGTATGTAGGCAAAAAAAAAAAAAAAAAGTTAGCCATAATTCAAAAACTGAATCATTCTGGCCTCCAAGATCATTAGAAAACCCAGAAGGGTCTGACAGATATAACTACCAACCACTGGATTTTTTTTTTCTTCCCCCAGCCATCCTCTTTGTTTTATGTATCTTAAGTCCCTTAGACTAGGCCCTAAAACTGGCCAGAATTTTCCCAATAGTAAGGGTATCCAAGAAAGATCCCAGAGGGATGAACTGTAGTAAAAAGAAATATTGGGCCAGACTAAGGCTGTAAGCTGGCCAGACAGAACAAGGTGTGTTAGACTCCAGGTTTGTGGGGGAGTAATTTGCATGTACCAGAAACTCACAAAACCATAAGTCACAAATCCACAAAGCACAAGGGTTTCTTGTACATATTACATTGAAATGCTCCTCCACTTACCTTTCAGAATGTAGCTCAGGTTTATATTGCATTCCCAATCCAAAAGTGCATTGTTAACACCTCAAGAAGCATATGGAAACCATTTCCCTGATCTGTTCCTATATTAAAAATGTTTACTATAAGAGAAACAGATCTCTGAACCCAAACTTTAACTACTTATTAAAACAGAAACTATCAAATTTGATTTAGGTACAAACATTAGTTTTTATTATTAAACTGTAATTCCCCACACTTTCCCCATGTTATCTGAAAACATTTCCTATTTCGAACTACTTTTAACATTTCATATTTCTTAAAGAACATTTATTCTCTCATTTTTTGTTTCAAATTTTAACTACAATATATTTGAAGTTCTAACAAATACCTACCAATACATTTGTTTTTTAATAATTTAATTATTAAACTATGTTAATAAACCTCCCAAAAATGAAATCTTAGTCATATAATAAATATTACAACTATTCATTAATTTGTTATTTGCCCTATATCTGAAAGCTTCTCAAAAATATTTTGAAAATCAAGATTGGTACCCAAAAACAGAGGGAGAAAGTAGTTTGTATTTAATGGTCACAATACTTTTACATTAACGGACGTTAGGACATCAGCAAAAAAAATATTGCAAAGTTAAGAGATTCATTTAAAAAATAGTCATTTTCACCCTGGCCGGTTTGGCTCAGCGGTTAGAGCGTCCGCCTGCCGTCCGGAGAGACCCGGGTTCGGTTCCCGCTAGGGGCATGTACCTTGGTTGCAGTTTGTCCCCGGCCCTGGTTGGTCATGCGGGTGGCAGCCACTCGATGTGTCCCTTTCACATCGATGTTTCCCTCTCTCTCTCTTCCTCTCTCTCCCTCCCACTCTGTCTGTACAAAGGATGGAAAAATGTCCTCGGGTGAGGATAAAAATAAAAAAAAATAGTCATTTTCAAGTTATATTTATACTTTTGTATGTCAAGATTTAAAATTAAATATATATATACATATAAAAAATATTATAAATATTCTAAGATTACAGGTTTTAAATTATATACAGGCAGAAAAGGATTCTACACTTAAAAGGAAGTCACAGTCAACCTCTGCTAAAATCACAGTCATGACAAATAAAGTTAAAATTTTAATACACTATGTCTTAGGCTGACAAGATGATATTCTTATATTCAATTCAACTGTATATAGAAGCAATTGGCAATAAACTATTCTGGTTATGCCCCCGTTTTTTCAATGAATCTTAATTTTAAGAATGCTCTATTTTTTTTTTCATCTTTTAAACATTTTTTTGTCTGCTGATTAGCTTTCTTGCCACTAGCTTCCCCAGCACTGGACACAGCATCACCCCGGTTAGTTATATTCCAAACTCTGGCCACAACCTTCTGAAATACCAGCTCTCAATCTCTCATTACCTACGCTGCCCTCCTTGATTTCATTCAACCCTCCAATTCTTTGATACTTCCTTTTTCTCCTAAATACAACTTACTCCTAATTTCAGTACTTTTCATAATCACATCAACTATTGTCACTTGCTAATGTATTTGCCTGTTTATTTACTAATACATTTCCTGTCTTGTTTCAGAAAGAATTTCACTCAAACTTCAAAACTCGATTCTTCAACTAATTAAAATCCCAAATACAAGAATTATTTTAGACTACTCCTACTTACCTTCATAGCGAACAAAATCACTACATCCTTTCAATTTACTTCCTAATTCTGTCTAAAATCTTCCCTACTTACTTCAATTCAACTCTAATGTCTTAGTGAATGTCCTTTCACACATTAATTCAACATAAAAGAGGCTAAATGTATGGATTCTAAAACCAAATAACCTGTTAACTTTTAAACATTTGTGATAAGTTTTATCTATTTATTAGACTATTTGACAGCTAGCAAGCAATACAAAGTGAAGACAGTCAAATTAGCTTCACTATCTGATAAACAGACAAGACAGACTTCCTTAGCAATCTGTCACTGTTATTGCAGACATAAAGTCATAAATAAGGAAGAAGGAAGAATGTACTGAACACAGAGGGCTACAATAATATTGTGCAATTTAAATATATAAATGTATAAACCTAATATGTTTATTTTGTATTTTTGCACCTTACATTACTGTAATAAGTACCATGTACATATAAACTTCATTTTACATATATTCAGTAGTTTACATATATACACTAGTTCAACAGATATATCATACCACTAACAGTTTTTTCATAACACTATAAAGACAGAATAATTAAGTCAGATTTAACTGCATTAAAAAGACAGTACTGTGTATAACTAGCAAAATCAATCATTTTCCATGCTGGGCAGTAAGTCAAGAATCTCAAACTATCACCAGACCTGCATTAAACATAAACCCAGACAGTAAATAATTGTCACTGAAAGGTAAATCCATGTGACTGTATATCTGGGGCTTAGGCAAAAGTAGTTTACATGAAGAAAAATAGCTTATTAAATGACCATATCTAAAGTAGTTCTTTGTTTTGACAATAAGCAATTTAATCATTTTTTCCATCACTGTGGATCTAAAAGGTATGTTAAAATGTTATATTCTGCCAGGTGGATTAATATGGATGTACTGAACTATGCTTATACTTAACACTGCTTCCTGGTCATTGTAATTCTAAATTACAGATAATGATAGGTTTAGAGAAATTATTGTACTCAATTACCACTCACATAAATTCTGAGTTTTCATTGCTTGATAACTTACACTAAGTAGGAAAGCAGATAATACAACACATTCATAAACTGGAATTTAACCAAGTGAAAGTTGAAGTCAGATAACGTTAAGGGTTCTAACCTTACTAAATCACAATGGAGGCAAGCATACAAAATATGTTTATAGTCATGGGAGATTAGACAAATCATTCAACCACTTTGTACCTTAGTTTATTCATCTAAAAAATAACATGAAATAGATGCTCTGAGATCTCTTCCAACATAGTCTGTAATTCTAAGAAATTAACATACTATATGTATATACTGGAAAATAATAAGCCATTCCTCTTTAAGTATTCAGTGAAAATTATACAAGCTATAGGTGTTGCTATAAAGTTGCATAAAAAATAAAGTACTAATCAGCAATGAGGCAACAGCCATTTCATCTATAAACTGACAATTAACGATGGATGATAAAGATAACTGTGCTCATTTGACCCTCAATAAGAAATTTTCATTAGCACCAATAAGAATTGGGTAAACTAAGTCTTTAGATTTTTTTTTTTAACTTCACTCATCTGGTTTAACTGAGGAAGAGGCCAAACTGAATTTGCAGTTTCAATTCCAGAACAGCTTTACCCCCCCCCCCAAAAAAAAATCTAGCACCCACTAAAATCAAGAAATTGTACTAGATGATTCTTTATACTATATGGTTCTTTTTGGCTTTAAAAAGTCTATAAATGAGAATAAGCTGTCTCTATACAGAAACTCATAAACTGAACTGCAAATTGGGCTAGAAAAAGCAAGTTTACTTATTTTGTTGCTATACCACAGCTCAGTAAAATTTCTAGCCAAGTGGCAGTCACAAATTTTTGTTGTTGTTGTTAATCCTCACCTGAGGACACTTTTCCATTGATTTTTAGACAGAGTGGGAGGGAGGGTTGGAGAGAGAGAGAAACATCAATGTGAGAGAGACACATCAACTGGTTGCCTCCCGCACAACCTTGACCTGGGTTAGGGATCAAATCTGCAACCCAGGTATGTGCCCTTGACCAGGAATCGAACCTGCAACCCTTCGGTCTGCAGACCAATGCTCCAACCACTGAGCCAAACCAGCCACGGCACAAATTATTTTTTGGTGAAGCATACATAAAAAACAGTTAAAGAATATCATAATATAGAATTATTTTACCACAGAAAGTCTTAAAATACTTTCCAACATTCACACTCTTAAAAATCTATGTGTAACCAATTACAGTCCATTATAAGGTATTGGAGAAAAGAACTAAAAATTTTCCCATGAAGATAAAATTTGCCCAGAAAGTACAGTAATTACTTCCAAGAATTCTATAGGGTTTTTCTCCTGAGAATTATGCATGAAATTTCAAAGACAGAAGATTATAGTTTCCCAGTTGATATGCTATAAACTTCAAGTTACTGACTCAAATTGAAGCAGCAATTTGCTATATAAGATAGCAGCTGACAGTTCTATAATAGAAAAAGGAGGGAAAAACCAATCAATAAAATGTAGGAAAAATATATATATAAATATCTAATTTGGGAAAAAAAAAAAAAAAAAAGAACCAAATGTTGAAACATAAAGTACCAGAATTAGAAGTTACCAACAGATCAAGATAGTTTGATCCCAGGATTAGCCAGGACATTAATTTATATACAATAAAAACTCAGCCCATACAAAAAAAAAAAAGCTTAAATAACATATTTAAACTAAACTATTATTTACAAAACAAGATTTAAGATAGGAAAAGCAACCCTTAAAACCTTTAATTAGAATTATATTGGATAAACAAAGAAACCTAATCACCAGGGCAAAAGATAATATCATTCTGTAAACTACAAATATGCTTGGCACATTATAGTACTCAATATTTGTCAAATGAAAGAAGTGATAAAAACTTTAAAAGGAGCCCAGCCAGTGTGGCTCAGCAGTTAAGCACTGGCTCATGCACCAAGGGGTCTCCAGTTCAATTCCCATTCAGGGCACGGTCAAGGCATGTGCTCGGGTTGTGGGCCGGATCCCCAGTGGGGGGGCATGTGGGAAATGGCAAGTCAATGTTCTCTCTCATCAATGTTTCTGTCTCTCTCTCTCTCTCCCTCGCCTTTCCTCTCTCTCTAAAAGCAATAAAGAAAAAATTTTTAAAAACTTTAAAAAATATATATAACCCTAAAAAGAAATACCAAAAAAGGAAATATAACCTAAATAAACAAAATTTCACTACAACTGTTTGAAATACTAAATGTTGACCTACACTTGCAATGCTATGACAGTTTAAACTACTACCTCAGTGCTAACAATTAAAAAACCTGAAACTACAAACCTGAAAAAATAATCTCAAACTTTAAAGTAGTAAATACTTTGTTTTCCACAATTACTAAGGGCTCTCAGATAGATTCTAGTTTTCACTCACATATCTGTTCAAAGATTCCTTACATTAAGATTACTCTCAAATTTGTGTCTTAGTTAAAACCCAATATTTATTTTATTTTAGTATTGTGATTTAAGGGCCAAGTGAATATCAAATGACTGGTCTTCCTAGATAAGTATCAGAACTTGACTGTTCCTAAACTCTGGACAGGGGTAGCCTTCTGTAACAGGGAATTCTTCCCACCCTAACTTAACCCAGTTTATGGGCAGAAAAAAGAACTATAAATAAATATACTTTGCTTCGCATTTAAAAAGAGATAAATAGATCATGGCATACAATCCATACAACAACAAAAAAAGCTACAAACATTATATACAATTTTCAAAGGAGTCGGTTCATAAGTATCTTGCAAAAAAAGTACAATGGCTAAAAAGTTGAGAAAATTCATTTTCTAACACTCAAGATGCAAAAACCTCTGTTTATTTCCTTTGTGTTCTTTAGAGGATTTGCTAAAACTGCTGTTAAATGAGAGCACCTAGACTGCCATCATGAAAGTCAATAATGCACCTGGTAAGAACACAAAAGACTGACTCACCTGTGTGGAATCCATTATCCTTTGAAAAAAGCCCAAGTCTGGTACGAGAGGGCACAATGTACTTTTTACTGGACAAGAGGAGAATGATTTTTCCTTGTCCTGCTTTCCAGCTGCCCAAAGAATAGATCTCATACTAATTGTAATATGACTCTTTTACAGAAATAAAAGGTGGATAAAGTGCTTACAAACAATAGCTGTTTCATACTATTGTATTTCTAAATGTTCTATCAGATTTTTATTACTCAAAATGTTAAATGGTTTTAAACTGAAACTTCAACCTGTGTTTTGCTTAAAGCACAAATATCAAGGAAATAATGCCTTATGTCTGCATTCTTACAATCATATTGAAGACTTGCTATTAAATACCAATATGAAACACAATAGGTATAAACTGATCACAGTGATTAAAACCAACATAGCCTTTATGAAATCCTCAGTGCTACAAAAGTGTGTGAGGAAACAGGCACTGTTGCAGATAATCAATTAGTGCACTTTATTAAACAATAATTTAGAAAAATCAGAATTTTATATTTTAAATTTTTCATCAACAGGAGAAATATTATGCTAAAAAGAAGGTAAAGTGGTATATGCTAATACTCAAGATCTCCCACTAATTGAAAAAGGTAAAAGTGTACTATGACTCAACTTGTGCAAATTTCAAATTAATATGACCATACCATTTCATTAAAGTATAAGTGGATAATAAATATTATCCACTTGGAATACATTATATTATCTAACTGCACAAAAACTGTACGTAACTTTAGTCTTTCACATTTCAGTTTCTCTTATTTTTTTAATTTTCTCCCTATCCAAACTGGCTTCAATTTTCTGCTATTATTTAAATAAAATCTAATTAGAAGACTTAAGCCATATGATAGTATACTCCCCTAGCAGAACAAAAAAAAAAATCTAAGTAAAAAGAAATTACTCTTATAAGCTAAAAAAAATTCATTTTTAAATCACAGAATGATTATAAAGTTTGTGATTTTAAAGTTATTTAGGAGACAGTATGGGCAGGATGTGGTGCTGCTTGGACATAAGCCAAGACTATATAAACAAGAATGACTCCCACAATTCTGACTTGGATCTTCTGGTATATTTGTTGGTGCCACTACCTTCCACTATCTGAATTATGTTCCTCAGATGATTTCAACAACACTATCATAACAATTACTATACTATGTTATAACATTTGTCTAGTTTCCACAAGTAACTATGAGACCTCAGGGCAAAGATTACTTCTCATTCAACTTTGCATCATCAACTTCATTTATCCATATTGACAACCTCTGATTCTTTTCAAGAGTAATTCTTTCACTATGTATGATTTCTACCTTAAACAACTACACAATGTAAATTCCAAATAAGATTCAACACTATTGTACTTCCCACTTATAAAAACAAATCTATACACAAGCTAAAGTACTTTCATAAATAATTAGCTCCTCAAATTGCTATTTTGTGCATTAACACAAATTTAAGGTTTTTTCATTGATTTTTAGAGAGAGACAGGGAGGAGAGAGAAACATCAATGCAAGAGTGAAACATTGACTAGCTGCCTCCTACACACCCCCTTACCAGGGATCAAGCCTGTCACCCAGGCATGTGCCCCAGCTGGGAATCAAATGGACAACCTTTCAGTACATGGGATGTGGCCCAACCAACTGAGCCGCATGGGCCAGGGCATCATAAAATTTAATCAAGACCTTCGTCAATAATAGAAAAGTTATAAAGTTCTCACTAAAAAAACACCAAATTATTATCAATGCTTACATAATGAAAGACTTACCTTTGCAACTTATAGTTATAGCAAAGTATTATTACTGGATTCTCCCTATATTACTCTACTTCTTAAAGTAGATTATATGTCCCTGAACAAAAACCACTTCTCGCCCAGCCAGTGTGGCTCAGTGGTTGAGCATTAACCCATGCACCAAGAAGTCGTCGGTTCGATTCCCGGTCAGGGCCCAATCCCCGGGGGGGGGGGGGCATGCAGAAGGCTACCAATAGATGTTTTCTCTCATTGATGTTTCTATTTCTCTCTCCCTCTCCCTTCCTCTCTCTCTCTAATATCAATAAAGAAAAAAAAAATTTTTTTAATAATGAAATTAAAATAAAAAAACACTTCTCTGCATAATGACAATTGTATATTTGACATAGGTCCCTGGAAATCTCTCCCCATTATCATTATAAATTCCTAATACTGTACATGTCTTGGTAATGTGTCTTTTTTTGTTTTAATAAAAATGAAATAATTGTACTAGTTATCTACCACTGCATAACAAAATACCCCCAAACCTAGCAACTTAAAACAATAAACATTTATTATCTCATATAGTTTCTGAGTGTCCAGAATCTAACAGCAGCTTACTTGTCAAGATGTCAGCTGGGACTGTCATCTGAAGACATGACTGGGACTGGAGAATCTAAGATGGCTTACTCACATGACAGCTGTCAGGAGGACTCAGCTCCCACTACAGGAACCTTTCCATATGGCTGTTTACAACACAGAAACTGTCCTTCCTGAGAGTACATGGTTCATGAGAAATGTGCAGTCTTTTTATAACCTAGCCTTAGAAGTGACAAACCATCACTTCTGCCATATTCTATTGGTCACACAAGCAACTCTGACACAATTTGGGAAGAAATTACACAAGGGCATGAAAACCAGGAGGCGCACATAAGATGAAATCAAAATGAATCACCAATCTAAATGTAAATCTAAAACTGTGAAACTTAAAATGTTAAACATACACCTATCATACAACCCAGCCGTGACACTCCTATTTATCTAAGAGAAACAAAAACTCATGTTTACACAAAGACTTTTACATGAAAGTTTATAGCAGCTCTTTTATAATACTAACAACTGGAAACAAGTCAACTGTCCACCAACTGGTAAATGGATAAACTAGTATATCTATGCAGTGAACTACTACTCAGTAACAAAGAATGAACCACTGCTCTTTGCTACATCTATTGAGAGGATGACGATCATTCTCAGCAATCAGACTGTTGACATCCCAGAAAATGTGGACATCACTCTAAAGGGATGCACAGTTATTGTGAAGGGCCCCAGAGATACCTGAGGAGGGACTTCAATCACATCAATGTAGAACTCAGTCTCCTTGGAAAGAAAAAGAGGCTCCAAATTGACAAATGATGGGGAGATAGAAAGGCACATGATCAAGGTTGTTACAGTGGGCTACCCTTACAAGATAAGGTGTGTGTACACTCACTTCCCCATCAAGGTCCTTGTTCAGGAAAATGGTTCTCTTGTTGAAATCAGAAATTTTGCCCAGCTTGTGTGGCTCAGTGGATCGAGCATTGTCCCATGGACCAAAAGGTCCCAGTTCAATTCCCGGTCAGGGTATATGCCTGGATTGTGGGCTCAATCCCCTAGGGGGGCATACAGAACGCAGCCAATTGATGTTTCTCTCTCACATTGATATTTCTCTCTCCCTCCTCTCTCTACACAAAAAATCTATAAAAACATATTAAAAGAAATCAGAAAGTCCTTGGGCAAATAATGCATCTGCAGAGTTCAGATGGGATCAGGAATTGCTTGTTCAGTATCTCGAGCCCAGAAAGATAAGTTGATGCTTAAAGGAAATGACACTGAACTTGTACCAAATTCAGCTGCTTTGATTCAGCAAGCCCCAACAGTTAAAAACAAAGTTATCAGAAAATTCTGGGATGGTATCTATGTTTCTGAAAACGAAAGTTAGTACAGCAGGCTAATGAATAAGATCTAAGTTGCCCAGCTACAGAAACAGCAAGATGCCAAATGATTCCTCAGACTTATTTACAATATTCTTAAGATGTAATAAGAGCACATACTAAAAAATAATGAACCAATGATACACACAAAAACATGGATGAATCTCAAAATAAGTAGGTTGAGTAAAAGGAAAAAAAAAAAAAAAATACAGACTAATTCTATGTAACAATGTAACAAAAGCAAACTACTCTATGATAAGATAAAGCAAATCAGTTGGCCTGGAGATGAAAGTACAGGGCAAAATGGATTACAAAAGAGCATAAGAAAATGGGCAGGGGCGGTGATAGAAATATTTGTTATTTTAATTGTGGTGATGGTTTCACGGGTGAATAAATATGTCAAAACTGATTAAATTATACACTTTAAATATGTATACTTTAGTGAATGTCAATTCTACCTCAATAATGTTGAAAAAAGTAAAACAAAAAAAAAGAAAAAATATTGGTAGCCCGGCCAGTGTGGCTCAGTGGTTGAGTGTTGACCCATGCACCAAGAGGTCACCGCTCTGATTCCTGGTCAGGGCACATGCCCA
This sequence comes from Molossus molossus, assembly GCF_014108415.1. Classification (NCBI taxonomy): domain Eukaryota; kingdom Metazoa; phylum Chordata; class Mammalia; order Chiroptera; family Molossidae; genus Molossus; species Molossus molossus. The sequence continues at coordinate 215,355,409 of NW_023425344.1, read as the reverse complement.
GGTTGTGGGCCAAATCCCCAGTGGGGGGCATGCAGGTGGCGGCCAATCAATGTTCTTTCTCATCGATGTCTCTATCACTCTCTCTCCCTCTCTCCCTCTTCCTTTTTCTCTATCTAAAATCAATAAAGAAAAAAACGTTTTTTAAATATTGGTAATGTCTACCAAAAAAACATGTTTTAAGTTATTAATTGATTTCAGAGAGAGGAAGTGAGAAGGAGACAGAGGTATTGATGAGAGAGAAATATCAATTGGAGGCCTCCTGTATACACCCTAATGGGAATCGAGCCCAAAACCTGGATATGTGCCCTGACTGGAAATTGAGCTGGTGACCTACTGGTGCATGGGACCACACTCAATCAACTGAGCCACACTGGCTGGGCTCTCCCAAAAATTTAAATGCATGCTCTGCTGTTAGAAATTTCTCCTATATACTCATATATACACACAGATAAAGATGTGCACTGAAAATGTGTGATATTAAACATCTGGTAACAACCAAAACTTCCATTAATATATGACAGGTTATACCCGGCCAGTGTGGCTCAGGGGTTGACGGTCAACCCATGCACCAAGAGATCACTGGTTTGATTCTCTGTCAGGGCACATGCCCAGGTAGCAGGCTCAATCCCCAGTAGGTGGCATGCAAGAGGCAGCGATGAATGTTTCTCTCTCATCGATGTTTCTATCTCTCTCTCCCTCTCCTTTCCTCTCTCCAAAAAAATAAATAAAACCATATTTATATATAAATATATACAGTACTATATATACACACACATATATATACTGACAGGATACATAAATTACAGTTGACCCTTAAACAACTCAGATCTGAATTTTGTGGAACCAATTACACACAGATTTGTTTTAATAAACACTATAAATGTATTTTCTCTTCCATATGATTTTCTTAATAATATTTTTTCTCCCCCAGCTGGTGTAGCTCAGTGGATTGAGCATCATCCCATGGACTGAGAGGTCCCAGTTTGATTCCCAGTCAGGGTATATGCCCAGGTTGTGGGCTTCACCCCCAATAGGGGGCGTGCAAGAGGCAGCTAATGGATGTCTCTCTCTGACATCTGTGTTTCTATCTCTCTCTCCCTTCCTCTCTAAAAAAAAATCAATAAAATTTTTTTTTAAACAGACTGGTAAAATATTTTTTCTCTAGCTTACTTTATTGTAAGAATACTGTATATAATATATATATGAAATATATGTTTATCAACTGTTTATGTTATCAGTAAGGTTTCTGGTTGACAGTGGGATATTAGTAGTTAAGTTTGGGGGAATCAAGTTATATGAGGATTTTCAACTTGAGGGTCAGCACCCATAAACCCCCTCATTGTTCAAGGGTGAACAGTAATACATTTTCAAAAGATGGAATGCTCTGCAAGTACAGCATAGAAATACAGTCAATATTTCAACAACTTTGTGTGGTATCAATTGTATACTGGAAATATGAGGGGTGGGGGGGGGCACTGTAAAGTACATGATTGTCTAACCACTATACTATATACCTGAAACCAATACAAAATAATATTGAGAGTAAATTGTAATTGAAAATTAAAAAAAAAACAAAACTTAAGAGCAAAAAAAAAAAGAGAATGACATATACCTATATGATCAAACATGAGACATTATCAATATAAATGAATGAACTAAATTACAGAGAAAAAAATATAGCACAATCCTCTTCGTGTTTAATTTTAACAGAAAAAGAAATGCAGAATCCTCGAAAGATGGCAGTGGGCAGGACCAGAGTGAGGGTGAGAGTGTGAGCGAGTGCAAGAGAGAATGTGTGAGTGGAAGTGAGTGTGGATGAGCAACCGCACAGCAGTGTGGAAACTTAGGGCAGAGCATTCCGGTGCTGTGGACCCGGCTACCGCTGTGCACGGCTTGCCAGGGAACTTTTCCCTGCTCAAAGCTGGAAGGCCCAGTCATTGTGGAAGATTTGCTGGGTCATTCTGGGAAGAGGCTGTGGGGAGCAGCTAGGGCCCAGCAACTGGAGGCCACCAGTGCTCCTCGCACCATCGGACCAGTGGCCCCCATTGTACCAATTTGGACTAGTGCACAGTAGCAGTGCTGTCAAGGTACCTGCTCCCAGAAGCAGCAAGAAGCCCAGCACCATACCCCACAGAAGCGGCAGCCTGCTTGGTAGCACAGCCCCACCTGCAACAGCAGCAAGGCGTTAGAGCTGAGCAATGCCCTCAACAGCAGTAGCATCCAGCTTGGGAGCCAAGCACCACCCCGAGCAGCAGTTGCAACAGCTTGGGAGCCCAGCATCATCCCCAACAATCCAGCCACAGTGACTGGGTGGGGAGCAGAGCCCCCACCCCCAAGAGCAGCAAGGCTCTGGAACAGAGACCCACCCCTAACAACAGCAGCAACGGATTGGGAGTGGAACCCTGCCCCCAGCAGCAGCAAAATCCTAGGAGTTGAGCATTCTTGGCCCCCACCAGCAACAGAGGAATAGGAGCTGAGACTCATCTCATGGCACAATCAGCAGAAGCAGTGCAAACCGGGAGCTGAGACCTGCCCCTAGCATCATCAGCAGGGACTGATCAGGAGCTGAGCCCCACCAGGCAGCAGTAGTACCTGAGGGCCCACACACCCCAACAGCGCCTACCGTGACAGACCAACACTCACTGCCAAATGTCAATCCTCCAGGACCCACAGCAGACCACAACAGTCTGGGAGGAAGAGCAGTCTTATCTGATATACACTGACCTGCCTACACATCCCAACATGCCTTGCCTGTTCTGGAACTACCAGACTGCTAAAATGGTGAAACAAAGAAACAACCCCCAGCCCTGGTCAGTTTGACTGAGCAGTTGGAGCGATGGCCCACAGACCAATGAGTTGCAGGTTCGATTCTGGTCAAGGGCATGTACCTTGGCTGCGGTTCATCCCTGGCCCTGACTGGGGTCATGCAGGAGGCAGCCAGTCAATGTGTCCCTCTCACGTCAATGTTTCTGTTTCTCTCTCGCGCTCCCACTCTAACTGAACAAAAATGGAAAAATAACCTCAGATGAGGATTTAAAAAAAGAAAGAACCCCAAATGAAAGAAAGGAGAAATAACCAGAAAAGGAACTACATGAAATGGAAGCAAGCAAACTGTCAGATAAAGACTTCAAAGCAATGGTTTAAATGTTGCTCAAACAACTTAGTAAGAGCTATAAGCAACTTAATGAGAATTATACAGAGCTCAGTGGGAACAACATCAGCATAAAAAAAGAAGCTATGAATAAAAATCAAGTGGAAATAAAGAATGACATAGTTTTTTTTTTTGTTGCTTTTGGTTTTTTTTATCCTCACCCAAGGACATTCTTCAATATTTTGTTCAGGTAGAGTGGGAGGGAGAGAGAGAGAGAAACATCGATGTGAAAGGGACACATCAAGTGGTTGCCACCCGCACAACCCAAACAGGGCCGGGGACAAACTGCAACCAAGGTACGTGCCCTTAGCGGGAACCGAACCCAGGTCTCTCCAGACCGCAGGTCAATGCTCTAACTGCTGAGCCAAACCGGCCAGGGCAAAATGACATAGTTGATATGAAAAATATCTTGGAAGGATTCAATAGTAGACTAGAAGCTGAAGACTGAATCAGCGAGTTAGAAGACAGGGTAGAAAAAACACCCAGTAGTGTGCCATGGTGCCCAGGAGGCCAGCAGCAAGGTGACAGACCGAGAATGTTGAGACTCCTGGCAAAGAAATTTCTCAGGTCGGATTCAAGAATAAGAGTGTGAAACGGAGCACGTGGCGACCTAACCATTCTCAGGACAAGGTTTTGCATTTTGAAGAAAACTGAAGATTCAGCAAAATTACAAGAAATTGCTATGGCAGACTAAGAAGGCTCAAGCTTCATAGGAATCCCAATTCAGAGATCGATACCCTGATCATCTGAAACATTTCTATTTAGCTGAAGAGGAAAGACTTAGGAAGCGACTTAGGAAGCAACTTAGAAAAGTTGACCAGCCTTTGTCAGAAGAACAAGTTAATCAGGCTTTACCAGCAGAACAATGTAACATTGACCAGGCTTTGTCTGAAGAACATTGTAGCATTGACCAGCCTCAGCCAGAAGAACAATGTAAAGAAGAAAGGGTAAACTTCCTTACTACTCAGAAGAAAAATAAAAAGAAAACATCAAATCAAAAAGCACAAGAAGAATATGAACAGGTACAAGCTAAGCATGCTGCTAAGAAACAAGAATCTGAGAGGAGAAAGCAAGCGAGAGAAGCACAAAGATTCTACAAAAAGAAGAAAATGGAAGTGTTTAATATATTGAGCAAAAAGACTATAACGGGCCAACCAAACTTAAATTTACAGATGGAGTATCTTCTTAACAAAATATAAGAAAACAATTAAAGCAGACATTTTGTTCTCAATAAGGGTTATAAAATACCTGCTATCTATTGAATTCTTTGTATATGTAATGTACTTGCTAATAACTCACTTAATTTTCAATATACAGTGATACCTCGGTTCTCGAACGCCTCAGTTTTCGACCAAATGGAGATTCGAGAAACTTTTGTCTCGGAATCCGAACAAATATTTGGAACTCGAACTTCCGAGATGAGCCGAGTTGAGCCGAATGGCGTTCATTCGGCCCAGCACGCCTTGCTTGCGTCATCAGTGTGAGTGCAGAGAGAGAGTCACGCTTTGTGGAGTCACGCTTTCCTATTGGTTTCATTGCTTCGGTTCTCGAACAATTCGGTTCTCGACCGTCCTCCTGGAACGAATTATGTTCGAGAACCGAGGTATCACTGTAAACTGGATTGCTAAGCTATACTAAATATATAATGTCCAAAGAAAAAAGAAAAAAAAACACCCAAATAGAGCAGCAAATGGGAAAAAAAATTAAAAAGCAGGAGAGTTTAAGGAAGCTTTGTGACAAGATGAAATATAACCACATTCGCATCATAGGGGTACCAGAAGGAGAAATGAGAGACAGAAATAGGGAACCTGTTTGAAGAAATAATGACAGAAAACTTCCCTAATCTGATGAAGGAAAAAGTCACACAAGTCCAGGAAACACAGAACCCAAAAAGACCCACAGCTAGACACATCATAATTAAAATGGTAACCACTAAAGACAAAGAAAGCTGACCAGCCAGTATGGCTCAGTGTTGAGTGTTGACCCATGCATCAAGAGGTTGCCAGTTTGATTTCCTCTCAGGGCACATGCCCAGGTTGTGGGCCCAATCCCCAGTTGGGGGCATGTGGGAGGCAGCCAATCGATGTTCTCTCTCATCAATGTTTCTATCTATCTCCTTTCCTCTCTTCTAATTAAAAAAAAAAGTCATTTTTTAAAATAATTCATTTAATTGTGTGTGTGTGTGTATTTTGGAAAGTGAAAAAAAAAGAGTCTAGCCCTGGCCAGTTTGGCTCAGCGGTTAGAGCATTGGCCTGTGGACCAGAGAGTCCCAGGTTCGGTTCCCGCTAAGGGCACATACCTCAGTTGCAGTTTGTCCCCAGCCCTGGTTGGGGTTGTGTGGATGACAACCACTCGATATGCCTCTCTCACATCGATGTTTCTCTCTCTCTTCCTACCTCTCTTCCTCCTGCTCTATCTGAAGATAAATGCAAAAATGTCCTCAGGTGAGGATTTTAAAAAAGAGTCTATGTATGTATGAAAGTGGAAAAATAATAAAGAGTATATGTATCTCAATTCTCCCTGACCATCTCCTGGTTATAAGCTTTTTAGGCCTTGAACAGAGATTATTTATAAACTATTTCTAATTTGTTTTGTTCAAATGAGGAAAAGAGAACTAAATAGAACAGTGGTAGTGAAAAATCTTTTTTGTCTAGTCTACTGGATGGAACATTTGTTCATTTAAAATCTTCTAATTAGGTTTAAGTGAAAAATGGAATGCTTCAAAGCAGCTGCTAAGGTCCAAGTATAAATCACTCCCTTTTCAAAGTATTTATAATATATATTTATTATATAGCATGCACATGTTGGCTGGGAAAAAAAACAAATGCATATGCATAGAAAATGCTAGCTGCGGTTACATATGGTTTACCAGTACCTTTAGCATACTTAAAATTCTCTATTACTGCAAATATTTTATAATTTCTCACAAAGAAATAGTACACAACAGTTAAGATTGACACCACCACTCTTAATAATAATAGTTAAGTGCCCAATAAATATAATCAGCTACATTCCAGGTATAGCATGCCAAGCACGTTATACAACTTGCCATTTATTTCATCTTCACCACAAACCTCTAAAGTAGCTAACATTATTTTTATCACTATTTTAGAGATTTAGGAATCTGGGGGTCTAAAAACTCTTACTAAAGATCACACAACTATTAAGTGTGTGGTAGCACAAGAATTTAACTTAAGTTTCTTTGATTCCAAAGCTTATGCTTTTAACCACTGTACCAAAATGCCTCTCTATAAGTATAATCAAAAAACCAAAAAACCCATAAATGAATACAGCAATTGGGAACACGGTGTTAGTAAAGAGAATATAATCAAAAAACAGTTTTAGTTTCTGGTTCTGTATTTTCAAACAAAAACAAAACCCTCAACATTTACATATGTATATAATTGTCCTCTGTGAAGTATTTTATTAATCAGTCCACTCTGGCCATATGTTTTCAATAATTTTGAGTTTGTTACATTCTAATATCTACATATAATATATAAATGTTAGTTTTTATTCTAATTCCAAATTATATAAACCCGAAATACATAAAGCCAACAGGACACAGAAATAATGTATTTGCCAAAGGGGAATTACAAGCACTAAACTTACACTAGCTGTGGCAATTTATTATTATTGACACCATTCCTACTATAAATTGTATGTTTTTGCATTTAGTTGCAGCACATTACATAGATTGCTTTTTGCAATTAACCTCCAAAAGAAATTAAATATTAATAAATGTGCCAGATACAATTCTAAGAAATAAGACATTCATAATCTGAATAACACAGAAATATCTATTGTAACATATTACACTTTAATTCCTAAAAATATATTTAAACTACCAGTGCAAAAGATTTTTATTTAATATTTGCTTATAAACCTTAACTTTCTAAAGAAACTCACTCCCTTTGCTATCGATTGGAGTTGGAGCAAATATGGATATAGAATTTTTATCTACTAACACCATATTTTATTAAATTTTAAGATATCAATTATGTATTAATTTGACTGGCAATATTAGCATTTTTAGAAAATAAAATAATATGCAGCTCAGCAAATTCCTGTTCCATAAAACTCTCACATTATATAATATTGATTTCTACCTAATTGTTCATTTGCATATGTGGACAACACACAAAAATCAGAAAGCAAAAATTAAGCTCTGTAAAAATATTATATACAATCTTTTCTGTTGTTAAAAGTATTTTAATATCTTTTCAGTAAAATTAGCAAAATAAACACCTTAAAATAAAAGTATTTTAAAATAAAATAAATATTAAAAATTATATTTCTAATGCCAAAGAATATAGAAATATATTTTTAAATGGTTCTCATATATGGTCCAATAGATCTCAAAAATATAACATCTGCTATGCCACACTTCATAATCCTATTACTTTTTAAAATTATTTTCCCTCATATTTTCCACTCCAACTCCACGGATCAGTAGCAAAAAAAAAAAAAAAAAGATCAGATTAAACAATTTGTTTTGATAACATTATCTGAAACAGTACTAATACTCTGTTTAGACACAAGTTAATTATATCCAGAAAGTAAATACTGTAGAAATATTTATGAAGAAATTATATTAACATTGGTAAATTTCAAGACATTTATATTTTAATAAAGCTAATTGTTTGTAATAAATCAGAGTTAGTGCTAGACGTAGTTTGCTTCAGCTACCTGAAATTGGAATAGCAGGCTCATTAAATATATATAAATCAGTGATGCAGAGGCACTGCACCATATTGATGGAGCCCCTCATTAATTTTCAATGATATAGCCACTATCATATCTGTGTTCTAAAAAAATTGAGTGAGGTATACAACCCTTTTTCTTCATCTCAAAACTCTGTTTTTTACATATTTTAACAGTAAATAAAAGGAAACCTAATAATCCAAAACATTTCTAATGAAGTTCATTAAATTTTATATTTTCATATCTTTTTACATTTTCTTGTCTTTTTTGGAGGAATACATATATTTGTTTGTAAATGTATACAATATACATTTATTTACATATAGTATCAAAAAGTAAAATATGCAAAATACAAACACTATAAAATAAGTTATCCTTATGAGGTAGTTGATATAATCTTTCTAGACACTTGAATATAACAAAATAAAGTCTAAATTATGGAGTTTTCAGAGATATTCTGAGATCTTTTGCTCTCAAAAAAACTAAATAACAAAAAAGAAAATTAAATTTGCTTCTAATAAACTGAAAAGAAAAATGTTATCCTCCAAATCATTTTATCCCAGAAACAATACAATGAAGTTTCCTACTTTGCATATAATACACCTCAAAAACAAATACTATGACACTGTTTATATATTATCAATCAAAGAAAAAGATATAGCAAAATATATAGCAAAATAGAGGATTGATGGGAAAATCAATGTTTAAAGTATATTTTTATATTAAGCAAGTATGCTGGAAACTAAAATATCAAGAGAAAATTGTTCTAAACATTAAATTGATTTTGGTAACATTGCAGCGTTCTTTTTTTTACATAAAATGGGTTTGAGTTGCAATCTCATTGCATTACATTGATAAGAATTTTATTTAGCAAATGAGATCAAATTTTAATTGAATGATTCCTCTCTGGGATTTACACAGAAGAAAATGGAACTGGCAGATGGGCAATACAACCATATAACCTTTCTTAGGCTCCAGTTGCCCCACTGTTCAGAAAGGGGGGACAGATGTAGAACAGACCTAAAAAGATGATTGCTAACTCCTTCCTATTTTAAATTAACTATGTTGGCTTCCTAGCAATTCTTTTGACAAAACAAATAGTACTCTTTATAGCATGCACAAATCAGACATCACATTCCACTTTCCTAAAGAATCTAATACTTTGATCTTTCCTCTTCAGTGGCTGCTCTACAAAAACATTTATGGATTTGGAACCACCTAAACTTTTTTGTTCCCTTGATGCTAATTTTGAAGTTTAGGGTATACCCACCAAAATTATTTGCTTCCCCAAAGGTCCTTTTTTCCAAATTAGGAAAATGGTTACAATCAGCTTTTAGAATTTCAGGTTTGTTTCTTTAATAGTACTTTTTTTAAAACCTTTTTTTTAAACGTCACTTAAGGATATGTTTTTATTGAGTTTAGAGAGAAATAAAGGGAGAAGAGAGGGAAAAGGGGAGGAAAAAAATATCGATGTAAAAAAGAAACATTGAAGGGTTGTGTCCCATAATCACCCCACCAGGGATCAAACTCACAATCCAGGTATATGCCCTGACTGAGAATTGAACACTCGACCTGTCAATGTAGGGTCAACACTCCAACCAACTGAGCCACACTGGCCAAGGATAGTAGTACTTTTTTAACAAATAGTTTGTTTCACATATTGCATAAAGCCCACTTTAACAACTAATTACAAAAAATATATATTTATAATTCTAAAGTTCCTTTTCCTTCCTTATAAAGAAGAGGGAAAAACTAATTTCCTTTCAATGATTCAAAAGAAGAGCTAAAGCACTATACTGTAAAACTAAGGGGAGCAGTAACCACTTGTGCCACATCCACTATTGTATACACAGCACAGTGTTTTCCAAACGTGCTTGAGCCCAAGACTTTCCTAGATAGCTAGTATAAAATGCAAGGTCCCTCCCCCAAAGATCTATAGTAGGGTGCAGAATTTTTTATTCTAAATAGGAATAAGGATAAGGCAAGTCTGGGAATTAGTAACATGGAAAATGTATTGAGTACATGAGAAAATCTGCAAACTTGTATTAGTAAATACCAAAAACTAATAAACTTGAGTCTTTGCTTCTTTGAAAATAGTCAACACATTTAATATGTTTTTATTGATTTTAAAGAGAGAAATGGGGAGGGAGAGAGAAAAATATCAATGAGAGAAACATGAATGGGCTGCTACCTGCATGCCCTCTACTGAGGATCAAACCCGAAAACCCTGACATGTGCCCTGATGGGGAAATTGAACCGGCAACCTCTCAGTTTGTGGAACTATATTCTATCAACTGAACCATACCAGCCAGGGCTAGACTTAAAGAAAACTATTAAGATCACTAGGTTAAATTTTCATTCAATGTATATTCTCTTTTACTGTCTCAGGCACTAAGTGCTAAGTAAAGAGGAAGTAAACTGCCAAAAAGACTCCTGAAACTTAACCTAAAAATTGTATATTTTTTGCCCTGGCCAGTTTGGCTCAGCGGTTAGAGCTTCGGCCTGTGGTCCAGAGAGACCAGGGATCGGTTCGCACTAAGGGCATGTACTTCCATTGCAGTTTGTCCCCGGCCCTGGTTCGGTAGTGCTGGTGGCAGCCACTCGATGTGCACCTTTTACGTTGATGTTTCTCTCTCTCTCTCTCTCTCTTCCTCCCACTCTATCTGAACAAAAAATGAAAAATGTCCTCAGGTGAGGATAAAAAAAATTGTATATTTTTACATTTAGAATACTGAAAATAACACTATATAGTTGATTATATATACTAAACTAAATATAACTTTACTCTTTTTTTATTCTTTTAATCCTCACCCGAGGACACTTCTGCATTCATCCTCAGATAGAACGGAAGGGAGAAAAGGGAAAGAGAGAGAGAGAGAAACACCGATGCAAGAGAGACACACCAACTGGCTGCCACCCACACAACCCCAACCCTGGCCGGGGACAAACTGCAACCGAGGCACGTGCCCTTAGCAGGAACCGAACCTGGAATTCTCTGGTCCGCGGGCCGACGCTCTAACCGCTGAGCCAAACCAGCCAGGGCTACTCTTAAATTTACCTAATTTCTTTAAACTTACTTGAACTGTACCTCATCTAATCCTCACAGTAACCTTGTGAGGTACAGTGATACCTCGGTTCTCGAACATAATTCGTTCCAGGAGGACGGTCGAGAACCAAATTGTTCGAGAACCGAAGCAATGAAACCAATAGGAAATAATGGAAACTGGATTAATTCGTTCCAAGCCCCAGAAAATGCCTATTTACTGGCCTAATTTGTATATAATATGTAGAAAAACATAAGTCTCAACAAGAAATAAAAGTGTACAGTATGTCTAAGGGTTAAATTCAGTGTAAAGCGTGACTCTCTCCACAAAGCGTGACTCTCTCTCTGCACTCACACTGATGACGCGAGCAAGGCGCGCTGGGCCGAATGAACGCCATTCGGCTCAACTCGGCTCATCTCGGAAGTTCGAGTTCCAAATATTTGTTCGGATTCCGAGACAAAAGTTTCTCGAATCTCCTGGTCGAATACCGATTTGGTCGAAATCCGAGGCGTTCGAGAACTGAGGTATCACTGTATATGCTACTAGTAAACCCACTGTACAGATAAGAAAACAAAGGCTTAAAGAAAATAACTAATTTTCCCTAAATCACACTGCTAAAAGTAAGTAGCAAACCTAGGGTTTAAACTGAGGCAGACTATCATTACATGTTTGTTACACACAACATTTTATGCCCACAGTAGAAAAAAGGTAATGAGAAAATAAATTAATTCTGTCTCTGTTTATACTTATACTGTATACCTTAAGGAAAATAATGTGCTATTGTTTCAGGTTCTTGCAGAATGAAATAATGTGCATGTTAACAAATAAATCTGACCATCTAATAAATAGCTTCATATTACCTCTCTGAATCTTATAACACAAATTTGACAATATAACTTCTAGGGAAAGAAATCCTAAAGGTACCCATCTATGAAGCCGGAGTTCCTATTGAACTTTCTGATACCTGCAGAGGCAAACCTTACAAAAGGTTTCCTCTAAGACAGAAAAAAATACATATATGAAAAGAGAAAACTAGCCAGCAGATAAAATAAATCCTAAACAGGATTCTCTAAAAAATTAGAGAAAAGCCACATAGGGATAGGGCTATATATACACATACAAAGAGAAACATCATGAATAACATAAGTACTAAATATTTAGTAATCATAGTTTTAAGAACTATAACACTAACTTACACTCTATCCACAAATGAACAGAAATGATTATATTGGCACACACTGCGTCTTAAAGACTAAAGTGAACTAAGAGTCATTTTTGGTCAAACCAAAAAATATATATTACAGCCACAAATAACCAATTTATAGTGAAGTGTTCATATTCTGTAAATACAGTGACCAGCACACTCCCCTATATTGGAAAAGAAAATTATAGCCAACAAAAAGAACCAAAAATTTAATATGTTATGAGTTTTATTAATGGTGTAAAAACAAAGAATAGACAAAACTACTAATTACTATGATGTTCTAAATAACTATTAACTAAATTACCCAAATTTTAAGAGATTGAAGGGGGCTAAGAATTATCCATTCTAAACAAATGAACAAATTAAAGTTAAATGGCTGGCCTAAAATGGTCAGTCTATTGCAGAACTAGAACCTAGATTTTCTAACTTGTGATTAAGTGTTCTTTCTACTACTATATGGAATTGAATTATTAAAATACATGGGACACCAACTCATATATGCAGTGAAAGCAAAAAACCACTTCCTTCAAAGAGAATGATCTTGCTAACATTGTAATTAATATTCAGAAGATATGAGATATTAATTTTCTAGCACTGTTCTGTAGCATTGTATTTTAATCAACTTCAAAACACTCCATTTTTTAAAAAAGAATACTTAGAAAAGTACTGGGGTAGAAGCTGAGCTAGTAAAAAAAAAAAAATCAAACTACAAAAGGAAAGAAATGCTAAAGGAACACAAGCACTGCCAATTTTGAGGTAAAGAAAATAAAACATGTATGTACACGTAAAACTCAGACTACAGAAATTAAATGCCTCAACAATAGCAAGGCCAGCTTTCCTAACAAAAATGATAGATTAACTGGTGCCCAACTAGCATTCCCACCATGAGTAAACATAAAACAAACAAAATGTATGAGGCAGTTGTTTAGAGGCATTAGACAACAGGCAGCATAAAAACTATAATCCCTCAGAGGTGAGAAACTCACAAAGTATGCCCTACAATCGCCCCAGCTTTTTACCTGGAGACAATTTCCATGACCATGGCCCAGCAAGCAACAGTTTAAGAAGGGCACAGTGGTTGTGCTAATCTGAAGGCATAATTCACTACAATTGATAAAGTTAAAATCTGCAAGGCAGAAAGTCCAAAAGTCTGAGTAGGGAACCCCCACATAAGTCCTTATACAGGACAAAACTAACCCAAGGCATAAAAGGGAATGGCTGAGTAAGCAATAGTGGGTAGTTAAGGAGTGCTGGGTACACTCTGGATTCCCCCCCAAGCAGGAGTAGAGAAACCGCAGGTACAGTTTATTTTATTTTTATTTTTTAATTCTCACCCAAGGATATTTTTTTCTCCATTTATCTTCAGATACAATGGGAAGGAGGGAAGGAGGGAGAGAGAGAGAGAAACATTGACATGAGAGAGACACATCGACTGGCTGCCTCCTGCCTGACCCCAACCAGGACCGGGGACCAAAGCACAACCAAGGTACATTCCCTTGCCCAAAACCAAATCCGCAATTCTCTGGTCCGCGGGCCAACGTCCTAACTGCTGAGCCAAATTGGCCAGGGCCACAGGAACATCTTATTAACACCTCAGACATCCAGCTGAGATACCAAAATAGCCTCAACTAAGAGTAGAGATGACATCCTAGAATAAAAGACTTATTCTAGACTCATCCAAACAAGTCTAAAGTCAAGCCCCAATGAGTTTTCAAGAGATTAAAAGTTTGGAGGTTTAGTTGCACTAAAGTAAAAAAACACATTGGGTTCTGCAAAAATCCATCCTAACAAAGATTAAAACCAAGCCTACAAAGTTCAAGGTGATCAGCCAGCAACTGAATTACCGACAAGAATTTTTTTTTAAAGCATGCTTATAGAAAGAACAAAATTCAGAATCTCTAAGATGTACCATCTACACAATCCAGTATACAACTGAAAAAAAAAAAAAAAAAACTAAATATGGCCCTAGCTGGTTTGGGTCAGCAGTTAGAGCATCAGCCTGTGGACCAAAGGATCACGGTTTCGATTCCCAGTCAAGGATATGTACCTGGGTTGCAGGTTCAATTCCCAGCCTCAGTTGGGGTTGTGCGGGAGGTAACCAATCAATGTGTATCTCTCACATCTACGTTTCTCTTTCTCTCTCTTTCCCTTCCTCCCTTCCACTCTACCTAAAAATCAATAGAAAAATATCCTTGGGTGAGTATTAACAAAACAAACAAACAAACAAAAAGGATTAAACATGAAAAAAAGAAAAATGTGACTGATAGTCAAAAGAGAGCATAGTCAAAAAGAGTCTAACATACATATCACGAGTTCCAAAATGAAAATAATGCAGAAAGAATCACTGAAATTTTCCAGTCAGTAAACCTCAACTAGGATGAATACAAAGAAAACCACACTTATCCTTATTTTACTCAAACTGCTAGAAACCAAAGATAAAGAAAAAAATCTTGAAAGCAGCCCCAAAAGATTTTTACATAAAGGGGACCAAAGATATGAGTAACAGCTAACTTATTATCACAATGAAGATCATAAAATAATAAAACAATGGAATGTTATCTTTCAAGTGGTGAAACGGCAACCCATAATTTCATATTCCGCAAACATATCCTTCAAACAGTAGGGTGAAATAAAAACACTTTCATATAAACAAAATCTGGAAGACTTCTTCAATAAAAGTCCTGGACTATCAGAAATGCTAAAGAATATTCTTCAGGCAGAAGAAAATCAATACAACTGTAAAATCATATCAAAGAAAGGAAGAAGGACACCAAAGATGGTAAACAAGTAGGTGAATATAAAAGACTACATTTCACCACTTTACGCTAACTAGGATGGCTATAATAAAAAAAAGACAAGTAACAAGTGTTAGCAAAAGATGTAGAGAAACTGGAACCCTCATACACTGCTGTTGGGAATATAAAATGGAGCGGTCATTTTGGAAAACAGTCTTACAGTTCCTCAAATGATTAAACATAGAGTTATCATATGATCCAACAATCATACTCCTAAGCACATAAGCAAGGAGAAAATCATTTGTCCACGCAAAAACTTGTGCATGAATGTTCATAGCAGCATTATTCATAATAGCCAAAAAAAGGGGGGGGGGGCAAATGTCCATCAACTAATTCCGGGTGTGGGGAACGTATGGCCCACAGGCCACATAAGGCCTATGAAATCAATACCAGCTAACATCACACGCCTCACCAAATTAGCCTGACCAAATATGGCAGGCTAATTTTTAAGTTGATAATTTTGTAGAGCCCACAAATGATGTTATAAATAAATATCCAAATGGACCTTGGAAGAAAAAAGTTCTCCACCCCTGAACTAATGAATGGAAGTTCTCCACCCCTGAACTAATGAATGGATAAAAAAAAAGGTGGTATATCAATACAATGGACTAGTATCCAGTAACAAAATTTAATAAAGTCCTAATAAATGCTACAACATGGATGAACCTTGAAAGTATTATACCAAGAATCACAAGAATACCATATATTGTGTGATTCCATTTATATGAAATGTCCAGAATAGGCAATCTGCAGAGACAGAAAGTAGATTAACGGCTTCCTAGGGCTGGGGAGCAAAGGAGTAGGGGAGATGGATGGGGAAAGATTTGGAGGGTGATGGTTAAGTGGTGAGGGGTTTCTTTATGAAGTAACAAAAACGTTCTAAAATTGACTGTGATGACTGATGCACATCTCTGAAAATGCCACTAAACTCAATACTTTAAATGATAGTATGTTAATTATAGCTCAATAAAGGTGTTTTGAAAGAGACTATTTTTTTTATTTCTACATTTCCTTAAAGACAACTGACTGTTTAAAGCAAAAAGATCAATATTGAGTCATATGTACAAGTAAGATAGGACATCAGCATAAAGGATGAGAAGTCAGTGGAATTATTTTGTTCACATCTGTAGGGTAACAAACTGGGAAGTGAAAAACGGTGTGTCAGATGTTGACTCTAAATTTTGAAAATAATGAACAGTTACACCTAGAGAAAGCTCTAAAAAATAATAAAATTAAAATAAAGACCTATTATTAATGAGAAGATTAGGCAGGTTAGGCAGTGAGGGATGGGACCATGGGAAGGGGAGGCTGAGACATGTGGGGAAGTTTGAGAAGACTTGGAGCTCAGCACACAGGCAAAACCCAGTCCACAGTACCTACTGGTTTCTGGGAGCAAGGCAAGAGATTGCTGAATGAGTTCTGCTGTGAAACTATAGAGTATGTTTCTATTGCAAAAAGCCAGGTTACCTTAAAAAGGATTATGGGAAACCAAAATTGGATTTAGAAAAGAAACCAAACACAGGCACAGGATTGCTCCAAGGGTGTTTCCCCTCCTCCTCACTAATAGTCTGGGAGAAGTTGACATTATCATAAAAAGGGAAGCCACTAAGACCCCTATAGATACCTGGGGCTACTTTATTTGTTCTTAATCACACCCAACTAAGTTGTCTCTTCCCTGACAGTAAAGCTTCTGTACAAATGTCAGTAATATCTAATCAATGTCTGTTTTTAAATCAGAACCTGTCCACTTCCAACTAGGGAATGTTGTGGGACAAAATATTTCTTTGCTAATCAAATCTGCCCCAATTCACCTGATAGGTAGGGCAAGCTTTTATTTTTATTTATATATATATATATATATATTTTTTTTTTTTTTTTTTTTGGTATGTGCCCCTAGCAGGAACCAAACCCAGGACTCTCTGGTCCACAGGCCGATGCTCCAACCACTGAGACAAACTGGCCAGGGCTGGGCAAGCTTTTTTATATCAGCGATGCCACATATGCTTTTTCCAGAAGGGTAATATGAATTTAGAGCTAGATGACCTAGGGCTAAACCCATCAGGCAGGAAACATAAGCTTAAAATTAAATGAAAGCAACCAAGATACCACATGCAGAATTTAAAACAATGGTTATATATCTGCCCTGGTAGATTTGTCTCAGCAGTTAGAGCATCGGCCTGCAGACCAAAGAGATGCAGGTTCCATTCCAGTAAAGGGCACGAACCTCAGTTGCAGTTCAGTCCCCGGCCCTGGTCAGGGTCATGCAGGAGGCAACCAATTGGTGTGTCTCGCTCACATCAGTGTTTCTCTCCGCCCCCTCCTTTTTTCCCTCCCCCACTCCCTTCCACTCTTATCTAAAAAAATCAATGGGAAAAAAAAAAAACAATGGTTATAAGGATGCTCAAGGACCATAGAGGAAGAATGGATGATCTCTGTGAGAACTTAAACAAAGATAATAAGATTAAAAGAAGATATAGAAGCCAGCTGGTATGGCTCAGTGGTTGAGCACTGACCCATGCACCAAGAGGTTGCTATTTTGATTCCCAGTCAGGGCCCATGCCCACGCTGTGGGCCAAATCCCTAGTGGGGAGCATTCAGGAGGTGGCCAGTAGATGTTCTCTCTCATCGACGTTTCTATCTCTCTCTCTCCCCTCCCTTCCTCTCTCTCTAAAATCAATAAAGAAAAAAAATTTTTAAAGAGGATATAGAGGTCTGGCCAGTGGGACTCAGTGGCTGAGTGTCCACCCATGAACCAAGCAGTTACTGGTTCAATTCCCAGTCAGGGCACATACATGGGTTGTGGGCTGGATCCCCAATAGGAGGCGTGATAGAGGCAGCCCATCAATGATGTTTCTCTTCCATGTTTCTATCTCCTACTCCCTTACTCTCTATCTAAAATAAAAAAAAAATTTTTAAAACATATTCTGCCCTGGCCGGTTTGGCTCAGTGGTTAGAATGTTGGCCTACAACCAATGAGTCACGGGGTTTAATTCTGGCCAAGGGCACATACCTCGGTTGCAGTTTGTCCCGGTCCTGGTCGGGGTCATGCTGGAGGCAACTTGTCAATGTGTCCCTCTCACATCAATGTTTCTCTCTCTCGCGCGCTCTCCCACTCTATCTGAAGATAAATAGAAAAATATTCTTCTGTGATGATTTAAAAAAAAAAAGGGGGGGGGGGGCAAAGGACCTGAATAAACACTTCTCCAAAGAAGACATACAGTACATACAAATGGCTAAGAGACATATGAAGAAATGCTCAACATCACTAATCATCAGAGAGATGCAAATTAAAACAACAATGAGGTATCACCTCACACCTGTCAGAATAGCCACCATCAACAAATCATCAAACAAGTGTTAGCGAGGGTGTGGAGAAAAGGGGACTAGAGTACACTGCTGGTGGGAATGCAGACTGGTATAGCCACTATGGAAAACACTATCAAAAAATTAAAAATTGAATTGCCATTTGACCCAGTGATCCCACTTTTAGGAATATACCCTAAGAAAACTGAAACGCCAATCAGAAAGAATATATGTACCCCCATGTTCATAGCAGCACTATTTACAATAGCTAAGATCTGGAAACAGCCCAAATGTCCATCAGTAGACGAATGGATAAAAAAGCTCTGGTACATATACACAATGGAGTACTATGCAGCTGTAAGAAAGAAAGAGCTCTTATACTTTGAGAGACATGGAGGGAACTGGAAAGTATTATCCTAAGCGAAACAAGCCAAACAGAGAAAGACAAGTATCATATGATCTCACTTATTTGTGGAATATAATGAACATAACAGTCTGAAGAAAAGGGTAGTCCCAGAGACCTGGAAGTAGGGTACAGACTGACAATCCCCAGAAGAGGGGTGAGGGGGAGATAAACCACAGAACTTATATGCATGTATGCATGAACAATGGACATGGACAGCAAAGCTGGGGACAGGGCGGGGAGGGAGGGGGAAGAGGGTGTCAATGGGGAAAAAGGAGAAACATCTGTAAAAGAAAGAAAGAAAGAAAGAAAGAAAGAAAGAGAGAGAGAGAGAGAGAGAGAGAGAAAGAAAGAAAGAAAGAAAGAAAGAAAGAAAGAAAGAAAGAAAGAAAGAAAGAAAGAAGACATACAGATGGCCAATAGACATATGGAAAAATATTCAACATCACTAATCATCAAAGAGATGCAAATTAAAACCACAATGAGATATCACCTCATACCTGTCAGAATGGCTATCATCAATGAATCAACAAACAACAAGTGCTGGTGAGAATGAGGAAAAAAGTGAACCCACCTGCACTGTTGGTGGGAATGCAGACCAATGCAGCCACTGTGGAAAATAGTATGGAGTTTCCTCAAAAAATTAAAACTGGAACTGCCTATGACCCAGCAATTCCACTTCTGGGAATATATCCAAAGAACCTCAAAACACTAATTCAAAAGAATATATACACCCCTATGTTCACTGCAGCATTATTTACAATAGCCAAGATCTGGAAACAGCCCAAGTGCCCATCAGTAGATAAGTAGATAAAAAAAAAAAAAGCTGAGGTACATTTACACAATGGAATGCTACTTGGCTGAAAAAAAAGGAAATCTTATCTTCTGTTGACAGCATGGATGGACCTGGAAATTATTATGCTCAGTGAAATAAGCCAGTCAGAGAAAGACAAATACCACATGATCTCACTTTTACATGGAATCTAATGAACAAAATAAACTGATGAACAAAACAGAAACAGAGGCATGGATACAGGGAACAGACTGAAAGCTGTAAGAGATGAGGGGTGTTGTGGGGCTAGACGAAAGAAGGTGAAGGTATTAAGCAAAAAAATAGACAGATAGATAGATAGATCGCAAAGACACAGACAACAGTGCGGTGTTAGCCAGAGGGAAAGTGGGGTGGGAGGTAGGTGGAGGTGGGCAAAGCGGGGCGGGTAGAATGGCAACAGAAGAGACTTTGCTTGTGGCCATAGGTGCACAATGCAATGCGCAGATGATGTTTTGTTGAGGTGTACACTTAAAACCTGTATGGTTTTTAAACCAATGACACTTCAAAATACTTAATTATTTTTTAAGAAAAATAAATAAATAAAAAGACAAAAAAAAGAGACATTTAATAATGACAAAAGGAGAAATTCATCAGGAAGGCATAGCAATTCTAAATATCTATGTACCTAATAAGATAGTTTCAAACTATATGAAAGCATAACTGAACTAAAAGGAGAAATTGACAAATCCATAATAATCTAGTTGGAGTAACTGATAAATGAGTAGATAAATTAGTAAGGCTATAGAAGATCTAAGTAACACTATCAACCAAACTGTCCTAATTGACATGTACAAAGCACTATACCCAACACCAAAGAATGCACATTCTTTTCAAATATACATTGACTGCTTACCAAAATAGACCATATGCTAGACCTTAAAAAAGTTTCAGAAAATTTCAAAAGATTGAAATTTAACAGAGTATGTTCTCCTACCACAACATAACAAAATTAGAAATTAACATTTCTAGAAAGTCTTCTTTTCTAATTCTTCTACCCAAAATGAGTGCTTTTTCCTAATTATTCCACCCAGAAGTGCTGTTTCCTAATTTGTCCAGCATATCAGTTAAAACAAGTAAATTAATATCACTTATGAATTATTCTTTCCAACAATATAACCTATAAATAGTTTCTGATAATGCCTTTAAATATAACTAATAATTTGAGATAATACCGAAGAACCAATTACACAATACCAAAGAGATGCAATCAGCAAAATTCAAATGGGTAACTCTTGCAAACTACCCAGTAACATCGATGAGAGAGAGAGAAAGAGGAACAGAGAAAAAAGGGAAAAAGAGATAGAAAGATCTTAAGTAAATATGGCAAAATATTGACTTCTATATATCAGGACATGTTTTTGTTTATTCTATCTACTACTTTGTCATATGTATGTTTAAAATAAAAAAGGTAGATTGAGTAAAATCAAATACATGTAACAGTTTCAGAGACAAGTCCTGCCAAGAATGGGTGGGATAGAAATTAAATTCTTCAAGACTGTAGTTAAATGAGAATTAGATATATAACTGACTCCACCTAATGCAATATGCCTTCAGAATTCCATGAAAGAATTCTGTAAAAGGCCCATTTCTTAAAATAGGTGACCCTGATAAACAAAGAAAAAAATTATCTTTTTCTGTAATTAAGACAAAACTCATCCTTGAATTGAAAAAACAAACATGGAATCCAATCTTTTTTGATGTACATGCAATCAATTCATTTGGGTGTTTGCTGGATTGAATTGATACATAAGGGAATATGATCACTCAATTGCTAGCAGCAAAGAGAGACAAGTATTTTCATAATGTATCACCTCTTTTCTCCTTTCTACTCCTGTATTTTCTCCCATAAATACTACTCCTAATTCATCTTTCCATAATCCTATATTTCCTATCTTTTCTATCTTTTGGGAGGCACTACTACACACTCCATTGCTTGCATCCTAAAACGGCTTTGCTACTTGCCTAAAAGTTCTTTGCTACTTGATGAGCACAAGAACAAAAAACAAAGTGAGTAAAGTCATACGATAGCCAGCATCAAGATGACCCAGAGATCCCTCCCTATGGTGTTCAAACTCTTGTGTGTAAATACCCTGTTAACAAAATATAGCAGAAGTGATTGTGATGTCACTTCTGTGATTAGATTATAAAGGCTCTGCAGCTTCTGGTTCTCTCTCAACACTAACTCTGGAAAAAGCCATGTCATGAGCAGCCCCATGGAAGGCCCACAGGAGGAAATGAAGCCTCCTGCCAAGAGCCATTGAATGACCCTTGGAAACAAATACTCCAGTCTCAGACAAAGGCTTGAGAGAACCTCATGAGACCCTGAGCCAGAAACACACAGCTAAGCCACTCAGATTCCTGACACTCAGAAACTGTGTAAGACAATAAATGTTTGCTGTTTTAAGCTAAGTTTGGGGGTAATTCATTACACAGCAATTGATAACTAATACAAATGGTAACGCAAAATAATAACACATACCTGCTCCTCTCAGACTAACATGTATATTTAAAAAATGCCCAAGTTCAGCCCTGGCCAGCATGGCTCAAGAGTTAGAGCATCGGTCCCCAGACTGAAGGATCTTGGGTTCGATTCCCAGTCAAGGGCAGTACTGGGTTGCAGATTCAGTCCTCTGCCCTGGTTGGGGTCGTGTGGAAGGCAACCAATGTTTCTCACTCTCTCTCTCTCCCTCCTTATCTCCCACTCTATCTAAAAATCAGTGGAAATAAAATAAATAAAATAAAAATCAGTAGAAAAATATCCTCAGGTGAGAAATAACAACAAAAATAAAATGCCCAAATTCAATCCCATGAAATATGTGCTATACAAACTCAACATACTATAAAATAAAAAAGACTTCACATCAAATTCATAATGTTTTATTACCTACCAGAATAGTGAGATTAAAAAAATAATAATGTCTAACATAAGCAAAGATGTGTGGCAATAGAAACTACCATACGCAATTGTTGGGGGCATAATCAATAAAATTTTTTTGAGAACAACAAAGCGATATTTATCAAAATTTAAAAGTTACATACAATTCCACTACTTAGGCATTTACCCTATGGTTTGCCTGTTATATCTCATAATATACTTGCCTAGTGCTCAATAGACAGACAGACAGATAAGATAGATAGGTTATTTACTCCAGTGAAAAACTAGAAATCTAAATATTCATTTAAAAAACTTGTTATGCCCAGCTGGTATGGTTCAGTGGTTGAGCGTGGATCCGTACACCAAGAAGTTACTGGTTTGATTCCTGGTCAAGGCACATGCCCAGATTGTGAGCCAAATCTCCAATGGGGGGCATGCAGGAAGCAGCCAATTGATGTTTTCTCTCATCAATGTTTCTCTCTCTCTCTCTCTCTCTCTCCCTTCCTCTCTCTCTGAAATCAATTTTAAAAATTTTTTTAATAAATTAATAATAAAAAACTTGTTAGCCCTGGCCAGTTTTCTCAGTGGTTAGAGCGTTGGCCCATGGACTGAGTCTCAGGTTCAATTCCCGGTCAAGGGCACGTACACCAGTTTCAGTTTGGATCCCCCCTGGCCCCAGTCGTGCAGGAGGCAACCAATCGATTGATGTGTCTCTCTCACATTGATGTCTCTCTCTTTCTCTCTTCCTCCTTATCTCCCTCCTTCCCTCCTACTATATCTAAAAAAAAAAATCACTGGAAAAATATCCTCAGGTGAGGATTTAAAAAAAAAAACTTGTTAAATCAATTACAGTACAAATGTACAAATGAATAGTGGACTACCATCCAACTGTTAAAAATAAAGAAGACAGCCCAGCCTGTGTGGCTCAGTTGTTGAGCACGGACCCATGCACCAGCAGGTCACCAGTTAGATTCTGGGTCAGGGCACATGCCCAAGTTGTGGGCCCAATCTCCAGTGGGGGTCAGGTAGGAGGCAGCCAATCGATGTTCTCTTTCATTGATGTTTTTATCTCTCTCTCCCTCTCCCTTCCTCTCTCACTAAAATCAATGAAGAAAAAAAAATTTTTTTTAAGAGAAAAAACTGTAATAGGGTCATCATAATTAAAGTTATACTTTCACATTTTATAGACTCATTCATTTAAAGGTAATCATTATTGTGCAAGTCTTCCATAGCAGGCCAAATAAATCCTGTTATATTTCATTTTTGCTCAGCACCTATACCACCCACAAATAATAATGACACTGAACAAATACTATGCAACAGAAACTATTAAATACCTCCAAATATTTTACACATATTTAATCCTCAAACACTGTAATATAGGTAGCACTATTATCTCTACTGTAAAGATTTTAAAAATGTGTCTGTCTCTCTAACATCGATGTTTCTTTCTTTCTCTCTCTCTCTCCCTCCCTCCCTTCCACTCTCTGTAAAAATCAATGGAAAAATATCCTTAGGTGAGGGTTAAAATAAATAAATATGTAGGTAGATAGACAGATACATACATACATAAAATAATAAAGATTAGATTAAAATATAGAAAAAGAGACCAATTAAGTTAATAAACCCCATTAAATTGTTATAACTACAACTAATCATGCAATTTATGCTTACCCAAAGACCTTGTCTACCACACTATAGATTATCGATCATTTTTATCTCTCAGAAACCTCAGAAAAACTACAGGAATACAATATATGCTCACCATAATACAGCACCTTACATCCCATGCCTTACACAACCACCTTTAGTGAACCACATCTAATCATAAAAATGTGGTAAGAAACACTTTAACCAATCCCTGCACTTATTCTTCAAAATATACACACCTACCTCCTCCCACCCCATCCCCCCCAAAAAATGGGCATTCTAAAGTTAGACATCCAGTGTTCCAATTCTGGCAGGTCCCACTTAATAAAGGACCCTGAGCACTCCCAGTTTGCCTCCTCGTGAAACGGCAATGATACTAGTACCTACTTCACGGGTCTGTTGTGGAAATGAAGTGAGATAATTCACGATAAAGCACTTAGAACAGTGTCTGGCACGTAATGTGCACTCAATAAAAGCTAGTCGTTATTATGTCTCCAAAATTAACTGCCTAGAGGCTGGGTTTTTCTCCCTTTTAGTGATGAGAATCTAACCAAATTGCATCAGGACAAGCGGACATACAAATGGGGTTTTCACATTAACTCACACAGAAGCAGCAGTATATTCTCACAGTAATTATTTTCAGAGCATTTTCTCTCGTTTCAATAAAATTACTTTTCGTGAAATTAAACACTCCGATCCCCCAAGTTTTTAACCAGCGATATGTATGGACCCCAGGGGACAAAACAGCCTGAAAACAGTCCAAATTTTTCGGCTAAGGAAGGGAACCTGACAAACTGCTAGACCACATCTGGAACCGGCCATTCAAAGCAGGCCAGAGCGGCTTGGGGGCAGGGGCTACAGTCCGCTTACAGAAACGACGTTCCCTTTTCCCATTCTCCTCCCCGTGTGTCGAAACTAATAACGCCCTTTTCTCCCCTGAACCGAGACCAAGCATCTTTCGGCTCTCTTCAACCCTACGCGTTTCACCCCCACGATATCGTCCTCCCGACTCACAGAGTGTGTCCGCAGACATTCACCATCAGCTTCAAGGAGGGGTTCCGGTACTTGGTGGTCTTACACCGTGGGCAGCCCTGATCGTCCATGGCACCTTCTTTCGTAGGGACTCCCTGACGCCTGCCTCACCGCCGCCACAGTTACCTCGAAGCCCCCGAAGAACCGATGCCAAACAGGTTCCTACCAACAGGCACTTGGCTGAGACGGTCCCTTTGCGAATGAGCACCGGCCGGGAAGAGGCACTGCATCACAAACGTTCCGGCGGCGAGTTTTCCCGTCCTGCCGCTGAGCCGGTTTTAGCTTCCGTGAGCCTGCGCAATACATTGGATTTCAGGGGAGGGCTTTTAAAAAGGCAAATTGAACACAAAGCCTCATTTCTGTGCATCTAACTGTATTTTTTCAAGGAGTTGTTTCACAATTAGAATCATAGATTCCATCTTGTTCTGTCTGAAAACATTCTCATGTTTTGAAGGATTTATGCCTGGTGTACATAACATATTCAATAATTGAGACTAGTATTTTCTTTTGCACAATTTGATAAGCTGTGCTTTATACTTCTTTACTTACACTATCATGCAAGCACAGAAATACTGTGCATTCGCAGATAGAAAGTCTGCAAATTTTATCTAGAATGAAAGTCTCTGCTGCGACCCTAAATATTACAGATTCTCATTTAATGTCATAATACTTCTATAAATAATATCTTGCATCTGCTCTGCAGAGATTAATGGTGTCACCTGGCTTAACGGTGTCACCTGGTTCTAATATCTCTTACCCTCCCCACATCAAAAACAATATTTATTTCCCAAATACTGAGAGGGAGAGGGGTGTCACACAAGAATATATGCTTTATATCAGCAATTCTAAGATTTGAGAGCCTGAATCTCTTTGGAAATAGTAAGCCAACTTCACTGCATTTATCAAGGCTGGAAACAACTCTGTTAGAAAATAAACCCCTCCCATTGTAAGAGACAGATCTTATTCATCTCCGTAACAAGGATTTGTTGATAACTTACTGAGTAAGTAGAGTAAATGAAAAATGAGTGAATTACTATGAATAGTAGTGTAATGTGAAAATTTTCTATTTATTTTTTTAATCCTCGCCCGAGGATATTTCTCCATTTATTTTCAGATAGAGTAGAAAGGAGGGGGAGAGAGAGAGAGAGAAACACCGATGGATTGGATGCCTCCCATAGGACCCCAGCCAGCACTGGGGACCCAACCACAACCAGGTACATGCCCTTGACAGGAATCAAACCTGCAACTCTATGGTCCACAGGTGGACTTTCTAACTGCTGAGCCAAACTGGCCAGAGCAAAAAAAAAATTTATTTTTTTATCCTCACCCAAGGACATTTGTTTTGCATTTATCTTCAGATAGAGAGGGAGGGAGAGAGAGGGGAAGAGAGAGAGAAACATGGATGTGAGAGAGACACATCGACTGGTTGCCACCCACACAACTCCAACGGGCGGGGACAAACTGCAACCAAGGTACATGCCCCTAGCGGGAACTGAACCCGGGACTCTCTGGTCCACAGGCTGACACTCTAACCGCTGAGCCAAACCGGACAGGGCCAGAGCAAAAAAATTTTAATGCCAAGCATTATCTTGTAATCTGACCCAAATTCCATCAGGAGAAGTGGATATGAACACAAAACCTTTCATAACCCATACAATGAATACCAGATGTATACTCTCATAGTAATTTAAAGTTTTTGCCCTGGTCAGGTAGCTCAGTTAGTTAGAGTGACATGCGGACACACCAAGGTTGTGGGTTCGATTCCTGTTCAAGACACATGTAAGAATCAATCAATGAATGCATAAATAAGTGGAACAACAAATCGATGTTTCTCTCTCTCTCTCTCTCTCTCTCCCCTTTCCTCTTTCTCTAAAAAAACCAATAAATAAACTTTTCATAGCACTTTTACTCTTTTCAATAAAAACATTAAAAGGAACATTCCAACTCCTACCTTTTTAAACAGTGAACCCAGCAGGCAAACCATAATGTGAAAATACAGTTTGGATTCCCAAAGGATATGAAGGGGGAAACCTAACAAACAACTGAATACTACATCTGAGAAACAGCAAGCCAAAGCAGGCCATCACAGCACAGGGTTTTATGTTAGCATATAGACATCAGGAATTCACCTAATAAGTCATGTCATGTGTTTCATCATAATATTATTCATTAACAAGCTCAAACCAAATGTAAGTTTACTAAAATAGGCAATACCAAATGTTGTGCCAACCTGAAGGTTTATTATGTTACTATTGTCTTATTGAAAGAGAACATATCCAAACCAGTTACATGACTCAGAGTGAAGCTCTCCAAGAATCAAAGTAACTTTTAGGGTTTTTATTTATTTATTTATTTATTATCCTCACCTGAAGACATTTTTGCATTTATCTTCAGATAGAACAGGAGGGAGAGACGGAGGAAGAGAGAGAGAAACATCAATGTGAGAGAGACACATCGAGTTGTCGCCCCCCACACGACCCCAACGGGGGCTGGGGACAAACTGCAACCGTGGTACATGCCCTTAGCAGGAAGCAAACCCTGGACTCTCAGGTCCGCAGGCCTACACTCTAACTGCTGAGCCAAACCGGCCAGGGCATAGGATTTTTATATTTTAACAAATCATGAAACTTCTAGTGAAAGAGTAAATATGGTCAGTGAGCAAATAAAATTTTTGGCCATTACAACAATAATTATAGAGCTAGAAACAGTAGAAAGTAGTGCTAATAGGAGCCCTGGCCAGTTTGGCTCAGCAGTTAGAGCGTCGACCTGCGGTCCAGAGAGACCAGGGTTCGGTTCCCGCTAAGGGCATGTACTTCAGTTGCAGTTTGTCCCCAGCCCTGGTTGGGTTGTGTGGGTGGCAGCCACTCGATGTGTCCCTTCCACGTCGATGTTTCTCTCTCTCTCTCTCACTCTCACTCTCTCTGAACAAAAAAGAAAAAATGTTCTCGGGTGAGGATAAAAATTTTAAAAAAATAAAATAAAATCACATTTAGTCGGCCTGCGATCCGGAGAGACCCAGGTTCGGTTCCCGCTAAGGGCACGTACTCGGTTGCAGTTTGTCCCCAGCCCTGGTTGGTCGTGCAGGTGGCAGCCACTCGATGTGTCCCTTCACATCGATGTTTCTCTCTCTCTCTCCCTCCCACTCTATCTGTACAAAAAATGGAAAAATATCCTCGGGTGAGGATAAAAAAAAAAAAAAAAAAGTAGTGCTAATAGATTTGGCTGGATTCAGGTATGGGCTTCATTATTTACTAGCTACATGACCTCAGCCTCAGTTTTTCTAACTATATATTAAGGATAACACTTATAAAGATTAAATGAGTTATTTCATTTAAAGTGCTTAATACAGCCCTGGCCGGTATGGCTCAGCAGTTGGAGCTTCAGCCTGCGGACTAGAGAGTCCCAGGTTTGGTTCCTACTAGGGGCACGTACCAAAAAATAAAAAATAAAAAAATAAAGTGCTTAACACAGCCCGGCTGGTGTGGCTCAGTGGTTGAGCACCGACCCATGCACCAAAAGGTTGCTGGTTTGATTCCTGGTTGGGGCACATGCCCAGGGTTGTGGGCCAAATCCCCAATGGGGGGCATGCAGGAGGCAGCTAATCGATGTTCTCTTTCATCGATGTTTCTCCCTCTCCCTTCCTCTCTAAAATCAAAAAAGAAAAAAAAAATTTTTAAATAAAGTGCTTAACAGTACTTAGCACAGAGTAAGAGCTCAATAACTGTTAGCCGTTATTAATAGTAGTGTGAATATTATTAGCAATAGTATCTAAAAGAGGAATGTAATGTAATGGAAAGAGCCTATTTTTTTAAAGCAGATAGACCTGTTTTTGAGCCAAATTTCTTATTCTCCCCTTCCTGTTTCCTTCCTCCATATAATACACTGCACAGGGTTGCTGTAATGATTAAATTTCATGACTTGTACATATACAAAGGCCCTACTACAATGACTCCTACATAATAGAAATTCTGAAATGTACACCATTATTACTGATGGGGTTCACTAACATAGAATAGTCAGAAAAATTTGAAAAGGAAAGCATTGATAGCACCAGATTTCTGAACAAAGAGAACCTCAGCCTATGTTAAAACCACCAAATTATCAAGTTTCCTACATTTCTGAAGACAGATGCATCCCAACACTCTTCCTAAATCTGCTCATCTTCTAACATTCCTGTCTCAGTTAAAAGTAGATTCTTCTTCTCTGGGGCATTGGTTTTCAAATGCAGACCCTCCTTTCCAGTCCCAAGGCTGGGTTTTCCTCACTTGAAGAGCACATTTAGATAGCATCCTTCCCCTCCCCCGACCAGCAGCTTATGAAAAGCAGATCCTCTCCCACAGGCCTCTGGTGTTTCAGTAGGCCTACCAATACAATGCTGGCCCTCCGGCCTAGGGGTTGACATACAACCCTTACTGGAACAATCAAAAATCTTCCCTAGAATTTTTCACATTGGCAGTAAGAAAAAAGTAGCACTGCCTCTTTAATGAAGTCAGAAAATGTGATCTGGGAACTACTGAGAGCCAAAGACTAAAACCAACTTGAGAAAGGCAGAGACAAGTGAAATGAGATCATGGGTCTTCAAATCTAACCAGATGCATTCCTGCTCTTCACACTGTTTGGTATCATGATCCAATAAATTCATCATTTGTCCTAGGCCAGTTCAAGTGGGGTTTGCAGCCCCTTGGGAAAGTCATATCACCACAAAAAGGCAAGAATGCTGCTATACCTAGGAGGTGACTAGAACCTGACACTCATTCTGTCTCTGCCAGGATCTTTTCCCTCCACTATAACCCATGCAACTCACTAAGTCACCCTCCCTGTCACCTATTGTTCATCAGTATCCCCACAGGCAGGTAACTTGGTCACTGAGAACCACCAAGCATTACATCCAAGGCTCCCTCTACCAGTTTTAACCATCTTCTTCATGCAAGTTTTATTTATTTATTTATTTTTTTTTTTGTATCCTCACCCGAGTACATTTTTTTGATATTTTGTTCAGATAGAGTGGGAGGGATAGAGAGAGAGAGAAACATCGACGTGAAAGGGACACATCAAGTAGTTGCCACCCGCACAACCCAACCAGGGCCGGGGACACACTGCAACTGAGGTACGTGCCCTTAGCGGGAACCGAACCTGGGTCTCTCAAGACCGCAGGCTGACGCTCTAACCGCTGAGCCAAACCGGCCAGGGCCTCATGCAAGTTTTAAAATGCCGGAAAAGTATTCTGACTGTTTTAGTTTGGGGCAAGTCACCATCCCCGGTCTTATCAACTATGACCATGATATTACACAGACAAAGAAGAATTACTCTATCCACTATACCACAGAAAACTCAGCATTTCAAAGTCCTTCATAATTTGTTTCCAACATGTCTTTAAGCTAATCTCCCTCTATACACCTACATAAAATTCATACTTCAGACACACTGAATTACTCAATATTTCAGAAATATACCACATAACTTCATGGCTCCATGCTTTACTCATTTTGTTCCCTCTGCCTTGAATGAGTTCTATCCTTGTTCTCTCAAAATTATTGTCCTTAAAGGTCCAGCTAAATTTCCACTCTTCATTGCCCTCCTCATTTTGAAATTAGTCTCTTTACCCTCACCACTCCCATGCCCTGTAAAGTATTTACTTATAAATGTTTTTATCTCTCCCACTAGCTTTTACACTTGTCAGGATCAGAGATCCCAATCTATTCATCTTTCTGTCCTTCAGTACCTGATGCAATACCTTGTACTTAATGAGAACTCAATAAATGTTTGGCAAATGAATGATCCTTTAGAAATGCTGACTACATATCATCAACCACTGATCATTAAATAACAATGGAACACCTCCTCTACCTGAAAGATAACTTTAGAGCCTAACTTTCTTAATGGTACCAGTACATAAGCTTTCTGAAATAGAAAGAACCTACCAAAATACAGTTATATGGTCTTCCCTCTATCTTTCAGACAGGCAAAGTCAGCCTTGAGAAAGAAATCTCCATTCCTGTTGGCAACACCATTAAATATATTCAAGCAAAGTGTAACGTTTGTGTTGGACCAAATTTTCTTCAGTACACTAAAATGGCAAAATATTTCCATATACTCTCATCACTATCTTCAGACAGGAAGGAAAAGATACAGAAACAAGCTGTTTGGTTTTCACTCTCACACAATCCCAGATACAACTCTATTTTCCCAAATTACAACACAGCTTTAGACTGCAAATCAGCACAGCATGGCAGGCATAAGATGTAGAAGCAAGTATTCATCAATTTTACAAATCATTTGGCAAAACTAGAGCTCTAAAGTTAACCCTACACACCCTCAAGTCTAGTGTTCCATTGCAGCTGACCATGTTTGAGTCAAGAACTTCCAATTTGCTGCCAGAATGAGCTCTGAGGTTCAGCCCACTAAAGGAATCCAGAGCCTGGTGTTGGATTTCATTCTGGTCCTACAGGAATCTCCTCCTGGAGCTATAGTATACCAGTGTAACTCAGGCTATAGATATCAACAAAAGGTCACTGTCTTCTGTATAATCTGTTGAACTTGGTTCTCTGGAGGCACTATACAGAAGACATGCAGAGAAACCCAATACATGGTTTTCCAAGTCAATGCACTATATTTGATAGATAATACACCTGAAGAAGACATCTATGACCTGAACTTGGATAGCTCTATAATATAAAAAAATGAATTTTTCCTTAGATATATACAACTGACAAGTTTTCTTTGCACTATCAGGAGAAAGATAAACATTTAACAAAGATTAATTATGTGCAAGGTGTTTTTTGGCACATCTTATCTCATTTAATCCTTACAACAATCCTATCCACTTTTTATAGTTAAATACCTAATAAATGGCAGAGCTAGGATTAAACCTATGTCTAGCTAGCTGATCCTCAAATCCACATCCTTTCCACTAACCCACACTACCTCCTATCTACTTTGCTTTGATAAATATGCTTTTAAGATTCAAGGAACTAAATATAATGTGGTATCCTGGACTGATCATGGAACAGGAGACAGACAGTAGTGGAAAAACTGGTGAATCCAAATAAAGTCTAGAATTTAGTTAATAGTATTGCACCAGTGTTAATTTGTTTGGATAAATGTTTTATTACAATGTAAGATGCTAACACTGGGGGAAATAAGAAAGAGAGTGGGAACTCTCTGTACTCTTTTTTTAAATTGATTTTATATAGAGAGAGGAAGGGGTGGGGAGAGAAGAGAGAGAGAGAAACATTGATTTGTTGGCATATCAGGATGATGCACTAACCAAGTGAGCTACTGGCCAGGGCCTCGGTACTCTTTTTTGTAACTTTTCAGAAAGTCAAAATTATTCTAAAATAAAAGGTATATTTTTAAAAATTCAAGGAAGTTATGAATCTCAGATACAATCCTGAAGCTTGATATCTAACTGGATATTTCCAATGCGATAGAAACACATGATCTTTTCCATGATTATGAATTTTAAATCTACCAGAGAAGTCAGTGCTAGCTTCAGCAGGGTTGTACAAAAGTAAATTAAGTTCAAAGTCAAATGGCATCTTGGTTGATCAGCAATAAAATGCAGCCTATCCAATGAAAAAGAAAACTTCACCAAATTAGTTCATCATGACAGCAGGTGACCTAAACAGCTGCTGTTTATAATATGCTGAAGTAGGCAGCTATGGGTAACTGGGAAGCAGAAACAACACAAGTCCACCCTGAAATAAAAGTTGTTAAAAGGCAGCATTGTTAAAATGTTGGATTTTGGGAAAAGCACCAGCAAGTGAACCCAACTGACTCACAGTAATCAGAGAAGCAGAGATGGGTTCATCCTTTTTTGAGCTAAGACTTTAAGCAAAAACCATGAAGGAAAGAGACAACTGCAAAGAGCAATAGACTCCACCCCCAGGCACTTCACCTCAAACCAGAGGGCAGTCTTCCATCTGTCTATGCTGTAGAGAGCTGCTGATCCTGCATTGATCTCCCCAAGACACCTGCACAGAGATGGTGTTTCTACCAGGAATATCATCTCCAAAGAACTACTCAAACACTTACATGAAAAAAAAAAAAAGTTCATACATAAGACTTAAATTTACATATTGTTATCCAAATCTAAAGTTTGGGTCTCTTCCACCTTACTCACCCTGGATAAACATGGTTAAATATTCTATATACTTATGTTCAACTCGGTTGGATTACCAGCCCTCCGGTGACTTAAGAGGAAACATATTTTGAAGGCTTTTTTTGTTTTTGTCTTCTGATTGGGCTATTTATAACCCTTATTTTAAGATTCTAAGCATTTTTTCTTTGAAATTTTAATTTACTGTAAATGCTTCCCCCTTAGAACATTCCCTAGTGCCATCCTATTATTGACTCATTTGAATACCCTTAATAAAGAGTCAGAAAGAGAGGTAAAGGGGAGTAGAAAGATGGGGGAAATTCTGTCACTTGAATGCTGAGGGCAGGGGGGCCTCTTTGTTAAGAGTTTCGCATCCGGACCTTTAGGCCACACAATTAATATTCCCTCTGGAATTGTAGGGACTGTCTTTGAAAGAGTCTGTTGTCCAGTTTTCAGGCCACATTAGGTAATTTCCCACCCGGGAACAAGGCCTGAAAAGAATGTCGGTGTTTTCCTTCAGGTATAGGTGCCTGGGGTCAGGGGGAGAGGGAAAGACAAGGGGTGGAGTGGGAGGCGGGTGATCGACAGGGATAGAAACCGTGTCTCCTCCTCCCTCTGAATGTGAAATAGCCAATGAGGTGGCGCGGCCCGGCCGGCCCGGCCGCCAGTGCCATATAGTATGCAGCAACCCGAGGAGTCACGTTGGGGGAACGGCAGAAAGCAGCTATCCTTTTACACTACTTTGCTCTAGCAGCTATCTTAATGGTGACTGCGTGGCCGGGGGGAAACCTGATCGGCCAGATCCAGCCGAAACCGGGAGGGAGGGAGTGGGCTTTCCGGAGGGGGGGAGGGGGGAGGGAGACGAAGAAGGAGGAGTAAGAGAGGGGGAAAGAAAGAGGAAAAGAGTGCGAGGGAGTGAGGGAGGGAGGAAAATAAACAACAAAAAATGTCCTCTTCCTCCCCCACCGGGCAGATTGCAAGTGCGGCAGACATCAAGCAGGAGAATGGGATGGAAAGCGCCTCGGAAGGGCAGGAGGCGCCTCGAGAAGTGGCGGGGGGCGCGGCGGCTGGGCTGAGCCCCCCGGCTCCAGTCCCTTTTCCCCTGGAGCCGGGGGACACCGCCGCCAGGGTGAGCGGAGAGGAAGGGGCAGTAGCGGCAGCGGCAGCGACCGGAGCGGCGGCGGATCAGGTACAACTCCACTCGGAACTTCTGGGCAGGCACCACCACGCCGCGGCCGCCGCCGCGCAGACCACACTGGCCTTCTCGCCCGATCATGTCGCCTGCGTGTGCGAGGCACTGCAGCAGGGGGGCAACCTGGACCGCCTGGCCCGGTTCCTGTGGTCCCTGCCCCAGAGCGACCTGCTACGTGGCAACGAGAGCTTGCTGAAGGCGCGGGCGCTGGTGGCCTTCCACCAGGGCATCTACCCGGAGCTCTACAGCATCCTCGAGAGCCACAGCTTCGAGTCGGCCAACCACCCACTGCTGCAGCAGCTCTGGTACAAGGCGCGCTACACCGAGGCCGAACGAGCCCGCGGCCGGCCGCTGGGCGCCGTGGACAAGTACCGGCTCCGCAGGAAATTCCCCCTGCCCCGCACCATCTGGGACGGCGAGGAGACGGTGTATTGTTTCAAGGAGAAGTCGCGCAACGCGCTCAAGGAGCTCTACAAGCAAAATCGCTACCCTTCGCCTGCCGAGAAGCGGCACCTGGCCAAGATCACCGGCCTCTCCCTCACCCAGGTCAGCAACTGGTTCAAGAACCGGCGGCAGCGGGATCGGAACCCCTCTGAGACCCAGTCCAAAAGGTGAGCGCCAACTTTCCTCCTCCTCCCCCTTCCTCTCCCCCACCCCTTCCCAGCTTTCTTTTCCTCCTAGCGCTCGCAAACATGGCGCTTACCTTCCCCACCAGCCTGGTCCGGCTGCCCACCTCTCCCCGCCCCCCACCTCTCTCCCCGACCGGGAAAGGGGGGCGGCGGTGGCTAGGGGCGGGGGAGCCTCTCTCCTTACCCTCCCCCCCGAAGTTTCTGGTCGCCCGCCTAGGTCTCAGTCCCCGCCCCCACCGCGGCTGGTCACTGCTGCCCTGTTTCCCACCCCCATCCCGCTGGCTTTGAAGTTGCCACACTCTCCCCGGTTCTGGCAGGGCGAAGGAGCGTGTGTAGGCACTGGAAAGGCCACTCTCGCTGCCGCCCGAGGCCGGCGCAGGTTGCCAGCGCCGGCGAGGTCCGCACCTTCGCAGGGTCGCACCCGCCCGGCGCGCGCCCCCGCTCCCCGACCCCCAGGGTGCCGCTACCCCCAGCCCCTGCGCTAGTGTGCGCTGGAGGTCGCCTTGGCGGCTCTGGAGGGAGGGGAGTGTTGGTGGGGGCTGGCTGCAAGGGGGTCTGGGGCCGTCGAGGTGTTTTATATGACAGAGTTAATCATTCACTCTGCCGGCCGTGGTTCCCTTCGCGGCCGCGGCAACGTGGGGTGTTGGTGCGGCTGGGCTCTGCGGTGTTTTGAAACCTGATTCTGAACTCCTTCGGATCGGATTTCAGTGCCGCTGGGTAGTGGGGCTGGAGGGCTGTTTCCTGGGCTGGGGAACACTGCGCGGCTCCCTCCTGGTATGGTGGTTGGGGGCGGGGGCAGGCTGGCATAAGGAGGACTGCTAGAAGGAGTGGGGGTGCTATCAACTCTGCACCTCCGGAGCGTCCACCCTGGCGAGTTTGAACTTTTTGACTGGCAGAGCTTTTCTCCCCGACTGGTACAGTGAAATCGGGGTTTCCACCTCTTTTGTGCGTCCTCCGAGTTAGACACCTGGTGTGTATGTATGTCTCTGTGTATTTTGGGCGAAGTAAAGTAAGAAGGTCGCCTAAAGAGATGGTGTCTCTAACCCCACGGGGACAGGAGAGAGAATCCAAACGCAGCTCCAAGGTTCTGCTCGGGGAAGGAATCTAGGAGCCCGGGAGCCAGCCCGCCCGGGCGAAGGTAATCACCCGGCGCATTCCAGAACCCGCAGCGGTCAGCCCCTGTTCCTGCGGTGCCCGACGGCTCCGACGTTCCTTACCCCAGGCAGGGAGGGAGGCGCTGGCCAGAGCACAGCTTCGTGGTAACCAAAACAAAACGCGCACTGCGACCTGCCTGCACCCTTCTGCAGGCCTACTGGAGACCCAGAGGAGGCGCGTTGGTAACGCCAGGCCACCTGCCCCGCGCCCGTTTGAGGGCGCGGATTCCGTGGCTCCAAGTCCCGACAGAATCCCAGGGACTGGGGGCAGAGAGTGGAGAGCGGCACCGGGCGCTGGCTATTTGCCCTGCAGCCTCTGCTCCCGGACCGGGCGCGTTCCCCGGATCTCCTCCACTACATTCTACCTGCTTCGCCCCCCCAACCCCCAACACACACACACACCCTACACCCCGCCCCCGGCCCAGTTGCCTGGTTTAGGCCCCTCTCCGGATCTACCTCCCACCCGCACCCCGGGTGAGTCACCCTAGCAGACGGCGACGGCGGCTCAGCCTCAGCTCGTAAATCAAAGCGCTTTCTGCGCTCCTGGCCCCGCAGCCCAAAGCCCGAATAATCCCCTCCCCTCTGCTTGAAAGTGAACCGACCGCCGGGCACCGCAGGGATGTCGGATCTTCAGCTGGGCCAAGTCCCGCGGTGATTCCAAACTGCCAATGTCCTACTCAGCATTCTCCCCCGCCCACCCTCAGACCAAAAGGGAAACCCCCACTACTAACCTTCCTCGGATTTGTTACTACCCCATGAGTCGGAGAGCTGAGAAACACAGCCCTGTCTGGAACGGAAGGACCGAGGGTGCTGGGGAGGGGTCTGATAGTTCCTGGGCAGCTGAGTGACCCACCGTTTCCCTCCCACCTCACCAGGGCTCTGGATGGTGTATGTTAAATAGGCCCCTATGGCTTCCTTTGGATTCAAGGGCGACTGACTGCACTTAACAGTTCTTGGGTTGAAAGTGCCTTTCCTACAAGGCCAGCCACTATGTTGAATGAAAGAGTTGTCAGTCTGGTGGAGTAGAAGTTTGGGAGCAGGTGAGAAAATGATCTCTTGTTAACTAACTGGCAAACAAAACAGAACACTTTCCACCTCCTGCTCCTTTGGCAGTTTCATTTACTTTCAAAATTACACTAATCTGAATTGGTTTGAAGGGAGGGGAAGGAGTTCCTAAACTGGAAAGACTAATGAAATCATTTAATGATTTTTTTCCCTTTGGTATAGGTAGTGGCATATATAACAGTAAGGGATAACTTCAATGCTATCAAAACAATTCTCCTGTAAATCCTATTAGTTGAGTTTACATCTTCCCAGATTTTCTGTCTGGTCAGAAAGAATCTGCTGAAAGGGCTCATAGTTTAAACAGGACTAAAAGATTTCCTGCTGTGCTTTCCTTAAATGCTGCCTTTAATGGGGTTAGAAGCTGGTTTTCCAAACAAATGACACTATGTAGAATGTCAGCCCCCTGACCTTCTTAATGTCTTGATTTCCCCCTAAATACAGTGAGTCAGATGGCAATCCCAGCACTGAAGATGAATCCAGCAAGGGTCATGAGGATTTGTCTCCTCATCCACTCTCCGGTTCATCCGATGGTGTCACCAACCTCAGCCTTTCCAGTCACATGGAGCCAGTATACATGCAACAAATTGGAAATGCTAAGATACTAAGTTCTTCTGGAGTTTTGTTGAATGGAAGCTTGGTACCTGCAAGTACTTCACCTGTCTTCCTTAATGGTAATTCTTTCATTCAGGGACCCAACGGAGTTATCCTTAATGGATTAAATGTGGGAAATACACAGACAGTGTCATTGAACCCACCCAAAATGGCATCAAACATTGTGAGCAATGGTATATCCATGACTGACATACTGGGCTCTACCTCCCAGGATGTGAAGGAATTCAAAGTCCTCCAGAGTTCTTCAGCTAACTCAGCAGCCACCACCTCCTACAGCCCCAGTGCCCCTGTGTCATTCCCAGGGCTGATCCCCAGCACTGAGGTGAAAAGAGAAGGCATTCAAACAGTGGCTTCCCAGGATGGAGGCTCTGTCGTGACTTTTACTACACCAGTGCAAATTAATCAGTATGGCATTGTTCAGATCCCCAATTCTGGAGCAAACAGCCAGTTTCTTAATGGGAGCATTGGATTCTCTCCACTGCAGCTGCCTCCTGTTTCAGGGGCAGCTTCACAAGGTAAAATTCTCATTTGGTACTATAATGCGCCAGTAACGTTTAGCCAGGTGCTATAAGTGACGCATTTGGTGAGAGCTGTGGATTGATGTGTCTGTTCAGGTACCCTATTGGATGGCTCTATGTCATTTTTTTCTATATAGAAACAGGAATGGTTAGAATGGCAAGGAAGATTGCATAGCCCCTTGAATTCAGGAGTGAGAGATGTTAATGCAAGTTTGCCTTCCTGCAAGCAAATCTGAAAGTCTGGATTGTTTCACCAAAACAAAATAAGTAATTGTTTGCCTTAAAGGTCAGCTTCCTATATAATGGTTTTATTTTTTTTTTAAATCAATTTGTGCACTGTTTTTTAACAACTATCATCTACTTCAGCTTATTTGAAGCATTATGGAGTAAATTCCATTGTTTCTCTTTAAGTAAAATGCTATAAAACATAACAGTCCTACAGCACACGATTTATTTTTTCATTGAGGTTATGGAAAGGATTAAGCTAAGTCACTATCCAACATAGGGCAAAAATATGAAAACCACAGGGAAAGCCAAAGTGCTTAGTTTTATAATAATTTAATGTGGATCTAATCCCTTTTCTTTCTTTTGGAAATTTGCTAACAGTATGTAACATTTTAGAGTACATATTTGACCAAAGAGCCTGGTATATATATTGGGTAAGGAGAAAAGCAGAAATAGTTTTCACATGTAATCTAGAAAAATGATACCATAGAGAATTATTGCAGATTATTAACTAATTTTTAAAAGGGGGTATTTAATATGAATAAGAATAGCATTTTCAGTTTAAAAAGCTAAGCTCAAATGACAGAGCTGTCAATCCTTAGACTGTGTGGGTGACTTGAAGGCTTAAGTTTAACCAGATGGGTCCAGGAAGCAATGTTTCTTTATAGTAGCTGTGTATTACAGTTCTTAATAAAGCATTTGGGGAATCAGCCTTTCTCAAAAAAAGATACCTGAACCTTTCTTTAAAATACCTAGATAAGATAGATAATCATTCTACAGTTGGCATTTATATGGAAAAGCAGAATATCTACATCTTTTTCTTACTTTATAATTTGAGAAAATAAGGGATTTTTCTTATTTTACCATCATTACAAAGTTATACTTTGTACCTGTATCATTTTTCAATTAGACTTTTTTAGCTGATTTTGAAATTATTGTTCAATTCATAATTTAGTTGCAGTTATATTTAAATATCAAGTTTTAGATCACATCTCCCTTCACTTATGTATAATTTCTACACATTCAGAAATACTATTTTATTTATATTCAATAGCAGTTTGAGGAAATGTCACAATTATTTTGTTATTTATGGCTGTCAAAAAATAACTAGTTATTTTGTTCACATATGCACTGGAAAACAATCTCACAATCACATAGCACAAGAAAATAAACATCTATTTCAGATATTTTTTGCTACAGTTTAGTAGCCAACAGGAATTTTAAGGCATATTTAAGTTGAAGTTAAACATTATCAAATAAAAACCTTTTTCATTCATTTGGCCTAGAACAAACATTTATGTTAGGGAAGCACCCAAACATACATAGGAATGTTTTTCTTAACATGTGTATTTCCATGATGAATACTTTCAAGTGGTTAATTTTTTTTTAAGTTCAAATATAGTGTATTTGTTTTCTTTTCTTTTTTTTTTCCATTTTAAAGACTTCCTTTGCGTTTAGGATGCTTTAAAATGTGTGGAAGACATAAACAGCCCTGTGACATTGATTTATCAATATGGATGACAATATAATCACAATTATTGTAGTAATTCAAGAAGACATGTTTTAGGTGAATTACCTTTACCACCGGGCTGTTTTCTCAAAACGATATAGAGTTTACTGAACATCTAATTCAAGAGCAGGGTAAACAGCCCTTCTGAAACTATTCTGTCACAAAACGTCCCCAAGTCCAACTTTCCTTCAGTGGCAAGATAATTGCCATTATTTCACTATGTCTCTGTAAAGACTGGGAAAGAAAAGGGTTTGATATGACGGTGGGAATAAGTAGGGCAAGGGTCTGATTCATCTACATTGTCTGAGTTACCAGATTTGAACATCTCAGCTTTCTACATACATTTCTTTTTTGTACTCCTATCTCTGCAGATCATTATAGCAAGAACCTCAAAAGATTCAAACCTTTTAGAGAAGCATTAGCTCTAGTTCTTTATATTAATTGATATTTTTTAAAACACATTTCATTATTATCATTAATTTTTCCTATCACTACACTGAAAATTCAGAACTGACCCGAGAAAAAAAGTTAAAACCTATTGAATGTTTTGTTGACTTGACGTTACTTTATGGCTACTTTGGCAAAAGTTTGCAACTTGTCTGTACAGGTTTATATGGTTAACATTGAGCCCCAAGGTAACTCATTTTATGTGGCATTTTCTACATTTCCATTTATATTTTATGTGAGTTACTGAGCTTGTCCTGAACAAAGGCATTTTATTTTGCATTTGTGTTTTCTAGTTCTAACTGGCAGAGTTAGCAATAACTATCAACTAATTGAAAGATAACAAGTTGGGGTCTATATGGAAAATAATGAATATGTTTTATGAACCAGAAACTTGACTAAAATTAGAACTCGGAAAAGATTTTTTTTTCACACTTGATTTCTAAGCCAGTAGTTCTCACTCCCACTTGGTCATCAGAATTCCTCAGGGAGTTAAAAATACACCTGTTCCAGGACTTACTGAGCCAGATTCTTAGGAGTGGAGCCGGGAATCTGTAGTTTTAAGTGCTCAAGGTGATTCTACTGAATCTAAGGAAAATCTTGTGTGTAAAAAAAATAACTTTTTTCTTTCCTTGTCAGTTTAATCAATGATAACCTGTACTTTTTTTTTTTTAGGTAATATTTCAGTAAATTCAAGCACTTCAGAAGGGAGCACATTTACAAGTGAGTCTACTACAGTCCATCAAG
The DNA here is from genome assembly GCF_014108415.1 of Molossus molossus. Taxonomy (NCBI): domain Eukaryota; kingdom Metazoa; phylum Chordata; class Mammalia; order Chiroptera; family Molossidae; genus Molossus; species Molossus molossus. The sequence goes on along the minus strand of NW_023425344.1, from coordinate 215,314,222 downwards.
GAAAGGTTTTCTTGAGCTCTCTTGCTCCCAGTGCAGTGGTATACACCGTTCCTAATTCAGGCCAGACTATAGGATCTGTTAAACAAGAGGGCTTGGAGAGGAGCCTGGTTTTTTCTCAGTTGATGCCTGTCAATCAGAATGCACAAGTAAATGCAAATCTGTCTTCTGAAAATATCTCGGGGAGTGGCCTCCATCCACTGGCCTCCTCATTAGCTAATGTATCCCCAACTCACAGTTTTTCCCTGACTCCCCCTACCCTACTAAATCCCACTGAACTAAACCCTGACATTGCTGATAGCCAGCCAATGTCTGCACCTGTGGCAAGCAAATCTACTGTGACATCTGTCAGCAACACTAACTATGCAACTCTTCAGAACTGCTCCCTTATCACTGGTCAAGATCTATTGTCCGTCCCCATGACCCAGGCTGCCCTTGGGGAAATAGTTCCTACAGCTGAAGATCAGGTGAGTCACCCCTCCCCAGCAGTACACCAGGATTTTGTCAGAGAACATCGGTTGGTTCTACAATCAGTAGCTAACATAAAAGAGACTTTCTTAACAAATTCAGAGAGCAAAGCCACAAGCAACTTAATGATGCTGGACTCCAAATCCAAGTATGTCCTAGAGGGCATGGTTGAGACTGTCTGTGAAGATCTGGAAACAGACAAAAAAGAGCTTGCCAAGCTCCAAACTGTCCAGTTGGATGACGATATGCAAGACTTATAAACTTTATCCACCACCACCCTTTTTCTTTCCTGGCATCAATGAGCAAATCTTTTCACGAAGCCCTGAGGACATAAAGCATTTTCCCATTTAAAGGGAAACACTAGTTTTGCAAGTAAATGCATTCAAGAGACTTTGGATTGATCTGCATGAAGATCACAGTTAAATATGCAGGAATAGGACTGCATTACTGCAGTCTTTTCTTCACATATGTTCTCTTTTAAATATATGGGGACAAAGGAACAAGATGGAATATATCAAGTCAAAGTGTATCATTTGGTTGACTTAATATAATTCTGAGGTCAAATGGAACTTGATAGTTTTTTAAATTAAAAATATATGCACCTAATAAAATTAACTATCACTACAGAGCATTAGAAACAATACAGTTCTTTTTGTTTACTTTTACTCCATGGGCATTGATATGGTTAAGTAGCATAAATGGTACTCGACACTATTCTAAGGGTATATTTTTGAATATATGCATTTCTGTTTTTCAGCATTTTTGTGAAAGTCTTGGTTTGTCTCTACACATTTCCCAATGTGATTGGTAATAGTTCTGTGTGGCTGAGAAAGTTTGCATCTCCACTAAAAACTCTGAAACAAATTTCAGTATGAGTGTAAATATATTATTCCTATAAGCAAGGATTTGAGTAATTACAGTGAAGTTTATTTATGCTGTATATGTTTCTCTTATACTTCAGACACTATGAACTGAAAAGAAAAACGTTTTCTTACTGTTTAATTTATTTTTATTGTTTGAACAGGAAGTGAACATAGTTATTTCAAACGAAGTTTTACTTTTTGTAGGATTTTAAAAGTAATGATTTTTATCAGGAGTCTATTAAGGTCAATATTAATAACACTGAAACAGGAAATCCAACTCCCAATATTGGAATTTTAGTACCTTTTTTTACATTCTTGTTCTTTATTTAGCAGCTCTCTGATTCATTTAAATATGTTTTATATAGAATTCTATGTGCCTTTTTACCTTGTGGCCTTTTTATTATTCTTACTAAGGTACAGAAGTGTCAACAGAAGCACTGATGGCTCTTTTCTACTACTCTAACAGGGTTAATTTCATCACAGAATTGCTTTAAATCCGAAGAACTTAAGTTTCACTTTTATTATGATGCAAATGGTGAACAACTAATTATTGTTAATGCTTTTCATTACAATGAAAACAACAATTATAGACTACCATGTAGAATCAGTTCTGTAGGCTATGAAAACAACCATTTTAAAGTAAAGAAAGAATATGTATATTCTATTGAGCAGAATTCTGTCCTGTTGAAACTTAGTTCTAACTGTCTTGAATCAGTTGTTACATTATGACATATGACTGTTGTTTGCACTATATTATCATGTCTTCTTTAAAAGTAAATCTTTTGGGGTTTCTGTAAGAAGCTTGTTTGATTATGTTGTAAGCTGTGGTTACAATTTTTATCAGGACTCTAAACACAAGTTGTAATGCAAAATACCTTTATGTAGTTAGTCAAGTCTCTGGTCTCTGAAAAGCAAAAAAAGTGGGAAAATTATTTCTTCAGAGATGACTTAAAGTTGTTGAACATAAAGATGTCACCACATCTTGCTTTCTTTACTATCAAAACACAGGGTCCACTCTAGATCACTACATGCCGAGCGTGTTGAATAAGGGCCACAGAGGATTTAACTTCTGTCGTTACTGCAAATGGAACTTGGCAGACATAGACAAAGAACCCTATGAAGAATTCCTCTCCCATCATTTTGATAAGGAACTTAGATCCCATTTTTTATAGAATTGGTGAATATTCCTAAACTGCTGAAACTGCATGCTTTTCATTTTGTTTTTTACAAAGTCAGGTGTTTTAGAGTTATCTTCCACTCCACCACTACTTATATAGCTTGCTTTTTCTTTGGGTATTTGCTGATCATGTTACTGAGATTAATTACATGGTGTAGTTTACATGAAAATGATGTTTTCCACTTGATTGCTGCAGATATCAAAAGTTTGTTAATTATTTAAAAATACCCATCCAATAAGGGAGGTGGGAAGGTTTTAAAAGTTATATATGTTATATATAACTGGAAAAGTTTTCTATGTCTTCCAAAAATATACTAAGCCTCTTTTATTCACAGTTCTTCCTCTTTTTTCCTTTAAGAAAGAGAAAAGAGCACAAAACTTAAGACTTACCTAGGAAACCCATTCATACTCCCAACATGATGTAACTATAGCCCTACAATTACTCCAGGTAGCTAAACAATATACCAGGTAAGAATCAATGCACATTATAAAGAACTTATTGTTCTTTTCTATTCTTTCAGTAAAATACGGGCCAGTTCATATGTAGTCCATATATATGTGAATGAAATAAGATAAACCCCATGTTCTCCATGCACAGAATTGCAAATGCCTTTTGCAATACCAAGGGCCAGACTCAGAACCCTTGGAGTTCATGTGGCAGAATTTCTCTAGTACATAAACCAATGCTTGAAGATGCTGCAAATGACCCCCTAATGATCCCTACAGAGGAATCAAAACAGGCGTAAATAACTCTTCCTGCAAACCCCAACCCCTGCGGCTGGCTGTGGGATTTTTGATGTGAGCCTAACTATGCACTCTATCAGCCAGAATTTGGCATTTAGCTCTTAGTTACATCTAGTAAAGGACAGTCTATTATTTAAAGAGAAGGTGCATTTGTTCCTCAATCAAGCAAGAGCACCTGTGTTGTACTGCTTTATAGCTCATGTATATTTATAGTAATGAAAAGACTGAATTGTACACATTTCAGTGCCTTTCTTGTGTTATGAAAGGCAGATAGACATTATAGCCATAGATAAAAATCCGTAGTTAAATTGCACACTGACCTTAAATTGCCTTGTATATGCCCTTACATCTTGCATGGTAAAAGTTGGATTACTGGGCATGTGTTGCAGCCTGCCCTGCTACATGTTAGACAAGTGTGCGTTAGTACATAGCCAGAAGTTCTTCATTCTTTAAAATGTTTTTGACAGATCATCTCATTATGAAAACATAAATAATTTAGAAAACTGTGGCGGAAAGAATTACATTTTACAAAAGATGTTTCAAAGCCTTTCTAGAACTTAGATGATTAGAGCCTAACATTTGTTTTGTATCTAATTGATACATCATGTTGATTTAATATTACAACCATACATTTTATTAGTCAAAATTATATAGCATGTGACTCTTTTGGCTTTCAGGGTTCTCAAAAAATTTTATTCTTTAGTTGCATGTACTGTATGTTTAGAGGCAACCAGTTATATACTCAATATGGTTTTACTGTGCCTTACACAAAGAGAAAATCTATACAGAATGTATATCATGGGATGGGGTAACAGAGTCTTTACTGCACTGTTAGGTGATGGCACACAGAGCATGTCTCAGAACATTTCTGTGCTTAATTACCCAACCAAAGAGATCTAAAGTATGTATGTTGTACTGTAATAGGGGTTTATGCCTGGACAATTAAGTGTTTTATTTGTTTTCTGAAATGATGTGAACTTATTTTTCTAAACACTATGCTAAATAAACTTTATATTTATACATACCTTGTGTTGAAAGTTATTTTCCCTAAAAAGCAAATAAGGAAAAAGAAAACTAAAAACCCACACAAACATTTCAGAGGCTGGCAAATATAAGGACAAAAGGAGTCATTTTGAAAAAACAATCTCTGTTGGTCTCTGTACAAAATTATGCAATTCACTTAACCCTACTGCATACTCGGAGCTAAATGATTACATTTCATCTTTCCTTTAAGGAAAGAAATGTGTCTTATTCATTTGGGTATCCAAAAATCTGAATCTAGCCCGGCTGGTGTGGTTCAGTGGTTGAGTGTCGACCCATGCACCAAGAGATCGCCGGTTTGATTCCCTGTCAGGGCACATGCCCAGGTTGTGGGCCCCATCCCCAGTGTGGGGCATGTAGGAGGCAGCCAATCGATGTTCTCTCTCATTGGTGTTTGTATTTCTCTCTCTCTCTCTAAAATCAATAAAGAAAACATTAGTTTGAATCTGGTACTCAAGGAGGTTCAATGAAATTAAATTGAAAGGTCTAAAGATCTTTCCACTCCCAATCTTATTGAAAGAGCTCAGTAGCCAAAATCGCTACACTACAGTTGGGTCCACCAGTGGTTTGACATAAAGTTGTGGACAGAACTGCATTACTGAGTGTATAGAAGAGTCAGTCTTGGTACAGTTTAGTCCTAATTTTAAAATTACATGGTATCTGATTTTGTATGCCTCCCACACTGAAATGAAGAGGAGACTAGTAATTAAGTAGAACTGTACAATTCTATTACAAAACTAGTTAAAGCCATCAAGTTAATTTCAGATATTATGCCCAGATTTTTTTATATTCTTGTCATTCAGTTCATTTATTTAGTTTAGCAATTTTCTATGTAGTTAAACCAGTTAAAATGAATAGTGTGTCTCAGTAAGTGAAATGATTACATTTTATAACATCTTAACCAAACAAATATTTCAAAACATTTGACAAGGTCACTGACCTACTTCAAACATTTTTTGGTTCCTGGAAAACTAGCAAATCAAATAAAACCCCTCAATGGGAATTCAAGACCTTCAGCTATATAATTGTATCTCACTTTTCCAGTTTCTCTTAAGAAATAATAAATGTGGAAATTTACCTTTGTACATTACCATTGCCAATACAGAGCTGGTAAAGTAAATAAATAAGATACATTCAGATAATGTTCAATGCTAAAAAGTCAACAACAGAGTAATTGCATTAGGAATGGGGAATGGTAGAGGTGGGGATATGCATTGGACTGGTCAAGGAAGGTCTCTGGGGAAGTACATTTCAGCAGAGAAGCTTGAATGATGAAAGGGAGCCAGCCAGCATTCCAGACACAGGGAACAGCAGGGCCTGAGGGAGGAGCAGAGCGGCTAGATCACAGAGTTAACTAGGAGTCATGTGATAGGAGATCCAGTCAGAGAGATAGGCAGGGATCACATCACAGGTAGAGCTTTATTGTTCTGTGCCAAATAGTTTGGATTTGAGTCTGAGAAGCAAGGAATGATAGAACATGATTTACACTAAAATATCCCCAGGCCTATTCCTTGGAGAATGGCATTGTAGGGGGCAAGAGTGAAGGCAGGAATGTCAAAACTGTGTTGGGTTGTCTGTCCTAAGCTGTTGGACAGGAAATACTTGAAGCATGTATAGCCATTTGTCCCCAAGTGTCTCCAGAATTTCATGCTCTCCAAGCTTTCTGTCTACTCTGCCTCCTGCTGTTAACCAAAGCTGCCAACTTCCTGCTGGGATTGTCCCATCCTGAACCTGTTTCCTGAACTTCAGGCTGGTAGATCCAGTTCCCTAGTGGATATTTTCAGAATGTCCCAGTCAACCATGACTCCATATATGAAATTTTAAACTGTTGTCTTTGCTCTAAGCCTGTTCCCCACTCTGTGTTCCTCATTTTTGTAGCATTCATTCTCCCGTTGGCCAAACAAAAAATCTGGTCACTCTGGAATCATTTCCCATTCTTCCCACCTCTACCAGATCACTACATGTATCCATGTTTTCTCTTTCATTGTCTCTCTTTTTTATTTATTTATTTTTTCTTTATTGATTTTAGAGAGAGAGGAACTGAGAGGGAGAGAGAAACATCGATGAGAGATAACATCGATTGGCCACCTCCTGCATGCCCCCCACTGGGGATCAGGCCCATAACCTGGGCATGTGTCATGACCGGGAATCAAATCGGTGACCTCTTGGTGCGTGGGTCGATGCTCAACCACTGAGCCACACTGGCCGGACTCTTTCATTGTCTCTTAAATCAGTTCCTTCCCCTCTATTTCTAAGGTTTCTGCTATAGTTTAGGCACTTAACCATTTCTCGACTAAATTATCACAACCACCTCCTACCTGGTATCCGAATTCCAGGTTACATTACAACTATATTCAAACAGAACTTTCAGAATTCAATATTTATTTTCTGAGCCTTGCTTTCCAGTTTAGAACCTTCAATGGCTCTCCATTACCTATGAAATACCACTTAAACCCCTTCACATACAAAGTCCCCAAGATCCAGGCCCTACCTCTCTGTCTAGTCATATCTGTAGCCATATGATACTATTTTCCAAAAGAATCAGGTTTTTTTCTTACCACCCAATCTTCAAGACTCACTAGAAGTCACATACTCCAGGAAGTTCTGTCTCACCCTCAGAGCAGAATAGTGCATTGCCTATTCTGTGACTAAACAGGGATTTATACCCTCTGTTAGTGTGGTACTTACCACATCACTGTAATTATGTGTCTGCCTTTCTACACTTTCATCTTTGTTTCTCTGACATTTAGTATAGTAGAGCATAGTAAGTGCTTAAAAATTATTTTTAAATGAATAGTAACTTTTAACAGTCATTTATCCCTTTAAATCATTCACTTGCTATGGATTAGGGAACTTTATGGCTAAACTGGTTAAAGTATTATCCCTATTTAGAGGACTAAAGTTAATACATTTTGGGGTAGGGCCAGACAGTGGTTATGTGAATGTTCTACGGTTTTTACAGTAATTAATTTCCTTACCACTCCAAGGTTTTTTTCCATTTACTTCCAAATGGTCCCAGTTGATAGAGGTTGGCTAAAGTTTGACAGACAATTGGGCCATTAGCAAAAAAATACTCATTAAGCTTTTTTAGATCAATGTTTCAAAATAGCAGTGATGTACAGAAAAGTAATTTATAATACATATATGTAATATACATAGATATACTTTCTAAAAATATTCTCTCTGTGGTTATATGTCTATTGTATTTGAACTGAGCAGGTGTCTAAAGAGTCTATGAGGAATAGTAAATGGGATGTAGAGTTTAGGCATCAGGAAACCTGGATTCTAATTAGTCTTTAGATATGGGAAATATCAATTCACCTCTCTGGACCTAATTTTTTCTTTTTGAAATTGGCATGTTGGATATGATTATACTTGAGATCCATGGAGTTATACAAATAAAAAAGAAAGAAAAAGTCAAAGAGTTAATAAAATGCACTCCCTCCTCCCTACCCACAGGTTAAGAAGATCAGATCAATTACAGAGTGAAAGTACACTGTGACCTGCCAAGGGCTACAAATGTAAAAGATAAAATAATTGGTATTGCGTCAACAACCTGTGCCCCACTAGAATGATTTAGATGTTGTAGGGCTAGGTGAGGCAGGGCTACCTTTGTACTTTTTCACCTTCTTCACACATATCTACTCTGCTGCCCTTCTCTCAGGTATTGCCCTACCTCCCTAAGTGCCTTCACTGATCATCCTGGTGTTGGTAGTTAACAGTTTAAGCTATAATGAGCCCAAGCCCTTACCCCCGGGGAATTTGCATTCCAAGGAACACTTTTGAAGACTCAAAGGAACCATGCTGTAATCATGGATGGTAACTTGCAGATTAATAAAACTAAGCAAAGTGTTCCCTATTTCTAAGTGCAGTAAGTGTGTGTGTGTGTGTGTGTGTGTGTGTGTGTGTGTATTTGGAGTATAGGGAGAGAAGGATGGACCAATGGAGGAGGAAGAATGTCCCCATTTTCCACTTCTTTATTTTTTTTTTTATCCTCAAAGAGGACATTTTTGCATTTATCTTCAGATAGAATGCGAGGGAGAGAAGGAGGAATGTGAGAGAGACAAATCGACTGGTTGCCACCCACGCAACCCCAACCGGGGCCTGGGACAAACTGCAACGGAGGTACATGCCCTTAGCGGGAACTGAACCTAGGACTCTCTGGTCCACGGGCTCATGCTCTAACCACTGAGCACCCAGCCAGGGCCTCATTTTCCACTTCTTTGTGCGCTCCCCTTTCCTGCTGGGTATCAAGGACCAGCCAGTGGAATCTGAGCTGTTGGAGCCTCTGAAAACAATTAACAGTGTAGTTTCCCCACACTCATCTTATCTAGAGCCTGGGAATTTTCTTCAAGAGGATTCCTGTGTTGAAAAATCATTAGCTATAATAAGACCATAAAAATTAGCTGTAGAAAAACAAAGGTTGTGCCCTGGTCAGTTTGGCTCAGCGGTTGGAGCGTCGGCCTGCGGACTAGAGAGTCCGTGTTCGGTTCCCGCTAAGGGCACGTACCAAAAAAAAAAAAAAAAGGAAAAGAAAAACAAAGATTGTTGTGGGATTTTTGTTTTGTTTTGTTTTGCTTTTTAAGATGTGCACTACATAGGAAATGTGCCAAAAAGAAGCCCAAAATATACATTTGGTTGAAAATTAGGAAATATAATAAAAGTTTGTATTTCTTTTTATTTATTTAATAAGTACATTTTTATTGAGTTCTTTAACAGATGAATGGCCTTGAATATCTTAATACAAATGTACTAGCTCTAAGAGACCTGAGTGGCCATATGCCCTACTAAAAGGTGAGATAATTCTATTCCTAAAAGGAAAAATAGGACAATGGATACTGGGGGTCGATTAGTGGTATATGCCACTGTTTTTAGCCTACTTTCTTGAAGCCTATGGACTATCCCTTCTAGATAATAGAATGAAAGTAGTTAGATAAAGGAGTCAGGAAATGCCATTTTTCCCCTACAGATCTAAAGATTCAACTTCCCATTAGAATGATAAACATCATCTTTAAATTACTATCATCTCCTATCTCCTTAAAAAGTTTGAGGCACTGGCCCTGGCCATCATCCCTGTTCACCAAAAGATTGTGGGTTTAATTCCCAGTCAGGGCACATACCTAGGTTGCAGGTTCGATCCCTGGTCCGAGCACATATGGGAGGTAACGGACTGATGTTTCTCTCTCACATTGATGTTCCTCTTTCTCTCACCCTTCCTCTCTTTCTCTAAGATCAATGGAAAGATAACCTCAGGTGTGGAGTAAAAAATAAATGTGAGGCAATGCACATTCCTAGTTTGAAATACAACTTGAAACTGCTCATTTAAAAAATTTTTTAAATTGTTGACAGTATTACATACGTCCCCTATTTCCTACCCATTTGTCTCCCTCCACCCAGCTCCCACTCCACCCCAGGCCTTTACCACACTATTGTCTGTGTCCATGGGCTCTGCATACATGCATGTATATTCTTTAGTTCATCTCTTCTCGTCCCCCCACACCCTCCCCTCTGAGATCTGTCAGGCTGTTCCATTCATTCATGCCTCTGAACTTATTTTGTTCATCAGTTTATTTTGATCATTAGATTTCACAAATAAGTGAGATCATGTGATATTTGTCTTTCTTTGGCTGGCTTACTGCATTTAGTCAGGTCTATCCATGCCGTCTTAAAGGGTGGGAACACAGACTGGTGCAGTCACTGTGGAAAACGGTATGAAGTTTCCTCAAAATAATAAAAATGGAACTGCTGCTTGACCCAGTGATCCCTCTTCTGGGATTATATCCTAAGAATCCTGAAACACCAATCAGAAAGAATATATGCACCCCTATGTTCATAGCAGCATTATATATAATAGCTAAGAAACTGCTCATTTTTTAATGTTCAAACTTACTAGTAATAATTTTTAAAAAGTAAGTTTCTGAGGGCGAAGAGAATATCTTACCATTGTTACCATTTCACACGATAGGTGCTTGGAAAATAAATGTTATATGAATGTATAAAATGTAAGCTTTAAAAATTAGATGCTCTTATCTCCTATTAGTAAAGCTTTAAAATAATGATAACTGATGAAGATGCAATAAGGCAGTTACACATATTGCAGATGAAGTATAAATTCATATAATCTTTCCAGAGGGCAATTTGCCAAATTACAAATACAAAAAGAAACAAAATTTTGGTAATCACATGGGCAAAAATATTAAAATTTGTTAATACATTATCTTAGTGAGGTATCAAAAAGCATGCTCTTTCATATATTATTGGTGGGAGTCTATTTGGAAAAACCAGTGTGGAGACATTTTGGGAATGCCTAGCACAAAAAAAAAGCACATACTCTGACTCAGTATTTCTGCAGAGACCTAACATATAAACACAGTGGGCAAAAGTAGATGTACAGTTGTGAGTACACGAAACACAGAGTTCACGCTTGTATTATTATGTATTAATTACTGTGTTATTTATTTGTATTACAACTATAAACCTACTTTTGCCCACCTCTGTGTATGTGCACTTTTGTGATATTTCTACATATAAGGGTACTCAATGCAGACTTATTTGTAGTGGCAAAAGACTGGAAAAAGCTGAGATGTTTATCATTCTAAGGGGCAGCTAAATGCCATGAAGCTATTAAAAATATATTGTTGTGTACCGACAGTGTGTGGCTCAGTGGATTGAGCGTCATCCCATGGACTGAGAGGTTCCAGTTTGATTCCCCGGCAGGGCACATGCCCGGGTTGTGGGCTCGAGTCCCAGTAGGCAGCCAGTGGATGTTTCTCTCACACATTGATATTTTCTATATCTCTCTCCCTTCCTCTCTATATAAAACAGAAATAATAATAAGAAAAATATGTTGTTAAAATTGTGAAAATCAAAGCACACAGAATTATTTCTACAAAACCATAATTTAATGGTTTTTGTTGAAGAGGAAAACACACACACATACACACACACACACACACACACACACAGAGTCTGGGGAGGAAGAAACATGATGAAACATCATAGAAGATAGAAAGGTAACTTGCTCACGTTTACATCTTTTTAAATTGTTTAATTCTTTTTATCATTTATCACTTTTTCAACAAGAGTAAAAAACTGTAAAAGTCCCTATTAATACTCTGTAATTATCTTCTAGCAATATATCCCAAAGAAATAATGAGACACAAAAATGTATGCTCACAATGCATCAAAAACTTGGCTATAACTCAAATGTCCACTTTTATGGGAACAACTGTGAAAACTATAATTATTTATTAACGTCTTCAATGATACTGGAAATTGATATAATGAAAAACAAAACAAAACAAAAAAAAAGCTTAATAAAAAGACCACAGGTACATATATATATATAATAGTTGTTGCCACTGGAGAGTAGCACCATAAATGTATATTATTCTGTTTCTTTTTCTTCTTCTTTTTTATGTTTGCATTGATTTCTTTCTTTCTTTCTTTTTTTTTTTTAATCCTCACTCGAGGACATTTTTGCATTTATCTTCAGATGGAGTGGGAAGATAGAGAGATGGGGGGAAGAGAGAGAGACACATTGACTGGTTGCCACCCACATGACTCCAATTAGGGTCGGGGACAAACTGCAACCGAGGTAGTGCGCTTATGGGAACTGAACCCAAGTCTCTCTGATCCACTGGCCGACGCTCTAACCGCTGAGCCAAACCAGCCAGGGCTGTTTGCATTGATTTTTTGAAGAGAGAGGAAGGGGGAGAGAGAAACAAAAACCCAAAACATCGACATGAGAGAGAAACATTGATCAGCAGCCTCCTGCAGGACCAGGGATCAAAGCGACAACCTGGGCACGTATCCCGACCTGGAATCAAGGGGGCAACACTTCGGAGCATGGGACAACACTCAACCAACAGAGCCTCACCGGCCACTGGCCAGAGCTTATTCTGTGTCTTTATACTTTTTTGTTGAATATCAGTCAGTGCCACTGATTGTAGGTGACAGAAACCCAAATCAAACTACCTTAATTAAAAGGATATTTATTGGCTCACTGAACCAGTTACTAGAACTGCACATTGGGGTCAGTGTCTCCTATGATAGACCTGTGTTCTCCACAAGTCTTGTAACTCTGTTGCCAGTAGATCCTGGATTCACACTTTCAGATTTTGCCACTAAAGAAGCAAAGAATGTTACCCATTCACTGGGACAGGCTAGAAGCAGATCCAGCTAAAATAACCCGAATGAAAAATTCTCATTGGCCCACTTTAGATCACATGTCCAACCATTACCCAGTTACAGTAGCTAGGGTGGTGGTAGGGAGACACTGTGATTGGTCAATTTGGGTCAACTATCTACTCTTAGCCCAATCACTGTGGACAGGAAAGTAGGCTTATAAAAGAAGACAGCCAAGGGGAGGTAATGGGATCTGTTTTGCTAAGTTGGGGACTAGTTATGGCCTCCCACATGCTATAGCAGAATTTAAAAACAAAACAAAACAGCAGCACCCACTCTAGCCAGATGGTTAATGTGATGAGGAATGTGATGTTCCTGGAAGAGAGCTACCTGCTGGGCCATCAAAATAGCAACTGTCCATTGCACTGAGCATTTAAATGAATATGTTGTACATGGATAATCAGGAAAAGATTTTAAAGTGAAAAAAAAGAATACCATTTTCTTCGTTCTCCCTCTTGCACTGGGGTTTAGTAATGCCTCTGGAGTACTTCCTTACAGGCCTTATGATTACTTTAAAAAACAATGATATCCACCTTCTGATTAGAAGTGGAAATCCACTTTGGTCTTTCTATGTACAACACTGGACACCTTTCTTAATAACTTATTAATTTAATGTTTTGAAAAAAAATATAATGTGCTCTATTCTCTTATGACTCAATTCACTGCATAGTGTTTCTTTTATTAATACTACAGTACCAGGCGCTTAAAATTTGTAGTTCATTAAATAACAACCTTGCAAAGTTTGTATTATTTTTCTCCCATTCTACACACGAGGACACTAGAGTTCAAAGAGTTTAGATACCTTGCCAAACCAAAGATGAGAAGTAGAAGCTTTTGGATTTGAAGCCAGATCTGTCTCCTCTTTTTCAGTCTAGGAAACTATTCATAAGGATCATCAGCACATAACAGTGGGTGGAGAGGACCTGTTGCTTTAAAAGTCAGGACTAGCCCATGCAAATTCCAGGGCTACTGCTAGCCAGCTGTGAGACCTTCTTCAACTCACATAACATATCTCACTTTCCTCAACCAGAAATAAGAAGAATGATCCCTGTTCTATTTATCTCACAGTGTGATTTGGGTGATTCTTATAAACCCAAACACTTCTACAGACATGCTTCTGCAGAAAGTCCTTTCCCATAGCAGCAGAAATAAAAAAAGATGGGCAGAACTTTTTGAGGTCCTGAACAGACCCAACACAAACATTCTTGACAAAATGGTGGGAATTAGTGGTTCCAACATTGGAATAATCTTTCCCAAAGCAAATTGAGTTTACAAGAAATAAATGTTGAGACTATTAAGACATTCCCAAATAAAGCATACATTCATCTCAAGTAAAATTTTTATTCAAAATATAATGGTCAATGTAGTCAAAACCTGAATATATGAAGTTTAATATGAGATTTGGTAAAATTGGAGTGTTTTAAAATATTGCTGTAATTGACACCCCAATAGATTGAAGTACAAATAACTTATCTAGTTTTAAAATAATTGAACCAAGAAAGAATGAACTACTCCTTCTAGTGTTGTATTCAGCCCTGAACATTGCAGTCTTTAAGTATCAGTTGTGTTGCTTTACCCTCACATGCTCAATCCTTTGCTTCTAAGGCACATCCTCTATGCTGAGGTGACAATGTAAGAAGGGACATCCAACCTCACCAACACTCTGTACCAGGACTACCCAGACCCTCTGAGTGCCAGGCCACCAGGTCAAGACTTTCCTTGCCTTGGGGTAACTTACATCTGGAGACTGTTGGTGTCCTTTCCTACTGATTGGCTGCCATCAAGATTATGTCAGTCCTTCAGAGATGTTCTAATAATATTGAATCACAGAAAAGAAAATGTTGGTTCTCCAGAATTTTGGCAATTTACTCTTCTCACCCCCACACCCCCTCTCCAGAGTCCAACTCTGCAAATCAAGGGCTCTTTATAAGTAGCCTTTGTCAAGCCACAAAAGATCCTGTTATACCCTTTCTGTGGGCCAAGGGGAGCCAACCTGACATACATTTACATGGCTATGTTTAACTTCTCGAGTAATACTTAAGAATAAAAAACAACACAGAAAATCTGCACCAAGGGGTCTTGCTGTTTTAGCCAATGTTTAAATGCAGCTTATTTGGCTGAAATTATGTCTAACCAGGCAACTTCACCATTGACACACAGTCAGGTACACACCATGTATGTACACACACACACACACAGAGCTAGGTTTAGTCCCCCAACTCAGATCCATAAATGTTTCTATGGCCTATGATTATATACACTCTAATAGTTCTTAATTAGAGAGCTTGCAAAAGTCAAAAGAAAATTGAACATGTTAAAAAATTTGGGGCACTTCACTATTACAATTGTAGAATCTAATTCAACAAACACAAGTTAGGGTTATGGGAGTATCAAAATTTAACAAGATAGTTTCTGAAACTTAAATTAGTGAAATATAAGAGCAAGTAATTGGAAAACTCCAATATCATTCTGAATATATCAGTCTTTTTTGGACTTTCTACCCTTTAAAGCTCCATTAAGACTACATTTATTTAGAATGTCTAGAATCCCAATTGCTAAAACATAGCAGACAGGTTATGGTTTCTGGATCTGTAGTCAGAGACCTGTGCTTCATGGAGGTGGATCCTCCCAGACTCACTTCATACCTGTTTCATAAAATTGCTGTGAAGATTAAACAAGCCCTGGCTGGTTTGGCTCAGCAGTTACAGCGTCAGTCCACGAACCAAAGAGTCTCGAGTTCGATTTCAATCAGGAGCACATACCTCAGTTGCTGTTCGTCCCTGGTTCTGGTTGGGGTCATGCCGGAGGCAACCAGTTGATGTGCTTCTCTCATGTCCATGTTTCTCTCTCTCTTCCTCTTTCCCACCATACCTGAAGACAAATAGAAAAATATATTCAGGTGAGGATTAAAAAAAAAAGATTAAATGAGAAAAATAAAATAACAGTGTCAAGTACCCACTAAGTGCTTAAAAACATCAGCCATTGTAATGACTATAATATTTTGTCACATTTAATGCTAAGATGTTTTAGTTTCACAAACTACACTTACTGCTCATAACTGCGCCATTGCCATCATTTCTATTACCACAGCAAAACATTTACATTGCCCTTTATAGCAGTAGGTAATTTTCACGTCTCTTAGATAAGCTCAGTGTTCTAAAACGCAGAAAGCAAAAAAATAATTCAATTGGGAAGCCTCCTCTCTTGTTAGTATTATGATATTTAAACATTTAGCTCAAGTATTGATTCTTTCTGCATTTAAATCAATTTTAGATGTTAACAATGGCTAATCTAATGGCTAGTGACCCTACAATTAACACAGGAACACAAATCATTGGACATCAAATACATATTAAAGTCAAATAACAGGTAATTTTTTTTCTTTTAGTTCTTTGAGGTTATTGATCAAGCCCAATATAATTTCTCTTTCCAAATGGAATTCCGGTTCTTGTGTAAGAATGAGGAAGTAACAACATCCCCTGGAAAAGGCTATCAGACCTCCCTGACTGGGTTAGGATGTCAATGGAAAGGAGGAAATGAAAATTAAACATCCCAGCTAAAACGTAGATGGGAAACTGGATAAGCTGATCACTCTATATTTTGATTACTACGTTTGTTAGGGCTAAATGCCTGATCTGTGTTTGGCATTGTCAGTTACTCTGCTAAAAAGAAAGGAAATGAATGATCCCATCAACGTTGTGATGTGGTTGAGATTTATCTACATTGAATATCACCAAGTTTGGGATATGTTGAAAATCTTGATCTATTTAAAAGGTTCCAATTTAACAGAACTTTCTTCCTTGTCAGCACTCAGAAAAGCCTTTGAAATGGATAGGAACTAAATACAAGTGGATTGAAAAACAGGCCCAAAACATTCTGTGAAATTCCAAATGTCTTTTTGTTTTTTTTTGTTTTTTTTTACCCTCACCCAAAAATATTTTTCCATTTTTTGTACAGATAGAGTGGGAGGGAGAGAGAGGAAGGGAGAGAGAGAGAGAAACATCGACGTGAAGGGGGACATCGAGTGGCTGCCACCCGCATGACCAACCAGGGCCGGGGACAAACTGCAACCGAAGTACGTGCCCTTAGTGGGAACCGAACCCGGGTCTCTCCGGACCGCAGGCCGACGCTCTAACCGCTGAGCCAAACTGGCCAGGGCCAAATGTCTTTTCCATAGCCACATTCTCCTGACATGATTACTCTATACTCACTTTAAGGAAAAGATATTCAGTAAATCAGAAACTGGAAATTGGTCTCTAGTGAAGCCTACAGCATATTAGCTATAGTATTAGTGATTTTCAGAGCATCTTCTTCTCCACCTGCAAATGGTGTGAACTGAGTCAGGGTTAAGTTGATAGAAATGCTTAACCATTCCCTCTAGCTTTTCCCACAATGATCAGTGCAATGTTCAGCAATGGTGTTTATATTAGGTTGATTTACTATATCATACTCCTTTCCTAACCTCCATGATGCATTCATAATACTTCACCAAATGCACTCATAAACTGGGGGTAATCACATTTGCCTATTATAGTGGACAGTTATGGTTTTTGTCTTCATCTTCATATAAAAGCATTTGAATCTCTTCTGAGGAATACAATTTCCCTGCTCCATCCATTGTGTCATGAGTGCTGATGCCCTCACCCACAACGCTAAAGATGGGTACATGTATCAGGACTGATGGAGCCAAAGCATGGAATCCTGTGGCTCTTGGTCTTTGGTCCCCTGCTCCTATCATTCTATGCAGCAATGACTTTTGTTCCAAGGCCAAGTTGGAAACATTATCTCTGGAAAAATTTAGGTAGTATGTGTAGTGTACTCATGCAATAACAACTCAGAGTACAGGTTTGGAGCACCAGAGAGAACCCACTTTGCTGTGGCATTTGAGGAGAGGCTCAACCTAACCACCTGCCCCAGCACCCTACAGTGAATCCTATCATTCACATTCTTACCGCAAAACACAAAACTTAGCTCTAATTCAGGATCGGGACAAAGAAAACCCCACTCGAGCCACCTATATCAATCAAATTTGTCCTTGATTCACAAAAAGATAAGTAAAAAAAACATGGATCAGTAGGAAAATTTGTAGGTCAAGCTAAAAAAATCTACCCAGAGCCCGGCCTGTGTGGCTCGGTGGATTGAGCATTGTCCCATGGACTGAGAGGTCCTAGTTCGATTTGTGTTCAGGGCACATGCCGGGGTTTTGGGCTCATCCCTGGTGGGGGCTGTGCAGGAGGCAGCCAATCGATGTTTCTCTCTCTCTCTCCCTTCCTCTCTGAAAAATCAATAGAAATTTATTTAAAAATAAAAATTGACCCAGACAGTAGAAATAAAGATAATTCATAAAACATAAGAAATTAGCCTTGGCCAGTTTTGCTCAGTGGTTAGAGCATGAGCCTGCGGACTGAAGGGTCAAGGGTTTGATTCCCGGTCAAGGGCACGTACCTGGGTTGCAGGTTGGATCCCTCACCCGGTTGGGGTCATGTGGGAGGCAACCCATCCATGTGTCTCTCTCACACTGATGGTTTTTTTCTCTCTCTCTCCCTCCCTTTCTTCCACTCTATCTAAAAATTAATGGAAAAATATCCTCTGGTAAGGACTAACAATGATAACAACAACAACAATAAAACATAAGAAACTACAAGGAATTCCTATTTGTGTCCAAAGAGAAAAGATATTGTATCAATTTAATTGAGAAGCGGAGCCCTGGCCGGTTTGGCTCAGCAGTCAAAGCGCTGGCCTGCGGTCCGGAGAGACCTGGGTTCGGTTCCCGCTAAGGGCACGTGCCTCGGTTGCAGTTTGTCCCCACCCCTGGTTGGGTTGTGTGGGTGGCAGCCACTCGATGTGTCCTTTCACGTCGCTGTTTCTCTCTCTCTCTCTTCCTCTCTCTCCCTCCCACTCTATCTGAACAAAAAATGGAAAAAATTTCCTCGGGTGAGGATTAAATAAATAAATAAACAAATAAATAAGAAGCCGAGCAAAGGAATACAATGAAAAGTTCATGGAAATTAAAGATACCAAAATAAAAATATTACATCTAAGGTATACAAGAAGAAAATCAAGAAAATCTTCTGGAATATAGAGCAAAAAAGACTAAAAGATGGAAAACACAAGGGGAAAATGTCAAGAGAGGCAGAACCAACTGAAAGAACAGTAGAGAAAAGGGGGGGGGGATCATAAAAAAATAATCGAAGAAGGTCCCCCAGAATTGATATAAGGTGTAAAATTTCAGACTGAAAGTGCCTGTTAAATACAGAACAGGATGGATTTTTTTAAAAAAAGATTCCTAGGCAGACACATTGTAAGATGTCAGAATACCATGGATAAAGACAACACACTAAAAGCTTTTGGAGGGAGGGGTTAGGAAGAACAGGTTACTACAAACAAATTACAGTTTCAGGAATCTCATTGCCACATGGGATGCAAGAAAGCAGTGGGGTAGAGCAGAGTAGCTGTGGGAGATGTCTGATGTTTGGCCAGAGAAGTGGCCAGTGGTGCAATGGAGCAGGCCAGGGACCACTTATACCTGAGACAGACTACAGAACAGCACATACCAGAGGTGGAAATCCAAGTCAAACACAGATGGACAGAAGGACAGCCTCACTGAGCAACACAGAGTGTCAGTTGTGCCCAAAGCTATCTAGCAGCTGCAAATACATGTGGAGAATTTTTACGTGAAACTGAGACAGGCATTCTAAGCTGAGACACCAAGAGGTGGTTAAAGCAATATTGGAACATCAAGAGAAAGCAGTTTTGGAACATCAACTTTTCTGAAGGTCTTTGTATTAGTTTCCTAGGACTGCTGTAATAAATACATCACCACAAACTGAATGGTTTAAAACAACAGAATTTTATTCTCTCACAGTTCAGAAGACTAGAAGTCTTAAGTGATGGTGTCAGTACGGTTGGTTCCTTTATGGAGGTTCTGAGGAAGATACTGTTCCATCTCTCCCTCCTAGCTTCTGGTGTGTTGCTTGACAATTCTTATCATTCCTTGGCTTGAAGATAGATCATTCCAATCTCTCCCTCTACCTTCAAATAGTCTTCTCTGTACCCATGTGTCATTTTTTTTTGTTTTGGGGTTTTTTTTTTGCCTCTAATAAGGACTCTCATTGGATTTAGGGACCATCCTAATCCTAAATTATCTCATCTCAATCTTTATCTTAATTATATCTACAAAGACCTTTTTTTTCCAAACAAGATTACATTTGGGGTTTCTGAATAAACATAAATTTGGGGGGAACATTACATGCTTAACATGACCTAAATAAATATACTATGTTCCTGAATAGGAGGACTTAGTATTTTAAATATATCATTTTGTAATTACTAAAATAATACTAAATAACAAAAATTAAATGGAGACAAAATAAAATAAAAACTTAACTAATACAAAAAAAATTAGGAAGGAGAAATAAAGACAAGATGAGGGCCTGGCCAGGTAGCTCAGTTGGTTAGAGCATCATCTCAATAAGCCAAAGTTGCAGGTTTGATCCTCAGTCAGGACATATACAAGAATCAACCAATGAATGCATAAATAAGTGGGACAACAAACTGATATTTCTCTCTATATAGATCCCCTTTTTTTCTCTTTCTAAAAATCAATACATACATTTACAAAATTTTAAAGACTTGATGAAACAATAGAAAACAGAAGAGGGTAGACTGAACCCCAATTATATCAATAAGCTCATTAAAAGTCAGTGGATGTTAGACAGTGTCTTGGAAAAGACTAAATTATATGTGGTTTATTAGAAACCTATTTAAACATAGACACAGATAACTTGAAAATGTAAGGATGGAAAAAGACATAGCAAGAAACACTAATCAGAAGAAAGCTGGTATGACTATATTTACGAGACAAAATGTACTTTCAGGCAAGAAATGTTCTTAGAGATAAAGAAGAACATTTCATATTACTAATAAAAGTGTTATTTCAATAGGAAAACCAAACAATTCTAAATTTGCATGGACATAACATAGCCTTAACATATATAAAGCAAAACTTAAGTAAAATAAAAAATGAAATAGACAAAGTCACAGTCATAATTGAAGGTTTTAACACACATCTCTCAAAAACTAAAAACAAGAAGACCAAGTAGCCCTGGCCAGTTTGGCTCAGCAGTTGGAGTGTCAGCCCATGGACCAATGAGTCACAGATTTGATTCCCATCAAGGGAAGTACCTCAGTTGCTGTTTGTCCCGGCCTTGGTTGGGGATTTTTCAGGAGGCAGACAGTCGATGTTTCTCTCTTTCTCTCCCTCTTTCTCTCCCTCTCTCCCACTCTATCTGAAGATAAATGGAAAAATGTTCTCGGGTGAGGATTAAAAAAAAGACCAACTAGTCAATAAAGAGATATTTAAACATTATTAAGTAACTTAACCTAATTAATATTTCTAGGACACTTTACCCAATAACTGCAGAATACACATTCTTTTCAAGTGTACACCACAGATAGAACATATACTGGGTCATAAAGCAAGACTAAGCAAATTTCAACAGACTGAAATCACACAGAGTATATTCTGTAACCATTAGAAATCAACACAGAAATATAAGGAGAAAATCCCAAAATGTATTAATATTATGGAACATACCGCTAAATGATCTATATGTCAAATAAGAAATCACAAAGGAAATTAGAAGATATTTTGAACTAAAGAATAATAAAAATAAAACATCAAATTTGTGGGATGCTGCTAAAGCAGTGCTTAGAAGGAAATTTATGGCTTCTAATGAATACATTAGAAAAGAGGAATGGTTGCCCTGCCAGACTGAGCATCATCCCATGGACTGAGAGGTCCAGGTTGGGTACCTGATTGGGGCACAAACCCAGGTTTCCTGCTCAATCCTCAGTAGGGAATGTGTAGGAGGCAGCCGATGAATCACATTGATGTTTCCATTTCTCTCTCCCTTCCTCTCTCTCTAAAATAAAACCAAAAGAAAAAAAAAAGAGGAATAGTTGAAAATCAAACTCCAAGCTTTCATTTTATGAAACTAGAAAAATAACAAATTAAACTCAAATAAAAAGGAAGGAAATAAAGAAAGCACAGTAATTGATTAAATAGAGAGTATACATATATGCAGTAGAGAACTCATCCCAGCTAAAAATTTGTTCTTTAAATAGAATAATATAATCTATAATCTCCTAGCAAAAATAGTCAAGAAAAGGGAAACATAAATAACGACTATCTGGAATTTCAAAATGTAATGTCACTACACATCCTACAGATATTAAGAGAACACAATAAACAACTTTTTTTGCCAATAAATTTATTTATTGCAAATAAATTTGACAATGTAGACAAATTCTTTGAAAAATACAATTTACCAAAAATGATACAAAGAGAAGTAAAATACTAATACTCTGATATACATTAAGAAATGAATATAGCCCTGGCTGGTATGGATCAGTTGACTGGAGCATTGTTCTGTACACAGAAACATGGCGGATTATTTCCCAGTCAGGGCACATACCCAGGTTTCAGGTTCAATCCCCAGTTGGGTTGATTTCAAGAGGCAACCAATCCATGTATCTCTTTCACCTCTCTCTCTCTCTCTCTCTCTCTCTCTCTCTCTTCCTCTCTCTGGAATCAGTTTTTTTTTAAAAAGAAGTGGAATATATAGTTAAATTCCTATAATGATAATACAGGACTAGGTGCCTTTCAAGGTCAATTCTGACAAATATTTAAGGAGAAATAATGATATTCTCTCTCAAACTCTTTCAGAGATTAGTGAAAAAGGGAACACTTACCTACTTGTTTTATGAGGCTAACATAAATCTGAGCCCAAACCGAAGTCCTTTCTGCATATGGTTGCAAAAATTTAAATAAAACATTAGCAAATTGAATATAGAGGTAAAAAATATATAATACCAAAGTATGGTTTATCCCAGGGAAGCAAAGTTGGTAAAATAATCAATGTAATTCACTACATTAGCAGGGGGAGTTGGGGGAGGGGGCATATAATGATCTCAATAGACACAGAAAATGCATTTAATAAAACATAACACACACTCAGGAATAAAATTCTCAACAAATTAAAAATAGAAGGAAACTTTATTAATCTGACAAAAGTCATCTACACAAAAACAAACAAACAAACAAAAACTGCAACTAACATATTTAATGGTGAAATATTGAATACTTTCTCCCTAAGGTGCTAGTGCAATTCTGTGTAAGAAAATATGTTTTTTTCCAACATATAAGGCTAGAATTATTGTATACCCATAGAGAGAAAAAAATCCTCGAAAAGGTGACTCCTATCTTGATACCATATTCAAAAATTCTTTAAAGATGGCTCATAAGTATAAATGTTAAATTACAATATTTTGACGTCTAGAAGAAACCATAAGAGAATATCTTCCTGATCTTGGGGTAGACAATGATTTCTTAACTAGAACACAAAAGAATAACCATAAAAGAATAAAAACATAATCAGACTTAATAGAAATTAATAATTTTTATTAAAAATATCAGTTTGAGCCCTGGCTGGTTTGGCTCAGTGGTAGAGCATCGGCCCACAGCACAATGAGTCCAAGGTTCAATTCCAGCCAAGGGCACATACCACAGTTGTGGTTTGTCCCTGGTCCTGGCCAGGGTCATGCAGGAGGCAACCAGTCAATGTGTCCCTCTCATATCAATGTTTTTCTCTCTCTCCCTCTCTCTCTAGCTAAAGATAAATAGAAAAATATCCTCAGGTGAGGATTTTAAAAAAAAAAAATCAGTTTGAGCCTTGGCTGGTTTGGCTCAGGGTTAGAGCATCCACCCTTGGACAAAAGGGTTGCAGGTTCCATCCTCAGCTCTGGTCAGGGTTGTGTGCGAAGCAATGAATCCATGTATCTCTCTTACAGCGTTGTCTCTATCTCTTTTTCTTTCTCTCTCTCTCTGTCTCTCTCCCCCTCTCTCCCCACCCCTCCTTCCCTTCCACTGTATCTAAAAAGCAATGAAAAAAATCCTAGGGTGAGGAAAACTAATTTTTTAAAATATCAGTTTGAAAGTGAACAGACAAGTCACAGACTAGGATAATATTTTATCTATCTATCCATCTATCCAACCATCCAACCATCCATCCATCCATCCATCCATCCATCCATCCATTTATCTATCTATGACAAAGGGGTGACCTCAGAATGTATAAAGAAGCCATACAAATCAGATAAGACAAAAAACCACACAAAGCCCTGGCCGGTTTGGCTCAGTCGTTGGAGCATCGGCCTGTGGACCAGACAGTCCGGGGTTCGGTTCCCACTGGGGGCACATACCAAAAAACAAACAAAAACACCACACAAAAGTAATTTAAAGAATGGACAAAAGCCTTAAACAAGTATCACACAAAAGAGAATATCCAAATAGCTAATAAACATATGGAAAGATGGTCAACTTCATTATTTATCGGGAAAATGCAAATTAAAACTACATGAAACTATTATGTATCCACCAGAAAGTCTGAAACTTAAAAGACTAAAAATACTGAGTATTATGAAGGATGGGGAACAGGTAGAACTCTCATACAATTGCTGGTGGGAGTGTAACATTAGAAACCTATTAATCAGTATCCATTAAAGCTAAGCACACAACTACTCTATGACTCAGCGATTCTACTTTAGGTATATGACCAAGAGAAATGAGTAGGTATGCTCAATGAAGGACGTATGCAAGAATGTCATAGCAGCTTTATTTATTACAGTAAAAAACTAGAAACAACTCAAATGTCCATCAGCAGGAGAATGGGTTGCTAATCTATAGCATATTCATATAATGTAATACAAAACAATAATAAAAAACTGATACATACAACAACATAGATGAATGCAGACACTATGTTGAGCAAAGGAAGACATAAAACAGTTTTATTTCATTTATTCAAGAATAGGCTAAATGAATTAATGTTGACAGAAATCAATAGAGTGATTACCCCTGGGGTGAGTGGATGAAGTGGCAAGAGAGAACTCTCTGAGAAAATGAAAATGTTTTATATCTTGGTCTGGATGGTGGTTACTCAGATGTATACGTATGTAAAAGTCATTGAGTTGTATACTTCAGATTTGTATACTTTCCTATCTCGTATCTATTTTAGACATAAAGATGCTAAACTTTAATAATAATATAATGAAAAATTAGCCCAGCTGGTGTGGCTCAGTAGTAGAGCATCAACCTATGCACCAAGAGGTTGCTGGTTTGATTCTCAGTCAGGACACATGCCCAGGTTACAGGGTCGATTCCAGGCAGGGGGCGTGCAGGAGGCAGATGCTCCATGTTGATGCTTCTCTCTCATCATTGTTTCTATCTCTCTCTCCCTCTCTATTCCTCTCTCTCTAAAAAAATCAATAAAAAATATTTAAAATTTTTTTTAATTAAATAAAAAATTAGCCACATTTTTCCAATCAGATTGGCAAAGATAAAACAGTATAGATAGGCATTTGGGGAAAGATAGTCTATTGTATACTGTCACATGGAGTGCAAAACAGTACAAATTTTGAAGGACAATTTAGCAATATTCATCAGAATTTTAATGTACATATCCTCAGTAATTTCACTTTTAGCATTTTACCCTATTAAAATAGTCACAAAGATATTGTGTAAAGACAGTTACAGAATTATTATTTATATATTTATTTAAAAATTGTTTTTCTGTATTGATTTTTAGAGAGAAAGGGAGAGGGAGAGAAAGATAGAAACATCGATGAGAGAGCATCAATTGGCTGCCTCCTGCGTGCCCCCCACTGGGGATTGGGCCCACATCCTGGGCACGTGCACTGACTGGGAATCGAACTAGCAACCTCTTGGTGCATGGGTCGATGCTCAACCACTGAGCCACACCAGCCGGGCTCATTATTTTTTTAAAAATTGGGGGAAAAGACATGCCTGTCAATAACAGAGTAGTTAGATAAACGTTTTAAATCCATAAAATATCTTATAACCATTAAAAAACTTGAGGTACATGATATATTTTGATCTATTAGAGATGAGACTAAGAACTGGGTAAACAAAGATGGGAAAACACAAGCTTATAGCCTCCATTCTACCACATATCCAGTCACTCATACACTCTTTATCTGTTTCTTTATTGGTAAAATTGAGTTAATATTGTTATTCCTCCTCACCCATCTCATAAGTGAGGATCAAATATAAGAAACCCTTTGAAAAACAGAAAACATATAGAAATGCAAGGTATTATTCTTGAAAAACAATCTTTCATTAAGCAAAACTTTGTATCTGTTTAACTTAAATTGTCACTTAGACCAGATTTCTTTATCTTATTGTGTATTTAAATCCATGTTTCTCAAAATGGGAAGGACAGACAAATCTTCATCAAAACGGATGTGGAAAAGTTATTAAAAACACTAAATCTAGTCTCCAACCTATCAAAATTTTGGAACCGCTGATTTAGATGGAAAGAGGCATTAAGTCAGCCTTCCCCCTTTCATAGAGAAAAGCCTGAATCCTGTTAATGGTAGCAGACCATTAGGTTTGGCTTTGATCTGTCCTGGCTTATGGTTTCCCCTCACTGCAGGAGTCAAATGGGCTGGTAAAGTAGTACAAATGGTGCCCCCATTTACTCAAACCCAACAGAAGCCAAAGAACATTCAATGATAAGAACAATGTGATTGCCATTCTGTAGACAAACATGAACCCAGTTTAGCTTTAAGGACTGTAGCTGTTGGAAAACACCATCTCCTGGGCAGCTGCTTTGGCTACTGTCCCCAATTAACTTAGTGGAGACTCAAAAATAGAAGGCAACCTCTGTTCTGTTATATAATAAACAGTTCTTTATTTGAAATGACAATATTTACTTCTCCTATAGTGAACTCCTACTAAGCAGTGGGCAAACAGTAGAAATGCCTAAAATGGAAACTTGAGAAAGCAGTTTAGCGAGTAGTTTACTCTAACTTCCTAACTTGACCAACGGGTAATTAGAAGATCCCCTCCACGTTTCTCTCGCATTTTATCTAGTATGCACAGGATCATGGATTTCATGTGATTTTGTTACCACCATGCATATCTTTCTTGTTTTGGTGAGCCTTGAAACATGCAAAACAGATGTGAAGTTGTGAGTTCTCCAATATGCAAGTGTTTAAGCAGAGCTGGGGGTTGTCTCATCAAGAATGTTTTCTGGGGAAAAAAAAAAAAAAAGAATGTTTTCTGAGGGATTCTACTTAGAGTGGCAGGTTCAACTATTTACTTCTTGGCCTCTTCCAACAGCAGAATCTGGTGTCTACGTTCCCATGTTCTCATTTTCAAATGGTATTTAAAGGGAGAAAAATAATAAATTATGATTATTAACCTTTTCCATCATTTAATCTTCCTCTTAAAAGCAAGATGCTGTGATTTCTGTGGTTGTGTTCTTAATTGTAAAAACCCTTTCTACACCTTTATAAGAACAGATGACCACTATTTGCAGTGTAGACAACCACTTTTAACTTCCTCTTAGATTTTATTTTCTACTCCTTTTATTATATTGTGGCAACTCTCCAGGGCATTTCCATTTCTTGCAAATCTTGGGGGAGGGGAACCCAATTGGGTTACACTATTCTAAAGGGATCATGCACATTGAGAGATGTTTTAAAAACGCTTGGTTTTTAAGGTGGCATTCAGAAGGCAATACACGGTTCCTTGTTTTCCGTCATGCTCCTATGCACTGTTTTTTGACCAATGAGATTTGCTTAATTTTTGTGACTGGTGCTTGGATTTTCTTTGGAGATTTTTCTTTCTTGTCTCATTTTCCTGGTTTGGTGTCACTTCCCTGCTAAGCCATTCACCAGAAGCAATCACTTAAGAAGGACAAATAATTTCCTATCTAATTACTAGCTAGAAACATTTTAATTCCTATAAAATTCTTCAGAAACCCAAAGAGCCTCCCTCCTGGTTAAAACCTAATCTAAAAGTCCTCTTTCAAAAATCATAGAGAGAAAAGTAAATTCTGGTTAGATCAAAGTTTGGAGTTTAAAATTTATTCCTGCTGATAGAACCTTTCTTTTTTTTTTTGCTCCTACCTCAGGCAGAGTGAATGTTTATTCTGAAGAAAAAGCCCAGTAACAGAGGGCATTAAAATCATCTGGGGCCCAGCCCATGTGGCTCAGTGGACAAAGCGGTGTCCCATGAACTGAGAGGTCCTGGTTCAATTTCCCAGCAGGGCACATGCCCAGGTTGCTAGCTTGAACCCCAATAGGGAGCGTGCAAGAGGCACGATGCTTTTCTCTCACATGGATGTTTCTATCTCTCTCTAAAGAAATCAATAAAAATGTATTAAAAATAAATAAATAAAAGAACAACATTAAAAAATAAAAACACAGTACAATCACCTGGAGTGCTTGTTAAAATGCAGATTCCAGAGTCCCACTTTAAACCTAGGGAATCAAAATCTCTAGGTGTAGGGCCCAGTAAGCTGCATTTTTACAAATGCCTCAGGTTACTTGCATGCCCCCTAAAATTTGTGAAGCACTGTCCTCAAGATTAATCAAATCCTTAAATTTCAGGAATATCTAGTATTGCTTCTCCTAAATAAGTCACAGAAAAAATTGTAGGCATTGAAGGTACAGGTCAAATCTTGTCATAGAATATGTATTCTATGGTAACCCTGTTTATGTATTCTATGGTAACACTTAGTAGCTTCTCTGTGGGACAGTTAAGCTGTAGTAATTACCTCATGATTCTGTAATCTGTGTGTCTCCTCCCACATGACATTTGCACCAACTAAGACTATGGCTTATTTCCAGGATGGAAGAACTACCAGACCTTTGTGGACTGAGGCCACTTCATGTTACATTTTCTTTTTCAAATTTAAAGACATTTGTTAAATTTCTCACAAATCTTGAACCTGAATTATAGAGTCTAAATTAATGAGAATAACATCTTACAAGGACTCACTAAATCCAAATCACTTTCATCGTTGATCTCTTTATAGAAAATTGCTTTTTAGATAAATTGGGAAGAATCTGGGATTAATAGGTCTTATCCCCAAACTGCCTCTTCCTTATAATTCCATGGGCAAATTATACAATCTCTTTGCCATATTTTTATAATAGGAATAATCACTCTGTAATAAGGATAATACCTCCCAAAGTTATGAGAAGATGAATGTGATCAGGCTTGTAAAATGTTAAAGGTTCTTGAGTGAGGAATCCTATAAAATGTGTAAAATTATTAGTATTCCTTTTATAGGCCTTCAATGAGTTATCGACCTGTCTATGATGAACCTGCCTCTTGAAATATTCCACTCCCTGCTTTTCAGACTTATTGGAGTGACACAATCTGCTCTTAAATTTTCCTGGAGTATTTTGGGGAGCTTTAAAATATAGTCATAAATAATAATTTAAAAAAAGCAACATTACCTTCCTCCCAAACATACATGCGCTCCTAAGACTACAGTGTCTGCGTCTTTATCTCCACTTTGTATTGACTAGATTGATTGGACTTACTAAAGCATTTGAATCATCAAAGCCTCAAGTGCCCTGAGTTAGCTAACATATCACAAAGTCCGCTAGCTTTTTAGCAATAAACACTAATGTAAGAAAATGATTAGAAATAAATTATTTACTTGATGTCATTCTGGTTGTGAAATCATCCTGCCCATCTATAGTTCTAGTTACTATTATGCTGACTGTTTTTTAAAAATTTTGCTCACCCAAAATTAAGAACTTTTGAGAATCTAACTAGAAACAAAACCAACACCTATCTGCATATTACAATAATTAAATCCTTTAGTAATGAGGAACCCCTAGTTGGCTCAAGAGGATGTTTGAAGATTGTTCCAATGTTTTCAATTTGCAGGGGGGGAAGGAATTTTTAAATATCATTGAGTTTACAGTTTGAACCTGATTATTATACATAGTTACTCTATTTTCTAAAGTTTATTTTATAAGGACAAAATATGTAACTTTTATGGAAAAGAAGAAAAAACTGAAGAAACAACTAAAATCTGGCATATATGATAAACAGATAAAATGACAGATATAAAGAAAAGTAAGAGGGGAATGCATGTAAAGTTTGGTAAGGCTGTTCCTCTTGGACAGTAGATCCATTTGGAAAAAAAGTTTCTGGAACTGAGTAAATGACAAATCTCTATTGAGAAGTTCCTTGCAGAGTTACATGAAAGAAAAATATTTATATCCATCTTGACAGTGGCTAAAAAGAGATCTAGGGATAGTTCAGTGGCTTCGGTTTGGTTGACTTCACTATTTGAACAAATTTGAGGATGAAACATTTCATCTACAAATTTTCCTAATATTTCATGAACAAGGAAGTGAGATATTACCACTTTTTTTTCCAGTGCTGGATCTACCATTATAGTATTACCAGTTAGCCTCAACTTTAAGCCTATGGAAGAATCAATATATCCTGATTTGAGAGTTTCCCCTACATGGAAAAATAAAATATTAAATTTCAGTAGCAGGCATGAAAAATTTTTGGTAGTACCCAGGAAGTTTTCAGAAACTAGGGCTTTTACATAATATGGAAGTTTTAATGTTTTGAACGTTCAGTAAATTACGTAGTGTACAAGAGTGAAGTCTAAATTACCCACTCAGAAGGGTAATCCTATAGCCCACATGTCTGGATCCATGTATGCAGATGGACAGATACACTTCATTTCTCCTGGGAAGTTGAGTTCTAAATAGCTATCACTCAGAACAGACGATTTTACGATTGCATGAAAAGAAAAGGAAAGATGACAGAGTTGCTATAAAAATGAAAGGCCTTTGGAGTATAACAGCTGAAAACATTACAGCTTCAATGAAGATGTGAAACAAAAATCAGCTTAAAACTGCAAATTAAAAAAAAAAAAAAAAACTTACCCAGAAGGTTTGAAGCATATGGACACCCACCCAGTTTGCAATGAGGGCAATGGGAGCCCCAGACTTTAGCTTATTAAAGATGACCTTTCCCCTCTCTAAAATTTCAAAGCTGACGTTTCAAGTGCTGAGCAGACTGTGTGCCATATGTAACATGACCTCAGCTCCACTCTGCCGGAGCACTGATGGCATCACTAATGAGAGGTGAAAGGTCCTTTTCTTGCAGCTTTTTCAGAAACCCACCAACTCTTGCCTGTGAAATAAGGCTCTCCCCCACCCCACCCCCCTTGATTTCAAGAGAACTGCATTTAATACACAGCCTCAAAACACTTTTATTACCAGT
Organism: Molossus molossus; assembly: GCF_014108415.1. Taxonomy (NCBI): domain Eukaryota; kingdom Metazoa; phylum Chordata; class Mammalia; order Chiroptera; family Molossidae; genus Molossus; species Molossus molossus. Next base: position 215,283,612 of record NW_023425344.1, on the reverse strand, counting down.
TGATTTGCTTACAGCCACAGCCAAATGGCAGGATGTACAATCACATGCAGAAGAAAATATTTATTTTGACTCAGAAGGCAAAGGGATTAAGAGAACATTGTATTAACCTTGCCTTTCATCTCTGTTTTAAAGGGAAATTCTCCAGAGGCATCCATTGAAGTTCTATGTTTTTTATATAAAGAATATCAAAGACTTTTAGGAAACCAGGTGTGTGTTTATCTGAGGGGAGGAGAGAAAGGGAAGAAATCATATTAAGGGGGAAAGGCAGCTTTCATAAAGCTGCTTTAGAGACTGCAAAAGATGTATGTGCCGGAATCTGTTACAGCCATTCCTACAAGCCAGCTCCTCCCCCACTCCCCTTTTTTCCTGCTGCTTGGAAATAAAATAGCTTTTTTTCCAAGCAGGTTGTTATCATATTCATGGCATGGTCAATTTCCGTTTGCCAAGAAAATATTTAGGCTGATCAAAGAAATTACAAAATCGGATGAATAGAAACAGACGTTCCCACAAGAGAAGCGTTTCTCAATGTGAAAAGGCAGGCAGATTGAAGCCCACCCAGTTACTCCTAGGAAATAGCTCTCTTGCCAAAGGCGGAACTACAGGGCCACCTGGATTCTGCTGAAAGGGCTATGGAAGAGTCACGACTCTCCAGGAAATTCACATGGAGACTGAAGCCTGAGACTCTCAGGTGGCCGACATGTAAGGAGATGATCGGTTCTAGTATCTCTGTACAAGTCAGGAGGGCCTTTGGCTACGTCCATTAATACAGAGGGTCCTTTCAAGACTGAAGATGACTGAGTTTGGGCTCCTTTTGTTTTGCTTTGCCTGGTTTATTATAAGCATAGAAAGACAAGAACACATTATCCTTTGTATGCACTTTTGGAATGATGGAATAGCAGTTTCTCCCGAATTAATATAAATTCGGTTTTTGGATTTGTGAGTTTGGGTGGGGAATGATTGATAGTAGTTGTCTTTGGGACCCTCTGGTCTCCGAGTGTCCGCTCCGGCCAACTGTTGACAATAAATAAGAGCGTCTTCAATCCTTCCGTTGTTCCTGGGCAAAGTGCCGCCAAACCAGGTGAGGCTACCTGCTTCGGCGCTTGGGTGCAAAGAAAAAAAAAAACAAAAACCTGGCTGGCGTCGCAGTTTCCTTCCGCACGAAACTGAAAAAGAGGGCTTCACTCCCGGAAAGGGGGTCCGGATTCCAACTCCGCTCTGGCTCGCCTCGGGCAAATTGGGGCACCTCAATCGCCCATGAAGCCAACCCTACCCGTACGCCTCCGGTTCGCCGAGGGAGAAAGCGAGGGAGGGATGGCCCTGAAGGAAGGCAACTACGGAGAGAGCTAAAGGGGCCAAAGACAATGTCCTCTCACTGCTAGACCCACCGGGGCTACGCGGTGCTGGCAAGGCCGCGCTGGGCCCAGCGGTTCCCGGGCTGTGGGCTGAGAGTCCGCTCTGCCACCCTAGCCCCTCGCCGCCGCGCGCCCCTCACCCCGGCAGCTCAACCGGGCAGATTTTCTCTTCTTTCTGTTTTGTTTCGTTTCGGTTCCTGTCGGTCAGAATCCTTTGCCAGGAAGACAGCGCCCTCTCTCCTCCAGACACTCCCGCCGCGGGCCTGCGTCCTCTCCCTGCTGCGGCTGACCTCTCCGAGCTTCGTTCTTGCCCCCGCCCTCCCTGGCCCTGTCCCCTCCTTCCTCACGCCCCAGTAGCCGCCCCGGGGAACGACTCCAGAGAGCGGCAGGGTCCGAAGTTTGCTCAAGTCCGGACCCCTGGGTTGGCCCGGCCAGAACGCCGGACCTCTGGCTGCAGGGCTGGGAGGAGCCGTCCCCGGCGCAGACGCGGCACCCGAGAGCTCTGGCGCGGCCCGGGGGAGGGGTTCCTGGTGCAGGCGACCGGGCGTGGGGTGAGGCCTGGCTGGCCCCGGCTGGGCACAACCCGCTAGGGGCGGGGCCGCGAGCACGAGGCGCGGCGAGCTCTCCCTAACTCTGGCGCTGCGCGAGTTGGCCTTGCGCGCGCACCTGGCATAGCTAGTTACCCAGGACCCCAGGATGGGCCAGCGAAAGGTGGACTCAGGCGTGCATGCGGGGTGATAGGTGGGGGTGGCGGGTGAATTTAAGGAGAGGCAAGGAACACTCTTGCCTTATTCCGAGCCCCCAAAGCGCCCCTCGCGGTCCGCGGGCTGCCTGGAAGCCTCACCCTGCCGGCTTCCAATAGGGCTGCGCCAAGTACAGCAGCGGTATTGGAAACGTTGTTACAAAACCCATGTCCAGGCGGGTGGGCCAGACGTGCGGAAAGGCCTGGGTGAGCGGGCACCTTCCCAGCACGCTCCTCTCAGTGTGTCTTTCCCCACAGTTCAGAGGACTGGTGCTTCAGACATATGCCGCGTGGCCCAGTCGGGAGCAGAGGCAGCTAAGCTTCTGTCCGCGAAAATCTGGATCCTTGAGAACCCAAACAATGTACTAGTATGGGAATTAAAAAAATATTCCCCATAGCGTGGACTTGCCCCTACATCGGTACAGGCCTGAAGTGCTTCCAACCCCCGAACCCCTCTCGGCGCCCGGGAGCGACAGGGGGAGTTCGCCTACGGCTGACCCGGCTGCAGAGCTCCTGCGGCTCCCAGAAACGCACTAATTGAGTCACAAACCACCCGCCGCCCCTAACAAAGCAATCCATCTGGTCAGCCCAGCGCCCAATTTGTCTGAAGCACTTTCTTCCGCAATTCTGAAGCATTATCTTGTTTTTAAGAGTATCGCGGCAGAAACGTGGCAATTATCCTGGGCTCAGGTTACGCTAAATGGCGTTAGTCTGAGAAATGCAACAATACAAATGCCGCGAACGTGCTGATCGCCTCGCTGCCGGGCCTGTACCAGGAGTAGCGGAAGTAAGCGAGAAGATTGCGGTCCGGGCCAAGGAGCTGCGGCGCAAGCTCCCACTCTAGGTCCCCTCTCCCAAAGGCACCAGCAGAAAGAAGTGTTGGGCCTGTCCCTAGAGGTTAAAAGCTTTGAGCTATGGACCTTTAGAGGGTCGGAAAGAAGAAGTCATATCCAAATACGACACGCTAGTGGCCCGGGCTTTGGGTCAGGAACTGGTTGGGAGCATCAGGCACTGCAGGGTAAGGAAGGGAAGAGAGGTCAAGGGTCGGGGAGGGAGCTAGGGAAGAATCCAATCCCTATTTCGTGACAACTACACTGTAATTGGGGAGGGTTGGTGGTACTGGGAGAAAATAACCCTGAGGAAAGAGGATTCGGCTCCGAGGAATGGGGAGAGGCGTTCGCTCCCCAGCGAGGGGCAGGCCTAGTCTGGGAGCCCCGGCGGAAGCCGCAGGGTAGGAACCCGAGAGATCTGGAGAGGTCGAGACCACGAGGCGTCTCCTCACTAGGGGAAAAAATGCTCTAAAAATCTTCTTCTCGTTCCGCCAGGGTGACTTTGGGCCTGGAAAATGGGGAGAAAAGAGAGTAGCGAAAGACGTTCGAATGCGGGCGCCGGGCACGTAGACGCCTTGCCCCAGCTGCCCAGCCCGCAGTAGTAGCCACGCTGTGCGCTTGTCTCTTTCTCCTTCTGCTGGAACCAGCCCCCACATCTTGAAGTAATCAGCAGCAGAGAAGGGACTCGTCCCCCTGGCATCTCAGGTTAAAGAAGGAGGTCCAGGAAAATGTGGTAGAGCCATTACAAGAAACCCGAGCCGCAGTCATCAGGGACTCCAATTGCCATCGCATTAGGATTGATTAGAGACCAGCAGTACCGTAATGACCCGGAAAGAGGGGCAGCCGGGGATTATTAATATAAGAATGTGGCGGGGTGGGGGCGCGAGGGGAAGGAGGGAAGAGCAAAGTGGGGAGGGAGACGTTTTAAGTTACTAGGATTTATATGTAAGTGCAGGCTTACCTGAGGAAACCGGATAGTCAGTGAATCACGCAAACAATAAATCTAATTGCATCTAAAATTTCACGAAGCCTGATTTTTTTTTGGAGGGGGACGGGCAGTAAAACCATCGTGAAAACCAGGTTAACATCTTAGTTTTTATAAACACGCAGTTATATAAACTTATTGCAAGAATCCAAGTGAAGAGATGGGAAGGATTGCTGAATGTCCACTTTCCTTACCAATAGGCCTCTGAAAAAAAGATTTTGGGAGTGCATTTTTGGGTCATTTTGGGTCTTCAGGGTTATGGGGCAATGGAATGGGCATTTTTGCAGAGTCGGCAGTGGAGTAATAAACCAAATTTTCATTGAAACAGTGATACCTGAGTAGTGGCTTTTGGTTTTTGTTTTGTTTGAGGAACCAACGATCAGGATCACTAAGAGATGTAGAGAAGAGAGTGGTTTGTCTCCTTCCTCGAACTATGAGCCAAAACAAATCAGCCCCTGATGGTCTGGGCTGAAACGCAGCTCACTGGATAATTAACTCCATCTTTTCAGTCCACCCTAACTGTTTATTTAGTGTCACCCTGCATTACTGTCACTAGCACTTTCCTCTGAACAGGAGGAGCTGCGGGCTTTCACCTCCCAAAAGGAAATTCTTCTTAGCTTAGACAGATGCGGTATTCAGGATGTACATTAGTTGAGAAAAAAGCTGATTGGAAACTCAATGAAAGATAAGAGTATCTTTTTATAAACTTGCCCTAAGGCAACACTAAAGAGAAGGGGACAAGAGTGTCTTAAATTTTTTAAAAATGGATTCTTATAACACTCCTTCACTTTCCAGAAAAGGTGTTTGGTGTTTGGCATCCAATGTTGAGTGGCATCTTCTGGTTCAAATCTGGCTGTTGTTGAGTCCCTGGGCCTGAGCCTCCTCAGAGCACAGCTGCAGTGGGCCCTTTCGCCCCCCCAGGTGGCCAACCCATTTTCTTCTGCTCTACGCCCCAGGCGTCCCCACCTTTTAAGGACGCCACCACTCAGTGTGGCGTGGTCCCATCAACTGGGCCGACACCACTGCCCAGACTTCAAAGTCACCTTGGTGCACGACATCAGCACGATGTCTGTGAAACCTCACAGTGCCTGGTCCCTGGCAGAAAGAAACAGGAGCAGGCGTCCAGAGCTGAGCAGAAGAGAGAGAAATAAAGAGATACAGAGAAAGGAGAGGGAGTGTGTGCGTGTGTGTGTGTGTGTGTGTGTGTTAGAGAGGGGGGGAACAATGAGAGGAATGGGACAGAAGGAGGGAGAGAAGTGACATGGAAAGAGAATAAAAGAATGAACAACCTTCCTCCTTGAGATTGGAAAGAGAGAGAGAGAAAGAGCGCGAGCCCGAGACCAGACGTGGGTACCCACACTGAGGGACGGGATAACTACGCCAAATGCACACAGCACAACTCTGTTCCCCTGTAATCTGAATTCTCTCGCGGCGGTGTCTCTCAGCTTGTCTTTCTCTCTCTCTTTTCCCGGGACCCCGGGACAATGTGGAGACTATTTTCAGGAGCCGCACTGGGCAGCAGGGTTTTTAGCAGCAAGCGGGGCTCGCAGCTCTGTTTGTCCAGGTGTGGGCTGGCGGCAGCGGTCCCCGCTTTTTGGGTTGTCGTTGAGTTTTCGCACCAAGGAAGCAGGAGGCTCTGCTCGCGCGCTTCCCGCTTCCAGGAGAAAACTCCCTTCCTCCCTCCCTCCATACATAAGTATATCAGGGTAACAGACAAATCTTCATTGTTCAGAAATAAGCCGAGGAGGCCGGCCGGCTCCCCGCGGCCCGGCCTAGCACCACTGGAAGAGAGGGAGGGAGAGAGGCGGGGACCGTGCGGATCCGGTGTCACGTTGCAGATTCCCACTAAAGATAACGAAACGTGATCTATTTTTCAGAACAGCAAGTGGATGGGAAAGAACCTTGACAACACAAAACTCATTTACTAATGGACTGGTTTTGGGTTTCTCTTCCCCGGGTCCGCAAATTGTCCTGCCTGAGCTCTCGGCCTATTCAGACTTTGCGGGGAGCAGCGTCCCCCAGGAGGCAGGTGGGCGGCTGCTCCGGCGCCGCGTCGGTCGTCAGAGCCTGAAGTCCCAAGAGCAGCGTGCACCCGGAGTTTCTGAAAAGGCCGAGGAAAAAGATGAATGTTGTCACTTCATCCAGGATTTGGGGAGTCTCCGCACTGCCCCAGAGCGACTACGCTAATTTGTTGAAGAAACTCCTCCCTTTGTCCTTCCCTTCCAAATATCTGTAGTTAGAGTAGTATCCCCGCTGTTCTGGACCGCGAAGGAATTCCAAGAAAGTGGGCAGGGAGCCCCAAAGCATTTCGCTCCAAGCCAGAAGGGAAACAAGTGAGTCCCAGCCGGAGGTTTTGAACCAAGGCCTCACGTCACCTCAGGCAGAAACTCCAGCTGCAAATAGTGCCTCAGCTTTGGCCTTTCCGTAGACCAGTTGCGCGCATCCGGCCGTTACCTGCACAGAGGAGGCATCTAAGAGCTGAAACCTGGTGTCGGGTACCCCTCGCCAGAGAGTTACCCTTGGGAGCCGCGATGCCGCGAGAGCAGCAGCTAGAGTTGCTCGTTCCCTTTAAATCTCCGAAGCATCTCTGTTTTTCGTGTGATTTGCATTGACAGCAAAGGTTTTAAGTTACTAGAACAACTCAAACCTTTCTGTGTGCGATTTAAAATGGATCATTTGGTTTATGTGGTTTGTAAATTCATGTCATTTTACCTCTTTTAGTGGTTTTCAGTGAAAGGTTCCATTTTGGGAAACCTTATATATCCGAGCCAATAATTAACATTTATAACAATTGGTTCCCCTAACCAAGGGATCGAAATAGCAGGTAGGCTCGTTAGTACAAAGCGAATAGCACTTTTCCTTTCTAGTTACAAGATCTATTGGATTAAACGCAAGGAGAAAGGCTGGCGGGCCCCCGCGTAGCCTCTGAGATTGAGCACCTCTTCTCATCAACCCTAGTGTCCCCCGCAATCACGACATCCACATAGTGGTCTTCCCAGTTGTCGCCAAAGTCTAGAACGACCTGCCTCCTTCCGAAGAGAGATGAAAAGAAGTGGGCAGGGAGGTCTGGAGGAAGGGGGGGGGGGTCATATTGGTGTCTAATTGCCATCTCTCTGCTCCCTGTCATCCCCTGTAAATTTATACCTGCCCTTATTTATCCAAGCTATGCCTAATTTCCTTATATAAAATTGTTAGTTATAAAGTACACCCCATACTCAACTTACCTTTTGTCTTTTAAGAGACCCCCACCCCCCTACACATTGTAATTCTGCGCACTTGCTCCAGACTTTAGGGTATTAACTGAGTTTTAGAGTCGAGTTTAAACCTCCGTTCCGGTCCTCACACAGCTGCCATGTCAATAAGGACTGTTCCAAGCAGAGACATTCCTTCTGGCAGGACACTGCAGCTTCTTAAGACTTCATCTGAAACATCATGAGTACTAAAATAAGACCACGAGGGAAACTTACCAGACACATGGGCTTGGGTTCAGCCATGCCAGGCTTCCAGTTTAGAAAGTAAGTCATTGGGCACACTATGTGATAGGGGCTCGTTTGAAATAATATGCACCCATTAAATGCACTTAAAGAATAATTCTAAATGTAATGAAATATCAGCATCTGTTTCCAAGGTCTAATTGCATGGGATACTGCAGAGTTTCAAGGATGTAAAAAGCATTGTGTGGGGAGTTCAGCAGAGAAGTAGCTTCTCTCTACTTGGAATCTCTGGAGAGGTAGCCAGGAGGTAGAAACCCTTCATGAGTTTAAAATGTACATTACAGGGTACCCTGGACTGGGTGCATTATTTCAAAACCATATAAATAATACAAGGGGAAACCCACACAGTGCTTCTCTGTCTCCCACTTGGAGTTGGGCTTTGGCTGGTGGAATAAAAACATTTAAAGAAGACAAACAAGTTTAAAGAGCCTAGAGTCCTTCTTTGCATTCACTAAGAGGGTGCATTTAAATCAAAAGCATTTTTGAAGTGTACTGACAATTCTGTTTTGAACTTATCTAATCAGAGATAAGTATAGTCATAAAGTCACTCTCCTTCCACCATTTGGCTCCCCTTATCTCCACAGCATTGTTCTTATCTTCTGCCAGTCTCAGCTACTGACAATAGATTATCTTTGTTTAGAGACGCTAATTGTTTTCAAAATCTTTTTAGTAATTGCTTTGGAACAAGGTGTGCAAATGAGGCTTAAGATAATTACAGCTTCATTTGTTTGTGCAGTTTTACTAAGCATTCTCCACACATACACAAAATAACAGATGATGGGACTGAAATTGCAGGACATCTCTCATTCCCTGGCAGTAAAATAGGCCAGCATCGCAATCTACACACTCTCTCTCTCTCTCTCTCTCTCTCTCTCTCACACACACACACACACACACACACATACACACACACACACACACCCCTCTTTATTTACTCTTCTTGGAGCTGCTCTTGTCCTCTCTTTGAGGAAAGTGTCCCTCTCAGAGCAGGGCAAGGATTATGTTACAAACGGACGCCTATTGGAGCCGGACCAGTTTTATTTAATTTACACCCCATCCAGCGCCTTTCATACGAGGTTCCCAAAGCATTTTTGCTAACAGCAAGTAAAGCTTCTGGGCATTCCGCGGTAGCAGAGGTGGGTGGCCCTGGAAAACGCAATCGCGTAGATGGGGAAACTGAGTTCAAAAGCCTGCAGGCTTAAACCATAAAACATTAAGATGCCAAATCACAAATAAACCCTCGGAATCTTTCCATGCTCTACAACTATGCTTTAAACAGCTCTTTCCGCGCTCTCAAATGGTCTCGGGCTTCTGACAATGGGGGAAGCGCTATCCAGCTGAGAGTACGCGTGCCCTTTGGAGGGTGGTGGGGGTGGGGGTGAGGGTGGGGGCCGAGAAGAGAAGAGGAAATTAGGTTTGGCTCCTGGAGCTGAAGCCAGCCCTGAGAGAAGCCACTCTTCAGCGGCTGCAGCCCAGAGCTCTAGTCTGCTCTTGTATTATTTATCTTGTTCCATAAGCTATTCATCAATCCATTATTTATTCATTCCAACATTAAGGTAATTAAATATGAGCTCACCGGGAAAGGGCATGTCTGCAAGGGACAGGGACAGGGGTACGGAGGGGAATTAGAAGGTCTGGAGTCATTGATTTGCGCAGAGATGTGCGCGGCTGCCCTTAGGTGACACTGGAGAGGGGGCTCACGTTGCAGGATCCTGACGCGATCACTCACCCCACCCCCTTCCCGCTCCCGGGCTGCGCGGGTCCTTCCTCACCCCTCCTCCCTCCACCTCGTTTCCCACCTCTCTGGGTCCTGCTCCTCTCACCACTCCCAATCCCCCACTCCACAGCCTCGCCCTCCCCGCGCGGGGCGGTGCGGCCTTCAGGCCTGGCCCGGCGGCGCGCGGGCTGGCCAGCCCCGGATAGGCGCCGCCCGCAGCCAATCAGCGCGCCGGGGACGCTGCGCGCTTTAAGGCAGCTGCCCGGAGAACAGAAACCAAGTTCCCCGGCAACGAGCAGCATCCACCCGGCGGAAGGCTGGAGCCAGCGGGGCCCGAAAGGCTGTGGAGTGAGCCGGCCTCTTCGTGTCCTGCGCGCGCCCCATTCCTCGTCCTGCTCTTTCTGGGCCGCCCACCCCCAATTCTCGACTTGCTATTTAGGCTAGGGAAAGCCTAGGAAGGGGGTTAGGAGCAGCCGCGCCCCCCTCCCTGCGGCCGCCGCCCCCTGCACTTTCGGCTCTGCTCCCTGCCGCGTGCGCCCGGGCACTGCGCTCCGGCAGGCTCCAGCCATGTCGATGTTGCCGTCGTTCGGCTTTACGCAGGAGCAAGTGGCGTGCGTGTGCGAGGTTCTGCAGCAAGGTGGGAACCTGGAGCGCCTGGGCAGGTTCCTGTGGTCTCTGCCCGCCTGCGACCACCTGCACAAGAACGAGAGTGTACTCAAGGCCAAGGCCGTGGTCGCCTTCCACCGCGGGAACTTCCGCGAGCTCTACAAGATCCTGGAAAGCCACCAGTTCTCGCCTCACAACCATCCCAAGCTGCAGCAACTGTGGTTGAAGGCGCACTACGTGGAAGCCGAGAAGCTGCGCGGCCGGCCCCTGGGTGCCGTGGGTAAATATCGGGTGCGCCGAAAATTCCCGCTGCCGCGCACGATCTGGGACGGCGAGGAGACCAGCTACTGCTTCAAGGAGAAGTCGCGGGGCGTACTGCGGGAGTGGTACGCGCATAACCCCTACCCCTCGCCGCGTGAGAAGCGGGAGCTGGCCGAGGCCACCGGCCTCACCACCACCCAGGTCAGCAATTGGTTTAAGAACCGGAGGCAAAGAGACCGGGCCGCCGAGGCCAAGGAAAGGTACGCGGCGCTCTTCCCGCTGCTGGGGCGACCCCGGGATACCTTCCGTTCCCCTCCGCCCCTTTCCGCCCCCGCAGGCACTAGCCACCGCGTCTTCCCCGCCTGCTGGAACCGGTCCGCCGGGCGGCGCCCGGGCCGCCGCAGCACTGCAGCGAAAGTTCATGAACTCTGAGATCGCTTGCTAGGGATGGGGACTCGTTTGATTTGAGCGCCCGCGCGTGGGCTTCTTGGGGTGTGAGTGTCAAGAAATATTGGCGCTAAGTTTTTCATGCCTCCCTGGCTGGTTGGGGCGAGGGGTGGGGGGTGGAGAGTGAGTTTCCAGATCAACTAGAAGGGAAGTGTTGATTGGTAACGCTAGGAAAGGGGTTCGGTGGGGGTTGAGAGTCGTGAACCTTTCTCCTCTTCCTCCCGGGAGGGGTGGAACTGGCCTGAGACTTCTGCTCTGCCCCCACTGCTGTCCGGTGCTTTATTTGAGCTCTCACGCTAGTCTTTTGGGCGAGAGGTCGCCGTTTCATTCCACATTAGCCTTACTAAAGGAGGAGTCTTTTAAAAAATCCACGAAAAGAGCTTTGGGAGAGGTGGTACTGCATTTACTCCCCGGCGCCCCAAGCCCAGAAAGGACTGATCCTCTCTGGGCTCCCTTGCGTGCGGCCGGGAGCCGCGGCTCGTCGGTCTGGCTGTCCGAGCAGCCGCCCCAGATTCCAGTCTCAGGCTTCTCTTGCCTTGGAGCTTAGAAGGCAATATTTTAACAACCTGTCCTTGCCTCCACACTTCTCGCGCCAACACCCCCGGCCACCTGGCCCCGGTCCATCCGCTCACAGTAGTTTCCGACCGAGATTCGGAAGAGCGTGCGGGCGGCTGCGGCGGTGGCGACCCCAGGGAGAGTGCTCCAGAAAGCCGACGAGTCTGGGGGAAACCTGAGCGCCGGGCCAGCTGGATTTCCTTTGTTTGCTTACGAGTCTGGGGCCGAAGATGTCGCCTCTGCTTTCCACTCTGGGTGGAAAGGCAGGGAACTTGGATACATTCAGCTGAAATGGACTTTTTGGGAGAGAGAGACTGGAAGAGAAGGAGAGAGAAGGGGGAGACAGGCAGGCTCTCCGGGTGGGCAGGACAGGCGAGCACTCAGAAGACAGAAGCGCGAAGGGCTTCCAAATCTTGAAGTTTACCCGCACCCAGCGCGGGGACTACCGCCCCAGCACCCCTCACCGGCTCATCGGCTGTGCGGGGTCAAGAAGTTTCCCCTGTGGGAAGGGGTGCGCTGGTGTGGATGTCCGTGGGGTGTTTGAGAGGGCGGCGTGAAGAACTAAGGATTGAGTGAGTAACACGGGGACAGGGATAGTACAGTTCCAGTTAGATTTTAGTTACAGAACGGCGGCCCTACAAGCCAGGCCCGAGGGCCCACTACCTGATGAAATTGGAGAGACTGGCTGCGCTCCCTGTGTTTACTCAGGTCACTGGGCCGCTCTGGACACCACTTCCCATGACCTATCCTGTGTCTCTGAAAGCACAAGCTTCGGGCAGGGGCCGGGAAACCGACGTTTAATTGTTTCCTCAGATGGGAACAGGACAGTTGACTTGATTCACCCCAAACATGTGTGCTTTGGGCACTGTTTGTCCTTTGATCATTTTCTTCACCAACAACCATTTGTTGGAAGAGTTTCAAACTTTTAAACATGGTGCTAGTTGACAGGTATTTAAAAATAACTGTTTGAAGTAATTTTTAAAATAATTGTGTATTTCAAATAAGCTCTGCTGCTCTGGCTTTCTAAAATCTGAAAGAAAATGGGACTGGCTCCCCATTTCTCCAGTCTCCTCAGTCTCAACTTTCCCCAGGACCCTTGGGGATTGGTGGGAGAGCAGAGCTTCCCCATTTGGGTCTATGACTGATTGCACAATGGCCCTTTCCTCCTTCCAGCTCCCCTTCCTCCATCTCACACTTTTTTTAACCTACTTTTTTTTTTTTTTTTTTAACCATATGGTGTTGTCCTCTATTTCTTAGGGAGAACACCGAAAACAATAACTCCTCCTCCAACAAGCAGAATCAACTCTCTCCTCTGGAAGGGGGCAAGCCGCTCATGTCCAGCTCAGAAGAAGAATTCTCACCTCCCCAAAGTCCAGACCAGAACTCGGTCCTTCTGCTGCAGGGCAATATGGGCCACGCCAGGAGCTCAAACTATACTCTCCCGGGCTTAACGGCCTCTCAGCCCAGCCATGGCCTGCAAGCCCACCAGCATCAGCTCCAGGACTCCTTGCTGGGCCCTCTCACCTCCAGTCTGGTGGACTTGGGGTCCTAAGTGGGGAGGGACTGGGGCCTTGAAGCAGCAACTAGGGACACTTGTAAATAGAAATCAGGAACATTTTTGCAGCTTGTTTCTGGGGTTCTTTGTGCATAAAGGAATGGTGGACTTTCACAAATATCTTTTTAAAACTCAAAACCAACAGCAATCTCAAACTTAGTCATCTTCTTTTCTCCGACTCTTTCCACTTTTGCATTTCCCCTCCCAGTACAGATATCAGGAAAAAAAAAACAACAAAAACAAACAAAAAACCCAAACAAACAAAAGCACCTAGTCACCCAGTCTTGGTTCTGTGCAACCCATCTGCCTTCTTCAGTAGTCTTTCTTTTTTTTTTTTCCAATGAATGGTAATTACAAATCAACTGGATTTTATTTCCTTTTAATTTATGGAAAAAAATTTTGGGAAGAGGAAATGAAAAAGAGAGAGAAAGAAGTCAAAATAGTGAAAATAAGAGCCTCTGGCCTGGGAGGAAATGGTTGCATTCTTAAGGTGAAAAGAAAAAATATGATTTTATAACTGTTTTTGATGGGGAAAATTAAGTTTACATTTTTCATATTTAGTGTTAAACAATTTTATGTAGCTTAAGGTGAAATAACAGTATTAGGGGGAAAAACAAGTGCCTAAATGTCTTAATGCTCTCTATGTGAGTTAGAGATAGAAGTGACCATTAGTAATACAACTATTTTTGTCAAATTTAGTGGGGTTTTTTGGTTCTTTGTTTTCTTGGGTTTTTTTATGGCAATCTTTAAAAATGTACCAATGTGAAAAAACACTTTCCTGAATGCCATTTCTTCTCATGCCCTCAAAGCTTCCATATCTGTGTTCTGCCCCTGTCAAGGTTTCTCCTGTTCCTAGTTTCTAGCTTGCAACAAATATGGGACAAATCTGGCAACCTGGTATTTGTTACTAAAACAGCATGTGTTTTCAGGTTTCTTTTCTATGTACCTAAACCTGTCTAAATTAAAACTTAGTAGAACACCAGGAGTACGATGATTCTGTTTCTCAAAGGTGAGTTGTGTATTGCTGTCATTGGGCCCTATTTTTTTTTTTTTTAAACAGATAGTTTTGTTGATTTCCTACTTAATGGTGGTTATGAACTGCAGGGTACTTCGAAGGCCATCATCGGAACCAAGAGTGGTAACTGAGTTAATTATATGACAGAAAAATAGTGAATTTAGCTTTGAGGTATTAATTTATTTTTATTATTTAGATATGCAATTTTGTTTACCACTAGCTCTTCTCTACATCATTCAAATGTTAACTCAACTCTTTTGTATGAACAAATTTATGACCAGACTGTGAAAGTAAAATAATTTATCTGCTTGGGGGGAAAAAGGAGGGGGAACGCAAACAAGGATAGGAACTTTGTGAATTAACCTGTACAAATAGAAAGCAGATCAGCAGGACAAGGAGCTCTTTGCAGTGCTGCCAGATAGTGTTCAGAAAAATCACAGTAATCATGTAGGCTCCATATTATTTTTGCCTGGGGCAAAAATGATGTATCTTTGTATTTAGCTTTTAAAATTAGTGAAACAAATGGCATTATTTATTAAAATTCTACTCAGGATAACAGGATTGGCTTGCTTGTGCTTTGTAAAATATTGTTCCCCAGAGAGTCTATTTATTTTCTGACATGACAGTTGCATAATTTTGATTTTTCCTCATCCGTAAGTGTCACCATTTATATAATCATTTCTTTTTCCTTACTCTTTCATCTTTCCTGTGCTGATCTAGGAAACTGAGGTGGGGTGAGGATTAAGACCTTGTTATGTGGGTTTTTTTTTTTTTTTTTTAAATGTCAACTGGATTTGACGGAGCTCAAGGGAGAAAGGGTCACTGTACTTAACTGTAGTCACTTTTACTTATAAAGTCATTTTTCCCCTCAGTGATGGACAGATGTGCACACAGCCGCTCAGAGATGATCATTTGGATTGGGAGCTCAGGGTCCCAATCTCCCTTGTTAGTGTTTTGGATCATTAAGTTGGTGTTTATTTAAGTCACCAGGGTGTTTATTCTCCACGTCTTGGGCCACGGAGAAATGCCACCCTCTGCAGGAGGGGCTCTCACAGGGGATCTCCGCACATTCTTCACATTCACTCCCCAAAACAAACACCCTGCACAAAGATAGCTTTCAATGACCCTGACAGGCTTCAAAAGATACCGCGGAAATCTCCCTGGAAAATAAGGAAGGGCCAATTACTTTAATTTTTTACATGCCCTCTCTTCCTACTCCTATGACTACCCCCACTCTCCCAGCTCTGCTTGGTATAATTTTAGGCTCGTGGAAGTTCTGTCTCCCTGGGCACCGGAGCCCACTTCCTGCTCCCTCGGTTGGTGAATCTTGGAAGTGTCTGCAGATCTGGCGAGGAGCAGAGCGGGCTGATCCTGTAAAAGCCCCTGTGATTACTGCTTGTAAACTCGTTAAAAGGACAATTTTCTGTCACAGTCATAAACTCTTTGTAAAAATCCCTGGCACTTGATCCAGAGCGCGCATATTCCAGATGTGTTTAATAAGAAATTGCACAATACGCCCCCTCTGCCACCCTCGGCTCAGTCTGGCTAAACCAAGGAGAAGCAGGAGGAGGCGAGAAAGCTGGATGTTGCTTTGAATTTTCTTGGCAATCATTTTAGAGCGATCATTAGGGGGAACTAACCATATATTTTTTTTTCCTGGAGGAAAACTTCGAGGACCAGCTGTTAAAGGACCTCCAATTTACCTTCTCGGCGTCACAGTTTAACTGAATCAAAGCCACTTTTGCTTTCTCCTCCACAGATTTTATAACGATAGCCAAAAGTAATGAACAACGGCTTATTTTTTTTTAAAGTGTTTTAAGGACGAAACCTTACAGCATTTTGCCAAGTAAAATGAAAAACAAAACAAAACTAGGTCAATTTATTTTTTGACGTTTTTAATCTGAACACAGGATTGTTCGGGTCCGTATGCCTGCTCGCCTTGACCTCTGGTTGAGAACGAAGCTTCCTAAATAGACGAAGGCTAGGGGCTTGGTCGGCGATTTCCCAGTTTTGGGCTTAGCAAGTAGGGACTCGAGCCCCCAAAGCCCCACGAGCTGCAGGCAAGGAGACAGGCGCCACTGGGGCTGGGCACCACCGGCCTTGAACTTCTTCTTCAGTCAAGAACAGCTTGGTCTTAACTCCGAGCCGAAGTGGAAGCTTCCAGGAAGAGGCAGTGGCTCTGGCACTTATGAACGAACTCTGAATTTGCTGAGCAGTAACCCTTGTTACACCAATCTCCCACGGACACCGAGGGCCTGCGGGCACCTGGCACTGAACCCGCGCGGAGCAGCACTTCCTCTGCTCCGGCGCCTGTGGCTAAAGGGGCTTCATTCCCACCATCTGGCCAAGTGCGGCCAGAACTCCAGGTTGGGGATCCAGAGGCTTCCCATACGTTTCGCGGGTCTCCGGCTGCAGAAAACCGGGGGAACTTCTCCTGCTACCAGCACATCCCGGCGGTGGCAGTTGCTATTCTGCCCTCCCGGGGCGCGGGGAATGGGGAGCCGCTGTTCCCTGCTCCCGGTATCACAGCGCAGCTCCAGGCGCCGGTCCTGGGGCCCGACCCGCTGAGAGCCCTTGAGGGCAGAGGCTGCGAGGCTGGCCTTGAAGGGCCAGACAGTGGAGGAGGCCGGGTGTGAAGTTTGCGGGACAACGCAGGTGCCGTCCTCTTGGGCACCCTGGAGCCACCTCCCAGGCCCAAGTCCGGGTTCCCTCTCGCAGTCCTGGAGCTAAGGTCCTGGCAAGGCACGTGAGCGGCGCGGGACGCACGACTGCGGAGTTGGCCCAGGCCCTGCGGCGGTGGGATAAAGCCTTCCTGGCCGCCGGCTGCCCTCCGGCCGGCCGCCCACAGGTGTGGGAACTCTCTGGTTCTCAGACCCCGCGCTTTGCGCCCAGGGCAGGGGGCTCAGACCTCTGAGCCTGGTCCCGAGGCGCCCTAGGCCCTACCACACGTTCCCCGCTTCCCTTCCTGCTTCAGATAAGGCCGGTCTCCTCTGCTTCCTGCAGCCTCGGCCTTGACTTTCGGACCTGGGCTCTTCACCCGCGCCCCTCGGCGGAGGGGTGCCAGCCAGAGAGGGCGCCCCTTCCCGGGCTTGTTGCCAGAACGTCAGTGGCCAAGGAGAGCTGCACTGATTTCTGGAGTCACGGGTAGGACGAGGCGGCAGCTCCGCTTCCTTGTCGGGGCATGGTCGAACTTTTTCTCCCAGGTCCGTGACCCTGGAGAAAGCATTGGCCTCTTTTCCACGCATGGCCCAGGGACACCAGCAGGAAAACACTAGCCGATGCGGGCAACGCGCTTCGGACCCCACAGTCGCGGCGCACATTACGCCCTTCTTTGGAGTGGGGGTTGGTGGCATTGACGGGGAAAGGTGAGGCAGAGTTAAGGTGGGAAAATGTGCTATTAGTTCACGTTTCTCCTTTTTCTGAGCTTTTCCCAGGAGCAGAAGCCTAAAAATCCTCCCAGGACACCTCCTCCAACCTCCCGAAGCCAGTAGAACCTGTGTCGGTGCCCACTTCGCCCCGGACGGGGCAATTCGCACCTTGGTACCCGCGGGCTCAGTCCCTTAGCCTGCAGGTGTGCTCTGTTACCTTAGGTGGGGACTTTTGATCCCCCTCAAGGTCTCGTGACCCCTCCCCCAATCTGACTGAATCCAATAACTCCACCTGGAAGATTCTCGAAAGAGATGGGTGAGCCAGCCAAGACCGAAAAGAAGCAAAATCGTGGGCATATTGTCTACCCAGAAAAAGCGCTGCCCTGGAAAAGCCGTGTTTTAAACTGAGTGTACACACACAACTTCGTTCCAGCTGATGAAATTGGAAACCTGTTCTCCCACTGAGGATGACAATCAGTGTTTTAGACGCTGTGGTAACTTTCAGACAGCGAGGAACAACACTGCAGTAGCATTTAAAAACAAAGAGAAAGAGACTGCTGGAGGCGCCTGGATGCTGGTCTCTTCCCCAATCTGAGTTTCAGCCACTTTCCTTTTAACTTGTTAATGAACAGCTGAGACCCCAGTTCTCAGCAGGTAGAGAGCACAGCCACCCACCTTAAGGTTTGCTGTTCTCTATTGCTTTGCTAATGGGAATCTTTTTCTCCCCTCTCCTTTTGAGACAGTGCTTACTAATTGTTTTCTTTTGCCATAAGGTTAAAATATTCTTAAAATCACATTTCCCCCCTGTGATCAAACAGGAAAACGCAGAAAGAAAAACAAACAAAAACAAAATACTAAAATCCAAACAATCTTATCTTTGAAAGAGAAAAAGGTTAACTTCAGATTTAACACACTCTTAAGTGTACCCGAAATGGCTACCCAATTGTAATTAAAATACTATTAGGTAATATTGGCTGCTCTCCCTTCTTCCCTGCCATTAGTGGTTGTCATTAAAATGACAGACAGATAAATAGAAAGATAGATTCTGGCCCTTTACTTACTATGATAAGAAAGCACTGAAAATGTATACCAGCTTCCTCCATCTGGTCCCTTGTCCATCCCACCCACCTTAACTTAGAAGGTAAATCTTTTATGGGGCTGGCAGATCCAAACAGAAATGCCCATGGATCCACACAAACACATTTATAATAATGTGCTATAAAATTTATTTTAATTTAGAATTTTAAATTGATTATTGCTTTTCAAAATGCCATCGCTTATTTACAATAGCTACATGGTGGTGGTTCAAGATCTGAGCTGACATGCATGCGGGATGGTAAAGGAGAAAACAGTCCTAGACTATACATGTTTACTGACACAGGCTATTAAATTATCTTAGGATTCTTAAAGAACATTAAAATGTTAATGTTTCCTAGAGCTAGTCAGAATCCCTGGTACAAAATCTGCAGATTCTAGCTGCAAGTTTGTAAGATTGACTATCTAGGTGTTCTTTACTGTATATTAAGTATTTTTTACAAACCCTACTCTCCTTTTTACCCCTCTTAAGGCATGGCTTTAGCTTCTTTGCAACACTTCAGTTCTAATTTGAGTTGCCAGTTATCCAAATTATCTAAATACCAGAAAAAGGCAATGGGACTGTGAAAAAATAACAAACCAAACCCAACCCAAATAGCTGTGACATCTTTAGTTGGCTCTTACACAGATATTATATTTAAACTGAAAGCATAAGTATGCAATAATATTCCCCTTAACTTTTGCAGCTTGTGTGTGTGTATGTGTGTGTGTGTGTGTGTGTGTGTGGTATTGGTGGGGACTGGTGTGGTTGGTGGAAGGGAGCAGAAACTTACAGTGCTTGTACAGAAAATGCATATTTTGAGTATGAAGTGGCATAGTCAGTAATATTTTGCAAAAGGCAATTTTACCTCTGCATCAATGAGTTAGTTACAAGGACGAAGCATTCGCTTTGTATTTATTTAGAATGCTGTAAATATAGAAGAAGGCAACAAGCTTTTAAAAATTTTAAGCTAGATAAAAGGTCAGTGTGCCTTAGTATCTACAAAGTAAAAAGAACATTTAAACAATTGAAGCCTTGTCTGTCTTCAGATATGTGTGGTGAATATTTTCTATGCGTTGCTGATGCTATATAAACATAACATGCTTCCCCCTAAAGTCAAGTTCTTGATTTTAATTGAAGAATAATATTGCTCAGGGCTCTACCTCTCAATACAAATAGCTAAAATAAGAAAATCAGTTCTGGGAATCTGGAACCAATGGCTGTTTTCAAAATAAACAGACAAAATCTTAGTAAAGAAGGCCAGGAGGATTATTTTTACATATAATGTATCTTGATTTCTCACCAAAAAAATATCCTTTTTGGAAAAACTAAATGGCAGAATGACAATGCAGGCCCCTTACCACATTTCTATTTTTTTAAAAAATCAGTCTGATTTAAGGCCTCCAAGTTGACTTGGTTAACTTTTCTAACATTAGTATATCTTAGAAGCAAGTCTGTATGTGTTTCCTCTTTCCCACTAGTTTTATTATTTTCTAGAGAGGGAAAGAGGTATAGAAAGAAGAAAAGTAGAATAAAATATAAAATGAAGGTATAATTTAAAATTGTGTTATAATGTTTAATAAGTAGCAGTTAAACAGTACCCACACAACAAAGAACACAAGTATGTGAATCTTTCTGCTTTTGTTCAACTAAGGCAAGAAGTAATTTTTTAAAAATCACCTCTCAATGAAGTTAGAAATTGGATGAATGGGGGAAATTTGGAAACTGTTTGGATTTTCTAATCTATAGCCCAACATGGAAGCTCAAAAAGTTGATTTATCAAGAGCCTGGGAGAAGAGAAACACCAATTTATAGAAATTTCTTGTGTTAGGGTAGAGATTTTCCTTTTATTAGGATCAGCCCATTTGCATTGACATCCAGTCAGGAAGATGTTGGAATTTACCTGAGTTCAGAGACCACACCTGGGGCGTCTTTCAGTAGGTAGAACCAAGTGACTGGAAGAAGTCTCATTCCTTCCTGGTTCCCCCATGTTTCTAGAACCCCACAAAAGAAGAAATTGCAAAATAGACTGGGACGTAAAGATGTTCTCTCCAACTCTCATTCGGACCATTTGGTGTGAATGTGTGCATTGAGTTTTCTGAAAATGTATTTTGAGTTTCCCTGGGGGACAAGAAAGAGTTAATTTGTTTTCTGACAGGTTTCACACTGTGGGCAGGTCTGCCAAAAAGGAGAGGAAACAGAGAACAGCCCTATGATTAATTCTACCTGTTTTTCCCATGAGCGATCACCTGCTCCAGGGGTCATGAATAGCAGGTAGCTCTCCCTCTCCAGGGCTCTGAGAGCTTCGTTTGTTTGGTGACAGCTGAGTGACAAGGCCTGAAACCTGAGCCCATCGCCCGGCCTGATGGGGGGATAAAAACCCTGGATGTTCCCTCAAACATTTCAGGAAATGAAAGTTGTAACGCGATCCCTCCTGCGCCCACATCTTCCCCAGCAAACACAAAAGCTCAAAGGAGCCTTCTCGGATTGAATTCGGCCTGGAGTTGATGGAGGGAAAGCGGAGCCCGGCGCGGGTGGGGGGAGGAGAAGGGAGAGGGTTGGAGCCGGCTGGCAGGCTTTCTGAGCCAGGGAAGGAGGAGAGAGGAGAGCGGGGAGATTACTGGGCAAGAGAGGCCCGGGCGCCCCTCGGGGCCAGTTTCCACGCCGCGTCCCAAGCGCCCTGCGCCTCCAGACAGCGTGGGCCGCCGCCGCCCCGTTCCATCTGTCTTGAGGGTCAGCCCGCAGCGGGAAGGAAAGCCCGCGGCCTCAGGCCCGGCGCAGACCCCGGCGGATAGCGCAGCCTCGCACCAGGGCCTACAGCCGGCCGCCGGGCGGGCCGGGCCCAACCCTGCGCCCTCGCCGGCCTGACCGGGCCGGGCCCAACCCTGCGCCCTCGCCGGCCTGACCGGGCCGGGCCCAACCCTGCGCCCTCGCCGGCCTGACCGGGCCGGGCCCAACCCTGCGCCCTCGCTGGCCTGACCCGGCCGGGCCCAACCCTGCGCCCTCGCCGGCCTGACCGGGCTCCTCGACCCCGCAGCCCTGGGCACAGATGTTCCTTCCGCCCCGGCCCGGGCGGGCGCAGGGTGAGCTGCCGGCATTTGGAGGCCGAGCGGTGACGACGCGCGGGCCTCACTCAGCGCCCTCGCGCTCGGCCGCCCCCATCAGTCAGCAGCGTCCATCTGCCTCTGGGCCTCGCCCGCGCTGGTGGAGGAAGCTCCGGGCCCGCCGCGGGGAGCTGGCGTGGGGGCGGGGGTGGGGCGGTGGGAGAAAGGGGAGCCGGGAAGTTCATGCTCCCACCCCACTCGGCCGACCCTCCCCGGGTAGTTCTCGCCTGTCAATCACCGCGCGCAGCGCTGGTGCAACCTCAGGGTTGGCAGGAGGAAGTAAACCCAAGGCCCCTCAAGGCCAGTTTTTCTGCTTAACCCAGACAGCTGCTTTGTTCTCCTACAGAATTTCCTTTTTTCGTCCTCCATGAATTTAAGAATCTTTCCCAGACGGCATTATCAGTTACCATCTCTCTCCCCAACCTTCATGGGGACTAGGTAGGTGTTTTTGTTGTTGTTGTTTTTTAAACATAGAAACATGTTACAGAGAGAACTGACGTGGAAGGCAGATAATGCATTGTCACAGATCCATCACTTGCACACACACGCAAATTGTGTGACTTTGGGCAAGTTACCCAACTTCTCTAAGCCTCATCAGGGAAAATTGGAACTATAATACTTCTAGAACAGGGGTACTGTGAAGCTTAAGTGAACTGAAGTAGTAAATGTAAAGTGCTTGGTACAAAAGACAATAAATGAATAGTAGCTGTAATTATAACATCCTTGAAACCTTCTTAGACTTTTACAAAGCTGCCTGGAAAAATTCCCATGATGCTAGAGTTTCCAATGAGAGCAAATTATGGCCATTTCCTCCTTTTGTCTGAAACATTGAAGGAAGCACCAAGTTATTCTGATAGAGACCTAAAGTCTGACTAGCTTTTGGGGACAGGCAAAACTGAAACATTTCTTGAAACTCTGAGTCTAGAATGTAGAAGTTTAACTTCAGCAATTTAATTCTGAAATGATATTTATATCTATAATGATTGATTTTTGTCATCTCTATTGCTCTTTATGATTTCAACACTTACGTAGATGCCATCATATATAGTAGAATTCCACTGATGAAAAATAAAAGCCACTTAAATGTGCCTGAAAATGACAAATTACCTAGAAGGGAACTAAAGCATTCAGCTGAGTAGAGAATTTAAGGCCCCACCTAAATGTGTCAACATAAGTGTAGAATAAGAACCTACTTTGAAGATTTAATGCCTTGCTGATGTTAACACAGTGCTGGATATAATAGCACCTGATAAATATTTTTTGGGTAAATGAATGGGCTGTTGAAATGACAGAGAGTCTTTAGATAGAACACAATTCCCAGAGTTGGAATTTTGCAGGACCCTCTTGGGTACATTTCTTCTCTTGTGACACTTGCTAACGATCACCAGGGATAAATAGCTCATTTTGACACATCGCACATCCTTCTCTGATTTCAAGGACTTTCTCATCTTCTCATTCAGGTATTACGGAAAGCAAAATGCATAGCTGAAACTTGCTTGGGCAAATGTGTGTGTGTGTGTGTGTGTGTGTGTGTGAGAGAGAGAGAGAGAGAGAGAGAGAGAGAGAGAGAGAGAGAGACTTCTGGATTTATGTTGGGACTTTTCCTCCCTAGCCTGACTCAGTGGTAGAACCAGAAAACTACTGATTGGAGGAACAGCCCCAGCAAAGGTAAATATAAAACCTAGAGACGCCCTGGCTGGTTTGGTTCAGTGGTTAGAGCATCAGCCTGCTGTCCAGAGAGAACCAGGTTCGTTTCCTCGCTAAGGGCGCGCACCTGGGTTGCAGTTTGTCCCCAGCCCTGGCTGGTTGTGCGGGTGGCAGCCACTCGAAGTGTCCCTTTCACGTTGATGTTTCTCTCTCTTCCTCTCTCTCCCTCCCACTCTATCTGAACAAAAATGGAAAAATGTTCTCCGGTGAGGATTTAAAAAAAAAAAAAATCCTAGAGAGTAGGTGAAGCATGCATGTGGTAGGTGTCTTTAAGGATGGATCCTCATGCACTGTAATCCCTTCACAATGACTTCATTGTCATTACCGGAAGAAGCATTTAGTGTTCAGTTCTTTAATACTGCATTTTTCTCCAGCACCTTCATTTTCTTCAGAAGTATCCTAGCCAACTAAAAACTGTACATGTTTAAGTTTTTAGTTTAGGGGATTGATCAATTTTTAGTCAATCATTATACAGGCAGGAATTTTTCAATGCCTTTTTTTCTGTTTAAAAACTGTGTTAGCCCTGGTCGGTTTGGCTCAGTGGTTGGAGTGTCAGTCCGAGGACCCAAGGGTCTCAGGTTCAATTTCCAGTCAAGAGCATGTACCTGGGTTGCAGGTTCGATCCCTGGCCCCAGTCAGGGTCCTGCAGGAGGCAACCAATCAATGTGTCTCTCTTACATTGATGTTTCTCTCTCTTTCCCTCCCTCCCTTCCACTCTATTTAAAAATCAATGGAAAAATATCTTCGGGTGAGGATTTAAAAAAAAATTTTGTTATACTCATAAATTTTCTTGAGGTAGAGGTAGAGGGAGCAGATTTTTTTTGGAAATTTACCTAAAAGGTCTGTTACATACATATACACTGTTTTATGCCTGCAGAATTGCACTTGTCCACACAAATGCTTATTTTGGGCAAATACACGTTCTAATATTACTTTTATTTGCAAAGTAAATATTTAAATATAAGCAGTACACAGATGGAAATGGATAGAAAAACTGAAAATTCAGGGCCATCATTTTGAAGAATGTGTCCTATAATCAGAGAAACATTTGGTAGGAACTATGACTATATTGCAGCTAAATCATTTGCATGTTGTGAAATGATTTGCATAGTGCCAGGGCTGGAATTCTCAGAATTATGCTCTCTGCTATTGCTTTTAACATGATTGAAGTAAAGAAATATGTAGTATTTTTGTTTCTAAATTGTTCCATCATCTTTATATTTAGAAACAAAAAATATATCCATGTGCTCACTCAAAATATAGGTAGAAATAAGAAAGTATTTTATGCTGAGGAATAAGTTAATTTAAATTAGATTAAACTTTGCAGAAGGTACTTCAAGGCAGTTTGGGTAGATTCCAAGCTTTAGCATATCATTCAAGAAATGAAATGCCTTGGGGAATTCCAAAAGGCATGTCCACTCTAAATCAGCTTTACTTCATTTCAAATAAAAAAATATATGACTGAACTTGAAGGCTGGATAAAGAGGGGAGTCTTATTTCTATGCTGCAGATGTATCATAGTGAAATAAGTGTGGAAATCCAGCCCCCTCAATTTTAGAGTTTCTTTAAAGGATTTATATATAAGTGCTGAATCAGTAGTTCCTCTTCAATCACTTAACCTCCCTGAAACTGAAAGACTTGTCAATACACTCAAGTATAGTAACTTCTTTCCCACTGGAAATTAGTTATAGCTAAAATGAATTAGCCCCCATGGAGTGCTTAGAAGGTAACATTCTAGATGTTTCAGTATATTTATGATACATGACATTTTATGATTTTAATTCTAGGTCAATCTCAGTTGACTGATTCTTCAGCCCTTAAAAGCACCCCTCCCCCCGCCACTTTTGATTAAGACCAAAAACATTGGAAAAATAAATCAATTTCTCATAAAATTTAAATATTTCAACATTAGCTAGCTGAGCTAAACAAGGAATGAAATAGCTTTATTTTTCAATGTTCAAGTTTTCAGCATTATATGGTAGCAAATTTACTGTAAAAACATGTACACAACAGACGTTATCATTTGTGACCACTGAACCTCCCCTACCCCAACTACATCATGCATGATTTTGGAATAATGAACATTGGAAATTGAATAATTACCTGAAATGGATAAAATATAGTAAAACAAAAGTACCAAAATTTTGTGAAAATATAAAGAAAACTCACAAACAAGACTCAAGATTGATTGTAATCTTCTATTACACTTCTTATGAACGACACAAATGATTAAGAAAGACCTTTTTTCTTTACTGGTTATCTCAGTTATACTTCCCTGGAGAAGTGTACCAAAGGAAGTATGGTAATGAGGATTAAGAGAGTCAAATATTGCTAGCCAGTGGGTGTACTGAGGATTGTATTACCTGCAGGAATAGAGGCAAAATACCCATAAAATGGCCTTTCAGATTCAGTTTGTCTCAAGTTACATTGTGAAATTCAGTGGTTTGGTACAGTTGTATACTCGTTGGCTCTGAAGAATGAAACAGAGTTGGGGTGGGCCAACCCTTGTGCAGAAGGACATGCAGGTGGTACCAGAGGTTTTGGGGTTTGTGGTTTCCAATGGGAAATTCTTTTGGTGATTGCAACCCCTCCTGCATAGAGTGAGTAAGAGGCAGAAGGTTCAGAGCTCCATCTATAGCTCCTTCTTGTTTCACAGGCCAGTCTATATTATGAAGACTAATCTGAGGCACACAACTATTTACAAATTCCAGCATCAGCCCTCTTTCACCGAACACACCAACTGGTTAAAAGCTGAAATTGTATCTTTCATCTGTTAAGAGAAGAGAGTTCTAACATGCCGTATTTCTTAGCTGAGAAATAAAACCTCAAGTTCTGACCACATAATTCACCTTAACATTTTTTAGTTCTCTTGGAAGTGGTATCAACAATCCTGGTAACCTGGCTGAAATTCAGGTTTAAGATCCTCTATACTTATTTATGTACTAGCCATTACTGAAAGTAGCATTTATTTTGCACTCCCTATTCTGGACTGTATTTTTCTGTGGATGGTTGTTAAGCTGATGGCCAAGGAAGTTTTGAAGACTTTCTGTTTATATATACTTTAATTGATTTAACCTCTTAAGACCAAACAAAAATTATAATATCTACAAATACTTTTTATGGAAGAAAATATAGTTTTCTAAATTTTTGGTAAATTATTGAAACTAGGATAATAATGGTTATATGCATACTGTATCTGTTTGGGCTAACAGCATGGTAATTACTTTTACTAAGAAAAAAAATCAATTATTGGGTTTTATAGGAATTAATGAATTATTAGAATGAATGAAGTACCATCTCAGACAAAGTGCAGTCATGGTTCAGCTCAATGTTAAAAAAAGCCTTATGTTGGATCAACTATATTCAGAGACAATAAACAAGAGCAGTAGTGAATTTCTAATGTCCATATTTTTTTGTAATATACAGGAAGCCAGAGAGCACTGTACTTATTTTCTCAGCAATTTGATTTATCCAGTCATCTCTTAAAACCTGTATCCTTCTTTTTTTTTAATCCTCACCCGAGGATATTTTTCTGTTTATCTTCAGATAGAGTGGGAAGGAGAGAGAGGGAGAGAAGAGAAGAGAGAGAAACATCCATGTGACAGAGACACATCGACTAGTTGCCTCCCACAGGACTTGACCAGGGCCCAGGACAAACCGCAACCAAGGTACGTGCCCTTGACCAGAATCAAACCCTCAACTCATTGGTCCACGGGCGGAAGTTCTACCGCTGAGCCAAACCAACCAGGGCTGTTGTTTCTCTTTCTCCCCCTCCCCCTTCCTCCTCCTCCTCTTCTTCTTCTTCTTCTTCTTCTTCTTCTTCTTCTTCTTCTTCTTCTTCTTCTTCTTCTTCTTCTTCTTCCTTCCTATTTCACACATTCTCATTACCATTCCAGTAGATTCAATGCAATTAATTGTCTTTACAAATGGAAATAAACACTATCTTTTGTTGTTATTGTTGTTGTTAATCCTCACCCCAGGGATATTTTTCCATTGAGTTTTCGATGGAGTGAAGGAAGTGAGGGAGAGAGAGAAACACCAATGTGAGTGAGACACATTAATTGGTTGCCTCCTGAATGAACTCGACTGGCCAGGGATAGAACCTGCAACACAGGTACATGCCCTTGATCAAGAATCAAACCCGAGACCCTTTGGTCCACCAGCCAACACTAACTTCTGAGCCAAACTGTCCAGGGCAATAAACATGATCTTGGTAGGTAGGTAGATAGATAGATAGATAGATAGATAGATAGATAGATAGATAGATAGATAGATAGATAGATTCTTAACAGTAGGCAATTAATTAAGGCTAGTGGGAGGAGACATTAGAGTTGGTAATGAAGGTGGATTAAAAGCGATAAGAGAAAATATTTTCTCTCCTTTTCTGATAAGGTTGTGCTTCCACTTAGTCAAAGATTTGAAAAAAGGAAAAATGTCATTCTAGAAGGGATTAGATGGTTAAGTGGACTTTTCTGTGTTTGTGCTGCCTGGTTGAGCCAATTGCTCTGCATCTAGGAGGCTGAAAGATCAGCACAGCCAACTCTGCTAAACTTCGGGCCCCTTGCTTTCACCAGAAGTGAATCCAAATATTTAGATATGCTATCAGTGTTGCAATAAAATTAGGAATTTTGCCTAGAATGAAATCTCAGAAAAACTGAAATTCATGGCCATGTATGTAAGCAATGATAGATAATAAAAGTAAGGTTTAAAACAATAAACATGTCATGAGATTTTAGACTCAGTGATGTCTTTGTTTATGATGGATGCAAGGGGAAGGAATGGTGGAATGCACCCTTAGTTTTATAGGAACATTTTTCTACCTTGAGAATTTGGCAATAGTTAGAAAACCACCATTGAGAAAGGCCTCTCCCCTCCTGGTAGTATGATTTAAAGTGGCTGTCTCAGAAAGAATCTGTCCATGGTTACTAGCTAATTCATAGAACTGAGGTCACATTTATTTATTTTTATTTTTTATTTTTTTAAATTTTGGTATATGCCCCTAGCGGGAACCGAACCCGGGACTCTGGTCTGCAGGCCGATGCTCCAACTGCTGAGCCAAACCGGCCAGGGCTGAGGTCACATTTATTTTAAAGAGTTGGCCACTTACATATAAAGAAAGCTCTCCTTTCTAACAATGAGTGGAGAATTATGGTTAAAAATGTTATTCATGAGCAATCCGTAAAATGGTTCTTGGGTCAAATGTTACATTAATTGTGGGGATTTGGCCATGGACTCCAGGTGCAACTGTATATGGGATAGGCTTATCTCCCTGCCCAATCTCTTCTGATAAGATTGTGCTGGTGGAAACTGAGAACTGTGCAGGCAGCTGAATGGCTGGCCTCGAGACAGATTGTCCCTGTGAAATGGGAAGCACAATCACACAGAAAAGCATCATCGTAATTTCACATATTTTATAACAGAAGTACAATCTGGATTCATTAAATTGCTTATAATATATGCATATTATCACTCACGTTTGGGGCTAAATATTTTTATTATAAAATTTTTAAAAAGAGCATCTTTGTCTTTAGAATGTGACTCCAGATCTTTGCTAGGCATGGTTCCCATTAAAAAGAAAAAAAAAAAAAAAAAATATTGCCAGAGCACCCAGGAAGGTGTTAGCCATAGTAAATATTCATAAGATAATGAGAGAAAAAATTTTTATCTAACTAGATTTGGTGAATATGTGGGTGTTTAACTGTGTATTAAACCAGGAAAAACAGATTTAATATAAACAGTGTTATCTTTTTGGAACAGTTGTACTTGTATTGGTTAACAAGTATAAGCATGTATATGTGCTACGGTTACACTTTTAAAACCAGCTTCTTCTGAGTGCCTAAGGTTATGCCTACATAAAACTAGCATCACAATTTTATAAAAAAAACAACAACAACTTCAAACCCAGTGAAACTGATCATTTGGCAGCATGGGAAGCAAAATACCTATTTGACTGAATGCTCCAATATTATAAAGAGTTTATACATTTATCTTAGTGGTTTCATCACTCTCTCCCCACCTCTTGGTATACTATAGATCTGTTAAGGTACAATAAAGCTTTTAGGCTGCCAGGGTTCTATTTCTATATTTTTACTTTTTTAATTTTTAAATTTTATTTGATATTTTAAATCAGAACCACATTTTCTAGCAGCCTGAAGGCCTTACTGTGTCCAATATATTGGCAAAGTCAATTTATTGACAGGGTAACTTGTACATAATAAATAATTTCCATTATTGCAATAGTCTAACCTACCATTTGTCATCTTGTTGTTAAAAGGTCAGGGTGGCTAGGAAAAAAAATTGAGGTTCTAGATAACTCCTCAGAAGAGGCTGTTACTGAATATATTTTTATGGCTCTTGGAAGAAGTGTTTAAAGCTTTACCGTAACCTTTACTGCCCACTCAAAACACTTCAATATTTATCTTTTTAAGGGAATTTCTGATATTATTTCTAGAAACAGTAATTATGCTCTCAACAAACCCCTTCTAGTCTTATTTTGGAGGGGTTAGAGAGGTGAATATAAGCGTAGGTTCAGTACATTTATTAAACATCCAGAGGTCTAGGACTGGGGCTAGAATCCCAACAATATCTCATGAATTCTCAAATTGTCCACCCTTCAGATGGGATCAGCGTACAGTGATTTGGGAACCTTGTCTTAGTCAACTTCAGAAGATGGCATTATAGTTCGTTTTTGTTTCTTCCTCCCCTCAACAAGAACACCTTGACCCCAGTGGTTTATAAACAATCTAGACACATAGTTCTCTCTTTTGAGTATTCAGTGCATGTCTCTGGAGTACTCTCAAGTTGTCCGATGTTGTCCCGATATTAGAGGCTGCTTGTTCTTTGTTTAAGGTTCAGATAAGATATTCATAATAAGATCCCATCCACATGCAGGAGCCCAGGAGAGTTTCATCAGTCTGTATTTTTCTGAATTCTTATTCCTGAACATCTCTCTGTTCCTGTTTTCTGTTGAGTCTAATTTCCCTTTGTATACTTTCTTTTTTCCTTCATAAAGCTAAGTTTTATAGCATGAAATGCTTCTGAGGGGAGATAAAGGAAGGTGGACATCTATCACATGAAAGGGTGTATTTTAATTATTTTGGTATGACCAATGCCCAGCTCATTGCCAAACATCTAGATGATGCTTAGTAGGTGCTTTTTGAATGGCTGCAAAAATAATGTTCAGGAACATAAAGGACAGTGACTGATAAAAGCCAAAACCTTTCTTCTTTTATTTTCTTTTTTGGTACGTGCCCCTAGTGGGAACTGAACCTGGGACTCTCTGGTCCACAGGCTGATGCTCCAACTGCTGAGCCAAACCGGCCAGGGCTCTTATTTTATTAAGTATAGATTGAGTACAGCACAAGAGGGATCAGATAGACCTTGATGGGAGAGATTGAGGTGAGACTATAAGGAAAAACCATGTGATTCTAAGGAGTTTGGGACTTAAGGACTTTTTTTTAACCTGGGAAGCTGCTATACTGGGAGCTGCTATACTGGGAGAATTTAAAGAATGGTAAATGAGCCCGGCCAGTGTGGCTCAGTGAATTGAGCATCATCCCATTGACTGAGAGGTCCTGGTTCAATTCCTAGTCAGGGCACATGCCCAGGTTTTGAACGTGCAGGGGGCAGCCAACTGAGGTTTCTCTCTCACATCGATATTTCTCTCTCTCCTCAAAAAAAAGTCAATAAAAACATATTTAAAAAAAAGAATGGCAGATGATTACTTTTGGAATGTGGTCTTACCCGAAGGGTTTGCCCACCCCAATCTTCACCCCATATATATGTCACCTTTTTATTGACATTTTTGAGAGAGAGAGAAACATTGATTGGTTGCCTCCTGCACCATACATGCCCCCACCGCGCCCCCACCCAGTATGAAAACTGCAATGTGGGTATGTGCCCTGACCGGGAATGGAACCAGCCACCCTTGGGGGTTGGGGTATGGGATGATGCTCCAACCAACTGAGCCACACTGGCCAGGGTGAAAGTTAAAGGTTTTTTTTGTGTGTGTGTTTTTAAAATCCTCACTGGAGGATATTTTTCTATTTATCTTCAGATAGAGTGGGAGGGAGAGAGGGAAAGAGACAGAGAGAAACATTGATGTGAGAGAGACATATTGATTAGTTTTGCCTCCTGCATGACTCTGACCAGGGCTGAGGATTGAACCTGCAACTGAGGTACATGCCCTTAGCTGGAATTGAACCCGTGACTCATTGGTCCACAGGCTGACTGAGCCTATACCACTGAGCCAAACTGGCCAGGGCAAAAGTCAAAGGTTTTAGCCAATATTTCTATATTGGTGTTTCACAAGTGTGGTCTGTAGAACCACCTGCATTAAAATCCGCTGGTGTGCTTACTTGCATTTTAAACAAATATCACAAGTGATTCTTCCACAAACTAAAATTTATGAACAACTGTTCCAAATAATATTCCCATTATATAGCTCATGCCATTGTTATCTCTGACCTGGGTTCCTGCAATAGCCCCACTTAGTCTTCCCACTGCTCTACTCCCCTCTCCAGTACATTCTACAAGCGGCAGCAGCAGCAGCAGCAGCAGCAGCAGCAGCAGCTGCTGGAATGAGCTTTGGATCATGTCACTTCTCTGCTTTCAGTCCTTCAGTGACTTCCTATTACACTCAGAATTAAGTCTGAACTTCTTACTGTGGTCTAGAAGGCCCAGTACGATCATTTTCAAATCTCATTTCACGCTCCCCTTTGGTTGCCACACTTCAGTCCTGTGAGCTTTTAGAGCCTCAGACAAGCCAAAGTCATTCACTCTTCAAGGACTCTACAGACACCATTTCCTCTGACCCTTAAAATTGCCCCTCTCCCTAGGTGGGGTTATTGCAGGAACCCAGGGAAGAAATAACATTGGCATTTGCGTGTTACCTTCTCAAAGAGTCATTTTCTCTAGGATCTACACATTGCAGCACAGAGTTTAGGTGCGTTTGGCTGCAAATATCAGAAAACCACAACCCAAACCTGCTAAAAGTAGGGCAGGTGCCAGGAGTGGCCCTCCAGGCAGTCTGCTCATAGCGGTCCTGGCTAGACCATCTTCTGCGTTGATGCCATCCCTAGGCTGGTTGCAAGGTGGCTGCTGCTGTTCTAGTTACTTCATCCAGTCACAGCTGCATCCAGAGAGACAAGAACTTTCTTTTTCCTGGAGTTTTCAAGAGGAAGAAAGCCTTTTTTATTGATTTTTTTTTTTTTTTTTTAGAGAGGAGGGAGAGAGAGAAACATCCATGTGAGAGAGAAACATCAGTGCATACCCCCTACTGGGGATTGAGCCCACAACCCAGGCATGTGCCCTGGTGGGATGGGACCACCTGGATCTCTCAATCTGTGGGACAACTGAGTCACACTGGCCCAAGAAAGCCTTTTTTAGAAGCTCCTTCCCCCAACAAAATCTTCACTGTCTCATTAGACAGAATTGGGTCATATGCTATTTTATAAAGGAATCACTGGTGAGGAGAGTGGTGTAATTGTGATCAACCTTGACTAGTGATTCTTAGTCTCAGTTTTGTGAACTCTACAGACCCCTTCTCAGATGTTTTTATTAAACAATTTTTTTCTTTCTTTATTGAATTTAGAGAAAGAAAAAGGGGGAGGGAGAGAGAGATAGAAACATTAATGAGAGAGAATATTGATTGGCCACCTCCTGCATGCCTCCCACTGGGGATTTGGCCCACAACCTGGGCATGTGCTCTGACCGGGAATTGAACCGGCAACCTCTTGGTGCATGGGTCGACACTCAACCACTGAGCCACACCAGCTGGACAGAATGTTTTTAAATGTACACCACTGAACTCAACTACAAAGAACTTTTTTTTTTTAATCCTCACCTGAGGATATTTTTCCATTGATTTTTAGAAAGAGTAGAAGGAGGGGGAAGAGGGAGAGAAAGAGAGAGAGAGAGAAACATCAATGTGAGAGAGACATGTCAGTTGGTTGCCTCCCACAGGACACCAACCAAGGCCAGGGACTGAACCACAACTGAGGTATGTGCCCTTGAACGGAGTTGAACCCATGACTCTTTGGTCCTTGGGCTGAGACGCTAACTGCTGAGTCAAACCAGCCAAGGCTAAAGAACTATTCTTTTTTTTTATCCTCACCCGAGGACATTTTTTGATACTTTGTTCAGATAAAGTGGGAGGGAGAGAGAGAGAGAGAGAAACATTGACATGAAAGGGACACATCAAGTGGTTGCCACCCACACGACCCAACCAGGGCCGGAGACAAACTGCAACTGAGGTACGTGCCCTTAGCGGGAATATAACCCAGGTCTCTTTGGACCGCAGGCCGATGCTCTAACTTCTGAGCCAAACCAGCCAGGGCTAAAGAACTACTCTTTTTTTTTTTTTTTTTTTTTTATCCTCACCCGAGGACATTTTTTTTTTTAAATATTTTGGTCAGATAGAGTGGGAGGGAGAGAGAGAGAGAGAAACATCGACGTGAAAGGGACACATCGAGTAGTTGCCACCAGCACGACCCAACCAGGGCCGGGGACAAACTGCAACCAAGGTACGTGCCCTTAGCGGGGACTGAACCCGGGTCTCTTGGGACCGCAGGCCGACGCTTAAAGAACTATTCTTAATAAAATTATTAAATTTTGATCTAGTAATGTATATTCTTTTTATTCATTGCTATTAGACCCTAACAGTAATTAATAATAATTGGTCTAATAATAATTAGTGTGATTTTAGTACTAGTATAAGTGATATTTAGAGCTGTCTGCAACTGTAATGTTACTTGTATATATCTGTGATTTCTATGGTGACAAGGTCAAAGGTACTATGAATACTATTTGGTTTGCTGCCTACAGCAATAATTGAAAGAGATGCTAAATTTTATTTAGAGGTTAATTGAAATATAGATGTGATTTTTTTCCCTTCATCTAATACATGGACACCCCAAACCTAGTCCAAGGTTAAGAATCCCTGGGTTAGCCCTGGCCAGTTTGGCTCAGCGGTTGGAGCGTTGACCTGTGGACCAGAGAGTCCCAGGTTCAGTTCCCACTAGGGGCACATACAAAATAAAAAAAAGAATCCCTGGGTTAGACTAATTATTTTAAAATTAAATGATATAATAATGTATTAGAAGTGTAAGCATAGTGTAAGCCCATGGTAGGTGTTCAAGAAATGATAGGGTAAAACACAGACATACACAAAAGTTTTGGGAATCCAAAATAATACAACTTAAATCAATTCATTTATTCTGACAAACTAGGAATGGAGTGACAGTGCAAATAGATTAATGTACTGCTCCAAAAGAATTTCACATATGAACTCCAAGGCGGTTAGAAGAATGGCAAATGGGTGAAACTAACTTGGTGTATGAATTAGAACCATATTAAGAATATTCAAAAATCACACCAAGTTTATTAAGGTTATTAGTCAGAGAACTTGTCCTAATGCTTAAGTTTCAGTTCCACCGTTCACTGTGCTTAATGTGCGTGGACTGTAGCTCAATCTATGTCATGTTGCTGATACTTGATAAACCAGAATCAAGACTTGGCTCTGCACGCTATGGTGTGGTCACCTTGGCTCAATGCTGGGTGGTTCTGGCTTGCACCAGTCATGGTTGTTCATTAAATTTTAGTTACTTACCCTCCCTTGAGAAGGATGTAATTTTATGGCCATTAAGATGTCACATTTTGGTCAGGAAGATGAAAGGTCATCTTGACCCACAAGTTGGATTGGGGGAGGTGAGGTTTTTGCTTTATCCATGTGTGCATTTTGGGTCTGGAAGGAGAAACTTAGAGATGGCTGTTTCCTGATGACCATTCTTGTATAGTCTCTCCATGATAGAGAGCAATTTCCATATTTCCAGCGGTATTATTTTATTCTCAGAATTACCCTGGTTTAGGCTTCAGTGGCAAATCTCCTACAGGCTAAGCACCCAAGTTTTGGAGTCATACATACCTGAGTTCAAATTCTGACTCTGTCACATACTGTCTGTATGACCTTGAGTAAATAATTTAACCTTAATAATAATGATAATAATAAATATAGTAGTAGTCATAGCAGTAATAGTAGTCATAGGAGGAGGAGGAGGAGTTGTAATTACATATTTAGGACTTAACTCTTACCAGGCTAAGTGCTTTGCATGGACTCTTATTTAATTCTCCCAACCCTAAGAAATAGTTTATACTCTTATTCTCATTTTACAGATGAAATGATGAGGCTAAAATAGGTTATGTAATTTGCCCTCTAAACATCATGTTACCTGCCTCATAGAATTGCTGTAAAGATTAAATTGCCGGCCCTGGTCAGTTTGGCTCAGCGGTTGGAGCGTCGGCCTGAGGTCTAGAGAGACCCGGGTTCGGTTCCCGCTAAGGGCACATACCTCCGTTGCAGTTTGTTCACGGCCCTGGTTGGTTGTGCGGGTGGCGACCACTCGATGTGTCCCTTTCATATCGATGTTTCTCTCTCTTCCACTCTCTCCCTCCCACTTTATCTGAACAAAAAATGAAGTGTCCTCGGGTGAGGATTAAAAAAAAAAAAAAAAGATTAAATTGCAGGATGAAAGAAGGTGAAGGGATTAAGCAAAAATACTATATATATCTCACACACATAGATACAGACAGCAGTGTAGTGACAGAGGGAAAGGGGGGGAATGGAAACAGAAAGAGACTTTGCTTGGGGCAGTGGGCACTTGATGCAGTGTACATATGATGTTTTGTTGAGTTGTACACTTGAAAGATAAGTGGTTTTGTGAACCAATGTCACCCAATAAATGCAATTAAAAATAATTAAATTGCTGGATATTGCAGGTTTTTCACTATATCATATATAAGTAAGTGCTCGGTGTGTGGCAATATTAGTACACCTTGATCTTATACAGCCAGTAAGTCCTTATTGTACTTCTGTTTATTTTACTAAATAATGGAGTGATTGATTTTGCTTGTTCAGGAAGAGATGATATGAATAATAATAAAAATTAGTGCATGTGACTCAAGGGCAAATAAATTCTAAGCATAGTCCATGATCATTCCTTTTGCAAAACAATTCCTGGGCCTTCATGAACATGATTTGGCAACTGTAGCCACTTTGTTGTAAGAGAATCTTTAACAAGGAATGTCCTTTTGTCTTTTCTTTTTCTCTGCTCAATTCATTTGTTTTTAAGAGGGTTTTGGCTTGCTTTTTTAATATTCAAAGTGGTATGTGATTCTTTAATTCTATTCCAAATATTGCCAAATCAAGAAAGGGACAATAGAAATATATTAGGTCAAATTGCCATAGATTGTATGGCTTAAACAACAAGCAATTATTTTTCACAGCAATGGAAGTTTAAGTCCAAGATTAGGCTGCCAATATGGTGGGTTCATGGTGAATGCCCTCTTCCTGACATGGCAGGAAGAGAAGAGAGCTAGTTCACTGGCCTCTTCATATATATAATTAAATTATTAAAAATATTTTTTAATCCTCACTTGAGGATATGCTCATTGATTTTAGAGAGAAGGGAAGAGAGAGAGAGGAACATCGATTGGTTGCTTTCCCATATGCACCCCAGCTACGGAATCAAACCCGCAACGTAGGTATGTGCCCTGACTGGGAATCCAACCCAAAACCTTTTGGTGTATAAGACAATTCTCCAGCTCTGGCCGGTTTGGCTCAGTGGTTGGAGCTTCGGCCTGCAGACCAGAGAGTCCCGGGTTCAGTTCCTGCTAGGGGCACGTACCAAAAAAAAAAAAAAATGGCCAACTCTCCAACCAACTGAGCCACACCAGCCCAGGACATTGGCCTCTTCTGATAAGGGCACCAATTTCATTCATGAGATCTCTACTCTCACAACCTAATCACCTTGCAAAGACTCCACTATCAAATACTACTCAAATACTACCACATTGGGGATTAGATTTCAACATATGCATTTTTGGGGGGATACAAACATTCAGTCCATAACATTTCAAAAAGTACATATATTTTCAGTATGAAATTTCTCCATTCTTGGATTACTTTATACAAAAAAAAAAAAAAAAAGACAAGTTGACTCAGGTGCTTATAGCTAATGTTAAAACTTCATTTAAGAAGACACTAGGAATGAAATTCATGCTCTTTATTAAGAAGGACTCTATCTACTATTTACTGAGTGCAATGAACCAATTTTCTGTGAACAAAGATTTCTCTGACGTGCCGGAAAGCTTCCTGTACCCTTGGGTGTGAGTGCCACCTGGTGGAGACTAGACACCAACACTTTCTGTACCTCAACACAAGAATGGTGAATCATTTGCAGTTCTTTATGGGAAAGTGCACAAGTAACACCCCTTTGATTTCAGGTCACAAGGACAGCTGTCATGTCTATCAAGTAATGTGATCTTTGGGTAAGCATTCAGATTTATACAGAAAAAACATACTCAGGAGACAAATTCAATGCAAAAATATTGCACTGAGCTATTATTTATAAGCTTGCCAGTGCCAATAATATATTAAATAGTCCTCTGTTTTATGAGCTCACTGAGTTTTATACATTGGTGACATAGGCAGTTGTGAGTGGTGACTTGCCTTAAGGAGACTGTACCTATATCTTGCAGAAGGGTGGGAAATTAGGGACCCCTTGGTTATGCCCATGTGTCAGCTTCAATGCGAAACATGTAATTTCATCCTGTAATTGTGGTTTTACCACCACAGTCCCTTTGGGGTCTACCAGAGAAGAGTCCCTTTGTATCACTGTACCCTCGTGGGCTCTGTGAAGATAACTTCACCTGCGACTCATAGGGTAATTCAGCAGATTGGAACTCACAGAGCACTGGGACAGTGATCTCCACTGAGCACAAGCAGGTAGAAACAGTTTTGGGGGGGATTTAAATACATGTCTTGGTCTATTCAGAGCTTCATGAAGTTTCTGCCAGGTTGGTCCTTGGGAAGGACATAAAAACTGCATCGCATTGTTTGTGTGCCAGCTACGTGGCAGAGGATGGACAGAAAGGGCTCTGGGAAAAGGACAGTCGTTTAGCCTTCTCCTTCTTGGGTCATTTTAATCCATTTTGCATAAATTTAAAAAATATATTTCACTGATTTTTAGAGAGCTAGGGAGAGAGAGAGAAAGAGAGAGAGAGAGAGAGAGAGAGAAACATTGATGAGAGAGAAACATCAATTGGCTGCCTTCTGTACAGCCCCCACTGGGGATCGAGCTCAAAACCCAGGCATGTGCCCTGACTGGGAATCAAACTGGTGACCTCTCGGTGCATGGGATGATGATCAATCAACTGAGCCATGCCAGCTGGGCATTTTTTAGAAGATTTAAATTTCCAGGAGTTGTTTCCTGTGTTATCACTGACCCTAGGATTGTCTTCTTGACATGATGTGATGAGTTTTCTGTTTTCTGCTTTCAGGATTTTACAGAAGCTGGTGGCATCATGAATAATTCATGAAAGAGTCTGTCAGGCTAAAACAAAAATTTTCTTTCTCTGTTCCAAAGCTGGTTAATAGGTTTCTGTGGCTCAATATCGAAACCTATAAAATAGAATTCAGATTTGGAAAGGGCTTTCGGCAGATAAAGCTTTCTGTTTTTATTTCTGGATGTGTCCAGCGCAGGACCCTGATGTCACAAGGTTGTTGGAATTCAGGATTTTAAGGGGAAATGAATGGTGCTTGGTGAGACTTCCCCAGATTTCTAGTTGACAAGAATCTATATTGTATGAGATCACATGACATTTGGCACTCTTGTCTTTACCAACATCAATGCCAACCTAGTTTGCAGAATGGAGATGTTACTTCTTACACCTACAATGGCAAAATCAGCTCATGAGACTGAGGTACTTCGTCTTTACTAATGGTTACATGTTCAGACTTCTGGTTTCTCTTTACTGATTTAACCCAGGTTTGTAGGCTGGAAAACACGAAGCTGTTCTTCACAGGGAGTAAATCTCCACTTATTATTTGTCTCTTGGCTCTCTCACAATTCTTTACTGGTTCTGTGTTTCCTGCGTTTCTAATCTTGGGTTTCCTTTCTCCTGCTCCACAACTTCACGGTACCCAACCGCCAGCAATTTTATTTACTGTGATTTTAAAAGTATTTGCGTTGTTGTTATAGTTGGTCTAATAGTGTTATCATATAGATTTGTATCATATCTGTAGGACCTTCTTGATTTTTACACTGAATAAATTTTAGTGGTATCCTCTGGTTTTTCATTGTTGGGTTCTTAAAAAATGTTACTGGGCAGAAATTTGGTTTTGAGATCATGTAAAACACAAGAGAAATTACAGTTGCACAGTCATATTCTATAGAAGTCATCAGGTTTTGAAAAAAGAGTTTGAAACAAGATGAGAATGGAAGTGCGAATCTCAGTGGGTTCTTAGTGTTTCATCACAGAGTTTTGTGGTAAGACCAAGACAAAACCACAAGCTTTACTGTTGGCCAGGCCAGCGCTGGAAGAATGATTGATTTCAAGGTTAGCCAAGGTCAGGCGGAAACTTGGCCTGTTCTATTCATACATTCAAACCCCAGACCTACTGAGTTTTGCATAGTTTGGGGTTTCCAAAACAGAAAGCACTGTGGGGCCTAGTCCAAAGCTGAAGCCTGAAGACTAAGTGTTAGGGAAACTTGTTCTGTCTTGGTTTGTATTTTAGCAATGCCAAGGTGAGAAATTTTATCTCTAGTTACTATATGAACCTTATTTACTTACACCGTTCTTTAGAAGCTTACAAAACCAAAGCATGTATTTTTTCCCCTGTTTCTCTGCCTTATAGGAAGACCAGGATTCTACTCCCAGTCTCCAGCCATTTCCACAGGCCACTGATAGACCTATTTCTTGAAAAATTTCATGGCTGCACTTACCAGCACTCATAGATTATCTTCAGTTTCTTCAGCTCAGTATTTGGGTAATTCTCTAGGGATAAAGGTAGCAAGGTTGCCTAGTCTGAAAAAATTAGACCTAGCCTAGTAATCTGAAAAAATCATGTTGTTCTTCCAGAATAAGAATTTGAAGAAATCAAATGAAACCATCAAGCTCAGAGCCAAAGGCCTGTCTGCTACTGGAGTGTGAGGAAGGTAGAACATGAAACACTCACTCCCTTGTCAGCTGTGGGCAGCCCACATTCTGACTAGGTCATCCTCAGCGGGTGGTATGAGGCCGGAAATGACTCAAGTTATGCCAGGACCAAGTCTTCTAGGAGGTGGCAAAATCCATCAAGTCAGTTAGGTATGCTTTCAGCTATAAATTATGGATAACTCTTTGACAGGGTGTTATTTTTGACAAGAATTCTAAGACCGGCAAGGTGGCTTACTGCTGCCATCAGGAACACAGACACTTTTTTTTTTAAATCCTCATCCAAGGACATTTTTTTTTATTTTTTGTTCAGATAGAGCAGGAGGGAGAGAGAGAGAGAGAGAGAGAGAGAGAGAGAGAGAGAGAGAGAGAGAGAGAGAGAGAGAGAGAGAAACATCAATGTGAAAGGTACTCATTGAGTGGCTGCTATCCACATTACCCAATCAGGGCTGGGGACAAACTGCAAATGAGGTATGTTCCCTTAGCGGGAACTGAACCCAGGTCTCTCTGGACCACAGGCTGACACTCTAACCTCTGAGCCAAACCGGCCAGGGCAGGAACATACTCTTTTTCTTCTTTTCAGTCTATTGTCATCTTTATTCTGGTCACTTCAGGATCTCAAAATGGCTGCTGTGGTTCCAACCCTCATATCTGCATTCCAGACAAGGAAAAGGAAAAAAGGAGCTGAAGGCCAAAGGGCAAAGATGTAAGGGCAAAATGGTGAAAAGGCCCATTTTATGAGAAAAACAAGAGCTTATCCAGAGGACTCACCCAACAGATTTTCACATGTTATGCTATGATGGCTAGAATTGTGACACATGCCATCTCAGTAGAAAGGACTAGGGCTGGGTGGCTAGGTTGTAGATACTGGTTGAGTCATTTAGTCAATAATTCCTATTTCCACTAGCTCTAGACAGGTGGTCAACAATTTGAGGATACCCTGGAACCACACAAGTACTCATGCTATGCAGTACTTGATGTACTCATGTTATGGCAGGTCTCACTGACAGACCAGACCCATGGAATTGAATAATGGCCAGTAGGGAGCATTACAGCAAACCCTCAGAGGACTCTCAAAGAGAAGGTGCTTTGTGAAAGTTCATAAAATCCA
This sequence comes from Molossus molossus, assembly GCF_014108415.1. Classification (NCBI taxonomy): domain Eukaryota; kingdom Metazoa; phylum Chordata; class Mammalia; order Chiroptera; family Molossidae; genus Molossus; species Molossus molossus. The sequence goes on along the minus strand of NW_023425344.1, from coordinate 215,242,696 downwards.
GGGCAGTTGGTATCAGATGAAAATGATTGTGTAAATTATAATAATTTGACATGAGGTGATTAAAATGTAATATTATGAGCTATTGTTGACCACTAAAATTCTTAGAATGAGCAACCAGCTAAACTTTTCAGGGTCGTAAGGAAGCATTTCTTTCATTCTTCCTTCCTTTTTATTTATTTTATTATTATTTTTTTATCCTCATCTGAGGACACCTTTTTTTGCATTTATCTTCAGATAGAGCGGGAGGGAGAGAGGGAAGAAGAGAAAGAGAGAAACATTGATATGAGAGAGACACATCGAGTGGTTGCCACCCACACGACCCCAACTGGGGCCAAGGACAAACTGCAATCGAGGTATGTGCCCTTAGCAGGAACTGAATCCAGGACTCTCCAGTCTGTGGGTCAACACTTTAACCGCTGAGTCAAATCGGCCAGGGTATTCTTCCTTCTTTAAAAAAAAATTTTTTTTCTTTATTGACTTTACTGATTTTAAAGAGAGAGAAAGGGAGAGGGATAGAGAGATAGAAACATCAATGAGAGAGAACATTGATTGGCTGCCTCCTGCATGCGCCCCACTGGGGACTGGGCCCACAACCTAGGCATGTGCCCTGACCAGGAATCAAACTGGTGACCTCGTGGTGCATGGGTCAATGCTCAACCACTGAGCCACACTGACCCAGTTTGAACATATATCTCTTAAGAAAACATTTCTGTCTGGATGTGTAATTGCAGGGTAGATATGTGGTAAAAAGACTGAAATAAAGAAATATGATTTATAAAGATAGTGAGACAAGAGGAATCCATGAAGCAATTATGTACTGAACAGGGAGTGTCTGCACAGTTTCATCCTTAAAAATGATGCTGTGCTAGTCATCACCTGCAAAACACATGTTCTCTGCATATAAGACTCACATGAGAGAAAGACATGGCACAGAAAACAAATTTAATTTTCTAATAGTAATTTTTCTAACTATATTCTAACTTTAGGGAAAAGAAAAGAGTCAGAATATGAAATATTTTCAAGTTCTATTACAATTCTCTTTCCCTTGTAGTTATGAAAAATTTTAAAGTTAGAGAAAAGTTATTAAAATAAATATCCATGTGTGCGCTACTCAGAATTAAAAATGGAAATTTAGGGATAACTGCATTTTTAAAAGAGAACAACAAATCTTAATCTTTGAGTGCAAATTGGAGGAAAAGAAATAAAGGTGTAAGTAAAATATCCCAGAAAAGTGTTGTTTTGGAAATTAAAACAATGTAGGAACAATTGAAGAGAGAGAAGGGTTGGTTTGATTTGTGGAGACTTTAAAAGTCTCAGGATGAAGTCACATGAAAAGGGTAAAATAAAACAAGATAAATGGGTCCCAGGTGCTCTTTTATGCCTACCTATGGAATGAGCTGCCATTTTTTTCTGCTCCAGGTGTAAACGTTTCTGAAGTATTGTTCAGCAAAGAAGCCCAGTCTTCATCGCTGGCCAGTGCTGATGGCCAGTCCCAGGCAGCCCTGGAGATGCTGGGAGTTCTTTGCCCACAAAGCACCTTCCAGGGACACATAGCTGTTCTTCATCCTTCAAAGCTGAGGGAGCCAACTTGTGGCCGGTGGTGCCCAGGCCCATCAGATTCCGGCCAAAGCAAGTGAATTGTGGTGGTTAAATAAACAAAGAAACACCAAACACAGTGGAGCTGATTAAGAATCAGGGGTGAAAAGTGAGACGAGTGGATGACTCAAGCCCAGTTAACCTGAGGTCTGAATGGATCACAGCATCCTGCCCAGGATCCAGAGCTGTTTCTTCTCCTCTTCCCATTGCGCAACAACCTGATCCGGAAATCATCCACCACCACCTTGATAACCAAAGCAGAAAGACCCAGCACTGTGAATTTGAACATAATATCTCTTTCTTTTTAAACATTTTTTTCCCTTTATTGGTTTTAGAGAGAGAGGAAGGGAGAGGGAGAGAGAGAGAGAAACATCGATGAGTGAGAACATTGATTGGCCGCCTCCTGCACGGCCCCCACTGGGAATCAAGCCCACAGCCTGGGCATGTGCCCTGACCGGGAATTGAACCGGTGACCTCTTGGTGCATGGGTCGATGCTCAACCACTGAGCCACACTGGCCAGATGGATGTAATATCTCTTTCTAAACCACCTTGTTTGCAACATTAGGTTTTTAGGCTGTTTAAAGGACAAGCACAATTGTTTTCTTCCTTCTTGGATTTTCCATTGCCTGCATTTTCCCTGGTTACCTTTTTGTGTCTGCTTTTGCTACTGTTTCTCGCATCAAATCTCCACTCTCATGGGCAGCATTTATAGGCTGCTAGGGTAAAGGGGTCAAAAATGTTTCCTCATTGGCACTGACCTCCACTGGCATCTCTTTGGGCCTAATACACTCTTTTTTCGTTATTCTCTTTTTCCTGACTCTCGAAGACTCCTTTTTTTTTAATTCAGCAAACCTAACCTCAGGGCTCTATTGATGAGAGAGGCTTTCAAAAGCAATATTCAGAGAGTGTGCTTACCAGAAAGGGTGGTCAGCAAGCACCCAGCTCTTGTACAAGGCCATATGTTCTCGAAGGAATACAACTCCATTAACAGACTTTTTGTTGCTGGAGGGATTTTTATTCTTTCCTCTTTTCAGACTTAGAAGGATGTCGAAAGTGTTTATTATTAGCCTAAACTGAGAGCAAGTGAGTGTCCTTATCATTCAAAAACAAATACACCTGTTTGGCAGCAGGCACTCTTGCCTGGCTTTCTGAACCAGGAAAATCAACACTGTATTCAGAGCCCAGCCAGTAAATCTAAGGGGCTTGTAAAGTCATGTTGGAGAAGGGGTTCTTTGTGGAAGGATCCAAACTTCCACAGGCTCAAGGATTCCCACTGGAAGACCAGGCTTGGTAGTTATTTGTCTGCACGGACTCTTATTTACATGTCCTATATTGCTAAATGTGGAATACAGGAACTCTGGTGGGTGGGGACACACTGAAAACATTACTAGGGAAGGAGCCTAGGGGATAAAGGACAACTGATGTGCTCTGACTGCGGCCAGGGTAGAGCTTCTTTCTGATATCTCCCCGATGCCCAGCCCTTCACTTACTTTCCTTTTTTGCTGAAAAAGGAGCTACTTTAGTTTTAAAATTGAGTCAATCCATTGTCCTGACTTCCTTTCTTCTAGAATTAAAAATAAAATTTGCCCTGGCCAGTGTGGCACAATGGTTAGAGTGTCAGCCCAAGGACCAAAGGCTTTCAGGTTTGATTCCAGTCAAGGGCACATAAGTATGTACCTGGGATGCAGGTTCAATCCTCACCTAGTTCGGGGTCATGCAGGAGGCAACTGGTCAATGTGTCTATCTCATTCTCTCTCTCTTTCTTGCTGTCTCCCTCCCTCCCTCACCCTCTCTTCCCACTCTCTCTAAAAATCAGTGGAAAAATATCCTCGGGTGAGGATTAACAACAACAACAACAAAATTAAATTTAAGGGTAACTATTTTTTCAAAAGGAAAGGGACATCATGATACTGCCCCAATTCCCACGGCTATAACACCCAGTATTTATTTAGTTTTTTGACTTACCTTCGAGTGCCTGTGAATCTTAAGGAACTGTGCTGGTATAGACAAAATAAAAGTGCAGTCCATGGTTTCCACCTTCTAGAAACTTATGCTCTAATGGGGATATAAGTTATATACCATTCAGGCCCCTAACACACACACACACACACACACACACACACACACATACACACCCCAGATCCACACACACAGCCCAGATCCACACACACACTGTTCTCAGTCTTTCATCATCATCTTCAAGGATGTTTTTACATTGGTGGCAGTTTTAGTCACCTGCTGTTCCTGACTCTGTCTCCCTGTAATTTCAGGCCTTTTTAGATAAGGCCCAGAGGAATGTGTGTGTGTGTGTGTGTTTTGACAACTTTAGAGTCACCTGAACAGGTCGGTATTGTTGTCTCCTTTTACCTTAGCTGCTTGGATGTGGCTAGATGGTTTATCCATGTGGGAGAGATTCCTAGGTCAAATGTAGGAGTTTAGGTGGGGTGAGAAGGATACTGTTTTTAAAGGAATAAAAGCATTCAGGATCTGCTTTAAGAAATGATCCCAAATTAAAGAATAAGTAAATATATGGTTATCAGTATTAATGAATACAATCAACCAAATTTAGAAGTCGTGTTTGTCACATTTTTAAATGTGGGATAGCCTGCAATAGTATTTAAGTTTCGAAATTAGCACTGTGTTCAAATTCTGTTTCACCATTTTCTATCTGTATGTCCATAGACCAATAACTTGCTAAGTTTTAAGCCTCTGTTTTCACCTCTGCAAAATGAAAATTGGCAATATTCACTTCTTTTCAATTTTTATTAATTTATTTTTGTTACAAATGTTTCTCCTTTTCCCCCCATAGACACCCTCCTCCCCATCCTGCCCCTCCCACCAGCATTGTTGTCTGTGTCCATTGGTTATGCGTACATGCGTATAAGGTCTTTGGTTCATCTCATCCCCCCTTCTTTGAGTTCTGTCAGTCTGAACCGTACTCCTTTCTATGTTTTCTTTATGTGAAGATTACGTGAGACAACGTGTAGGAAAGCTTTTAGCTTTATGCTCCCAAATGCTAATTCTGTCCCTGTTTTTTTTCTCTAGTTTTCTTCGACAATTATGCCTGTATTTTATTTTAGTCTGCTCTTTTTTTCCCCTGTTCTTGGCTTTTCTCATTGTTGTTGTTCTTATTTTTTTCTGGCTGATCTTGTCTCTTTGTTTTGCCCCTCTCTGCTCTCAGTGGATGTTTGTTTTGCCTGTGTTTATTTTTCCATCGTGAACTTTCCTTGAGTTCCTTTCCCATTTGCCTTTTTGCAGGCATCTTTTGTTTTACCTGGGTCTCTATCCCTTCGCACACTGATGTCAACACTGACTGCTGATTTTGGACTTTGCTGGGGAAAGGAGGGTGGAAGGTGTGGGAAGATAGCTCTTAAGGGACCTCGAGAAAGGATATTGGGAGGGTCAAAGTGGTTAGTTGCTTTGCTATACATATTTCGCAGACATATTTTTCAGTTTCTGGCCAGAAGTCTGACACTTTTTCCCACAGGTCCTCAGGGCTTTTGGACCTGCCCTGATTGCATTCCCTTTCTCTTCCCTCCCTGTTTCTCTACCCAGTTGCAGTGGGGCTCAGCTTTCCCCTCCCCAACTTCCTGCACTCTTGCTTTCCCTGAAACATGTTTTACCTATTACTGCTCTTCTCCAACGTTTCATTTATGTGGAACACCCACTTGGAAGGGGAGTTGTTTTTGAAGAGAGGGAGGTCATTACTGATAATAGCAATAAGGATAATAGTTGAATATGAAGTGCCAATGCTCACACAAGGCCAAAAACAAGACAGCAGGAACTTATGACCCTGTTCCATTGGGCACAGATTCTTAATAGAATCCAGAGAGTCCAAAGGATAGAAACAAACTGAGGGAGTGGTGAGTGTGACAGGAAGGAGAAGCCAGGGAGTATTTCTTGCATTTTGATTTCCACCATCATTTATTCATCACCTACGCTGAGCCAAGCACTGTGCTGGGCTCTGGGCATCATTTGATGAACAATATACGGAAAAGTTCTGTCTTTAGTAGACTTGGATGGTTCCAGTGTGTTCTAAAGAGTTAGAATTTCCTGGCAACTCACATCTAATATTTTAAGTTTGGAGCTCATTTTCTGTGTTGAGAGACACCGTGGAAGGGGACCGGGGCTCCAGCGGCAGCAGCAGATCTTCCGGTGCTTATGGGCAGTGTTGGGTGGCACACACAACCACCCATCATGTGTCCTTAAATGTTTTCATTATGGAAATTTTAAGCAAATGTTGAGAGAATAGAGGGATGAGTGTTTATCACCCACTGCTCAGCTTCAACAGTTATAAGCATTTTATCCATTTTGTTATATCTTTCCCCCCTCCTTTATTTTCTTTAAAAATATTTTTTAAAATTTTCCACTATTTTCTTGAAATGTTTTCATGCAAATTCCAGATATCGTGCCATTTCACCTTTATTTCAGTCTGCATCTCAAGTAGGAAGAGATTTTTTCCTTACATAATCACGATGCATTTATCACATGGAACAAAATCAATAATAATTATATAATTTCATCCAATATTTATTTCACATGTACATTTCCCCAGTTTCCTCAAAGATGACTTTTTATAGTTGGTTTGTGTGGATGGAGATCAAAGCAAAGCCCACACATTCCTTTTGGTCATCTGCCTTTTAAATCTCTTAGTCTATATAATAGTCGCCCTCCTAGACCATTGATTTTTGTAGAATTTGATGTAGCAGAGGTGTAGTGCTCTGCCCAGATCTGTGCTTCCTGACCAGAGCTGCTGATGGTACACAGCTTGTGTCTAAGGACTGGTTGTTTAGAGGACAAGAAGACCTGGCTGTCTTGCTTCAATTCAAGACAACTCCAAAGGACCATCTCAACTCCAGAGCTCCCTGTGAGACTGGCTGAAACCTGAGTTGTGACTATATCACAGATCAGTTTCTTCCTTTGCCCAGTCTTGTTTCCTTCATTCCCGTTTACTCCTCAGTAAAACTCCTGAACACCAATCTCTATGTCAGAGTGTATTTCCTAGGAAACCGACCTAAGACAGTTGCTACTGCTCCTGGCCAAGTGGATCTAAAATGGGGTTTTAGAGCTGGATCACCTGCCTCTCAGCCGGCAATACAAACACCATCACTGGTGGTAGGTGGAATACTGATCACATTCATATAGTGTAGCGGTGCAATTTTTTATTTTTGTATTGTTATTTTTTTTAATCCTCACCTGAAGATATTTTTCCATTGATTTTTATTTATATTTATTTATTTAAAAAATATGTGTTTATCCTGGCTGGTGTGGCTCACTGGTTGAGCGTTGACCCATGCACCAAGAGGTTGCCAGTTTGATTCCCGGTCAGGGCACATGCCCAGGTTGTGGGCCCGATCCCCAGTGTGGGGCATACAGGAGGCGGCCAATCGATGTTCTCTCTCATTGATATTTCTATCTCTCCCTCTCCCTTACTCTCTCTCTAAAATCAATAAAGAAAAAATGTTTAAGAAAATAAAATAAAATATATGTTTATTGATTTTTTTAGAGAGGAAGGGAGAGAGAGGTAGAAACATTGATGTGAGAAATATCCATCTGCTGCCTCCTACATGCCCTCTACTGGGGATCGAGCCTGCAACTGTGGGTATGTGCCCTGATTGGGAATTGAATGGGGACCTCTCAGTCCATGAGATGACCTTCAATCCACTGAGCCACATGGGCTCCGCTCCACTGATTTTTAAATAGAGTGGAAACGTGGGGGTGGGTGGGTGGAGAGAAACATCCATGTGAGAGAGACACATCGATTGGTTGCCTCCTGCATGACCCTGACCTGGCTGGGTGATCAAACCTGTAACTCTTCAGTCCTTGGGCTGATGCTCTAACTGCTGAGTCAAACCAGCCAGGGCAAGGTACAATTTTTATTTATTTTTTATTTTTTATTTTTATTTTTTATCCTCACCCGAGGACATTTTTTTCCATTTTTTGTACAGATAGAGTGGGAGGGAGAGAGAAGAAGGGAGAGAGAGAGAGAAACATCGACGTGAAGGGACACATCGAGTGGCTGCCACCCGCACGACCAACCAGGGCCGGGGACAAACTGCAACCGAAGTACGTGTCCTTAGCGGGAACCGAACCCGAGTCTCTCCGGACCGCAGGCCGACGCTCTAACCGCTGAGCCAAACTGGCCAGGGCCAAGGTACAATTTTTAAACAGCCATTTTATACTCTATTCTTTCATCACAAAACACCCCTTCCCCTTTCTGCCTTCTAACTTCTCAAGAAATAATTATTGGCATGGACTCACTCTCACTTTTTGTTGAATTTGTTTTTCTTTTAGTATAATTTTTATTTTGAGATAATTGTACATCCATATACAATTATTATTTCAAGTACATAGTATAGTATTATTAACTATAATCACCATGCTGTACATTAAATCCCCAGAACCTGTCACCTTATAACTGAAACTTTGTTCCCTTTGACCAACATCTTCTCATTTCTCCCACCTGCATCCCCTGGTAACTACCTTTCCTGCTCAATGGCTCTATGAGATAGACCTTTTTAGATTCCACATGTGAGATCATACAGTATTTGTCTATGTCTGGCTAATTTTACTTAGCAAAGTGTCCTCCAGATTTGTCCATGTTGATGCAAATGGCAGGATTACCTTGGATTTTTTTTGTTTTTTTTTAAAATAATACTAAGTATCATTAAAAGTTGAACAATGAGCCCTGTGAGTTTCTTGATAAAATACAATTTGAAGTACACAGCACTATCTATAAAATATTCTTGCCAAAAAGTTGAATGTGCGTCTAATCAAGGTTTTAGAACTAACTTTTAGTTTACAGGAAATAGAAAGAGAGAGGGGCAAATTAAATAATGCCTCAGGGAATCAAATAGATAAATCCAGACTATGGAACACTCTATAGGACAAACTGATCTGGATTCTGCAAGTCAATGACAATGGAGGTAAAATGGGTAGAGAGATTTAAGAGACTAAACAACTAAATGTAATGTGTGAACTTTGTTTGGATCATGATTCAAACACACCAACTATGAAAATATATGTTCAAGACCATTGTAGAAATTTGATCATAGACTGGACGTTAGATGATACTAGAAAATTATTATTAATTTTGTTAAATATGATAACAGCCTTATGCTTACATAAAAAAGTGTCCATATTTTTTTAGGGATGCATATTGAAGCATTTGGGAGTAAAATGATGTGTTGCTTTAGATTTTATTTAAAATGCTTCAGCAAAGATAAACAAAAAAGAGAATAGATTATATAATTGCAAATGTTGGTAATTCTTGAGTGTGAGTAATGTGTTTATGGGAGTTTATTGTCTATTCTCTCTGTTTTTGTGTGTGTTTGAAATTTTTCATTAGAAAAGGAATAGAGAATAGAGCAAATTTTTTGCTTAAAAAAAAATTACTGTGTCCTGCCTGGCTGGTGTGGCCCAATGGCACATGCCCAGGGTGTGAGCCAAATCCCCAATGGGGGGCATGCAGGAGGCGGTCAGTCCATGTTTTCGCTCATCAATGTTTTTATCTCTCTCTCTCTCTCTCTCTCTCCCTTCCTCTCTATCTTAAAAAAAAAAAAAAAATGCTGGGTCTTAAGTAAGTTTAACATTGATCATCATACTGTCCAAATTTATGTGGGGAAACACTTCTTGTGAGACAAGATGAAACGGTGGAAAGTGCAGTGCCTTTGAAGTCAGACCAATGTGGTTTGAATTCTACCTCCATCCCTAGGTCCTGGGGAGGAAGGGAACGTGGCTGGAACAATGACAGCAAGAGCCAAAGAATGACGGGTTTATAACATTGCGTGTGTGTGTGTGTGCGTGTGTGTGTGTCTGTGTTTGTGCTCGAGGCAGCCTGTGTCAAGTTTGGAGCCAGCATGTATTTTCTGTCTTTTTATCTTGTTTCCTCCAACATAATTTCACCAGTTGTAATGACTGTCTCATCAACAATTTATCTAAAAGAAAATTGTTGAGAAGTGTTACTTTTGGAGGTAGATCCTGACCTGGAGGCATGTCTGCTATCTCTCCTCTCTACCCAAGAAGAGGGAGTATAGTGTGAACTGGGGCTGAGAGGTGGGTAGGGATCAGATCATGGGGGGCATTGTAGACTACCCTAAGGAGTTTTGTGTTGATTCCAAGAAGAAAGGGAAGTCATCTAAGGATTTCATTTTATTTTTATTTAAAAACAATTTTTTTTTCTTTATTGATTTTAGAGAGGAAAAGAGAGGTAGAGAGAGATGGAAACATCGATGAGAGAGAACATCGTTTGGCTGCCTCCTGCGTGCTCCCCACTGGGGATTGGGCCCACAACCTGGGCATATGCCCTGTCCAAGAATCAAACCGGCGACCTCTTGGTGCATGGGTCCATGGTCAACCACTGAGCCATGCCAGCCGGGCAGGATTTTAAATGAGACATGCATGTGATAGATTGGTTTTGTGTTCTGAAATGATGCCTCTGGCTAAAGTAAGGAGAACAGATTGGAAGGGGTCAAAGTGAATGTACTCAGCTCTGTTTGGAGGTCAGTGTTTTTGCCTATGTGAGAGAGAGTGGGTTAGGGAGGTAGTGGTGATGAAGACCAAGAGGAGAGACATTACAGAGGTAAAATGGACAGAACTTGATGATACATTGGATATGGGAGAGAGAAGATGATGTCAAACATGACAGGTTTCTGACTGGTAGAACAGGATAGATGGTGGATTAATTCACTCACAGATCCTTGGAAGAGAACCAAGTTTTGAGGAGTAAAAGAAAGAATGGTTTTGGTTTTGGGCACGTTGAGTTTGAGTTTAAAGTGCCTTTGAGACATACAAGAAGTGATGTCAAGAATGCAGCTCAGTCTGGAGCTCAGATGAGAGAACAGTGTAAGTCTATTAGTTTGTTAGAAAAGTTCACCATTTGATTTTTCTATGTCATTGTGTACCTACTATAGCATATGCAAACATTTCACAGCTACAATACATTAAAACAGTTCACACCTATATATCTGTGAGCAGCAAGGACACATATAAACCAAACTAAAGTTTTGTTTTATTTGTTTCACAAATGAGCAAGTTACTTTTTACAGGGAAACAGTTACCTTTCCTCTGCTTTTTATTTTTTATTGCAAATGTTGAGGAATTCTGGCAGTTGCTAGGACTTTTGTGAGCCAAGTATGCCTTAGTTTTCTTCTATTATTACAGTTTCTCTTTTTCATGATGTGTATTGCCAGTTACTAGTTAGGTCAACTTTCTGTTGAAGGCGATTGCTCTGGAATTACAATCTAGCGGTGCTAAGCAGAAACGCTCCTCTCTATCCCATCAGAGAAAGCCATTACAGAACTGTTAAAATGATCCGAAGAGTCAGATCTTAAGTGTATTGTAGGTGTAGAACAGAAAGTAAGCTGGTGGGGAGGAAGTGGTGGTGGAGGAGAGGCTATCTGTAATCCTATTTTCTTTTATTAATCCTCACTTGAGGATATTTTCCCACTGAGTTTTAGATAGAGTGGAAGGGAGGGAGGTAGTGCATGAGAAGAGAGAGAGAGATTGATGTGAGAGAGACACATGGATTGGTTGCCTCCTGCATGACCCCATCAGGGCAGGGGATTGAACCTGCAACCCAGGTACATGCCCTTGACTGGAAATTGAACCCACAACCGAAGACCATTTTGTCTGAGGGCTGATGCTCTAACCACTGCTATAATCCTATTTTTATGAAGGTCTGTAAAATGTTGCTTATGTAAATAATTTGGTTTCTTAAAGGATTATAACACCTTCACAGGGAAACTCAGACATATCCTGTGGTCAACTGTCCGATTTGGGTTTAGTTTTGCTTAATCTCCCAGAAAACGCTTTACAGTGATGCTTTATTTATTTATTTTTATTACAATGGCTTTGTAGTTATAAACTGATATCTGGTATTGTGATCCCTCCTACTTTGTTCTTCTTTTTTCAAGATTGCTGTGGCTATTCGGGGTCTCTTTTGGTTCCATATAAACTTTTGGAGTATTTGGTCTAGTACCATGAAATATGTTGTTGGTATTTTAATGGGAATTGCATTGACTCTATAGATGGCTTTGGGTAGTATGGACATTTTAATGATGTTAATCCTTCCAATCCATGAACCAGGTATATGCTTCCACTTTTTTGTATCTTCCTCTATTTCTTTTTTCAATGTTCAGCAGTTTTCTGCAAACAGGTCCTCTACTTTGTTGGTTAAGTTTATTCCTAGGTATCTTAGTTTTTTTGCTATAATGGTAAATGGGATTGTTTTATTTTTCAGTTTCTCTTTCTGTGAGTTCATCATTGGTGTATAAGAATGCCGTCGATTTCTTGATGTTAATTTTGTATCCTACTACTTTGCCAAATTCATTTATTAACTCTAGTAGATTTTTGATGGTGTCTTTAGGGTTTTCTATGTACAATACATGTCATCTGCAAATAATGACAGTTTCACTTCCTCCTTTCCAATTTGGATCTCTTTTCTTTTCCTTCCTGTCTAATTGCTGTGGCTAAGACTTCTAGTACTATGTTAAATAAGAGTGGCGAAAGTGGACATCCCTGTCTTGTTTCTGTTCTTAAGGGAAATGCTTTTAGTTTCTGCCCATTGAGTATGATGTTGGCTGTAGGTCTTTCATATATGGCCTTTATTATGTCGAGATATGATTCCTCTATTCCCAAATTGCTGAGCGTTTTTATCAGAAATGGGTGCTGGATTTTGTCAAATGCTTTTCCAGCATCTATTGATATAATCATATGGTTTTTATCTTTCATTTTGTTTATGTGGTGTATCACATTTATTAATTTGCAAATATTGTGCCAGCCTTGCATCCCTGGGATGAATCCTACTTGGTCATGGTGAATAATTATTTTAATGGATTTCTGGATCTGATTTGCTAATATTTTGTAAAGATTTTGGCATCTATGTTCATCAGGGATGTTGGCCTGTAGTTTTCTTTCTTTGTAGTGTCTTTTTTCTGGTTTTGAAATTAGAATTATTCTGTGAAGTGTCTTTATCTGGTCTTGGAATTAGAATTATGCTGGCCTCATAAAATGAGTTTGAAAGTTTTCCTTCTTCTTGGGTTTTTTGGAATAGTTTGAGGAGAATGGATGTTAGATCCTGAATGTACAGTAAAACACCCGCGTGAAGCCGTCCGGGCCTGGGATTTTGTGTGCTGGGAGTTTCTTGATTACATCTTCAATTTCCTTATTTGTTATTGGTCTGTTCAAGTTTACTATCTCTTTGCAGTTCAATTTGGGAGACTGTGTGTTTCTAGAAATGTGTCCATTTCGCCTAGGTTGTCCAATTTGTTGGCGTATAATTGTTCATAGTAATTTTAAAATATATTTTTATTGTTTTTTTAAACTAATTTATTTTTGTTACAGATGTTTCTCCTTTTTCCCTGCAGACATGCTCCTCCCTATCTCACCCTCAGCCAAGTATTGTTGTCTATGTCCACTGGTTACGCATACTTGCATATAAGTTCTTTGGTTTATCTCATCCCTCCCCCTTATTTAAAATTTTTTTTTATTAATTTAGTTTTGTTACAGATGTTTCTCCTTTCCCTCCCCAAACACCCTCCTTCCCATTCTGCCCCCACCCCCACCCCCCTAGCATTGTTGTCTATGTCCATTGGTTATACATACATGCATATAAGTTCTTTGGTTCATCTCATCCATCCCCTCCACCACCCTCCTACTCTGAGGTTTGTCAGTCTGAACCATATTCCTTTCTATGTCTCTTGGTCCATTTTGTTCATCAGCCCACCTTGTTCATTATAGTCCACAAATAAATGAGATCATGTGGTATTTGTCTTTCTCTGATTGGTTTATTTTGCTTAGCATAATATTCTTGAGGTCCCTCCATGTTATCTCAAAGGATAAGAGATCTTTCTTACAGCTGCATAGTACTCCACTGTGTCTTTGTACCACAGCTTTTTTATCCACTCACCTATTGATGAACACTTGGGCTGTTTCCAGAACTTGGCGATTGTAAATAGTGCTGCTATGAACATAGGGGTACATATATTCTTTCTGATTGGTGTTTCAGGCTCCTTAGGATATATTCCTAGAAGTGGGATCGCTGGGTCAAATGGCAATTCGATTTTTAATTTTTTGAGGGAACACCATAGTGTTTTCCATAGTGGCTGTACCAGTCTGCATTCCCACCAGCAGTGTACTAGAGTCCCCTTTTCTCCACACCCTCTCCAACACTTATTGTTTGATGATTTGTTGATGGCAGCCATTCTGGCTGGTGTGAGGTGATACCTCATTGTTGTTTTATTTTTAATTTTTTTTTTATCCTCACTAGAGGACATTTTTCCATTTTTTGTTCAGATAGAGTGGGAGGGGGGGAGAGGGAGAGAGAGAAACATCGACGTGAAAGGGACACATCGAGTGGTTGCCACGCACACGACCCAACCAGGGCCGGGGACAAACTGCAACCGAGGTATGTGCCCTCAGTGGGAACCGAACCCGGGTCTCTTGGAATCATAGGGCAACGCTCTAACCGCTGAGCCAAACTGGCTGAGCCAAACCGGCCAGGGCCCTCATTGTTGTTTTAATTTGCATCTCTCTGATAATGAGTGATGTTGAGCATTTCTTCATATGTTTTTTGGCAATTTGTATGTCCTGTTTGGAGAGGTGTTTATTTAGCTCCTCTGCCCATTTTTTAATTGGGTTCTTTGTCTTCCTTTTGTTGACTTGTATGAATACACTATATATTTTGGAAATTAACCTCTTATCTGATGTATCATTGGTGATTATGCTCTCCCATACAGTGGGTTCCCTTTCCATTTTTTTTTTAATCCTCACCAGAGGACATTTTCCCATTTTTTGTTCCGACAGAGTGGGAGGGAGAGAGAGGAATAGAGAGAGAGAAACATTGACATGAAAGGGACACATCGAGTGGCTGCCACCCGCACAACCAACCAGGGCTGGGGACAAACTGCAACCGAGGTACGTGCCCTTAGCGGAAACCAAACCCTGGTCTCTCTGGACCGCAGGCCGATGCTCTATCTGCTGAGCCAAACCGGCCAGGGCAGTTCTCTTTCCATTTTGATCTTTCCTTTTGCTGTGCAGAAGCTTTTGAGTTTGATGTAGTCCCATGTGTTCATTTTTTCCTTTGTTTCTATTGCCTTAGGTGATGTATCAGTGAAAATTCTGCTGCGTATGATGTCTGAAATTTTGTTGCCTACATTTTCTTCTAGGATTTTTATGGATTCACGAGTCACATTTAAGTCTTTTATCCATTTTGAGTTTATTCTTGTGTGTCATGTAAGTTGATGATCTAGTTTCATTTCTTTGCACGTAGCTGTCCAATTTTCCCAACACCATTTACTAAAGAGGCTGTCTTTACTCCACTGTATGCTCTTGCCACCTTTGTCAAATATTAATTGAGCATAATGTTTTGGGTTTATTTCTGGGTTCTCTGCTCTATTCCATTGATCTATGTGCCTGTTTTTGTGCCAGTACCAGGCTGTTTTGATTACAGTAGCTTTGTAGTATAACCTGATATCTGGTATTGTGATCTCTCCTACTTTGTCCTTCTTTTTCAAGATTGCTGTGGCTATTTGGGGGTTTTTTTGGTTCCATATAAACTTTTGAAGTATTTGTTCTATGAAATATGTCATTGGTATTTTGATGGGGATTGCATTGAATCTATAGATTGCTTTGGGTAGTATGGACATTTTAATGATGTTAATTCTTCTATTCCATGAACAAGGTATATGCTTCCACTTTTTTGTATCATTCTCTATTTCTTTTTTCAATGTCCTATAGTTTTCTGCAAATAGGTTCTTTACTTCTTTGGTTAAATTTATTCCTAGGTATCATAATTTTTATGCTGCGATGGTAAATGGGATTTTTTTTTTAGTTTCTCTTTCTGTGAGTTCATCATTGGTATATAAGAATACCATTGATTTCTTGACGTTAATTTTGTATCTTGCTACTTTGCCAAATTTATTTATTAAGCCTAGTATATTTTTGATGGAGTCTTTAGGGTTTTCTATATATAATATCATGTCACCTGCGAATAATGACAGTTTTATTTTCTCCTTTCCAATTTGGATCTTTTTTATTTTTTCTTCTTGTCTAATTGCTGTGGCTACGACTTTCAGTACTATATTAAATAAGAGTGGTGAAAGTGCCTCCCTTCTATTTTAAAATGATCCTTTGTATTTCTGTAGGGTCAGTTGTACTTCTCCTCTTTTGTTTCTGATTTTGTTTATTTGGGTCCTCTCCTTTTGTTTCTTGCTGAGTCTGGCTAAGGGTCTATCAATCTTGTTTATCTTTTCAAAGAACCAGCTCTTTGTTTCATTGATCTTTTGAATTGTTGTTTTTGTTTGTTTGTTTGTTTCTATATCATTTATTTCTGCTCTGACCTTTACTATTTCTTTCCTTCTACTTGCTCTGGGTTTTTCTTTTGGAAAATTTTTGTTTACTTTTTAGTTCTTTAAGTTATAGGGTTAGAAAGTCAATTACATTTTTTTCTTATTTCTTGAGGTAGGCCTGTAATACTATGAACTTTTCTCTCAGAAATGCTTTCGCTGTGTCCCATAGATTTTGTGTTGCATGTTCATTTTCATTGGTTTCCAGGGAGTTTCTAACGTATTCCTTGACATCCTTGGTAACCCATTCATTGTTTAATAACATGCTATTTGGTCTCCATGTGTTTGAATGTTTTTGTTGTAATTGATTTCTAGTTTCATGCCATTGTGATCTGAGAAGATGCTTGATATGATTTCAATCTTCTTGAATGTGTAGAGACTTAGTTTGTATCCTAACATGTGATCTATCTTTGAGAATGTCCCATGTGCACTTGAGAAGAATGTGAATTCTGCAGTTCTGGGATATAATTCTCTGTAGGTATCTATGAAATCCATTTTATCTAGTGCATCATTTTTTTTTTTTTTATCCTCACCCGAGGATGTTTTTCCATTTTTTGTTCAGATAGAGTGGGAGGGAGAGAGAGGAAGAGAGAGAGAGAGAGAGAGAGAGAGAGAGAGAGAGAGAGAGAAACATCGATGTGAAGGGATACATCGAGTGGCTGCCACCCGCACGACCAACCAGGGCCGGGGACAAACTGCAACCGAGGTACGTGCCCTTAGTGGGAACCAAACCCAGGTCTCTCTGTACCGCAGGCCGATGCTCCAACCGCTGAGCCAAACCGGCCAGGGCTATCTAGTGCATCATTTAGAGTCTCTGTTTCCTTGTTAATTTTTTTTTTTGATACATGCCCCTAGCCACTAGGGCCCAGCAGAAACTGAACCCGGGACTCTCTCGTCTGCAGGCTGATGCTCCAACTGCTGAGTCAAACTGGCCAGGGCTTTTTGTTAAATTTTTTTCTAGAGGATCTATCCAGTCATGTTAGTGGGGTGTTTAAGTCCCCTGCTATGATTGTATTGCTGTCGATTTCTCCTTTGAAGTTCTCCAGAAGTTGTTTGTTTGTTTGTTTGTTTGTGTTTTTTTTAATCCTCACCTGAGGACATTTTTGCACTTTTTGTTCAGACAGAGCGGGGGGGGGGGGGGGGGAGGAAGAAAGAGAGAGAGAGAAACATCGATGTGAAGGGACACATCGAGTGGTTGCCACCCGCACGACCAACCAGGGCCGGGGACAAACTGCAACCGAGGTACTTGCCCTTAGCGGGAACCAAACCCGGGTCTCTCTGTACCGCAGGCCGACGCTCTAACCGCTGAGCCAAACCGGCCAGGGCTCCAGAAGTTTTTAAATGTATTTTGGTGTTCCTATGTTAGTTGCATATATGTTTACCAAGGTTATATCCTCCTGTTGGATAGATCCTTTTAATATTATGTAGTGGCCTTCTTTGTCTCTAGTTATGGCCTTCATTTTGAATTCTATTTTCTCAGATATGAGTATTGCTACCCCAGCTTTTTTTCCCTTTCCGTTTGCTTGGAAAAATTTTTTCCATCCCTTTACTTTCAACCTATGTGAGTCTTTTGTTGTGAGGTGGGTCTCTTGTAAACAGCATATATCTGAGTCATGCTTTCTTATCCATTCAGCTACTCTGTGTCTTTTGATAGGAGCATTTAATCCATTTACATTTAATGTTATTATTGATACGTAATTATTTATTGCCATTTTTGTTTATTGTGGTTATGTTTCTTTTCCTATTGCTTCTGCTTATTACAGCAGTCCTTTTAACATTTCTTGGAGTGCTAGTTTGGTGATAATATATTCCCTTAGCTTTTTGTTTGTCTGGGAAGCTCTTTATTTGACCTTCTATTTTGAATGATAGCCTTGCTAGATAGAGTAGTCTTGGGTTCAAAAACAAGGGTTTTTCATGACCTTGATTACTTCATGCTATTCCCTCTGGCCTGTAGTGTTTCTGTTGAGAAGTCAGCTGATAGCCTTATGGCGTTTCCTTTGTAGGTAACCTGTTGCTTACCTCTTGTTCCCTTTAGGGTTCTCTCTTTGTCTTTAATTTTTGGCATTTTAATTATTATGTGTCTTGGTGGGGCCTCTGGATTCTTCTTACTTGGGGCTGTCTGTGCTTCTTGAACTTGTATGCCTTTTTTCTTCACCAAGCTAGGGAAGTTTTCTGTTACTGTTTTTTAAAATATATTCTCTAACCCTTGCTCATTTTCTTTTTCTGGCACACCTATGATGCAGATGTTGTTTCATTTCATATTGTCCCACAGTTCTCTTAGGATGTTTTCCTGTTTTTTTATTGTTTTTTTTTTCTTTTTGGTTCTCTGATTGGGTAATTTTTTTCTACCCTGTCTTCTAATTCGCTGATCCGGTTCTTAGTTTCCTCTACTCTGCTGGTTATTCTTCCCAATGTGTTCTTTCTTTATGTTATATCATTTTTCATTTCTAAATGTTGGTGTTCAATGCTTCTATATCTTCACTCATGCTGTTGAGCTTCCTCATGATTATTACTCTGAACTCTCCCTCTGATATCTTGCTCAATTTCATTTTATTTTATTTATTTCTTCTCCTGTCAAATTATCTTGTTCTTTCATTGGGGTTTGTTTCTTTGTTTCTCCATTTTGGCTGTATCAGTGGATTTTGGAGCCTGCCAAATTTTCCCTGTGGGTGTTGGTGTTCCACTGGTTATGGCTCCCTCTGCTGGGTTTGGAGGAGTGTAGGAGGACCATGCTAAACACCACTGTCAAGTCTTACTTTCCTGGGTAGATTTGCAAGCCCAGGAAAGGTTCGGTTAGCCTCTAGCTTTTTGCCTGGAGGCTATTAGTCTCAGTTACTTGATGAGCCTTGATTTGTAGCTCTCAGCTGTAAGAGGATTTCCAGCAGGTGGGGCACTTGCTGGCTATCAGACTTCAGATGTTAATGAGCCTCAATTTGCATTTCTATGGCCTGGCCTGGTAGTGTTGAATTCCTGTGGGAGGGACCGTTGCTTCTGGCAGGGGCTCTGAGAAGGGGCTCTTTGAGTAATATGGTTACTGTCCTATGAGGGAGTGATTCAGTACAAAACTCCTGGTGTTCTCCTGTCCAGCTCTCTCCTGAGCCAGAAGCCCCAGACTCTTTCCACACAGTTCCAGTCCAGTCCACCTCCCTCTGCCAGAGCCCAAGGTAAGTGTCTGTAGCTGATTTGGTGCTTTAAAAAACCTCTGCCTTCTCAACAGGAAGTGAACACTATTAATACAGACCTCTGTTGCTCTCCGTGGGCTCCCAGCCCACCCCCATGCACCTCCACCATTCCTACCAGGCTCGATTTGGTGTCCTCTCTCTGTTCCTGGTTGTACTGGCTCTCTCCAGCTGCTGTTCAGTTGGTTTTTCCCGATGATTTGTTTTTATTTTAGTTGTAATTCCAGTTTTGTTCTGGGAGACAGTCTGTGTAGCTTCCATTCACTCTATCACCATCTCTGTTCTCTGTGATGCTATAATTTTTATTATTATCAACAATTTTTTTTTCTTTATTGATTTTGGAAAGGGAAGAAGGGAGAGGGAGAGAGAGATAGAAACATCGATGAGAGAGAAACATCAATTGCTCACCTCCTGCATGTCCTCCACTGGGGATCAGGCTTACAACCTGGGCATGTGCCCTGACTGGGAGTTGAACAGGTGACATCTTGGTGCATGGGTTGATGCTCAACCACTGAGCCACACCAGCTGGGCAATGCTATATCTTTTTAACTGGGAAAGAAAGACAAATTGATGGAGCACTAACTGGTCCTTTGATAACACTTGAGAGTTTACGACTCCTTCTGGTGATACCTATTTATCCACTTCTAGGTTTTCCTACCTGATTCTTCATTTTGCTCACCAATCTATGATTCAGTTAGTAAATAAAAAATTATAAAAACAATATCTTTGATTTATCTAATTCCTTTTTCTTGATTGATCTCCTATGAATCATTTCTCTGGAATTTACATATTTCTGCCAGTGAGTTAGAGAAGGGCAGGTGCTATTATTCCTATTTTTCAATAAGGTAAATAGTGACCCAAAGAATTAGTGAATAGCAGAATCAGAGCTGGAACACAGGTGTTTTGATTTCTATTCTAACAAGGGAAAAGGAGGGGGAAAAAGGAAGATAAAGGGAGAGAATAGGAGAATGATTAGAAAATAAAAAGAAAATGAGTTTGCTTATTTATTCCTTCAAAAAACTTTTTTTTACAGCTTTAATGTTCCTGTTCCTGAGAACACAATGATGTGTGAATCTGTCTTTTGGACTCTCCTTGTATCTCTATGGAAAACCCTGATGGAGCACCATGTATTACTCCTGGACTTCCAAATATGGTCTATTTTACCTAATACAATCTGGTCAATCCAGGGATAGCTAATGGATCAGATACTACATATACCTATGCTTACCTTGTTCTAAAAAAATAATGTTATTTCAGAAGTCTTTTTATAGTGTTGAAAAGTAAAATTGGTTTTGTTTGAGTATAGAAAAAGTATGGTAACTGATGTGACTCACTTAATAAAATATAATTAACCCTCTTCACCTAATACATCATGCTGCTTTGTGTGTGTGTGCATGTGTGTGAATTATCAAGAAATAAACTACTGCTACTTCCTTACATTTGGCATATGATGGCTGACCTATTCTTGTGGTCAGTTTTCAAGAGGAAGGTTTGTTTACATATGCATTTATCTAAAAAGCATTTATTGAACACTTACTATATTCAAAGTGCTTTTAGATACATGGGAAATACAGATGCACCTAGCTCCCAAGGTGGTGGCAGTATTCAAATGAATTAATAAGATAATATATTTACGTAAAAATTACTTTATAAACTATGAAGTAAAAGCAAATATTTTTACATCTTTTTACCCAAATCAATACATCTTTTCCCATTGCTTGTTTGGCACGAAAGTTATATCTTTCCAATTTTGCACCTTTATATACTCTGGGCATATGGAATGGCAGTAATCACTGGACTTGGTTAATACTCTTAAATCTCAGAATCTGTGGTTGTGACAACACTATTCATCGTGTCCTCTATAAACCCACAGAGTTATAATCTTCACTCCAATTTGGGTAGAAGAGGAAGCTGAGACTAATTTTGCCTTTTGAATCATGCAGACATTGAGTGACTTGGATTTTCATCCTCACTGATTTCTTTTGCAAAACTCCCTTACATGTCAGGTGTGGGCACAGAAACCATGGTAGGACTCCCTCCTCCTACAAAGCAAAGTGGAGTGTTACTGTCACAACAAATGCACCTTTCTTTTCCTCTAGTTTTCATAAATGCCCAGGTGCATAAACAAATATCCTAAGACTATGTGTGGCTTCCTCAAGGTCATAATAATTTCTATATTTTCTATGTTTGTGGTATTATTTTGTCTTTGTCCCTAAATTCTTTTATCTGGCCTACCAAGGAAAGATGTTTATTCTTAAAGTATAGGTAAAGAAAACTAAGGCTCTATGTAGGGAAATCAGTGACGATTCAACCTGTTTGGTCTTTGTTCTCAACCTAAGAATTGTATATCTTGGTTATAGTCTGTTAGTTGCTCTGAAATCTTTGGTACAAATTACAAATGACCTTAACTGTATTTGGCATTAAAAGCAGCATAGAATAAAACACATTTCATTCTACAGAGTAGTTCCAGCTGGTGTAGACTAGAGCCACCTGACTTTTAAACAGTGTTTATTGCAAAGGTCATCTTACATCATTGCTCTGTTGTCCAAGGTTAATTGCCAATTTGTTTTAAATATTATGCAAAAGCCTTGGCTTCGTTGTAGAAAATCCAGTCTTGGAGAATTTGACTCTCTTAGTAATGAATAATTAATGTCTTGTGAAGTCACACACCCGAAAGAGAATTCTAAAGTTCTCCATGACTGTCCTTTCTTCTTCTAAGGATAACTGTAACCTATTTTTAAAAATTCCTGAAAACCACTCTATGTTAAAAAAACAAATGAAAATTTAAATGCAAACATACTGAGAAAGCATTTACAGAAAATATGATAGACAAAGATTGCTAGTTTTGTTACATAAAGAATTTTATATAAATTTATAAGAACATTATTAAGACTATATTAGGTAAGGTTGAGAAAAGATATGAACAAACATTCCATAAGAGAGAATTCAATAAATAAACATGGAAAATTGGTCAGTGTCACCTGTCATAGGTATATAACAGATGTTATTTTGTTTTGTTAATCAAATTAGCATAGACTTGAGAAGATTATAGTATGGTGAGAATATGATGAAGTAGATATTGTCTTATAGTCGGCCCTCGTTTATTGTGGTTAATCAGTTCCAGATTCTACTGCGATAAATGAATTTCCGCGAAGTAGGATTCTTTATTTATAAAGCGAATATTTTCTCAGTTAGAGCATAGAAAACCTGTTTATGATCTTCTAAATATGTTTTTTTAACATTATTAGAGCCTTCTAGACATAAAATAACACCCTTTAGTCACCATTATACTTGTATTACCCAATATATTAGACGAAATAAGAGAAAATAAGACATATTAGATGTTACAAATATCATATTATTATTATTGTACATTTAATTACACACACACAGTTCTTACACACAACCACTAACCTATGAAAATAGTGCAACTTGTTCGATGATGAAGCGATGAAGATGAAGAGATGAACTGCACAGCAAACAAGAGCAAGGTTACTGCTCCTCTGAAGGCACAACCTCAGTAGGAGAGTCTTCAGGTGGTGCAGTATCTTCAGCAGGTGTGTTGTCTTCTTCTGCTGAAGGAGTACTAGGAGTAGGCAGCGGGTGTCCGGGTGTGCGGCTGAAGAACATCATGATAGGCAGTTGCTGGCGCTGTCTTTTCATATGATGAGGCGGCTTTTGTAGGCTTCTATTGCTCCATCAGATGCATTCCAGAACTGCAATGCACACATCATTTGTGGGTCCCATTCACCAGTCGTGTCCTATACTACCTTAATAGTTCTCACGACTTGCGAGAGACGCTCAAGTGTAAGACCAACTTCCTCCTCCTGACCCCCAGGAATCTCTGGCTGCTCTTCCTCCTCCTCACTTGCAGACTTAGTCATCTCCACCAGATCCTTGTCAGTTAAGGACCCCTGTTCTGGATGATACTCGCCTTCCTCAAGGACCTTCTGGAACGTGTTGTTCATTCTGGAACTTCTCAAACCAACCCTTGCTCACTGTGAAATCTATGAACGTTGCAGAAGAGGGTCCTGGTTGAGGTTTGTCTGCTGTAAAGCGCTGATAAAGCTGCTTCGCCTTCTCCCGGATGACCAGCGAATCCAACGGAATGTTTTTCTTGCAGCTGTTGCTGATCCAAATGGCTAGGGCAGACTCTGTTTTCACTGTGAACTTATTATGACTTGTCACGACGCACTTTGCTTCCTTGTTGAAAGAGACAGTAGCCATTGCACAGATGTTCTTTTTATCTTTACGGATGGAGCGAACAGTAGACTCATTCAAGTCATAATGGTGGGCAACCTCCACGATTTTTTTTGCCATCTTTGATCATATCCAAAAGTTTCACCTTCTCCTGGATGGTAAGCACCTTCCTTCGGAACTTAGTTTCATCATCAGAAGACATAGAAGAAGAAGCACATTTAGGAGCCATCGTGGGGCTTAGATAAAAGTTCTCAGAAATCGCAAACACTTGCAAGAGCAAAGATGCTTCCAATGGGTAGCAATGTAGAAGCGTGTATGAGAGAAATGAACTTGCATGAGTCTGAGCCAATCAGTGGCCAGGATAGGAAGAGGATAGGATAGCCAATCAGTGAACAGCATGCTCTGATTGGCTTGGTTTCACCACACCCTATTTTTTGGAAAAAAGTTATTGCCCACACACAATGAGTAGTCAAGCGGTTGCACCTGGCATTGAAGGATTTGCAGGGGTGCTCGAATACATAGGCCTACAGTCCATACATGCAGTAATTTTAATTTATGTGTAAGACAGGGGTGTATAATTGACTCAGACAACCGAGTGCCCGCTGTATCATTTTCACTGTCTCAATCAACTTTTTATTTTTATTTATTTTTATCCTCACCCAAAGACATTTTTGCATTTATCTTCAGATAGAGTGGGAGGGAAAGAGGGAGGAAGAGAGAGAGAGAAACATCGATGTGAGAGAGACACATTGACTAGCTGCCACCCACATGACCCCAACCAGGCCAGGGACAAACTGCAACCAAGGTACATGCCCTTAGTGGGAACCAAACCCAGCACTCTCTGGTTCGTGGGTCGACTGTCTAATCGCTGAGCCAAACTGGCCAGGGCTTGATCAACTATTTAATGAATATATTTGAAAAAACCGTGATAGAGCAAAGCTGCAGAAGTCGAAGCATGCAGTGGCAGGGGATGACTACGTCATTTTTGGGTGCCTAAATTGATACAACTCTTGCAAAGCAAGTTGGAAAACTGTATGAAGATTCTTAAAAATCTCATACCTTTTTTTTTTTCTTCAGTAATTGTACTTTTAGTAACTATTCTAAGGGTGTAATGTTACATAAAACATATAATGCATAAATACACTAATCTAAAGCAAAAAATTAGAACCATAATGAACATGTTCAACAATAGGAAATGAGTCAATAAACTATATATATTACAAGGCAAATGTTGTATGATTCCACTTATATGAGGTGCATAGAGTAGTCAAATTCATAGAGACAGAAAGTAGAGTGGTAATTACTGGTGTAGAGAGTGGGGATGGGTAATGGGAAGTTATTCTTTAAAGCGTACAGAGTTTCAGTTTGGGAAGATAAAAATGTTCTGGAGACAGACAGAGATGATAGTTTTACAACAATATGAATGTGCTTATTAACAACTGAATTGTACACCTGAAAATGGTTAAAATGTTAAGGTTATGTTATGTATACTTTACCAAAATAAAATATTGCATGGTGTGGGGAAGGCCTGAGGTGGGGTAGGGGTTGGATGAAGGGGGTCAAAAAGGGAGTAAATGGGGACATCTATAATACTGATTAAAAAAGAAAAGAAAAAAGTTTTAAAATTGCAAAGTCTTTATAATAGTATAAGTAATGTTGTTATATGATTTTAATTTTAAAAAGCTGCATACATGCTCTGCAAAAGATATTGTCAAGAGAATGAGAAGATAAGCCACAGATTGGGAGAAAATGTCTGCAAAAGACATGTAATAAGAGCCTTTTATCCAAAATATACTAAGAACTCTTAAAGTCAACAATAAGAAAACAGCCCCACTGGTGTGGCTCATTGGTTGAGTGTCGACCCGTGCACCAAGAGGTCGCTGGTTGGATTCCGGGCCAGGCACATGCTCAGGTTTTGGGCTGATCCCCAGTGAGGGGCATGCAGGAAGCAGCCAATCGATGTTCTTGCTCATCGATGTTTCTATATCTCTTTCCCTTCCTCTCTCTCTAAAATCAATAAAGAAAAAATTTTAAAAAAGAAGGAAACATGCGGATCAGAGGAAAAGAAATACAAATGAGTTTTAAAGATATGAAGAGATGAATGAAACATGGTGAACAAACACTAACTAAATAAAACAACAATTATTTTACCAATCAATACTTAATTTTGGAGTAAAAATATCAGTTACTAAGGATAAAATGAAAAAGTCTAACATCTATCTAATTGGAGTCCCAGAAGTGAAGAATAGAGAGAATGGGAGAGACACATTATTCAAAGAGAACATTTCTAATGATTTCCTAGAATTAATGAAGACATAAATCTTCAGGTTCAAGAGACAATGAATCCCAACCAGTGATTTACAATGAAATATGTCTTGGTTCAACTGTAGAACACTAAAGACAAAAAGTAGTTTACATATTTGTGGAATCTAATTAACAAAATAAACTGATGAACAAAATAGATCCAGAGATATGGAAGTAGGGAACAGACTGACAAACCTCAGAGGGAAGGGGGTTGGGGGTGGAAAGAGAGAAACCAAAGAACTTATATGCATATATGCACAACCAACAGACACAGACAATCAATGGTGTGTGAAGGGGAGGGGAGAAGAGGGGGAGAGCAGGGGGGAGGGGATCATTGGGGGAAAAAAGGAGGGACATTGTAATACTTTTAACAATAAAGATGAATTATAAAAGAGGAGTTTACAAAAGCAAGCAGAGAGAAAAGACAATTTACATACAAAGAGTCTGACAAACACACCTAAGAGCAGACTTCTCATCACTGACTTGGAAACCAGAAGACAGTGCCGTGATGTGTTCAGAGTGCTGAGAGAAAATAACTGTCAACATCAACTAAGCCGTCATTAAATAAATATACTTTCTGACAAATGAAAACTGAGATTTTAAACTTTTGATAGATGCCAAAAGTACTTCTAAAAGGATATACTTCAGGAACAAGGAAAATGTTCTCTAAAGCAAGGTATGCTATGCAATAAGGAACTTTGAGCAAAGGAATGGAATAAAAATACTAGATTAGAGTAGCATGTAAGATGGGAGGAGGAGGATCCTAATTCAAGTGTTCCAGGTTAAATAAAGCATAGTCTCCAAGAGCACAGAACATGGAACCAGACTGCCTGAATTGGAATCCCAGTCTCATGATTTATTATCTATATAATCTTGGGCAAACGACTTGACCTCTTAAGCCTTACATGCCTCGTAGGTAAAGTGCTTAGACAGTGACTAATAAATAGCAGGTACCCAATCAACATTAAGCTTATGTTTATAAAGGTCCTGAGACTGTTTTGAGAACCCCCGACACACTGATTATCTTTAGATAGTAACCAAGTATATGAGTTAAAAATTTAAGGGTAACTAATAGAAGTACAGCAATCAAAGTTATGCTTTTTTATCACAGTGAGGGGGAAAAACCTTAATTCAAAATGAGGTTATAAGAGTAATGAAGAAAGAAGCTTATAAAAATAGAACATTTAGAAAGTACAAAATAAGGTGGTAAACATTGATGTGAGAAAAAAAGAAATATAAGAAAAATACACAAATCCTCTCATTTGTGTGAAGAACTACAGGAAGGATAAACCAGAAATTAAAGAGACTGGTGTGAAAGGGGAGCAAAAAGGTTGTTGGGAAGAACAGAATAATCAGCATGTGGAGGGAGCGACCCTTCTCTGAGTAACCTTTTTCCATAATTCTCTTAGAACCACAGTAATGTTTCACATACTCTCAAAAATAAACACTTAAAACCAATCAGGATGTCAGAGGGAATCCAAAACAAAATACAAATAGTTACAGATAAATCTATTTTATAAATGAGTAACATTACCACATTGAAAAGGATGGTGAAAAAAAGAGCTAGTGTAAATAACTTTGGAATACAATATTTTGACTGGATACTGTAGAAAACTGTACAGGATACTATATTTTAGTTTGTAAATTTGTTTTTCACAGAGGTATGGGTAAACAATTCTGAAACTACATTACATGTATACTAGGATGGAAAAAATAAGTATAATGTAGATAATGAGAGGCATCTCACTGTTAGAGAAAGAGGCATATAAGGAAAGGGGAAAATGAGCCTTGTGGTGTTGGATTGGAATCAGAAGTATCAGTATGAACTATGATTCATATATATACACACACACACAGGGGTTGGTAGACACACAAAGTGCAATATTTAACACATCTATTTAAGTAACTGACAGATAAAGCAGAGAAAAATAACTAAGTGCATAAGAGCTTTTAACGATTGATACAATTAGGTCTAATAATCACATATAGAACCATATTTTCAATGACTTAGAGAATGCCCATTTTTCTCCACAAATAGAAGGTGTGGAAAACTGAACATCAAACAGCTCAATGAATTTCAAATGTACTAATCACATTCTCTGACCATAATGAACTTAAGTTAGAAGTCAGCTACAAAAAGTAACCAACCCTGTTGTTGGCAGTATAAACTGGTCCAACCACTTTGGGAAACTGTTTGGCCATATCAATTAAAGCTGAATAGACACATAAATTATGACCCAGCAATTCTTTTACTCTAACAGAAATACCTGCATATGTTCAACAAAAATATGTACTAGAATGTTCACAGCAGTACTATTCATAATAGCCCTACACTGGAAACTACCCGATGTCCACCAATAGTAGAACGAATAGAGAAATTGTGGGACATTCATACAATGAGTATTCCACAGCAGGGACAATTAACAAACTACAGTTATATGCAACAACATGGATGATCTTGGAAATACAAGGTTGCATGAAAGAAGACAAAATAGCTTACAAATTGTATGATTTTGTTTATATTAAATACAAAAGCAGGCAGGTCTAAGCTGTTAGAAGTCAGGATAATGTTTGCTCTTGGGGAGGAGGCAGTGACTGGATGGGAGCACACCAGTGGCTTCCGTGGTACTGGCAAAGTTGTTTCTTGATTTTGGTGTTGGTGACATGGCTGTATTTAGTTAAAAAATTCATTGAGCTGTGCATTTAAATGTCCTTTGTGTATGCATATTCTTCTTCAGTGAAATGTTAAAGTTAAACCCTTATGACCCTTATATATATATCTGGAAATTTAAAGGCATTTACTAAGTACCTCATGAATAAGAGCAGAGTCAAAATGGAATTTTGTAAAGGCCTAGGTTACTGTAAAGAAAATACTAAATAAAAATTCATGAAATAAAACAAAAGCAGAGGGAAATGTCTATTTAAAAACTTTTTTTTTCCCTTTATTGGTTTTAGAGAGAGAGCAAGGGAGTGGGAGAGAGAGACAGAAACATCAATTAGGGAGAACATAGATTTGCCACCTCCTACATGCCCCCCACCAGGGATCTGGCCTACAACCTGGGCATGTGCCCTGACTGAGAATCAAACTGGCAACCTCTTGGTGCATGGGTCAAAGCTCAACCGCTGAGCCACACTGGCCTGGCATATTTTTAAAAAATGTTTTTATTGATATTTAGAGAGGGAGGAAGGGAAAGAAAGAGAGAAAGAGAAACATTGATGGGTTCCTTCCACACACACCATGACCGGAGATTGAACCTACAACCTGGGCATGTGTCCTGACCAGGAACCAAACTGGTGACCTTTTGGTACACAGGACAAGGCTTAACCAACTGAGCCACACTAGCTAGGGTGGAAATATCTATTTTTGAATGTTTACTTTATAAAGGAGGAAAGGCTGAAAAATTACAGAGCCAAGCATCCAACTTAAAATAGCAAAGGATCAGCAGATAAACCCAAAGAAAATAGAAGAACTAAAGATAAGAGCACACATTAATGAAATAGAAAAACAGAGATAAAATAGAGAGGATCAACAAAGTGAGAAGATGGTTCTTTGAAAAGACTAGTAAAATAGACAAATCTTTGACAAGATGATGATGAAGAAAAAGAGAACATGAATAAACAGTAATAAAAAAGATACATAGTACACATTCAGCAGAAATTAAAAAGATAAAAGAAAGCTATGAATGACTTTATGCCAATAATTGAAATTTGCTGAGAGAGTAGAACTTAAGTGCCCTTTCTCTCCACAAAAGATATGTAATGTGGTAGATGTTAATTTTTTCAAATTTTAAATAATTGACATACATCACTCTGTGAGTTTAAGGTTTAAGGTAGATTTAAGGCCATTCTACCAGGCAGGAGGTGATATCTTATTGTGATTTTAATTTGCATTTCCCTAATGACTAGTGATGTCGAGTATCTTTTCATGTACCTGTTGACCATTTGTATATCTCTGTGGAAAAACATCTATTAGGCAATTTGCCCATTTTTTAAATTGGATTGTTTTGTTGTGTTTTTCTTTTTCTTTTCTTTTTCTTTTTTGCTATTGATCTGTATGAGTTCTTTATATATTTTGGATAGTAATCCCTTATTGGACATATGGTTTGCAAATATTTGATGGATATGTTAATTCACTTGATGGTGGGAATCCTTTTATAATATATGTATATTAAATTATCGTGCTGTATACTTTAAATATATTAAAACTTTCTTTGTCAATTATACCTCAATAAAGCTGAAAAAAAGAGGAAAAAATAAAGTGATACTGCCATTTGAACTTATTGCTATGTTAAACAAAAAATCCAGATATATTGTTTCTAAGGGACATATCTAAAACATAAAGACACACTTAGCAAAAGGATGGAAAATAGACATTGGGCAAAAGCCATAAGAAAACTAGTATGGTTATATTATTATCAGATACAATTGACTTTAAGACAAAAAATATTTTTAGGAATGGAGAGGGTTATATTATATATAATGAACATATAATGATTTTTATGCATGTATGCTCTAAATAAAATAGCCTCAAAATTTATGAAGCAAGTCTACATAAAGAAACAGACACATAAATCCATCATTATTGTGGAAGATTTCAAACAACTGATGCTAGACTATGCGACAAAAAGCAGCAAAGACACAGAAAACGTGGCAGCACAATTAATACACTTGATCTAACACACAAATACAGAGTTCTGTGTACAACCATTAGAGACTGTATATCTTTTATCAAGCACTTTTGTAATACTTTAAAAAGTTATTCATGTACTAGGCCATTAAGAAAGCCTTCATACATTTCAAAGACTAGTGCTATACATGATAATCTCTCAGAAAACAGAGAAATATGCACATCATTACCACTTGTATTCAACATTGCATTGGGGGTTCAAACCAGTGTAAGAAGCAAGGAAGAAACAACAGAGTCGTAAAAGACTGGCTTCTACTAATACAGTGTGACAGAGAGTGATTTTCTGGGACCTCTAAGCGCAAGTCTGAAGAAACCTATCTCCTTCCATGGCTTGCCTCGAGGCCACTCCCATGTAAAATGTCCAGCTCTCCTGCTTGAGAGACTTCATGGAGAGGGAAAGGCCCTGAAACAGAAGGGATTGAAAAATCCAGCCACCAAGAACCAAGGCCCCCCAACATATGACCCCAGTTGGCTGTTCAGCCAGCTCCAGCCATTTGAGCCATCCTAGCTGGGGTTCCAGGGATGTGAGTAAATATGCTATCTCAGTTATTTCAGCCCCGGCAGGTACCAGGAAGAGAAGACATAAGCTGTCTCTGCTGTACTTTGTCCAAATACTGACCCACAGTCTTTTTTTTTTTTTTTTTTAACTTATTTATTTATTTTTGTTACAGATATTTCTCCCTTTTCCCCCACTGATTCCCCTCTGCTCCTCCCTCCCCGCCCTGTCCCCAGCTTTGTTGTCCATGTCCACTGTTCATGCATACATGCATATAAGTTCTGTGGTTTCTCTCCCCCACCACCCCCTCTTCTGGGGATTCTCAGTCTGTACTCCACTTTCACGTCTCTGGGACTACCCCATTCCTCAGACTGTTATGTTCATTATATTCCACAAATAAGTGAGATCATATGATACTTGTCTTTCTCTGTTTGGCTTGTTTCGCTTAGGATAATATTTTCCAGGTCATCTCAAAAGATAAGAGATCTTTCTTTCTTACAGCTGCATAGTACTCCATTGTGTATATGTACCACCGCTTTTTTATCCATTCGTCTACTGATGGACATTTAGGCTGTTTCCAGATCTTAGCTATTGTAAATAGTGTTGCTACAAACATGGGGGTACATATATTCTTTCTGATTGGTGTTTCAAGCTTCTTAGGGTATATTCCTAGAATTGGGGTCACTGCTGACCCACAGTCTTATGAGCAAGAAAAAAAATGGTTCTTGTTTTAAGCCACCAAGTTAGATATTTGAGACACCAGCAGTCTAACTCTAAACACTGTTCTCTTAAGGTCCATGATACTCATGATGTGTGTGGTACATATGTGAGGGAGAAATGCTTGAGGCCTTTTATCTGAACTCTGCTCTATAAAAGTTTTTATTTAGTTGATAATTGTATGATATGATATGGACAGTGTCACAGACAGATGCCAAGGTGACCCCCATTAATAACCAGCTCCCAGTGTTCATGCCCTTGTATAATCCACTAAGTGCAGGCAGGAATTGTGACTTGCTTCTAACACACACACATATGTAAAAAGAGATGGTGGGATGTCACTCCCATGATTAGGTTGTATTATAATATACAGGTGATGGGATGCCACTCCTGTTACCGTATATAACAGCAGACTGGAGCTCAAGATTCCCTTTGCTGGATGAATACACAGCCATATCAAAAAAGCCCACATGTCAAACTACTACAGGTAGCCTCTAGGACCTCAGGGAGACCTCCAGTCAACTGCTATAAAAAAGGCAGGGCCCTCAGTCATGTAGTCACAAGGAAATGAAGTCTCCCAACAACCTGAAGAGCTTGGAAATGGATTCTTGCTCAGTTGAGCTTCCAAAGGAGAATACAGTCTGTCTAATGTCTTGATTGCAGCTTTGTGAGACTCTCAGCAGGGGATCCAGTCAAGTGGTGTCCGGACTCCTGATTCATGGGAACTGTGAGGTAATAAATGCGTGGTGTTTTAAGGCACTATATTTGTGGTAATTTGCCACATGCAGCAGTAGTACACAGACACAAAAAAGTTTGTGTTGGGGTGAGTTTCAAAGAGCATCACCTATGTGTCCAGCAAAGAGCATTGCTAGGCAAATAAAAGAGGTTATACTAAAGTCCACACACTACTTTATTCATAGCATATAGCCAGTTGGTGGTCATCCATATGCCACCTGATTTTGATTTGGAGTTGAATAAAATAGTGAAAATAAATGATTCATTGCAGTAGGTTGAAACTTGGGAGTTAAATTCTGATGATAGTTGGTATAATGTTAATGTAAGGGGGTTATGGTTTGTTTGTGGGGTTTCGTTTGTTTTGGTTCTTTGGTGCTTGCTGTGCTGTGGTTGAATAGGCACTTCCACGGGCCTTTCCTAGGATTTCCGGTGGGTTACTTTTTTCTAATATTCCCTGGATCCATGCTCCCAAAACCAATCAGGATTTTTGTATTCCAGCCCGTGACACATTGGGTAAAGAATTCCATCCCTTCCTTGTTTCCACAAGAGAGCTACGAACATCAAATGTTTTACGATTTTTTTGGAGGAGTGAGAGGGCATCCTTTGACTGAAGGTTTGGAGAGAACTGAAGTGGGGAGTCAAGTGTGCGGTGCCCTGTCTAACACCATCTGGCTGGCTCCTTCCCTCTTTCCCTCTGCTTTGCAATGAAGTATTTCTTCTCTTCCTCTCAGGGCAGTTTTGCCCTCCTTCAGGTCCACTCAGGGTCTTAGCTTCTATCTGAATTGACTAATAAAGAGATTTCTTCCAAGTAAATATTTTCTCCGTGGCAGACTCTGCCACTTGCCTACTCAATATGAATGCACTCCTTTCCTTGCCAACAGAACCCAGATAAAGTAATGATTTTCCTAATTTTTTATTAGAGCCAATAAGTTGTACGTAGGCTGTATGGGGCCTTGGGGGGAAACTAGGACTTCTGACATGAAGGGACAGACTCAGCCGGCATTCCTCTTTGCCCTTTCGCTCTCTTCCTGCCGGGACAGACCAGTGGTTCACAGGGCTGCTGCGTCTTGTAGCCTTGGAGGTGAAGGGCAGAGCGGGAAATAGCAGGACAGCCTTGAGACTTTGTTGAGCTGCTTCCCTTGCCCGGTTATCAGCATCTGGAATGATTGTCATGGGAAAGAACAAAATCTTGAATTTAATTAAGTCATTGTTTATTGGGTTTCTGTTATGTCATCTTGGCTAATGCAGTGCTCTTTCTGAAAGGAGTTCTGAGTAGTTTATTTTCCTTTCTACTTGCATCTTTATCTTTTCTGAAGGCCTGATTTTGAACAATTCAAATAAAATTGTTCCCTTTTGCTCCCTCCTTCCCCCAGCATGGTGATTTATCTCAGAGAAACATGAATCTGACTTCAGAAAGCAGTGGTGGTGTTTCTTGGAGCCCCTGAGCTCAGGGAGAATGGCCGCATGCAGCTCACAGCAAAACTTCCCCCAGATCCTTTTTGCAAAGCCTTCTCTCCAAAATCTCACCTCCATCTACATTTCTCCCCATCTCTCACTTCTAATTCTTCCGCAATACTCTGTCCACCTTTTTTTCATCCTCTTTCTTCTGCCTTTGAGCTAAATCTTTTCTTCAAGAGAAGCTTCATGCCAGCACTTTAGTAAATCAATTTGTTCCCTTCTCTTTCTTAATTTTTCTTTCTTTATGGCCTTTTTAGAGAAAGGAAGGGAGAGGGAGAGAGAGATAGAAACATTGATGAGAGAGAACACTGATCGGCCGCCTCTTGCATGCCCCCCACTGGGGATTTGGCCCACAACCTGGCCCACAACCGGGAATCAAACTGGCGACATCTTGGTGCAGGGTTGATGCTCAACCACTGAGCCACACCGGCCAGGCAACTTCCTTAATTTTTCAACTTTACCTAATAGCCCTGGCAATATATCAAAGAATCCATGGGCAGTCACAGACTTGTACTCAGAAGGCAACTAAGGAAGAGAGCTGTAAAGAAGGACACTTCAATATTTTCCCTCATGTATTATTAGTCAATATCCTCTAGAGAAACCGAACTAATAGGATTGATTGGTTGGTTGATTGATTGATTATAAGGAATAGGCTCATGTGATCGTGGAGGCTGACAAAGTCCCAAGATCTGCAGTTGGCAAGCTGGAGTCTAGGAGAGCTGATGGCAGAGTTCTAAATCTGAAAGCTGGTGGCTCAAGATCCAAAGAGAGCCAATGTTTCAGTTTGAGTTCAAAATTAGAAAAGAAAGAAAGAAAACAAGATGTCCCAGCTAGTCAGGCAGGAGGAGTTGCCCTTTACTTGAGAGAAGGTCAGTCCTTTTGTTATTTTGAAGCTTTCAGCTGATTGGATGTGGCCCACCCGCATTAGGAAGGGCAATCTGCTTTATTCAGTGTAATGATTCAAATCTCATCCAGAAACACCCTCACAGACACACTCTGAATAATGTTTGACAAAATGTCTCGGCACCCCATGGCTCCGTCAAGCTGATTTATCAAATTAACCATCATAGCCCATCACACTTGCATCTCTCAAAGTTCTCCACGATATGGAGCAACTTCCTAGGCTCATTTCTTCTCACTTTCCGCCTTCTGCCCTTGCTCCTTGCATACCAGGCTGCTAGTTCATTGTCCTGGAGTAGACTCTTTCCTCCCTACCTTTTTTCCCCTTCAAATCTCTGTTCATCCTTTAAGACTTAACTCAAATGTCACTTCCACACATTCATGTCTTCCCCCATCTCCTTTCCCAATAGTCTTTCTTACATTATTGCCCAAAACAAAGGTGGTTTGTTTGGGTTTTTTTGCTCCTTTTCTCCCCTTGAAAAATTCTATTAGTTACTGTAATAAAAACCTTTCTGGAAAAGCAGCGCCAGGCACCACATGCATTCCAAGCCTGGTTTTTGTTACCAGATTTACTTTCCTCATGATTCTCACCATGAGCGTGAAGTTATGGTGCCTTTCTTGTGACAGGATGCAGTTGGCTCTGCTTTGTGGATGGTGCTGCCAACCTCTGGATTAAATAATAAAGAGCCAATTGTACATTTCAGGGCTATTATACCATTTAATCAGAATTTTTTAAAATTGTGTAGCATAATAGAATCTGTAAATGCGTTTATAATTAATACTATTTTCATCTCACTGAAGTAAAAACACATTATGTGGATTATCAAGGGATGACTATCCTAATTTTTCTTTTCTAGAAATGAGCAATTTTCCATCTAGAGTCTTCCTCCTCAATACCACCCCAATTATTATATCTTCCTTTTGGAAACTGAGATGCTAATATATTTTTATAGTAAAAATTAAAAATATAACTAAATAATAGGATATTTTCCACATTACCATATACAAATACATGTAGTGCCTTTATTTAATTTTTATACATTGCAATGTGAGAAAAAGGTACTAAATTGAGGTAAATACTGTATTTTTATAATTTATTTCTCTTGTCAGGAATCTTATAAAATGTGCTATTGTGGGGAGAGACATTTACCTTGGAGGAAAATGAATCCATATCTAAGTAGCCACTCTCTATAAATCATGGTGTTTTTAGAGCAAAATCTCAGTTCTTTCATAGGTTTTTTTTTTCATAAGTAAGTGAAAATAAGTAAAATAACTTCATAATTCACAAAACTCTTTTTGATGGACAAACACAAAAATTGGGCATATAAATGTAAAAAATGTAGAAAATTTCAAGAGGATTTCTTGGTACCTGTCCATATGCTGTGGTTTTTGGGGCCAAGAAACTGAATTTACTGTGATACTTTTGCTTTGAGAGAACAGAATGGGCTTTAGTAGCAAGCCTCCTACTGTGCAACAGCTTGGGGAAGGCATCCAGAGGAAAATATGAGAAATCTGCTATGTATTTAGAAATGTTCTTTCTCAGATATGGAAGGGACATTACTTGCAAACCTAAAATATTTTGGAAGAGAAACCACTGGCCTATATCCACTGAATTGGGACATTTCAGGAATCCTTACTCTGGTTGGCATAGAGAATAACTTCTATTTCAGAAAAGTTTGATACTCCAACCAGAAGAAAACATATATTCCTTCTGCCTTTTAAATTCTTTTTGGTGACTTGAGTCATCATTTTAGACTATTTCAAGAAGAATTAGAACTATAGAATTAGAATGAAAGTGTCTTTAGTCAAACTGGATTAACCTTGGGCAAGTCATTTACCTCTTGGGGTCTGCCCCCTCTCCACCCTGCTGCATTTAAGTAAACAGGACAGGATTTCATATTTGCTGCTCTGGTAGAAGAAGAAAATGTGTCCTTGGCTAGAGAAGTAGGAGGTGATGTGGTAATTTTATGTGTTTTATTTTTAGCTATTAAAGGCTTGCTTTCTTAACCAGAAAGGTAGGATGATGATATGTATTTGTCACGAATTTTATCAATGAATGAGCAACAATGATAGACATGCAAATGATTGCTTCTATATGACTTTCTTCTCTCAAAGGATCATAGGGACAAAACTGCCTCTAATTATATGTCACTTAGATACGGCATTTTCCATTAGAGGATGTCAAAGTGTTTTGCAAACATTAATTAAGACTTGCATCTTCCCTGTGAAGTGAATATGATTGTTTTCCTGGAAGACAGAACAGCAAACTGAGACATAGAACACTTTAGAAGCTGCCTAAGATTACCCTCTGAAACAGTGCCATCAAGAACCAGGGGGACTGTTTACGTTACTTGCTCTAACCTGCAGGACTCTAGAGTTACTTTATGGAGGTCAGGTAATTAAGAAACTTTTGAAATAAGGCCAGTCAACTTTGATGCCACTGGCTAAAGTTTTCAGACTCATCAGAATGCTTGTGTTCTATGCTGAAATGGAGGCAACCCTATCTAAGTGTGGGAGGGAGAGTTACCAAGAAACTGGTTCTGTCTTCTCTTTGGAAGTTGCAGGTTTCATTCCTACCTGGTATGTTCGGTAGATTCTTTGGAATTAAGCGGAGTTTGTGAAAGCAGGGTTTCTGAGAAATGGGGGTGACTCCCCAAGGTATTACTGTGGGTCCCACTGGGGGTTTCAGGGTCTAAGTGGAATAGTCTAATGGTTGGATAAATGGCCCTTTTGCTGCCTAATCTTATTTTTCACAAAAGTACAAAAAATTTTAGTCACTCCAGAGACTCCTAGAATAATCCCTGAACGCCTTATAGGACTATTGAACCCTTCTTTTTGCAGGTTCTTTAACGTGGGAAGATTTTGCTCTTGAGTGTTCACTTTGGTAGCCATGTGGAGAAATAGCTGACAGACAGAAAAATAGTAGTCATGGTGGAATTTATTTTTTCTTTCTTTCTTTCTTTTTTTTTTATTGTTGAAAGTATTACAGATGTCCCCTTTTGGAATTTATTTTTTCCTTCCTCTTTCCCATTGCCTCACTCCTGGACCACTGCCTCCTCGTTAGTTTTGTCATGTTCAGTTGCTCCTTCCTCGCCCTCACCGCTGCCCGCTGCGTGTGCAGCCCGCCCTCACGGCCATCTCCCCTCGGGACTCTCCCATGGCTCGTCCCGCACATCAGCAGGGGCTGCAACTAATGGAAGCCATCCTACGTTATGAGTAGACATTGTGCTAAGGGCTTTAAATACCTTGTTTTTTATTTAATTCCAAATACTTCTGTATACTTTTGAAGACCCCTCCCAAATTGAGTCCTACCCTCCTTTTCCAATAGTATTTTCCTCCTATTCTAACATGAACTCTTTCTTGTGGTGAGACTGTGCCTCATTTCTGTGCCTGTGCCCATCCCCTGCCCTGAATACCATTATCATTACCCTCGGCTCATTTGTTTCCCACACATTGAATGGGCCCACTTTCTTCTGCTTATTCAATTCACCTTTCTTCCTTTTATTTATACTCATCCAAGGATATTATTTTATTGATTTGAGAGAGAGAGAAAGGGAAAGGAAGAGAGAGAGAGAAACATCAATTGGTTGCCTGCCGCACACATCCTGACTGAGGAATGAACCCACAACCTGGGTATGTGCCCTGACTGGGAATTGAACTTGTGAACTCTTAATGTATGGGACAAGGCTCCAACCAACTGAGTCACACCAGCCAGGGCTCAATTCACCTCATAAAGAGCAGCTTCAGTACCACTTAAGGGCTTCTATCAACAATTCTATTTTCCTTCTATATTCTACTCACTATTGTTCTGTTATATAACTATCACTCAGTTACCTGCCAATCTATTTTCAGATATCAGGTCACACTGAGTATCGATGTACAAACTGTTCTTTGATCCCTCTATTTTCTCTTGGATCATCATCTCCTTCTAGACTTGACTTCCATACCAGGCAGGATGAGCTAAGCTATGCTGCAGTAATAAATAAGCCTCAAATTTAAATGGTTTATAAAAACAAAGGTTTGCGCTGGCCGGTTTGGCTCAGCAGTTGGAGCATCGGCCTACAGACCAGAGAGTCCGGGGTTCAGTTCCTGCTAGGGGCACGTACCAAAAATAAATACATAAATAAAATAAAATAAATAAAAACAAAGGTTTATTTGTTATCTATATTACACATCTGTTGCGAGTGGGCTGGAGGTCTGCTCCATGTCTGCTTGTTCTGGGACTCAGGCTGTTGGGGAAGCAACACTGGAACACTGTCTAATGCAGTGACAGGGTAAAAAAGATGTTGGCTAATAGCCAGACCCATGTCTCTTTTTCACTTTTCATTGATCAAAACAAGTTACATGGCTATTCCTACCTTCAAAGAGTACAGGGAAGTACAGTTCTATCATATACCTGACAGAAAGGAAACCAGAGTATTTGCCAGAAACTCTGATAACTGATACAGCTTCCTTTCTATATAGCCTAGACCAGTGATTCCTAAACTTTTTGGACCATATCCCATTATAAAAGCTACCTTTTACATCACAACTCAATGTACAATATATATGCCTATACTTAATTGAGACAAAAGGTACTCAAAGTGATTTACTGTTATTTTTGTTCTATTTCATTTAACTTTATGTTTTTAAAGTGCTGACATCACACATTGATTTTATGATCCACTGGTGAACTGTAATCCAGGATTTGAAAAATACCGGCTTAGAAGCCAGCACCCTCAACCTTTTCTCACTGCAAATCCCAAACTTTTTTCTCACTAAAAATCCCAATCCATGCATCCATCTCTTCTCTATCTATACCCTTGCTGCTAACTACAGCTGGTGAAAAATCACACACTTATGAAGACTCACTCAGTGGAGGTCGGGACAATACATTTGTAGAGGTCTGATCCCCATAATTGTGTGATTTTATCCATCAGTTCTTCATGGGCCCGATCCCATCATCCTCTTCTCTCTGCAACTGTATCAACATACACTTGTAATCGAGACCATTTAGGGACACGTTCCTTCAAATTCTCACCTCATCTATATAACCTTATCAATATCTGCATTCTCTCTCACTTTCTTTTGTCTGGTCTCAGAGAAGGAGGTGCTACATTATGAAGTCTTAAGTACTCTTCTTATTTATTCAGGTATTCACCTGCTTCCTCCAGGAGCAAGTTATATGCCACTGAACTTTCAATTATCACTCTGTCAGGAGCTTGCATGGCTATAGCATCACCAGTACCAGTTGCTCAAAGGTCTCAGCAGCCCTGTGACTCAGGAGAGGAAGATAGCTTGTGGGAATGGACATGAAGGAGCTGCCTTCAGGATGTCCTTTTCTGGGATCCAGATAGCTAATTGTCTCTCTAGTTACCCCCTTATTGATCAACAATGCCAACCTTCTCAAAAACTAAACTATACTTGTTTTCTCCCTTTCCTATTTCACATTTGCTTTTGAATCCACTACAATGAAACAGCAGTCCCACTACCTCCCTGGAACTACTTTGGCAAAAACAACCATTGATCTTCTAATTGCCACATCCCTTGGAATCTTCACGGTTCTCAGCTCTTTCTTGATCCCTAAGCTGCATTTAGTCTTGCTGACCACTTCCACTCCCTTATGACTCTTTCTTTGGCTTCTGTGACAATACTTTCTTCTAGTTCTTTTTTTATTTCCCTGATTCTTCTTAGTTTTCTCTTCAGGCTTTTAAATCTCTCTTATGCTCTTAATTTTGGTTTCGCCCATAATTCTTTTCTCACTCTATTTGCTGTATCTTGGGTAATCTCATCTGCTCTTTTAACTTCTATATTTAGCCATCTGTATGTGAATGACTCCAAAACTCAGATCTCAAGCCCAGATATTTCTTCCAAACTCCAGATCCATTTATGCACCCACCAACAGGATATTTCCACCTGGACATTTCATAGGCTTTCTGAACAAAAAGCATTCAAAACAAAAAGTAGTCTTTCCAGAGAACCACCTTCTGGCTTTGTCCATCCTTTCTATTTTGTCTCTATTTTTTCTCAGTGTAAGTTCAGCAAACTAAGTAAGGTTCATGGGTCATATCTGGCCCATGGTTTTTACCTTTTTTTTTTTCCATCCTCACCCAATGACATTTTTGTATTTATCCTCAGATAGAGCAGGAGGGGAGGGAAGAGAGAGAGAGAAACATCGATGTGAGAGAGACACATTGACTGGTTGTCTCCCACATGACCCCAACCGGGGCAGGGACAAACTGCAACCGAGGTATGTGCCCTTAGCGGGAACCAAACCCAAGTCTCTCTGGTCTGCAGGCTGATGCTCTAACCACTGAGAAAAACTGGCCAGGGTGGTTTTTACATTTTTAAATGGTTGGAAAAATCAAAAGAATAATATTCCATAACACATGAATATTATATTAAATTCAAATTTCAGTGTTTATAAAGAAAGTTTTATTGTAACACTCCCTCCCATTTGCTTTATGTTATTGTTTATATTTGGCTATAGCTTTCCACTACAATGGCAGAGATGAGTAGCTG
This sequence comes from Molossus molossus, assembly GCF_014108415.1. NCBI lineage: Eukaryota > Metazoa > Chordata > Mammalia > Chiroptera > Molossidae > Molossus > Molossus molossus. The sequence continues at coordinate 215,201,577 of NW_023425344.1, read as the reverse complement.
CAACAGAGATCAAATGTTCCACAAAGCCTAAAATATTTATTCTCTGGCTCTTTACAGAAAATGTTTTCTGGCCCCTGTGTAACTGAATGGACTTAGCTTTAAACATCAGCTCTACCACTTATTCTCCATGTAACCTGGGCAAATTACCTCTCTCAATCATAATTTCCTTATCTGTAAAATGTGAATATCTGTATTTATTACTCAAGGTTTTTTTGTAGATTAAATGAGATAAAGCATGTAAGACACTTGGCAGAGTGCTTGATATGTATTACCCCATAAAGCTTAACTAACTATTGCTTTCCCTACACTCACTCTTCTTGTTTTTTTCTCTTTGTTCACAGCTGCAGGTCCACCAGTCACACAAGCCAGAAACTTGGGAGTCATTATAGGTCTTACATCCTATCTTTGCTGATTTTACCTCCGCCAAATCTAACATGTCATCCTTTTTTCTTCACATCTGTTGCAATTGCCCTAGTTCACACCCTGATTGTCTCTTACCTGGACCGTCTCTTAACCTGTCTCCCTGACTCAGATCCTGTCCCCATTTATTCATTTTCTATACTACAACTTGAGCATTTTAAAATAAACATCTTATCATATTACTCACTATCTTAAAGCCATGCAAGGACTGTGCGTTGCCTGCAAGATAAAGCCTAAACTCTTCCACCGTCTTCCATGGGCAGTTCTCCGCTCAGCCTTAACTCTCACCATGACCACCTTGGGATGAGGCACCAGCCTTACTATGGCTTACGGTTTGCAAGGCAACCTGGAATGCCTTTCCTCAGCCTGTCAATCTGAGAAGCTGCTGTTTCACTTTCAACATCCAACTCAAGCATCACTGCTGCTGTGAAGTAAGTCTTTCTTTAATGCTAACCTACCCGCACTCTCCCAGAGAATAGAGCACTCCCTTCTTTGGGTTCTCATGGACCCTTATGTTCCTTAGTTAGGATATGTAATTGTGATTTTAGGTTATAAGCTCCTTGAAACCAGGGTACATATTCAAATCCAAGAGGCTACTATAGTGCTTGACACATTGTGGAATTATGAATGTTTATCAAAAGAAAGGATGAACAAATCCCACAAATGTGTAAGATAGACACCTAAATGACCATTTATCTACCTGCACTCTCTCTCTGTGATTTTTCAAAAGATCAAAATGGTTCTTAAAGTATGGGCTCCCTAAACCAGCATCACCTGGGAATTAGTTAGAAATGCAGATTTTTAGGCCTTATTCATAGTTCTTGAATCATAAATTCTGGAGGTGGGACCTAGGAAACAGAATCAGCCACCCAGGTAATTCAGATGCATGCTTAAGTTTGAAAACCACTGCCCCAGACTACTTTTTTTTCAAAGTGTGACTGTAGACCACCTGTTTTAGAACCAGTTAGGTTGACTGGTGAAGTCAGAGATGCCAGGCTCCATTATAGAGTCTCTGGGTGCCTGAGAAAGCTGTGGTTTCCATCATGGTGACACATTAGAAGTACCCAAGAAAGACATAAAAAAAATAACCAGTGCTCTGACTTTATTCCCAGAGATTCGGATTCTATGGGTTTGGTGTGGGACCCAGCACAAAGTTGTTATTGTTGTCCTCAGGTGATACAAATGGACAGCCAAGATAGGAATCCCTGCGCTATGCTCTTGGGTCCTTGCAGCGTGACTTTGCGCAAGTTAACTCTGTCTGTCATGAGAATTAAATAAGATAATATGTGGAAAGTGCTTTACATAGGGTCTAGCCCATAGCAAGCTCATAGTAGATGTTAACTATTTTTCATCAATGAATGCGAGCCCCTGTGGTTCTCTATGCACATTAACATTTAGGAACCATGGAGCTACAGAATATACTTACTCTCTGAAGCTGATTGAGTGCTCATGGAACTGTTTTGCTCTTCAGATGGTTTGATCAAGAATTGCATAAATCCCTCAACTTTCAGGTAATCAGTCCTGTTTGGTCCTGCTGGTGACAAAGTACAGGTGTACCTGCAGAGACACACAACTTCAGAAGTACATTTCTGTTGCTCAGAAATGGTTTTTTTTTTTATCCTCACCTGAGGATATTTTTTCATTTTTTGTACAGATAGAGTGGGAGGGAGAGAGAGGAAGGGAGAGAGAGAGAGAAACATCAATGTGAAAGGGACACATCGAGTGGCTGCCACCCGCACGACCAACCAGGGCCGGGGACAAACTGCAACCGAAGTACGTGCCCTTAGCGGGAACCGAACCCGGGTCTCTCCGGACCGCAGGCCGACGCTCTAACCACTGAGCCAAACTGGCCAGGGCTCAGAAATGTTTTATAGTCTGGCCAGTGTGGCTCAGCAGTTGAGCATCTACCCATGTACCAGGAGGTCACCAGTTCGATTCTGGGTCAGGGCACATGCCCAAGTTCTAGGCCCGATCCCAGTGTGGGGCATGCAGGAGGCGGCCAACTGATGTTCTCTCTCATCGATGTTTCTATCTCTCTCTTCCTCTCCCTACCTCTCTCTCTCAAATCAATAAAAGAAAAAAAAATTTTTTTTAAAGAAATGTTGTATAGGTGTATATTTCCTTCTTAACTAGGTTCCAGTTCTTGTGGGAAAGAATTAAATCTTATATTTGGTTTTCATATCATGGTGCCCAGCAGACTGCGGGATATACAAGAGACCCTCAGCTTGACTGAAACGCAGGCTCCACAAATGTCAGTCTCAGCCCTGCCTGGTGTGATCTTGATTAGACTTTCTCAATTCCTTGTGTTTGGATTTCCTCATCTGGGAAAGGGAAGAAGTTTGTTATTCCAATTTATCTTCTGTAACTGCTATGAAAAAAGAAAAAGTTCACTTAGCACCTCAGCATTTTTAGTGTGCCTTCAATTTGCAAAAACTCGAAGGAAACAGACACAAGTTTCCCCACACCTGGTGTTGGAGTATTTACTTTATGTTGACATGGCTGGTATCACCAGATGTCTTAGCACAGACTTTCAGTGTGATATCTCATTGTGAATGGTCATTTTAACATGAAGTGTATAAATGCCCAATTATAGAAAGAATTAAGTTTTCAGACACAGCTGCTTTTTTAAGCTTTACTCTTGCCCTTTTATTTTCTCCTCCTGCAATTCCAAAAGCCATCTATTCTCTATGCTTTAATTGGCCCCTTTAAAAAGGAAAATACAATTATTTATAGAAACACAAAGGGCCACTGTATAAATCTCATATACTTTACACACTAAGAGTATGTTACACAGATGAAGATTCTAATTTTCACCCATGATGAAATACATAAATCTTGTTTCCAGGACATTGGTGTAATTGTTACAGTACTTAGAGCTTTGTACTGATGCCATGGACATGATTTTTGTCATTGAATCCCTTTAGGAATAATTGTCACTTTTGAAGGCTGTTGGTCAGAAATCGGTACATCGGGGAGTATTGCCTTTGAACTGTTGTTAAAGCAGAACATTGAGAGTCAGAGTAGGCTGGAGTCGCTCTCAAACTCACCTCTCCCCACGACATTTACGTTCTATACCTTTCTCTATCCTCACTGAAATCACAGAGCATTGTTCTTAACTTTTTATACATAGTTATTACAGTGCTTCAGACAGCTGGTTTTTATTTTAGTCAGAATTAGTCACACTGTTCTCTGGCTTGGAATTTGTAAAAGTTTTGGATGGAGAGACTGTTCTTGGAGGCTGGGGCCTGTGTACTCTTGTTAAAGTTTTTTTGGCTTGCTGAATTCACTGCTGTGGTTCTCAACAGATGAAGGATGTGTGTGAATTGGGTGCAAAATCTTTATTGTATCAAAACTCTCCACTTTGAATAAGTCAGTTTTATTGACTTTGTGAATGTTAGAGCATTACAGAGGACTCCTAGAAAGAAGAGGGATAGTTACGAGTGCTCTTACATTGTTTCATCACTTTAAGATTCTCCAAAATCCTCTGTGTACTGATATAATATGAAATTTGATTTAGGTTTACAAGCATTTGTAGGATGATCTCTAAAGTATTTGTTTGAGTATTAGAGCTTGGGTTGTCTATTTTTAAAATTCTCATCTATATCATAATTTATCCTTCAGATAAGTCCATTAGAAATCACTTCATTTTCCACCATTGAAATTTCCAGTCACATTAACGTACCTTAGTATTTCAAAGTTGATTTTATTTCTTGTAGTTGATCAAATTCTAATGGTAAATCTTACAATTCAAGTGACAGAGCTAGTTGGTGGAAAACACTTAGTATTGATATTGTGGCTGGTTTGTTTTCCCATCTAAAAGTTGCAATGAGTCCTCCCATCTGTCAGACAATTGTTGAGTCTCTGCCATGTGTCAATCCCTATGCTAAAGGCCGGGATACCCTGGAAATGCAGAGATGGACGGCAGTCAAGAAAGTGTCAGGTAAGTAAACAGACAGTCCAATACAACATGCTACAGGCTGTGCTGGAGGCCGTATTTACAGCAAATTCCTGCTGTTTCCCCATGCTTGCCAGAGGAAGTCAGGGATGGTCTTTCTGATCTTTCTCCATTCGCAGCCTCTCCTGAAAACGAGTGAAGACTCCATGATTCGGAGCACAGAGGGGTGGTCCGTGAGGAAACAAACAAACAAAAACAATGAGATTTGCACGCAAGGTGGTGCTGCTGCTCTGTAGCAAGAACTGGCCATCACTCAGAGGCGGGCGGGAGTCTCCTATTGTCTCTTGGCTTGTGCTGAAAAACTGAATTCTTAGACTTCACTCTCATTGGCCTTCTAGAGCTTTTAATTCCTAGGTACATTTACTTTCTGAATGAAAAGACCTACTTCATCTCTGAAGTGCTATTCATCTCCCATTTTACAAGGGAGTGCTTTTGCTTTCACTAAAAGTTATTGAGGCTTTCCTGGGAGTGCTCTTGAGAAATATGGGATTTACTACCTAAATGTCCTGGGGTTTTTGTTTTGTTTTGCGATTTTTGGTTGGCCTGACAATCTTTTGGAATAGTCTTCGCTGTTGAAAAACTTTTTTGGAAGGGTGGAATGGAGACAGGAGAGGGAGGCCCCAAAGCACTGAATTGCATTAGAGGTTTTTTTTTTTTTTTTTACAATTGCTGCAGTATTTCTGGTAAGAAAAGTTATTAGGTGTTTATGGATGTTTCAAAAGACCAAGGGAAAATAAAGCAGATTCCATGTTAAAATATCCACTTGGGGACCCTTAACACTCAGAACAGAACCTAAGCTGGGAATGCTAAGGGGTGTGATCAGCGTAAAGCAGCAGTTGTTTCTAACAGGGGTGTTAGCTGGCTGCAGTCCAAGAGGAAAGGGGTTGCCAGAGCATCCCCAGGGAGGATGCATTGGCTTGGCCAGGTGGATCAGGAATACAGGTTTTCTTCCTACTGAGCGGCAACCGACTTTGTCCCAAACAGGGAAAGTCCAACTCAGATCATGGAGGTCCTTTCCTGTCTGCCTCCTCCAGGAGGTGGAGTGGGAAGCTGGCTTATGGGAAAAGGTAAAAAAAAAAAATCACAGTTCCACAAGGGGCATACGTAGGACGTCTTTTAGGCTAATAATTTGGGGTTGCTGTTTTAGAATAAACTAATTTTCGCCCACATTGGAGATAAGGTTGCTTTGAATTGGTTTTGACAGAGCAAGTGAGGGAATGGTCCACTCTCTCCTCCGATCCACTTCGGGATCCATAGGCCACAAGTGCTACTCAGAATTTAGCATTTGGCCATGGGTTCCTTTAGCATTCAACTTTTGGAATATTCTGGGGGAAAATCTATAAGATATATTTAAAAGGTTATGAAAATTATATGTGATATCCTTTACAAAATATTGTTTGAATAAGTGGTATGAATAATGGGGCCCCGTGTTCATATCCTCCTAATCTCTTCAGAGTAAGGTGGTAAAAACAGGGTATACTGTCACATAACATATCATAATACTGTTTGTGCCTAAGCTGATTTAATATATATGCATTATACTATATTATGTAAAGTTCATGTAATATATGCATATTATATGAAACAATTATATACTGTGCATGTGTGATGTATGCAACATTAATATAGACATATAATACATACATGCTCCTTATTGTGGGATACAGCAAGCAATAAAAAGACTATTAAATTTAGTAAGTCTTAGTGTTATATAAATCAGTAATTATATATTTTAAAGTTCAAATCTAAATATTAAAATGGCTGCCATCAACAAAGCATCAAACAACAAGTGCTGGAAAGGGTGTGGAGAAAAGGGGACTCTAGTACACAGCTGGTGGGAATGCAGACTGGTTCAACTACTGTGGAAAACACTATGGTGTTACCTCAAAAAGTTAAAAATTGAACTGCCATTTGACCCAGTGATCCCAGTTCTAGGAATATACCCTAAGAAGCCTGAAACACCAATCAGAAAGAATATATGTACCCCTATGTTCATAGCAGCACTATTTACATTAGCTAAGATCTGGAAACAACCCAAGTGTCCATCAGTAGATGAGTGGATTAAGAAGCTGTGGTACATGTACACAATGGAATACTATGCAGCTGTAAGAAAGAAAGAGCTCTTATCCTTTGAGATGGCATGGAGGGACCTGGAGAGTATTATGCTAAGCGAAACAAGCCAAGCAGAGAAAGACAAATATCACATGATCTCACTTATTTGTAGAATATAATGAACTAAAACAAACTGCTGAACAAAATTAACCCAGAGACATAGAAGTGGGGTACAGACTGACAAGCCTCAGAGGAGGGGGGATTATGGGGAGAAGAGATAAACCACAGAACTTACATGCATGTACGCATAACCAATGGACATAGACAACAAAGCTGGGGATGGGGCAGAAGGGGAGGAGAGGAGGGTGTCAATGGGGGAAAAATGAGAAACATCTGTAACAAAAACAAATTAATAAATAAAAAATTAATTAATAAAAAAAAAATAGCCCTGGACAGTTTGGCTCAGCGGTTAAAGCATCAGCCCACAGACCAGAGAGTCCCGGGTTCAGTTCCCGCTAAGGGCACGTACCTTGGTTGCAATTTGTCCCCGGCCCCGGTAGGGGTTGTGTGGGTGGCAACCAGTCGATGTGTCTCTCTCATATTGATGTTTCTCTCTCTCTCTTCTTCCCGCTCTGTCTGAAGATAAATGCAAGAAAAATGTCTTCAGGTGAGGATAAAAAAAAAAAAGAGAGAGAGAGAGAGAAAATGAGGTGAAAAAAACTAAATATTAATTTGGTATTCATTCTCTATAAAACTTCTCTTGGTCACTATTGGAGATACCCATAATAAGTTCAGGACAAAATAATGAAAAGTAAATGAATCAGCCCTACCCAACTAATAAATGAGTTGAGTTCCAAAAGTTTTTTTTAAATCTTTGATTGTAAAGCAGAATACATTCCTATTAAAAAGATCATATATGGTGGTTAGTTTCTCTGGGTATCCAACAAAAGCTCAATTAAGCCATAATGACTTTTATAACAACTCTAACCTGATTCCTGGGGCTGGGAGGGAAGGAGCCATCAGATGAGATGAGAAGGAAGTAGAGTTTTTCTGCTGTTAACGAGTCAGAGTCAACCCTAGGCAAAACATTTTAAAACAAGAAAAATTTATATTTGGCCAGTGCCAGCTTTTCTTTCTGTACCCTTCTCCCAAGGATCAAACATTCTTATGCTATCCCAAATGTTTCTCAACTTGTGGCTCCCCACTCAAGTGTCACATGTTCCTAATGTGCTCCATGCTCTAGAATTACCCATCCCACCCTTTATATCAGTGATTTTGGAAATACAATCTTTGCACCACCTGCATCAGAATCATCTGCGATTCTTGTTAAAAACAGATTTTAGGATCCCACTCTAGACTTCCTGTGAATCAAAATATCCAGGGATGGGTACTGGAAATATATCTGGATTTATAACAAACTCTTTTTTTTTTTTTAATTTATTTATTTAGTTTTGTTACAGATGTTTCTCCTGTTCCCCACACTGACTCCCCCCTCCCGGCCCTCTCCCCAGCTTTGTTGTCCATGTCCACTGTTCATGCATACATGCATATAAGTTCTGTGGTTTATCTCTCCTCCCAGCCCCTCTTCTGGGAATAGTCAGTCTGTACCCCACTTCCACATCTCTGGGTCTACCCCATTCCTCAGACTGTTATGTTCATTATATTCCACAAATAAGTGAGATCATATGATACTTGTCTTTCTCTGTTTGGCTTGTTTCGCTTAGGATGACACTTTCCAGGTCCCTCCATGTCATCTCAAAGGATAAGAGATCTTTCTTACAGCTGCATAGTACTCCATTGTGTATATGTACCACAGCTTTTTTATCCATTCATCTACTGATGGACATTTGGGCTGTTTCCAGATCTTAGCTATTGTAAATAGTGCTGCTACAAACATGGGGGTACATATATTCTTTCTGATTGGTGTTTCAGGCTTCTTAGGGTATATTCCTAGAAGTGGGATCACTGGGTCAAATGGAAGTTCAATTTTATGTAAACTCTTTGAATCACATTTAGATTGGGCACCTCTGAAATGAAATCTCTTACTTCACTAGAAGAGCCAATAATGCACAATATTATTCAATCTTTAAAAATAAGGATATTCTGCTATTTGCAACAACATGGATACACCTGTGGTGGAGAGATGGGGAAATAAGATGTGGGTCAGAGGGTACAAAGTTGCAGCTGTGTGGGAAGAATAAGTCTAGAGATCTAATGTACAGCATGATGACTATAGTTAATAATACTGTATTGTAACTGGAAATTTGCTAAGAAAGTAGATTTCAGGTGCTCTCACCACACACAGACAAACAAAATGGTAACTATGTGAGGATATAAATATGTTAATTAATTTATAGTAATTAATGACTATAGTAATAATTTTACTGTGTATATATATCATAACTCATGTTGTACACTTAACTATATACATTTTTATTTTAAAGTAAATAAAATCACAAGTAGAAAAAGAGTCATTAGTGTTTTTCAAGCTTTGGCATGCATCAGAATCTCCTGGTGGGCTTTTTAAAACTCAGATTACTGGGCCCTCACCCCAAGAGTTTCTGATTTAGTAGGTCTGGGAAGGACCCCAGAATTTTCATTTCTAACAAGTCCCCTGGTGACCTTCATGCTGCTGGTTTGAAAAACATATGCAGAGAACCATTAATCAATTATTAGACTCTGTGGAATCAAGATATTTGCATTTTTAAAACAGTATGCTTACTAACTCAAATGGATCTCAGACACTGGAGTATTGCAAAATGAAAACAGAAAAGACCGAGGGGGTTAGAACTATTGGGTAGTGGTGACATCTTGAGATCTAACTGGATTCCCTTCCCTCCCCCCTCCCCCCAAATCAGGCCCTTTTTTCTCACAGCTTCTTCTCTGTAATCAGATCTATATCTTCCCCAAGTATTTCCAATCGTGGTGACAGTATGAGGACAAGCTGGGTGAGGAGGGGTAGCACGCATGGCATTGTTCATTTCTGGGAATCTTCTATGGTGCTTCCTTTCAATTTGCCTATGGTAGACTTTTACTTTGGCCACCAGAGGGCTCTCCTAACATTGTATAAACTCAGACTCTTGGCAGTGAAAGCGAGAAAGGGAAGCCATCCTTTACCTGAGAGGAGTGGATGGAGGGTTAGAAAAAATTTGCAATTAGGGAGTTTCTACACTATTTTTTATTATAAGGTTTTCCCTGATATTATAAAAAAAATTAAAAATCACTAACTGGGAAATAGAAAATAACAATAATAGATAAAAACAAATAAGTGGAGGCTTGAAAGTTTGAGTGTTTACTGTGCATGTTGGATAATAAAATTTGTAGAGTGATAATTGCCAGATGTGTGGGGCAGGGAGGTGAGAATTACTGAGTTTTTTAAAGAGACTATTTCAGACTCAGAGATTTGTTTTGTTTTTCTTTCTAGAAAAAAAAAATCCTTCATTCAGAGTTAATATTTCATAGGTGATGTTTTGCCTACTGTGGATAGGGATATAAAGGACAAGCTCCAGATGTCTCGACACACTGCTTCTGTAGTTTAGGCTTTCATTAGCCTTGGCAAAGTGAGGGAGCTTTCCAAGTAAGTCAAGTTGTTTAAATAGACAATAATATTGCCCAGGGATTAGTTATTTGTGGAATGTTAGAGACATTACATTGAGAAAAGATGACATATTTTCTTCCATTCCAAAGACACTTGTTCCTAAAAAAATCAAGTAAAAATAGTTTGGTTGAGTAAAGAATGGAATCAAGACTGATTTCATGGGTGAGTGACTCGTGCAGTTACACAGGCCCTGCACTTAGAAAGACCCCATGCTTGGTTCAGTGCTCATCTGTTGTCTTCTTGAAATGTTAATCATTTTTTAACAAAGGGATCCACATTTTCATTTTGCACTGGATGCTGAAAATTATGTAGCTGGTCCTGAAGGGAAGAGATGACCACCTTCCATGCTCTTGTTTGGCTTTTACTTAGAAAAGTAGTTCTTGTCCTTGGTTGCACTTCGGAATCATCTGGGCAGCGTTTGAAAATTCAGTGCTCAGGCGGTCCCTGTACTGATCACATCACAGCTTCATGAGTGGGTTCCAGGCATTGGCATTTTTAAATAGTCCTCAGGTGATTCCAGAGTGCAGCTTAGGTTGAAAACTACTGTGAGTTTGAAACCTAATTTCCACAACTTTCTTTCCATACCAATCTCCCCTACATGGGTTGTTCTTGTAGTTAAATGGACTAATAAGAGTCTAGATTCTTCGCACAGGCTTTTTGTGTTAAAATAATAAATTATGTGAAGTTTGAGTTATTTATATGATGTTTTATTTTTATTACTCTTACTTTAAGGATTGTGGTGTTACAAAGGAAACCATCTTTCTTGCATATAGGTCTAATCACCCTTGTATTCTTTAAAATGTACTCTGGAAAAAAAACTCTCAGATATTTAGTGAGAACAAAACTGAAAAGGGAAACACACAGACTTTCCTCTCATTTGCTAATGACTGAATATTCACTAAGTGCCTTGCCCGGGCTGGGCCTGCATCAGGTTTCATTAAATGTCTCTTTTCTATCTGGAAGGTTTTTGGGGACACTAATTGTTTTTGCCTCATGAGTCACCTGTGGGTTTTGACAATAATCTAGGAGCGTCTGGTCCCAATCCTTCTGGATTACAGGAATTGAAGGTCCCAATTAGAGACCTGGGGTCCTGCAAGGGCAAATCCTTTTAACCTTAATTCACTGGGGGCCTCCTGTGAACAAGAACTCTTTTGCTGCCTTCAACCTTCCTGTTCCCTTACGAATCAGCACACAAGGAATTGCTTTCTCCTTAGTGTGTCTTCCTAAATTTATGTCTATGCACAGGTAATTTAGGAATTAATTCCAACTCTGGATATTTTATTATGAGTTATATTAAATCTTTCCACTTGTTTAGCTTTGAATTGAGCATTGAACAGTCACTTAATGGCAAAGTAATTAAATGTTTAATGAAAATATTACTAAGCTGAAACCCAATGGGAGATGAAAAATAGAATAATCCTTTGGCTCTTGGAGTTCAGAAATTCAGACCCACAGGGAGGCAGCATTTTACTGCTATGATTTACAGTACAATTAGAAATAAGAGATAATGGTGAATCTAAGATTTGGAATATTAAATAGTTTCTTTTTAGCAAATAATCGTTGGTAAAAGTAATCTAAATAATTTATGTATATAACTTCAACTTTTGAAAAATAAATTTGTTTTTGTATATATCATCCTCTAAATTGAAATGGTTTTTTCTTTTGGTTCATAGGAACATCATTTACTGAGCACTTTATGATCTCGGATGCTTGACATATATTATCCCTAAACCTGAGGACAACCACGAAAGTTAGGGATTATTGCCTCACTTTAGAGATGAGGAATTGAGCCTTGGGGAGGCTAAATGCCTTTCCCCGGGTCACACAGCCGGAACTAGAACTCTCAACTACCTCTAATCTCAAAACTCTGCTTCTTTCTACTATACCACACAGTGTCTAGAAGCTGCAGCTGTAGAATTTTTTTTTAATTATAGTAAAATAGATGTAACATAGACTTGACCAATGAAACCGTGTTAAGTGTACAACTCAGCAGCATTAAGTATACTCACATTGTTGTGCAACCATCACCTTACTAACAAAAGGTGTTATAGGGACATCTATTTGGAGATGCTTACCTGACAATTACAAATATAGTTTGAGAGATTTAGAGAGATGATATCAGTTGGAGTGCAATTAATAGAAAAACCAGCTCAAACTGGTTTAAATGATAAGAAACTTCATAATCTCACTCAATGGGAACCCATAGCTAGGCTGGTTTCTAGGTATGGCGGGTTCAGGGCTCTGGCTCCATTTCTCTGAGACACTTTGGTTCTCCTCAGCTCTGCGTGTGGTCTTTATCCTCAGGCTGCCCTTCTTCCAGCCTCAGCTCAAATGCCTCACTCTTACTCTGTGGAAGTTTACTCAGTCCCCATGGTTAGCAGCCGTTTATCTTCCTTTGAAAAACTTGGACGTCTTAGTTTGGGCTGCTAAAAATAATATTGTAGACTTTATGGTTTAAGCAAAAGATGCTTATTTCTTACAGTTGTGAGGGCTGGGAAGTCCCAGATCAAGGCATTGGGGAATCCAGTGTCTGGTGAGAGTCTGTTTCCTGGTTTATAGATAGCCACCTTCTCACTGGATCCTCGTTTGGCCTAGAGAGAGACCAACATTCTCCTGTCTCTTCTTAGAAGGGCACTAGTCTCATTCTAAGGGCTCCATTCTAAAGACCTCAATACTTCCCAAAGGCCTAAATACAGTCATACCGCCAAATAGCATCACATTGGGGTTTAGGACTTCAACGTGCGGGTTTTTCGGGACACAAATATTCAGTTGACACTTGAATCTAGTAGGTAGTATTTTATTGTTTGTCAAGGTTGATTGTTTACATGGCTACCTCCTCTAGATTGAAAGAGAAAGTAGAGACCAAGTAAAATTAACTTCTAACTTTATTTAATGCTTTGCATATAGTTACTATTTAATGTCATTTCTTTGGATAGAAACTTGGAAGTGAAATCTGTGTTCAAATTTATTAAACATTTAAAAATAATTTAGAAAAGGAGGTACATAGAAAAAATTTGAGGTTTATACATGATATTTAGTCTCATTTGATAGTGCAACTCTGCACTAATATTAATAAACTGCGGGAAGATATAATGAGGGTGTGGGTAGATAGGTCAAGATAAAACTTGAAATTTGGGAATAATGCATAAGGCTGAAGAGGTTCAAGCTATGCTTTCCAATGTAGGGACAGGATTTAGAAATACATCTGAATTATTTCCTAAAGGTTTTTTTTTTTTGGTTTGTTTGTTTTTTAATCTTCATTGTTGAATGTATAACAGATGTTCTTCATTTTTCCCCCATTGACCCCCTCCTCCCTGCTCCCGCCCCCCTCCCGCCCTTTCCCACACTGTTGTCTGTGTCCATTGGTTATGCATATAAGTTCTTTGGTTTATTTCTTCCCACCCCCCCCACCCCTTTCCCTTTGAGGTTTTTCAGTCTAGCAATGAATTTGTACTTCTTAATCCCTTCACCTTTTTCACTCATTCCCCCAATCCCCTTCCCATCTGGCAACCAACAAAATGTTCTCTGTATCTATGAGAATGTTTCTGTTCTGCCTGTTCATTTTGTTTGTAGATTCCATTGTCGATAGATATGTATTCATTGTCATTTTGTTTGCTCGTATATTTTATCTTTTTCTTCAAAAAGACCCTTCATCATTTTATACAATAATGGTTTGGTGGCGATGAACTCCTTTAACTTTTTCTTGTCTGGGAAACTCTTTATATGGCCATCGATTCTAAATGACAGCTTTGCAGGATAGAGTAATCTTGGTTGTAGATTCTTGTTTTTCATCGCTCTGAATATTTCTTGCCACTCCCTTCTGGCCTGCAAAGTTTCTCTTGAGAAATCAGCTGACAGTCTTATGGGAACTCCCTTGTAGGTAACTAGCTGCCTTTCTCTTGCTGCTTTTAAGATTCTCTCTTTGTCTTGAACCTTTTGCATTTTGATAATGATGTGTCTTGGTGTGGGCCTCTTGGGGTTCATCTTATTTGGAACTGTCTGTGCTTTCTGGACTTATATGTCTGTTTCCTTCACCAAGTTAGGGAAGTTTTCTGCCATTATTGTTTCAAACAGGTTTTCAATTTCTTGTTCTCTCTCTTTTTCTTCTGCCACCCTCAAGATGCGAATGTTGGCACGCTTGAAGTTGTCCCAGAGGCTCCTTACACTATCCTCATTTTTTTGGATTATTTTTTCTTTTTGCTCTTCTGATTGGGGATTTTTTGCTTCCTTATATTCCAAATCGATGGTTTGCTTCTTGGCTTTACCTACTCTACTATGAAATCTGTGTAAATTATTCTTTATTTCAGTTAGTGCCTCCTTCATTTCAGACTGTGTATCCATCATTTCTGACTGGTCCTTTTTTAAGCTCTTGAGGCCCTCACTAAGTTCACTGAGGTTCTCACTAAGTTTATTGAGCATCCTTATAAGCAGTATTTTGAACTCAGCATCTGTTATCTCCATTTCACTTAGTTCTTTTCTTGGGGTTTTGTTCTGTTCTTTCATTTGGGACCTGTTTCTTTGTCTCCTCATTTTAGCTGCCTCCCTGTGTTTGTTTCTGTGTATTACTTAACGAGAGGTATGGGGCTATCTGAGACCAGATGATGCTTGTCTGAAAGAATTTAGGAAAACCTGAAGCAGGATCCAAGACAGGACAATCCTATGGTGAAGCAAGTGGCAACAGCTTGGGTGGGCCTGAAAGTTGGGTGGGGCGGGGCCTCAGGGAGTCAGCAGGGCGGGGCTACCAGTGTGAGCCAGGTTGCTGGAGTCCCAGATATGGAGACTGTCTGCCGCCCCAGGGAAGGGCTCACCAAAGGAACAAAGGTCTCTGACAGCACGTTTGTCCCAGAGAAAGCCCCCTCTCCAGCCCTCGCTCCAAGGCCAAACAGCTCAGTTCTTCCCTGTATGTCTCTGGCGCCCCTCGAGCTGTCTCCCCTCCAAGTTTAGAGGGCGTGAGTCTGATAAATCCGCGTGCGGGCCCTTTAAGGAGCTGCCTGGGGCTCCAGCCACTTCAGCTTCCCTGAGCCTCAGTTCCCGCTGGTTTTTCCAGCCAGAAGTTATGGGGATTCTCTTCCTGGCACTGGAACCCTGAGCGGGGCACCTGATGTGGGACGGGGACCCCTCAGTCCTCAGGAAGGACCTTCCCAGCCGAGGTGTCCTCCTGATTTTTATCCGCCACACGTGGGCAAGGGACCAGCCGGTCTGCCTCCGCCCCTCCTACCATTCTGGATGTGGCTGCTGCTTTAATTCCGTAGTTGTAGGACTTCCATTCAGCTGGATTTCAGGCGGTTTTGAATGATGGTAGTTCTGTGGTTTAATTGTAACTTCAATGTGGTTGTGGGAGGACGCGATACTGTGTTTACCTACCCGCCATCTTGACCGGAAGTCTTCTCCTAAAGGTTTTGACCTAATATGTTGCCTCAGCCAAAAAAAACAACCAAACAAAAGTAAAAATAAATAAATTATAAATAGAGGCGAAAAATAGTAACACATCCTCATACACAAAATTAGAAATAAAACAGAAAATGTTATCCTATGTTCAAACTCGTATCTGTTTGAATCTTGAATGGTGAGGTTCAAATAAAGAAATAGGAAGGACCAAAGACTGTAAAATGATGAAGAAAACTGCTAAGTGAAGACAGACTGATGATGCACACCTTGACTGTGGGAACACAGTCTGAGAGACAACATAAGCAAACAAGAGGCACTGTTTAAGATAAAAATGACATTTCTGTCAAATTCCAAAGTTCAAAAATGTGGGGGCACATATCGGTATTTGACAAAGCCATTTTATCCTCACCCAAGGACATTTTTTTTTCAGTATTTTGTTCAGATAGAGTGGGTGGAGAGAGAGAGAGAGAAACATCGACGTGAAAGGGACACATGGAGTGGCTGCCACCCACACAACCCAACCAGGGCCGGGGACAAACTGCAACTGAGGTACGTGCCCTTAGCAGGAACCAAACCCGGGTCTCTCCAGACTGCAGGCCGATGCTCTAACCACTGAGAAAAATCAGCCAGGTTGACAAAACCATTTTAAAACATGTAAGAAAACCAACTATTTCCAACAGGCAGTCATCAAATTCAGGAGTCGAAGAGGTGGACTAAGATGTATTAGATTCACGGTTATACAATTTATACCAAATTTTTGTGAGACACAAAAATTTGTTTTTTAAAACTTGGGCTGGTTTAGATATACAAAGAAGTATTTTGAGGTTGATGTTAGGGGGAACCATCATGCCCTTTTGCTAAATACCTTTATGTCATGGTCAGACTTATTGACTAAAATTAGTATTTTTTTGTTGATTGGTAGTCATCTGCTCCTTTTGGTGGGCTGTGAATGGATTCAAAATTTTGAGTCCATTGGCTTTCAGGGTTATATGTGTCCAAGGGACTATTTACACATAACCCACTGTTATGGACTGACTTGAGTTTCCAATCCCAAATTCATATTAAAATCCTAACCCCCATTGTGGCTACAGTTGGAGATAGGGCCTTTAAGGAGATAATTAAGGTTAAATGAGGTCACAAAGGTGGAGCCCCAATCCCATAGGATGAGTATCCTTATAAGAAGAGGAAGAAACAACAGATTCCTATGTGAGGACACTTCAAGAAGGCACTGTCTGCAAGAAACCGAACCAAGCCTGCCAGCACCTTGATTTTGGACTTCTGTTCTCCACAACTGTGAGAAAATAAATTCTGCTGTTTACGCCACACAGTCTGCAGTATTTTGTAATGGCAATCTGAACAGACTAATACACTAAAATTAAGTGATACTAAAATTTGGAGTCCATAACAAAAATTAGTATATAATAGGGAGATATATATATATATATATATATATATATATATATATATATATATAGAGAGAGAGAGAGAGAGAGAGAGAGAGAGATACCGATAAAGATAAATATAAAACATATATTGACTGTTTAGTATGGACTAGGCACTGTTCTATGCACTTTACACATAAGCAGTCCTTTAATCTTTGCAATGGCATAAAGTTTGTGTTATTATTAACTCCATTTTACAGACGATGAAACAGGAAACCTCCCAAAATGAATAATTTGCCTAACACCATAGAAGTGGGTTTCAAAGTGACTCCAGACTATGCTCCTAATCACTAAACTTAGTATAAAACAGTGCTGTTCAGTAGAAATATGATGTAAACCAGCGATTTTTAACCAGTGTACAAGAGGCACCCTGGTGTACCGCAAGAATTTTTAAAACATACAATACTTGACTATTGAGTCAGGGACACTGACCTCTTTTCCCTTAGATTGTCAAATAAAAATAGTCAGACAACAGCCAACATACAATAGCCGTCCAGTATGAATGATCAAAATTATACGTGTTTTTTTTTTTTTTTTGGCAGACAAGCAAAAAATATATTTTGTGTGTGTCACAGAATTTTAGTAGTTAATGTGTGCTGTGCAATGAAGAAGGTTGAACACCCTGATGTAAACCAAGTATGTAATTTACATTATTCTAGGAGCCACATTTAATCAAGTAATGAGAGCTCAGCTGGTGTGGCTCACTGGTTGATCATCAACCCATGCACCAAGAGGTCACCAGTTTGATTCCTGGTCAGGGCACATGCCCAGGTTGTGGGACCAATACCCAGTGGGGGGCATGCAGGAAGCAGCCAATCGATGTTCTCTCTCATTGATATTTCTATCTCTTTCTCTCTCCCTCTTTCTCTCAAATCAATCAATCAATAACAAGAAACAGGTACATTTAAATTTAATATATTTTATCAAAATCCAGTGTGTATGTTAAACTTACACCATATCTCAAGCAAAGTTTGTATTATATTTCAAGTACTAAATAGCTACCTGTGGCTGTGGGTACTATATCGGGCAGCACATGTATATAAGGCACTTTAGCTTAGTAAGAAGCCTGGACAAGATACTGCAAAGCTCCTACTTTATACATATGCACACAAGTTAGAATTCTTCATTTTTCTGAAAGATGTTTATTATCACAGTACATCACTAGTGTTGTCTTGAATTGGTGGTGGTTTTAAATTGCTCTTATTAATATATTTATAGAATTGTTGTTATTGCTTCTTATAAATTTATGTGTGGTTAACATTTTGTTATCTAGTTCTTTATTCCCTAGTAAGTGGGAACATGTAGAGTAGGAGGACTTCTTGACCTTTTCCCCACCTAAATAAAGAAAAGAAAAAGAAAATCACTTGAGTAGATGGATCATTGGCCTAATTTTTATTGATTTTTGTTTTTTTTAGAGAGAGAAAGGAGAGGAGAGAGAGACATAGAGACACCCAGCCCTGGCCATAGAAACATAGATATGAGAGAGGCATCCATCGGCTGCTTCCTGCATGCCCCCCACTGGGAATAGAGCCAACAACCCTGGCATGTGCCCTCACCAGGAATTGAACTGGGACTTCTTAGTCCATGGGACAATGCTCAGTCCACTGAGCCACACCAACCGGGCACATTGTTTGTTTTTTAAAAATTTTATAACAAGACACAATTGTGAAACATAGTTAAGGGAGATTCTATGATAGTGAAATAGAGTAATGCTGACCAGTTTACATAACTCCATTATGTTGGATGCAGCAGAACTCTCTGTCCTCTCAGGATGGTTTGGAAGTGTTTCTGAAGGGTCTCTTTTCTAACATTAGCATAACTCCAGTGTTATAAAGAAGTGATTATTTTTAAACCAAGTAAAAAAGAGTTTCACGCCCTGGCCGGTTTGGCTCAGCGGTTAGAGCGTCGGCCTGCGGTCCTGAGAGACCCAGGTTTGGTTCCCGCTAAGGGCACGTACCTCAGTTGCAGTTTGTCCCCGGCCCTGGTTGGTCGTGCGGGTGGCAGCCACTCGATGTGTCCCTTCACATCGATGTTTCTCTCTCTCTCTCTCTCTGTTCCTCTCTCTCCCCCCCACTCTACCTGAACAAAAAATGGAAAAATGTCCTCGGGTGAGGGAAAAAAAAAAAAAAGAGTTTCACCATGTTATAATGGCTATATCCCTTCAAGACTTTAAAAAAATGATTTTAGATTATCTTCTTCTGTTTCGCTATATACCCATTCTCTCTAGATTCTAAGGCTAAGTGGATAAATGTAATGTTTCCCATTTGCCTTGTGTTTGTTAGAATTGTTTCTCTAAAGAAAATGTTTCTACTCCTTTGCTTCAGTTTTACCAAATGATCTGAGCTGACGCAGTTTTTCAAGATGGCTATGATGCACTCAGTATTTTCCAGAAAGCAAAGCAGCATTGCAACCATTTAGTTTCTTCATCATTATTACAATGTGTCCAGTGGCTCTTCTTATAGATTAATGCATGAGCTTCCATTAAGTGTTCTGTAAATCCACTCATAAATAGGCCAGCCTATTGTCCTTTCCACTAAGTATTCACATGTAAGACCTGAGAAATATTCAGAAACATCACCAATCAGGAAGGAAAAACACATACACATCAGCTCTGATAAGAAAAAGGGGCTCTCTAAAAAGTTCTTAGGGGCTCTGTGTAGGGGAGGGGTGTCCCAACAGATGTAGAATAGACTACGAGGGAAAACAGCCAGGAGTTTGGAGATCAGACGGTAGTCCTCCAAAATTACCAAATGGTTATCAGCAAAAATATTAAGAAAAATAAACTGATTAGACTAATAAAAAAGAAGAGAAAATATTATAGCAACTTCAAATATATGAACTGTGTATTAGTCAAAAAGCCTAGGTACAAGTGTAAGAAGCCTAATTCAAACTAGTTTAATTAAGTGAAAAAGATTAAAAAAAAAATAATCCTCACCCAGCCCTGGTCAGTTTGGCTCAGCGGTTAGAGCGTCAGCCCGTGGACCAGAGAGTCCCAGGTTCTGATCCCACTAAGGGCATGTACCTCGGTTGCGGTTTGTCCCTGGCCTCAGCGTGGGTGGCAACCAGTCGATGCATCTCTCTCACATCGATGTTTCTCTCTCTCTCTCTTCCTACCTTTCTTCCTCCCGCTCTATCTGAAGATAAATGCAAAAATGTCCTCTGGTGAGGAAATAAATAAATAAATATCCTCACCCAAGGATATTTTTTCATTTTTGTTCAGGTAGAGTCGGAGGGAAGGAGAGAGAGAGAAAAATCGTTGTGAGAGGGACACATCAACTGGTTGCCTCCCACATGACTCTGACCAGGGCTGGGAGGAACCACAACCAAGGTACATGCCCTTGACCAGAATTGAACCCGAGACTCATCTGTCCATGGGCGGACACTAACCACTGAGCCAAACTGGCCAAGACTGAAAAATAGATTTTTGTCTGTTCACATAACTGGCAAGTCTGAGGAACGTCTGACCTTGGGCATACCATCCAGGGTCTCAAGCAATGCTTTCATAATTTTCTTTCCTTATCTATCTATTATTGCCACTCCTTTCTGCCTGGTTTTATTCTTTTCTACTGTATGTGGCATTTCTCATTATGGCAGAAATATGGTCTCTGACAAGGCAGGTGTCATTCATTGCACCACAACTTCAGCTCAAAGGGAGAGAGAAAACTATTCCCCGGCCTCAAATTAGGAAAGTGTCATAAATATCAATCATTCTGTGTTTGATTCCTTACCCAACCGGCCACACAGACCAGTCACTGTGTCCAGGGAGCTCAGCCTGGCTTACAGGCCTGCCCCTCGGTGGTGGCGATGGGGAGCGGGAACGCTGTGATTAGTAGCCCCAGCAGGTCCACACAGGATTTGGGAGGAGTGATATTTCAAATTGGAAATTTTCAACATGGAAAATAGTTATATGTTTTCCAAAGTTGTTGAAGAGAACACAAGTAGTTAAGGATTCAAACAGTTAGAGAAAAATGCTTTTTAAATTTGTAGATTTTTATCAAGTGGTTCCCAATTCAGTAGGTTTGGGGTGAGGCCTGAGATTCTGTATTTCTAGTAAGCTTTGGAGATCACCTGTGAACAGCAGTAGTCTAGAAGACATTTGTAAATTGTGTATAATTTTACAGCATTTGGTCAGTAGAAAACTGAACAAGGTTACCTATGTGTGGTTGAATTTTGAAGGTTTTAGATTTAATTATTTGAATTATTATTTATCTGGAGCACTATCATACAAATTTTAACTTAAAAATCTTTTTAAATATGTTTTTATTGGTTTTTTTTTAGAGAGAGATAGAAACATGGATGTGAGAAACATCAATTGGTTGCCTCCTGCACACCCCCTACTGGGGATTGAGCCCATGTGCCCTGACCAGGAATTGAATCAGGACCTCTCAGTCCATGGGTCCATGCTCAATCCACTGAGCCACAACCGCTGGGCTATCATACAAATTCCGATGCTCTTTTGGGCAATATTGCTTTGTGATTTGTTAAATGCTCTTGTCTAGAAGGAGAGCAATGGTTAGCACACTTACCTGGGAAATACTAAAGAAAGATACATCAGAAAGATATTGTTCTCCTTAAGACATGATATAATGTGAGAAAGAGAAGGATGTGGGGCTAGGGCTGGGACTGTGGTCTGCAGTGGGATGATACACTCACAAGGCAAGGCTGAAGAGAACACCTTGATGTGGGCTGGGGGATAAAGTTTGGGTGAGCAGAGTATGGCTTCTCAATGCTCAGCATCAGAGGGAATTGGTAACCAGTAAGAGGACTCCAGCTCCAGGACTGGGATTTACGGACAGTATTCAAGTGATGTGGGTGGGGATGGGGGAAGACAATGTAGAGTGGCATGACTGAGGAAAAGATCAAAGTAAAGTATAGAAACTGGGACAGTGGGCAGATTATCAAGATAAGTCTCTGAGGTACCAGAACCAGGGAAAAGGCAAGGGTTTAGTTTTAGAAGCACAGTTGAACTCCGCGTACCAAATCAGAGGTATAAGATGGCCTGAGGCCCATTCCCTTAGTGCTGAACTAGAGCTCCTCAGATCTCATGCTGGAGGGAGTAGAAGTTTCAGAGCTTCAGAGGAGAAGGAGTAAGGCCACCAATCCCGCTCAAAAGGTCCTAGGTATAAAAAACGGACGTACGGATAGGAAATCATGCAAGTTTTTTACAATTGGAGAAAGTTCCATGGTTTTTATGGGCTCTACCAGAGTGGTAGTGATAGCTGGTAGATAAACAGGTTTGTAATCCAAATTCTGTATAATTGTTCATCGGTCCTGCAAAGAGGAGTTAGTTCAATCAGACAATCTACTGAATCTGAGATATTTACTTTAAACTATAGTATTTGCTCTTGGCCCTTTGGGTAGTTGCAAAGGAACCAATCTAAGATACAAATGGAATCCTTACTAGTTTTTACTTCTTTGGATTTATTTCTCAAAATAATAAGATTTGGGATTAGAAGGATAAATCTGATTATCTACCCAGAGTAAAATGCAAATAACCAGAAATGGTCTCCAAAATTTGTCTCCAAAATTCAGAAATTTCTATACCAAAAATTTATAGAGAAAGGAAATTCTCTAATAATACAAAGGAAAGCATGAGGACTTTAGACTCCAAGCGGATACTTGTTTTCTTCTCTAATTGTACATTAAAAATATCTGCCCTTGTTTTCACTCTGGACCTATTCACCCCTTCTCTCCAGTCAGTACTGGGTGCAGAAGTAATCCAGCTCCCTTTGGAAGCCTTCAGAACTTTCTCTGAGATGGGGAGGGTCCCTGGGACTTGCCTCAAATTCTGATTCTACACGGCAAGGGGAAAAAAGAATCAGAGATAGTCTTCATTGCCATAGTGCCATATCTTACCCAAAATATAAAACAGTCAAGGGTCTTTGACTTCCTTGGGATAACTACTAATCCCCTTCCGTAGAAGAAGGAGAACAAAGAATCTAGGCAGAACACAACTGCAGTCATTCAAGTTTAAGAAACAATTTAGAGTCCGGCTGCTATGGCTCAGTGGTTGAGCATCGACCCATGCACCAGGAGGTTGCCAGTTTGATTCCCGGTCAGGGCACATGCCCAGGTTGTGAGCCCAATCCCCAGTGGGGGGCATGCAGGAGGCAGCCAGTCAATGTTCTCTCTCATCGATGTTTCTGTCTCTCTCTCCCTCTCTCTTCTTCACTCTCTTACATAAATAAATAAAGGGAAAAAAAATTAAAAAAAAAATTTAGAGGCAACAACACGTTATTTTGTGGCAGAGACTCGAGAGTAAGAAACAGTACATTTTAAAGGGTTCTAAAAACCATTGATTAGGGAATGCCACATTAACAAGTAGGTACAAATTAATAAACAATATGCCTATGGTGATTCATGGTGACTCAGCTAAAGTAATTTGGTGATCCTAACACAGGATGTTCTTTGATGTCCGCCCCCCACCCCCACTTTTTTTTTTTGATGAGGGAAAGAGGAAATCAATTTAATGTTTTTCATTTAGGTGAATTAAATTTAAACAAAATTACTTTTATTGGTTTGGGCAATTTGATTTAGCAGATGAATAAGCACATGTCTATTGGACACTCCCGCCTGGAAGCACACGCTGAGCCTGCCTATCACAATGTATTGACTCCAGAATAGGTGAAAATATATTTTTTTCTTTTTACTTTTTAATGATTTTAGACAATTTGCAAAAGTAATACAAAGATTTTAAATTTATGCTTCACCCAGCTTTCCCTAATGTCAATTACTCACATAACCTTTGTACAATGGAAAACCCAGGAAATTAACATTCATACATTATTATTGTCCAAATTATGAACCTTATTGAAAGTTCACCAGTTTTTGTTCTTTTCTTTCTTTCCTATTTCAGGATCCGGTTTAGGATAGCACATTGCATTTAGCTGTGTGTTTCTTTAGTCTCTGCAGGTCTGTGACATTCTTTAATTTTTCCTACCTTTCCTAACCTTGACACTTTTGAAGAATACTAGTTAGTTTGTAAAATGTCCCTCAGTTTGGGTTTGTCTAATGTATTCTCCTGATGGGATTATGCGTTTTTGTCAGGAATGCTATACAAGTCATCTTGTGTTCTTCTCAGGACATCCTAACAGAGATATGTCAATATGATATTGATATGTCTTATTATTGGTGGTGTTAACTTTGATCAATTGGTTAACTTTGTATTGTCAGGTTTTGTCACTGTAAAGATAATATTTTCCCATTTGCTACTGATACTATTTTTGGATATTATGAGAACAGGCCAATATCCTTTTTCTGATGTTTCTCTCTCTCTCTTCCTCCCTCTCTCCTTCCTGCTCTGTCTGAAGATAAATGCAAAAAAAAACACAAAACAAAACAAAAAATGTCCTTGGATGAGGATTAAAAAAGTAAAAATAAAAAATAAAAGTTTTTCTTGCTAATTTTGGCCCAACATTTCAGCATGTTAAATTTTGTTTCTATCATCCATCATATTAATTATTCTTTTGTGTTATAATTCTGTTTGTTTCCAAACACAACTTTTTAAAAACTGTTATCCAAGTCCAGAATAAAAATGTTGACTTAGGATGGTGACTTGTGGCACTGCACTGCGGTCCTCCCTGAAGTTATAAACCTACGGCTTACTCTGTGGTTTTAAAAGTCTAACCTTTTTCCTGTTTCTGAGCTAAGGACATTATCTTCCCATTCCAGGTTTCTGGCATCTCTCCCATTATATGATTCTATAAGATTCTTGGTTGTGACTCAGAGACCATCTCAGCAAGTTCCTTCTGGGTCTGAAAATGTAATTTAGAAATTTGAACTTATTTAATAAGGTTAAATGTTTCCTTCTGATCTCTACCTATTGGACAGTTGTTTAGTGACAATTCCTTAAACTCTTAAAAGGTGAAGAGATTTTTAGTGTGGGTAGAAAGCTGAAAATGCCTTGCACATGTTGTGTGCCCAATACATGTTGAAAGAATGAATGAATAGATGGTTGTAGGATAATTAAATGAGTGAATGAGTTTCTGAACAGTTTGAGTATCTATAATACTATTAGGGATACCACTTGGGGTGTTGACAGTGAAAGTACTTCTTCACTAAAACAATGAGATTTCTGCCCTGGCAGGTTTGGCTCAGCGGTTAGAGCGTCGGCCTGCGGTCCAGAGAGACCCGGGTTCGGTTCCCGCTAAGGGCATATACCTCGGTTGCAGTTTGTCCCCGGCCCTGGTTGGTCGAGCGGGTGGCAGCCACTCGATGTGTCCCTTTCACATCGATGTTTCTCTCTCTCTCTCTCTTCCTCTCTCTCCCTCCCACTCTATCTGAACAAAAAAATGGAAAAATGTCCTCGGGTGAGGATAAAAAAAAAAGAAAAAAAAATGAATGAGATTTCTAATTTATATAAGTTATTATAAATTTACTAGGTAAGATGTTATCAACCAAATACCCAGCTGCTTCCTTTAGGTAACAGGAATGCTATGCTATTTTTAGCTAATTATAAATTAGTATCTAAGAAGATTATGTTAAAAGACCTGACTTCCAACTTTTAAACTAGCAGAATGAGGTTAAGAGTTTTTTCTTGGTTTGTAAACCTACTTAATTCTATTGCTTTTTAGTGTCATTTATCACAGTGACATATAATTTCATTGAGGTCATAAAACCTTTCTAGATATGGGAATCCATAATTGAAAACAAAATACAAGAAGTCCTTGGGTGAAAAGATTGGGGATGACCGAACAAAATCTCTAAGGTCTCTTTCAATCTACCATTTTACATGTTCTTAAAATCAGCTTTACTGAGCTATAATTTACATACAACAAAATTCACCAGTATGAAAATGTGAATTTCAATAATTTCTAGGAAAAAACTATGTGTGTTTGTGTTTTTTTACTGAAAAAAACTTCTAATTTGTATATGAAGAATTATGCGTTTTCTGTTACTCTTTATTTTTTTATATGAAACAATTTTATTTGAACCCTTTGCATTTAGCTTCAACATTAATGTAATTATCAGCACCGAGATTGTTTGCTCCATTTGTTGAGACATCTGACAGAACTTTCTAGAACACATCATCTGCATTTCTATATAAAGTATTTGAGTTATCACACTTTTATATATATATATATATATATATATATATTTTTACCCTCACCTGAGGACATTTTTGCATTTATCTTCAGATAGAGCAGGAGGGAGAGAGGGAGAAACATCAACATGAGAGAAACATATTGAGTGGTTGCCACTCACACAACCCCTACTGGGGCAGGGACAAATTGTAACCAAGGTACGTGCCCCTAGCGGGAACCGAACCCAGGACTCTCTGGTCTGCAGGCCGACACTCCAACCGCTGAGCAAAACCGGCCAGGGCAGAGTTATCACACTTTTTAAACCAGAGCATGGTGTTATCACTGCATGCAGATTACATTAGGAAAGTAGGTTTTTCCTTTCTTCTTGTAGGTGAATGATCTCTACGACAAAACCACTGTACTTTGTTATTATTTTATTTAGTTAGTTTTAATTTAACTTTTGAATAGGCAATTATACATCTGCTTAAAAAATTAAAGTATACAAAGTATACAGTGAAAAGCCTTCCTTTTGTCTTTGCCCTTCATTTGCTCAGTTGCTTCACCAAACCTGAAACCACTGTTTATACTTAGTTTCTTGTCTATCACTCCAGATTTTATATATTCAGATATGAATTAATAAGGTCTCATTTTTCTTACCTTTTAAAAAAGTCTGGCATCCTTTAAAAGTCACTGTCTTTCCCTTGCAATCAGTGAGCCATTCCTTCCTTTAATTTTCTTTTGGAAAAAAAGCAACCAAATCTTTTTTTAGAACTTCAGATTATTCTTTGGTTTATCTTTTCCTACCCCCTCCATCCTCCTTCCCCCTGAGGTTTGTCAGTCTGTTCCCTACTTCCACATCTCTGTCAAAGAATTATATGCATATATGTATAACCAATGGACACAGACTATAGTATAGGGAAGGTGGGAGGGGGAGGGGGTGGGGAAGAGGGGGTCAATGGGGGGAAAGGGGGGATATCTGTAATACTTTCAACCACAAAGATAAAAAATAAATAAATAAAATAAAAATATATTAACTAATTTTAAAAAAAAGAACTGCAGATTATTCTGACCAAAATTTCCTGAAATAAAACATAGAGATGCTAGATATCTTTTAGTTATGTTCATTCATCCATTTAATTCATTCATTCAACAAAAACCTATTGATTGTCTGCTGTGTCAAAAAGATCCTGCATTCAGTTCTTACAGGATTACAAAGATTATGTATTTTGCCCTTGAAGAGCATCTAGTACATTAGGAGATGTAAGACATGAAGTTAATAACCATGAGAGATGTATAAAATGCCACAGCAGTTCAGAGAAGGAGAGCTTAGTTAAATCCTATGGATCAAGGAAGGCTCTGGGAGGAAAAGGGCCTTTAAGTTGAGGCATGAAAGTTGGGTCTATGAACCTGTGGAGATGAGGTGAGGGAAAGGAAGAACATTCTAGGTTATATCTCAGCACTCTTGTTTGCAAGTGACAGAAATTCAAAGTAGCTTAAACAAAGAAAGAAAAAGCAGGAGGATACTATATCTCCTGTAACCAAAACCAGAAAAGACAAGGCTGGAGCTAGCTTCAGTGTCATTCCAAGAGTTTAAAAAAAAAAAAAAAGAATTGCCCCTCTGCTTCTAATTCAGAAATATCTGTAAAGGACTGGCCTAGGTTGGTGGTTATAATCCTCTGCGAGTTGGGGAGGAAGGTACTATGCTTGGCGGCCCCACCAGAAACACAATGAATTGGAAAGGAGCAGATGCTGCCATTAGAACATGGTAGGAAAATATGCAGGACAGGCAAAAGCATGGAGGTCCATTAACACCTGCATCATGAGCAAAGGCATGAAATCAGCAAAGGCATGAAATCAGCAAAGGCATGTAAGTCATGCTCTGAATATGGTGGGAAGCTCAGTTATGTTTCAGAACAGGGCTGGGACTAGTGTGAGTGAAGTAAGATATCTATAGTGCAAATTTTAAGGAGATACTCTCAGATATCAACCCTGAACTTACAGGACTCTGAGAGAGAGTACCTCCTTAAATTTTGTGTTAGATACCTTGCTTGCTTCAACCTAATCATGGCCCTGTTTAGAAGAAAGGGATGCTCAATAGTGTTGAACATCAATGGGATGAGAAGTTTGATGACCAAGTAGAATGACCATTGAGGGAACAGTTTTGATGGAATGATGCAAGTGAAAGCCAGATTGCAGGAAGTTAAGAAGTGAGTACATAGTGAAGAAATGAAGGCAAAGTATGTAGGCTACTCTCTCTGAAATTTGGTGATAAGGGTATGATAAAAAAGGAATTGCAACTTGAAGAAAAAGCTGGGGGCCAACAAGTTTATTTTATTTTATTTTTAATATTGGCAATACCTGACCCAAAATGTAATAATTTATCTTCATGGAATGACTTGAAGGGTTGCTGGTTGTCTTCCAACCAAAAATAATTTTCTACTAGCCTATTAGTAGTGTCTGAATTGCTACTATTAGTGATTTGGAGTTATTGAATTAAAGGATTATCTCCTGGCAGTTAGTAAGTACCCTCCCAGGCTCCCATCTGTAGGTAATTCATTAAGCTTTTAGCAGCTATTTGTGTGATGTGAGTTGGTTTATCTGATGTGTGTGTGTGCGTGTGTGTGTGCGTGTGTGTGTGTGTGTGTGTGTGTGTGTCAGCTGAGAATAGATTTTGACAAAGGAAGGATGAAGAGCACTGAAGGGTTTCTGACAATTTGATAAGAAGGCAAGATGAAGAACTCCCAAAAGGAAAGGTAACCAGATTCTAAGGGGTACTCTGTCAACCTCATGGTTCTCCCCAAGGCCAGCTCTCCATTTTCAATCTCCAACGCTCCCTCCCCACATCAGCGAATCCTGTTGATTTTTTAAATCCTCATCCAAGGACATTTTTCCATATTTTGTTCAGATAGAGTGGGAGGGGGAGAGAGAGGGAGGTGAGAGAGAGAGAGAGAGAAACATCGACGTGAAAGTGACATATTAAGTGGTTGCCACCAGCACGACCCAACTAGGTCCGGGGACAAACTGCAACCGAGGTACGTGCCCTTGGTGGGAACCGAACCAGGGTCTCTCCAGACCGCAGGCCGACGCTCTAACCACTGAGCCAAACCAGCCAGGGCAGTGAATCCTTTTTAAAGACAGTTTTTGAGTAAAATTTTGTCCAAACATTCGGAGGATATACTTTATGTCCCCGATAATAGAACAGTGTACTGGACCTGGAGTCAGAAAACTTGTTCTCATTGAATACTCACTGGTCCTATGCAGAGGCAGAATTACTTTGAAGCAAATGATGCTTAGGTTTCCAGATACCTCACTTTCCTAGGCCCTTTCCCAGGTCCTAGGAGGGATCCTAACAATACGTTCAAATGATCATGCATTTTGGGCAAATTTGCAAAATAAGATAATTTAATTACAACAGACCACTGTCTCTTTCCACTCCTATTTTCCCTTTGTCACATTTCCCCTAGTATGGGTAGCCCTGGAGTAACCACCGTTATTTTTGTGATCCAATAGTCAAAGGGAAGTTGAGTTGGAGATACAATTAGTTTAGGTTTACTGGTATATATTTTTAGGCTTGCCATCCCTTTTGAGTATTTGTAGGTTATTGCTAGCTGCTCAGTGCAGGGATGTATTGCAGGAACATCCCTACTGCCCATTGTGCTGATTTATGTGTCACAACATGACTGATTAAAGCCCTTGATCACACACTGGTCAGTGAGTGCTATCAATGCAAATATTATTTAAGATGGGTCACTGTTCAAGGAAACTTGAAGTGTGCTGAGATCTTACTGTTCATATATGAAAGAAACTTCATAGAGGCTTTCCCACATTTGACAAACCTAAAAATGACATATGGCATTACCAATACTGAGCATTAAAGCTGAAGGAAGCTTTTCTAAATTATGAATAAAAAAATTGAAATCAACCCATACTGGAGAAAATGTAAATAATCTTTCTATTCGAGACGGTACTATAAAATTGTTTTCATATAGAGATGTAATCAAAGAACAGAAAAAAAGTAGAGAGAAACTATTCTAGAGGTGTACATGACAGGTAAAATTATTTTGTTACTATTTGTTGTATTGACGTTTGTTGTATTTGCCAGGTTTTACAACTTTGTAATTGTGATTTCTTTTCATTTTATAAAAAAGAATATTTTAATTCTTGTCCTTATAAAATATAAAACTATACATGATTTGGAAATAAGACTGTTCCAAAAAAAAAAAAAAAATGGCCAAAGAAGAATCATCCACTCTATACCTTCTCTTTTATCTGGTTACTCAGAAATATAATGTTATCAGCTATGAATGTTATTGCTTTGTCGCCTCACATTATTTTTATCCATGTATCCACTATAGTCTGCTTGCCCTTCCACATAAATTCGAGACCCCTTTTCCACACACTGATATGCCACATCTCTAAGGCCTGGTTGGAATGCTGAAATTCTGTGCCATGTTGTCTTTTGACTGACATCACCCATTTGGTATGCTTCATTTTCCCCCAGTTTTTCTCATTTGTTGCTAGAGAAAAGAATGTGTCTGGGTTTTTTCCTTTCACCTGTCTTATGACGGGGTCCTGACCCACTCATCGAAGTAACTGCACACGATTCAGAGATCTTTCAAGAATGAAACTGCCAGCTATTTTAGACTCATGTCTTATAAAACTTATGAAGCACCTATAATGAAAGTCTTCAAAACATGGCTTCTATTTTTCTTTTTTTACAATCCAAACTTTAGTCTTTTCCCAGCACAGAACTCATGCCTTCCTCTCTCCCTCTTGTGATTTCTTTTCTTCTACCCAATTTCGTACTCATAATTTTGTATCCTTTACTTTAAAGAGTCTTCTACCCTCCAAATCGTGTAAACTTCAAGCCCTACAAAATCTGGATTCCTCTCTGGTCTCATGACTTTGAGCAAGTAATGTGAGATGCTAGTTTTCTTATCTGGAAGACTGTAATCACCATATCTGCTAACTTAACTTCACAGGGTTCTTGTGAGGAAGTGAGATGGTGCAGGAGAAAGGACTTTACTGTTAGCTATTAAGAGCCATACAAATATAAGTAAAGTGGGATCACTGCTTCCTCAAAGAAACAGATCTTTCATTTCCCCCAAGAGATTGTTATCTTTTCAGCGATAGTAATTTACATTTGTGATTATCTTGATTTGCAGAATGGGCCATGATCCTTTGGTGAGCCTCACATAGATGATGAGCAGCCCCAGGCAGAGTAAAAAGCCTAGGAAAAAAACAATTATGGTAGAACAAGCCCATCTATTACCACTGTTGGAAAACCAACACATTGGGTTCTCTCTTCTGGGGGTGGTGAGCAGAGCTGCTTCTGATACTAAGACTGCATTTAGCATTTAAATTCAGTAATAGTCCAAATATGTAGATGACATTTATTACCAAACATTTTTTAAGGGAAGTTGTACAACTTATTTCTTTGCTCTAACATTTAAAGGAAGTTCCAGTCATTGAACTTCTATTATATGTGAGATTCTGTGCTAGGTGCTTTATACACATTATCCCAAACTCTCACAATATCCCTAGATATTATCAATCTCATTTTTCAGAAGTAAAAACGAAGACTCTCTTTATTTTAGTCATGCCACTGGTTGAAATATCAGGGCTCTGCTCCTCCCCCAGATATGCAGAATACATGCTGACCAAGTGTCTCTTTTGTCTGGCTACCATAGGAGTAAACCTCAAATTCATGCCCGGAGATTTTATTAAAATAGATTGCAGGGCCCTACACCCCAAGAATTCTGGTTCAGCACATCTGGGGTGTGACTTGAGAATTCTGCATTTCTAACAAGTTCTCAAGAGATGCTGTTGCTAATGATCTGCTAGATGAGGACCCCCTTTGAGAACTACCTTGTTCCAATTCATCTTCATCTATCACCATTGATAGATCTCTGCTTTAATATGCTAAAATAGTCACATCCTGATCCTGGGGTTGGACCCTGGATGTTTGGACAATTTCTAGGTTGTTCATATTTACATTTTAAATGTATTTCATTTAATTAAAATATTTGGTTAATTACTTTAATTTATCAAATCCAAGCCCTAGCTTGTTTGGCTCAGCAGTTGCAGTGTCGGCCCGTGGACCAGGAAGTCATGGGTTCAATACCTAGCCCTGGTTGGCTTCATGCAGGAAGCAGCCAACTGATGTTTCTCTCTCACATCGATATTTCTCTTTCCCTCCCTTCCACTCTATCTGAAAATCAATTTAAAAGTATCCTCAGGTGAGGATTAAAATAAAAATTTCAAGATGATCTTGTTTGTGAGACATACTTGGATTAAAAAACAAAACAAAACACAACAAAAACCCAAAGCTCAAAGGGTTGAGTGACTTGCCCATATTCACAGTGATTAGGTATTTTAAAGCAAGATCTGTTTGAGCCTACCCTTGCTTCATGCTGCTTACAATATAGTTTTCCTCTTCCTATTTGCTTATCTGCTTTAAATTGATGAATCCAGCTCATACAGTCATAAGTGCCTGCAAAAATAATTTTGTAGATCAGATGTCTAGTATATACATATGCATAGGTCTTTAGTTGAAATGTCTACTTTATCATGAATTTATGGAAAGTCAGGAGTAGTTCCCAATGCAATAAAATATGCTTTAAAATAGATAACTCTTTAATAGGAATTTTAAATACCTGAAAATGTGTGGAATACATGATAAACTAGTTTATTACCAACCAGACTATTCATATATCAAATTAAAATGCACCACCTGAACTTAGATATTTTATTTCATGCTAGAAAATTCAAAACTAATCTCTTCAGCCAGAAAGACAGATAAAATCAATATTCTCAAGTTGCAGATTGATAGTGCCAGGTGCTGTTATATATATATATATATATATATATATATATATTCAGCATTCAAAATCACACACAGTTCATTTGCTTTTGTTCATTAAATTTTAAAATTGAGATGAGTTTGGTAGCAAGTAGATTTTCATGGGGCTTTTGTGATTTAAGATATCAGTGAAAACTCCGGTTCCCCCACTGGGTTAGTCTGAGCAGGGAGACACCTTATCTTGTTATCAGAGACATGGATGGACAGCCTTTCTCCATTGCTACTGGGAGTGGGGTTCTTGGGGTACCGCTGGAATAAACATTTCTGGAGGCTCCCACAGGAGATGTGGTGGAATTACATCCCTAGGTTTGCAAAGTTCCATTTCCCTTAAACCAGTCCTCAAAGAAGCACAGCTGGGGATTCAGCAGAGCTAGAGGCAAAGCCAGTGTCCAAACTTTCCATTCAGTGGTGGCGCTGGGTCCAGTGTAGCAGCAGGTTAGTTGCAGTCCATTAGTCCATTGTGTGGGGTACACATGGCTGTGGGCCATGTGGGCAAATGCAGAGCTGGGAAGCCCTGAAAGCCAGGAGCATGAACCGAGAGGCAAGAGAGGCAAAAAAACCCTCCTTTGTTGAGAAGATTAAATCTATCTAGAATTTTCTTGCACTTGCAGTGTCTACGCCTACTCTGGCCAATGACCTGTTCCCAGGTGTGACTGACAGGCAAGAACCTTCCCTAGTCACCCAGTCTTTACTGGGCATGGCTATAAGATTTGCCTTCCCTGTTAATTAATAACCAGGTTATTACAACAGTATTGATCTGAGTTTGTGAATTTTGTTGTGTTTATTATTTAATTTTAAGTCAAGACGAGAGAGAGAGAGAGAGAGAGAGAGAGAGAGAGAGAGAGAAGAGTTATCTTGGAACAGGAAACCTCTATCATCCTATAACAGACAAAATATTAGGTTATATTTTATAAGGTTCAGAAGATATAATAGCTAGAATTTTCAAAACCCACGGGGTAACCCTTACCTAATTGTTTGGGAAAATGTGTGTGTGAGAAGATAATTTTCATGTTATGAACCCAAAGCCACAGGATTCTAAAAAACACACCTAGAGGGATAATCATCCCAGACAACCTGACTAGTAGGTAAGAGCCGTAACCTGAGCCAGGGGGATTTAAGTGAACTTTCGGTCCAGCCTGTATTAGTCACCTTTGTGGTTCAAATGAGCTCAGAGTTAGCAGCACTCCTCCACTAATTCATAACAGGCAGGCTTCAAGGAAGATCCATTAATTCATTCAGTTTTAAAATATTTATTGAGCACCTAATAATTAAGACAGGCGCTGGGAATATAAAGATGAGTATGATTTGATCCTTGTCCTTAAGCAGCTTACATTCTAGCGGGGGCGGAGGGGAGGGATAACATATAGACAAATAAGTGTATTACAACTTTTAAAACAGACGTTCAGTTAGGATATGGTGGAAGCATTAACAAGGAAGCGGGAAAGTCTCCGTGAGCGCCCGGTCAATCAAACAAGCCTCCTTCGAGGTGGGGTAGGCTGGACGGATTGACAGGTTAGCAGTCCAGGCAGGGAGCTGCTCACGCTGAGCAGAAGCACGGAGGCGTGAAACTGCTTGTTCTGCTCTGGGATCGCCCTCACACTCCTTTGTCTCCTGACAAGGAAGCGAAAACCAGTTGGATCCCTCACGGTAGGGTAGGTCTAAAGAAGTTCGGGAATATAAATCCTAGCAAATAGAGCTGCAAGGTAGGATCTGGCGTGAGGAGATTCAGAAGAGCTGAAAGGGCAGCGGCCAAGTTTCCGAAAGGAGGGTTCTCGTTTGGCGGCGGGGGCCAGCCAGAGTTTAATGGAGCGGTCGCGGACATTTGGTCCTCAGGGCGCCCTGCCGGCTGGTTCTGGGCCCCGATGGCTGACCCCTCGGATCAGCCAAGCGCGCAAAGCCCTCTCGAGGCCTCAGCGCCTGCAAATCCCTCTCCCTGAGTCTGGAGCCTACCTACTCTTCCGTCTCTGCTCGGGCGACTCGAGAGCCGGCGGCGACAACTGTTCTCCCGCTCGGCCCAGCCCCTGGCGCACGGCGGCTCGCCCGGCGCAGGCTCCTCGCGCCCGAGGCTCTCGAACCCCGCGCCGTCAGAGGCTCGAGGGCCAGCGCGCCTCCGCTGCCCCAGAGCGCTCATTGGTGTGTTCAGCCCCTCACCTTGATTTTTACTGAAGTCCTTACCCTCTTGGCTTTGAGAGCTTTCCCTCCTTGAGCTACTTGAGTCGGGCAGTCTAACCGCGGGAGTGGCTCGGGGCTACACGTCTGAGAACGCCCAGGGCGCGGGACCGAAAGGGTGGGTGTGTGGAGTTGTCCTGCTCCGAGTCCAGATCGGGACCCCGGAGGAACGACCCGCCTTCCCGCGTACTGGGGCCCACTCTGGGCTTATCCTGGGGGAAAAGTTCGGGCCCGACCTCCTCGCTCGGGCCGCCTCCTCCGGGGGACCCACGCGCTGGCGCCCCGGCCGCCCTCTCCCAGCGGGCCTCCAAGGGGCCGCGCGGCGGAGGGACGCGCCTCGGCACCCGGGCCAGAGCGCGGACAATGACCCCTTCTCCCCTCGCCGCCTCCCCTCCCCGACGCCGCCCCCTCGCAGCCCCCAGGCAAACCTATTAGCCATTCAGGCCGACAAAACCCCGCGGCCCCGCGCATTGTCCCGCGGAGCGCCGGGCCACTGTCATTAGCCCTGATTACGCTGAGCCGCCTGACAGCCCCGCGGGCCGCTGGGCAGACCCCCCATTCACCACCGCCCCCCGGCCCCGCCTCACAATGGGAGCGGAAATCGTCCGCGCACCAGCGTCCCGGCTGAATGGAGCGAAAAGCTGCTTCTCTTCTCCTCCCGCCCCATTCACGTTGTCTTTAGATACAATATTTTTTTCCTTTTTGTTAAAATTAGGGAGAGAGAACGAGGTCAAGGAAGATTTTGCTAGAGCTCTTTGCCTGTCATTTGTTTAATGTAAACAAAGAGCAAGTCCTCCCCACCCCCACCCTCTCATCCCCTCCCTCCCAGATTTTTATAAACAAACTGGTGAGGGGAAAAGGCGGCGATGAGCGAGCGAGCGCGGCGGGTGGAAGCCCCGTGGGTCGTTAAAGTGGAGGAGACCGGAGCTGCGGCCTTTGGGGAGCAGGAACCGTCGCGCTTTTGGTGTAACTGGCGGGTGGTTGAAATGTTTATAACCAGTAAAGGAGCCTGAGTTGAGACTGGGGTTAAATCCTCGCATTGGTCAGCTCTGTTGAAATATAAAATTGCAGTTTCCTTCCACTTTGCTGGAGTAACTGCTTTTTGGGAAATTGTTACAGGAAAAGAATTTCAAGAAAGAAAGGAAACCCATCATATGGAGATTTCTCCAAATTCAGAAAACCCACATTGCTACTATATGGAATTTTAAAAACACACACACACAATACCTTTCTAGACTAGGATAAAACTGATATGGAAAAAAATTTTTTAAAGAAAATGAAATTTTTACAATACCTGTCCATGGGAAGATTTGGACCAACTTCCAACATGTGATCATGAAAGATTTGATTATTCACAAAAGCAGTTAGGTGCCACCAGGTTTCAGATAAACGTTTTTTAAATCTCTTAAATAATAGGCCACATTTTAAGAGTCTAAAATGAAATTAGATAAATCTAATAAATCTCCAGATTGGTGAAACAGAATAGCTACTTTATAATGTAATCCTTAGGCAGCATGTTACTCAAAGCAAATTAGATGTACTTTAAAGAAAGATATACTTTAAAGCCTTCCACCAAGCAGAAAGAAAAATCCTCCATCACTATTTGGCCTTTTATTTTTCCCCTGAGCAATTGTTATTTAGAAATTATTTGTACAGAGAAAGATTAGTTCTTAGCAATATAAACCCCCACCTTTTTTTTTTTTTTTTTTTTGAGAATGTAGAGTGGACATTTCCTTTTGCTTTTAGGCATTATTTGAACTGGTAAATGGGGTGGGATTTTAGAATCTCAAATTCCTTTACATCAATCCACTAATTAGTCCTATCCCTTCCCTCTTGGATCTGGAAGCATCAGCTTAAGAGATAAATTTTGCCAACTATCTTCTTCAAATGCTGGTCTAGACAGCTCCATAATTATGATGGTGTAAGACTGGGGAACAAGACTGGAAATCCCTTGATTTTTCATTGAAGTGCAATACTCTTTGGCAGATTTGGGACCAGAGTGAGGCAAGGGAAGCACCTAGAGTGCAAAATTTAAGGAGGCACTCACTCCCAGATGCCTTGCACTTGCTTGACCTTGAGAGTGAATGCCTCCTTAAGTTTTAGGTGCCTCCTTTGCCTCATCTGAGACCTAGCATTCTAGGAACTACTAAAGACTCTAGGAAACAAAGTCTTGAGGAAGCTCTGCCATCCTAGCCTTTCTGGACTCACAGTGGGACATTTGCTTACTTTTTAGAAGAGCACAAGCTTGATCAGAAAGACTTTCCTATTCCTTCCACCCAGAGCTCTTGAGCAAAAAAAGAGTTTTGATTGTCAACAACTCTCTGGATAAGGACTACTGTATACAATGACAACCATTTATAAAGCCCCAAATGAGGCCATATCTGTTTAAACAATTTAGAAACAAAAAAACAACCTTTATTTATGTCCTGAGCTTCCCCCATACATCTCAAAATTTGATTTTTGTCTTCCATGATGACTTCACTTATTTTTGTTTGTTTTGCACATTGGCACTTATATCCAAATAAGTTAGCAGACTTCTGAACCAAACAGCATCTGTTAAGGACAGGAAGGCAAACTGAAAGGAATCCAGTGGAGAGGTAAACTTGAGGAAAGTTCAACTCAGGTTATTTAAAGATCAGTGTCAAATTTTATAATGTGCTATCCTTTCCACTAGGGAAAGAAAAAAAAGCTTAGAGACTCTTTGGATAGCATTTACTTTTTTAGTGCAAGAACTTCTTTGTGTGTGTGTGTCTGCATGTACACATTGAGAGAGCAAATTAAATACTAATAATATTTGATATTTTTAATTGAAGCCATTACAGGACAATGAGGCTCTGGATGATTCCTTTCATATTTAATACAGAAACCAGATTTTTAAAGTGCCAGTCATTTCTATTTCACCTCAATATGTGACATGGCTACATTCTTCCCCCTCAGTATATTCCTTTTGTTGGAAATAATGCATTTGATTAAAACCTGCTTCTGCAGCGAGAAGATGCTAGTCTAATTATTACAACTCTCCTATCTTTTATCTAATTTTAATGAATTCAATCCTAAACGTAGTATATGCACACTCTAGCATGATCATGGGTACCTTCTGCTTTTGCAAGGGAAGGGGACTCAAAGGAGATTGAAAGCCTTTCTCATTGCTGAGACTGTGTCAGAATAGACTTACATTTTTATAAAATAGGACTCACTATTAAGTCCTATAACTTGGCTTTCTAAATTGTTCTTGAAAGCTGTTTACACTCAACAAAAGTGTCAGGTGGATAAGCCATAGTTACCTGTACTGAGGATGTGGGGAGTTGCCTTCTAGGGGAAGCTCACATTGCCAATTTCTAGGTTAAAATATATCATACACATGTACATGTACATGTACGTACATACATACATACACAATTTAACTTGGGAGGTGGTTATTGGACTTACCATAAAATAAACCAGGAGACATTAGAAAAGCAAAAGATACCATTTGCACTGGAGTCCTCGCCTGCCTGTTGAAGAGAAGGATTTTTTTTTTTTTTTTGGTAGGAATCTGAGAGTAGCTCCCTTAATAAGGAAAGGTTGCTCATCAGGATTTTATTGTTTGGCTTCTTGACACAGAACTCCTGGGCTCCACCATGTGCCTTTAGAAACAGCAAGTTCCCAAGATACAGAGAAATCTACCATAGCAGTCTCTTAAATAAGTAAATAAACAGCATATATATGTTTTGTTTAAAAAAGCTTTAAAGCAAAAGTTATACATATATAACAGCATCCTTTCGACGTGATATACCCACTGGAGATTCAGGGCAGGTACTCGCTCTTGCAGTTCGGGTTCTGGAGGCATCTTTGCAGTACAGTACTATCCATGGGAAAAAGCAAACCATGGAGAATGTAGTGCTGGGTCAGGTCTCACCATGGGCCCCTGTAATAGTGGCCAGACTGCGCCAGTGGAGCCAGTGGGCCACAGGGTGGACATGGCAACCTGAGCTCAAAGGCCTCTTATCCAGAGTCCCTGGCTTCGAAATCGCTGGGTTTGTTTGGTTAGTCTCTCCTTTCCCTCCCTCCTTCGTTTGTGTCTTTTTATACATCAGATTCTGTTTCTGAGCCTGCCGTGTGGGCAGCTCAGATGTCGCATTCGCTGTCGCTTGAAGTGATGGAGATGGCTGAAGTGGCTGCCTTGCTGGATAGGCTGGCGGCTGGGCTGGCTGTGGGGCCCAGCACCTCGGTTGTGCCCTCTTCCTCGACTCTTAGTGCCCGTCCAGAGCCCTGAGACAGGACTTGCTGCTGGAGTCTACCGGGGAAGGAAAGGAACACACTTAATTTAGGTATTTCCCCTTGCCCGCTGGTCTGAATCCCTTAAGCCCAGTGGTCAGTGGCTCTCCCTCAGACTCAGCCCACTAAAGCAAGTAAGGTGAGGCAACAGGAGTCTGACAGGAGTCTTCAGCTGCCTTTGACAGAGCCCTGCAGTTTCACTACCCTTCTTCAGAGTCCTTTTTCGCTCTCAGTCTCCCCAGTTTTGGGGATGCTGGGCTCACAGGGTCATTCCCAGTTGTTGTCCACTTCTGAGAGATTTACAATACTGTCAGGATAAATGAAGTGTGGGTGACAAGGGAGGAATAGGCTCTGGGACAGGGGACCCCATTCCCAGATTGTGTCTGTGCCTCTGATGCCTGGTGGGCCCAAAGCTAAGGGCAAAAAGGGCTGCCTGGGGAGTTGCAGGGGGCATTTGGGCCTGAAGGAAGAGATTGGGTTTTTGGCCAAAATGTTTGGCTAATTGAGATCCAAATGCTGGAAAATGAAAAACCATAGCCTACTAATTTGCTGTTTTGACACTGCGCTACCGTGCCTAGGCAGAAAATTTCACTTCCCATTTATTAGAAACAGAAGTTCATCCAAAACTGTTTTCATAACACCAGAGAAGGACGCATCTAAGCTTTAAAAATGCCAGTAAACTGCCACATTGTTAATAAGCCAGGCTTCACTTAATAATAAGAGCCTAGGCCAAGGCTGACAAGAATTAGCTTTGGGTCTTGAGGTCCCTCATTGTTTCTGGTATTTTAATTTTATTTCCGTGCCCCGCCCCGCTCCAATGCAGCTTTGATTTGGTGACTGGAATCAGCTACTGGATCGACCCTCAGGCTCCCAGAACAAGAAGGTGGATAACAAAAAGCAGGGAAGGAATTCCTGCCCAGAATCCCAGAACAGAGGGGCTCATAACCGAAGACAGCGCTCCCAACTCTGTTAAATCCAAATAGTCAGGACCTTGGTGAGGAGCCCAGGGTGCCATCGCCAGCCACCCTCCTGTGAGAGTACAAGGCGAGGAGGCTCTAGGTACTGACCTGTTCTTTGCAGCAGCTGCCCGGTCCCTTTGTCGGCGGTTTTTGAACCAGTTGCCCACCTGCGTAGGGGTCAGTCCGGTTGCCTGGGCGAGCTCACGCTTTTTGCTGGGGTTGGGATATGGGTCCTGCAGGTACCATTCCCGTAGCAGGTGCCGCGTGCGCTCCTTGAAGCAGTGTGTTTTCTGTTCGCCATCCCAAATGGTTCGCGGCAGTG
This sequence comes from Molossus molossus, assembly GCF_014108415.1. Taxonomy (NCBI): domain Eukaryota; kingdom Metazoa; phylum Chordata; class Mammalia; order Chiroptera; family Molossidae; genus Molossus; species Molossus molossus. The sequence goes on along the minus strand of NW_023425344.1, from coordinate 215,161,130 downwards.
GGAACTTCTTCCTCACGCGGTACTTGTCCACTGGCCCCAGGGGCCGTCCACGCAGCTTCTCAGCCTCCTGGTAATGTGCTTCGAGCCACAGCGCCTGCAGCTTGGCGTGCGACTCCTTGGTGAACTTGTGGTTTTCCAGGATATGGTAGAGCTCGCGGTAGTTGCCACCGTGAAAAGCCACGATGGCTCGAGCTCGCAGCACCGATTCATTCTTGTTGAGGGCCTCGCAGGCCGCTGGGGCCACGGGCAGCGACCAGAGGAAGCGACCCAGGCGCTCCACATCGCCGCTCTCCTCCAGAGTCTCGCATACCCCCGCCACTTGCTGGGGGCTGAAATTCAAGATGGGCAGTTGGAACATCGAGGCAGCGCCGGCGGCAGCGGGAGCACTAAGCTGGGAGCGGGACACGCAGCAGATGCCCACGGGCCCGGCTGGGTGCGCCAGGCTCTCCTCGGTGAACCAGCTCGGGGCAGACGGACTGACCGCTGGGGCAGCGGTGGCGGCGCAACTGCAGGGAGCCAGCAGGCGGGAGGAATTGGAGGAGGTGCCAGCTCCGGCTCGGCTCCGCGGCTCAGGTTCGGTTTGGCTCAATTAGGGCAGGCAGGGTGGCGAGCTGGCTTCTCTACTGGGGTGGGCGGATTGGCAGAACGGGCGCCATGGAGACCCCCTGTCAGTCACTGGCCGGCTCTGCCAATCAAGACTGCAACCAGGGCGTCTAAGCCATTTCAGCACCTCCCCGCTCTCGACAGCGCCCGCTGTTCACCCGTGGACTTTTCGGCAGTATTTTGCAGAACCCTGAGGAGGAAAAGACTTGCGAGTGGCTGACCTAAAAAGAAAGGCGAGAGCAGCAGCGTTTCAATCCCCCTCTTTCTAACCTTGTTCCTCTGTTCTTCCCCCCCCCCCCACTCCCAACTCCCCAAAGAGGCAGTGATGCTACAGGAATCCACTTTGGGGCGATGCTTTGCCTGGGTCAAGAGGTCTCCAGAGGACAAAGAGGACGGGCCAAATCGAAATCCTCCAAGAATTCATCAAGTTTAGTTGTAACGTAACGGCAAGCAGTGCGGGGAGCGCACGAACAGGAGGGAGGGAAAGTGGATCACCTCATTTCTTTCCAGCATCCATTCCTGCATGCCTTTCCTCCTTTTCCAGCTGCCAAAGCAGCCCAGTGGGAAGCGAATCTGAACCAGAACGGGACCGGGGATCTGTAGAAGAGGTCAGTTTGGACTCTATACACCACCATCATCACCTTCAAAAGCCTCCTGAAATTATCCAGAGCTAGGTGCTGGCCATGAAGTCAAACACTCGTAAGAAAAGGGGCATTGCACCCTCCCCAAAGTTTATACTTTTCAGCTCCCTCTCCCAGTTTAATGGACTTGAATAAATGTGCAGCATAGACACATCTAGAGTGAGAAGTCATTGGCCGGTCAGGACAGCAACTTAAAAGCTTATTTCAAAGATCTTAAAAATATCGATTTGCTCTTTTTCTTGCAGGCTAATTTCCCCCTACCCTGTGTTAGAACATTTAACTCTTAAGCTGGAAATAGAAACTCTAACCTTGGCCTTTTAGCCCAAAAGTAATTCAGTAGAAGTAAAATAGAGTGGGGGGGGCACAGCAATGGTTTTTTTTTGGGGGGGGGTGCAGAAAGCGCTTACTAAGCCATTGAGCACTGACCCCTCCTGCAGAGAAGGGCCTTATTGGTGGCTCTGCCTTTGGGCCAGCAGATTGAATTGGTAATTTTTATTGATTCCCAATTGATGTTCACATCATATCATTTTCTGAGGCCTAGGTCAAAAGAAACCACAATCTCACCTGGGCCTTTGACAGGGGTTGTTTAGTTTGAAGAAAATAATTGGGAGGGGAAGTCCAAGGAAAACCATATTTGGAAGGCCTGTCCCTAAAAAGGAATCAGATAGGAATGTTCGCTCGAACTGGACTGGGCCCTGGCTGTCTTTTCTTTAGTATCAAGTACAATTTGTATGCGGCTTGTACAGCTCCGGTAAATCAGAAGGCAGATAGATAGCACAGATGGTTGGAGGTGTCGGGTCAGATCATGCTACGCCTGAGTGCAGGGCATAGCTCGTTCTGACGGAAAACCCTGATATTATTTTCACAGATCTTCACAGTTCACTCGAAAAAAATAGCAGAGGGGAAGAAAAAAGCCCTGCAACCATTTACATCATTTCCAGCCCCCTCAACGGAGAGGCTTTCTTTTCTAAGAGCTCATTTTCTTGAAATGCGACAGGGCAGGGACAAAATGAGGGAGATGAGGATAATGACAAAGCACAAACCTTCCCTAGCTTGGGGTGACTTCCTAATCCGCAGGAAGAACAACTTTTAGTGAGAAACCTCACGGGCAAGGGCCCACAACATGCAGTGTAGAAAACCCAGCGGGCCTTGGGGGCTGGCGGTGGTGAAGCTGGACCTTGGGAGGGCTGCGTTCCAGGCACTTCTGGCCAAGAAAGGAAAGCATCTCCCTGCTCCAGTTTGCAGAGGTTTCTTAACTACTTCTTTGAGGTGTCTCCTCTGCCCACTTTCCCGGCATAATCACTTCCCATCCACGCACGGAAGCCACAGCGAGTCCTGATCCGCAAACCCGAGCCGTTGCCGCTGGAGGTGAGAAGTTGTTGGTGCCCCAGGAGACCGCGCCTTCTATACCCTTTTTATGCAGTTTGAAGGCGGTGAATTCGAGGGGAAAACTGGCTTCTTATCCGTAGTCTTTGTGAGCAAGTGGTATTATTTTTCTGAGTCTAGGTGCCCTATCCGGGAAATGGGAATATTTATTTATTCCATTTCTTGGCCAATAGTTATGCAAATATTAAAGGAAAGGGCACTTTGGCTTTTGCGTGTCTGGGGCTCTTGGGCAACTGAGACCCTAAGCAAGTATTGGCTGCGCTGGAGCCACGGGAAAAGGACCCAGACTTCGGGTCGCAGAGTCTGGGCATGAGGACGGCTGGGGTCTGAAAAGTGTCTAGAGGCCTGAGTCTGCTGTCAGGAAATCCTATCTTCGCCATCGCAGGGGGACTTGGTTTAATTTTGTTAACTTAAAGGAAATAAACTGCCCTGGGTACATTGGGATCATGTATTCACTCATCAGCTTCACTGGGGTGTAGGGATGGGGGTGGAGAGGACAAACGGAAGAAATATGTGAGCTCCCCATCCCTGGAAACGAGACAAGCTCCGTTGGGTGCCTTAGCAATAACCTTATTGTGGAGAAGACACCCACACCCCACCTCTAAAGCACACGTCTCTTGGGTTTGCCATGCGAAAGCTGGACCTTCTTAATTTTACGGAGGGATAGTTTTTTTTTTTATTACCAATTTTGGAATTTTGCGCACTACTTGCTACCCACCCCGAACCCTCTACCCCCCCACCCCCCACCCCTGCTCCTCCATTTTTTCTTTTGCGCTTGACCAGGAAACCTAAAAAGTGCAGCAGCAGCCCTTAGACTCAGGCCTGTTGGTGCAGCTTTGCAACTTTCTGCTGTTGGTTTGCAGCTAGTAGATTTGGGAGACCTTGGGCAAATGCTCGATTCTCATTGGGGATCCATAGACGTCTATTTTGCTTTCTACAGACTCAGTTTTACTTTATGGGAAAAATGTGGAGAAAGAAAAACATGTAGAAGACATTGCCCTTAGGGCAGATGCTATGTCTAACTGTTAAGTATGGAGACAGCAGGGCAAAATGCCTCTAGGGAGTTGTGACATTCATACTAGAAATCCTCAGAGTTCAGTCTGGGGCTTCTTGTACACCTCATTTTGCCCGGTCTGCTTTTCCTCTCTGGAACAGAGGGGCACGTGGAGTCCTGATTATACTCTGCCGAACAATTCGCCAATGGCAAGCACTGTTTAGAGGTCAATATATTACACCTAGGTTCCCGTCTCATGTCTTGTTTGATCTTGTCTCTTGTCTTATCTTTTATTTGACTCTCCCTAAATCAAATGTATGTGAAATAAATGGTGTCTTTGTTTCCTTTCCCCGCACAATATTATAGAACGTAGTAATTGAACGTATCTGGTGTCTGAATTCCTTGATAAAGATATTTGTGCTGCACGTGAGTGAGTCAGTCACAGACTAGAAGACAATGAGATCCCAGCCTTTTGTTCATGTTCATTTTGATTTGGGGGGGCGTCTTGGTTCCCACCCCCACCTCAAAACCGTGTTGTTGCCAGTGGGTGAGAATAATGTAAAAAAAAAAGTATAGAAAATTAAAATTACTGTCCTTAGAATTACAGTATTAGAATTTCACACTCTCAATCATTTACTAATGAATTTAGGATTCTGATTTTCAGATGATATATGCATAAATATAGGTATATTTGTTTATGTATTTGATGGTCTAGATCTTCAGATTATGGAATTAATTCAATATCCTAGTTTTAAAGTACTAACGATCTTAATAAGCTCCCAAGGTAGATTGCTCTATTTCATGCATTCTTCCCCAGCCAGTGTGCACCTTGTAACAAAGAAGAGAGATGCCTCTTTATATTATGTGTATTTCTGAGAACAAACACCACTGGGAAATGTTTTGTAGATTGGCACTGTAAAATTAACTGACAAAAAGAGTATTGCAATTAAAATATTGATCTAATTTTAAAGGATTATGATATTTTTGTTGTTATTTGCAAAATTATTCACCAGTTATTTTTTAAATTATGCAAAATTGCTTATATTAAGGAGAGAAAATTTTTATAAGTTTAAATGTGGGAAAATGTACCATATGAAAGTAACAATTATTTAGCACTAATTTTTTTTTTTTTTTATTGTTAGGATGACTATGCAACTCTGTTTGGACCTCTTGGTTGTGGTTGCTCCTAGACATTTGGATGAGAATTTGTATTTAAGCCAAAGTGTACTGCAAGTCATACTCCTTATTTAAACTATAGTCTTGAATTCACTTTTCTCTCTCTCCTGCTTCTGTGGGGTAAGCCTAAATCTACACAGGGTTAGCTCCACCACAAGATAGCTTGTTTAGGGATAAGTATCAATCAGTGGGTTCTTGTGTGAAGGATTAATGCTTAAAAATGTAACCAGTGTGTCACTTATAAATATTCTCAGTAATGAAACATTAGTTGAATGACTGAAAGAATGATTAATTCATAGTTTTCTGCTTGAGTTTTTTTTCTCCCACCAGCAGGTTATCTTTGACCATTTTCAAATCCAAGATCAAGTATCTTTCTAAAATACACATAGAAACCTTAAAATTTAATGAAGTGAAAAATATGAGTTTATGTCCTCTGAGATGAGCCTAACATTATCATATTAAATTGTATGTGTGTTGTATACATGTATTAATTATATGTGTTATATGTGTAATATATAATAATACCCTTCCAAGTACTATAAAATCAATTAGAGGCATTAGCCTCCAATAAACACCTAACTTCTCTGAGTTGATCCATTTGGTTAGCAGAAACTACTTTTTAAAACATTGCATTATAGCTCTAGCGGGTTTGGCTCAGTGGTTGGAGCTGGAGCGTTGGCCTGCAGACTAGAGAGTCCCAGGTTCTGTTCCTGCTAGGGGCATGTACCAGAAAAGAACACAAAACAACAACAACAAAAAAACATTGCATTATAAAAAATACATGGCATCTTAACTTTTAAAGAAGCAAATCTCACCTGAGGGAAATTTTACTCCCCCCTTCCAGGAGATGTTTGGTTTGATAATGTCTGAAGACAGTTTTGGTTGTCACAACTGGCTGCTAAACATCTTACAATGAATAGGACAGCCCCCACAACAAAACATTAATAGCCCTACTGTTTAAATCCTGCTTCAAAGGCTTCCAAATAATCGACAAGGCATAGGCATTACTAACACTTACTAAAATTCTGTTTATTCAGGAGTTGAAGTGTTTTCAAAGGAATCAGTGCCCTTTTAATTTCACCTTAGGTTTAGGCCACACCAAAAGATTTGTTCCTAAGAACCTAGTGTAATTTTGTTTCTTAAAATTTACTGTAAATGATACTTACAGTGACTGAATACTTTAAAAAATTTTAAATATCTCTGGGAAAAGTGTTTCTGTCACGTGGCAATCTATGTTTTTTGAGTATTTGCTGAGACAGACAACAATGGTTGAAGGTTATTGGTCAGGCCCTCCCCATTTTACAAATGAATAAAATATGAAGACCAAAGAGGTTAAATGATTACTCATATTACATAATTTGTTAGTGGCAGAGAGGTTTAAAACACATTATATACCTTGCTTTCCCTACCCAAGGAAGATGGTATAATTCAAGATGAGTTTGAAGGCAGAGGATTTGAATCACACACGAATATGTGTAAGATCCTGCACTGTTTCCTGTTGCTGGGGACTTTCAGAGTTTGGTACACACCAGTTCATGGATCTCAGAGAGATTTAGACTATTCTGAGTCTTACCAAGTGGTGTACCCTTACAAGCCCTAAAAAGTTCCTGAATTTCAAATATGGCTCTGAGACTTCAGTTGTCTTCTCTGCTGGGGTGGGGGGGTGGGGGGAACACACATTGACATCTGGGTTTACTGAAGACCTTTTTCTGAGTCATCACATTGTATATTAGCAGGAAAGTGGAACTGAATCCAGCCTCTTGGGGAGAAGAGATTGGACTTGAGGTGCTGTGAGGCTTGGTTTAAGTGAAAGAACAAACAAACAAACAAACAAAAAACCCAACCTCCAAACTCTTTTGTCAGGTCTTTCAAAAGAATAACAGTGATGCTCACTAGCATTTCTATAATTAACAAGCTGTCAACATTTCTATTACAACTACAGAAGTCTATTACAGACCACAGAATTGTGATAAATGTTTCTTTAGGTCTGAAATGTTAGCCTTCATCTTCTTTTCAGCCTAAGGGCAATTTTTGAAACCAATTTTGTTTCAATCATTTTGGATCAGTTGTGTGGTAATTTTGGAAGTGCAGATGCTCTAGGCCCACCTATTGAAATAAAGATTTTTAAATGGAAACACAGAGAGGAGTCTGCTTAAGCCCCAGTGGGGACCAGCTGCAAAGCTCTGGCAGGGAATTATAGACAGACAGTGGGAGTAGATTTAGGAAAAAATAAGGGACAGAGAAATGTGTGTATGTTTCCTTTCACAGCAGATTTTTTTTTTCTCAGCTTCTTCAAACTGTGGAATTCTGTTTTGTATTTTAATTGTTACTGCTTTCTCTACTATTTCTAGGTTTGGGTGAAATTAATATAAGAGAATTTGTCACTATAACTATTGAAATTTGGGCTGAAATTATTTTAAAAATTTTAATTTTTACCCTTCATTTAGTTAAATTTTCTTTCTACCTTTCTCTTCTCCCTTCTCCTTGTCTACTTTTTTATTCTTTAAAAAAAATTTTTTTCTCTATTGCATTTATTTATTTATTTATTTATTTATTTATTTATTTATTTAGTACGTGCCCCTAGCAGGAACCGAACCTGGGGCTCTCTGGTCCTCAGGCTGAGGCTCCAACTGCTGACCCAAACTGGCCAGGGCTACTTTTTTATTCTTATCAGTCCTTTTTGTGGACTCTGAAAGTTTCTATTTCCCAATGATTGTTAGTTCTCTGTATTGTAATGATTTATATTTATTTTTTCCCTTTCCTTCTCTGTTTGTTCTGATTCCATGACTCTTTCCTTCTGCTTCCTATTCTCCATTGCCATGCATCTCCTCACTAAACTAAGCCTTGTTAGAGTTGTGAGGTAGACAAAGACAAACTGAATGCTCAACCCTAAAAGCAATGGGGGATGGGAGTGTTTATCAAGGAAGAAGAATATAGTGTCACTGTAATGATGTTTTAGGGCAGTGATGCTTCTCAAACTAAACTTCATGGAAGCAGATAAAATAGTAAAAACAGCAAGAACCTTAAGTAATTTGAGTTTAAATAATTTCACTAACCACATGATTTTAGGCCCCAGTTTCCTGATTGGACATACTTATCATGTAGAGTAGTTGTAGAGATTAAATGAGATTATAAGTGACTATTCCATGCATAGTGCCTGGCTCATAGAAAATTCTCAACAAGTGTTGGCTCTCCTCTTGTGGAAAACCATCCACTTAATCTATTAGTTCAACCCGTTATGTAAGTGATGTCTCACTTTCTTTTTTTATCTTTTTTCACTTTCCATCTTGTCTTTGGTCTCATAATCCTTTGGTGTTCTGCTTAGGTCTCTGGAAACTTTTCCAGCAATAAGTTCTTTTGAGGTTGGCCTTCCTGTTCTGTGAACCACTGATTTTTGCAATAAGTTCGTCTGAATGAGTCAATAGATAGTTTACTTGAAATTCCCCAAATATTCACTGTATTAGTTTCCTGTGGCTGCTGTAACAAATTACCACAAACTGGATGGTTTAAAACAACAAAAATTTATTCTGTCACAGTCTGGAGGTCACAAGACTGAATCAAGATACTGTGTTTCTTCCAGAGGCTCTAGAGGGTAATCAGCTTCTTTCTCCAGCTTCTGGTGGCTGTGGGCATTCCTCAGTTTGTGGTGCATCTCTCCAATCTCTGCCTCCTTCACTCTCCACCCCTCTCCTGAGCTGTCCTCTCTTCTCCCTTGCTCTTGTTTGTGTGTGTGTGTGTGTGTGTGTGTGTGTGTGTGTGTGTGTGTGTGTGAAAACTCTCTACTTATATTTTATAAATGCATATCATTGCATTTAGGGCCTACCTGTATAATCCAGGATAAATTCCTCCTCTCAAGGCCCTAAACCTAATCATATCTTTTGCCATAAAAGGTAACATTCACAGATCCTAGGGGTTAGGAAGTAAATTTATCTTTGGAGGACTTTTTTCCAGCCTACCACACCACTTATATGAAAAATGTACTAGTCTCAAATGTTTCTTGGAAGTACATTGAAAGAATAGAATATTATAAGTGGTTAATCTACAGGAAGGAAAATAATCCTTTTGGCTTTTTTTTTTTTTTTTTTAATTATAGACTTTTCACCTTAACATTATTCAGTGTCAAAGTTGGCAAGATCCCAAAGGAGAATCTTCATTAATTTCTTCATTTTCACATTGAGCTTTGCTTTTTAAGCTTCTCTTTGGACATTCACTGAAATGAACAACTAAGGTAGTCAATTTATCTCATAGGATATGATAAAAGAGAAGATCCCATACCTCTCTGCATGGGTTTAGTATAGAGTGAAAACATTACTGTATCATATCGAAGGGCAATTTACAAATATAAGAAGAAATTTGCAGTTTATTTGTATATTTCTTTATTTCACTGAGTTGAAATAACAATTTGGAAGTTCTGCAGTATATACCTATCAATGGTTATCTTTTCCTTCCCTGCTCTCTTAATTGGTTAATTGTTGACTCTACTATGGTTTATAAACAAGACACTTAATATTTCCTCCATCAAGATGCACTGCGTTTCCTACTTTCCTTCTTCTTCTCCTCATACCGATAGGATCTGACATTTAGAGAATTTTCGCTTCCCCACTTTCCTCCTCCTCTGTTACTCCAACTCCAAAGTTTTCTGAAATGGTGTAGTACCTAAATTTTTCCCTGAAGTGTGTCCCTTCTGTTTCAAGAATACTTATTTAAAAGAATTTCAGCCCTGGCTGGTTTGGCTCAGCAGTTAGAGCGTCGGCCTGTGGTCCTGAGAGACCCGGGTTCGGTTCCCGCTAAGGGCATGTACCTCGGTTGCAGTTTGTCCCCGGCCCTGGTTGGTCGTGCGGGTGGCAGCCACTCGATGTGTCCCTTTCACGTCGATGTTTCTCTCTCTCTCTCTTCCTCTCTCTCCCTCCCGCTCTATCTGAACAAAAAATGGAAAAATGTCCTCAGGTGAGGATAAAAAAAAAAAAAAAAGAATTTCACACAGTTCCAGACAGTCTGTTTTTATTATAGACACACATACAGACACACACATCCCTCTCCATTCTTCCTTCTGCTCTGGTTCACTTGTTCACAGTTAAATTTTTTCTTCATGTATTTTCCTCATCTGGAATGTTAGTTGTTGTTTTATTCCCCTACTGGAAGTACTTTTCTGTTTTCTTTTGTTTTCCTTATAAGAGCATGTTCTCTTTACAATAAATATCCATACACTAAGGTTATATGGAGTCATAGGTGAAAGTATTTTATTTTATAGTGTTATTATTCCAGAGATAATCACCATTGCTTGGTACATATTGTTATAGACCTTTTTTCTTTTATTTTTAAAAAATATATTTTTTTTAAATTGATTTTTGGGAGAGATAAAAACATTGATGTGAGAGAGAAACATCTATCAGCTGCCTCTTGCATGCTCTCTGCTGGGGACTGAGCCTGAAACCCTGGCATGTGCCCTGACCAGGAATTGAACCAAGAACTCTCAGTTCATGGAACAACGTTCAATCCACTGAGCCACAGCAGCTGGGCTAGACATTTTTTCCTACACATACAGATACACATTTTTTTCCTTTTGACAGAAATACTGTCATATTATTTATATTGTTTTATAACCTTTATTCATAATAACATTTTATGAATATTTTTCCTGCTAAAAATACATATTATTATTTTGGATGGTTGCATTGTGTTTCACAGCATACATATCATAACTTATTTAACAAATTCCTATTCATGTTTAAATTTATTCTAGTTTTTCACCATTATAAACAATGAAGCAGTGAATATCTATACGCATTGTCCAATTTTTTTTCCCTTCACATTCTTAGAAGTGTAATAAATGAATTAAAAGGTTATACCTAAAAAGTGGATACATATTTCCAAATTGTCATTCAAAAGAAATTTTACACCTTTCTATACTGTACAAGAGTGTCATTATCCCCATATGTTGGCCTTTATTTTTCTTATAAATCTTTACCTGCTTGATAGGTGAAAATGGTTTCTCATTTTTAAAAAGGACATTTTTTATCTAATTTTTTTTTTTTTTATCCTCACTCTAGGACATTTTTCCATATTTTGTTCAGATAGAGTGGGAGGGAGAGAGAAAAAGAGAGAGAGAGAGAAACATCGACGTGAAAGGGACACATCAAGTGGCTGCCACCCACATGACCAACTAGGGCCAGGAACAAACTGCAACCGAGGTACATGCCCTTAGCAGGAAACGAACCCGGGTCTCTCTGGACCACAGGACCACGCTCCAACCGCTGAGCCAAACCGGCCAGGGCCATTTTTTATTATTAATAAGATTATGCATTTACACATATTTATCGGTCATTTATATTTCCTATATTGAGAATTTCCCAATTATATTCCTTGATTGGAATGTTTGTTCTTTTTATTCAGCTTTGTCATATCTTTTTTGCCACCATTGAAAGTCCAGTGGACATTTTCATGGAATTGTGCTGGTTTAAAAACTGGCCCCATATGTGGAACTCAGAAAGAGACCAAATGAGGAGGCAGACCACTCCAGATTGGTAGGTGGCAGTTTAATAAGCAAGATAACTTACCCAGCTTGTCTTGGTGGCCAAGATGAGTAGATCTCTACTCCTGCCTGCCAAATTTTAAAAGTTTGTACATATAGCCCTGGCCGGTTTGGCTCAGCAGTTAGAGCGTCGGCCTGAGGTCCAGAGAGACCCGGGTTCGGTTCCCGCTAGGGGCGCATACCTCCGTTGCAGTTTGTCCCCGGCCCTGGTCGGTTGTGCGGGTGGTAGCCACTCGATGTGTTCCTTTCACGTCGATGTCTCTCTCTCTCTCTCTCTGTCTCTCTCTCTCTCTCTCTCTCTCTCTCTCCCTCTCTCTCCCTCCCACTCTGTCTGAACAAAAAATGGAAAAATGTCCTCATGTGAGGATAAAAAAAAAGTTTATACATATAGAGGCCTTAACTGTGCTCAGTCATGTATTTAGTCCAGATGGTCTCAACAACGTCTTACTCTTTCAAGGCTACATCCTTGAAAATGGCTCCCATTGTGGAAATAGTAGGCAAAGCATATAGTCCAAGGATGGGGGCACGGAGGGTGGGTTGTGAGGAGCCTCTGATTGCCTGGGTCTTACATGTGGGTGAACAGGCAGTCACGTCCTCTTGAGGACCTCCAATACTCCACCCCTGATGACTGGGTCTTACAATCTTACACAAGCCCTCCTATCACAAAGTGCCCTAAGTGGTCAGCAAGGAGTTTCACTAGCACAGAGTTGGCTTGTTTGGCAGCTATCTGGCTAACTGGTGGGACAGCCCTTTGCAAATACCAGTAGGTGACACTTTCCCCAGGTTTGATGGGTTTTGGTGTGCTCAGCAGCATAGCACACTGATCCATGATGAGAAAATCAGGGTAATGGCTGGTTCCTGCAAATGGCCATATCTTTAAAATATTATGGCCACATCGGCCAGGGTGGTCTTGGCAGGGGTCCCCATTCTGACATATGTGGCAATAGGCCCTACATTGATTATTGAAATGAATTATAGCTTGGGGCAGTACTTTTATTCCACCCAGTCATGGTGGTTTTACCTGTTAGTAATATAATCTGCTGCCTTTAATAGTCCATTTTTCCTTTTTATCTAACACTGCTGCTTGTGGATTGTAGGAGAGATGGGACCTTCATTCAGTGTCATATTCTTTTGCCCAGTCTTGCATATTACAACATTTGAATGTGACCCCCAGTCACTATTTATTTGACAATGGTATCTGTACATGGTACTCACCTTCTCTAACGCCCTAAGAGTAGCTACCTGGTTTGTGTGGCAACAGGGAAAACTTGGGTTAGGCCAGATGCAATGTCCACACAAACCAAGGCATACTTAGAACCCTTACTCATAGGGAGGATGCCAATATAATCAATTTTTCTTATAGGTTGGGAACTCTGGTGGATGGCCTCAGACTCTTTTGGTGATTGACACAGACATTGTTTCTTTTTTCTTTTTTATTTTTTGTTAATCCTTGCCCAAGGATATTTTTTCATTGATTTTTGGAGAGAGTGGAAGGGAGGAAGGAAGGGGAAAAGTGAGAAAGAGAAAGAGAGAAAGAGAGAGAGAGAGAGAGCGAGAGAGCGAGAGAGACATCGATGTGAGAGAGATACATCAATTGGTTGCCCCCCACATGCATCCCAATTTGGGCCAGGGATCGAACCTGCAACCCAAGTACATGCCCTTCACTGAAAATTGAACCTGAGACCCTTCAGTGAGTAGGCCAGTGTTTTAACCACTTAGCCACACCGGTCAGGGTGACCTTGGACATTGTTTAGAACACATTCTATTACTGCATTAACCAAGTCATTGTATTTCAAGGGCAATTCAGCATCCTTGGCAATACACTATCCCACTTGGATGCTGTGGTGGCCCCTCTTTCTGTGTAACCAGTCTGATGTATCTACTGAAGAGTCAGTTGCTAGTGCTTGTACCTGAGGTAGAGCATCATCTTTCTGATTGCCAGAGGGTGTCAGCACCTTATGAGTCAGGACATGGAAGACAGTGAAGACTGCCTCAGGCTCTTGCAGGTGAACCCAAATGTCTTTCCACAGCATGGGTCACTCCATCTGTTTCATTGTCAATCGCCACATCCTCCCTTTTGCTCTCTTCACTTTCTCGGGGATTCTACCACTTAGCTTCCTAATCAGACTTTATCACAAGCACTCAGACCTTAATCTGTGGCAGTATATAACCTCCTAGCTTTGCAAAACATCACACTAAGGTCTCCAATTTATTTATGCTCTTCCACCTTGTCTGCCAGGCCCAAAACTAGCAGAGAAGTGGACAACTGCACGTCCTTCTCTGACTTCAGCTCTTCTTCCTATTTTCTGACTTGAGCTTCAGCCTCTAGTTGGGCATTCCTTTCTTTGCTATAGTGTACTATGTTCAGTTTCTCAAATGCATTTAAGCAGCTGGCATTTGGGGGAATCCCCAGATTCACTTGGCAGTCCAAAAACATCTGACATACAGGCCACCCCTCCCCACAAAGAAGTTGATGGCCAACTAGGGATTTTTCCCACTGATGTCTCTTTCCCAAGGCCCATTTCTTTAGTCTCCTGGCTGGCTCACTGACTGTCACTTTGCAAACTGGCCCCTTTTGCTGGAAGGCAAGGGGGACCTAACAAAGAAGCAAATGACTGCAGATTGGTAGGCAGGAAGTTTAATAAACAAAGGAGCATAATTACAAGGCTTTTCTTGGGCAAAGTGAGTAGATCTTCACAACTGCCCACCAAATCGTAAAGTTGTGCATATAGAAGCCTTAACTGGATTCAGTCATGTATTCAGTCCAGATGATCTCATAACAACTTACTCTTTCAAGGCTATGTCCTTGAAAATGGTTCTCACTGTGGGAATGATAGGCAAAACATACATTCTCAGCACAGGGGAGGGGCTGAGGAGCTCCTGATTGCTGGGGTTTAGCTTGTAGGTCAACTGGAGGTCATGTCCTCTTGATGACCCCCTCCAACAACTTGCATTACATAAATAGTTAATTTAGGATAACTTACATCTTTACAATGTTGAATGTTCCCATTCAGGTACATGTGATGGCTCTCATTTATTTGAATGTCCTTTTATGTCCTTCAATAAAATTTTCATTTCCTCATGTTGGAAGAACAGACAGGATAACTGAAAAAGCATTATGATTTGAGGTTATTATTGTAAAGGTCTTAAGTCCTATACAACTCCATAGGTTTTGAAGGCATCATTGTATTACAGCATGGCACAATAATTAACATTTACTATTGTTTAAAATGAATGAGGAAGTTTTTCCGTTGAGTCCCCCTGAGTTAGTAGATATAGATAATTGGAAGAGAAAGAGGAGCAGAAAATGAAGTTAGAGCTTGAAGAATTGTGTAAAGTAGGGCCATGATAATTGGCTCCTCTATCCTCAACCCCGACTCTTGTGAATGCACCCAGACTCCAGCCTAAGAAATAGTCTTTAATGAAATTGAGTGATTAGCCTGGGAAGGTAAAGGTCACTCAAAGTGGAGTGTTTGTGCTTACTCTGGGCTTAGAAATTATGCTAGTGCATTTAACAATTAGCAAGAAGCCTGAGGGATTTCGTGATATGGTGAAGAATACATATGATTTTTCTGTATACAGGGAGAAAAAGTACCATTAGAAATTCCAGGAAAAACAAAATCTGTGCTAGAAATCATGGCTCCAATATGAGACAAATTAAAGCATGGCATAATTATGATCAATTGATGAAAATTTATTTTGATGTTGATGCTTGGAAATTTGATGCAAGTAAATTTTCAAATGGCATGTATAGGGACACAATTTCATCATCTCTACCTTTGTGCATTTAAAAGGATTTTATAAGTGCAGGTGATAGAAACCCAACTTACACTATCTTGAACAGAAATGGAACCTATACACTTGCAGAACTGAAAGTGCAAAGACTCCTCTATATCTTGCTTCTGTTTTCATCTGTGTTGCTTTTATTATAAAGCAGGTTTTTCCATATGGTGAGAAACATAATTATCAGCTGCTCCAGCTTTACAAGGTTTTTGGAATTCACCAGTTCGGAGAGCCATTTTTCTTTTACCATTCAACACATACTGTTTAAGGAGATATTGGCTCTAGAGATGGAGTGCTTTGATTGGCCAGGCCATTCCTTGCCTGGTCACATGTCCATTCCTGAGATCAGAGCCCTATGGGAGCTAAATGCATAGCATTACTGGTTCTTATTAAGAAAGAGGGATTCTGTTGTCTGAGGAGGGACTCTTGAATACCTGAGCCTTTCTAACTTCTTTCTTGTGTGTTTCTACCTTGCTGAATACCAGAAGCAGTGGGGTCTGAGGGGGATCACTTTAAACTTCTGAGAGATATCTCAGTTATTGCCAGTTTAAAAGTTTCTTTTAGATAGTTAGTCTTTTTCAGATACATGCTACATTTTTTAGATTTCCTCTGCCTCTCTAAAATGTCTTTTATGGGGCTGGAGTAAAAGTGACTTCATGCGGTAGATAGGGCTTTGGATACATTCGATGTCTTTTGGATCTTTCCTGGTCTCTGCTGTGGAATGAATGGTTTTATAGTATGGATTGGCCCCCATAAGGACTTTTGGAGTGTTGTACAGAAATTCATTACTGGAATCTGGGTTTCTAGACATGTACCTTCTGGAGTGAAACACCATATATTTCGTTCTCTGCCCATACCTCTATAAGTGGGCTCTTCATGAAAGTTTTATCACTTGAATCACCTAAGAGTGATTTTGTTTCCTGCCCCATGGGACCCTGACTGATGCAGAGTTGCTGACTGACTTTGAACTAAAGGTCACTGAGGTAATTGATTTAATATCCCCCAACTATCATCCCAATCACATATGTATATCTCTGTTATAGTATTCATAACCATCAGTATCTGTCTCCACAGTTAAATGGAGACATTTTTGGGAGCAAAGACTTTCTTCATCTTTATAACTCCAGTGTTTATATAAGTACTACACAAGTGCCACAGACTTCAGAGAAAGTGCCACAGATTTCAGAGGAAAGGAATATCTATAATGGTCAGACTAGACTGTTTGGGGAAGTTGGGACTTGAACTCTGAATAATGGATAGATCTTGATTGGTCAAGAAGAAGAATCTTTCCAGTTGAGGTGAACATTGAACACAAAGCTATTAAGGCTTAAATAAGCATAGATGGATCAGTGAGGGAACTGGCCTGTTTAAAACGAGAGAGATTTGCCCTGGCCGGTTTGGCTCAGCGGTTAGAGTGTCGGCTTGCGGTCCGAAGAGACCCGGGTTCGGTTCCCGCTAAGGGCACGTACTTCGGTTGCAGTTTGTCCCCGGCCCTGGTTGGTCGTGCAGGTGGCAGCCACTCGATGTGTCCCTTTCACGTCGATGTTTCTCTCTCTCTCTCTCCCTCCCACTCTATCTGTACAAAAATTGGAAAAATGTCCTCGGGTGAGGATAAAAAAATAAAAAAATAAAAAATAAAACGAGAGAGATTTTGTTAGGAAATAAAGTTGAGGTCAAATTGTAGGGGGGTCTTAAAATAGAGCAGAGGTATTTTAATTTAAAGCAGAGGAAAATATAATCATTGATTTCTATTGAATTAGATGAGCACCAGGATGAAATAGATGTAAGAAAAATCAGTATTGCTGTAGAATGGAATAGGAAGAATGTAAGATAGGTCAAAGGGGGGGAGATGTTCCCACTCTGTTGAAGTAATCCAGATGTGAAATGATGTAACCATTTTTTGAGCATTTCTCATTCATTTATTTATTCATTAACTTAATATCTATTTAGTTTCTATCATGTGTCAGGCACTGTGCTAGATGTTGGGGATATATGTTAGCAAAAAAGGAAAAAAATGAAAGAATTATGTGACATAAAGGACTGAATAATGGGGAGTAAAATAAAATTTAAAATCCCACTAAATAAGATTTTAGAGTGGTAGACATATTTGAGGGAAGCAGGTTTGCACTAAAAACAGAATCAAAGCCCTGGCTGGTTTGGATCAGCGGTTAGAGCGTCAGCCTGCGGTCCAGAGAGACCCGGGTTCGGTTCCCGCTAAGGGCATGTACCTCGGTTGCAGTTTGTCCTCCGCCCTGGTTGGGTCATGTGGGTGGCAGCCACTTGATATGTACCTTTCACGTCAATGTTTCTTTCTCTCTCTTCCTCTCTCTCCCTCCCGCCCTATCTGAACAAAAAATGAAAAAAATGTCCTGGAGTGAGGATTAAAACAAAACAAAACAAAACAAAACAAAAAACAGAATCAAAGATATATGAACAGTAAAACAATGGATGGATCAGAGTAAATGGTGTCTACAAGATCAAAAAAGGCTGGGTATATTGCATTTGCCTACTATGGTTTGCACACACTTAGAGGGAAACCCACTAGCATTAGTATTATTGTCAAGAAAGGACAGTAAAGTTATCAACTACCCATAATTTAGAGACTTAGTAATTCAAGGAGGTGATGAAGGTATAGACCTAATTTGGCCAGGAAAGTCAGCAGCACTAATCCCAACACAGGGAATCAAATGAGGAAACAAAGGAGGGGTTTTTATTTTAATATTAAAATGTAAATTTAATCATGTACATTTGAAAATCCTGGCACACTTTAAGCTTATTTTCCCCCCACTGACATGATTGCCATTCATGTAAGTAAATTTCTATTAGCAGATTCACATTGCTTTACTTCCTTTTCTATGAACTGTTTTTCCTATAAGAACTGTTCTTAGAATGAAGTGGCATTCATTACCTTGGAGTTGCTTGTGAATTGATTTGGGATTATGGCCATTACAACAAACTACTGCTGTAACCTATTCATTGTGGCTGCCAAGCCAAGGTGTTTGTGAGTGTTGCAGGGAGGAGGACAGAGGAGGTCGGGTCTGTTCTCGTGGAATATAGTGGATGAGATAGATATTTATATAATAATTATACAAATAATATAGAATTATAACCACATTAAAGGCTATGAAGGAGAAATACGTGAATTTAGAATTGAAGAATGAGTAGGAGGTTATTAAATGAAGAAGAATAGAACATTAGATGCAGATTGATGGCAAAGCATGTAAATGTAAATATTTGGATAATTTTCAGATAATAGGATAGAACTGGAAGTATAGATTTGGGAGTTTTAAGCACAAAGTGAGAACTGAAGTTGCCATGGATGAATAATCCAAAGAAAAGAGGATGAAGGGTAGAACTAAAGAAAAAGCTTTGGTAAGAGCCCATATTTGGGTGGTGACAGTGAGAGGGAAAGAAATAGAAGCCAAAATCAGAGGGACAAGTCGGAGAGGTAGGAGAACTAGAACAGAGCAGTATCTTGGAAGTCAGGATTGCAGATAATTTTACTGGGGCCAAATATAGAAGAGAGTTAGACAAAAAAGAGGGGGGAATAAAACCAAGAAAAGAACGTTAGATTTGGAACAAAAATATTGTATTGATTATCTGAGAAAGTAGTTACATGTGATGGCGAAAGCAGCTGAGTTGACAAAGTCAATGAAGAAAGGAATTGTAGGTAGGAGTCATGCTTTCTGTTGGATACATTTAGAAGTAAAAAAAAAAGGAAAACAGTGCAATTAGAATGGGCAGCAGGTTTAAATTAAGAATTTCTTCAGATTCTGGTTTGCTTATATGGAGTAGGAGGGGAAGGTGCTAATAATAATAGGTAGGGAGAGATTTATATGGGAGTACTTTCCCAGAAAACGATTTGCTAGGATAAATGTTTACCTGAGTCAGTGTATAATTTTTCAAATGGAGCACTGTATTTCTTTGGGGGAATTTAGAGGGAAGAATAAAATTTATTTTTTTAAATTCTCCAGTAGATGGAACATCTTAATCTTTATCGCTTTTCCAAAAGGGATTTTGGAATGGGATAGGTGATAGTGGCATTGGTAGAACAAAGATGTATTTTTGTGAGAGTAATCAGGATATAAATAAATGTGAATGCAAATACATTTATTTGCAGGTCTCTATAAGCTGGTATTTCTAGGTTTTCATAATTTTCATAAGAAAATCTGCTGTTAGGTTTAAATTGATCAACTCTTTTGACCCATCAAATTTTCTTGACAGTCACAGCAGTGTAATGGCAGCAAGACTAAATTATAACTTTAGCCTTTATATTGTTCTTTCATGCTCTCCTTAGAAGTAGTTAATAAAGATATTATAAACAATATACAAATAAAGCTAAGTTTATTACATTAGCAAACTTACATTTGCTTTGATGGCTCACTATCATTAATGCTAACTAGTGAGTAACATATCACATTGTAATAAAATTGGTTATGCATATATGATCTGAGGTACTTGAGCAAGAAAACTTTTCTGAAGGTTTCTCTTTCATTTACATAATCTGTGAAATAACTTACGTTGTGGTGAATTGAGGCAATTATTTAGATCATTTAGTATTAAAAACGTTTTGACCAGAAATATACCAGTAATTAAGGCAATTCTGGGGACTGATTTGTTTAAGTTATTTTTTCACTTTGGAGTTGCAAAGTCTAAGAGCATAAATTATCTAAAGACAGCACTTTGGACAGAAAATGTCAATGTGCATTTTATTCTAAACAAATGACTCACTCTCAAAATGTTTGTTGAATGAAAATGTATTTGAAATCTTATGCTTGCTTTTCAAGAACTTTTGAAAAATGCTGAATGCAAAGTTGAATTCTGATGATTGATTCGAGTGTTTTTTACTGTCACGTTAAGGTTAATATAAATTGTACTGCTGTTCTCCAGAGAGCGGGCAGACAGCTCTGGGGATGGGGGTTGGTGGGGAGGTGGAGGGAGTGAGCAAAAAGGGAAAAGGGAGAGAGAGGGAACTCCTGGACGCGGACAAGTGTGGTGATTGCGGAGGTGGAGGGGTGGGAGGTGGGGGTGGAAGAGGGCATAGAGGGGATAAATGGTGATGGAAAAAAAAATTAAATAAAAAATCTTAGACCCCTATAAATATAAAGGGAAAAAAACACTCTTATAATGGGAATGAGTAGTCTTAAAAAAACACACAAAACTTTCTTCAAGAAAACAGGAGAGTCACTGACGAGCTCCCCGCTCCTCCACCCAGGGCTCGTCGACGATCCAGCACCCGCTCTGGGGTTTGAAAGGGCGAGGGCGCCGGCCGGGCCCAGGGGACGAGGTGACTGCCGCCGCGCTGGTCTCGCGGGACTTGGAGCTCGCTCTGAGCGCGATCTGCCGCCCCGCCGCCGACTCGCGGGCCTGGGCGGGGCCGGGTGGGCGAAGCGGGCCTCCGGCCGTGCGGTGTTGCGGTGTGTCTGCGTGTCCCGGGCGTTCGACTCTGAGTGGATTCTGGGGCCCGGGAAGGAAGGGGGCGGACGTTCGGGTCCCAGAGGGGCCCCTGCGGTGGAGAGGACGGGGCGCTGTGTGTGGTGGTTATTCCCCGGGCAGGCGGCCGTGAGGGGGGAGGGGGCTGGCGGGCCCTGTCTCCAGAGAACGGCCGCGGTCGCGTTCTAGGGGCTGCCAGGCGCTCGGCCGTCCTCTGCCCGCTTCGCCCAGAGCTGCGGGCCGCCGAGCGTCGAGCGTGGGGCGGGCTGCGGCGAGGGGAGCGGGGCGGGGCGGGCAGAGCCGTGGCCCTCGAGCGAACTTCCCGCCTCAGAAGCGCGGGAAGGGCCGCTCCGGCCGGCGGCTGGGAGAGACGCGGAGCCCGCCGCGGGCGTGGCCTGGAGCGCCTGGGCAGCCCCGCGAGGACCTCCGCCGTTCGGGTCCGGCGGTCCAGTCGTACGTGTAGAGGGCACTGTTCCGTAGGTCGGCGCAGGACTGTGGGGGGGTGTCAGCCAGCTCGCAGGACACGCAGTCGGAGACATTTATTTTATAGGGCATAGCCTTTTGAGAATTCTGGGTGTCTTTGGACTCCAGAACATTCCAAGACGAGCACACATGAACGAGGGTGACGGCTCCCCCAGACATTGGTCACGTCCAACAAGTACTGATTCACGTGCCCACGAGGCCGGTGCCCAGCCCTGAGCTGCGGGCTGCTCCCGCCCCCTCCTGGCCCCGCACCTGCGCCTCGGCCGGCCGGCCGGTGCGGGGTAACCCCCGCCGAGTCCGCGCTGTGCCGCGCGACCTCGGGACAGCCCTTTACGCTTTTCTTTTTTAAACACAGTGTCCAAGATGAATGACAGCCTGTTTGTCAGTTTGGACAGACTCTTGCTAGAATTTGGTAGGTATAAAATAAAAACAAAGAAATACATAACTATTTGTATTATGATTTGCTATTTTCACAATGAAGTCACGAAATGATTTTTTTAGTTTTTCAGTATGAGCAAGATGTAAGTACTAAAGAAGATATGATTCAACGCATTAACAGTAAGTCGTTTTGCATGATAAAAATGTTTTCCTTTTGAAATTTTTTATGGCATGTAAAGTAATATGCAGTCGCTTTGCTTTGGGTAACTGAGTGTTGGCGTTATAACTTTTTGCCAGTTCTGTTTAGTGCCTAATAATGAGCTATTTACCTTAACTACAGATTTTCAATAATAAAATTCTCTGTTCAGTATTTAATTTGTGTTGAAGAATTTTGCTTTAAGTTGAAATGACCCTTTAAGTGCAGTTGAAAATGGTATTATTTTTCTCAAATAACAGGTTATTTCAAACACTCGAGCGAGTCAGGGGCCAGGATTGATAGATGCCATATTTTTCAGGTATAATGATACGGAAAATAATATTATGAGTGAAATGGCAAAGCAGATTACATAAATATATATTTTAAGATTCTACAGAAAAACTATCAAAAGAAAATAGAACCATTAATTTCTTAATAGTTCTGAAAAGGTAGAATTTGGTTATCTTTTCTGCAACAAAAAAAGAATACAGAGTATTAAAATTTTTTTTTAATCTTTTAAGGAAACTATTTTTATCTTGTTCTAGTCACCAATAAAAAGAAGCAAATTGAAGGTGCATTTAATAATTAATTGACATGGAACTAATGAATAGAGATTTCACATTAGTCTAAAAAGAAACTCTTATGTTCGCATCATATATGAGTAAATATTTACATGAACTCATGGCATCATAAGATACCAGTGATCTCAGATAACATCTACTCCAGCCCTCTTAAATAGAGGGACGCCCATCTTTCTCTTCCGTCCCAAACACAGATCCTTAGCTTCTGGGTCTGGGAGCAGGCCTGGCTTTGGGTCTGTGCTTTTCAGCATAGGGCCTTCCTATCTCAAGCCTCATTTTCTCTCTGTTCTCTGGCTGTCTTGCTTTTAGGTAAGTTGCCATAACTTTATTTTCTCCTGTATTTGTTTATTTTATGATTTCTACCTTAATAAAATAAATATTTTATTTTTTCAGAAAGCTTTGAAGATATTAAACAAAATAAAGCAACTATTTGTAAGATACAGGAAACTATAAATACAACAGATGAGGAAATTGGTCATTATTGTAAACATAGTAAGGAAATCAAAGACAACTGTTGTAAGTGAGTATTTGAAAGAAAAGACCTTTCAGTAATTGTCACTAGATTCTTTTATTCAAGGTTTCTGAGTTTATAGAAACTACTGTTTTAAAATAGTATTTTATGTTAGCACAATGAATTAAGTCTTCAATTGACTTATAAGAAGGGATCATAGGAGGTTCAAAAGAAAAAAAGAATTGCTGTAAGATCTCTTTAATTCAGATCCAATTAGTCTAAATATAGAATTTTGAATAACCTAGGTTCAGTATATAAAATTCCTATTACATAAATAAATTTGAAATAATTGACATCTTTGAATTTTCAAGATCTTATTTTTGTCTAGTGGAATCTAGCTTAAAATTAGTAGCTTTTCAAAATAAAAGTATTCATTATGTTAAGAATTCTTTCAACAGGGCTTCAGGTTATGGATTCTAGTAGTTAAATCCACTATAAGACATAAACATTTTGAAATAAAGACTTGTTAATAGAACTTTATTGTACATTACAAATATTTAAAAATAAAATGTGTTTTTTGTATTTAATTTTATGTGGACCATTGTCTTTGTATTAGTACTATACTTTAGAATCATATTTGTTTTAAAGTTTTAAAATACTTTGTTATTCTGTTATTCAAAATTTTAACAAGCCTTCTTGGTTTTTACCCCGTTACTTTTTTAAAAATTATAGTCATTTTTTTTTTCCCTCACCCAAGGACATTTTTGCATTTATCTTCAGATAGAGCGGGAGGGAGAGAGGGAGGAAGAGAGAGAGAGAAACATCAATGTGAGTGAGAAACATCTATCAGCTGCTTCCTGCATGTGCCCCCACTGGGAACTGAATCCATAACCTGGACACGTACCCTGATGGGGAATTGAACCCGCCACCTTTTTGGTGTGGAGAATGATGCTCTAACCAACTGAACCACATTGGCCAGGGCACCCCATTACTTTTATATTGGTTTTAAAATGATATAAAAGTAACAAATACCTAATAATAAAAATTCAAAAACTATGCAAATGTATGAAATAAAAAGTTTTTCCCTGCCTACAGTCCCTACCCTGTTGTCTACCTTATAGTAATCACTCGATAACAGTTGTGAGTCTCCTTTCAGACCTTTTTAGTAAATATTCAGTATCATTAATACATATACTTACATACACATCTATCTACATATTCTTTTTACAAAAATGGGGTTATACCATACTTCAAATTTTTTTAATGATTTATTTGATTTTAGAGAGGAAGGGAGAGGGAGAGAGAGAAACATCGATGAGAACACATCAACACTGATCAGCTGCCTCCTACATACCCCCTACTGGAGATTGAGCCCGATATTTGGGCATGTGCCATGACTGGGAATTGAACTGGCAACCTGCTGGTGCATAGGTTGATGCTCAACTACTGAGCCACACCAGCTGGGCTGCTTTTTAAAATTTAACAGTATGTAATGTAAATGGTATTGTATATGTAATTATTATGTATAGATTTTTTTCTATTTTTTTTTTTATCCTCACCTGAGGACATTTTTTAATTTTTTGTTCAGATAGGGTGGGAGGGGGAGAAAGGAAGAGAGAGGGAGGGAGAAACATCCATGTGAAAGGGACACATCGAGTGGCCGCCTCCGGCACAGCCAACCAGGGCCGGGGACAGACTGCGGGGACAAACTACAACGGAGGTACGTGCCCCTAGTGGGAACCAAACCCAGGTCTCTCTGGACAGCAGGCTGACACTCTAACCGCTGAGCCAAACCGGCCAAGGCTAGATTTTATTTTTTAGCAGCTCCATAGTATTTTTTGGTATTGATATATCCTGAGTTATTTAACCATTCTTCTATTAGTAGACATTTAGGTTGTTTTCAGGTTTTTCCTATTATAAGCAATGTGTACAGATATCCTTCCATATTTATAGACCTATTGCTATAGCATGAACTTCTAGAAGTGAAATCGCTAGATCAAAGAGTATGTATGCACATTTAAACATTTGGTAGATAATGGCAAACTGTTCTCCAAAAAGATTATACCATTTTATACTCCCACCAACATGTGTGAAAGTTTCTATTTCCTCAAACCCTTGCCAACACAGGAATTAGCAGTGTTTAAATTTTTTGGCTCTCTGATCAACAAAAAACTATATATGTTGAGCTTTTAAAAAAAATTTAATTTAGATTTTATTGTAGTAGGTTTTACCAGTGATTTCCATTAACTAGTTGCAGTGGGTGCTGGAAAATAACATAGTTTCCCCTTAGAACCTGCTATATCCAAGATGTACTATACTTTATACAATTTAATGTTTGCTGGGTTCTTAAGACAGTTAGTAGGATCTGTTTAGCTTAACATCATGAGCACCTCTAGTCCATAATGTCAGCATGCTGGTTTACAAATTTAAATGTGAAATATGAACTCATGATAGTACTAGAAGAAAATATAGGTGACTGTATAATCTTTGAGAGAAGAAAACTTTTCTAAGTATGTCACCAAAAGTAGAAATCACATAGGAAATGGATAAATATGACTACATACAGATTAAAAAGAAAAATACCTCAAAATGATATAAAAGGCAAAAGAAAAACTATTAAAATAATACCAGTAGTTATTTTTCAGTGTTGAGACTGTATGGATGATTTTCTGTGCTTCTAAAGTGGGCATTTATACTTTTTGAATCTGAAAAAAAGATTAGAAAAGAGGAAATATTTGAACAATACTTAGAATGGAAGCTGCTATGATGTATGTTAATTTTGTATTTTTCACATAGATAACATTTTTGAGTCATGAAATAAACAAAACATATATAAGATGAATATTTATTTTATTCTTACCATCTGATTTTATAATTCATTTTGGCCTAGGTTCTTTCTTAGTTTAAGAGGGTGTAACAACTTGACTTTTTATGCTTTAAAGGAGTAAAAAGCCTCTCTTCAGCTCTTACCCTAGCTCCTTGAATGCTTACTCCAAAGGAATTTCTTAGCCAAGATCTTGGAAGTATGATGAGAAAGAAAGCCTAATGATGCAGTGTTGTACCGTATATTCTAGAAATGCCATAGCAATGCACAGTCCAGTCATGTTACAGTTGCTGCTTCCCTAGTCATAGTTCCAAAACAAGTTTTATGTAAAAATTAACAGATAATGATATTTGAGCATATCTATGATTGCATGAAGGGTGGTAATGGTGGTGATGGGAATATTTTTCTTGATGGAAGCTTGTTTTCTCCAGGAAGGGAAAGATTTGTTTATTTTTATATTTTATTATTTTATTAATCCTCACCCCAGGACATTTTTCTTTTCTTTTTTTTTTTTTAAGATAGCGTGGAAGGGAGGGAGGGAGGGGGGAGAGCGAGAGAGAGAGAGACATTGATGTGAAAGAGTCCTGCAGGACCCCCACTGAGGCTGGGGATTGAACCTGCAACTCAGGTACTGGGAATCAAACCCACAACCCTTTGTTCTTCAGGACTATGCTCCAACTGTTGAGCCAAACCAGCCAGTGCAAGTTTTGTTTATTTTAATATGTTTTTATTGATTGCATTTTTTTTCTTTATTGATTTTAGAGAGAAAGGGAGAGGGAGAGAGAGTTAGAAACATCGATGAGAGAGAACATGGATTGGCTTCCTCCTGCATGTCATCCACTGGGGATTTGGCCCACAACCTGGGCATGTGCCCTGACTGGGAATCGAATCTGACCTCTTGGTGCATGGGTGACTCAACCACTGTGCCATACCAGCCGGGCAAGTTTGTATTGATTTTTTTAGAGAGAGAGATAGAAACATCGATGTGAGAGGGAAACATCGATCAGTTGCCTCCTGCACACCCCCCACACTCCCACTGGGCATGTGCCCCGACCAGGAATCGATCTGGGACCTCTTGGTCCATGGGATGATGCTCAGTCCACTGAGCCACACCAGCAGGGCAAGATTTATTTATTTTTCAATGGTTACATTCATTTTCATGATTTCTTACAATTTATCATTCTGAGATGCTAATTATAATTTTTTTCCATAGCTGGAAGCCAACATGTGATGTTTTTCATAAACATGAAGACTATATGCAGGACCGATTTACTGTTTGTCAAGAAACAGTTGAAAAAGACAAGTACAGTACATATATTAATTTAAGCTATTCAGTTCTATAAATATTAATAAGATATGCTTTGTAAAAATATAAATTGAAAAATGTAGAAATTTCGTACATTGGGGTGGATTTTGTTTTATTTTTAATTTTTAAACTTTATTGTTTACACTATTACAGATGTCCCTGTTTTCCCCCCTTTGCCACCTCCACCCAGCCCTTGCCCCTCTTCCCTCTGGCCAAACAAAGCCAGTGTTTTGGACTCTTGGGGTGCCGTTGGAGGCCTACCTATTTGTCTTATAGCTCTATTGAACCCAGGATTTGTTTAGATATATCCTTAGATAGATAGTCAATAGCAGTTACTATAGCAGAGTGCTTCAATTAATAGTGCTTCAGTTACGACTGAATTGTTATAGGTAAACAGCTGGAGGAATAGATTTAGCTCATGAAAAATTTGGAGTACAGATTTCCTCTTCTACCCAAAAGTAAAACATTCTTATGAAACCTTTCATAAACTGAAATGGTGTAAAGAAGCAGTTACCATCAATTTATATGGAAACATTTTGAGCATTCCCAGACCTAAAAATAATCTATGAAATCATACCAAATAACACATAAAACCTTAAATAACATTAATATATAGTAAAAACAGGAATGCACAAAGTAAATTGAGATAAAGCACAGATGCTAACAGACACGGTTCAAGTTCATGGTGGCTTGATGAAATGCTGAGTGTAGTTCCCAGGGAAGGAGCTTGGCAGTGCCAATCTCACTGCTGGGGTTTTGTGTTGCCTCTGTAACGGCTCACTGTAAAACAAATGCTAAACGCTATTTTTGCTTTTTGCCTGTTTTGTAAAATCAAACATCCTCTTCAGATTTCTTTGGGTGAGTGAAAACAGGTACTAAAGTAGGTCTTTTGTAAAAGTGAAGTGGTGTTACGTGAACTTTCAAAAACCAGGGGATACCTGTATTGATTTTAAAAGGTATTTTATATCAGACCTCTGTTTTTCAGAGAGCTAATGAAGTGGGTTGTTAAATTCTGATGGAGAAACACCAATATTTGTGTGGGTTTATTTTATTATGTGTAAAATCACCTGGTCTTGGGGACTAAATGTAATTAGTGGATATAATGGAACAAGGCTAAGGACTTGGAACACATTATATATAAAGCATTGTAATTTAACTTAATTGAAAAAATTGAAATGGTTTTATTTTTAGCATAATTGAATGAGAGCAGTATCTATTTTTATATTTTTACTACTTTTTCTTCAGCCTTATTGAGATATAATTGACAATATAACATTGTTTAAGTTTGAGATGTACAACATGATGATTTAGTACATGTATATGTTGGGAAGTGATTACCACAGTAAGGTTGGGTAACATCTATAACCTCATATAACTACTATTTCTTTTTGGTAATGAGAACATTTAACATTTACTTTCTTAACAACTTTTAAGCATATGATACAGTATTGTTATATTCACCATGCTGTATATTAGAGCTCCAGAACGTATTCACCTTATAACTGGATAACTGGTCTATGTGTTTTGTTTTTTTTTATCTTCACCCGAGGACATTCTTCCACTTTTTGTTCAGAGTGGGAGGGAGGGAGGGAGAGAGAGAGAGAGAGAAACACCGACATGTACAGGTACACATCGAGTGGCCGCCACCTGCACGACCCATCCAGGGCCGGGGACAAACTGCAACCAAGATACACACCCCTAGTGGGAACCGAACCCAGGTGTCTTCGGACCGCAAGCCGATGCTCCAACTGCTGAGCCAAACTGGCCAGGGCTATGTGTCTGTTTTTATGCCAGTACCATACTGTTTTGATTACTCTATTTATTTATTTATTTTTAATCCTTACCTGAGGATAATTATCTTCAGATAGAGTGGGAGGGTGAGAGAGAGAAACAACGATGTTAGAGGGACACATCAACTGGTTGCCTCCCACACGATCTCAACCAGGGCCGGGGATGAACCACATCTGAGGTACATGCCCTTGGCCAGAATTGAACCCACGACTCTTTGGTCTGCAGGCCGATGCTCTACCACTGAGCCAAACTGGCCAGGGCAGTGTAGCATAGTTTTAAACTAGGAAGTGTGATGAATCAATCTTTGTTTTTCTTTCTTGAGATTGATTTGTCTGGGGTCTTGAGTGGTTCCATAAAAATTTTAGAGTTTTTCAGTTTCTGCGAAAAATGCCATTGGACTTTTGATAGGGATTGCATTGACTCTGTAGATGGCTTTGGGTATTACGGACATTTATAACAATATTAATTCTTTTGATTCATGAGTACAGAATATTTTTCCATTTATTTGTGTTGTCTTCAATTTCTTTCATCAGTGTCTTACAGTTTTCAGTGAAGAGATCTTTCACCTCTTTGTTAAATTTATTCCTAAATATTGAATTGGTTTTGATGCTATTGTAAATGGGATTGTTGTATTTCTTTTTTAGATAGTTCATTGTCAGTGTATAGAAATGCAACTGATATTTATTTATTTGTAATCCTCACCTGAGGATATTTTTCCATTGAGTTTTAGATTGAGTGGGAGGGAGGGGGAGAGAGGGAGAGAGAGGGAGAGAGACACCAATGTGAGAGAGACACATCGGTTGGTTGCCTCCCGCGTGACCCTGACCAGGGCCAGGGATAGAACCTGCATCCCAGTTATTCACCCTTGACCAGAAAATAAATTTGTGACCCTTCGGTTCTCAGGCTGATTCTCTAACCTCTGAGCCAAACTGGCCAGGGCAGAAATGCAACTGATTTTTATGTTGATTTTGTGTCCTGAAACTTCACTGAATTTGTTGATTAGTTCTAACAGTTTTTTGGTGGATCATGTCATTTACAAACAGATCATTTTACTTTTTTCTTTCCTATTTGGATGCCTTTTATTTCTTTTTCTTGCCTAATTGCTCTAGTTAAGACTTCCAGTACTGTGTTGAATAGGAGTGGTGAGAGTGGCACTTTTGTCTTGTTCCTGATTTTAGAGGAAAAGCTTTTAGCTTTGCACCATTGAGTATGATGTTAGTTATGGGCTTGTCATACATGGCCTTCGTTATGTTGAGGTATGTTTCTTTTATAGCCAATTGTTGAGAGTTTTGTTGTTGTTGTTTATCATCAAAGGGTGTTGAATTTTACCAAAATGCTTTTTCTGCATCTATTGAAAGAATCATATGTACTTTATTTTTTAATAATTTTGTACTTTATTCTGTTAATGTGCTGTACATCATGTTTATTGATTTGTATATGTTGAGCCATCTTTGCATCTCAAAAATAAATCCCTCTTAGTCTTGGTGTATGATTTAAAAAAATAAAT
The DNA here is from genome assembly GCF_014108415.1 of Molossus molossus. Taxonomy (NCBI): domain Eukaryota; kingdom Metazoa; phylum Chordata; class Mammalia; order Chiroptera; family Molossidae; genus Molossus; species Molossus molossus. Next base: position 215,131,065 of record NW_023425344.1, on the reverse strand, counting down.
TGTTCAATTTGGTTTGCTAGTATTTTTTTGAGTATTTATTTATATTTGTCAGGGATATTTGCCTATTATCTTTTCTTGTAGTATCCTATCTAACTTACAGTAACAGGGAATGCTGGCCTTGTAAAATGAATTGGAAAGTGTTCTCCAATTTTTTGGAAGAGTTTGAGAAAGATTGGTATTCTTTAAATGTTTGGTATAACTCATCAGTGAAACCAACTTGTCATAGGCTTTTCTTTGTTTTGGAGCTTTTTGATTACTTTTTCAGTCTCCTTAGAAGTAACTTATCTGTTCAGATTTTCTATTTTTTCATGATTACTGCAGTCTTGGTAAGTTTTATGTTTCTAGAAATTTACCTGTTTTTTCTAGGTTATCTAATTTGTTGTCTTATAATTGTTCATAGTAGCCTTTTTATGATCCTTTGTATTTCTGTGCTGTCAGTTGTAGTATTTCTTTTTTCATTTATAATTTTGTTTATTTCAGTCCTCTCTTTTTTCTTGGTTATTCTAGCTAAAGATTTGGAAATTTTGTTTATCTTTTCAAAAACCAATTCTTTGTTTTATTGACTTTTTTTTATCATCTTTCTTGACTCTATCTATCTCACTAATTTCTGGTCTAATCATTTTATTATCTTCCTTTTGCTAACTTTGGGCTTAGGTTGTTCTTTCTCTAATTCCTTGAGGTATAAAACAGGTTGTTTATTTGAGATCTTTCTTTTTTCTTAATGTAGGCGTTTGTTTCTATAAATTTATCTCTTAGAAGTTCTTTTGCTGCATTCTGTAAAATTTGATATATTGCATTTTCATTGGTCTCAAGGCACTTTTTGATTTTTTCTTTGATCCAAAATTGTTCAGGAGTGTGTTGTTAACTTTCCACAAATTTGTGAATTTTTTCACTTTTCTCCTGCTATTGAGTGCTAGTTTTTTGTTTTGTTTTTTAACTCCTCCCTGGAGGATATTTTTCCATTGATTTTTATTTATTTATTTATTTTTATTTTTATTTTTTTTAAAACTTATCTTTATTGTTGAATGTATTACAGATGTTCCTCATTTTCCCCCATTGACCCCCCTCCTCCCCACTCCTGCTCCCCCTCATGCCTTTCCCCACACTGTTGTCTGTGTCCATTGGTTATGCATATATACATGTAAGTTTTTTGGTTTATTTCTTCCCACCCCCCAACCCCCTTCTCTTTGAGGTTTGTCAGTCTAGCAACCAATTTGTTTTCTTAATCCCTTCACCTTTTTCACCCATTTCCCCAACCCCCTTCCCATCTGGCAACCAACAAAATGTTCTCTGTATCTGAGAATGTTTCTGTTCTGCCTGTTCATTTTGTTTGTAGATTCCATTGTCGATAGATATGTATTCATTGCCATTTTGTTCGTTCATATATTTTATCTTTTTCTTCAAGAAGACCCTTCAACATTTCATATAATAACGGTTTGGTGGTGATGAACTCCTTTAGCTTTTTCTTGTCTGGGAAACTCTTTATATGGCCATCGATTCTAAATGACAGCTTTGCAGGATAGAGTAATCTTGTAGGTTCTTGGTTTTCATCACTCTGAATATTTCTTGCCACTCCCTTCTGGCCTGCAAAGTTTCTTTTGAGAAATCAGCTGACAGCCTTATGGGAACTCCCTTGTAGGTAACTAACTGCTTTTCTCTGGGTGCTTTTAAGATTCTCTCTTTGTCTTGAACCTTTTGGATTTTGATGATGATGTGTCTTGGTGTGGGCCTCTTGGGGTTCATGTTGTTTGGGACTCTCTGTGCTTCCTGGACTTGTATGTCTGTTTCCTTCACCAAGTTACGGAAGTTTTCTGCCATTATTGTTTCAAATAGGTTTTCAATTTCTTGTTCTCTCTCTTCTCCTTCTGGCACCCCTAAGATGCGAATGTTGGCACACTTGAAGTTGTCCCAGAGGCTCCATACACTATCTTCATTTTTTTGGATTCCTTTTTCTTTTTGCTGTTCTGATTGGGTGTTTTTTTGTTTCCATATATTCCAAATCGATGGTTTGCTTCTTGGCTTTACCTACTGTACTATTGAATCTGTGTAAATTATTCTTTATTTCAGTTAGTGCCTCCTTCATTTCTGGCTGGTCCTTTTTTATGCTCTTGAGGCCCTTACTAAGTTCGCTGAGGTTCTCACTAAGTTCATTGAGCATCCTTATAAGCAGTGTTTTGAACTCAGCATTTGTTAGGTTGCTTATCTCCATTTTGCTTAGTTCTTTTCCTGGGGTTTTGTTCTGTTCTTTCATTTGGGACCTGTTTCTTTGTCTCCTCATTTTGGCTGCCTCCCTGTGTTTGTTTCTATGTATTACTTAACGAGAGGTATGGGGCTATCTGAGACCACATGCTGCTTGTTTGAAAGAATTTAGGAAAACAGGAAAACCTGAAGTAGGATCCAAGATAGGCCAATCTTGGGTGGGCCTGAAAGTTGGGTGGGGCGGGGCTTCAGGGAATCACCAGGGGGGGGCAAACAGTGTGAACCAAGTTGCTGGAGTCCCAGATATGGCAGCTGTCTGCCACCCCAGGGAAGGGCTCATCAAAGGAACAAAGACCTCTGATAGCAAGGTCTGTCCAGGAGAAAGCCCCCTCTCCAGCCCTTGCTCCAATGTCAAACAGCTCAGTTCTTCCCTGTATGTCTCTGGCACCCCTCGAGCTACCTCCCTTCCAAGCTTAGAGGGAACAAGTCCGAGTAAGTCTGAGTGCGGGCCCTTAAAGAGGAGTCGCCTGGGACTCCAGCAGCCTCAGCCTCCCTGAGCCTCAATTCCCGCTGGTTTTTCCAGCCAGAAGTTATGGGGATTTCTCTTCCTGGCACTGGAACCCTGAGTGGGGCGCCTGGTGTGGAACGGGGGCCCCTCAGTCCTCAGGGAGGACCTTCCCAGCCGAGGTATCCTCCTAATTTTTATCCGCCACACGTGGGTGTGGGACCAGCCCCTCCGCCTCCGCCCCTTCTACCAGTCTCGATGGGGCTGCTGCTTTAATTCTGTAGTTGTAGAACTTCCATTCAGCTTGATTTCAGGTGGCTTTGAATGATGGTTGTTCTGTAGTTTAGTTGTAACTTTGATGTGGTTGTGGGAGGACACGATAGCACGTTTACCTACGCTGCCATCTTGACCGGAAGTCTCCATTGATTTTTAGATAGAGAGGAAGGGAGGGATGGAAAGAGAGAAACATTGATGTGAGAGAAACACACGACCCCAACCAGGGCTGAGGATTAAACCTGCAAACCAGGTATATGCCCTTGACCAGGAATCATACCTGCAACCCTTTGGTCCGAGGGTCAATGCTCTAACCACTGAGAAAAACTGGCCAGGACTCAATTGCTAGTTTTATATAGTTGTGGCCAGAAAAGGTATTTGATATCATTTCATTCTTCTTAAATTGTGAAGGCTTGCTTTGTGGCCCTACATACAATCCTGGAAAATATTTTGTGTGGCTTGAGAAGAATGTGCATTCTGGTGATGTTAGATGAAATGTCCTGTGTATGTTAGGTATTTTTGGTCTATACTGTTATTAAGGTTTGCTGTTTTTCTTATTAATTTATATTTGGATGATATTTTCAGTGTGGAAGGTGAGGTATTGAAATCCTCTGCCATTGTTGTATTGCTCTCTATTTCTTATTTTAGTTCTGTTAACATTTGCCTTGAATATTTAGGTGCTCTAGTGTGTGCGTGTATTTGTAATCATTATATCCTCTTGATGAATTGACCTTTTAATTATTATATAATTGACCTTTGTCTCTTATGACTGATTTTGACTGAAAGTCTATTATATATCAGTATAACCACTTATGCTCTATTTTTGTTACCATTTGCATGGAATATATTTACTAATTCTTTCAGTTTTAGCCTGTGTGTGTTCTTAAAGCTAAAATGAGTTTCTTGTAGGCAACATATTATTGGATCTTATTTTGTAAATCTATTCAGCTATTCTCTGTCTTTTGAATTAAATCTATTTAATTTAATTTTTATTTATTTATTGTTTGTTTGTTTTTTTGTTAATCCCCACCTGAGGATATTTTTCCATTGATTTTTAGATAGAGTGGAAGGGAGAGAGGAGGAGGAGGAGAAGGAGAGAGCGAGAGCAAGAGAGAGAGAGAGAAGAGAAGAGAGAAGAGAGAGAGACACACACACATAGATTGGTTGTTTCTTGCACACCCTGACCAGGGGATTGAACCTGCAACCCAGGCATGTGCCCTTGACCAGAATTGAACCCATGACCCTTCTGTCCTAGTGTTGACACTTTAACCCCTGAGCCAAACCTACCAGGGCGAATCTATTTACTTTTAAAGGGTTATCAATATGTAAAGGTTTACTAAAGGTTTATTGTTTTTTGAGTGTTTTATTTTTAGTTCCTTTGTTTCTTTCTTTGTCTCTTGCTGTATTCCTTTAATTTATTTTCTGTAGTAGTATGCTTTAATTACTTTCTCTTTCTCCTACTATAGGATACCATAAACATTTTACAGATATAACAGACTGCTTTAAGCTGATAACTACTTACCATCAATTGCATATAAAAGCTACACTTTTACTTCTCCTCTTCCCACATTTTATGCTATTGATGGGTGCCAAATTATTGTTGGGGGAGGGTGATATGCGTGAGGGACATTTTATTCTGCCAACTTGCTGACATCACTCCTATTTTATATTTTAATTAAAAACACACCCAATCTAGAATGCACTACCCTTTATATTCAGAGAGTCTTATAAGAAAGTAGAGACTGAGGGTATAGATTTGGACTTTGTTGGCATTTGAAATAATGGAAATAGATGAGATAGCCCAGGAAAATGTATAGAGCAAAAATAAGAGAAAGCTATAATACATGATCATTCAAGGAACAGGCAGAGGGTGAAAAGAAACTGTTACTTTGTCATTTATAGACCCTGCTTTAATCCAAAAAGGATTTGAGATAATTAGTATAAATAGTATCATAGTGTTAAAAGAAAACTAAATATAAAAATCAAGACTACAAGGTAGTAAGGATAATATAGAATGATGAAGCCTTTGACAGGATAGAAATTCATACCACACAGTTTTGTACATTTGTTAGAGATAGGCATAAATTAGGTAGTAGTCAAGGTATGATAGAAATGTGATCAGTTTGGAATTCAGAGTATTCTTTTAAAAAACAGTTCATTTGCTTAGGATAAGCAGAGGTTTTTCCTGGTACTAAGAATTGAGAGAAATTTCTCCCCTGGGCTCTCATAAAGGGGAAATTGTGCAATGTGGTAATCAATATCTTCAGTGTCCTCCCCCAAATAAACAAAATATATTATTGCTGATAACATCTCTCAATGCAAGCCTTAGTTATAAAAATTATTAAAATGATTCTATGAGGGGCTAATGCAAGCCAGTCCAAATATGTACTTTTCTGATAGTGTTTATTGTGGATGACTTATCTCACCAGAGCTATTTGTTAAAGTGAAAATAGCTATGTTTTTATTTTTAAACCAGCCACATGGGTTGATTAAATTGATGACTCAATACCAGACATCTATAAAAGGAAAAGAGTCTTTTTGTTGGTATCATGGGTAATGAAAGAAGTAGAGGCACCAGCTCCTTGTTTCTTCTAATCTCCCATCCCTGTCCTAGTCATTCACAAAGACTAGTATTGTTGGCAGCAGATGAGATAGTAATGACTCTTCAGTAACAACTCTTCTTGAATCATGACTTGGCTGTGCTGGGTTCTGTCAAAGTTCCTATATGGAGTATGTTAGAAGAGTGGGCATAAGTATATAATAGAACAGGATAGATGTGGTATGATAATCTCACCAGAAATTGGTGTCTCAGACTCAGTTTTCTAATAGGTATTTCCCTCCTCTCTGGACCATTTCCCTAAGAAGTGAGCACTTAATTAGCAAATATGCATTTAGAGGAATAGGAGCTTGTTTGGGCCTTAACTGCTTTATCTTGTTAAAAGGAACAGAATTTAGTAATATTAAGGAATTAAAACATTCTTAAGATTCAGACTTGCTACATAGTATAAGGCTGTTATCCTTTTCTTCTTACTATACAAACAGTTTATGAATATTGTTCTTCTTTTCTCATATGCTAAGGTTCTCATCATTATAGTATTTTTAAGTAATTTCCCCATATAGTATGGCTTGATTTACAAAATTTATAAAATTTTGAGGAACATGAAGAATATATATTTTTAGAATATTTTCTATGAATATTATTTCTTGAAACTAAGTATTTGAAAAGAATTGGGTAAAAAGAGGATCCAAGAATATATTTTCTGTAAGGAACCTGGATTGAACATTTTCAATAATGTAGGTCAGGACTGATTAACATTTTTGTAAAGGGCCAGATGGTAAATATTTTAGGCTAAATATTTTAGGCTTTATAGGCTATACAGTCAGTCTATTGTAATTACTGAACTCTGCTGTTCTGGTGCAAGAGCAACTTTAGACAGTATGAAAATAAATTATTATGTCCCAATAAAACTTTGTCGGCGGACATTACAATTTGAATTTCATATAACTTAAATTTTTCATGAAATATTATTATTCTTTTTATTTTTCCTAATCATTTAAAAATGTAAAAAGCATTTTTAGCTAATGGGTATACAAAAATAGGTGGCAGGTTAGATTTGGCCATAGGTCATAGTAACTGACCCCTACTGTAGAGCAAGCAAAGGTCAAATGAGAAGGAAGAGTTAATACCCTTTTGCAAGAATTAACTGTTTCACTCAAAACTTGTGCTTAAATAGGTGACCATGCACCTCTGTCTGAGTTGGAATGGAGTTTCAAACAGTACTGAAATTTTCTTTCTAAAATAGTTTAGGATCATACAGGAATGATTGTGAACCCAGAGGTCTAACAGGTAGAACATGACTTTATGTAATAATTTTGGCTTAGATAATTGAAGGTGATTTAAAAAGCATAGTTATTGCCCTGGCCGATTTGGTTCAGCGGTTATAGCATCGGCCTGTGATCCAGAGAGACCCGGGTTTGGTTCCCGCTAAGGGCACATACCTCGGTTTGTCCCCGGCCCTGGTCAGGTCGTGTGGGTGGCGACCACTCGATGTGTACCTTTCGCATCGATGTTTCTCTCTCTCTCTCTCTCTCTCTCTCCTTCCCAATCTATCTGAACAAAATATGGAAAAATGTCCTCGGGTGAGGATAAAAAAATTAAATTAAAAAAAGCATAGTTATAGAAGTAGCTGAACTGGAGAGAATGGAGACTCAGAACTTAAGGGAGGATAGAAGTTCAAGAAGTGGTCAAAAGAACCAGGTTCTGCCCTGGCCAGTATGGCTCAGTTGGTTGGGTGTCATCCAGTGTACCAAAAGGTTGATGGTTTGATTCCCAGCCAAGGCACATGCCTGGATTGTGGGGGCTTTATCCCTGGTGTGGGGCAGTCAATTGATGTTTTTATTTATTTATTTTTATTTTTTGTTTTTTCATCCTCACCCGAGGATATTTTTTCATTTTTTGTTCAGATACAGTGGGAGGGAGAGAGAGAGAAACATCGACGTGAAAGAGTGGCTGTCACCTGCACGACCCAACCAGGGCTGGGGACAAACTGCAACTGAGGTACATGCCTTTAGAGGGAACCGAACCCGGGTTTCTCTGGACCGCAGGCCAGTGCTCTAACTGCTGAGCCAAACCGGCCAGGGCTGATGTTTTGCTCTCAAATCAGTTCTCTCTCTCCCTCTCCTTTCCTCTCTCTCTCTCTAAACTGCGGGCTGATGCTCTAACCGCCGAACAAAACTGGCCAGGGCTTCTACTCTCTCTAAACAAAATAAATAATTTTTAAAAAAGAACCAGGTTCTACAATGTCAGTTGGGAAGAGAACTCTAAAAAGAGATCACTGAGTTAGACAAATTAGATCATCAGTGAACTTGGGAAGGGTAGTTTTATCAGAATGGTGAGAGTGGAAGTTACATTGAAGAGGATTAAGGAATGAATAACTCAGGTAGTGAAGAAAAAGTGTAAGAGTTGAAAAGTGCGATGGAGTTAAGGAAAATTTGAAGGGCAAACAGCATTTAGGGAAGCAGGGATGAGTAGATATTTGACTTGCCTTTTATGTTTAATTTAGTAGACTTTGACAAGTGATATTTAGAAAGTTTTAAAATATACTCTATGATAATGACATGATTTTTTAAAATTTTCACAGAAAAATGTACCATGGTTATGTATGTCAGTATAAAGATGTTTTGAAGCAATACCAGCAAAAATACTCAGAAGCACCTCTTTCACGTGAATATTATGAGAAGAAAAGAGAACATGAAGAAATTCAAAACAGAGTGTTGACATGTACTGAACAACTAAAAATGAATGAAACTATTTTTATGGAATTTTTAGGTATTAACATTTTTATTACATATTGTTATAACAGGTATCTATATAATGAGAATAATATAATAATTCAGTCTAAAATATGATTTTGTTTTTCAGTGCCTGCTCCCTTTCCATCACTTACCAAATGGACATTACATATGTATCCACAATAGTATTTCTAATAGAATTCTAATAGAATTTTTATTAGATAAGTGTCATTTCTTTATTTTAATTGTTATTGTTTCTCTGGTGAGAATCACACGAATTTGTTTAATTTAAAAATTTTAGAGTTTACTTTAAAGGTCATCTGGGATTAATTTTTATATATGTGCATGTGATCAGAAGCAGACAGTTTTAATGGGAATAAAGTGGTATATGTATCAGGCTTTAAGTGGTATATCTTTTTTTTTTTTAAATCCTCATCCGAGGACATTTTTCCATTTTTTGTACAGACAGAGTGGGAGGGAGAGAGGAAGAGAGAGAGAGGGAAACATCGATGTGAAAGGGACACATCGAGTGGCTGCAACCCGCACGACCAACCAGGGCGGGGGACAAACTGCAACCGAGGTATGTGCCCTTAGCGGGAACCGAACCCGGGTCTCTCCGGACCGCAGGTGGACGCTCTAACCGCTGAGCCAAACCGGCCAGGGCTTAAGTGGTATATCTTAGCAACCAAAGAAGAAGTCATCTTGCTCTGTCTTACCAAAGAAAGAATTCCAGTTAAATTAGCTGATTACTACTAATAGGATGGAAGGTAATAAGGAGGTGAGTCACAATTATTCATTCATCTATAGAAATTCATTGGGTACCTGCCTTGTGCGAGGCAATACTCAAGAAGATACAGAGCTTTCTTTGTGAAGAGCTTTTAGTAGAGGAGACAGATATGTAAGCAAATAATTCTGATACAGTGGCATTGTATTAGATGGTTAAGTAATTCTCAATTGGTCTAAGTCTCATTTGTTTGTTAAGATCTTTCCTGGTGATGAACTTGAAACTTTAATCCTCTTCCAACCTCCACAGTCCATCATACTCTTTCCTATCAGATTATAACTCCACTGTTTGTACAAAGTCTTCTTTATCCCTGCATTCTACCTTTCTTCATTCTGCTTCATCCTCAATTATCCTTTTGCTCCTTTGCTGCTTGCTTTCTCCATGTTTGGGTTTTAGCTTATTCTGTTCTTAGTTGTTAATTGCTGCCCATTTATGTTTTAACTTCTCAATGGGAAGGGGCAGAGATTGGTAGATGCAGAAGGTACAGCAGGGGTTTAGGGAGTTGGATGTAGGGTGGGATGAGATGTGTGAATGCATGGCAAACAAGAAAAGGTGCTAGAGGTAGGGAGAGGATTTAAATGTCTATATCTAAAAATGTGATACTTTTGAATTGCATAGCATTATAAATAATGTTCATCTAAAATTTAGCATATAAGTCATATTTTAAGGTAGAATAGAGAAGGTTTGACAGATTTTTCTCTGGAGTTCTTGTTTCCTATCCTATTTATTTTTAATTCTCCTAAATGGATTGTAGAGCAGCTTAGGAAATTGTAGTAGCTAATAACCATACAGGATGTCTATTAACAGCTGAGAAATACTCTACTTGAAGTTGGGTATAAATTCAGTCCAAGCAGAAAGTCCAGATAGAAGATCTAGTTCTCTTCTGAGTTCTGCAGGATACACTGATGAAATTTACAGAGCAAGAAAAGGGTGAATTTTTGCCCTGGCTGGTTTGGCTCAGTGGTTGGAACGTCAGCCTGCGGACCAGAGAGTCCCGGGTTCAGTTCCGCTAGGGGCATATACCAAAAAATATGTATGTGTATATGTGTGTGTGTGTGTATAAAATAAAAAGGTGAATTTTTAATGTTGACTTTGGAAAAATAAATAATGGAAACACAAGAAGTTTGATTTGACTCTGAACTGGTTGTATATTATTAGTCATGCCAAATGACTTGATGGACTTGACTGAAAAAAAAACAAACACAAAACCACACTGTAAAAATATTTAACTGAAAAAAAATCTTAAGTATTTTAGATGAAATGTTATTTTTAAGTTCAATATATAACAGATAAACAATAAATTATCTTTGTCAGTTTGACATATGTTTACATTATTCTTTTTTCATATACTGCTTTAATATTGGTTATTGCTTATGTGGGATATGTATATTTAAATAATGTTACATGGTAGTAATTATTTCTGATATAGTACACATATTATAAATGTCAAATTTGTTTGCATAACATAGTTCCTTAACATGTAAGTGTTCATTTGAGATGTAAAACACAAGATATTCTTAGACATGCCAACAATTTTTCCAAAATTTCATGTGAATTGAAGAAAGAAGCAGATGAAATGGAAATAGAAATTAATTATTTAAACCAGGTATATATTTTGTCATGTTTCTATTATATGTATTAATGTATAAGTGTAATGGTATATTACTTGATGGTCTTAGAACAGCTATTTCTAAAGAGCCTAAACCTGGACAAAGGCTTCTGATAATTTGTGTGCCTCAGATTGCCTTTGGAGCCAAAATGTAAGTATTGAGTATATTCAACTCTGGATTTTGAGGACTAGTTTTAACTTTCTTTGGGGGCTAAGGAAAAAGTTGATGAAAAGAACCACATATAGCCCTGGCCGGTTTGGCTCAGCGGTTAGAGCGTTGGCCTGCGGTCCGGAGAGACCCGGGTTCGGTTCCCGCTAAGGGCACGTACTTCGGTTGCAGTTTGTCCCCGGCCCTGGTTGGTCATGCGGGTGGCAGCCACTCGATGTGTCCCTTCACGTCGATGTTTCTCTCTCTCTCTCTCTTCCTCTCTCTCCCTCCCACTCTATCTGTACAAAATATGGAAAAATATCCTCAGGTGAGGATAAAAAAAAAAAAAAAAGAAAAGAACCACATATAGTTTAATAACAGGAGTTTAAAGTCATTAAAAGAGCTACAAGTGTTCTCAAAAAAGAAAATAAGACAATACATGGTTGAAAGAACTTAATCTTGAAAATTTATGACTATAAGCTTTATAGAGCTGGGCTAGAACTAGTTTAGCCTTTAAGATTGATGGTGCAGCCCTGGTCAGTTTGGTTCAGCCGTTAGAGCGTTGGCCCACGGTCCAGAGAGACCCGGGTTCGGTTCCCGCTAAGAGCATGAAGTTTGTCCCCAGCCCCAGTTGGGGTTGTGTGGGTGGCAGCCACTCGATATGTCCCTTTCACATTGATGTTTCTCTCTCTCCCTCTCTCTCCCTCCCACTCTATCTGAACAAAAATGGAAAAATGTCCTCGGGTGAAGATAAAAAAAAAAAAGATTGATAGCGCATGTTATTTTCTTGAATACTTTTGTTGTTGTTGTTAATCCTCACCCGAGGATATTTTTCCATTGATTTTTTGGATAGAGTGGAAGAGAGGGAGGGAGGAAAGGAGAGAGAGAGAGAGAGAGAAACATCGATGTGAGAGAAACATATCAATTGGCTGGCTCCTGCATGACCCCAACTGGGGCCAAGGATTGAACCTGCAACCCTTCAGTTTGTGAGCCAGTGCTCTAACCACTGACCCACACTGGCCAGGGCTGAACACATTTTTAAAAATTCATTTTAGAGAGAGGAAGGGAGAGAGAGAGAAACATTGATGTGAGAGAGAAAGTTGATCAGTTACCTCACATATGTGCCTCCACTGGGGGATCAACCCCACAACCTGAGTATGTGACCTAACTAGGAATTACAGCCATCACTTTTTGGTGCACGGGAGACACACTGGCCAGAGCTCTTATATATTTTCAGTGCCATCTATTGAAATGTGACTTTCATTAAGAGGTATGAGAACTCATTGAAGTCCAAAATTTTCCAAATTTTGAGAAAAATTTAATAGCTAATTTTCTAAACATTGTGTTAAAGATGTCACAGTTATCATTCATAGGTATGAAGTTCCAGATAACAGTAATATCATTTTCTTTTTTTTTAATCCTCACCCGAAGACATTGTTTTGTTTATCTTCAGATAGAGCGGGAGGGAGAGAGGGAGGAAGAGAGAGAAACATCGACTGGTCGCTACCCACATGACCCCAACAGGGGCCGGGGACAAACTGCAACCAAGGTATGTGCCCTTAACAGGAACCAAACCTGCGCCTCTCTGGTCTGCGGGCCAATGTTCCAGCTGCTGAGCCAAACCAGCCACGGCTTACTTCTTTCAAAGTATATGGTAGCCATGGACAGTTTTGCTCAGCAGTTAGAGCGTTGGCCTGAGGTCCAGAGAGACCTGGGTTCGGTTCCCGCTAGAGGCGTGTACCTCAGTTGCAGTATGTCCCTGGTTGGTCATGCGGGTGGCAGCCACTCGATGTGTCCCTTTCACGTCAATGTTTCTCTTTCTCTCTCTCTTCCTCTCTCTCCCTCCCACTCTACCTGAACAAAAAAATGGAAAAATGTCCTTGGGTGAGGATAAAAAAAAATCAAAGTATATGGTAATTATGTCTCTGTAGGGAATCTATGTCTACTTTGCTTCTGACTGTCCTTTTTAAAAAGGAAGGTGAGCCCTGGCCGGTTTGGCTCAGTGGTTGGAGCGATGGCCTGCGGTCCAGAGAGACCCGGGTTCGGTTTCCGCTAAGGGCATGTACCTCGGTTGCAGATTGTCCCCGGCCCTGGTTGGTCGTGGGGGTGGCAGCCCCTCGATGTGTCCCTTTCACGTCGATGTTTCTCTCTCTCTCTTCTTCTCTCTCCCTCCTACTCTGTCTGAACAAAAAATGGAAAAATGTCCTCGGGTGAGGATAAATAAAAAAAGAAAAGAAAGGAAGGTGAAACTATTAATAATACAGTATCTGACAATATTACAGATATTGTAATGTCTGACAATATTACTGACGTAATAGTGTCACAGATGTAATAGTGTCAACAATAAATAAAAATAATAAGCCCTGACCAGTTTAACTCAGCAGTTAAAGCGTCAGCCTGTGGACCAGAGAGTCCCGGGTTCGGTTCCCGCTAAGGGCACGTACCTCAGTTGCAGTTTGTCCCTGGCCCCGGTTGGGGTCGTGTGGGTGGCAATCACTAAATGTGTCTGTCTCACGTCGATGTTTCTCTCTCTTCCACCCTCTCTCCCTCCCACTCTGTGTGAAGATAAATGCAAGAAAATGTCCTCGGGTGAGGATAAAATAAATACATAAATAAATAATAATAATAATAAAGGTGGAAGTTCATTGAAATCTAGGTTTGCTAATAGAGTTGTATGGAAAAGTTAAAGGAGTAGGCTTATTGCTAATTTAATTAATTCATTTTTTCTTTATTGATTTTAGAGAGAGAGGAAGGGAGAGGGAGAGAGAAATAGAAATATCAATGAGAGATAACGTCGACTGGCTGACTCCTCCATGCCCCTACTGGGTATTGGGCCCATCACCTGGGCTTGTGCCCTGAGCGGGAATCAAACCGGTGACTTCTTGGTGCATGGGTTGACATTCAAATACTGAGCCACACCAGCTGGGCAGGATTATTGTTAATTTTACTTTATTTTAGCAACTTTCACTAAAAACTAATACTACCAAAAATGTAAATCTTGTGATTATATATAAAAAAATCATATTTATTAGTTAAGATAAAGCATGTTCCTAAATACTTTGCAGTAATTATTTTCTTTTGCTTTATCATTTTTCTTTTTAGCAGATTGCAAGACTTTATGAAACTAAAAATCTTTCAGAAATTCTAGAAGAAAAAACTAAAGATATAGAAAAAAGAAAGGAACTGAAAGAAAGGTATAGGTACCTATAAAGTGGGATTTTATGTAAACAAATATTCTGCATCTAACAACTTTATTCTGCAGTCTATCCCAAGCCACTAATATTTACACAGTATCTATCTATCTATCTATCTATCTGTCATCTATCTAGCTATATTTGTACAGACTATTTTATGTTCATTTTTGATAAAAATGTTAATTTATACCTTTAAATATTATGGACTAATTATCAAATTTGCTTGTTATTTCGTACAGCCAAGGATAATTTGTAGAGAGAAATGGGGTAGCAGAGCATATTCATTGTTCTGTAAACCTGTCAGTTGTGATATTTCACCAAGTTTTCCATGATGAGTCACCAATAGGAACAATCATGGGAGCAGCAATGTACTTAACCTTTTTATCATCTTGTCACCAGCTTGACCATTTAGTTCTTTCTTTGCCATATAGAGTGAAGATGAGCCAAAATACTACTGATTTGTGGCATCATATGTTTCCTTGTCATTCATCCTAATGGTGATAAAATAGATATCAGTGGTGGAAGTATTTTATTTATTTTGTTTATTCATTCATTCATTTATTTTTATTGTTGAATGTATTACAGATGTTCCTCATTTTTCCCCCATTGACCCTCTCCTCCCCACTCCCGCCCCCCTCCTGCCTTTTCCCACACTATTGTTTGTGTCCATTGGTTATGCATGTAAGTTCTTTGGTTTATTTCTTCCCACCCCCCAACCCCCTTCTCTTTGAGGTTTGTCAGTCTAGCAACCAATTTGTTTTCTTAATCCCTTCACCTTTTTCACCCATTTCCCCAACCCCCTTCCCATCTGGCAACCAACAAAATGTTCTCTGTATCTGAGAATGTTTCTGTTCTGCCTGTTCATTTTGTTTGTAGATTCCATTGTCGATAGATATGTATTCATTGCCATTTTGTTCGTTCATATATTTTATCTTTTTCTTCAAGAAGACCCTTCAACATTTCATATAATAACGGTTTGGTGGTGATGAACTCCTTTAGCTTTTTCTTGTCTGGGAAACTCTTTATATGGCCATCGATTCTAAATGACAGCTTTGCAGGATAGAGTAATCTTGTAGGTTCTTGGTTTTCATCACTCTGAATATTTCTTGCCACTCCCTTCTGGCCTGCAAAGTTTCTTTTGAGAAATCAGCTGACAGCCTTATGGGAACTCCCTTGTAGGTAACTAACTGCTTTTCTCTGGGTGCTTTTAAGATTCTCTCTTTGTCTTGAACCTTTTGGATTTTGATGATGATGTGTCTTGGTGTGGGCCTCTTGGGGTTCATGTTGTTTGGGACTCTCTGTGCTTCCTGGACTTGTATGTCTGTTTCCTTCACCAAGTTACGGAAGTTTTCTGCCATTATTGTTTCAAATAGGTTTTCAATTTCTTGTTCTCTCTCTTCTCCTTCTGGCACCCCTAAGATGCGAATGTTGGCACACTTGAAGTTGTCCCAGAGGCTCCATACACTATCTTCATTTTTTTGGATTCCTTTTTCTTTTTGCTGTTCTGATTGGGTGTTTTTTTGTTTCCATATATTCCAAATCGATGGTTTGCTTCTTGGCTTTACCTACTGTACTATTGAATCTGTGTAAATTATTCTTTATTTCAGTTAGTGCCTCCTTCATTTCTGGCTGGTCCTTTTTTATGCTCTTGAGGCCCTTACTAAGTTCGCTGAGGTTCTCACTAAGTTCATTGAGCATCCTTATAAGCAGTATTTTGAACTCAGCATCTGTTAGTTTGCTTATCTCCATTTCACTTAGTTCTTTTTCTGGAGATTTGTTCTGTTCTTTCATTTGGGACCTGTTTCTTTGTCTCCTCATTTTGGCTGCCTCCCTGTGTTTGTTTCTATGTATTACTTAACAAGAGGTATGGGGCTATCTGAGACCACATGCTGCTTGTTTGAAAGAATTTAGGAAAACAGGAAAACCTGAAGCAGGATCCAAGACAGGCCAATCCTATGGTTAAGCAACTGGCAACAGCTTGGGTGGGCCTGAAAGTTGGATGGGGCGGGGCCTGAGGGAATCACCAGGGTGGGGCAACCAGTATGAGCCAGGTTGCTGGAGTCCCAGATATGGCGGCTGTCTGCCGCCCCAGGGAAGGGCTCACCAAAGGAACAAAGGCCTCTGACAGCACGTTTGTCCCAGAGAAAGCCCTCTCTCTAGCCCTCGCTCCAATGCCAAACTGGTCAGTTCTTCCCTGTATGTCTCTGGCACCCCTCGAGGTGCCTCCCCTCTAAGCTTTGAAGAAGTGAGTCTGATAAGTCCTTGTGTGGGCCCTTTAAAAGGAGCTGCCTGGGGCTCCAGCCACTTCAGCCTCCCTGAGCCTCAGTTCCCATTGGTTTTTTCAGCCAGAAGTTATGGGGACTTCTCTTCTTGGCACTGGTGACCAGGGTGCCTGGTGTGGGACGGGGACCCCCTCAGTCCTCAGAGAGGACCTTCCCAGCTGAGGTATCCTCCGGATTTTTAATCCGCCACACGTGGGTGTGGGACCAGCCCGTCCACCTCCGCTCCTCCCCTCCTACCAGTCTCGATGTGGCAGGACTTCCATTCAGCTTGATTTAGGCAGTTTTGAATGATGGTTGTTCTGTAGTTTAGTTGTAACTTTGATGTGGTTGTGGGAGGACACGATATGCGTTTACCTACACCACCATCTTGACCGGAAGTTGGTGGAGGCATTTTAAAAAATAGATTGATTTTGTCTGTTATTATATGATAAAAAAACAGATGTATTACTGTTGTTCTTTCTTTCTTTCTTTTTTTTTTTTATCTTCACCTGAGTACATTTTTCAATTTTTTGTTCAGATAGAGTGGAAAGGGAGAGAGAGAGAGAGAGAGAGAGAGAGAGAGAGAGGGAGAGAAACATCGACGTGAAAGGGACACATCGAGTGGTTGCCACCCGCATAACCCAACCAGGGCTGGGGACAAACTGCAACCGAGGTACGTGCCCTTAGTGGGAACCAAACCTGGGTCTTTCTGGACCTCAGGCCGATGCTCTAACCACTGAGCAAAACCGCCCAGGGCATACTGTTGTTATTTCTGAGAAACGTTCTGTTTTTCTCATCTGCCTATATCCTTTTTATTCTTCTTAAGTTCCTCTCCTCAGACTCCATTGCTCTTATCCTGATTTTTCGACACACTCCGCTACCAAATTAATTTCCCTGACCCCACTTTCTTGGTTCCATTATTTTCTTGATTCCCTCACTCTCATGTCTCACATTCATAGTAATGTGCCTTTAATTTTATAATAAAATTCATTAGAAAATACTAAATCTACAGAATTTCACTTTATTGACAATTTTTAATATGAAAATTATCTATATTGAGAGGATCTTATATAACTAGTCATTTTTACTTGATATTAAGTAACATAAATATTTAAATTATTTAATCATCAATAATTAAAAATATTTCTTTAACTTAGGAAAAAATTCAATGAAATTATTCTTCCAGTAAAAACTTAAAAGATTTATTTATGATCGTAATGTTACTTTAATGATTTCTATTACATGCTAGTTGATTTACCTCTAAATAAATCTTTTTAACGTTTGAAGTATTTCAAAATCTAAAGCATGCTATCTATAGATAAAGTTTTAGTTTAAAATATTTTTGACATGTTTAGGAAGTCTTTTAAAATTACTATGTTTTAAACATGTGAGTGTGGTATACTAAGAACAACACTCGACTTAATCAGGAAAGGTGTGTTTTAGCTATGACCCTAGTAATTTAGTAATATTGGGTAGATCTGTTAAATTCTCTGGAACTCAGTTTTATCTGTGAAATAAGGAGTTTTAACTATATAGTATCTAGATCTCTTCTGGCTTTAATATATATTAACTTTTATTGAATTCATGGGGTGACATTGGTTAATAAAATTAAATAGGTTTCAGGTGTACTTCATCATCTGTATATTACATTGTGTGTTCACCACCCAAAGTGAAATCAATATATGTTAATTTATTATTTCACTAATATTTAATGTAATTCACTCTTCTCTTTAGAATTTTTGAAAAAGATGAACATGTACTTACATTGAATAAAACCTCTCAGAAAAGCCAATTATTTCTTCCAAGTGAATCTCAGAAATTAGTCAGACCAATGAATATTCTGTCTTCAGAACCAAGATTTATAGGTACAGTATCTGTTTATTTTCAAAAACAATTTTCCTTGCAAACACCTAGCAGAAGAAATAGAAATAAGCAATTTTAGTTATCATTTGGTATAACCAAGAACAAACTGCTAGAGACCTATCAACTCAGGAAAGTATCACTTTGATTTTTTTCTGACAGCAAACAAGACAGGCCTTTTATACTTAACTTTATTCTCTTCGAAAGAGAAATCACTCATATTACATTTTAAAAAGTGTTCTGATCTGTTTGCACGACCATCAGGAGGATGAATAATTATATGTCTCAGTTGTGTTACTAATATTAATGATTGAAAGTGGGTAGCAGACTTGTGTTAATGATATTTGTGACTTAGTCACTGAGATTTGAATCATGATTCACTCAATAGATTATATTATATTAAATACATTGTATTAGATTAAGTACTTTGGCTATTTTTGCCCCCTGGTCATTAATATCACCACTCTGTCTTTTAATCCCCATTATAAAGATGTAGTTTTGCCAGCTGGTTTTCATTTTACAGTCATAGTTATTGTAATAACTATTATATGGTGAGGAATTAAGATTTGTGTAATATTTTCATAATTCTGTATTTTAATTTAAATTAAGTATTCATGTGGCTTGATTTTTTAAATTACAAGGTTTGGTTAAATGTTGGGTATGATATATCTCTGGAGTTGATTTGAAGTTGTACAATTTAATAACCTAGATAAAAAAGAGGACAGTTCTGTGACACAGTCAAAGCTTGCCAGTATTGATTCCAAACGAAAAGAAAACAATATGCAGGTAGGTATTTCTTTTTTAATAGTATAAATACCTGCTTGCAATAAATGAGATGGTGAATGTATTGCATTTAGGACATGCTGTGTGTTTGTGTGTCTGTCTGTATCTGTATTATAAATATATTAAATCAACTATTAGTACAACCTCAGGGTCTAAAAAAAACAAGAATTTCAGCATGGCAGCCTGAGCATATACTGTAGCCTTCTCATGTATTCCTAAAAATAATAGAAAAGATATTTAAAAATACCAAGCTCTGTACCCAGTAGACCAAAAACTGTGAACCATTTCTGAAGGAGGAAAACAGGATTGGATCAAAGAGGGAAATTGTGGCCCAGGACTTGCATAGGAGAATACTCCTATAGAAGTTATAAGGATGAGAGCAATGAATAGGGTAATTGATTGGGTTACTTCAGTGGATGTTAGTTTAGTTAACATCTATTCATCTCATAATCCTTCTGCCTTTGGCCAGGCATCAGCAATGGGATGACTGTCCCCAGGCAGAAAAGTGAGTATAGAAGCTTGGGTTAGAGAGAGGTGGTACTCTGGGTAGTTCTTTATGTGCATGAAGAACAAGAAGCATACCACCCATAAAGCTAGCTTCTGGGGTGGCACATCTCTCTTCCTTCATTCTTCCTGAAAATAGTCCAGAGGGAAATTCTCAATGAAAAATACAATTGCTTTCCATTAACTCATAAATAATACACACAGATAAAGGAGTAGTAGTGACCAAAGTAATTAGTGAAACTTATTAATTCCAAATATGTATTAAAATTATGAAGCTTAAAAATCTGGTACTAAAACTCTAGATGATAGCAATATGGGATGAAGATAGGAAGTAAACAAGTTTACTCAAGTTCTGTTTTTAATTTGGGGATGGAAGGAGAAGATACAAATACTGACTAACTCTATATATTGTTGGAAACATGTAAATGTATGTATATGTTAAACATTTATGGGTAACCAACAGTAGAGAAATGTAATGTGTTACTTTTAAAACAGTAGAAAAAAAAAGATGAAACGAAGAAAATTAGTCCCACAGAAGGTAATAATGGGGGAAAAATAAAACAACTAGAATGTGTTTTAAATAGAAAAAATAAGGTGCCAAAAATAGTTCTGAATAAATCAGTAATAATAAAAATGAGACATAGGTGCTTCTATCAACTATATAAAGAAAATACAGCCCTGGCCAGTTTGGCTCAGTGGTTAGAGCGTCGGCCTGCGGTCCGGAGAGACCCAGGTTCAGTTCCCGCTAAGGGCACGTACTTCGGTTGCAGTTTGTCCCCGGCCCTGGTTGGTCATGCGGGTGGCAGCCACTCGATGTGTCCCTTCACGTCGATGTCTCTCTCTCTCTCCCTTCCTCTCTCTCCCTCCCACTCTATCTGTACAAAAAATGGAAAAATATCCTCAGGTGAGGATAAAAAAAAAAGAAAATACAGATATATACTATTAAAACAGAACAGCTGAAACAACTTGACAAATGAAGGCTGAAAATAAAAGGATGGAAAATATACATCAGGCAAATGCAAACAAAACCAAACCAGTTGTAACAATGCTATATAAAATAGAGTTCAAGATAAAAAAAAACACAACAGGATAAATATATTTCATATTTTTAAAAAGAATAATTCATCAAGAAGTCATAACAATGATGCACCAAATTATATAGTTTCAAAATATATAAAGCAGAAATCAATAGAATTTCAAAGAATAAATTGAATCCACAGTTAAAACAGGATTGCTCTATCAAAAAAAGTGCTGACTCTGAGTTTAGGATTTGAGTTTGGCTGCATATGAAATAATGTAAAACCAAACCATGAAATAATAATGTTAAACAAGATAAATATGTATTTTTCTTTTGCCTACCATGAAATTCTAAAGTGACTCAGGTTCACTTATCAGGGCTGATAGCACCATCTCCACATTTTCATTATTTCTCAGGCTACATCTATGCTTTCTTTTCCTGTTATCCTGAAATGCTTAGCTTTTGCTTCAAGGTCACATCATGATCAGAAGCTAACCATTGCAACTTTGCCATTATACCTGCCTCTGAGTCAGGAGAGAAGGGGGGAAAGGCTAGCAGATTCAGCCCCCTTTAAAACATTTTTTTAAATTGAGTTTAGAGAGAGAGGAACATTGATTTATTGTTCCACTTATTTATGCTTTCATTGGTTAATTCCTATATGTGCCCTGACTGGGGATTGAACCTTCAACCTTGGAATATTGGGTCGACACTCTAACCAACTGAGCTACCCAGCCAGGGTTCAGTCCCATTTTTAAAGATCCTTCCTGGAAGCTCTTAAACAATTTATAATAATGTTTCATTGGACAGAACTTAGTCATATGGCTACCTCTGTCTGGGGAAAGGTTGAGAAATATAGGTGGTTTTGTTTTTGTTTTTCATCAGAACACAAAGGGAAAGTAGATTATGACTAGGATAGAAAACTGGCAGTTTCTGCCACAGGAAACTATCAAGTAAGGTTAAAAAAAAATGATAAGTAAGGATGTAGAGGATGTGAATAACACAATTAGCAAATTTTGTATCTAAAATACACAGAATTCAGTTAAATTTTTGTTTACAGTATTCACCAAAATTGACCAATTGATATAATAAAAAGGATATCTAAACCAAGTCTAAAAAGTAGCTATGTTCACTTTTCCCAAGAAATGTTACAATGGTTTAGCATTAGCAAAATCTATCAGTGTGATTCACTACATTAACAGACTAATAAATGACTGCGGAGGTAAAAACAAACAAACAAAAAAGATTTAAAATAGAATTTTTAAAGAATGTTAGGGAGACTCATACTACCAGATATCAAAATGTTTACTTTTTTACTTTTGTTATTGAGATAATTCATATATCATAAAATTCACCATTTTAAAGAATACAATTCAGTGGTTTTTAGTATATTGACAGTGTAGTATAACCATCACCACTGGCTAATTCCAGAACATTTTCACCATCCCCAAACACTTTAAAACATTATCAAAATGCAGTAATTATAATAGTGTGGAACAAGAAAGACAAACTTATTAGTGGACTACATCAAAATAAAAAACTTCTGTATTACAAAAGATACTAACAAAGTTAAAAGACAGTGATGGAATGGGCAGGAGATTGGTATCCAGAATGTATAATATATAAAGAAATTCATAATAATTCTTACAAATTAATAAAGAAGAATAAAAATGGGTCAAAGAGAAGGTAGTTTACAGAAAAGGAAAGACAAAGGATCACCAAACAGAACTAGATGTTGACTTCAGGAGTACAGGGAAACGCAAATTAAACCAATGAGATACCTGGTTTCACCTGTTTTCAGACATCAAAACAATTGCTAATATCTAGTAAGGTCAATGATAGTGGGAGTATAAATTGGTACCACTGCTTTGGAGGAATGATTCACAGTACTTATTAAAAATAAAAATGCACATACTGTCCATACTGGCTCACTGGTTGAGCATCAACCCATGCACCAAGAGGTCACCGGTTGGATTCCCAGTCAGGACACATGCCCAGGTTGTGGGCCCGACCCCCAGTGGGGGGCATGCTGAAGGTGGCCGATCGATGTTCTCTCTCATCGATGTTTCTATCTCTCCCTCTCACTTCCTCTCTGTCTAAAATCAATAAAGGAAAGAAAGAATAAAAATTTTTGTAAATGCACATACTGAGCAGTGTTACTTCTTGGCATCTACTGTAAACAAATACTTAAAATACTTGTACAAACACTTGTACTAGGAGACATATAGAAACATGTATATTGTTTAAAACATACATCAAAAAAACACTTGTTCTTTAAGGGACAGGTGTTCCTTAAAGGACAAGGTCTTTTGGTCTTTTTCTGTCATCTGAAAGCCCAACAAGATGACAAAATTAAGACCAGTGGCTGTTATAACAAAAAATTAATGGGGTAAACTTTTCTATTAAAATAAATTTCATTTTGGACCAAATAAGAAAAATCAGGGACTCTTTAAAATGAGTGACTCAAGGAGAATTAAAGACTTGAAACAGACAATGTAATCATTAGTAAAGCAGTGGTTTAGATATTAATATTAAACAAAATTTAAAGTTAAAAATGAAATATTAGCTCTTTTATACATATATAAAAAAGAAAGTTTCAGGTTTTAATCTTTTAACCTGCTGGTTTGTATTCAGTTTGAGAGGTTATAGAGAATAGAGAGATGCAGAAATCAGGTAATTGGTTGAGAAAATGGTAAGATTTACTTGATTAGCCACGAATATGGGATAAAATATTAAAAGGTTTACCTTAAATGTAGAAACACTACCAAGCATAGTTATTATACTTGTCAAAAACATCCAATTCCTTGAGAGTTAAATCTTTTTTGTTTCCCAGTATTTCATTTAATGTTTTATATGTGGTAGTTTCAGTTAATGTTTGTAGTTGTTGATATTGATAAAAATGATGAAGAGGGTGACAAGGTTCTTGGAGAGCTCTGAGTAGTCATGGCAAGCAAGCCAAAAAAATTGTGTTGTTTTGTATAGCCAGTTCTAATGCTTAATTTCTGTTCTTTAGGTATTTAATGACTCTGCTATGAATAGCCACTCAAAACTTTCACATGTTATGGCTATTAAAAGTTCACAGAATTTTATGCAGTTCAGGTAACTTTTAAAAATAAGAAAATGCTTTGATTTCTGAAGTAATTTGTCAACTTAGCAAATAATATAAAATTATATTTATTGTATTTTAGATTTTTAACTCCTCAGGAACAGTCAAATTTCAATCAGTGGTTTGAAAAAGGAGATACAGGTATTTATTTACTATTTATATTTTTTCTAAGAATCGGGACTAACAAATTATATCAGATTTTTATACTATTCAAATATATTATTTGGATTGCTTGCATCTCTGGTTAACTGACCGTGCAAGCCTGGTTTTTAAGCACATTTTCACTTAAATAGAAAACAAATACATTTCATTGTAGAAAATTTGGAAAACAGAGAAAAACATATAAAATACAAAAATAACCACCACCCAGACATAAGCAACCCTATACATACTGGTGTATATTGTTGACTTTTTTCCTATGCATATGTATGTTTTGTTCTTTTACAGTTCCCCCGAAGATTTGAAATATGCTATGTATATAATTTTGTATTCTTTTCTTCCCAATTGATATGCTGTAGTTGAAGTTATTTTTCTTTTTTTTTGCATTTAAAAAATTTTTTTTTAAATTTATTTTTATTTATTTTTAAACTTATCTTTATTGTTGAATGTATTACAGATGCCCTCCCTTTTTCCCCATTGAACCCCTGCTCCCCAATCTCACCCCACTCCTGCCTTCCCCACACTATTGTTTGTGTTAATTGGTTATGCATATATGCATAGAAGTTCTTTAGTTTATCTCTTCCCACCCTCCCTCCCCCTCTTCCCTTTGAGGTTCATAAGTCTAACAATCAATTTGTACTTCTTAATTCCTTCATCTTTTTCACCCATTTCCCCAGCCCTCTCCCATCTGGCAAGTAACAAAAAGTTCTCTGTATCTATGAGTCTGTTTCTGTTCTGCTTGCTCGTTTGTTGGTAGATTCAATTGTTGGTAGATATGTGTTTATTGCCATTTTATTGTTCATATTTTTATTCTTCTCCTTCAAGAAGACTCTTCAGCATTTCATATAATACTGGTTTGGTGGTGATGAACTCCTTTAGCTTTTTCTTGTCTGGGAAACTATATGGCCATCGATTCTAAATGATAGCTTTGCAGGATAGAGTAATCTTGGTTGTAGGTTGTTGCTTTTCATCACCTTGAATATCTCTTGCCACTCTTTTCTGGCCTGCAAAGTTTCTTTTGAGAAGTCAGCTGACAGTCTTATGGGAGCTCCTTTGTAGGTAATGAACTGCTTTTCTCTTGATGCTTTTAAAATTCTCTCTTTGTCTAACCTTTGGCATTTTGATGATGATGTGTCTTGGTGTGGACCTCTTTGGGTTCATCTTGTTTGGGACTCTGTGCTTCCTGGACTTGTATGTCTGTTTCCTTCACCAAGTTAGGGAAGTTTTCTGTCATTATTTTTTCAATAGGTTTTCAATTTCTTGCTCTCTCTCTTCTCCTTCTGGCATCCCCATCATGTGAATGTTGGTACACTTGAAGTTGTCCCAGAGACTTCTTACACTGTGCTCGTTTTTTTTTTTTTTTATTCTTTTTTCTTTTTGCTGTTCTGATTGGGTGTTTTTTGCTTTCTTATATTACAAATCGATGGTTTGCTTCATGGCTTCACCTACTCTACTATTGATTTCCTGTAAATTATTCTTTATTTCAGTTAGCGTATCCTTCATTTCTGACTGGTCCTTTTTCATGGTGTTGATGTTCTAAGTTCGTTGGAATTCTCCTTAAGTTCCTAGTTCCTTGAGCAACCTTATAACCAGTGTTTTGAACTCTGCATATGATTGATTGCTTATCTCCATTTTGTTTAGTTCTTTTCCTGGAATTTTGTTCTGTTCTTCCACTTGGGACATGTTTCTTTGTTTCCTCATTTTGGCTGCTTCCCTGTGTTTTTTTCTATTTATTAGGTAGAGTTGCTATGTCTTCTAGGCTTCGTAGGGTGGCCTATTGTTGTAGGTGTCCTGTAGGGTCCAGTGGCACAGCCTCCCTGATCACCCCAGCTGGGCCCTCGAGGTGCACCCCTAGTGTCGACTGGACACCTTTCTGTTGTAATAGAGTCTTGATTGCATGTGAATGGGAGGGATTTACTCAGGCTGATCAGCTGCAAGGACTGGCTGTGCCCGCTGACCACTGGCCTCTGACTCCCTTGGAGGATCAGCTGTATAGGGGCCCAACACACAGAGCAAGACTTACTTCAGCTGGGCTCTGGTACACACTGAGTCCACTCATTGAATGTGTTGCTTGTGGAGGTTGTTGCGTGGTGGTGCTTCCATGTGGTTTGAAGCTGTCCACTGGGTGTGCTGGCTCTGGGGCAAGGTCAGCCTCTGCCTGTGTTCTACCCCGGGGCCATCAGGCATAAGCTACAGAGTGATTTACCAATGGCTGCTTCTTGTGCTGGGCTTGTAGATGCCCAGGCAAAGCCAAACTGTGAACCAAGGCTGGCTGCTTCTAGTGTCAGGCCTGGGGCCACTTAACAAGAGGTATGGGGCTCGCTGAGACCAGATGCTGCTTGTTTGAGAGATTTTAGGAAAATCTGAAGCAGGATCCAAGACAGGCCAATCCTGTAAAGCCACTGGAAACAGCTTGGGTGGGCCCAAAGGTCGGGTGGGCAGGGCTTCAAGGAATCACCAGGGCAGGGCAACCAGTATGAGCCAGGTTTCTGGAGTTCCAGATATGGCTGCTGTCTGCTGCCCCAGGGAAGGGATCACCAAAGGAATAACGGCCTCCACCATGCTCACATCTGTCCAGGGGAAAGCTGCTTCTCCAGCTCTCACCCCAATGCCGAACAATTCAGTTCTTCCCTGTATATCTCTGGTGCTTTTCAAGCTGCCTCCTCTCTGTGCTGGAGCTCAGAGGGAGTGAGTCCGAGTAAGTCCATGGTGGCCCCTTTAAGAGGAGCTGCCTGGGGCTCCAGAAACCTCAGCTTCACTCAGCCTTAGTTCCCGCTGGTTTTTACAGCCAGAAATGATGGGGACTTCTCTTCCTGGCACTGGAACCCTGAGCTGGGAGCCTGGTGTGGGTTGGGACCCATTGCTCCTCAGGGAGGACTTTCACAGCTGAGATATCCCCCTGATTTTTATCCACCACACATGGGTGTGGGACCAGCCTGTCCACACCTCCGCCTCTCCTACCCATCTGGATGTGGCTTCTTTAATTTCATAGTTGTAGGTCTTCCATTCAACTTGATGTCAGGTGGTTCTGAATGATGGTTGTTCTATAGTTCAGTTGTAATTTTGATATGGTTGTGGGAGGAAGCGATACTGCTTTTACCTACGCCATCATCTTGACCAGAAGTCGTTTTCAAGAGTATTTTTCCGTACCATTCAGGAGAATTTATTTGTAGTGAGTGCATAATATACTACTGTATGGATATGCTATACCTTATTTAGCCATTCTCTGACTTTGAATATTTTGTTGTTTCCAGGTTTTTTTTGGCTATTAAAATAATGCTACTATGTTCTTTTACATAAATCTTTTACTACCTTAGATTATTATCTTTGAATAAAATTATAGGAAGGTCATAGGATATATATGTATGCATTTATTATCCCAGAAAAGGTAGCTATTGGAACGCTGACACACCCTTTAAAATATTAACTCATTCTCAGTCTCTCTTTCTCTCTGTGTATATATGTATATGTATACGTGTACATATATATTTTTAATATATCATACACATGTATATGCATATTTTGGTAGCCCAGTAATTAATAATAATTATCCCATTCATACTCTATATAAAAGTCTTCATCTCTTCTTGTCTATAGCATGTGGTTTACTGACATTTATTTATTTATTTATTTATTTATTTTTTAGACATTTTTCGATATTTTGTTCAGATAGAGTGGGAGGAGGAGAGAGAGCGAGAAACATCGACATGAAAGGGACACACTGAGTGGTTGCCACCCACACGACCCAACCAGGGCCGGGGACAAACTGCAACCGAGGTACGCGCCCTTAGCGGGAACCGAACCTGGGTCTCCCTGGACCGCAGGCCAATGTTCTAACCGCTGAGCCAAATCGGCCAGGGCACTGACTTTTATTTTGACATTTTAAAAATGGCTCATCTGGCAGTATAAAATTTCTGTAAATTATGCATATTCAGAATGTTCATATAATAAACTATTTCTCACAGTCTGAATATAGGATTCAACCAATACAATATGCTTATTTCATGCAGATGGATCTTCTTACTGCTTTCTTCTGGAATAAAGAAATATATCTTATCTGCAGGGTGATCTGTTCCACCTGTTTATATAATCCTCCATATATGCCAAGCTGACAGAGTATTAGACAATGAAGGAATGGCTAATCTCTAGAAACAGTACACTTATGTGGGGAAATACATGTATCTATGTATCTGATGTAGTCCTAGTTGCCATTGAGCAGGTATAGTGAGGTTTCATACTCAAGAAGGCACATAGTTATCTTAAAAGAAAAAAGGCCCTGTTCAATAATTTCCAAGCATATTTTCTGAAGTAGTTAATATATGGTAAAAATAATAGTTGTGACTTAAATGCAAGATGCAAAACTATAAAGCTTTCAGATAAAGTAGAAAAATATCTATTCAAGATAAGAAAGGGTTTCTAGTAAATAAGAATTTAAAAGCCCAATCATAAAAGAAAGATTGATAAATTTGGCTATATTAAGATTCAGAATTTCTGCCCAGCCAGTGTGGCTCAGTGGTTGAGCATCGACCCATGCACCAAGAGGTCGCTAGTTCGATTCCTGGTCAGGGCATATGCCCAGGTTGTGGGCCAAATTCCCAGTGAGGGGCATGCAGGAGGCAGCCAATGACTGTTCTTTCTCATTGATGTTTCTCTCTCTCTCCCTCTCCCTTCCTCTATCTCTAAAATCAATAAAGAAAACAAATTTTTTTTTAAAGATTCAAAATTTCTATTCATCCAAAGACACTTTGGAATGGAAGCTAGGTCACTAAGTCATCAAAAGACACTATAAAAATAGTGGACGGCAAGATGACTTAGAACTGTTGAAAGACTAGTTTCCAAAAATGTAGAAAGAACTTCTACAAACCAAGAAGAAAAAGAGACAACCTAATTGGAAATATGTGCAAAATAGACAGATAGGCACTTCAGATAGAGAAACTTTTGTGGCAGGCAAAGATCTAAAAAGTTGCTCAGCAAATCAGGAAACTGAACAGTAACACTACCGTGAAATATCATTACACATCCACCACACTAGCAAAATTCAGAAGTCTGATAATACTAAGTGTTGATGAGAATGTGAGGGAATAGGAACTTTCATAACTAGTGGTAGGAGCTGCCATTTATAAGTGACCGTATATTGAGGCCACACCTAAATTATAATTGGAGCTAATAATTTTGTCTTGTGAAGTTAAATGATTTCCTAGGGTAACTCAGGATGGTCAGTTGTCACAGAAAAATTGATAAGTAGTTTGGAAACTAAACTTTGAAAATAGTTTAACATCTGGTAAAATGAAAGATATGCATGCCCTATACCTTGTAATTCCACTCCTAGGTATATATGTAGAGAAACACAAGTGCATACTTGCAAATGTTTATGTAAAAGAATGTTTGTAATAGCCTCAAAGCAGAAACACCTCAAATGCTCATTTGCAGTCAAATAGATTGATACATTGTGTGGTGTTTGGACAGTGGAATTCTTTACATCAGTAAAAGTAAGCAGCTATGTCTATGTGTAGCAGTACAAATGAATCTCACAGCATATGCTAAACAAAAAAAGCAAGATAAAAAGCACATATTATTTCATCATGTAACATTTTAAAACAGGAAAAAATAAACTATATTGCTTAGGTGATATATATAAAGGAAATTATTATTACAGAAGTCAGGATAGCAGTTATATCTGAGGAGGAGGATATGAGGAATATAGGACATTTTAGAGTACTCATAATTTTCTATTTCATACATGGTGGTTATATGCGTGTTCTCTTAATAATTTTGTTTGTTAAACTGTTCACATAGGTTTTATTCTCTTACTATGTATCATGTTGAATTATGTGAAATTGCCATTTTTGTAGGACAATTTCATATGGACTAACATGTTTTATTTATAATTAAATTGCAAAAAGAAAAAATAGTTTGTTCTCATATAACAGATGCTGAGCGTGAAGATAAAGGGGAAGTAAGACAATTGAAAGAATCAAAATTTACTTCACAAGTAAGTCAAATGTTTGACTTTTAATTTCTCAGCAAAACATTCCAATTTAAAATGCTCTGTTTACATTTTTATTTCAGATTTACTATAATGAAGATTATATATGTGGCCCTGGCCAGTTTGGCTCAGTGATTGGAGTGTCGGCCTGCGGACCAGAGAGTCCCGGGTTCGGTTCCCACTAGGGGCACGTACCAAGAAAAAAAAAAAAAAAAAAGATTATATATGTGAGATGTACATGTTATTAGCTTAGTAATCAAGTAGCTGTGGTGTTACAGAATCTATTCCTTAGAGGAGTTTTAGATTAAAAAATGAAGCTACCAAAAGTTTACATGAAAATACATAGAAAGTTGTCATTAATAATTGACTATATATATATTGACACCACAACTAAATCATAATGGAAGAAAATAATTTTGTTTGATAAGATTGAATAATTTACCAAGGCAATTTAAGACCAATGGTTACCATAAAAATAGCTTCAGAAAATTTTTAATAATGGAAATCTTTAATGATGATTTGTCTAGACAGTGTATACCAACTTGATCATACTAGAGGTTAAAACAAGAGAAATAAATGGTATTTACAAAATAGTCATGGGGAAGTAAGTAAAGCATAGGAAATATAGTCAATAATGTTGCAATAACTATGTATGGTGCCAGTTGGGGTAATGGAAATATTGTGGGGAACACTATGTAAAGTATATGATTGTCTAACCACTAAGCTATACATGTAAAACCAGTACTTATAAATAAATTAATTTTAAAAAGAACTTAAAAACAAACACAGAGAAACAACATAGTATTTTGCTATAAAGAAATATAGGTAAAAAGCACATTTAAATTTTTTTGGTGGAGTGTCCCAAACCGTTTCTATAATGGGATTTGGTATAACAAACATGTTTTAAAAATCACATTGCTAGCATACAAAATAATGTAAAGAAAAATTTGTTATTTAAGTTTTTAATCTTTGCCAAGAAAGTAGTATAATGAATTTATAAGGCAAAGAAAAAAAAAAGCAAGCAACATAATGAGAGCAAGATTGCTTAGAAATAAATTACTTCTCCTTTTCAAGGAGATATCATATACAACTCTTGACCCAGAGCATGATGTGAAAATTTACAAAGAAAAATTATTCCTAATCATTTTTCTTATGCTTATCAGTTATTTTTTCAGGTAGGAGTAGGAGAGGTGAAACTGGGAAGAAAAGAAAAATTAGAAAATTACATTTTTTTCCCCCGTTTTTGGACAGATAAATTTTGGTATTACTTTCACCAACTATTCTTATTTTACTTATTTTGTCTATGAAATGATAACATCATACATTAATATGATGTTTTCCACCTCGCACATTTTTATATATGTGAATTTACTAATGCAATAACATTCCTTTTTATAGTTTTCTGTTACTTTGAATTTGCAGGTTATTTATGAAGAACATTTTGAGAAGCCAATAGATAAGGATGAAGTAGAAGAAAGGGCTGAGAATTTTCCACAAACTCCTGAAATTCCTTTATTTTTAAGAACTTCAGAAGAAGTGAAAACACCTGAATCTTTGAAGCAATCACTTTTCCCTAAAACACCCCCATTTGAAATGTAGGATTTTAATTAATAATTATAATTAAAGAATATGTATTGAGTTATATAAATAATTGATAGGAATAGTAAAATGCCTAGTACCTTTAAAAAGTTTTTATTAATGGAATATTTTGTATATACAAAGGAGGTAGACACTAGTATAATGAACCAACATACCTATCACCCTGTTTGAACAATTATTCCGTTATTAACATTCAGCCATTCTTGTTTCATATATCCTCTACCCCATTTTTCCTGCAACATTTAGTTGAAGATGGCATAGGTCCTGAGTACTTACCTAATATAATCATCTAAATATTTAAGATTTTCCAAAGGATTAAAAAAAAACCTATGGGAGCCCTGGCCAGTTTGGCTCAGCGGTTAGAGCGTTGGCCTATGGTCCAGAGAGTCCCGGGTTTGGTTCCCGCTAAGGGCACGTACCTTGGTTGCAGTTTGTCCCTGGCCCTGGTTGGGTCGTGTGGGTGGCAACCACTCGATGTGTCCCTTTCACGTCGATGTTTCTCTCTCTCTCTCTCTCTCTCTCCCCCCCGCCCCCACTCTATCTGAACAAAAAATGGAAAAATGTTCTCGGGTGAGGATAAAAAAAACCTATGGGAAAAATGTAAATGCCAAGCTAAACAGGTATTATCCCATGTGGTAGATTGAAGACATCATGGAAAAATGTTCCAACAGTCATTTTCCTTACATTGTAATGTCTAAAGCAAGAATTGCTTTTCTGTTAAGTGACTTCAGTAGGCATAAATATCTCTAAAATGAATATTTAACTTTGGAAACCACAGATTTGTAATTTGCAGCCAGGAATATAGTGCTGCATTTTGACCTTTTTACTTAGTTCACTCCCTTCCTTAATGCTGAACCCCAAGACTTCTCTAAAACATGTCAAACAGAGTCTGCTTTATCAGAGACCTCTCACCTGTGTTCTAATGCTGTATTTAATTTTTTTAAAATCCTCACCCAACGATGTGTATTGATTTTTTTCAGAGAGGGGAAGGGAAAGAGAGAGAAACATTGATGTTAAAGAGAAACATCAGTTGGCTGCCTCTCACCCCGCCCCACCCTGAACAGGGATTGAACCTGTAACCTAGGTATGTTCCCTGACTGGTAATTGAACTCACAACCTTTCAATGTATGCTGTGAGGCTCCAACCGAGTCTTACTGTCCAGGGCTCTACAGCTGTATTTTAAATTGGTAGTAAGAGTTTTATATATATATGAATGTAATGCTGTTGACTCAAACAGCATGTTCAAAGTGGAACTCATCATCAAATCCAAGAACTATAAAAGGATGTGGCAATTATATGCTAAAATCTCTTTTTATGGATCAGAAAACTGATCTAAAGTTAAGTGACTTAAATGGTCGAGGAGGTAGTTATGGACGTTATCTTTAGACTTCTTTGATATTTAACAAATAATAGCACCGTGTTAATTTATAACTGTTGCTCATTTAAGATTTACAACAACTTTATGAGATGTAAGTACATTATTATCTTTATTTTATAGATGAAGAAACAGAATTACATATGGTACAACTCACTACTGTTAGAGTTGAGATTTAAACCCAGTTTTGCTCCAGAATCCATGCTTTTAACCACTGTTACATACTGTCTTGCCTAATTTTTTTCCCCAAATCATTTTATATTTAACTCCATTATGCAACAATCTGTAATGACTGGCTTCTCATAAAGACTAAAATTTTGTGACTGGCTTTCAGGACCTACAGAATCAGGGTTAAGAGTCTTGACTTTGAATCTGGATTGCTGCATGCAAATATCAACTCTGGCACTTACATTCTTTTGAGCAAATTATTTAACCGTTCCGTTCATCAAAATCCTCTCCTGTAAAATGGAAGTGTGATAATAATAGTACCTATTTCATAGGGTTATTTTGAGGATTAAAATACAATAATGGTGATGGAAATACCCATTATATCCAGAATATCCAGAAGAGAGCCTGACAGTATATTCTCAGTAGGAATTATCATTCCATAACAATATTTCCCACCTAAAACCATCTTTTTCTCCATAGGCTTGTCACTTCAATAGCTCCTCCCTTTCCCTACTGTGTCGATTCTTACCTCTATGCCAGTGATTTTCAACTGGTGTGTGGGCAAGAATTTTTAAAACATGCAATACCTGACTATTTAGTCAAGAGTACTGACCTCTTTTCCCTTAGATTGTCAAATAAAACAATGACAACAATAGCTGTCTGGTGTGAAATTATTCTTACTTTTTCATCAAATTGGCAGAAAAGATATATTTTGGTGTGCTGCAGAATTTTAATAGTTTATGTGTGCCATGAGATGAAAAAGGTTGAAAATCACTGCTCTATGCCATTTCTTATGGTATTTACCAGTCTGCAATATTAAATTATATATATTTAACATTTGGCTGATTTCTTATTTCTCTATAACAGAAACAGAAATACAGTACCTGAAGATCAAACACAAAAGGAATCCCCTGGGGTTTCTTTTCTTATGAATTATACTTCTAGATCACCTGGATTGAATTTATTTGATTCTTCTATATTTGATTCAGAAATCTCATCAGATAAGGTAATATGAGAAACTAAAGTTTTTCTAAAAAAATTGTACACTGGAACCTCGAGTAATTGTTGTTGTTGTTAATCCTCACCTGAGGATATTTTTTCATTAATTTTTAGAATGGGAGGGAGGGAGGGGAAGAGAGAGAGATAGAGAAACATAAGTGTGAGAGAGACACATCGATCAGTTGCCTCCTGCATGACCCCAACAGGGGCTGGGGATCTAACCTATAACCCAGGTATGTGCCCCTTGACCAGGAATTGAAGTTGCTACCCTTCGTTCCACAGGCTGACATTCTAACCACTGAGCCAAACGAGCCTGGCCCCTCAAGCAATTTTAATTCTCTAGTACCAAACTATCTTGAGGCAGAGGCAATTTTTAAAAATATTCTTAATACTGATAACATAGCAAAGTTCATCTATTATCTTTTTGTTTTCAACTTCAGGTGCCCCAAATTGACATGTATTTATAAAAAAAGAATCTCAGGGTAGGAGTGCTTTGAATTGCAGTTAAAGGCAGTTTAAAAATTAATTTGGCTTTATAGTTTATGTGTTTAACTGCTAAATGAATTTTTCATAATCTCAGTGTAAAAACTAGGTTATTAGTTGGTCTTTTCATCTACGTGTGTATATATAGCAACATTATCATCTGTTAATTTTAAAAGACCTAAAGAATTTTCATCTAATAGTGATTTCTTCTGTTCAGTGATAGAAATTATGATAAAGTACTTATTTCTGTATTTACCAATTGAAACTGAAAATTAGGAATACTTTATTTGATTAGTAAAGACAACATAGCATGGTGGTTAAGACTAGACTGTGAAGCCAGATTACTTGGCTTCTATTACTATACTAGATGTAGGATTTGGGGCATATAACTCTCTACTTTTTATCTGTCAAATGGAAATAATAATTTTTAGCCTGGCTGGTGTGGCTCAATGGTTGAGCATCGACCCATGCACCAAGAGGTCGCCGGTTTGATTCTCGGTCGAGGCACATGCCCAGGCTGTGGGCCTGATCCCCAGTGGAAGGCATGCAGGAGGTGGCCAGTCGATGTTCTATGTCATTGATGTTTCCATCTCTCTCTCTCCTTTCCTCTCTCTCTAAAATCAATCAATAAAAAAAATATATTTAAAAAGAAATAATTTTTACCATAGGGTTTGTGACTATTAAATGGGTTTATATATATAAAACACTTAGACAAGTTCTAACCACTTAATGTCATAAGTAGCAATGTAATATAAATATAATTATTACTCATCAAGGTTAGTCACAGCCAATTTTATGTGGATTAGAATATTTTATTCCTACATCCACCACAGAATATTAAATTGTTGAAATTATAAATTTATCGACAACTGATATAGTATTATTATACATGGTATAATATTTTATGTCTTCAACTTTTATCTCAATTTTTATCTAAATGCTTATTTCAAAAATGGGTAATTCCTATAAGGTGTGTATTTGCCATTAAAAAATAGACTACAGTTAGTTCATTCTCATTTATAATAGTAACATAAATGCAAGATACATGTATGTAACCTTAGCAGGAAATATGTGCATTTGGATAAAGCAAAAACAATGGAATATATCAAAAGATATATGAAATATGTGTATAGGAAGAAAATATCTTAAGTATCTTTTTCTTCCCCAAATAACTTATAAATGTAATCTAATTCTAATTGGAGTCCTGGCAAGCTGATTTATCTTTAATCTTTTGTTTTGATTTTGTAGTGGTGGGGTTGGGGAATGAGATTGGCAAATCATTACTAAGTTTCCTAGTCAAGAATAATAAAAATGTTCAAAAAATGAGATTGGTAATAAAGTAAAATAGAATTCTAAGAAAACATTTAACTCAAAAGAAGGCAGAGAAGGAAGAGCATAACAAGGTACATAGGAACAAACAGAAAAACAAATAGTAAAATGTTTGACAAAAATATGACATTTAAAAATAATCACATTTACCATAAATGGACTAAAACAATCCATTAAAAGGCAGAGACTGTAAGAATGGGTAAAAAGCATGACCCAACTATAAGTTATCTACAAAATAACACTTAAAGTATAAAGACAAAGACAGATTGAAAGTAAATGGAAAAAGATATATCATGAAAACTATAAGCATAAGAAAGTCACAATGGCTATACTAATACCACTTTAGGTAGTTTTCAAGACAAAGAATATTGACAGAGATAAAGGGGCATTTCATAAGGATAAAAGGGTGATTCTTAAGGAAGATATAACAATGACAAATGTGTACATGCCTAATAACAGCTTCAAATTATAGAACCAAAATTGACAGAATTAAGGGAGAAACAGACAAAAACACAAACTTAGTTGGAGATTTTTTTAATAGCTCTCTCAGCAGTTGACGGAATTAGATAACAGTCAATAAATATCTTTCATAAAATCTGAACAACACCATCAACTCCCTTGACCTAACTTTTATTTATAGAGTGCCACACCCAGCAACTGCAGCATGTATATTCTTTTCAAGTTCTAAGGGTGCATTCACCAAAACAGATCATAGTCTGGGCCATAAAATAAGTCTTCATATATTTACAAGGACTTTCATCATATAGAGTATATTCTCAGACCACAACAGAAATAAATTAGAAGTCAATAGAAAGATGTTAGGAAAATCCTAAATATTTAGGTTATGGATCAAAGAAGAAATCATGAGAGAAATTAGAGAGTATTTGAAATGAATGATTACAAACATTCAGTGTATCAAAAATTGTGGGTTACTTCTAAAACCAGAGCAAATGACAACTTTAAATAATTAATACTTTATAATTAAATTGATGGAAAAGAAGAAAGGTCTAAAATTAGTGATCTCAAGTTCCACCTTAAAAAGCTAGAAAAAAGAACAAAGTAAACTCAAAGTAAGTAGAATGAAAAAATAAGAAAGATAAATCAATGAAATAGAAAACAAATAGAAAAAATTAACAAAGCCAAGATGGGTCTGAAAAATAATAACAAAATTTATAAACTCCTTACTAGACTGACAAAAAGATAAGACAATTTTACTACAGTAGAAACGAAAGAGAAAATGCCATTATAGATTTTATGGACATTAATAATAAGAGAATAGCATGAAATAGAATACTGATGGGGATAATATCACTTTCTACATAATAAGCATCCTGTAAACCTAGAACAATCAAAATAGTATGATAATGGTACAAGGATCGATAGATTGACTGATCAATAGTGTGGTCTAGAAAATCCTGAAATAAATTTAGAATGTGATAACTATGGGATCAAAAAATAGTAGGGATAAATTGGGCATTCA
Source organism: Molossus molossus (assembly GCF_014108415.1). Lineage (NCBI taxonomy): Eukaryota > Metazoa > Chordata > Mammalia > Chiroptera > Molossidae > Molossus > Molossus molossus. The sequence continues at coordinate 215,093,954 of NW_023425344.1, read as the reverse complement.
TCTTACACTGTACTGCAGTAAAAGTTATAGATGCATTAAATTAAAATGTGTTTACTCATAAAATATTTCAGAGGAAATATAGGTGAATATTTACCAGATCTTAAGAGGAAGAAGGATTGACTCTCTAAGCACAAAAATAATGGAAGGAGAGCCAAAAGAAAAATGTTAAAGTTTGGGTTTGGTTACATATAAACTTTTATATGTCAAAAAATTCAAAGACAAAATGAGAATGTAATATTAGATATTCACAATAATATGCCAAAGGATTAATATGTTTAATATGTAAAGAGTTTATATGTACCAATGAGAAAAATTACTGCCTCAATAGAGATCATGGACAAAGTCTATATAGTAAATAGATAATTCACTGAAAAGAAATTTAAATGACTTATAAAATCTCTGTGAAAAAAAACTTTCCTTATTTTTTATTTTATTTTAGTTTTTTATCCTCACCTGAGGACATTTTTGCATTCATCTTCAGATAGAGCTAGGGGTAGAGAGGAAGAAAGAGAGAGAGAGAAACATCGATGTGAGAGAAACACATCGACTGGCTGCCACTCATACAACCCCAACCAGGGCCGGAGACAGACTGCAACCGAGGTACATGCCCTTAGCAGGAACCAAACCTGGGACTCTCGTGTCCACGGGCTGATGCTCTAACCACTGAGAAAAACCAACAAAGGCACAACTTTCCTTATTAATTGTCATAGAATTATAAATCTGTATATTAGAAAAAGAAACAGAAACAACTTAAATATCCAAAACAAAAGAATGATTGAAACTGTGGTATGTCAATATGGAGGAATATTAACATGCCATGAAAAGAATCAGATTTTAGAAGAATAATGACATAAAAAATGATCATGATGCAATATTAAGATAAAAAGAACAGAAAACTGTTGTCATGATTTCATTTGTTTAAAAGGCTATTTTACAGAGAAAACAGGCTTTGGTAGCAAAACTAGATCTGAAGTGACATGAAGCTATCATACTTCCTTATTAGGCAGGAAAACAATACCAAGAACCTGATTTGTAAAAAGCCTTCAGAAAAAAGCAAAAGTTAATTAGAATTGTAGGTTATATTAATATTACAAAGTAGGAACTTCTCTAGTAAAATGTATGTTGTCTACTAATATTTTATCTGTTGCCAGAATCAAATCAATAAGCCTTATTTTAATTTAAGTAAATAATAGGTGTTAAAGATCTCTTTTTAAGTACAGTAGTGTGCTATATAGAATGTTGCCATTTTATCTACTCTAATTAATTAGAAGAACCAGGCTTTAGATTCAAATATAAATGCTGTGTGTACTCTTCTACTGGTTTCATGAGTAATATTTAATGGAAATTATTTTTCAGTTTAATGAACACTATTCTGCAGGAAATTTAAATCCTCTCTCATCACAACAAGAAGTTGGTAAGTAATGTGTTGTTTGCATCTATATTCATGAGGGATATTAGTCTGTACTTTACATTTTTTGGTAGTGTCCTTTTCTGGTTTTAGTATCAACATAATGCTGGCCCTATAAAATGAGTTGGGAGTGTTCCCTCCTCTTTGATTTTTTTGAAAGCGTTTGAGAAGGATTGGCGTTAATTCATCTTTAAATGTTTGGTAAAATTCATCAGTGCAGTCAACTGGCCTTATTTCTGACTGTGTTATTATTAATATCTCTTTATATCTAAGATATCTGTTGACATTAAAAACTCAGTATATTCGATAAGAAGTAAATCATACAGAGAAAGACAAATACCATATGATTTCACCTATACGTGAAATCTAAAAAACAAAATAGAGGGACAAGCAAAACAGAAACTCATAGATACAGGGAACAAACTGATGGTTGTCAGATGGGAGGAGGGTTGGGAAGCTGGGTGAAAAAGGTGAAGGGATTAAGAAGTACAAATCAGCAGTTACAAAATAGTCACAGGAATGTAAAGTAATGCTTAGGGAATACAGTAAATAATATTGTAATAACTATGTATGGTGTCAAGTGGGGTACAAGACTTATCAGGGTGATCACTTCTAAGTGATACAATTTTCTAATAACTATGCTGAACACCTGGAACTAATATACTAGTGAAAGTCAACTGTAATTGAAAAAAAATTAAATTAAAACAACAGGTTGCAGTTTGTCCCCGGCACTGGTTGGTCGTGCGGGTGGCAGCCACTCGATGTGTCCCTTCACGTCGATGTTTCTCTCTCTCTCTCTGTTCCTCTCTCTCCCTCCCACTCTATCTGTACAAAAAATGGAAAAATATCCTCGGGTGAGGATAAAACAACAAAAAAACCCTCAGCATATCTGAAATCAAACTTGTTCTCTTTCTGATGTACTATTATTCTAGTTGCCAAGACTTAGAACATCAGTGATAATTTTAACTTCTGTCTGTGTCTGTGACTACATTCAGTCAGCTAGCCATTAATTTTTATCAGTTCTCTCTAAAATATTTATTTCCATTCTTTTCTATTTTCATTGAAATCATATTTAAACTCTTACTACCATTCACTTGGGCTATTGCAGTAATATCATAATTAGTCTTGTTATTTTTTCACCTTACCTATAGATCACAGTCCAATTAATCTTCTTTATGCATAGTGTTGACTATCTCACTTCTCTAGTTAAATACATTTAGTAGCTCCCCGTGGAGTATCAAATTATGTTCTTCTTTTCTAACCTAGCTTTAACACACCATTGAAGCCTTTTCTCTTATGAGTAATCAGTGTTTTGGCCAGACTGAAGAACTCACTGCAAACCAAATATGACCACACTTTCTCTTTCTAACCATCTTTTCAAGACCAAGTTTTCTTCTATAAAAACTTTTAATTTCCCCTCCAACCTTCTAATCCAAAAAGATCTCTCTTTCACTTGTCTGAACATCTCTTTTTTATAGAGAATAGGAGGGAGGGAGGGAGAGAGGGAGAGAGAGAGAGAGAGAGAGGAAGAGAGAGAGAGAGAGGAAGAGAGAGAGAGAGAGACACATCTATATGAGAGAGGCACATCGATTGGTTGCCTCCTGCACGACCACGACCTGGGGCCAGGGATTGAACTGGCAACTCAGGTTTGTGCTCTTTTTTTGTATGTGGTACGTGCCCCTATCAGGAACCGAACTCAGGACTCTCTGGTCCATAGGCCGACACTCAACCGCTGAGCCAAACTGGCCAGGGCCAGATTTGTGCTCTTGACTGGGAATCAAACCTGAGACCTCTAACCACTGAGCCAAACCAGCCAGGGCTGAATATCTCTTTTTAAAATACTTTTTTATATTCTACCACCTGTCATTATTTATGAATATATATGAAATCTCTTCTAATCACAGGTTATTTGAAGGTAGAGACTCTGTTTTATTCACCCTTGAATTCTCCACACCTAGACTACTGCCATGCAATAGTCTGTCTTTTTCCTGGACCTCAGGTCGATACTCTAACCGCTGAGCCAAACGGGCCAGGGCAGTCTATCTTTTTATAAAAATATGTTTTTATTGGTTTTGTAGAGAGAGAGGAAGGGAGAGAGAGATAGAAACATCCATGTGAGAGTGATACATTGATCAGCTGCTTCCTGCATGCCCCCTACTGGGGATTGAGCCTGAAACTTGGGCATGTACCCTGACTGGGAATTAAACTGGGACCTCTTGGTCCATGAGACAGCACTCAATGCGCTGAGCCCTACTGGCCAGGCAGTAATCCATTATTTTATTTACAATGATCATAGGAGTCTAATGAATACTTCATGTGAACTTTGTTTCTTCTGAAATTAAAAACAACAACAAATTTATTAATTCAGTAGGAGATTCAAGATTTTAGTTCTTTCTGGATCTATAGCTATATTATATCTATCTTCCTTTAAGTCTTATGCATGTCTTCTGAAGTCCATGGAAAAATAAAGGGAGAGAGGAAGTATTCAAGTATCTGTAATCAGTTCATCCATCCATCTACCCACCCACCTACCCTATTGCTGGTTGGCTTAGATTTATTTATGGTGAAATAAATGAGATGTTTAAAAATATATGAAATTTCTAAGTGGCACAAAGTAAATTGTTTTGCTTAATGTACTAATTGAATTGGTTCTCTGTGAAAAAGTACAGGTGCCTTAAAAGACATTTCAAGTAAGTCTTTGGATTACTGTACATTTTAAATTGTTTAAAAATTAAAATTATAATTAAGATGTTGAAAATGTACTTATAGTCTAAAATAATAAAATGAACGAAAAACAGTATTTTTCCTTAATAACAGTTCTGGGAATTGTTATTTTATATGTAAAGTTGATTTATTTATTTATTTATTTATTTATTTATTTATTTATTTATTTTTATCCTCACCCGAGGACATTTTTCCATTTTTTGTTCAGGTAGAGTGGGAGGGAGAGAGAGGAACAGAGAGAGAGAGAGAAACATCGATGTGAAGGGACACATCGAGTGGCTGCCACCCGCACAACCAACCAGGGCCGGGGACAAACTGCAACCGAGGTACGCGCCCTTAGCGGGAACCGAGCCCAGGTCTCTCAGGACCGCAGGCGGACGCTCTAACCGCTGAGCCAAACAGGCCAGGGCTGTAAAGTTGATTTTTAAAATTTCTTTTAAAATTATAAAATCCTTTTCACTGTTCCGTTAATTTCATAGAACGTCACTAACAGTAATTGTAGTTACTCATAAATAATAGTTGAATAAGTTTGACTTATGTGACATCTCTCGGATCCAACAATTCTTTCTCTATTCCCTTTGCTGCTATTTTAGGTAAGGCCAAGCTTTAATCTTTTCTGTTATTCCCACTTCTAGACCCTCTTCTCTTCTAGCCTTTCTACACATTCTCTCCTGAATAACCCTTATACAAAGAAGTACAATCCAGCCTGCCAACAGCTCACTGGTTGAGCATCCCATGCACCAAGAGGTCGCTGGTTCGATTCCTGGTCAAGGCACATGCCCAGGTTGTAGGCACAGTCCCCAGTGGGGGGCATGCAGGAGGCAGCCAGTCGATGTTCTCTCTCATCAGTGTTTTTATCTCTCTCTTCTTTTCTCTCTAAAGTCAATAAAGAAAAAAATTTTTTTTTTTTTTAAGTACAAATCCTGCCATATCTCTGTTTGAAAATGTTTAATGGCTTCCTGTTACCTATCAAATGAAGTCCAGATTTTATAGTTGGACATACAGTAGTTTTTTCCAGGCTTACCTCCATTAAATCCCTTTTAATAACTATTATTTCTTAGTGTTCCTGACAAGCTGAATTGATTTCTGTCACCCTTATATTTTCTATGCACACCTGTTTTTGTGCCTTAGTGTTATGCTTTCTACTTGAAGTCTTTAGCCCTCTTCCTACCTTATATACTAGTTCTTAATATACTTGAGTTCAGATTAAAGTAGCATTTAAGTTTGAATCTGTATAACTTTCTAAACTTCAAAGGATAGTACTTCGCACATGAGAGGAATACAGTTAAATATCTGCATGATAGATAAATGATTCAATATTATCCTATTTATTGTATGCAGTATACTGTAATTTAGTAGGTTACACAAATTATGTAACATGAATAGCAAGATATTGTATATATATTTTCTTCAGGAAACTTATTTGGGAAATCAGAAGGAGAAGATGCCTTTACATTTTCTTTTCCATCAGACTCTTCAGCTCATACATTTGGAACTGGAAAAGATGATTTTAGTTTTTCATTTTCATTTGAACAGGATCGTAACTCAACAACCTCTTCTTCTGTAAAAGGTTTTTCATCTTCCTCACAAAATACAACTCAGTTTACTTTTTTTTGAACTAATTACTAATTTCTTGAATTATTTTACTGCTTTATAATGAGATATGACATAAATTTACATTATTAAAATATGAAGACTCAACTACCTTTTTGTTGATTAAAGCAATAATGGGTTATCATAATTATATTATTTAAATATTGTGTCATTTAATTTTTTATTGTGGTATTAGCTATCATTATCATTATTTGGTTTTAATTTTGCAAGCCATATTCAAGCAGAACTTACATTAGTCTTAATAGAATTTGATGCTTTTTCCTTTCATCTTTATTATAAATATTAAGCCTGCTTCTCCACAGAACCTGAGTTTCATTATAGTAGTATTTTAGGTACCTTGATAAGAATAAGAACTGCTTCAGGCCATCAAAGACCTTTTAGAAATAACTTCAGAACTAATGTTGAGGTGTACTTAGTTCTTTAGCTTCTAAAAAATGCTTTTAAAATTACTGTGTTTCACTTATGCTTTACTGTCACAATATAAAGAGTAATATCTTAATAATCTCTAAGATTTCACATTACTGATAGTGAATAATATGTGTTTTCTTCTAATACAAAAAGGAATAAAATTATAATTTTATCAGTTTTTCCAATATCTTTTTTTTAATCTTCATCCGAGGACATTTTTTTGCATTTATCTTCAGATAGAGTGGGAAGGAGAGAGGAAGGGAGAGAGAGAGAAACATCGATGTGAGAGAGACACACCAATTGGTTGCTACCCACATGACCCCAATGGGGCCGGGGACAAACTGCAACCGCGGTACATGCCCTTAGTGGGAACCAAACCTGGGACTCTCTGGTCCGAAGGCCAACGCTCTAACCGCTGAGCCAAACCAGCCAGGGCAGTTTTTCCAATATCTTTAGTGGAAGAAAATGAAATGTGAATACAATTTTCTGAAAATCAGATGGCTGTCTTTTTTTTTTTTTCCTTTATTGATTTGAGAGAGGGAGGGAGAGGGAGAGAGAGATAGAAACATCTATGAGAGAGAACATCGATTGGCTGCCTCCTGCATGCCTCACACTGGGGATCAGGCCCACAACCTGGGCATATGTCCTGACTGAGAATCAAACCAACAACCTCTTGGTGCATGGTTCGATGCTCAATCACTGAGCCACACCAGCCAGACCGGATTGCTGTCTTAATGATAATACTGTTAATATATTTTTTTTGCTTAAGCCTTTTCGAAGAACATTTAAAATTTTGTTTCTGGTCTTCAACAAAAAATATATTTAATATGCAGATTTGCTTGTTAATCAGTTATATAGCTTAAATGAAGATAATTAAAATTTTATGAAATTATATAAACATATTGCTCATTATCTTTGTATTTTGTGTTTTTTAAATTAGTTGTATTGAATTATTAAGTAATAAAGAATCTGACTGCATATTTTGGATTTTAAGCCTCACTCTGTTTTCTTCACCTTCCACCCTATATCTGGTCTAGCTGATAAGAAAGCCCAGGTGTTCCCTCCTTTGGTACCAAGTTAAAACCATCTATATCAGCGGTTCTCAACCTGTGGGTCACCACCCCCTTGGGGGTCAAATGACCCTTTCACAGGGGCCGCCTAAGACATAAGAGTAGCAAAATTACAGTTATGAAGTAGCAACGAAAATAATTTTATGGTTGGGGGTCACGACAACATGAACTGTATTAAAGGGTCGTGGCATTAGGGAGGTTGAGAACCACTGATAGGAACTCTTGCCCCAGCCCCATCCCTAACAATATAAAAACCCAAAGCCAGTCTCCTTTCTCTGCTTTCTCAAGCCATTTTCGGACTAGCTTGGAAGGCCTGGGCTTCTCTCCCCAGAAAAATGTTATTATGCAAGTAACACGATTTCATACCCTTTTGGAATGCATTTGGTGTTATGTCTCAATATCCCAAGCAAATTTTGGGTGAGAGTCTATCTTACTTCTTCATGGTGTTCATAACCTATCACAATTATATTAAGACTTGTCAAAGACTATTTTTAGAAGTAGAAGGATGATATATAACTAAGGATAGAAAGAATTTAAGAGAACTTTGGCCTGTGTATTAAAAAAAAAACTTTCAACATTGGTTGAAAGATGAACATTTCCGTTAAGCTGGAGGTTTTGTTTTGTTTTTTTTAATCCTTACTTGAGGATATGTTTTTATTGATTTCAAAGAGAGGAAGGGAGAGAAAGAGACAGACAGACAGACAGACACAGACCACAGACATCAACGTGAGAGAGAAACATCAATCAGTTGCTTCCTGTACTCACCGTGATTGGGAACTGAACCCATCCTGGGTATGTGCCCTGACTGGGAATCGAACCCGAAACCTTTTGGTATGGGATTATGCTCCAACCAAGTGAGCCAGGGCTGGAGTTTTTCCTTTTATATTAATCCACTATTTATTTTGACTAGGATTGAATTAATTAGTAGGGTTTTTTAAAAAAAATCTCTGTTGTTGAGAGTATTACAGATGTCCCGCCTTTCATTCCCCCTAATCCCACACCACCCAGTTCCCACCCTGCCTCAAGCCTTCCTGACCCTATTGTTTGTGTCAATGGGCAGTGCATTTATGCATATAAATTATTTGGTTAATTTCTTCCAGCCTCACTTCTTTCTGAGATTAGTCAGTGTGTTCCCTGTTTCCATGCCTCTGGTTCTATTTTATTCATCAGTTTATTTTGTTCATTAGATTCCACAGATAAGTGAGACCATGTGATACTTGTCTTTCTCTGACTGGCTTATTTCATTTAGCATAATACTCTCCAGGTTCCTCCATGCTGTTTCAAAGGATAGTAGATTCTCTTTTTTTACAGCTGCATAGTATTCCATTGTGAAAATGTACCACAGCTTTTTTATCCATTCATCAACTGATGGGTGCTTGGGCTGTTTCCACATCTTAACTGTTGTAAATAATGCTGCTATGAACATAGGGGTGTATATATTCTTTCTGATTGATGTTTCAGGATTCTTAGGATATATTCCTAGAAGTGGGATCACTGGGTCAAATGGCAGTTCAGTGTTTAATTTTTTGAGGAAACTCCACACTGTTTTCTTTTGTGGCTGCACCAGTGTGCATTGCCACCAGCCGTGTACTAGGGTTCCCTTTTCTCCACATCCTCACCAGCACTTGTTGTTTGTTGATTTATTGATGGTAGCCATTCTGGCAGGTGTGAGGTGGTACCTCATAGTTGTTTTAATTTGCATCTTTCTGATGATTAGTGATGTTGAGCATTTTTTCATCTCCTGGCCATTTGTATGTCCTGTTTGGAGAGATGTCTATTTAGCTCCTCTGCCCATTTTTAATTGGATTGTCTTTTGTTAACTTGTATAGGTATTTTATATACTGTATTTTGGAAATTAACCCCTTATCAGATATATCATTGGCAAATATTTTCTCCCATACACTGGGTTCCCTTTTTATTTTGATGCTGGTTTCTTTTGCTATGCAGAAGCTTTTTAGTTTGATGTAGTCCCATTCATTTTCTTTTTCCCTTTGTTTCTCTTGCCCTAGGCGATGTATTGGTGAAAATTCTGATATGTGAGATGTCTGAAATTTTACTGCCTATATTTCCTTTTAGGATTTTATGGTTTGATGACTTATATTTAAGTCTTCTATCCATTTTGAGTTTATCATTTTGTGTATGTTTTAAGTTAGTGGTCTAGTTCCATTTTTTTGCATGTACCTGTCCAGTTTTCCCAACACCATTTATTTATTTTTTCTTTCTTTTATTGGGGTGTGTGTGTGTGTGTGTGTGTGTGTGTGTACATGTATCTATATATATTGTTTTGTTTTAATCCTCACCCAAGGATATTTTTCCATTGATTTTTTTCAGATAGAGTGGGAGGGAGGTGGGGAGAGAGAGACATTGATTGGTTGCCTCCCGCATGACCCTGACTGGGACCAGGGATCAAACCTGGGTCTTTTTTGGTTCCATATAAATTTTTGGAGTATTTGTTCTTGATCTATGAAACATGCTGTTGGTATTTTAATAGGGATTACCTTGAATCTATAGATTGCTTTGGATAGTATGGACATTTTTTTTACTCCTCACCAAAGGATATTTTTTCCATTAATTTTTGGAAAGAGTGGGAGAGAGAGAAAGAGAAACATCGATATGAGAGAGACACATCAATAGGTTGCCTCCTGCATGTGCCCCAACCAGGGTGGGGGATGGAACCGCAACCTAGATATGTGCCCTTGACTGAGAGTCGAACCCACAACCCTTTGGTCTAGGGGCGAATGCTCTAACCACTGTGCAACACCGGCCAGGGCTAGTATGGACATTTTAATGATGTTATTTCTACCAATCCATGAACACGATATATTCTTCTACTTATCTTCCTCTCTCTTTTTTGAACATCCTGTACAGGTCTTTTACCTCCTTGGTTATGTTTATTCCTAAGTGTCTTATTTTTTTGTTGCAATGGTAAAAGGGATTTTATTTTAATTTATCTTTCTGAATGCACATTATTGGTATATAAAAATGCCATCAGTTTCTGGGTATTAGCTTTGTATCCTGCTACATTGCCAAATTCATTGATTAAATCTGGTAGTTTTTTGGTGGAATTTTTAGGGTTTTCTATGTATAATATCATGTCACCTGCAAATAATGACAGTTGCACTTCCTCCTTTCCAATTTGGATGTCTTTAATTTTTTCTTCTTGTCTGATTGCCATGGCAAGGACTTCCAGTACTATGTTGAATAAGAGTGGTAAGAGCAGACATCCCTATCTTGTTCCTGTTTTTAGGGGAAATTCTTTTAGTTTTTGCCCATTGGGTATGATGTTGGCTATAGATTTGTCACATGTGGCCTTTATTATGTTGAGATATAATCCTTCTATTCCACTTTGCTGAGAGTTTTTATCAAAAATGGGTGTTGGATTTTGTCGAATGCTTTTTCTACCTCTATTGATATGATCATGCGATACTTATCTTTCATTTTGTTTATGTGTTGTATCACGTTTATTGATTTGCAAATATTTTACCAGCTTTGCATCCCTGGAATAAATCCCACTTGGTCATGGTATATGACCTTTTTAATATATTGCTGGATCCAATTTGCTAATATTTTATTGAGAATTTTAGCATCTATGTTTATCAGGGATATTGACCTGTAATTTTCATTCTTTGTAGTATCTTTTTTTTTTTTTTTTTTTTTTGGTACGTGCCCCTGGCGGGAACCAAACCCAGGACTCTCTAGTCCATAGGCCGACGCTCCAACCGCTGAGCCAAACCGGCCAGGGCTCTTTGTAGTATCTTTATCTGGTTTGGAATTAGTATAATGCTGGCCTTGTAAAAAGAGCTTGGAAGTGTTCCTTCCTCTTGGATTTTCTGGAATAGTTTGAGGAGGGTAGGTGTTAGTTCTTTTTTAATGTTTGGTAAAACTCCCCTGTGAAGTTGTCTGGACCAAGGCTTTTTTTTTTTTTTTTTGCTGGGAGTTTATTGATTACTGCTTCAATTTTCTTAGTTGTTATTGGTCTGTACAAGTTTTCTGAATCTTTCTAGTTGAGTTTTGGAAGATTATATTTTTCTAGAAACTTGTCCATTTCACCTAGGTTGTCCAATTTGTTGGCATATAGTTGTTCATGGTATTTTCTTACAATGTTTTGTATTTCTGTGATGTCAGTTGTTACTTCACCTCTTTCATTTCTGATAGTTGGTAGTTTTTTTTTTGTTTTGTTTTTTTTTATCCTCACCCGAGGACACTTTTTGTTTGTTAAGGTAGAGTGGGAGGGAGAGAGAGGAACAGAGAGAGAGAGAGAGAAACATCGATGTGAAAGGGACACATCGAGTGGCTGCCACCCACACAACTGACCAGGGCCGGGACAAACTGCAACCAAAGTACGCGCCCTTAGCGGGAACCGAACCCGGGTCTCTCGGGACCGCAGGCTGATGCTCTAACCGCTGAGCCAAACCGGCCAGGGCAATAGTTGGTAGTTTTGATAAAATAACACCAACTGTATATGAGAAAAGAGAAAAATATAATTGGTTTATTTGTTATTTATTAAGAGGTTCAAAACTGGCTTTAACCTTGAGAGACCCAGTGATTCCATGGTGTATTTTTACTTTAAATAAATGCCTACCACATCAGTATAGTTACATTCATCATGTATCAATAAAAAAGATAAACTACATATTTTTAAAATACAGTGTGCATGATATTTTGAGTGTTATAAAAGAGTTAAAAGACATAGTCTTTTTAAAATTGAATTTATTGGGATGATATTGGCTGACAAAACCATACAGGTTTCAAATATGCAACTCAATAAAACATCATCTGCACACTGCATCATATGTCCATTGCCCCAAGCAAAGTCTCTTTCTGTAAGAGACAGTCTTATATTCAAGGAACTTATATTTTATTTGTGAAGACAAAACTTATGAAACAATAAAAATATTACAATAAAGTAGTTTATATCAAATTCGATAGTTTATAACTTAGTTTGTGGTAGAGAAGAGATTGAGTGCTTTAAGAGTCAGAAAAAGTTAAAACAACAATGAGGTATCACCTCACACCTGTCAGAATGGCCACCATCAACAAATCATCAAACAAGTGTTGGCGAGGTTGTGGAGAAAAGGGGACTCTATCTAGTACACTGCTGGTGGGAATGCAGACTGGTGCAGCCACTATGGAAAACAACATGGTGTTACTTCAAAAAATTAAAAATTGAACTTCCATTTGACCCAGTGATCCCACTTCTAGGAATATACCCTAAGAAGCCTGAAACACCAATCAGAAAGAATATATGTACCTCCATGTTCGTAGCAGCACTATTTACAATAGCTAAGATCTGGAAACAACCCAAATGTCCATCAGTAGACGAATGGATAAAAAAGTGGTGGTACATATACACAATGGAGTACTATGCAGCTGTAAGAAAGAAAGATCTCTTATCCTTTGAGACGACATGGAGGGACCTGGAAAGTATTATCCTAAGCGAAACAAGCCAAGTATCATATGATCTCACTTATTTGTGGAATATAATGAACATAACAGTCTGAGGAATGGGGTAGTCCCAGAGATGTGGATATGGGGTACAGACTGACAATCCCAAGAAGAGGGGGTGGAGGGGAAGAGATAAACCACAGAACTTATATGCATGTATGCATGAACAATGGACATGGACAACAAAGCTGGGGACAGGGTGGGGGGGGAGGAGGAGGGTGTCAATGGGGGAAAAAGAAACATCTGCAACAAAAATAAATTAATAAAAATAAAATGTTTACATGGGGGGAAAAAAAAAGACCAGGTTCTGCCCATAGTAGATTTCATCCGGAGTGACCCAGCTCTCATTGAGCTTGGCATATGTGGACACATTAACCGTGTAGCCAGACACATTAAGTGTCTGAACATAAAATGTTTCCCAAAGTCCAATGAACATGACGGGAATGACATCGCTATCAAACTCCCACACACACTAGGATGTGCTCTTGGCTAGGCCTGTACTGAGAGCTCAGGTCCAATAATTGAGAACAACGACCAGAACAAGTACACCGATCCAGGTTGACTGAAGACGAGGCAGAGGCATCACGAAGTCCAGGCAGGAACACCAAAGACAAAAGAAAAAGAGACACAATGAGCCATGCTTAGCCATGCTAAATATTTACGTCTTGTTCTGCTTGTCAAAAAGCTATTCCTACTTGGTCTATGTACATGTTGGCCTTCAATCAGCAGTCTAAATATTTGATATTTATTTGAAGAATAAAAGATGCTGAGAAATCCAAAAAAAAAAAAGGGGGAGAGAGAAAGAAAGGTCATCATGGAATGGAAAGCCTAGGAAGGATTCATCGAGGAGATAGAATTTGGATTAGGACTTTAAAAGCAGATTATAAAATTCTTCAGTTTAAGGTTGATGCCTTTTTATTTATTTATTTATTTTTTTATCCTCACCCAAGGACATTTTTCCATTTTTTTGTTCAGATAGAGCGGGAGGGAGAGAGAGAGGAAGAGAGAGAGAAACATCGATGTGAAGGGACACATCGAGTGGCTGCCACCCGCACGACCAACCAGGGCCGGGGACAAACTGCAACCGAAGTACGTGCCCTTAGCGGGAACCGAACCCGGGTCTCTCCGGACCGCAGGCCGACGCTCTAACCGCTGAGCCAAACTGGCCAGGGCAGGTTGATGCCTTTTTAAACTTTGCATTATTTACTGCCTAACTCTAGGGGAAAGTGTTTAGTAGGATTTCATTAAATGCCTATTTAATTAATATAATTGACTTGATTGGTAAAGGAGGAAGAAGAACAATATGAGATAAAGAAATGCAATCCAAATTTAGTATGTGTGGAGGAGATTTAGAATAGACCTAATTGGAATGGAGAGTAAGAGTAGAAAATTTAGTTTATTAAATATGATAGGACTGATTTATAGATGATCTTCAAGTGTTTTGATTTGATTTCTGAGGCCAATAAGGAACTTATATCCTCAATGCCACAGTTGCAAGAGAAAAAGATTGCCTAAGAAAGATTAAACTGACAATACAGTCAGAGGATAAATGAAAGTTAAATCAATTAGGAGGTCACTGCAATGGTCTAGTTATGCAAATAAGCATATAGAAAGCTGCTATACCACATATGTCATCAGAGAAATGCAAGTTAAAATAATACTGAAATGCCATTACACACCTATCAGAATAGTAAAAATCTAGCCCATTGACAATACCAAATACTGACAAGGACCTGGAGCAACAGGAACTCCCATTTATTGCTGTGGGAACGCAAAATGGTATAGCTACTTTGAAAGACAGTTTGACAGTTTCTTACAAAACTAAGCATACTCTTACTATATGATCCAGCAATAGCACTTCTTGGTGTATACCCAAAGGAGGCAAAAACTTACATCTTCACAAAAACTTGAACATGGATGTTTAAAGCAGCTTTATTCATAATTGCCAAAACTTGAAAGCAACCAAGATGTTCTTAAGTAGATGAATGGATAAGTAAACTGTGGTACGTCCAGACAATGGAATATTATTCAATGTTAAAAAGAAATGAACTATCAAGCTATGAAAAGACAGGAAAGTTAAGAGCATATTACTAAGTGAGAGAAGAGAGTTTGAAAAGTGTATACAGTGTATAATTCCAAGTATACAGCACTCTGGAAAAAGCAAAACCATGAAGACAGTGAAAAGATTGGTGGTTATGAAGGGTTAGGAGGGAAGGAAGATTGAATAGGTAGAACACACAGGATTTTTAGGTAATACTAAAAATATTGAAAATGCTCTGTGATACTATAATGATGGATACATGTCATTAATTTGTCCATACCCATAAAATGTGCAACACAAAGAGTGAACCCTAATGTAAACTATGAATTTTAGGTGATGATGTGCTGATGTAGGTTTATTGATTATAACAAATGTACCACTCTGGTTGTGAATGTTAATAATGGGGAAGGCTATGCATGTGTGAAGTTAGGGAGTATATGGGAAATCTCTGAACCTTCTGCTCAATTTTGCTGTGAACCTAAAACTTCTCTAAAAAATAAAATCTATTTTAAAAAATCAATAGGAAGACAATTTGGATACCACCACCCCCTTCACACACACACACACACACAAAGCTTTAATTAAGCTTTTTACTATCTTGCTGATTAGAGGGTTGTAAATCCTTTTTCAGTAATAGAAAATACAATATTGTGACTGAGTTGGTATTAGAATTTCAGGGCCCTAAATCAACAGCTGACTATAACTTTAATAACTGGCCAGAGAGTGTTAGTAATTTTGAAGTGGTATGATAACAATTTTAAAAATAAAGTTTTTCTGATCTTTTGATAGAATGAATGAACAAGCAATATATGAACCTGCTTGGCATGTTGATGCTTTCCCTTTGAATTTCAGTTGCTACCATATAACTTGCCTTAGAGGCTGAATGGCTCATTTAGAAACATTCCCATTACCTTGCTTTTATATTTTGCTCTTGATTTTTCCAAAGTTGACACAAGTCACATGCAATCAAATCTATATCCCTGGTGGATAGGCCTGTCCTAATATTTTCTGACTCACACCCAAGTTATTTGCAGCTCAGCAGTTCTGCTTCTAGATACATTACTTGGTATTCTGATGTTAACATCTGGCTGAGAATTTGTCTCTTAAAACATGATTTCTTTAATACTGTACCTTTTTTGTTTTGATATGAATATGGTACTTTTTAAAACTTAAGTGACTTTACAGTTTAGAAGGTAGTTTTCCAAAGAATCAGCTTACCTTTTTATTTTTTCGGTGTGTTTTAGAAAGTGTTTTTTAATGAAGTATTTGTAGCTCCAGACATAAATCACAAGTATAGCAGAGGAATGATGGGTAGAGTATTGACTAGTGTGAGCCTTGGAGTACTGTCTGGGTTTAAACACAGAGAGATTCATGCTAAAGTCTGACTGTGGGCCAACTATTTATCCTCTTTGCTTCAGTTTCTTCATTTTCAAAATGGGGTTGATGATCCTACCTATCAAATAGGTTATGTTAGGAGTATTATAGTGTTTGACTTGGTGCTTAGCTCATAAGTGCTCAATGAATTGTGGTCTAATTTGTTTTACAGATAGAGATTTTTGTGCAAAACATGATAATTTGATGTTCATATTTTTATTTTTTTTATTTTTTTGATGTTCATATTTTTAAAACACCTATTAAGAAATACTAAGTACATCAGCCCTGGCCGGTTTGGCTCAGCGGTTAGAGCGTCGGCCTGCGGTCCGGAGAGACCCGGGTTCGGTTCCCGCTAAGGGCATGTACTTCGGTTGCAGTTTGTCCCCGGCCCTGGTTGGTCGTGCGGGTGGCAGCCACTCTATGTGTCCCTTCACGTCGATGTTTCTGTCTCTCTCTCCCTCCCACTCTATCTGTACAAAAAAATGGAAAAATATCCTCAGGTGAGGATAAAAAAAAAAGAAATACTAAGTACATCAAATGATAGAGACAAAAGATCTTTTTTGTTGTTAATCCTCACCTGAGGATGTTTTTTCCATTGATTTTTAGAAAGAATGGAAGGGAGGGAGGAAGGGAGAAAGGGGGAGAGAGAGAGAGAGAGAAGAGAGAGAGAGAGAGAGAGAGAGAGAGAGAGAGAGAAACATTGATGTGAGAGAAACATCAATTGGTTTCCTCCCTTGCGTACCCCAACCCAGCCAGGGATCAAACCTGCAAATCAGGTACATGCACTTGACCTGGAATCGAACCCACGACCCTTCAGTGCACGAGCTGCCATTCTAATCATTGAGCCACACCGGCCAGGGCTTCATATATAGCTTTTATTATGTTGAGGCAATTTCCTTCTATTTCTAGTTTGGTGAGTATTTCTGATGAGAGGATGTTGAATTTTGTCAAATGTTTTTATGCATCAGTTGAGATGGTCATGTAGTTTTTGTCCTTCATTTTGTTAATGTGGTGTATTACATTTACAGGTTTGTGTATGTTGAACAATTTTTACATTCCAGAAATAAATCTCACTTGGTCATGTATGGAATCCTTTTAATGTACTGCTGAATTTGGATTACTAGTATTTTGTTGAGGATTTTTGCATCAGTATTCTTCTAGTGAAAAGCTTCCAGAGTAATGCTGTTGTCATAAAATGAGTTTGAAAGTATCCCTCTCCTTCAACTTTTTGGAAGAGTTTTAGGAGGATTAATGTTAATTCTCCTTTAAATGTTTGCTAGAATTTTCCCGTGAAGCCATCTGGTTCTGGATTTTTCTTTGTTGAGAGGTTTTTGATGACTGACTGATTCAGTCTCCTTACAAGCATATTAGTCTATTCAGATGTTCTATTTCTGTCTTTCTTTTTTTTTTTTTTTTAAATCTACATCTGAGGACATACTTAGAGAGAGGAAGGGAGAGAGAGAGAGAGACAGAGAAAACATCAATGTGAGAGAGTATGTGCCCCAATGGGGGAATCAAATCTACAACCCAAATATGAGCCCTGACTAGGAATTGAACCAGCAACTTTTTGGTGCACAGGACGATGCTCAACCAACTGAGCCACTCATGTTGGCATACAATTTTTCATTAGTATTCTATTATAATCCTTTATTTCTGTGGTATTGGTTGTAATGTCCCCTCCTTCATTTCTGCTTTTAGTCATCTGAGTCTTCTTTTTTCTTAGTTGATCTAACTAAGGGTTTATCGATTTGTTTTCTTTCAAAAAAGAAAACAAAACCAATTATTAGTTTCATTGATATTTTTTCTATTGTTTTTCTGTTCTCTGTTTCATTGATATCTGCTCTACTGTTTATTATTTCCTCTGTTCTGCTATGTTTGGGTTCATTTTGTTCTTCTTTTTCTAGTTTCTTGAGCTGAAAAATTAAGTTGTTGATCTTTCTTCTTTAAACTTTCTATAAACTTCCCTTTTAACCATGTTTCCACTGAATCCCATACGTTTTGTTTGTTGTGCTTTTGTTTTTCTCTCAATTTCCAATTTCCCTTACGGTTTCTTCTGTGACCCATTGGTTGCTTAAGCATGTGTTGTTTAATTTCGACATATTTGTGGATTTTCCAGTTTTCCTTCAGTTGTCGATTTCTAGTTGTATTGCATTGTGATTGGAAAAGATACTTTCTGTATGGTTTAAATCTTCTTGAATTGTTAAGACATGTTTGTGGCTTAAAAAGTGGTCTATCCTAGATAATTTCTACATGCACTTGAGAAAAATATATACTCTGTTGTTGGGTGGAGTGTTCTGTATATGTCTGTTAAGTCTGGATGACTTGTAGTCTTGTTCAAGGCCTTTATTTTCTTATTTATCTTCTGTTTAGTTGTTCTGTCTTTTATTAAAAGTAGGCTATTGAATGCCCGGCCGTTGTGGCTCAGGGGTTGAGCATCGACCCATGCACCAAGAGGTCTCCAGTTCGATTCCCGGTCAGGGCACATGCCCAGGTTGTAGGCCAAATCCCTAGTGGGGGGCATGCAGGAGGTGGCCCATCGATGTTCTCTCTCGTCAATGTTTCTATCTCTCTCTAAATGTTTCTTTCTCTCCCCCTCCCTCTCTCTCTAAAATCAATGAAGAAAAAAAATTTTTTTTAGGTGGGCTATTGATGTCTTCTACTGTTATTGTGTTTTAATTTTAGTTTCAGTTCTGTCAAAGTTTGAAGGTAAAACTGGTCAGGTGGGAATTGTGTTATTAACATACCATGAAACCATATAAAATGTTAAAATATTAAAAGAGCAGAAGCATCTTAGAAATATTTCCCCTAACTCTTCTTTAGGTTTTGGAAAGAGATTGGCTTGCTTAAGTTAAAGTCACAGTAATTTTTCAAGGGCTTAAATGCAGCGATGGAAACTGGTCTTCAGGGCAATGTCTAAATTGTACCTCCTTTATGTCATTTTTCTGGATCAGCCTAGTCAATAATGATGACTTTCATTCAGAGGCAAATTTATAAAGAAACTACTGAAGCTTAAGCCTTTTTTAATCCCTTCTGATGTATTCACATAATTATGCTTCTGTAAAATTTGCAGGACTAAGATATGGGAACTGTATTTAGTTAAAGCCACTTATGTGAGGTGGTATTGGAGTAGCCAGTGGCACTTTTTGGATCCAGATGAGGGACAAGTGAGTTTGGGCACATTTTCTTTGAGTTTAATGAAGTATATTCAATAGCTTGCAGTTACCATAGTGTCTATCTAAGACATTATTACATATCAGAATGGTGCTGGAATGGCTTTCAACATGCTCCCATGGCCCACTGTGCCAACTCAGCCAGCAGCCAGAGTCCACAGCAGTATGAAGATGTCCTATGGTGTTGTGACAGGCAGCTCATGAAGATGTTGCCTCCTGGTATTCATGCCCCATGTAATCACTCTCCTTTTAGTGTGTGCAAGGCCTAGAGTCTCCTACTAACTGAATAGTGATGGGATGTCACTTCTGTGATTAGCTTACAAAAGGGATTGTGGCCTTCTCTTACATGCATGTTCT
Organism: Molossus molossus; assembly: GCF_014108415.1. Lineage (NCBI taxonomy): Eukaryota > Metazoa > Chordata > Mammalia > Chiroptera > Molossidae > Molossus > Molossus molossus. The sequence goes on along the minus strand of NW_023425344.1, from coordinate 215,074,343 downwards.
CTCTTGCTTCTGCCTTCTCTTCTGCCCTCTTGCTTGCAAGTAGTTTTCCTCTTGCATAAAGCCAGCTGCCACATTGTGAGAGGCCTGCTGTCAAGGCACATGTGGAAAGGAACACTTTAAAAATACTAATCATGTGAAATAGAATTCATTAGATTCCTGGGTTTGTAACCACAAACCTAGAAGAAACCTGCAAACAGCAAATACATCTATTATAGCTTATTCTGGAAAGAAACCTGATGGTAATTTTCAAAATTTTCCTACAAAAATAATGGGGAAATATATTACAGAGGTATTTCAGGCAATTAACCAAAAGATTGTTTTCTAGATTTTGTGATGTTTGTAGTCTATGTCTGCTTTATTATTATTCACTTTCTCATTCTAAAGAAACATTCATTTTTCACTTTTAAAAAAGTTAAAAAACTTGAAAGTCTTCAAAGAATTTTATTCATTATGTTAAAATACAATTAACACTTAAAATTTTTTTAATGTTTTGGAAGAAAAGTTATGAAAACAATAAATTTATTTTTTAAAGATGCTCAGGAAAAATGTGACTAAAGAGGCTTGTTTTCTATACAGAGAGAGACTTCAGATCTCAGCATTTAGCATGCCTGAAACATAAAAGACTCAGCAAATATCTGTGGGGAGGAAGGGAAAAAATGAGTGAATTGTACAAGCCTACACAGGACCACAATCTGTTTTACATCACAATAGATGACTCATTACCACTACTTTGTCTAAAATACTTAACACTTTGAGGAGTAAACAAAAAAAAATTACATTTAAAAAGATAACTATTTGTTGGAATCTAATGATCAATCTGCAAGGTTTTCCAAGAGTTGGAAGTAAATTTTGAAAAGTTAGTAAAGTCTTTTAGTATAAAATAGTATTACATAAACACAAAGAAAACAAGCAGAATTATAGCTTTTAAAAATAACTAACTTTCCAAAAGAGATCTATTTGGCAAGGGCAGTTAAACTTTTGATTTGATTAGATGCTAGTGTTATGTGCCAGTGGCCTTAGGCAGATACTTAGGCTATTCGGGTAAAGCTGCAAGAGTTCCCTTAATGCTACACATATTCTTGAGTTGGTATACCACTTGCTTAATCCAATTTGTTAAGTGATAAACATAAGTTCCAAGTACTTTTAGAATTACATTGATTTTCACCAAGATCCTAGTGACTGAAGTTTATAGTACTATAAGATGAGATTAATCAAGTTATAAGACATATTCTTTTTAAAAATGAAGATCATTATTTGACATCTTCCTTATTGGTTGCAGTTTTTGTATCTAAATAATCATTGCCTATTAGACATGTAATCATACTGAGTGTAAAAATAATAACATGAAACAAATACAAATATGGGGAAAATAGCAAAATAGAAGCCCTTGTCCAAACAAATATCCATAAATTTCTGAAAAAATTGCAAAGGATTATTTCATAAAAAATGATTAATAATTAGTGGTGTTAGGTTTTTAACAGATGCAAAGGGAATATTAACATAATCCTATTAGCACGTGGCTTTCATTGTGAGTCCTTATGCCAATTAGCAGAATTTACTAACTAAAAGGTGTATTTTTAGCATTAAATGAAAAACAAACTCTGTGCTGCAAAATTTTAAAAAACCAGCTGACAAATATTAAAGTTTATTAGTGAACTTTTTATTATGATAATTATTTCTAATTATATTAGTATGAGAAACTTAATGGCTCTTTGTACATTAATATAACTATTTGTTACATTTCTTAAAAAATTCATTGGGTAGAAAAGAAAAAAGATACAATTTTCATACTTTCAAGTTTAAAATTTGAGCATTTTATCTATTTTTTAAATTATCACAACCACCTAAATATTAGAAAGTAAGACTAAACATTTTTGTTTTAAACATTTCAAAACTTTAGTTACTTCTCAGGAAAAGGCAAAGGGTAGAAGGGCTCTAAAATTACCTTTAAAATTTTGTTCCATCCTATTATGGACGCAGAGAAATTAAACTGATAGGTTATCATTGCTGAACTCACTTTATTTCATGATTTTAAACCAATGACCAATCAGATCTCTACAATCCACTGAAAAGCTGAAGATTTATTAAAAGGAGGAGAATAGGAATTAAAATGAGAAACTTAAAAGTCAAAAGTTAAGTAACCCTTTAAATTCATTTTAAAGCCCTGGCCGGTTTGGCTCAGCGGTTAGAGCGTCCACCTGCGGTCCGGAGAGACCCGGGTTTGGTTCCCGCTAAGGGCGCGTACCTCCGTTGCAGTTTGTCCCTGGCCCTGGTTGGTCGTGCGGGTGGCAGCCACTCGATGTGTCCCTTTCACATCGATGTTTCCCTCTCTCTCTCTTCCTCTCTCTCCCTCCCTCTCTGTCTGTACAAAAAATGGAAAAATGTCCTTGAATGAGGATTAAAATAAATAAATAAATAAATTCATTTTAAAGAGTTAGATTTTAATCACTTCAAGAAAACTAAAGAAAAGGAATACATTCTAGGGAACTAATGGTAGACATAAGCTTATTTTTAGTATATTAATTTATTAATTCATTCACTCACCAACTTATCGTTCAACAGATATGACTGAACACCTACAATGTACTGAGCACTGTGCAAAATTCTGGGGATATGATAAACCTAAAGAGATGGTTCCTACCCTAATGGAGCTTAATCCTTCAGGGATGCTTTTCTCTGGCAAACAAAGAAACATGCTATGGAGCCTCACAAATTGATTGTAGTTTTAAAGAATGTTTTATTATTTAGTTTTGGAGAAAATATCTAATAAAAGTTTCAAAATATAAAATAATTATATAAGTTCCATTAAAATGATCACTTAGTCTTTTTGAAAACCAAGAAAAGAAACAACTTACTGTCTATCTACACCATATTTGACTCAGCAGGAACTAGCAGAGAGGCAACATGGAGCATGGCCCCTAAAGGAAAACATATCTGTGCTTTTTTGCATTCCTGCTATAGACTCACTGAATCATTCTGAGCAGCTAAGTCACCAGTTACATTACTTTTAAATTGGTGAGACCATATGTGAATGCTCAGATGAGCCACCTACTTCAAAATATTATTGTACATTAATTTATCATTGATGATCAATAGGAAAGATAAGGAAGCAATATCTTGCTATAACATCAAGTTCATTGTGTTGTGTAGTATCAGGTACTCTTCATAAGAGACTGGGGCTTTTAGCTCACTCTCAGACTATCAGAATTAAAAGTTCTACCTGCCCCCTTGTGTTTGGTGGTAATAAGGAGCACTGGTCTGGGCCCACTTTCCCCAACAATGTGATCTCATCTCTATCATTACACATGCACAGACTTGCAGGTAGCCACATTTCACAGACATATGTTAAAGAGAGTCAAAGGCAAAGAATTAACACCTGCATAAAAGATGCAAACTAGGCCATTACATTAAAGAGTATAAATTGATAAAATGAAAATGTAGTAAATGGCATCCTAATGGTCCTTATTCTGGCTTCCTAATTCTCTGTGCACAAGATGCTTTTATGCACCACCAGAGTAGAACCATCACAACCTCCAAGTAGCCCCAGTTAGTTTAATTACAGCCTAATGCTCTCCAAATATGTCTGGCATAAAAGCCTGCATAACCTCCTTTTCTTAATTTAGATGGGTCAGATTGAGCATGTTTTAAAATCTGAACTATAGTGTATAACCTTATAGTACACACAAAATATACAGTGTTAAGGAAAGTGTGCGTTTAAGCTATCTTTGGTATGGTAACCTGTCTCTGTACATAGATTGAGAATTTATGAAACTAAAGGAGTTTGATGATTAATGAGGTCATATAATTAAAGTGCTGTGAAAACTCTAAGGAAAGGGTATCATTTCATCTCCATATCTTACTTTTTTATTCACTTTGGGCATGCAGTTTTATCTTATAAGACATGGAAAAATTAGTCAGATAATTGTTTCATTATATTATCAATACATTAATAATAGCTAATAAGCACTAACTGCTTTACATAGATTGATTAATTTAATCCTATAGCAACCCTAATCAGAAAGTACTATCATTATCACTATTTTAGAGATGAAGAAACCAAAGCATAAGAGAAGTTAGTTATCTCAAACCACACAGTAGGTAAAGGGTAGAACTGGAATTTGAACCCAGGAAGTCAGTCTGTCTCAAGGTCATATCTTTTAACTACTATACCAGACTATCTATATGGGTGCAGAAATCAAAGTCAAGGCCTGTTGTATCATTAAGGTTCTTAGACTGTATCTGAGCTCACAGAATATGCAGGAGGATCCGAGAGCCAGGTGTGGGGCCATCCGTTCAGAGACGGTGTTGAAAATCATGCCACAGACCTGGTTCCTTAAAACCACCTTAATTTTCTCTGTGGGGACAACATCACACTTGAACCACTGCCATCAGCTAAGCTCAATTCTGGATATGCTGCTGCTAGAATCTACTACAGCATCCAACACTGTCACATTGTTGGATGTGACAGAATTGATTCTGCCAAGTCTCTACTTTGCTTCCATAGGTCCTGCATCCAAGTCCAGCCTCTGTGGCTAATGACCACAGAGAAAATGTCCTTCAAAGACCTGGGAGGCAATGCATCTGTTTCAGGTGAAACAATTACGTAAACCTTTGAGAAAGCAGTTTTAAATTGTTGATATGTGTCACCACTGAGAGGAATTTAAAGTCACCAAGAACATTTCCATTAATTAGGCACAATCAAGCTGTAGAGATAATGGAAAACAGGAGTGTTTCCTCAAAAATACGTTTTCCATTCAGATTAGCAAAACGTATCTCCAAAAATCCTCAGAGGAAGTGAGTAATCAATCACAGGCAATATCTACGGAGTCTACATCTTTCTTTGCACTGTAGAATGTTTCACCTCATATGACGCTAATGGAGAAAAAAACAGTTTGTTGTTGGAGTGTAAAGACTAAATAATGATAAATTGGTTGCTTGAAGTGCAATAAAAACGAAACAAATGGATGTGTGGCATTAACAGAGTTAATTATAGATGCAGATTAAAAGGCAAGATTAAGTAGTGGAAGAAAAGCAGAGAGTCACCTTCGCCCAGACCCGCCAAGCAGGAGCGGTCAGTCACCTAGCAACAAGTTTCCTATCCCCGCTGTGCTCTTTAATTCAGCAAATCTGCTCAGGATGGCAGGCTGTTCTCCTGACAAAACGCATTATGTAGGAGACTGAGGGATACAAAAATCCACTGTATACAGCACTCTGCTCCCTATTGACCACTGATCCTTTCTCTCAATCCACAAAAGAGGCTCACATAATGCCCTGAAAGGAGAAGAGTCTCCACAGAGAAAACATTTGCTTGTAATTGAGATTGACTACATAATGAAAATGATGTTCTTTTTAAAATTCTGCTTGTTGAGGCCACACTTTTTGTCTCCTGGCACTCAAAACACATCCCTGCTGGGAAGAGGGGCAAACATTGTAAAAACTCAAAACTGTGATTTTTTTTCTTTGCATTGAAAACACCCATTCTATAACAAAATGGCCAGGTCTCTCTCCTCAGAACTTAAACAAGTGATAAGAAGGTAAACAGGAAAACTTCTATTCAGAGTTGCTGTCACAAATACTTGCTTTGCAAACGGCATACAAGGATGCATGCTCATTCATTTGCACAACTAGAGAATTTTGATTTCTTGATTGTACCCTCTGTGAAGAGACCATAGATTGCTGGTCAAAACACAGTTACCATTTCAAATATGTGGGTAAAAACACTCACTGAAATTTTAACCTGGCTTGGAGGAGACAAGGCAGGGCAGAATAGCTCATCTTCTTAATCTAGAAGACATCATTAAAGTGACCTGTGCAGGCCTTACATTGATTTCCTATAAAAAGATTACATGGGATCTTTGTGAAGACTAAGCCAGCAGAGTCACAGTTGCTTTAAAACCAGATCACTAAATGTATTAACTTTGAAATAGTACTGAAATTATTTTAAAATAGAATAGCAAACATTAATATACATGTCTGGGTTTCTATATTTCAAGGATTTTACAAAAAAAATAAGTGATTTCCCACACATTAACAAAATACTCTTACTGGAACATGACTCAGTAAACATTTCCAAGGCAGGTACCTACCTGTGCCATGCCCTGTTCTAAAGGCCAGGGTTTCAGAGATTTAAAAGAAGAAGAAGAAGAAGAAAAGAGTTCTGGCCCTCAAGAACAACTGAGGAGTATCGTACAATTAAAGCATGGTGTGAAGGCTGTTGGGGTGGAGCTTGGCACAGGGTTGTAAGAGAACATCTAGAGTGATAAAAGGCCCAAAACGCAGGGGAAGTGGTTGTCCACATAACATTTTTTGGGGGGAGATGACACCAGAGCCAATCCCTTAAGGATGTATACTTAGAGACTGTCCAAGTTCTTGGCAGAGAAAACCCTGTATAAAGGTTCTAAGAGAGAAACATGGTGCTTTGAATGACTGAGAGGAGTTCAATACGGCAGGAGGCTTAGGTGTAGAGGTATTCAAGAACCAGAGCATACGTAGCCTCGTGTGCTGGGCTAAGGATGTTTCTTGAAGGGAATGAGGAAATAATGATAGATCTTAGGGGTGATCAGATTTGCAGTGACATTAACAGGTGATTTTTATGTCCTCTTCCTGAGGAAAGCTCCCTAGTAATAAAGGAATGCAAATTCCCCATTCTAAGGTATCATTTAAATTAGATGATAGAGTTCAGATTTTGCTGAAAACTCTGACAGGGAAAGAGGCTTGCTGGTTTTATTGAGTGGTTGAAGGTGAAAAATAATACTTCATTTAGTGAGTCCTTGACGTGACTGAGGCCGCACCAGGTTGGCATGGAGCGAAACAGCCGAATATAGTGAAGGCATCTGTGTGTTCTTTTCTTGCTGGTTAATAAAAATGTGGCAGTGACTAAATCAGAATAACAGGCAAAATAGGTTATTTTCTGGCTTTCTAGCCTCAAAAGTGAACACATGGGTATTTTTTTCTACTGTTTCGGTTAATGAACTAAATTAATGGATTGTGTATGCTATGCATCTGGGCAGAAAAATGGAAGATTATATAAAACACAAAACAGATCCCAAAAGACTATCTTATTATCTATACAGAGACATGATTAAAGGCATGTCGATACACAGTATAGCTATTGTCTAGTAGTTGTCATACGCAGGCGGTACTGTGCTGTCTGCAGTAATGAGCACCTGCTTGCCCTTTCTACTCCCACCCCCTTCCCACACGCAGAACACAGCGTGTCTGGACACGGCACAGAGGGAGTGTCCAGTATCCATATCAGGGCCAAAGATGAACCCATTTTAAATGATGATTTTATACCTCTGCTCGGTGGTACATCCCTGTATTTGCCACATGGCACCCAAGACAAGGCCCAGCACAAAGCAGTCCAGGCATAGCACTGCTAGGTTACCTAATTTTTAAAAAGGCATGTCAGAAGTCAAGAGGTAAAAAGATCATGAAAGGTGACAAAATGGAAACACTCGGTGCTGGAAGGACAGGAGCCACATGAGTAGCAGACCCGGGCCCTTCCCCTTTGCAGTGAGAAGTTGCTAAGCTGGTGCTGACGGGCTGAGCAAGTTCCCCGCTTGCTTCCTTTCGGAAGCGCACTTGCAGAAGAGCCCATAGAGGGTATTTCAAGAGCTGCCCCACAGTAGCTTTCTTCTGTCCTGGGCAGAGTCCTCGGGAAAACAGGGTCACAACAATGCTGATCAGTTCCCTATATAAGGTGAATTTAAACTCTCACATGAAAATGGGCCACATCAAGTCTGCATGAGGAGCTACGGGGAATTTATGGAAACATTGTGCCCAAGGTTGTGGAAATGAAAGTCAGGGAGTCTCACTCCAGCAGTTTCTTTCAGAGAGTGTACTCAGTAACTTTGCTAATATTGCCTTCTCACAGTTACGTCTAATCAGTTAAACAGCGTTATCCACCCTCTTAGCTTTCTCATAGAAGATGATCTGACATTTAGCATTCACCAGTTTCTCTGAAAAGGTTAATAGTTCACCAGCCAATGTTAGAACTAAACAGAATTGATCATTCCTAAAACTCTTGGTTGAAATGCAAGGGCTTTGTGTTGACAGCCTAGGGGTCGTAATGAGTCTCTAGTACATTCTTAAGGCTTGTTTCTTTCGCCCGTGAATGGAGAGAGTAAAATTATAGTCTCTAGGTGTTTTCCACAGTCCTTTCACATGTAGGCTTTCCGACACCAATTAAAGAGATTATGTCATCAAGTGAAAGGAAAGTTATAACTTGTATGTTAATGCCATGATTACTTGAGACAGGGTCACAAGGCCCGACAGCATAGGGGCTGACCTTCAAAAAATTAACTTTGCGCTCAATTCCTAATTAATCTTTTTCAATACAAAAACGTATAATTTCGGGCCATTGGCCCCCCTAAAATACTCACTTTTTCTTGTACAATAATTGTGTTACCAAAATCAATGAGTAATTATCAAAAGATTTTTTTGCCCTTAATGATGTTATCTCTAAGAATTAATTTTTATTTCCACTTAAAATATTGTTTTCTCAATGAATAAAACTGCAGAAAACACAAATCTTACCAAAAAAATGTAATGTTAAAATAAGTTGATGCACAAAAATGTCAAATAAGTATTGGACATTGTCACTGCATACTCAACAATGTGAGATTATAATCATGCAAACAAATGGAAATATATGTAAATTTTAAAAGATTATGTTGGAATCCAAAAATATCGTCCCTTTGAATTAAGGGTTTCTGTAATTCTTAAAACTTTGCTCTGCTATACAATATATATTTTATTCCAGAGATGGCTCACTCTATGATGAAAGTGCTTCAATGATATTAGCCCTTATTTAGTCAGGCCTGAGGTTAACAGCCTTTGGACTTCACATTTCTTATCATCTCTGGTACCCTTTAGCTGAACAGAAGAGAAACCTAGTGCTGTTGAAGGGTTTAGTCCTGATACTATTCGCCTCTGGAGATGATAAGAGTTCTCTTAATAGATGATTTTCACATCATTTAGTAATTACTTCTGACCTCCACATTAAAGCAGCATTTATCAAATTTAAAATCAAAATGAATATTTTTGTGCCCTCGGTTTAGAGAGTATGACTTGACCGTGGGGTCTCCTAATTAACTTCTTTCAGATAGTAGATAACTCAGGCTAAAAATGTTGTCTTATTAATAAATTATTCAGAAACTATCCTAGCAACATCGTTATTTTTCTATTTTCTTCCCCCCCCCCGTTCTGCTCTAGCTAGCTGCGCTTCGCATTCTGTTAGCGCACGACACTGCTCAAGATCCTGCAATATTGTACTGGAAAGAGTTGATAATCATTACCCCTCTGGTTAAAACACCTCAGTATTTGGATCTGAAGTGGTATTGTGGTAGCAGTAGAGCAATAGACTTTTGAAAGGGCCCCACAAAATACCTGAAATATTCGGGCAAATATGAATTTTTCACATACTCTTTGCCTCCTAAACAATGTACAGAGGGTACACTGCTGTTTTGTTTATTGGTTATATTTCTCTTGGAGCAGTCATACGTACCAGGATTGAAAAGAAGAGCAAGGACCAGTAATGAGACACAATTAATGTCTTGCATAGGTTCCACTGAAATCAGAAAAATGACACCAAGGACATGGTAGCGAGCACAATAGAACACAGTCGGAGCACAGTTGGAAAAGTTGCCTTAATATCTAAGTATGCAATTGGCATTGATCCTTAGGCTTTTAGGATGAAACAGGAAAAAAAAAAACAAAAAAAAACCTTTCAGCTGCCAACCCAATCTATAAAATAAACACATAATGTTGGAAAAGCAAACAAAAAGTGTACATTTTAAAAGCAAATTTTATGTAGGCTTAGCTTTGTTCCAAAATAAAACATAACAACACTAGAGAGGACAGTTCAGGCTCCTTGTAAATGTGTGTGTGTGTGTGTGTGTGTGTGTGTGTGTGTATGTATGTACTTGTCAGTGGAGGAATTGGGCACAGAAGGCATTTAACATGGTTATGAAATGGAATTTTCAACTTCAGGGAGAGGCAAAATGATTTCTAAAATCACCATCAATACTTGTTCCAGTCCTGGTGGATTCGTTTGCAATGTTTAATTTCCTTGAATTCATTTAAAGAGGAACAGTATTATGACAGGATCTGAGATATGCTCAATAAGCCCCGTTCTTCAGTTAGTGACTAGAGTGACTTAGAGAGATAGCAAGTAGACAGCTAATGCTCATTATTAACTTTTACCTTTATTTGGTCAGCTGAAATACTCACAAAAGGTATTATGTGATTCTATAAGGGTCAATTATTCATATGTTTTTATTAAATATTAGCAGTTAAATGTGTTAAACTATTTATAATATAAATGAAATGATTATTGGATTTTAGTCCTCAGCTAGAATTATCTCCTTGTTACATAAAGGGGATGTAAAGCAAGAATTTCTGGGTTCTTTTCCCAGCTCTCATTGAACTCTATTCCACTCTTCAAAATGTTCTGAAATTGGGAGGAAGGCATTGCTCTCCAGGTTCCAAAGAGAATGCTTTGCTTTAAACCACCACCGTCCGTAATGTGCATGCCCTCTACCAGCTGTAGGACACCGCTCCACACAAACATACACCTTCCACCTTTCCCTATAAGCCTTTCTACTTTCTGGATTCCTGTAACAGCTGCTCACCTATTCACTAACACATCTTTTAAAGTCTCACTGAATTATTCTCCATCTTATTTAATTCACAAACATTTAATGAACACCTCCTATTCCAATTTCTCTTCAATTTCTAGTTAGCTCTATGACTTTGAGTAAAGCCCTTAACCATTCTGGGCCTCAATCTTTTCATCCTTAAAACAAAATTTCTCAAGTCCCTAGTGATTGTATATGAACTCTCTTGTATCTCTATAAGTCCTTTTGAAATCCGTTTCCGATAAAAGACCAAGAACAACAACAACAAAAAAGTTATTAATATGTATATTCTCAATGTGTAATTTTTTTCCCATATTTTGTTCAGATAGAGTGGGAGGGAGAGAGAGAGAGAAACATCGACGTGAAAGGGACACATCAAGTGGCTGCCACCCGCACAACCCAACCAGGGCCAGGGACAAACTGCAACCAAGGTACGTGCCCTTGGTGGGAACCGAACCCGGGTCTCTCTGGATCACAGGCCGACTCTCTAATCGCTGAGCCAAACTGGCCAGGGCTCAATGTGCAATTTTTAAAACCAATTCTCATATATAAAAATTAAACTACAGATCAAATATCTTTAAGTTCCTAAGTTCCAAGTGATAGGAAGTAGGTGGTGTCACTTAGTTATGACAACTTATAACCTAGTTTCTTCTATTTAGTTGAAATATATTTGAGGCATCAAAATTTCAAAACAATATGTGGAGCTGAATAATCCAGTGAAATTCTTAATGAGATCTGATAGTTAAAAAAAATGCATGCAAATGTCTACACCTGTATGCAAAGGCAAATGCATGTATGTAGGGAAATGAGGACGTGAATGGGTACAATACTTATATGTGATTGTGTTTTAAGTAAAAGTTGCTGAATATGTTTGGATGGAAACCCCTTTTAATCACTATCGGTGCTTGCCAAGGGTGCCCGAGAAGAGCAGAAGAAAGTCCTTGACAAAACAGTTTGGGGACCTCAAATCCTTTAAGTCATAGCTGTGTGAAGTAAGACACCATGAAGGAGAGGAAGGTCCTGGTGAGGCCGGGGCGTCTTCCATTCACCTCGCTGTGCAGCAGCTGGGCATGCAGCCGGGAGGCAGTGTGACTGCGCCGTTCCTGCAGGCTGGCCTCCCAGAGCGCCAGGCCAGGAGGAGTGGGAAAGGGGTGCTCAACAGCGAGCGTAATAAAGACATTCCTGGAGCTGGACAGCGCTGTGATGCTTGGTGGATGTATGTCACACCTAGCTATTCATTACAAAGATTTCCTTACAGAGAAAATAAACTCAAGCGATTAATAAGCCAGCATTTCTGACTCAGTAGCACAGTGAGACCAAAAGAGAGAATTGGAATTTAAAAAAAGCAACGTTGCCACTGTGAAGCAATCTAAAAAGAAAAAAAACCTAGCATGAGCATTTAGCTTGACAGTGGACTTAAGTCTTTATATGTAATATTATTATTGCTGATATTTTAATGAAACCGTGAATGCTGACATTACTTGAGCTGATAGAGAATTTTTTCAGCCTGTTACTTTTCAAATAATTTAATAGATTTGGGAACAGGGTTGACTCCGCCACCTGCTGGTCATTTGAAAATACTGCTGCTCTCAGGACATTGCCACAGGTACACTGGCCTCAGTCTGGGGTTGTGAAAATGCCCTGCTGAGAGGGAGGAATTCATCTGGCCTGGGTTGTGACGGAAATAGCCCTGGATCTAGCAGCAGAAAGCGTGGGCGGAGGGGACGGTGGCGGTGCAGGAGGCCCAGCTGCCCAAGGCTCCCTCCACAGCCAGAGCGTGCCTCTCCCTGGACCTCCACTTCCTCCCCTCTAGGATAGGTGTTTTGAGATCTGTCTTACAGAGATCAAATGGGAAAATGCTTTTAAACCCAAGGCATTATGTAAACAAACATCTTGGTCAGAATTAGGGGTTGGCTTCTTGCAATCTGTGTTTTATGTGGGCACTGTCACAAAGCTTTCAAAGTCCAAATTCTAACTGGAGTCACGTTAAATCATCTTAAGAAAAATGGAAAAGTGTAACAGCATGTGCCAGCTTGCATGCATATCCAACCAGCGTCCAGCATCAGCAGATCCCCGACCTGTATTCTCATTCCATCTTCCGAAAACACCAATTCCAATTAAAATGCTGAAAGTTTCCAAAATTTGTGCTTCGAACAGAGAAAGTACCAGTAATCATAAAAACAAAAATTACCTTCACAATTTTTTCTAGTTATGCCAAATAGTATTCAAAGGTAGCCTTAATGGAAGTCAGGGAAACAAAACCGAGATACACAAAGCATAAAGGCCAAAATTGAATTGATTCAAATTACCACACTGAACTTCCTCTTTTTTTCTTTTCTTAACAATTTCTTGATTTCCTAGCTATGGACTATTCTGTTTTTAAAAGCCCCAATAAAATTTCCACAATTTATCCTTGTGAGGGACTCTGTTGTTGAGATTTAATATAAATTTGCAGGTATTCACAAAAGGCAGGTCAGACAAAACCACATCCTCCCAAATTGCTTTATTTCTTCACGTAAATATCCCTTAAAATAGGCTTTTTCATGCTCCTGAACAGCACTGCAATCACTCTCACAAAACAAACATAGAATTCTGAGCCTAAGCAAGCCACTTAGTCTGCTTGAGGGAGACAATGTCTTCCTTGTCACTGATTTTGTCTTTTTTTTTTTTTTCCCAGCAGAGGAAAGTTTTTGCCCCCTCCTGTTTGCAGACCACCCATGAACCTTTTCATTTTTCTCTTTTAATCTGAGTAAAGGGAGAAAAGGAGACTTGTTGCCCTTAGCAGTTCTTGGGCTTTTCTCCCAATCGGGTAAGTTAATTATTTTAACCTACTGATGAGGGGTGGCGGGTGCAGTCTTCGTGGGAGGGAGGGGGAAACAGGTGTTTCAAACACCTGCATTTCTAGGCTTAATTGCTCTGAAATCTTGTAGGCTCTCAACTGCATTCTTCTTTCTGTACAGAGGCTCGGGGGGAGGAGCCCCTTTGTGGAGTTCTTAACTAATTGTAGCATAAATATGCAACCACTTTCGGCTGAACAAATTATTTCCCTTAAAGTGAATTCCAGGTAAATTTAATTAGGAAAAAGGTGACTGACAGGTATTACTCTGAATGCAAGGATTAGAAGCTCTACTGTTGTTAAAAGAAAAAGGCAGTCAAGAGTCAGCCGTATTCTAGTGGTTCTCCTCTTACAGTGATGAGTTCAGGTCAAGAAAACCCAGATCAATGACTCTGGAATTCTCCATGTTGTGTAACATATCTGCCACAATTAAGGGCCAAAGAGATTTTTTTTTTTCCACTAGAGCACATGGGAAAATCTGCTTTTAAAAGATATTGAAATAACCTGTGTACCAACGTGAGTATTTAATGTGGTATTTTACATTCAGCTTAAATGTTTTCATAAACATAGCTTACATAGTTGAGTGTTTACCACTTGCCAGACACCCTTTTTTATATGTTGTCTCATTTAATCCTCACACCAACCCTGTGAGATATTTCCTGAGGCATAAAGAGTTTAATTAATTAATCCAAAGCCAGATAGTAAGTGGTTGAGTAGGGATTCCAACTCAGGCAGCTAGATCCAGAGTGTGACTCCCATTCATATCATTCATTTGTTAGAACTCAGTAGCTCTTAAGTCTCGCTGCACTGAAGTGTCCCCAGAAACTTTTCTCCTTGATTCCTGATGGTGGTAGAGGCAACATGGGGATTAAAACTGGTGCTGAGCAAAGAACTCCGAGTTCCGTTACCTAGTCCCGAATCATGAGAACAGCCCTGAGTCACACACAGTAGTTAATAAATGATAGGGGAATATTCTAGAAAGAGCACAAGACTCCAGGATATACCAGGCCTGAAGATTATTTTGGAACTAATCCCCCTGCTGATTAAGTCATCTGTGGTCCAGAGAAATTAAGGGAGATTTGGTCAAGCTTTCACAATAGGACCAGAGTCCCGCGCAAGAATGTAACAGAAATTCTGCTCACAGTGCCTTTCTCTTCCCAGTAAACAATTTCTCATCCTTAGGTGAGGATAATTAGAGCAATCAATTAGACCAACACTTAATGACTTTGCCATGTGACTTACTACTTATGTATTGGTGCAAAGACACAAAAATGGAAATACAATTTGTTACTGACTTAATGGTTCTCATTGGGCAGCAGCTAACACATGCTCACACTTGACATGGGAAGTCGGGTGTCAACACTGGCTGACTGGCAAGTAAACATTCTAGCTTCAGACAAGGGAGCCTTAGTTCTTGCTTCTGATTTCCTTTCTGCCTGCCCATTTTCACCTCTGCCTTTTCAGGGTGTGGAGGACTAGGAAAGAGGGGGATTCCCCACTGGCAACAGGCTAGAACTTCCCTCGGCTTCCTGCTGGGTCCCAGACGCAGCCTTCCCTTAAGGCCGCTCTTCCTCCATTTCCCTTCTCACAGCCGTTCCCAACCTCTTTTATGTCATCTTAGGATGGAAGTCAATGAGATATATTCGAACAATGAAAGGGAAGGGGTGCACCATTGCAGCAAGAGTAACGTGTCCAAGATTCCACTAGGACACACTAGGTCTTTTATTATTATTATTTTTTAAATCCTCACCCGAGGACATTTTTGCATTTATCTTCAGATGGAGTAGAAGGGAGAGAGGGGTGAAGAGAGAGAGAGAAACATCAATGTGAGAGAGACACATCGACTGGCTGCCACCCATATGACCCCAACTGGGGCTGGAGACAAACTGCAACCAAGGAACGTGCCCTTAGCGGGAACTGAACCCAGAACTCTCTGGTCCGCGGGCCAACGCTCTAACTGCTGAGCCAAACCGGCCAGGGCCATGCTAGGTCTTAATGTAGGCTAAAATACAGATTAAATGGAAAATTTCAGAGAAAGCCCTATGTTGCGAGCAAAGGAAACTTGTGTGATTTGCTGTATCTCAGGGGAAGGTTGGTGCATCAGGTAAAATTTGAACACAGAAAGAGCTCATTCTAACAGTTCATGGGTTAGTCCTATTATTTAGAATTTCTTAGACTAACAGGCCTTATCACAGTACAGGTATACCTTGTTTCATTGCATTTTGTTTTATTGCGCCTCACAGGTATTGCATCCCTCCCCCGCCCCGCCCCCAATTTGAAGGCAAAACCCTCCACCAGCAAAAAGATTACAACTCACATTATTGTAATACTTGCTTTATTGTGGTGGTCGGGGACCGAGTCCGCAAAATCTGTGAGGTATGCCTGCAGAGCTGTCATCTAATTTACCTTCCCCACACTTGCATTAGAGTACTGAGTACTGGAGAGCAGTGCTTCTCAGACTTCAGAGGTGCATGCAAGCCACCTGGGGATCTTGTTAGAGTCTGCTGTAGATGCTTCAGATGAGCCTGACAATCTGCATTTGATTGACCATACTTTGAATAGCAAGGTGAGAGCGAAAAGTCAGCTCAATTAAGAAGCCAATTCTGGCCCTGGCCAGTTTGGCTCAGCGGTTAGAGTGCCGGCCTGCGGTCCTGAGAGACCCGGGTTCGGTTCCCGCTAAGGGCGCGTGCCTCGGTTGCAGTTTGTCCCCGGCCCTGGTCGGTTGTGCGGGTGGCAGCCACTTTGTCCCCGGCCCTGGTCGGTTGTGCGAGTGGCAGCCACTCGATGTGTTCCTTTCACATTGATGTTTCTCTCTCTCTCTGTTCTTCTCTCTCCCTCCCACTCTACCGGAACAAAAAATGGAAAAATGTCCTCCAGTGAGGATTAAAAAAAAGAAGGCAATTCTGTTCAATTTTTTTTTTTTTAATCCTCATCCAAGGATATTTTTTCAGTTGATTTTTAGAGACAGTGGAAGTGAGGGGAGAGAGAGAGAGAGAAAGAGAGAGAGAAACATGGATGTGAGAGAAACATGGATATGAGAGGGATACATCGATTGGTTGCCTCCCAAATGTGCCCCTACCTGGGCTGGGGATGGAACCTGCAACCCAGGTATGTGACTTTGACGGTGCAGGCTGACACTCTAATCACTTAGCCACACTGGCCAGGGTTCTATTCAATTTTTAATAAATGTATTTAGTCGTAGGTAAGGTATTTTTTTAAATAATAGTTGCACTTTTGTGTACCAATGAATTCTGCTATCATCGTGTGGTTTGGCTTATGTTTTTCAGATATTTGAACTAGTTAAGGGAATCTGAATCACAAAGTTGATATGTAACTTACATGCTTGGGAAGTTCTTGTTGATTTTGATGTATAAGTCTGCATTTTAGATGTTTGAAGTGCTTTAATCAGATATGTTGAATTTATAATGTAGTTTAAAATGTTTAAGGGAATTTGAATAACTATGTAAGTGGTATAAAAATGTAGGGGAATGCAATCTTTTAAATTTAAATTAATTGACTATTAATCAAAGAATAGGACAGAGAAAGAAAGAGTCTTAAATAATTCATAGATCAGACAAGAAACTATAATAAAAATGAGAAAATATTGAGAATGGTATGACAACAAAATACTACATATCATCATTTGTGGGATAAAGCTAAAGAGATAGTTGTAGAAAAGTTATAGTTTTTAATATTTATGTTAGCGAGGAAGAAAGGCTAAACATTAGAAGTTAGAAAAGAACAACAGGATGCACTGAGAAAGAAGAGGAAGAAAATTATAAAGATAAGAGCATAAATTAGTGAAATCGAAAATGAAGAGAATCAACCACGTCCCAAATTGGCTATTTGAAAAGATATAAATTGCCTGGCTGGTGTGGCTCAGTGGATGAGCGTTGACCCATGTACTGAGAGGTTCGATTCCTAGTCAGGGCACATGCCAGGGTTGCAAGCTCAATCCCCAGTAGGGGGTGTGCAGCCAATCAATGTTTCTCTCTCACTGATGTTTCTATCTCTCCCTAAAAATCAAATAAAAACATTTTAAAAAATTTAAAAAGACAAGAAAAGATATAAATCACACATTTCCATAAAGATTGATCAAGTGAAAAGTAAAGGACACACACAAGCAAAATCAGGAATGAAAAGGAAGCACAAGTACAGATGTTGCAGAGATTTTTTTTAAAGTTATGAGGGTACTATAAACTGTTGCAAAGGCACTTGAAAACTTAGGAGAAATGGACAAATTCTAAAAATTATATATAAATCGTAAAAACTAACTCAAGAAAAAAAAGACAAAATCTGAATGGTTCTATAATATTAAAGAAATTTAATTTAGTAGTTTAAAAATTCCAAAGAGATTAAATACCAGACTCCTTCACTTTTAACAGTTTACTAAACATAAAAGCAGTATAAAAAAAATAGAGAACATTCCCAAACACACATCTAAATGGGAATTTAAGATGGATTAGAGACTTAACCGTGAAAGGTAAAATTACAAAGCTTTTAGAAGATGAGTATCTTTATGACCCGATGATGGGGAACTTTTCTTACACAAGATACTTAAAGCACAAAATGCAGGGGAAGACTGACTATAAAAAAAGTCATAATACCATAAAGAGAAATGTTGAGATAACATTTAACACTCCCTAAATTGGTAAAAATTTTAAAGTATGACCAAATCAAGTGTTGGCAAGAATGTGAAGTGGAAGAAACTCTTACACATTGCTGGTAGAAGCGCAGGTTGTTACATCCTCTGGGGAAACAATCTGGCCTTAACTTAAAAAACTGAAGCTATGCATGCCGTATGACCTGGCCATTAGATATAAGCACGAGGAAAATCGTACATATGCACCAGGAAACTTGTATAAAATTCTTAATAGTAAAAACCCTTGAAATAGCCAAATGTTCATCCATGTTAGAGTAGATAAATAGTGGCATTAGTCATGCAGTAGAATATTATACAGTACTGAAAATGAACTAAAACTACACCAACAATGTTGATGAATATCAGGAACACAATGTCATAGAAGATAAAAGCAGCAGGGAGCTTTATACACGTTCATCTGCCTGGCACTCAAATCATTCCTTAATCCATAAAGCTCATTTAATCTAGCTAGTCCCACATCCTTCCCCAAAGCACATTAAGTCATGGGATCTCCTGGGCACTGCTTTTTCCATAGTTCTTCCTGCCTGCCGTGACCTTTCCTCTGGCCGGGACTTACATGATCACCACTCCTGGGGTAGACTCCTCTGCTTCTGACTCACCAGCCAGCGCCCCTGAGCCCCCCCCCCCCCCAAACCATGTGTGACCGCTCAGTGTCTCTCCTCTGAACTTCACTGAATTTCCTATCCGGACGGACACGGCATTTTGTGATGCATTGTTCCTCAAGTAAATTGACCAGGTACATAGCGAGCTCCCATTATGTGAGGGAGCCTGCGGAGGGCCTGCGAGGGGCACCAAGAAATGAAATAGTGCCCCTCTCCGGTTCTGAGGAGTGTGAGCTATCAGAACTGGGCAGGACACTGGGCAAAGCTTGGACGCTGCTGTTGAGAAAGGTGCGCAGCACCAGGGAGTGAAGTGGTTTGGGGTTCACTCACCTGACTTGTAGCCTGGCCCGTCCCAGGCCCAGTGCAGGGACCTGAAGGAAGTTACTTGCTGTCTGTGCTTTCGGTCCCACCTGTAGAAGCTAGAGGGGCACCCGCACGCCCTGGGTCGGCAGGCACTGTGGGCGCCGGGGAAACGGTGACTTCGCAGTGGAGGCTGATGTCAGGGGGTGGAGACCGTGTGAGCAGGGCGGTCGCAGTCTGCGCATCTCCAGTTCGCGGGAGCGCAGAGCTGAGGCAGGACAAGTCCAGGGCAGAGGAGTGGGTCAGATCTGCTGTAGAAAAAGACACTGCATCTGCTCGAGTGTGTGCTTCGTGTACTGGGCAAGGGGACCAAGGGACTGTGCCCATCCCCTAGAAGGCCCTGTGAAGAGAGTGGAAGCAAGGAAACAGATTAAAACCTCTGCATAATTTTACTGTTTTTGCTATAGTACAACAATAACAATGCCATTAATAGTTGAAAATTATAATAATAGTAAGTTTATATTTTATTTTCATGGAAACATAAAAATAGTACATAAAATTGACATAGACTTATAATCTTAGTTTAAATTACAATTCCATTAGTAGTCGAAATTTTTAATAATATTGATAATCATTTATATTGCTAAAACCACAATATAAAAATAAGAAAGAATGTTGTTGCCACAGAAGCTGTGAGAGGGACCCGGTGCTGTCCCGGACCGACCTGGTCAGCATTCCACCGACTCCCATCTCTCTCCTGGGTGTGGGCAGGGTGTTGGGGGGTGTTTATAATAAGGACATGATATGATACTTTGACTTTAAAACGCTTTCTTGGTTTCATTTTTAAATGATCATGGCAAATAGTTATCATGTAAGAAAGTATAGTTATCATCTAACAAAAACATAGGCAAACTGACTGAAAGGGTAAGCTAAATGCTTCCTAGTCTTTGCAATATCTTTGGAAACACTAACATCCAACCCATTTTTGTGTCCATACCCGACTAGAAAATCCTGAAAGATCCTCTTCACCTTATCAGCCAAAGAAGTAGAAGAAGGATCTTCTCCCATCACGAGTACTTGATTCTGGTCCTTTTAGTCCCTTTGTGATGCTGCCAAAAATAAAGATACATTAATAAGGAAGAAGTGTCATGAAGTATGTTCCCTTTTGTGATTTTCTGGCGAGTGACTTGGAGCCCCCTGGATTGTAGACATGATGGGCAGTGGGGTCTTTATGCCATTGAACACAGGTAGTGAGGACAGAGGGTTAGTCTCTTCATAAGTAAGAAGTACAAGCCCTTCCTCCCCTTCTCTCGTACCTGACTTTTCCTCCAAACCATTCTCAAGACTATGGGTCATACTCACTGAATTTACAAGTCAATAAATTTAGAAAGTGAATTATTCATTGTGACATAACCCACTTATAAATGAACCATAAGAGAGTACATCTCTTGCCCTGGCCGGTTTGGCTCAGCAATTAGAGTGTCGGCCTGCAGATTGAAGAGTTGCGGGTTCGATTCTGGCCAAGGGCATGTACCTCAGTTGCATTCATCCTGGCCCTGGTCGGGGTTGTGCGGGAGGCAACCAGTCGATGTGTCCCTCTCACATTGATGTTTCTCTCTCTCTCTCTCCCACTCTATCTGAAGAAAAATATCCTTGGGTGAGGATTTAAAAAAAAAAAAAGAGTACATCTCTCCCAAAGAAAGCCAACATTTTTCTTGCATTCTACTACTGTAGGCAACTTAAGAGAACACTGCATATTTTACCTAACTACACATGTGTTCTGAAAATCTGAAACACTGAAACACTGAATTTTGCTAAGTACAGATCTGGTTTATTTCTATTTCCTGGGTGTTACCCAGAGAATGTACAAAGGAATAATTGTAACCCAATAGTAAGTGCAGAAAGCAGGCCAGAAAGTCTGTAGTCAGAGGCTTATGGCTTCCCTGACAAAGAAAAATATCCCTTCTTAAAAGGGAATTTCAAAAAGAGTTCTTACTTTTGCATTTCACTGTGATACTACAAAAACAAATAAACAATACCCATGGTTTCTTTTCTTTAAAAGAATAATTTATAGGCTTTTCAGTTTTCACCATCAACTGCCAGAGCTCATTTCCACAAATGCTCCCTTGAAATGGGAATAATGGGAGTTGATCGCATTTCCTGCCGAGACAGGATTCCCAGTGCCGGGGACAGCAACTGGCAAGTGCGTTTGAGAAGTGGGGGCCTCACAGGACAACAGACAAAATAGGGACCAAAACATGCTGCTCTGTGAGAACGGCTCTTTCCTCTCAGTCGCTGTAACTTAAAAAAACACACACATACATTACAAGAATACAGAAGTACTATGCACCGTGTACAGTCACTTGACAATAATAGGGAACATTCATTGAGAGTGTGCTTGGCACTGTCCTATTTTATGTGTAAGAACTTCTCTCAGTTACAACAACCTGATGATGGATTATCACCTCCATTGTACAGATGAGAAAATTGAGGCTTATGCAAGAGCATCGTTCCATGTCACAGGGTGACTAAGAGGCTCACTCAGAGGTTTACTTCTCTGAGACCCAAACTCATAACTGGTTCACAGAAAGCCCAGGTGCATGACCTCTGTTACTGCCAAATGCTGGCCTGGCATGGACCTTTGCCCAGAGTGGGAACTGGAGGTCAGCGCCGGCAGATCGAGATCCCATTGCATCCTGCCCCTTTCTGGGCGCATGAGACAGAAGGTGAAGTGATGGAGCTGGGATTCCATCTCCGGCTTCCCCCTCCAGTCTCTGCTCTCCGTACCACACTTCTCTGCTTTTTACAAATGTGCTGATTTTATTGGTAGCTACTCTGACACCTTTACTATTGGCAAAGTGGCTGGGAGGGGAGCTTTACTATTTAATTGCAAACTAAGGGCTTTCTACGTGCAAGTCCCCCTGTGTCAAGCAGTTGTTATCACAGGTAGGACCATCACACGGTGACTGACTAGCTGACAGACCTTCTGTGTGGGAGAACAAGATTGGCCACAGGCCAGTTTCCCTGTCACTTACCTTACTGGACACAAGATGAGTCGAATTGTTTGCTCACACGGGCTGTGCCGCAACTTGGTCGTTTTGCTCACCTGAACTTGACTTAAACCAAAAGAAAATATCCTGCCCACATAGCTATTTCTCTCCTCCTTGACCTTATGACACAGAAGGTTTCTGGAGCGTGGAGCTAGGCCACACCCCCCTCCATCCCTGCATCCAGTCACTAAAAACCAT
Organism: Molossus molossus; assembly: GCF_014108415.1. Taxonomy (NCBI): domain Eukaryota; kingdom Metazoa; phylum Chordata; class Mammalia; order Chiroptera; family Molossidae; genus Molossus; species Molossus molossus. The sequence goes on along the minus strand of NW_023425344.1, from coordinate 215,052,054 downwards.
GGCCTCTGCCGAACATCATGCAAAGAATGGCCTTTCCGTGGGTACAATCCCCAGCCCCCCAGGATTCAGTCTCCGGGGGAGATGATCAGACGAGCATGTGAAATAGAGTGTAATAATGAGAAGGGGACGTGGAGGGTTTGTGTGAGTGCAGAGGAGGGCACCCCATTCAGACTGGAGGCCAGGAGTCGACGAAGTCTTCTCAGAGGAAACACCTGAGGCCTGAAGGAAGGATGGGAGGTACTCAGAGCGACAGCCCGAGGACGGAGAGAGGAAAAGGTAAGACCGGCAGAGGAAAGAACTCGGCAAAGGCTTGGTGGTGAGAAAGATGACACGTTCATGGAACTGGGAGGGGTCCCCAGACCTACTGGTATTCACTGGTTTACGTAAGGGCTGTGGACCTCATAGGAAAGATTCTGTCCTTGTCCAACTGGGGTTTGGAGATATAGAACTATAATCAAAACAAATGGCAGGAAATGCTTGCAGGAAATGTGGTGAGAGTCAGCTCTGTTTACGTCATGTGTCGTAAGATGTGGGGTTCTGTGCATGCACAGGAAAGATTGTGACACGTTAGGGCTCAAACGTCCTTACCGTGGAACACTTTCCCCTCTACCCTTAAGCTGAGTACAACTCAGAAGACATTTTCTTCTTCTCACTTGTCCTGAATGGTAACTTGGACCTCCGGCCTTACAGTGCAGCCCCCACATTCAAGTTCTGTCAGTCTCAGGACACCCACAGTCCTGTCCCACTCGCATGGAGCAGGGTTTTCTGCTCTGTCCACATCCACATCTTGGCAGTAGTGGCAGGAATGAGATAGGGCAGTGCTAGTGGAAAGGAGGGAGAGAGAAACGTTGGTGTGAGAGAGACATATCGATCGGTTGCCTCCCACATGACCCAGACCAGGGCTGAGGATCAAACCTGCCACGGAGGTATACACCCTTGACCGGGAATCAAACATTCAATCCTTCAGTTCATGAGGTGACACTCTAGCTGCAGAGCCAAGCCAGCCAGGGCACTGAATGTTACTCTTGCTAAATGTTACATTGTAGAACAGTATTTCCCAGACCAGCTGTAAACAGGATGAGCTGACAGGAACTCAACCTGAAAATAGTCAACTGCAAAGAAGAAATCAATGTGTAACTGACCAAATTGAGTATATGAGCAATAGCCAAGCCTCCCTTCAGGGAGATAGAGCTTTGGATGTGAATCCAGTTTCCTTTACTTGCTGCAAGTAAATAAAACCACACAAGGACGACCACATCCCGCTCTTGAACAGAACCCTCAAAGCAGCGAACCGAGTAACAAAGGCAGTGCAGCCATGGCAGATGCCAAAACCTCGGTGGATTTGTTGGATCCCGAGATTGAGGAGTTATGACTTGGCCACCAGCAGCAGCAAAGGACAGCTGGGACTAATTTGTGGATTCCTATAAAGACTTCAAGGTTCCTAGAAATACTTTAGGAAACGGAAACTGTGTAAAAGGTGTTTTCTATGGCCAAGTAGGGAGAAAGGGACTTGGGGCCACTGAAATTTGGGCATGAATGGGTTTAACAGCCCTCTCACCAGCTGGGGAAGGCGGAGAGGTGCGGGTCACATCCCGAAGACATCACTAGCGTGGCTGAACACGATAAACCCCTGGAGCACCGAGATGTATGGATGAGTCCACTCTAGTACTTACTACATGTCTTCCACAAAATAAAATTTTATAAATATTTGACAATTTAAAGACTAACTTCATGTCTTGCTATTTGATTTTTCTGGAGGGAAAACTTCAACCATGGGGGCATGAGAATTGTGACATAGAATGAGGTGTGTGTGCTTGCAGAGAAATGGGGTGAAACTCCCCTCCCTGGGACATCAATTTCTCAAAAGATTTTGTTGGACAAAAACTAAGTAATTTGAAACATTTTGTATTAGAATGGACATGGCTATATCAACCTTATTTATTTATTTATTTATCCTCATCCGAGGACATTTTTGCATTTATCTTCAGATAGAGCAGGAGGGAGAGAGGGAGGAAGAGAGAGAGAGAGAGAGAGAGAGAGAGAGAGAGAGAGAGAAACATCAATGTGAGCGAGACACATCGACTGGTTGCCACCCACACAACCCCAATTCGGGCCAAATTGCAACCGAGGTACGTGCCCTTAGGGGGAACTGAACCCGGGACTCTCCAGTCTGTAGGCCAACGTTCTAACCGCTGAGCCAAACAGGCCAGGGCTTTATTTATTTTTTAGAGAGAGAAAGAGAAACATCAATGAGCGAGAATATTGAGCAGCTGTCTCCTGCACGCCTCACACTGGGGATCGAGCTGGAAAACCCGCATGTGCCCTGACCGGGAATCAAACCTGTGACCTCTTGGTGCATGGGATCGGCCAAGCAGAATAGTATTATTTTTATATTGAATCTTGCATACTCTGTAAGCAGTATATGAAACAGAAGATAAAACAGTTGACTTCAAATAAATGTCAGGCTTGCACAAGGACACTTAGCACCTCACCTCACCTCCATCCTCAGCCTGGGGTCTGCATCTCACTGCCTCTAGCCAATGAAGATGCTTAAGTAGGAAAGTCTGAAAGCACTGTGTGTGTGTGTGTGTGTGTGTGTGTGTTGGGGGGGCAGGTCAGAGATATAAGTTAACTTTCTTCTTAATAATGCTATTACTCTATTTTCTACTTATTAATAATAACAATAGCAACAACAAAAAATCAGCTAATACTCGTCAAATGTTAAGTGCTAAGTACTTTTAATGCCTTAACTCCATCTCCACGCATGCATCTTTTGAGGTCTATATACTACTAATCTGTCATTTTACTGATGTGAAACTGAGGAACAAGACCGCTTAAGTTACACAGGAGCTATGGGATGGCAGTGTGGCTTCAAAATCCAGCTGTACTGCCCCCTGCTGGGTAGAGAGGCTGTTGGTCCTAAGCCAAAATCAGCTTTGGGATGGACTAGTGGTCTGGGGGGGGGGGGGGAGTCTGGCAGGAAAACTCTGCCCCAAGGGCATGCTTTAAATTGGCGCTATCCAATGAAGCAGGCTGAAGGAAGCAAGGCAGGAGAGAAGAGGCAGAAGATGATGCCGTCGGAAGAAAGCTGAGTCCGGTGCCCCCCAGCACTGGGCTAGATAAGGCCCTAGAGCTGCCGTTGAGAGCTCACGTCTGCTGCTGCGGAGTCTGCAGCAGTGAGAAACTGCCCTGCCTCCATAGCCTGGGGACCCCTGGGTCGTTTCTGGGGCCTCCTCACCTGCCGCATGAACTTTGTCATTCCACAGCATCTGAGGTGGTCTGACGCCTCTTCTTTTCGGCCTGGAAACCTATACCAATTCAGTGTGAGTTGGGGTAAATCCCTTCTCCTTTCTGGATCTCAGGTGTCTTTTCAGTAAGAAGGCAGCTGTGTTCTCAAGCAAGGGAGATACTGCCCCACTGAGGGCACTGGGAATGTGGGAGGGTGGGAGGGGGCACTGGGTTGTCACAAAGACTTGGGGGGCGGGTGCTACTGGCAGCACCCCTGGAGCCAGCAATGCTAAATAATGGCCCAGGCCATTAGCACTCCTGCTGAGAGACACTGAATGATTCAGAGTCTATATGGTTATTTCTTCTTGTAAAAATATAAATACATCTATTTTAAGTTTTGAAGTTCTGTTAAATGGTCTTCTTGAAGTTGAATGTTAAAATATTGAAGAGGAGGAAAAAAATGAAAGCGCATGATTTAGAGGGAGCTTTCCAAACAGGCTTTTAAATACTAGGTAATTTTCTAAAGGAAACAGCTTTGCTGTGACTAGATTTTTGGCGTGTTTCTAATGCCTGTGAGCTCTAAAGATCTAAAGCCATGATCACATTAAACACAGATGTCCTGTGAGCTGGAAAGTGTTCTGCTGATAAAACTGTATGGCAGAATTTTCTTGAGTTGCAGAAAAATAAATAAATACTTTACTTAAGCCATGGGTACCTGGTTTAATTTGTCTGCTAGTGAGGGCTAATGGAATGTTTGGCAAAGTCAGACTGGAGCATACTTTATTAAGGGCCTGTTTTGTAGGGCCAACTGCAGTTGCCTTTTTTGGTCCTCCTGGGTCATACATGAACCTATGACAAATTTTAGGCATTCCTTACTGTCTATGTTATTTTTGTCGTATCTGAGAACCAAGTGCCTTATAAGTAACTTGATTTTTTTAAAAACTTGTTTGCATCTTAAGTGATTTCTGTGAAATGATAGTTTCATAAGCCATTTATATATTTTAAATATGTTTTAAAAATATGTGTAACTATTATAAGACTTTAAAGTTCATCCATATATTACCCTAAATCGTCTTGAGTATTTGTAACCATCACTGTAATCTATAATGATAAAGGATTTTTAAAAATCCAGGGTCTATAGAAAACAGGGATTAAAAGAGAATGCATAGCCCTGGCTGGTTTGCTCAGTGGTTAGAGCGTCAGCCTAAGCACCAAAGCGTCTTGGGTTCAATTACCAGTCAAGGGCAGGATGTACCTGAGTTGCAGATTCAATTCCAGGCCCCTGTCAAGGGCATGTGCTGGAGGCAATCAGTTAATGTTTCTCTTCTCTCTCCCTCTCTCCCTTACACTCTCTCTGAAAATCAATGGAAAAAATATCCTCGGATGAGAATTAACAACAACAAAAATAATACATAAACCCAAGTTTGTAAAATGGGTACATACAAGTTTCATGATAGAGTTGATTTAAGCCTTAGTGTGAATGTGTGAGGCTGTGTGTGTGTGTGTGTGTGTGTGTGTGTGTGTGCATGCAATCAGTTATATCTAATATTCATTGTGGCCTTATGTAGCATCCTGGTATTAACTTCCAGATGCTCCTTAATAAGTAACTGGTAAACTGCTCAGCCACTGTTACTCCAATGAATTACTACTGCTGTCAAAAGCACAAACATTTGACAGGTAGATTAGTCTGTTCTGGCTTATCTAGGGCAGATATACAATTTCTTTTAGGTTTTGGAAACCACTGAAATGAATCCTGTGGCAGAGATAAGGGAATAATTATGCTTGGCCATGGAATTGGGAAGGAGGGACGTGAAAATATGAGGGGGGTGAAAGGGAGTTAAAAAGGGTTAATAGCCCTGGCCGGTTTGGCTCAGCGGTTGGAGCGTCCACCTGCGGTCCGGAGAGACCCGGGTTCGGTTCCTGCTAAGGGCATGTACCTCGGTTGCAGTTTGTCCCCGGCCCTGGTTGGTCGTGCGGGTGGCAGCCACTTGATGTGTCCCTTTCACATCGATGTTTCCCTCTCTCTCTTCCTCTCTCTCCCTCCCACTCTATCTGTACAAAAAATGGAAAAGTGTCCTCGGGTGAGGATTAAAAAAAAAAAAAAAAAAAAAAAGGGTTAATAGATTGTGGTCCCAGTGAACTTGGGTACCAGAGGCCCTGCATTTTCTGTCTGACTTAAGAGTTCCCAAGGATGGAGACAGGAAGCTCATGTTTCTTAATGCCTCATGCTCTCTGTACAGACCCACATTACTGGGAGAAGTTTGCCCATAGCCAAAGACCCCTCCACCAGAAGAACTTCTTAAATTCATAAGAAGGAATTAGAACTTTCTTTTATTCTTTCAAGCATGGGTTCCTCCACCAGCTCTGCCTTTTTCTTGGAAATTACTGGGTAATCACAATAATAGCTTCACATGTGTGGAGAACCCTTTGTGTATCAGATTCTCATCAAGTCAAAAGGAAGGATTCTGTTTACAGGAAACTGTCACCAACCCCAGTGCCGATGGACACTGGCCACAGGTTTCGTTGGTTTATCTTGTTTCTTGCAAGCTCCACATGGACAAGGATTCTGCCTATTTTGTTTCGAGTGTGAGCATCTGGACTTAGTACATAAAATGCTCTCAATAAACATTTGTTGAATAAATGAATGAATGCATGCATGCATGAACCCTGGCCTTACTTAGCTTCAGTGAAAAGCACTGCAAAGTGACTGAGGAGAAAATAAGGAAGCCTGGGTCCCTGCCATGTGTTGATGGAGGGGACAAGGAGTCTATGAGGGGTAGGGAAGAGGAGGCTTTTCCATGGACTCTGCCTCACAAAACAGAGTGGAACCCATGAAATGCACTTTGAGGCCCAGTGATCCTTTTTGCTGCCGATTTCAGACTTAGAACCTTAGAGCGAAAGTCTGGACGCAGTGCCTCTGCTTCCTCTCCTGACAGTCCCCATGGATTGAGAGAGAAACTGTCTGATGTATGGTTTGTCTGCCCTTCACTCTTTAATGGTCTTGCAGTTTTAAAATTATAGTAACTATGGCTATTGGGTCCTCAGAGATCTCCAGAACCCTCCCCCGTGCCCCCAGCCACTGCTCAGAAGCCTCACCGCCCTTCCCTGTCTTCAGAAGTTTCCCTGACTGCTGGTCCTGTCCAGTGTCACTTAATTGTATTATTCAATAAAAGTATTTAAAAAATATATATCTCTAAAAGCCACAATCTTTCTAGTTTTGTAGGACTTTCCCCATCCGAATGAATCTCCCAATCAGAGAAAAATGTCATCTGACAGATATCAAAAGGTAGTAAATGGATGATTGATTGGGGGTTCGGAAAATAGGTTCACCACCTGGAAATCGTGGCTAAGACCCATGCCATATAAAATTAGGCCTCGCACGTGGTTGGGTACCATCCGTAGTGCGACGGTGTCTGCTCCTTTTCCAGCCGCCCTGGGGCCTGGTGAGGCTGCAGGAAGACCGCAGCTCGGCCTCACCGGCACACCTGCCGGGCTGGACGCTTGCCCGGCTCCGTCACATCGCCCCGGGGTTGCGGGGTCCGTGTCCCCAAGCGGGAGCCTCCTGAGCGCCGCCGGGAGCTGGGCGCGGGCTGGAGGGGGGGGGGGGCATGGGAGGACAGATCAAGCCACCAGGAGGCCTCTCCTGCCCCTCGCAGCCCCGCCCGGGAGTCAGACCAGCCGTGCCCTGCCCGGGCGGCGGGAGCCCTGCTGGGTGCGGGGCAGGGAGCGCCGCCAGGCGGGGAGCCCCGCACGCCCGGCCCCAGCTGCCCCCGCAGCCCGCCGCCCCCCTGGCGCAGCCCCGAGCGCCCCGGGCCATCCCGGGGATTTGTCGGTGCGCCCCATATAGCCGCAGACAGCTGCCATCTGTCATGTTTAGTAACAGCCCCAGCCGCTCCCCCTTCGCCGAGAAGAAGCCTGTCTTGGTCATTAAGCCAGGAAGTTATTTTTTAACGACTCCCACTCCTTCTCGAAGGCAGGCTTGGCCCATTAGGCAGAGGCTGGGTCTTCAGCGCCGACTCCTCCTTCCTCTTGCCCCCAGGCTGGGGCGGGTGCCGAAGGCCGACCCCCCGCTGGCCGGGCCCGCGGGCAGGTGCCGCAGCGGAAGGGCGGGGAGCGCGCCGCTCCCGGCTCCGTGGGGAGGACGGTCGGCGATGCGTGCACCGTTCAGTGCACCGCGTTTCAGTTCTGCAAATGCGAAGTGTAAATTGGGCTAGAAAATGATCGTGAATCAGACCAAACGTCATGATTAATTTATCACTGTGCTCCAGATACATCAGCTAAAATAATAGGAATTTGAAGTAATGGTTCTTCCTGCCTTTGTGCTTGCTGGTGAACTCTAAAGAATAGATCACCGGAGAATAAAGGAACTAAGATTCCACTCACTCTCTTCTTGTACTGGCAAAGCATGAATGTAATTAACATTCTCAACCAGGCTTCTTCCACCAATTGAAAGTGAATTTGCCGGCTAACACTTTACATCAGCCCGTGTCCCATTCTCTTTGACACAGCCTGAGCTGTTGATAAACACTGAAAATGAGATTTTTCATATTCCAGGCAATATTTTTGATGCCAAAGGTTCTGATTCCTCAACTGTATGATTGCTAGAATTTTCAAGGGCATTGCCACTCAAAATGTGGTCCATGACCCAGCAGCATGGCATCACATTCAAGATGGTTAGAAACGCAGAATCGTAGGTCCCACCCAGACCTGTGGAATGGAAATCTAAATGTTAACACTTCTGCATTAAAGTTGAGAAGATCTAGCTTTTTAAAACCACAGATACCTTTGCCCAAACATCTATGTAAGCAGCCCAGGTGACTTATAAGTTGAGTGGCAAGGTTGGGAGGTCACTGGTCTCTAAGGTCTAAGGTTCAAGTGACTTCTATGCTCATGACATCAGCCAAATTTTTTAAATCAGCATAACTGTCTTAAAGTTTGGTACAAGTGAGTTCATCTGTTTGGTCGTCCATGAATTACAGAAGCTGATGAATTATTTGGTTAAATAACAACACATTGATTGTTCCGGTAAAAAACTCAAAACTGGGAAGGTAGATTTTCTTCTTGTATAATTGGCTCATTCACTCTCAGACTTTGCTCCACCATTAAAGCCACCCATTCAGATGATCAGACTTTATCACAGTACCTTTCATTCAGAAGGACAAAGTCCTTTATGCTGATGGTCAGCACTGCTTAGGGCTGTCCTGGAGGACTGTGTCTAATGCTGGACTTCACAATAAAAGAGGGATGTGGAGACTTTAGCAAAGGTTCAGAAAAAATTCCTAAAGGTTATTTATTATTATTTTTTAATCCTCAACCGAGGATATTTTTCTATTTATCTTCAGAAAGAGTGGGTGGGAAGGATGCGGGGAGAGAGAGAGAGAAAAAAAAAAACATCATCCATGTGAGAGAGACACATCGACTGGTTGCCTCCTGGGTGACCCAGACGAGGGCCCAGGACGAACTGCAACCGAGGTACTTGCCCTTGGCAGGAATAGAGCTCGCAATTCATTTGTCCGTGGGCTGACGCTCCAACTGCTGAGTCAAACTGGCCAGGGCTAAAGGTTATTTTTTTAATTAAAAATGAATCATCAAATTGTGTAGCATTATCTAGTAAATAGTCATCCATCCACTGATACAAGCAACAGAGAGATTTTCACTTTTACAGAAATAAATATTGTGTGACTAAGTAGAGGAAGAGAAAAGAATGTCTCTGGGGCACAAGTTCTCCACCTTAGTGGCACATTGCAATCACCTGGGAAGGTTTTAAAGCTCCCAGTGCCAATTAAGTTGGGATCTTTGAGGGCATCAGGACTTCATAAAGCTCCCCAGGTGATTCTGGGCTGAGAAGAGAGCAGTGTGTCTGTGACTGGACTATGCATTAGCGCCATGCAGGAATTTTGTTAAAATGCAGGTGCTGATTCAGTAGGTCTGGGTTGGACCAGAGCTTCTGAAATTCTAACAAGTGCTCAGGTGATGTCTAAGCTTCGGTCCATGCACCAGGCTTTGAGTAACAAGGGACTAGAGGATTTTGAAACTAGAATAAGTTCTCTCCCAGTAAGACTCCATGGTCTTATTTCATACCATCTCACAGTCTCTATGGCTTTATGACATTTGTCAACATGCAAAGGAGATAACTTTGACCATTATAAACCAGTGAAAAGAAAACCAACCTCAAGAACATGACTTTGAATGAAAATATTCAACAATGATCAATATACCCTTGAATGGAAAAGTATTTACAGAATTTGAAGAACAGAAATGTTCCTGACTTTTCTGGACAATCTCACCATTCTGATTCTGTTACTCTTTCCTCAAGATGGCTTTAGTAATAGTAGAGTCACCATGATGGTATCTGGTCAAGTCCGAGAGCAGCTGGGGTGTGCCAGCTGCATCTGTGCTCCTAACATCTGGTCCAAAGCAGAGCCATCTCAGAACCTGAGGTTTCTCTGAGTTCTGGGCATAGTGAGAACCAGCCACTTTGTCAAGAGGATCCATTTAACAGTCAACATAATGGAGCAAGTAAGTAAAGCAAAAATTTTAAAAAATGTTTTAACTTGATTTTTAGAGAGAGAAAAAGAAAGGGAGAGAGAGATGGAAGCATCGATAAGAGAGAACATCGATTGGCCGCCTCCTGCACACCCCCCACCAGGGATCGAGCCCACAACCTGGGCATGTGCCCTGACTGGGAATAGAACCATCGAACCAGGGACCTCTTGGTGCATGGCTCGACACTCAACCACTGAGCCACACCGGCTGGGCCAAAATTTTTAATTTTAAAAATTAAACACATCCACAGTGATATTAATAGCTAACCTAAATGACAGAGCTTTGCCTGTACTATGTCATTTAATCTTCTCAACAACCTTATGGGGTAGTTACTATTATTATCCCTATTTTACAAAAAGACAACAGGGCTTAGAGAAAGTGAGACACTTGCCTGAGGCCTCAAACTAACCCACTTCTGTTTGATGCCAGAAACCACACAGGAAGTTCACCCATGTGAGGATAAACCTAGCTTGCTGTTTGGAATTTTCTGTGGATGATTCTGCTGCTATAAACCGTGTGTTCATGTTTTCCCTTGGCTGAGGTCTAAATATTTTTTAAAAGCAACCTTTTAATATTTTAATTAGCCTGGTTCCCCAAAGATAAAACTCTTTAAAGTTCTGATGTTAACTTAATCCTCTTTGGGTTATCATTGAAAAAGATCAGCCGAATTGACCTTGACAAAACCGCCTGGGAGGCTTGGGGACAGATAGGCCCTGGATATCAGTGAACACAGACAACTGCTGTTATAGGAAGGGGCATTTTCTGTGCCTTTGATAGCAGGCAGAGATGTTTCTCTTGACAAGAGGCTGAGTAAAAAAACTTAATATCCATCTTCAGTGTGAATAGAATCATGTCCTACTGACATTAGATCCTCCGCCCGTGGGCACACCAGGCTGGCTGCCGAGGGGCTGCGTGGGCCCACTCAGTGACCGTGATAAACAGAGCGTGACAGGCCGAGTTACTTCTCCAGAAAGGGCAGGCTCACTCAGCTCACTGGCCAACGGAACTAACCAGCCACACGAGACAGCAAAGGCCCGCGGTTCATGTAACACTTTCCGAAGGACAATCAGGGTTTCCAAGATTTCAACCCAAAATGCAGAATTTGCTTGAGAAGAACAAAGATCCATCAGCTTTGAATCAACGTGAGAACAAACAACTTCGTACATGACAGGCATAAAGCATTGCTGTCTTGGCCTGTGCCTGGGAGAGATGGGGCACCCTGACCCACCGGGGCCGGCTGCCTCCCTCACCCACGCAGCTGGAGCGGCTGTGACCACCTTTGGCCGGGCGGAGGCACAGCCCAGCTTGGCCTGGCAGCCCTTCCCTGGGATTTTGAGAGAGAGAGAAATATTGATGTGAGCGTGAAACACTGATGGGCTGTCTCCTGCACACCCCCTGCCCGCAACCCGGGCATGTGCCCTGACCCGGAATCGAACTGGCAACCTTTTGGTTCACAGGACAACACCTAACCAACTGGAAGTGGAAAGGAATCTACTCTCCCCATGGCCGGAGGAGGGGCGGAGGCTCTGCAGCCATCCCCCCCGCCCCCAGGAGGAAGGACGTCTGCCCAGCACAGACAACGAAAAAGCCAGGGAGACTAATCAGGTGCCAGGGCCCAGTTGTTCCTGAGGCCCAGCTTCGGATTGAGTTGTTCAGTCTAGAGACTCTGAACTAACCAACTCCCCCTTTGCCTTATCTAGTTTGGCTAAGTTTCCGACTGCGGCTCTCCACTTGGTTTCCAGTGTCCTTTCCTCCAAAGGGGACAAGCAGTTCCTTCCAGTGGGAACACAGTTTCCTCCTATTTCACACCAGCGGCCCACGGCCCTATTCCCAAGGGATTTGGCCCTCAGTCTTCTGCCATGTGGTCTTAAGAAAAAGCTACGAGTTCTAAAATTTCTCTTTTGGGGAACATTTGCATTTTTTTTTTAAGTCAATAAGGTGGTGAGTGCAGGTACTGGAGGGGACAGTGGGTCTTCCCGCCATTGCCCACAGAACATCACAGTGTGGACCCTAGAAGATTCGGAATGGAAGACATGGGCTTCATGGAACCTGCCTGACAATGCGTGAGGTACATTATACAGAATGCTCTTTTCAAATTAATCCTCCCGGTCACAGTTAGATGAGAATTGCTAGCCCATTTTGTAGTGTAGCTAAGAGATATTATGATTTTTAACTATTTTCTAATCCCTTCACCCATATCCTTTCTCTTACCATTCAAACATCCATGGGGACTTCCTATATGCCCTCCCCTTAGCGTAGGGCTGAGAAGGAAGGAAATTCATGGTGTTTGAGTTCAAAGGTAGATATTAAAGATTGATAGCAGATTAATCTGACTTTTAAATTTAAGAGCTATACCCTTGAATAATTTTCTTTCTTTTTTTAGTTCTAAAAGCCTGTCTCTGAATATTCAGGGCTAAAGATAAGAGGACCTGGAGTCTAGACTGTATTCTATAAACCGGGGTCAGCAGGCTATGGCCTACAGGGGTCAAGTTTTATAAATAAAATTTTACTGAAACCTACTCCCACTCATTCATTTATGTATCGTCTGTAACTACTTTTGCACTAGGACAACAGAGGTGAGTGGTTGCAACAGAGAATGTATGGACCTCAAAATCTAAAATATTCATTACCTGACCCTGTTTGGAAAGTTTGGGGGACAGTGGACATCATAACCTCTGTTTTCCAGTCTCTTCAATCTTGTCTCTGGAGTAAATTCTGGAGTGTTCCTGGCAGATTCTCACACATAACACAGATCAGAGAACCTCTGCATAAAATAGACAGGAGGGCCCTGGCCGGTTTGGCTCAGCAGTTAGAGCGTCAGCCCACGAACCAATGAGTCGTGGGTTTGATTCTGGTCAAGGGCAAGTACCTTGGGTGCGGTTTGTCCCCAGTCCTGGTTGGGAGGCAGCCATTCGATGTGTCCCTCTCACATCGATGTTTCCCTCTCTTTCTCTCCCTCCCACTCTATCTGAAGATAAATGGAGAAGTATCCTTGGGTGAGGATTAAAAAAAAACATAGGAGGAAGAACACAAGAAGAGGTGGTATTTTCTCCCCCACAAAGGACATAAGGGTTTGACCTACAAGAAGAGGGGAGGAATTTAAGGACTTAGACGTTTCTGGGCCCTGGAGAACTTTCTGAGTACAAAACCCACCACCCTGAACTAAGTCCAAAAGAGGAAGTGGGAAATACAACCAGAGATCACTGGGAGGGACAGGGAGAGCAGAGGAATCTTTGCCTGCAGGTGAAGGGCCAGGCAGCAGCCTCAATGCAGAGCGGTCTTCAGGAGTATCCAGAAGTTTCCTGTGTCCCCCAAAAAGGCTGGAGGTGATTGAGAGGGCTGGCAGCCTGGATGAGTTCACAGCAATGACACAGGAATACCATCACCGAATGGGCTGGGACATACATGTGAGACGCCAACAGGACAAAAGCATCAGCAGGGACAGAGCCAATATCCAAATGCTGTCAAGGGTTGAGGATGTCACACGTCCTGGATGCTCCACCCTTAATGACTCTTGGAGCCCCAGTTTCACCCCCAGAACTCAGATTACCCTTGGAGAGAAGGAGGAAGAGGATGGGATTGTTGTCTAAGTGGTTTTCAAAAAGTGCTGAATGGGCTGCTTGGAGCCTGTACCTCACTGTTACCAGTAATTTCTAGCTTATCTTTCAGAAGTTCTGCCCCGATGTCGTGTCATCAACACTAGGACCCAACACCGGTGTCTGAGACAGCACTGTCTAACAGGATGTTCTGCTGCAACAGAATGTTCTGTATCTGCTCTGCCCAGCGTGGTAGCCACTGACCACAGGTAGCCACATGACCAAGGACATTTTTCCTTTTTTTTTTTTGCACAGATAGAGTAGGAGGGAGAGAGAGCGAGAGCGAGAGCGAGAGCAACATTGACGTGAAAGGGACACATCGAGTGGCTGCCACCTGCACGACCAATCGGGGCCGGGGACAAACTGCAACCGAGGTACATGCCCTTAGCGGGAACCGAACCCGGGTCTCTCTGGACCGCAGGCCGACGCTCTAACCGCTGAGCCAAACCGGCCAGGGCAAGAATCAAATTCTTAATTCTATTTGATCTTTATTAATTTAAGTTATAATTTAAATAGCCACAGTATAGATCTAAGAGGTTAGGTTATTTTCCAGGTACAAAATGTACTAAAACCACTTTAAAATTCAAAGGAGTCACTGAAAATGTCCAGTTTGAGGGGTGGTGGACCTTGTGATCTCTGTTTTCCAGTCTCTTCAGTCTTGTCTCTGGAGTGAATTCCTGGAGTGTTCCTGGCAGGTTCTCACACATAATACAGATCAGGGAACCCAAATGAAGAAGCAAAACACAGATTGTTTGACATGAGGAGGCCTCAGGAGCTTTTATTTGGATCCTCACAGGCCATCTGGTGCTAGTATGGGAAGATGGACAAAAAGATCGGAGATAAGAGAAAAAAAAAAAAAAAAAAGCAGATCAAAAAGGAAACCCAAGGTGAGGAGTAAAAGGTGGAGGCGCAGGGCCGGGGTGGGAGGTGTGCACCTCCGCAGCTGCCTGGGTTCCCATCCTCCTCCGCGCACCCTGCGCCCTCCCCGGCCGCCCACGCCCAGCTGTGTCTGGCCTGCCCGCACCCCTTCTTTCCTGGTCCCAGCCTGCAGTTACTGCCCCCAGGTGCGCTGTTTGCACTCACCTCCTGTGACTTGATCCTTCTCCGAGCTGTGAGTGGTAATTTGCCAGCCTCCACGCGGTTTCTTTGTAAAAGCCAGGTAGGCTGGGTGTAATGTTACATCGCCGAGGCTCCTCAGACAATGGCAAAGGAAATAGAATTCACCAGGGAACAAAGGAGTCTGGGCCCACTTCTCTGTTTTTCTTTTTGGTTAATCCTCACCCGAGGGTATTTTTCCATTGGTTTTTAGAGAGAGGAAGGGAGGGAGAGAGAAACATCGACTGGTTGCCCCCTGCACAACCCCAAGCTGCAAGCAAACCCACACCGTTTGGTCTGCGGGCAGACGCGCACTGTTGAGCCAAACCTGCTAGTGTAACAGCTCGCTTCTCGTTAGCCTAGGAAGGTTCTCAACACTCCTAATGCCGCGACCCTTGAATACAGTTCATGTTGTGGTGACCCCCCAACCATAAAATTATTTTTGTTGCTACTTCATAACTGTAATTTTGCTACTGTTATGTCTTAGGCGACCCCTATGAAAGGGTCATTCGACCCCCAAACAGGTCGCGACCCACAGGTTGAGAACCGCTGCCTTAGATGCTGGTGTGGGGTCCACTGCAGGGCTGGGGGAACGGAGGCTGTGCCCAGGCCGGGAAGGAAGGGGCTTGTTGCAGAAGCTCCTGGGGTCGGTGCTTAGCAGACCCGAGTATGGCATTTGCTCTAGTGCTAAATTGAGATTCAGGTAAGGAAGCAAAGGCTGTGGCTCATTCACTTAACATTGCCAGTTGGGATCGACAGTCCTGTTTTAGAAATCAGGTTTCCCCACCCCCTTCTGTGGCCTACGTTGCCTTGGAGGAGTTTGTGAAAATGCCCATTCCCTTGCCATGTTCCTGTCTCTGGGAGACATTTAGGAAGGACTTAGCAAGTCAAGGATTTTGGAATAAAGTGAAGCGGTGTTGTGGGCACCTGGGGAGGAGTAGGGACATGAGAGAGGGTCAGACACTCTTGGGTGAAAAGCATGATGATGGGTCAGCAACTCCCCTTCCTTAACCAACCTGCGAGACTTCGCATTAACCCCTGGGAGCAGCTTGCTGTCTACCCTCTATTTAAAAAACAAACAATTATGGCCCTGGCCAATTTGGCTCAGCGGTTAGAGCGTAGGCCTGCAGACTGGAGTCCCAGGTTCGGTTCCCACTAAGGTCACGTACCTTGGTTGCAGTTTGTCCCCGGCCCCGGATGGGGTTGTGTGGGTGGCAACCACTCGATGTGTCTGTCTCACATCTCTATTTCTCTCTCTCTTCCTCCCTCTCTCCCTCCCACTCTATCTGAAGACAAATGCACACAAAAAAGTCCTCGGGGGAGGATAAAACAAAACAAGCAATTATGGTTCACAAATAAGAAGTATAAGAAGTTAGGCCAAATGTAGTCATAGGGATACAATTCATGCTCATAGCCCCAGGAAGTGGGGGTGGTCCCTGGGGGTGGCCCCTCCGTCCTTGCTCCTAGTTCTTTCGGAGGGGTGGCCGCAGGGCTGGCTTCTGTGCTTCCCAGTGGCTGAGAGCCTGCCCAAAAGTACTTCAAAGGTGATTTTTCCAAAGTCATGTTTGCTACATGGTCATCTTGACTTTTGTGGTGAAAAGATTAATTTTGGCCAATTTAAACTCAAGACCCAAATGGAATTTACAAGCAGCATTTGCAGAACTATAAAACATATTTCTTGCTCTTCATTCAACTCGACTTGCTCTGGCCTGGGAAGCGTGCATCGAGGCGAAGGGCTCACTGTGTGTTCGGGGAAAGCAGTGGGTGGGAGCCCCGACCTGAGCTATCCGTCCGCCCATGGGGGCCAAAGGCTGGCTCTGTGGGTGCTGGGGACACGCAGGGAAACACAGCCCCTTGCTGTTCAGGAGGAACTTTTAGCCAGTGTGGTTATGGCTTTAACGAAGTCGAAGGTACCATGAAGAACCCAGCAAGAGAAGTTCATCTGAATCCACACATCCCAAGACAGACATGGGAGCTGGACTCCTGGAAGTATGGTGTCAGCTGACCTGCTGACAAAAACGGTGTGTGTGTGTGTGTGTGTGAGATTGGAGGACTGAATGCACTCATAGCTTCCTGACGCCCCAGACTACCTCCCAGTAGCCCAGCCAAAGTGCCGGCCTGGGGGCCTGGGCTGGGGGCCGCCCTGGGGAACAGTTAGAGCAGTTTGAAACGACAGCGACAGCTCTGAGGAGTCTGCCTCTGCTGTGCTCGCTCCCGTTTGCAAAAAAGCAGCTGCATCGGACTGGCTGTGCCTGCTCCCCAATCCTTGGTCCCGCAGAACTGGCTGGGACATGGGAACATGTCTGGGAGGCTCCAAGGTGGGGCTTTATCTGATGTCTCCATAGTAATAACTATCACTGAGCTCTAATTTGGGAGCAGCCCTGAGTTAAGCAATTAACCGCAGGCATGGCTCAGGGTAGAACCAACATTCTGCATCAGCTGGTCACTGCCTTTCTTCCACCCCCCCTTCATTCACTGGCTTGTCTCATAACTGTACAGCATCTAACACTGCTCCTCAGCGGCAGGAATGAAGGCTTCCCCACATCTTTATCTTCTACAGGGATTAGCTCGGGGCCTTGCACGCACTGTTGGAAGTGTTAAGTAAAACCCTCCAGCTACATACTGGATGTGATGGGACTGAGTGCTCGCCACACTCACAGGTGACCTCACCTTATCCCATGTGACCTAGGTCGAAGGTTTGCTCTGAGTCTAAGGCAGCTGTTTCACAGTCTGGCCATGGCTCGGCCCAGCAGGACGAGAATCGATGTTGACTGGCCAGCCACTTGGATCCTCTCTTTGGGGGAATTTGGATTAAAGGTCTGTGGAGGGAACCCATGAGTTGGTGGCAGCCGGAATAGTAGAAACAAGTTGAGTCACAAATGTTGGTAGAATCTTGAAAGTGACCAGCAATGGCTGCCCATGCAGAAGGCTGGAGCTGTCACACCTCTGAATGATGCATCGCTGAGGCTTTGCCTAGCTAAAATTACATGCTATATTTAGGAACATGTTTACTCCTCTACGACCATCATCCAAAGGTATAAATGCTGTAAAAGATTTTGGAAAGAAAAGCAGCTAAACAGTTTCTTAGCTGAGCCTGTTGTTTTGAAATCCAGGACACAGGCAAGCGCTTTCCATCACGCTGGCTCTGCTTTTCCCTCCCCTTCCTAACCCAGTTCCAAGGTCTCATGCGGCTGACTGGAAGGGGACCTCTGGCCCTGCAGACTGCTCTTCCTATATTATAGGTCACTGCCTTGCTCTCCAGAGGGGCTGTGAGTTCAGAAATCAAGCTGTATTTGGATAAACTGCATGCAGGTTTGGCCAGGGAGGGGCACCCCTAGGTTAGGGTAGATCCAGCGTGGGGTCACCGTGCAAACAAGAGATACCTTCCAGTCTGCAGGTGCTTTTTGTTGATACCTAAGTAATTTTTTTCTTATGTTCATTGTCTTTTTCTATCGTCATTATAGTTTACTTGTCCCCAGATATTGGGGAATTGAAAATATTTAGTAAATCTACATATATCCACATATTCTCCATTTAAGATGCCATCATGTTTACATGATGAACATTGCAACTGTGACACGATAAACAACAAAAATGACTACATTCTAGAAAATAAAAGAAGTCTTGGGTTCAGCTAATAACATGAAAAGCTAATACCATAACATCACCTTGTAATACTTGATCCCCTTTCCCAGCTCACTGCAGATCTGAGGACCTCCAACGCGGATGCAGTGAGAACAAATAAAAGGTCATTGAGTTTTCATTAGGACATTTTTATATAAATGTTGTCCAGAGAGTTCTGATCATAGGTTGGTGCATCTGGGCTGGGACTTAAGAGTGTGGGGTTCAGAAGCAAGGCACTTCAGATTCTAATCAAGATGGAGTATCCAGGACCAGATTTATCCTTCCACCCAAAGCAGTTACGGATACAGACAAATTATATGAAACAAAGGTTTTTGAGACATTGGACAATCAGGCAATAAGGCACAGGAAGCCCCCCTATGAGAAAGCAAAGAGAAAACCTGAGCCCCGGGAATGCCCCAGCGTCCTGCCTGGGGAGAGGCTATGGCACAGGGAGGTAGAACCACGTGGGGCCTGGTGACCTCCCTGTGTTGGGCAGAGTTGGGAGTCCAGGGAAGCCAAGGCCACTAAAATTCTCAGGAAAGTCTCTGAGAAAGCTGAAGAGAGGACCTTTAGAGATTTGCAGAGGTTCGTGCAAGTCTGCAGCCGAGTACCAATCAGCACGACGCATGTGAGGATACTAGGTAAAGCCAGGACGAACCACCCACCACTGGAACGTGGTAAAAATATTCCAAATTTTCAGTAGCACACTTTGCTACTTCAGTTTGGGAAATTTAAAATGTACCACTCTCTGTGTGATGAATGAGGATGACAAGTTAATGATAAAACTCCTTTCGCACTGACTATAAGGAGGCCGAGAACCACATGACATGCATTCTATGTACTAGCCTTACTCCAGGCGCAGTCGTACTTTTGCTGTTCTTGGTCCTGTCTTAGTATGTGCTGCTGCCATAGACCGGGTGGCTTGTAAACAACAATTTATTGCTCCTAGTTCTGGAGGCTAAAGATCAGAAATCAAGGTGCCAGCATGGTCGGGTTCTGCTTTGGGCTCTCTTCTGGGTTGCAAACTGACAACCTCTTGCGTCTTCACGTGGTGGAAAAAAGAGCTGAACAATTCTCTGGTCTCTTCTCATAAGGGCACTAATCCTTCAAGAGGGCTCCACCCTCATGATCTAATTACCTCTCAAAGGCCCCACTTCTAAATACCATCACATTGGAGAGAGTAGGGCTTCAGCATATGAATTTTATATGTAAATGTATGAAACAAATGAACATTCAGCCCACCGCACTTCCCTGAATCCCTTTCTCAAACACACACACACACACACACACACACACACACACGATTGTATATTTTTGACAACTACCTTTTAGAATAAGGTATTTAAAAAGTCTAATCAGGATTCAATGTTTTAAGAAAAAAAACTAGTTTTGACTTTTGGAAAAGCCAATGAAACAAAAATTAGCAATGAAAGTGTGTCTATAATTTTCAGGATTGATGGAAGATAGAAATGTGTAAGATGTAAGAAAGGGAATAAAATACTTAAAAGGAGGGGACGATTGATGTAATGTTCTCTGAGATAAATGCTCTTGATAACAGATTATCAGTGTCCACTCTTCTTGCTAGGGTACACTGTCCAGACTCCAGGCCAAAACAGGGGGTTGAAGGAGACAGGAAAACTTGGGGAGGGGTGAAGCCCAGAGATGGAGTAGGAGTCGGAGAGGATGGCAGTCAGTCAAAGGCTCAGGACTGGAGTGGGGACCGACAATGAGTGGAGAATAGGGTGAGGCAGGGATGGGGTGCTGAAAGTGGGAAAAAGGGAAAGGCTTTCTAATGAAAGAGTGGACTTGGGAAATCAACTGATGTTAAAACCGGTGGGTGAGAGTTTGATGCAGAACAGACTATTTACAGTCTCAAACTATCTCCCCACAAATTACAAAGGCAAAAACAATGACTTCACAGTAGAGGTAAATAAGCAGGTATCACCTTGTGAGAGCTCAAAGGTCCTATCACCGGCAATGGGACAAACAGATGACTTGTGCCTCCTGATGTGGTGCACTAAGGACGTGACTTTAGTTCTGTGGTGGTTCTGCCAAAATTGCATAATCTGAAACTAATAATGAGAAAACCTTGGACAAATCCAAGTTGATACATAGTCTCAGAATATCTGGCTTTGCCCTGGCCAGTTTGGCTCAGTGGTTAGAGCATCGGCCCGAGGACCTATGAGTCGCAGGTTTGATTCCAGCCAAGGGCATGTACCTTGGTTGTGGTTCGTCCCCGGCCCTGGTCGGGGTCGTGTGGGAGGCAGCCAGTTGGTGCATCCCTCTCACCTTGATGTTTCTCTCCCCGGCCCTCCCCAACTCTATCTGAAGATAAATGGAAAAATATCCTCCGGTGAGGATTAAAAAAATATAAATAAATAAATAAATAACTGGCCTCTACTTGTCAAAAGTGGCAAAGTCATTAAAAACATAGGAGGCTGAAGAACTGTTAATGACAACCGAATGCAATGCATGATCCTGGGTTGAACCTTGGAGTGAGAAACAGCTATGGGGTAATTGACATTTAAATGTGGTCTGTAGATCAGGTAACTGTATTTTATCAGTTCGATTTCCTGATTGTAATGATTGTACTATGATAATGTAAGAAAACATCCTTGTTCTCAGGAAATATACATTGAAGAATTCAGAGGTAAAGAAGCACAATGTTGTCCAGTGTATTCTCAGGTCGTTCAGAAAATTTATATACCTATACACACATCACAGAGATATCCTGGACGTGGAGCAGAAACTGACAACCCTGCGTATTGTCTCCCTCTGGGGAGAAGCTAGTGCATTGTGCATTTATGGAGTACATGAAAGAGAAGGATCTGGACGTTGGAAAACCAGCCGGATAAATTATAGCAGACAGTCGCCGTAGACTGTTGCCCTGCATTCACTCGCTCTTCCGAACCGTGCCGATTTCCTCTGGGAAATCTCGTATACAGCGTTTTGTGCAGTCTTGGCGCTTTACTAAATTTTGGTGTCTGTCTCACTATGAAGCAAATACGATAGACCCTTCCTTTAATTACCTTGGTTCCTACCCATTTCCAAGCCTGGTTTTCCAGCCGTCCAATGCATCTGTGAGCTTTCTAATGGCCTTTCTATACGTTTTACTTTTGCTTAAGTTATCGAGCGTCAGGCTCTACTGCCTGGAAAAGAAGAGCCCTGGCTGATTCATCCACGGTGTGGAAGGCAGCGGTAGGTGTTCTGTATACATCGTCTCAGCAGTTCTCCCAGCCACCACCAGCCTCACGAGGAAGACAGGCATATATAAAGGCTAATTGCTGGTGCATCAGTGCTGTTATCACTGTAGAAATCAGGGTTGATCTTCACCAGCCAGGCAATAGGAAGGGGAAGAAGCAGTTTACAAGCTTTCTGCCTCTAGCCTGAGTGTCCAATGACAGGTGAGGCGGGAAGAAAAAAGGAATAGCTCAACCCAGCATCATAAAGCTGGTAATCTTGTCAACAAATGGTGCTGGGAAGACTGTATTCACCTGCAAAAGAGGGAAGCTGGAGCCCTGCCTTACACCACGTACAAGAATTAACTACAGATGGATCAGGGGTGGGGTGGGGAAGGATCCCAGAGAGATCCAGGCGAGGCTCCCTCCCTGCCCCTGCGTGGCCCCGGGCCCACCCGGTCAGCCCCTCGGCCACGATGGAGGCGATGCTCATCTTCACAGCCCAGGGAAGCCCGGGCTCTCTGAGTCCTACCAGCCTCACGGTGATGATACACAACAGGAAATGAACAGGGAGACATTCCATCTGGTATCTAAGAGAGATGAAAATGTGATTCCTAGGAGGAGGATTATTAATTGGAGGAGCTGACAACTGATTTACAGACATTATGCATCTTTATATTTTGTCTTCTGTGTGGATTCTTCAGAAAGTGAACTTGGCATTTTAGATCTGATTCAAGTATCTGTGGAAACATTAGACAAGTGTTTGAAAATGTCTGAACTGGATTTAATTTTCCATGTAGACGAGGTTTTCAATATTCTTGCAGACACCGTGAGGGAGGCAATGGTACTGGAGACCAACCTGAAGGAGACTGTTACACAAAGATGCACAAAATGAGCTGGAGAGACCTGAGGCTGACGTAGCGGGAGCTCCCCGTGCTGTATCAGCGGTCAAGAACATGATCTTCCTGAGACCCCAAGAAATATGAACATTGGTGGCATAAGTATAAAAATGCCAAACCTGCCCTTTTTTAAATGAAACAATTGAAAAGGCCATTCCCAGATGAAATCCAGGGGGAAAGGCATCTAAGTTTACCATGCAGTTGTTTACCAAAAACAGAGGACGAGAGTCTTACTGTGGCCCTTGGATGTGCGTCGAGGTGCTGTATAGCAGGGGCGTGGAAGCAGAATCACAGTTCAGTGTCATTTTCCCTGCACAGTGATTTTGAAGAAATTGAATAGTTTCAGTGTGACTTTTAAAAACCTGATTTTAGAAAGAGGAAGGAAGCGAGAGAGAAACATCGATTGCCTCCCGTAGGAGCCCCAACCAGGAATCGAACCCAACACTCCAACTAACTAAGCCACACCGGCAGGAGCCAGTGTGATTTTTTTTTTTTTTTTTAATCCTCACCAGAGGACATTTTTCTATATTTTGTTCAGATAGAGTGGGAGGGGAAGAGAGAGAGAGAGAAACATCGACGTGAAAGGGACACATCGACTGGTTGCCACCCACACGACCCAACCAGGGCCGGAGACAAACTGCAACCGAGGTACGCGCCCTTAGTGGGAACCGAACCCGGGTCTCTCCGGACCACAGGCCGATGCTCCAACCGCTGAGCCAAACTGGCCAGGGCTGATTTTTTTCTTTCTTTTCTGAACTGCATTCCTACGCCCACTGAAGGCATGCCTCTGTATACTGGCGACAACAGTATTTCGAAAAGTGTTGGAGACATTTCTTTACATTATATACAACCCAAAATGTTGGTGTTTGTATGGATGACAAGTGCAGCATTCCTTAATTCTATCTGTTGTCACAACTGTTATTTAAAGATCCAAATATGTATTGCATGAAAAGATTATGATCTTTCCCCTCTTAGTTTAAACTCCAGGGCAACTGGACTTCTAAAGCACTTCTGTTTGCCTGATATCTACTTTAGCAATAATTTTTTTTACAACTCTCTGATTCAACAAAGTAAATAAAAGTATTGCTTATCACTGTTAAAAAAATAAAAATGGATCAAAGACCTAAATTTAAAAGCTGTATAACCCTTACAATAAAACACAGCTGAACATCTTCATGACCTTGGATTGGGTGATGATTTCTTAGGTGTGACACCAAAGCACAGGCAATTAAAAAAAAAAAATTGGACTTCACCAAAATTAAAAACTTTTATATATCAAAAGACATTAGAGTAAACAGTGTAAACATCAATAGAGTAAAAAGACAACCCACAGAATGGGAGAAAATATTTGCAAATCATGTATCTGATAAGGTATTGCTATTTATTCAGAATATATAAAGAACTCCTATAGCCCTGGCCGGTTTGGCTCAGCGGTGGGAGCGTTGGCCTGTGGACCAGAGAGTTCGGGGTTCGGTTCCCGCTAGGGGCACGTACCAAAAAAAGAACTCCTATAACTCAACACACCAAAAAAACCAAACAACCCTATTAAAAAAACCGGCAAAGAGCCCTGGCTGGTTTGCCTCAGCAGAGTGCCTGCCCTCAGACCGAAAGGTCACAGGTTTGATTCCTGGTCAAGGGCACATACCTGGATTGCAGGTTTGATCCCTGGCCCCTGACAGGGTTGTGCGGGAGGCAACCAATTGATGTGTCTCTCACATTGGTATTTCTCTCTCTTTCCCTCCCTTCCACTCTCTCTAAAAATCAATGGAAAAATATCCTTGGGTGAGGATTAACAACAACAAAAAGGCAAAGAACTTAGACATTTCTCCAAAGAGGCATAAATAGCCATTAAGCACATGAAAAGATGCTCAACATCACTAGTCATCAAGGAAATACAAATCCAAGCCACAGTTAGAGACCCCAGCACACTGATTAGAATGGCTATTATTCAAGCAAGCAAGCAAACAAACAAACAGAAAATAAGTATTAATAAGGACGTGGAGAAACTGAAACCCTCATGCATTATTGGTGGGAATGCAAAATGGTGCAGCCACTATGGAAAACAGTCTGGCAGTTCCTTAATAAGTTGAACATAGAACAAAAATATCACCCAGCATTTCCACTCTTAGGTATATATCCAAAAGAATTGAAAACAGGGACCCAAACTTATACACACCCATGTTCATAGCAGCATATTCATAAAAGCGAAAACCCAAATGTCTATCAATAGAAAAATGGATAAACAAACTAGTATATACATCATGGGAGTTTTAATATTCAGCCATAAAAAGGAATGAAATTCCCACACATGCTATAACATGAAGCTTGAAAACATTATGCTAAGTGAAATAAGCCAGACACAAAAGGACAAAGAGTGAATGATTTCACTTATATGAAGTATCTAGAATAGGCAAATTGTTAGAGATAGAAAAAATAGCAGTTGCCAAGGGCTGAGGGGAGAATAAAGAGTTTGTGCCTAATAGGTATGGAGTTTCTGTTTAGGATGATGAAAATGCTCTGGAAATAGTGGTGATGGTTAAACAACATTGTGAATGTACTTAATGCCACTAAATTTTATGGTTAAAATGACAAATTTTGCAATTATAATTACGTCAAAAGGTAATAAAGCTGGTGAGATCTTACCTAAGAAGTTAATTTGGGTGGTTAATGTTGATCAAAGATGTTTGAAAAAAAATACTTTTTTCCCCCTAGCTTGAGAATTTTAACAGGTTATTTTAAATCATGCTGGGAAAGAAATCCAGTCGATTTTAATTTTTAATATTCTTCAATTTATACAAAAATCCATATTTTTAGAATTTCTATTTGATTTGTCTTTTCCCTGAACCACCAGAAAACGATTAGAAATGACTGACATCAAATTTGGAGTCTTAAGGTAGTCTAACTTACAATATAGGCTCTGTGGCAAACAAAATTCACTTTAGTGCCTCAGAAGCACCTCCAAGAGCTGTCTCATTATCTAGAGAAGAGTTAACCACGTTCCTACTGGTGTGCAAAGCTTAGAGACAGCAAGGGTCTCCACATGAACTGCCTACTGAGTCTCAAAGGCAGAAAGGCTGATTACAGGTGTGGACGGCAGGGAGGACTCTGAAAGGGGCAGCTGTAGCATAGCTCAGGGTCAGTGACAGGTGGGTTTATTTATTTAACATGATTCATTATTCTCCCCTGCAACGTGGGGCAGGACAGCTGGAACAGCAGGAAGATGAAGTGTCCAGTGAGATAGCAGAGCCCATGCTGTAAAGTTCTGCTTTTGATTTTTGCTCCCGCTTAAATTCAGATAATTTCTACTCTAAAGAATCACAAGTACTGCCCTGGTCGGTTTGGCTCAGCGGTTAGAGCGTTGGCCTGCGGTCCCGAGAGACCCGGGTTCGGTTCCCGCTAAGGGCATGTACCTCGGTTGCAGTTTGTCCCCGGCCCTGGTTGGTCGTGCGGGTGGCAGCCACTCGATGTGTCCCTTCACATCGATGTTTCTCTCTCTCTTCCTCTCTCCCCCTCCCACTCTACCTGAAAAATAGAAAAATGTCCTCAGGTGAGGATAAAAAAAAAAAAAGAATCACAAGTACTGAGAAGAAAATAGGGTGTTTTACCTCATGTCCTAGCCACAACTGGTACAGGTTACTGCTTTAGAATGGAAGGAAGCAGAGCACCGTGGGGGGAGGGAAGCTCTCTCATTAAAACAAAGGGGTTTTGTAATGTTTATATCCAAATGATCATATTCACAATGAATGGACTTGATTAATAGCTTTAAAAGCAGTTCAAAAATATGCACATAATGATAAATCTTAAGATAGTAACATCAGAAACAAGTTGCTAAATAAACTGAAGTCTCTGTTTAAAATGATGAAATATGTTGTCCATTGTTAAAACTTGGAACATGATGAACTATCAAATACCTGACTGCTTTTAGCTCTAACCTCACCTCCTGAATGTTAATGTGACTTTGTTTTGGCGGGGCGGCGGCGGCGGCGGCGGCAGCAGCAGCAGCAGCAGCAG
The DNA here is from genome assembly GCF_014108415.1 of Molossus molossus. Lineage (NCBI taxonomy): Eukaryota > Metazoa > Chordata > Mammalia > Chiroptera > Molossidae > Molossus > Molossus molossus. The sequence continues at coordinate 215,025,876 of NW_023425344.1, read as the reverse complement.
CAGCAGCAGCAGCAGCAGAGGTAGATAGAGCAAACAGGAAACCTCAAACAGCATTTCATGTGGTCCCCGCCTCGGCTTGCAAGCACTTGCCTCCAAGTGCACAGTTCAAATTTGACCACAGCGCCTGGCCAGGTGCTAGCCAGGTCAGCCCAGCAGGGCTCAGCCAAGGTTATGAAGAATGTCTTCTACGTGGACCCACGCAGGTCTGCCAGACTGCCAAGGCCACATCTCTTCCTGAGGCCCCAGGACACTCCACTTGGGTGGGGAACTTGACAAATTTTCCTGATTGGACATCAGCCAAAATTATTTAAAGACTGTTAGGTTTGGGGCAGCACTGCACTGGGTGGTATATGGGCGGAAAACAACTTCATGTATTATTGAAATGCCGCTGTCCTGACAGTAAAGCTGATTTGAGATAAGCAATATAATATAACATAACTTAGAGAAAGCTCTTTTCAAGAAGCAAAGGACATAAAAAGCAGGCTTTCTTAAGGATGTACCTCTTTCTCAGTCCCTTTAGGTCAGTGTGTGGGAAGTTCCTGCTAAAACCAACATCCTCACTGGCCTCAGCTGCCTTCCTTAGTTAGCTCTCCTGTTTCTTCTGCTTAGAAAACTCTTCCTACCTAGCTCTCTGCCAGTGCAACTTGAACCTCACTCTAAATGCTGGATGTTGCACTCCATCCCCAAAGATGCAGGAACACTTACAATGAGACATTCCCTTCTGGTCCTAAACTCTTTGCTATTGGCACTTGTTCAAGTAAGACTGTCTCCTGGAGTGGACATAACACCAATACCACTTTCTGCAGGCACCCCCCCCCCCCCAGGCTTATTTAGCCATCAAATGCATATTCGGCTGCCAGTTCACAAGCATTCCTTTCTGTTCTTTTTAAGTCCCTTGAAGTTAGATGTGATACAATCCAGGTGGAGGGAACAGCTAGAGCAAGTACCTGTAAGACCCTAGGTCTTGAGTGAAACAGGAAAGTTCTGGGGATAGCCAGGAAGGAGACCAGTGTGTACAAAGCACACTGAGGTAGGTCACACAGGTCATAGGGATTAGAATATGTAGGGGGCTTTGCAGGCCACCTTAAGGACTTTGGCTTTTACTGAGTGAAACAGGAGCCATCGCAGGGAACATGGACTTACAGTGTGATCTTCCAACTTGACTTTTACTGCTGAAGGATTTTTTAAAATTCCCAGGTCATTCTATCTTGTAGGCAGGTAGCAGGTTGAGAACCAGAGAATAAAACTGATATAAAAGGGAAATCTGCATCCTTATCTTAAACCTCATTTTAACTGCATTCCTAATCGAAACATACAAGTGAGAGTTGACAACTGAAGTTAGATTACCTCCTTCTTTCCCTAATACTTTGGGGGGGACATAATGGAGGGAGAACAAAAAGAGACTTGACTAATCTACCAACCAGTGATGCATTCTTGACTGCTATAAAACCTAATAATTTATGTGGCCTAGGTTGACTAATTCCATATGAATGTCAGAAATTATTTATCTCCCTTTTTTTCCCTCCTCCAGTCTCTTTTCCTTGTCAAAAAAGAAAAATGCCAATTTCACTAAATTTCAGGTAAAAGTCTAAGATAATTACAGATTCAAAGATTAAAAAATACAATTATTTTCACATAATGTATTCACATTTTTCTACCTAAACATACGATTTTTGAGCAAGTGTTTCGACTTTCGGTCCAATAAAACTAAAATATCAAGACAGTTCAAGCAGATTTAGAGAACCAACTATGTAATCTTCAAAAATTGCTACTGCCTTCTTCTTCATCTCCAGTTTTGGAGATTCCCCCCAGGAAGTTCCCTTCTTGGAGCCCTGCTTTCCTGAGGTGCAGGATGTACTGATACAGTGATCCCGGTCAGATGCCACGTCTAGCTGGTCATGAAGCAGGCAAAGTTCTCTGAAGGTCAAGTTATAAACTAGTAACAGTATTGACAGGGACTGTGGAGTTGACAAGGATATTGATACACTCATAGCCGTACTATCACTAAACAGTCCAGTTGTAAAAAATCAGGATAGAACACATGGCAAATGCTTAGGACACCTAAGGATGCAGAATTCAATGCCCTCAGACTTTGCTAAAAAATATTTACAAAAGTCCTAAATCAGAATGTACTCTAGGAACTTACACATTTAAAACAAAACCAAAGGAAACAAAGAAAAAAAACAAGGCAAACATTCTGATTTCAGACATACAGTAAATGCTAAGAAAGGAGGCCACCAAGCAGCGTCCTTCTGTGGTCTAGGCACAGCAGCGGTTTTACTGCCCTTGTTAAATGCTAAGGCCTCCCTCTCTATTTCTATTTGGCTAAGGGTCACTGCAGCAAAGAGTCTGTCAAAATACATCAAGGAAGGCAGACAGTTAAAAGCTGAATTTACACCGATTACATGAGACTTTTATTTGCCTAAATCGACAAGTTTCAAAAAACCGCTTCCCCATGTGCTTCTACTACATGCAATTACTAAAACATATTAGTTGTTTTGTTAGGAATGTTCTGGAGACTTTTAGTTTTAAAAAAACCTTTGTTTTGTTGGTAAGCAGTTAAAATATCAATGGCCATAATAAGAATTCTGCTTTAATAATGATATAGTAAATCTTTGTTTTCTTCATTAAACATAATCAAAGACACATTCAAGACAGTTACACTGAGAATTAAGAAGACTAACAATCCTGGAATAGTTTCAGTATACTATTGTAAGGTACACATACAACTCCTTTGACCTAGAAGAGTCACAACTCTTCTAGCAAACTTTTTGATTTTAAATACTAGACAATTTTAATCAGATTATCAAAACAAATAGCAAAATGTAATACAAAAACAATCTTCAGGAAGGGCACAGCATGGCTACAACCTAAGCCAGTTTGTCACCTGGATGAAAGTTAGAGCCCTTATCTACTTTAACAAAGGCTGCACTTAAAAGAATAGTTCACAAACTTTAGTGATGTCTCAGTCACAGACTGAGTTGGATCCATACACCTCAACATCTTTAATAAGATATTTGAAAGGAGCTCTCCATTCACCTCAATTATGCAATTCAAAATAAAACATTAAAATCATTTCCCTATCTTATCTTTGTTTTATTATAATCCTGCCTGAACACTAAATTCAGTATTATTTCCTTTCCAGGTCACTGCTGATGTAACACCTCTCACACCAATGTCTAAGCAGAAGTTGAGCATCTATGAAAGGTTGGACAATATATTAGTAATTTAAAATAAATTATAAATTTGGTATTGTCTATTTTATCAATACACATTTGCAAATTTGTTCACATATATATGGCTTTTCTTTAAACCTGTCATCTAGTTCTAAGGATCAATTCTAAGGAGACATTAAATTGAAATGTAAGTAATTAGAAGTACTGACTTGTACTCTGATCATTCAAGAATTTCAGAAACTAGTAAATTGAACCAAATAAAACTGCCACTTGGTAGATCAGAAATGGTCAAATATTGGACATTTCATTGGTTCGAATTAACACCTGGAAAAGCTTTTGTGTAGTTACCAGGAAAGATACAGGAAAGTGCTTTGGTCTGGAAGACCCAAGCCTAGACCTAAACTATAGCAGAGAACAGACGACACACATGTAGTATTGTTTAGCAAATCCACTATTTAGGTAATAATACAGCTATTAACATGAAACACTAATAAAAAGCTTTTTAGATACTCTGAATCACCTTAATAAGGTATCAGAACAAATAAATATAAACCTATGTAGACAAGCAGCAGCAGCAGCAGCAGCAGCAGCAGCAGCAGCAGAACATATGTTTTTTGGCAAATAAACAAAGTCCTACGGAGGACATGAAAGCCAAGTTTTTCTGGGTAATCTATAGACTTTTTAATTGGAATTGAAATTTCTGTGATTTAATGAGAATTTCAGTCTAAGCTATTAAGCGGTAACAAGGAAAAAGGAGAAAGATGAGTACCCCAATATTAGTTTCTCAGTAAGTAATCAATTAAGGGGAAAAATAATTGAAATAAGTTTAATTAAAAAAACCCACAAAAATCTAACTTCAACTTTCAAATGAAAAATGACAAAACAAAAGGGTACACCTTGGCAAGTGAACAGGTACTAGCTACACATAGCTAAGTAAATCCTTATCTGTCTCAACCTTCCTTAGTACTAAGACTTGCTACCATTGGTTAGGAGGCCTCATTATTGTGTTTTCATCACAAATTTTACAACAAACAAAAGAAGCTCTTGTAGTCACCGAAGTTCACTTACATCACCAATTCAATGTACTCTAAAATTTCATTTAATTGTGCAAGCCTCTAAAATAAGTCACTTTCAGACAAGAATAAACACAGGTAATAAAACCTGGTTACTTTACAAAATTAGCAAAGGAAATAAATATCCTAAACACACACACACACACACACACACACACACACAGTCTACTACAAAGTGGGTACTATGTGGAGAAGTTCTTTTGCAGACCACTCCCAATTCCCAATTTCAACTCTTCAAGGGAGAAATATATATATAAAATAATAATAAAAAAAAGACAATGGGAATGTTCTTGCCAAATTGGAACTACCTCTGTTTTCTTTATTTCTGGAACGTTTTCATTGAAAATAACCATTGATCCAAACTTACTGGCTTTCAGTCATCTTCCTAAAGTCAGGAAGAGAGAGGTCTAGTTCAAATTATGACTATCAGATCCATTTTTTATAGTAAATTAATTAAGTTCAGTTGAAAAAATTTTTAAGATTTCCTAGAAACTAATTTCAAAATTTCTAATTTCTAGCCAGAATAAAAATGCTGCTTGCAGTATCAATCATAAATACACACACGTTATACAATTGCCTGTTTATTTAGATGCACCAGTTTTGAAAACTAGAGATTATTTCTACTTTTCATCTCACATATAATTCGCAACCATTCACAGGCTGAATAAAATTTCTTTGATGGACTTGAAAACAAAAAGTACACTCTTAAAGTTAGAACTGAACTAATTTCTTTAGGCCAGGAAATGGTACATAATACAAAATATACATTTATGGAATTTCTTTAAAAGTCTGGATTACATAAACTGCAGAGTTGGTGAGTTACTGTGGAGAATTTTGTTATACACCGTACTTTGGAAAAATGTTTCTGCAGTTGTATTAGTTTTGTTACACTTATAGATTAAAAAAATCTATCTATATTATTATGCAACATGCTTTCAACATGTATATGGTCTTTCCACTCATAACATTTATACAAATTCAGAGAAATCATTTCAAGAGTGAAACCAAGCAGAACAGGATATATTACTACAAAAAAGGTATTTTCTTTTTTTTTTTTTTATCCTCACCCGAGGACATTTTTCCTTTTTTTTTTTTGTTCAGATAGAGCGGGAGGGAGAGAGAGGAAGAGAGAGAGAGAGAAACATCGATGTGAAGGGACACATCGAGTGGCTGCCACCCGCAAGACCAACCAGGGCCGGGGACAAACTGCAACCGAGGTACGTGCCCTTAGCGGAAACCGAACCCGGGTCTCTCGTACCGCAGGCCGACGCTCCAACCGCTGAGCCAAACCGGCCAGGGCAAAGGTATTTTCTTATTGTTGACTTAGTTAAGGGTTAACCAGCTAAGAAAATGAGTGCTGCTTCAAAATTCCCATAAATGGGAAATAAATAAACTGTAACCGAACATCCAATTTTGGCAACAAATGCAACAAGCTAATGAATTTTTTCATGGTAGGTATATTTTAGTAGAAATCTCATTAATCCTGTATATTGGTGGCTACATGTTAGATCCCATTTTAACATTCTGCACCAGTAAGAAAATATCTAGTTCTTTGGAATCTGAAGTGAATTAAACATTTAATGAACTCTAACACCAGGAAGCTTGAATCTTAAAACCTGAGTGAGATCTGACAGTTACATGGGTTGTTTGTGAATATAATACATCTGCACTATTAAGGTCAGAAACATTCCAGAAACACTCAATTTGTTTTACCTCTTTTCTGCTTACTTTCAAAAGTGGCAAAATCAGAGAATAATGTTATCCTCCAAAACTATCCTCACTATTTTTTCACCTTTAATCACTCTCCATTTCCCCAAAACACAACCTTTAAAATTAATATTTTAATGTCAGATTCCAAGCTAGGCTCACATCTACTTCCTCAATTTTTTAAAAAGTAAAACAATTCCTTAAAAGAGTTAAATTATTTTAATGCCCTTTAAATATTTCTTATGGCTTTGCAGGAAAAAAGCTGATGCCCTTTTGTACTATAGTATGGGATCTTAACCAGGGCCCCCTGAACCACTGCAATATGGTGTATTTTGAGGAGTTATGTACATTTTCCTGGGTAAGAAAGTTCCTAGGATTCACCAGTCTCAAAGGGCCTATAAGCCTAAAAGGTTAAGAACAAATGCTATAGTGAATTCATGCCTAAACCTAATCATTACCCAATCTCCTACAAAAATCTAACTTCAGGTAGTACCACACAAATGCAAACATTATTAAATGTCTTTTACTGGGTCAAGAGGACTATGTAAAAAGAAAGGAAAAATGAATTTTTCTAAACATTTAGTTCAATGACAAAGATATTACTAGAAAACTGGGTTTGGAGTAATGAAAAGAACTGAAAGTTGGGTTTTGTGGTGAAGAAACAGTGAATTCATTTTTCTCAGTTGTTTCTATGTTGAAGAAGCTGTGATTTTTATTATTTCCCTTGGAAAAATCAAATTATTTGAAGCAGGGGTTAGTTTTTGTAATGGAACAGTTCTTAACAATATACAGCTGAGTCCAAGGAAGATCTTCCTGATTTTAAAAATAACTAAGAGTAATCCTCCTCTATCATCCTCACTGGCATATCCCCACTACTCCATTTCCCAAGTTTTCTTGCTGAAAAAAAAAATGTAATTGGCCTATTTTACTCTGGGAAAAAAAAAAAAGGAGAGAAAACACCAAGAAGCTAGTACAGGAAATGAAGCAACATTTCATGCAGGATAAGGACAAACAAAAATGTAATTCTGTTATGATATCAATTTAAACAACCTTTTCCTGCATCTAAGTTTTCAATTACAATTTCAATACATTTGAGTTTTTCCAATTGGCACACTCCTACCTGCTGGTAATATAATTAGGATCAGAAGCCACAAATTTAATATATAAAAGCAGGTAAAAGGGAAATCATCTGTCTTGAGGTGAAGTGGAAATGCTCATTTGACATTGAAGTAGAGCCTAATGTCTCTCATCATGTCTGCAGATAGCATTCTATTAGTAATAACTAACACTTAACTGACACATTATTCTGACCAACAAAATAATACAGTATTATATTCATAACTTTTAGAAAATGTATTCTTAAATATTTCAAGCATATTCTGAATATTTAATTTAGAACAAAGACAATCCAAAACTCATGGCACATTATTGAAAGAAATAAAGTAAAATTAAGCTTCTAAAATTTTAAAGACTTCCTAAATCCTGAAAAAACCCTAATTAGAAGACTTAGATGACTCAATTTAAAATGGTCACCTCATCAGCAGGATCTGCAAGCAAAAGTATATGAAACACTTTAAGGTTCCTTAAACCTCACATGAGTGACATTTATATACTGAAATATTGTCTAATACCAAATCCTAACATAATACTGTATAAACAGCAATCAAAACATTGAGGCTTAAACCTCTCATTCAAACTTTATGAATTAAAAGTATACACATCATGAAATTCAAAATTAAAACAAAACAAAAAAGAAAACCCTTAACCAATTTAATCATTTCTTTTAGAAATCACAAACTGAATTCCTATATGAATTTGTCCAATAAAGATAGGCAGTGAAATTATTTTTAAAAATTAAAACACATAGTAATCATTTAGTTAAAACTAGATATTAGCACTGACAGTATGTTTTCAAGAATAGAGTTTTACTTAAACTATATATATATGCCTTCAACTCAAAATACACCAAAATTTTCAGGGTTGTAGAATTCTAAGAAATTCATTACCTTTTGCTCTGACTTGCAGCTCTCAGCAGGAGAGTAAAGGCCATTTGTTATAGGCATTCAAGCATACTGAATAGACTTGAGCTTCATCAGTCCAACTTTATTTCTATGCTGAGCAAAATTTTCTTTTTAATGTGATTTTTAACTTTGTGGAGAAGATAAACAGATTTTCAAGTTAATAAAGGAAGTACAAATCAGCTCTTTAGGGCAGAGCCCTGTCTTATTAAGGAAATTATCTGGCAGAAGTAGGTGGGCAATAACTAGTTTTTTGGATGAGTGATCTAGTTATATTATTAACATATGTTAGATTATAAATTCTACTCAAGTGTAAACTCCTTGAGGGCAAGGACCTATTTATTCATTTCCTTATAGTAGAAGATACTTTGCCTAGAACAGTGTGTTGCAGATAACTACTCAATATATTTTCTGAAAAAGCTGAATTATTAGTTGGATTAATATATGGTCAAATAAATGATCACTAAAAGTACTGCTATAATTCAGATTATCTGAATTACATAATTGACTTATTCTCTGATCCAAATTTTTTATTGTTATTTAGTTAAAAAAATTATGTGGTGAAAGCAGTACACTAATTGCATAGTATTCTAGAAGCAAGTTAATACTTTATAATTAAAAATATGTTTGAAATAGTTCTAAAGCTGAGTAAGAAAAATATCTCTAGGATTTTTAAAAGTGAATGCTAATATTGAGAACTGCTTTTGTTATCTGTAAAAGTATATTCTCTAAGAAAGTAGAAATTAAGAGTTTACCTTGCTAAAACAATAAGAGATCAGTGAAACTCTTTAATGTTAGGGTAACAAGAGTCTGCTACTATACAAAATGAATCTCCTATTAAAAGCAGCAAAGTGGGTTCATCCTATTAAAACTTTTAAACAAAATACATTTTGAATAGTATATTATCATCACACAATGAACTTTTTCCCTCCAAAGAAAATAACATACAACACATCAAAAAATTTTGAGTCATTGCCCTGAGATGCTGATAGCACACAAAAGGGGGTGGGAGGTCAAGAATTTAAGTGGTACACAAATGAAGTGCACAACAGAGGTGCAAAAGTGCCTTTTAAAAGTGTGGTTGGTTCCCTACCACCACACCATTACCCCCAGGAATGAAGAACAGTTTGCTGTTAAAATGTATACTTTCTTCCTATATTTATATAATGAAAAACTACATCTGATATGGCAATGCTGACTCATGTGGAAAAGATTTAGTCTTCTTAGATCACACTTAATACAGTTTTCTCTCACTTCCAACCCTTATTTCAGTACTAATAACTTTAACAGAGGAATATTTTAACCTTTTTTTTTAATTTAAAGATTCTCAAATTTAAAAAGACTATATATGCGGTTATGGTTTAAAATATAGCTATCTATCATATATCTTACTTGTGATTTAAGATTTTTCATTTCAAAAACTAATTCAAGGTTTTGAAATTTCCAGAACTAAAAACTCAAGTCTACTTAAAAAATTAAGGACCAGGCTTCTTGTAATAGGGATTTGGTCTTCAGTACCAGTATGTTTGGTAATCAATCTATACTAGAAGCACTGCTATTCATTAAATGCACATTTAGATGCTTGCAAAGCCATAACTTAGAACATTATCATACTTCGCACTTTACCACAGATTTAGACATTAAGCATTTATTTGTAAGTTAAGTACGAAATTGGTTCTGTAATTCCAACTGTTATGAATTTCTAAATATAAATAGTGCTTGTTTTTCTTCATTCATGCTAGATTAAGATATAAATTAAATACAATTAACTTACATTTAATCACCTCATGAATAAGAGGGATAATGAAAAGATTTTGCTGGTATGTAACTACTTAAATCTGAGACATTTCACATTACTTTTCCCACTACTCCCCTAATTTTACATTAGTTTTAAGGCTATATATACAAATGTGTATATTTCCAAATTATGGAAAAAACAAATATAACAAAACTGATTATATTACCTTTTATACACAAAGTTTTGATTTCGTATTCAAATGTAGCATTTTAATAGTTTTCTAGTGGGGAATCTGCCTACTGAATGATTAAATTACATGGTGATAAATACAATATTCAACCTAAAGAGACAAAAAAATACAGAAGGGCACAGAACAGTAGTCTTTTCAATGTGACAGATTTTAAAACTTACTTTCACATGCTTAATCAGAGGAATTAAGCCTAAATTAAATTAGGTTATTTTTATATCTACAGTTCTTTAAACTTTGAAAGTTATTTTTAAAGGCCAACAGCTAAATATTATCAACATGCTATATTTCAAATCACAAATACATCTTAACTACTAGGATTCTAAAGACATGGGCCAATAAAAAATCACAGGCAAACACACTCACAAACACACACACCTACCATAGAGTGTTAGATTGTCAAACTGACAATTATTTTAATTAAACAGTAGGCAAATTTGAGCTGATACATATCTTAATGAAAAATAAGCAGCCAGAAAGAAACCCATTTAAAAAATAGATTAACGAGCAACAGAGACTTAAATCTTTTAGTTTTGCTAATGGAAAAGAAACAGTTCCATCTATGCCTTGAGTAACAGGATGTTCCAATTAAAAGAGACTAACATCTTTCCCCATAAGAAACTTCTCATTTACAGTGGCATGGTGTTTTAAAAGGGCAGGGTAAAGGAGGAATTACACATACATGATTAAATTTCTTGTTTGTTAAATCAAGCTTTATTGATAAAATGGAATTCAGAATATCTTACTAGGAACAGCAGCAGGCCCAGCCAATCATGATAGCAAAATGTGGCAGTCTCCTACTATTATGTAGGAAGCTGCTGCTTATCGATAATTAAATGTAAGGACTTGTAAAAGAGGTGCAAAGAATGAAGGCATTTTAGCCCCAAGATTGATATTCTTATGAATATACTGTATAACCGGCAATACTCATGGCAACAAGTAGAGAACCTAAAAGACAGTTAAATGAAGGGACCAGCTTTATCAACAATGCCAATCCCACTGCCAAGAACATTAAGATAATTTCCAATTAACTCCCTGGATGCTCAGCTTTTTAAGATTTTGGATTTTTCTCCATAATCGTGTGCACATCGGAGCGTCTAGCTGACATGGCTGCTGCTCTCCCTGTCCCAACTCAAGTCCAAACACAAGATGACTCGAAAGGTCTATATATCTGTTGCATCACACAACAAGCCAAATATTTCTGGTTTCTCTGATAGTGATTTAAAGCAGTTCATAATTAAATATGAGCATTTTGTACAAGGACAATTACACTTTACAAAAAACAAAATCATACAACAAAAATTGCTGGAGTCTGATTTACAACATGAATTATGGTTTGAAAACACGTTTACATAAGTCTCAAATTTACAAAAAAAATCAGTTCTGGGCTAGCTGTTGTACTGCTGAAGTTCTCTGGTGTAATCACTCTCACCCATGTCATATGCCCTTCTTTTAAGTTGAGGATGGATGTTAAAAGGTTCAATGAAGTTGAGCTGTACTCTCCTCCTTTGGAGGTGAAGGTAAAGGTAAACTCCATGGCTAGATGAGCAGTTTTACCACATATCATCAGCTGATGTAGAGTCCTTTATAAAAGGAAACAGAGCAAAACAAGAACTAAATTAAAGCTTAGAGGTGCCAAAATAAATTACTCTCTGGATAATTCTGGAAAATAGGTTTTATAAAGTTGACTTTCAGAATATGTTTTTTAAAGTATGTGTGTAATGTGTATATGAAATATCAATATTTAATCTTTAAAAAAATTGTTAACCCTTTGTCTTGTTTTGGACTAAAATACTACTTGAAATATGACTTTACCATGAGGTTGATCAAATGTGTTTCTAAACCAATAAAATTACCAAGAATTTTATTTTTTCCTCAATAAAACCCAATTTATTTTATTAGAACACTACTTTCATAAACTTTTATTGAGTAAGAGATTAAGACCTCAAATAATACGAGATTTGAGGAGGCTTCCTAATGCAATATATAAAATATTTCAAAGATTGCCCAAATGATTTGAAGTTAGCACTTTCTGTAAATCAAACTACAACACAACGGTAACAGGAAACTTAATTGAAGAATGGCATTCTAATGTCTTTTTACATAAACAGAATTCTCTACTTTAATATTTAAGTGAAGTATTATATACTTCAGATTCTGGCAAAGGTTATATCCAACCATAAAAACTATTTAGTGGAGATGGGCATTTTGAAGTTCTTTTGTAGCTGCTTACAAACTCAGAATAATTTGAGATTCTAAGTAGAGATATTACACTCCCAATTTCAAAAAAATGTCTAGTGGAGGCAAACCTTTTAAAGTTGATTGCTTGTAAAGGCTTAAAAAACCCACAATAACTCAAAGGGACTTTCTTCTTTTTTGAGAGAGGTGGCCACTCACCATGATTATGTCCTCAATCACTAGAACTGTGGTGCAGGCTGAGTTCAGAGCAATCAATCAAGGGTGTGTGTAAAAGAATGGGTGCAGTGAACAGCTCTGCAAAAACAGGTAGGAAGGATATGCATTTAGAGAGGAGGGGAAGGGAAGGGAGAGGGAACTAAAATGCTACTTACAGTGTCATCATTTTTGTAAGGATTCAGTCTATTGTAAACGGCTTCAATGATATTCCGCCTAAATAAAAAAAAAAAAATGCAGAAAGTTAATTCTTCTTCAGAGCATAAAATTGTTTAATAATTCACAGCCAGGTGTTCCTTAAAATGTCAAAGATAATCTTACACTTGAAAATTATTTTAGTTTTATTTCTTGCTATCAATAAGTGAGCCTCACTTTAAAATAATTGGGGCTTAAAGTTAGAATAGAAGTAAATTTACTCTAAAATGTAACATTCCACCAACCCAACTTTTATAGAAGACTAAAAGTCATGATTAAAAAAAAAATCAGCCCTGGCCAGTTTTGCTCAGTGGTTGGAGCGTCGGCCTGCGGACCGGAGAGTCCCAGGTTCGCTTCCCGCTAGGGGCACGTACAAAAAAAAAAAAAAATCAGCCTATATGGTCTGTTTCTATTTGAACTGGTGTACATAGCTATGAGTTAGCAATGATGCAGTTCTTAAGATATAATATTCTGGTTAAAAACTGAATGTTAGTTTTGAAGAAGTCACTTTAACTTCTGTTGCAATAAAATTCATATATATTTTACATTTAAGTCTGTGCCTATTGTAATGCCCCTTTAAAACAGCTTTATTAAAAGGGAAATGTAGCCCTGGCTGGGTGGCTCAGATGGTTGGAGCGTCATCTGGTATACCAAAAGGTCTCGGGTTTGATTCCTGGTCGGGGCACATACCTAGCTTGTGGGTTTGATCCCCATTTTGGGAGGGTGTGGGGTGCAGGGGAGGGGTACGTACATACAGAAAGCAATTGATCAATGTTTCTCTCTCACATCGATGTTTGTTTTCCCCCCCTTCCTCTCTATTAAAAAAAAAAATTAATAAAAACGCATCTTTGGATGAGGATTAAAAAGCAACAACAAAGTGAAATGTGAAATATGACATTTCCCTAATAAGTTTAGGAATTATTTTTGTGAATAATATTTTGTTTAAAAAACATATGTAGTGGTATTTAAGTTATAGCTTCCCTACTTCCAAAATTGATTTGAAGTAATTTTAACCTTTTTTTTGGTACGTGCCGCTAGTGGGAACCGAACCCAGGACTCTCTGGTCTGCAGGCCAATGCTCCAACTGCTGAACCAAACCAGCCAGGGCGATTTGAAATAATTTTATAAACGATCACTTCAAAGGTTATATTGGAAGAAAGGGTTTGCAAAAAAAAAATTAATAAAAGCTTCAAACAGGAAGTTTTATAATGGCTATTTAGTGAAAGGATTATAAAGAAAACAGCTGCATTTAGAGAACACAGTAGAATCAAAGAAATTAGACAATATATCATTGTAGGTAAATTATATAGATATCTAAGGTAAAAATGTTTTAAGCCTTAAATTATAAAAGGGATAAAAGTTTCCACTTTAGTTTATAAAGATGTAAACTTAATATTTAACACAGATAAGTCTGGCTCTATGAAATAAAGTGCACAGAGAAAAAAGCAAGAAATACAACCTTACACCAAAACCTAACTTGCCAGCCATCGACAATTAAAAACACTGGGAAAACTCAGATGTAAAAAAATGGCCCCCATGGAGGAGGAGAAAGATGCTAATCTCTGAGGTAAATTATCCAGGGCTTGATAAAATCAAATTATAATAGTAGGAATAATGATGACACTTAGAATTTTGTAGTGCTATAGTATTTAATTAAAAAAAATTCTTTCGCTATATTATCTCATTTATGCTATATGAGGAAATCAATATAATAATCCAAACCTCCACTAGGGACAGCCTTCAGTGTAATTAGTTAAAAACAGTAACATTCTGATACCTATTCTAAACAAACACCATATATCATTAATACTGAAAAACACTGAACCACAAATTAAACATTCTAAAGATAATTGCATCACTTTAGAAATTAGGTAAATATACATTTAATCAACAAACACCTAACATTTTCATGTACTGAGATAAATCATAAGAGTATGCAGAATATAACTTACTTGCTTGCCAATTCACCTCCTGGTGGGAGGCTGGGGATGTTCTCACTTGCTAATGTGCGCATCACATGGACTAAGTCTGGGACGCCTTCCCCCTGCTTCTTTATGATTTCTGGGAATCAGAAGTACTTTTTTTGTAAGTGTTATCCAAATTTAATTAAAAAAAAAATGAAACAAAGATAACTTAGGTTTTTAAAGATGGCATCTACCACATCAGAGATTTTCTAAACTGGTATAAGAAAAAAAAATGAAGTTGACCTTTGAAAATTTATGACTAAGGGATGAACAAAATGACATAGAAGATATTTTCCATAAGTAATTGTAAAGAATGAAAATAAACAAGACAAAAATGTAAAAACAAAATTTTACGTTAAAATCAATATATTCCATAATCAGAAATACGTGTGTACAAATGAGAATATTCTTCTTAAGATGCCAACTAGTTACTTCTGAGATCAACTCCTCTCTTTACACTGGAAACATGTTTCCTGAACTTTACCCTGAAAATACACTACACAGATTAAAACAAGAACAACAACAACAAGAACAACAACAACAAAAATACCAATTTCAAGACTTGGGAAAAAAAGTAACCTTTAAGTATAGGGGAATTTACTGATTATATACTAATGCAAATTATTTTTACATATAATTTCATATTTGCAAAATGATACGTAAGTAGCATATGCAGATTAGGTTACTCAAACACCATTCCCAGTTTAATTTTTGTCTAAAGTATCTTTAAGCAATAAAGAGACATATAACTTTTCCTTAGTTGATTATTTGAACAAAGTCTACAGAATGGAAAAAAGTCTAAATTTCATAACAAAATTTTTAAAAAGAAAAAAAAAAAGATAAATCATACAACTGCATTTAATATCATTAATTTCAAAACATTCAGTTATTAAATGAGTAGTGATATGATCTACAGTGTTGCCATGCAGATGCATATTGTTACTCATACAGAATACCAACAATTATGTACAAGCAATTTAAAGAACTCTCAAACTATTCACTTTAAATACAAGAAGTCTTTACTTAGCAAGTTTTAGCATATTTATTCTAACTGCAAAATCATGCCAAAGGTATTTGTGTAAGTTTTATGTTCAAGTTTTGTTCAATTTTTTGTTTTGTAATGTTTATACTAAGATATTGTTTTTGTCACCTTTGGGGCAAGAAAATTATCATTCTAGTTCTCAATTTGTAAATACCTTTGAAAATAACAATACATATAAAGATCTTTCATCCTTTGATCAAATCTCAAAATATTAATCCATCCTTAAAGCCACATACTAAAAGACAGACAATACTACCCATATTTCTTTAAATGGCTCAAACTATTTTTTTAGAATTAAGGCCAAATTTTGCCATCTATTATATTTTGCCTTTAAAAAAGCACAGTCTTAAATCTGAACAAAAAGCAAGGATCTCAGATTTGGTTTGCCAAGTTCCTTTATTGTGTAATCTTTAACATCTAGTATATTTATTCTACATAGTTCTAATGCTGGAAATCTGCTGTACAAAAATAAAGGAATTTGATGCTTACCTAAACTGCACAATTTCACAATCTAAAACTGTATTACACTTAACATACAGTCTCTGCTAAGCCAATACAATTATTGGATAACTAGACATAATAGAAATGAACACTGATGATAAATTCAATCAATGATGGTTTTAGATCTGAAAAACATTACCTTGAATCATCTATGTTTGATGTATCTTACATCTCCTTTGTTAAAATATAAATTAGGATATTTTAATTGTGAAGAAAATTACAGGAAGACAAATTCTTAAAAAAATGTAAGACTTTAAAAACTGTTAATATCTCCTATTCCACGGGGGATAATAATGTACATTTAAATGATCTGACCATTAATACTACACTAGCCTTGCTTCTTTCTGCTTTTAAAAAATAAAAAGAATTTTATTAAGTAGTCCTTTAATTGTTCTTGGGCTATACATTTTAATTAGAACTGTAAAAAGACGGAATGCCTTTTATGGAAGAACATATATGTATAGAAGCTCTATGTTTCACATACTCACATATAAACACATTCTGCTTTTCCCCACTTCCCTCCACCAAGTCTGAGGGATGCTAGCAGTTATCTCTAAATTAGCAACTTTAAAGATTGGGCAGTCAGTAGCAGAGATTTATGTACGTACAAATATAATCTTAAATTGGCTTAGAAGGACTACAACCTTAGGCAGTATGGTTTAAATTATGATCTGAATCTTTTCACAACCCGAGAGAGTCAACTTTTAGAAGGGCACAGATAATAGCAGGAAAGCTGAAAAACCTGTGTTCTTTTCTGTGATGTAGACAGAGTAGCCAAAAGTATTCAAAACAAATCGAATGAAGTTTAATAAGCCACAGTAATTTACTGAAGACATGTATTTAATGAAAAAAAGAAAGAAAAAGGTATTCGGTGTCTGTTTTAGAAGCTAAATTCAGTATCTTCCACTTTTTAACACAAGACAACTTTTATAATGCAAATAGTTACATTCTTTCTATATTTTAAATATAGTAGTGGTTTTAATTAATGTAATATTTATTCTCTAGTCCCAGTTTCATAAAATCTACCTCAGTAAAGAATATCTTATGTATTTGACATAATAATCTCCAACTGAATGGTACAAGTGTAATAACACTACAACATATAAAAAACATTGAGTAATAGTGTAAACTGTTCAAGTGACAATTCTTGCTCAATAATAAGCAATATAAAATTTAATAGTGTATCATAAAATTGTATATCTAAAGCAATTATTTAGAATTGCATAAAAAATTTAATAGTGCACACTAAAAAGAAAAGCAGCAACTTATTTCTAAAATTTGATCCCATTTCATAATAAGTAAAACTAAAGTACTTATTCCTGTTTTTTTAAATCAGTAAGAAAACATATATGCCCAAGTTACTCTAAAGTGCCAATATATTAAATATCAACTTATCCCAATACATATTCTTACGGCTTCATATTTTTCCACTAACCAGCAGCTTAAATCAATGTGATATGACTTGGTACCATTCTAAATATTTTATTTTACTGTATTTTATATAAATAACTTACATTGAAATGATTCATTTAAAATATAAAAATTCTGAGACCCTTGGTGAAGAAACAAACTCATTGAATAGTATATCCAATGAATGAAACACTAAACAAGAACATACATGAAGTACTAAATATATCACTATCAAGTGGAGAACTATAAAAACATAATAGCAGCTCTAGATAGTACTGCAAATCAAAATCAATCATGATTCTAGTATCAGATTGATAACTGGTATCAAAGAGTAAAAAGGGGGAAAACAAAATTAAAGTGCATATTGATTTTAATAATGCAGGCACAGCAGGATAGTGTGTCAATGCTTACATGCTATTAGAGGTCTTTAACGTGCAAATTAATGATGTTAGGAGCCCAAAATGCATTTTAATGCTATTATAGGCATGCCAATTTTTTCTGCTTAAAGAAACTGCATAATTTACATGCTTATGGCTTATATGCAGTAAACTGGAATTCTCTGAAGATTTAATATTTATATCAAATAGTAACTTCATTAAAGATAATTCAATTTTTTTCAAATATTTAAAGGTATTACATTTGAGAGTTACAAACATCTTTCTAATTGTCTCAAAGTAATTTGCAGAATTCTGACAAATATATTCCAAACTTATTTCTTGATTTTATTCAGCCTTTTCATTTCTGCCAGGTACAGACCTTGAATGTCTTCTAGTCAGGTTATTTTGTCCAGGTGTGGCAGTGTATGACTTTGGCAAGAAAGCCTTAAAACAGTTTAAAATAAAATTTTAAAAGCGGTGGCACATGAAAGTTTTTAATAACCAGGCTGTGATCTTCAAGTTATTTTTAAAAAAGCACAAAAAACCCTAAAGATCTTAAATTCATATACACAGCTTTACATAGAAAGATGGTAATTAAATGATCACCATCATAAATAATATATCTATAATGAAATAAACCACAAATCAGGCTTTCCTGGCATAAAATTACTCATGCCAGTGAATTCATCAAGAACTTTAAAGCATACAAACACTTGAGCCTTTTTAAACAAAAGTATCCTGAACAGAATGTACAGGGCCATACTGGTTATTATTTCTAGTATAACTGTGATAAAAACAATCACAAACATCTAAACAGCTGCTACAGAAATGCCCTTTCCCACTTTTGTACACTAAACACTAGGTGTCAAAGGCATGTCAAGATATAAAAGCTAATGTTAAAGTTTGATTGTGCTGAGGTTTTTCTTTAATAAAGCTACTTATTTTTTGTTAAATGATCCACCTTCTACTCTGCTTTCCAGGTACTTGTCCAACTCTGCCTCCTTCTTCACTGCTTCCGGTGAAACTTTGGGTGCATTTGGGAAACAGATCAATATCACACTCATGTTGTCTCGACTTCCCTGGGAAGAAAAAAATTTGAGAAAATATTTTGGTTTTCTTTTTGCTCTTGAAAGCCTTGTGAACTTTTATAACCATGCCAATTACAAATATACTTGTTTCACTAAAATATATAGTTTCTAAAGATGAAAAAATATATGCATCTGTAGAAGGAATACCCCCCCAACACATATAGTATATATAGTACACAGTAAGACAGGACTGAAACACTAAGGTTAAATTCCACTGCAACAATCATTTTTTAAAAATCTATAAAATTAAATATTTCTGAACATTTACATGGCCTACTTAATTTGAAGTGATATCTAAAGACAAATACACATATACACAGACATTTAATTCAACAAAATAGAAAATTCCAGGGGTATTCCTTAAATAGAATTTGACCTGTACTTATGTTTACTTGACAAATTTACATTAAAAATAAATTATAATAAATTGTAGGGCTTATTAATTTGCTTAAGTAGACATGGAATTAGAAGTAAAACTATGTATATAAAGTTTATAAACCAGTTTTTAACTTTCATAATCCAAAACAATTGACAACTTTTAGAAAGCACATTAATTTTTAAAGACACCTAGGTAATTCAAAATGCTATAATTAAAATACTTGAATTGCTGTTGGACTCCCCATACTTCCACTTCCTATTAGTAATTAGAGTTAACTTTTTTATTTTAAACATTTAATCTCAGTATATGGGAAAATCGACCATCTATCATTAGTTTAAGCAAACAATACAAATTTAATAATAAAAAATCTTGGGATAATTGCATAAAATGTGGCAAATGATAAGGTACTGAATAATATTTTAGAAAGAAGGAGAAGAGAGAGAG
Organism: Molossus molossus; assembly: GCF_014108415.1. Classification (NCBI taxonomy): domain Eukaryota; kingdom Metazoa; phylum Chordata; class Mammalia; order Chiroptera; family Molossidae; genus Molossus; species Molossus molossus. The sequence continues at coordinate 215,006,105 of NW_023425344.1, read as the reverse complement.
CATAACATCCATCGACTACCTCCTACACACCCCCTTACAGGCGGATTAAGCCCACAACTGGGGAGTGTGCCCTGACTAGGATTTGAATCAGCAACGTTTTGGTGCATGAGACAATGCCCAACCAACTGAGCCTGGGCTGAATAATTTTTTAAAACAGGGTAGAATGCTGAAGAGAAAAAATAGAATCTGAGCCATAATTTACTAATATCTGAATCCGACAATTCTCTTAAGAAAACAGCTTTGAATTAAGCTAAGAAGTATTTAATTCTCAAGTGCTACAGAATAAACCCACAAATAGATGCTATTTTTATGCATACTAACAGGGACAAAGAACATACGCATCACTGTTTGATTCTCCCCAAATTAAAAAATTAACAGTGTACACTATTAAGTTGTGGCTCCATTTATTATTATTATTTTTAATCCTCACCCAAGGACATTTTTGCATTTATCTTCAGATAGAGCAAGAGAGAGAGAGGAAGAGAGAGATAAACATCAATGTGAGAAAGACACATCGACTGGTTGCCACCCACACTACCCCAACTGGGATCGGGGACAAACTGCAACCATGGTACGTGCCCTTAGCGGGAACCGAACCCAGGTCTCTCTGTACCGCAGGTTGACGCTCTAACCGCTGAACAAAACCGGCCAGGGCTCTATTGATTTTTTTAACTTAAGTGTTGAATGTTACATAAACTAGATTTGTGTTAGATGTTACATAAAACTGGTTTCTAAGAATAATCAGATTTTATCTTTTTTTTTTTTTTTAAATCCTCACCCGAGGATATTTTTTTCCCCAATTATCTCCAGACAGAGTGGAAGGGAGGGGGGTGGGGGAGAGACAGAGAGAGAGACACATCAATTGGATGCTTCCCTCACAACTGGGGATGAACCGCAACCAAGGTACATGCCCTTGGCTGGAATCGAACCTGTGACTCTTTGGTCCGTGAGCTGACACTCTAACAGCTGAGCCTAACCAGCCAGGTCTGATCAGATTTTAATTAAGATTTTAAGTAGAGCTGGCAATGAGCTTAAAAAAGTACAAAGAATATTTTGTTGATGTTCTATTTCTGTATGTTAAAGGAAAATCAAATATACTATAGCCTCAGAAGAGTTGTACATAATCAACATTTGCTTAAAACAATCAAAAGAATTAGTTAAGGAGCATTACTGACAAGAGAACAGTGTGGTAGAAAGAACACTAAACTTGAGAGAAGTAAATTGTGTAACCCTGCAGAAGTCATTTTTAACTTCTCTAGGATGGGGAACAGCATGTATCCAGTATAAACTATCTGCTATAAACCAGGCACTTCATAAGCGTACATTAGCTCATTAATTTAGTTCCTTAACAATCCTGAGTTATATACTATTATCTCCATTCAATAGCTGAAGTTGAACAATTTGTTTAAACTTTAGAGTACACAAGTAATAGCGGTAATAAGCCTAATTCCAGGTTTGTATGACTCTTAAGTCACAGAGGCTTCTCTTACTTCATCTTCCTCTGTAAAATAAAGGTGCTGAGCTGGCTCATCTATATCCACGATCCCATTTGATTATTCCAACCACCTCATGAGATGGTGTATCAATATTTCTTAACTTTTTTACAATTAAGGAAACTGATTTTCCAGATAGTTTAAATAGCTAAGCTGAAGTCATACAGATGCACACAAATTCTTCTGACTCTACATCCAAGACTATTTCTATTATATCACACCAACTGAGGACTAAATTCTCTTTGTTGGTGCTACAGATTCATTACACTATAGTCTCAAAGCACTAAATGTACTGAGATATCACATGATAAAAAATATTAAAACTCTAAAATACTTTTCATTTACAGATACTCAGGCCTAACTTCTTGCTATTCTTTTTAAAAGCATGCACTTTTTTTACATAATCTTTTTACTGTTGACAATGTTACACAATATTAAAAAAAACTCAAGTAGTCATGGTTACTAAAAGACTAAACATTCTAATTATAACTTGCATATTTGGTAAGGGGATAATTTACTTATAAAAAGTGCTCCTATAGCCCAGCTGGTGTGGCTCAGAGGTTGAGCATCGACCCATGCACCAAGAGGTCACCAGTTTGGTTCCCAGCCAGGGCACATGCCCAGGTTATGGGCCCAGGGCCCAGGGCCCAGTGGGGGACATGTAGGAGGCGGCCAATCGATGTTCTCTTCATCAATGTTTCTATCTATTTCCCTCTCCCTTCCTCTCTCTCTGAAATCAATAAAGAAAAAAATATTTTTATTTATTTTATTTTATTTTTTATCCTTACCCAAAGACATTTTTTTCATTTTTTTGTTCAGATAGAGTGGGAGGAAGAGAGAGAGAAACATCAATGTGAAAGTTACATATCGAGTGGCTGCCACCTGCACGACCCAATCAGGGCTGGGGAAAAACTGCAACTGAAGTACATGCCCTTACCGGGAACCAAACCTGGGTCTCTCTGGACCGCAGGCTGACGCTCTAACCGCTGAGCCAAACTGGCCAGGGCGAAAAAAACAGTTTTTAAAAAGTGCTCCTATAGTTTCATAACTGGTGAAGAGTATCCCAATTATGCCAAAATCTTATTTCTGATAACTACCAGGTTCTAAGATGACTAAATACTATAGTAATTAAGATGGCATAAAACCATTTTATCTTCAAAAAAAAAAAAAAGTTTAGGTACCTTATACAAACAGGTGTCGACTACCTCATTGCAAACTTTCTCAAGGTCATCAGTGACTTCAAGTCTGGATCTTACAAAATCACACAGCTCTTCATTTCCCATAACATCCCAAATACCATCACATGCAAGGATAATGAACTGATCATCTTCTTCAGATCTTTCAATATCATGGACTTCAGGCTCTGGTGAGACAAGCTGCTCTGTAGGACCTTTTCCATGGACACATTTGTAATCAAAGTCTCCAAGGGCCCTCGATACAGCCAGAGAGCCATTCACACGCTGAATCATTACAGAACCACCGGCATTCTGAATTCGTTCTTTTTCCAGAGGATTACTTGGTTTGTGATCTTGTGTGAAGAAGTGAACTTTCCTGTTCCTACAAAGTAAACCTCTTGAGTCTCCACAGTTAATGAAATAAGTATGTTGAGGAGAAATTAAGACACCCACAGCTGTTGACCCACTTCTATCTGCACCATGTTTCTTCTCTGACATAACTCTCATGTGTTCATCAATCTCCAGAAAACCTGTTCTGATTCCATTCTTTACATTTTCCACAGAAGGTGCTCCTGCAGACCCTTTAAAATCTTGGTTATTGGTGATGTGATCTAATAAATGCTCACAGCAGTATTTGGCAACCTGAGAACCAGCATGCCCATCATACACAGCAAAGAATGACCATGTTTCAAGTCCGCTTGGCAAACCAATCACAGCTGTATGTGCATCCTCCATTTCAACTCGCCAGCCTTGCATGCTGCTTAGCCCATATCGCAACCCATTACCCTGCCCCTGGGCATTATGTTTTTCCATCTTTGGCTTGTCTAAAAATGCTCCCATTATGTCTTGATCCTTTAGGTCTGCAAAGGAAGAGAAACAAGAAAGTTAATAACTACTTTGTAAACAAAATACATAGCCAACAACCTTTTTAAGAGTGAAGGAGATACAAAGAAAGCTTTCAATAGGAATGGACAACTCTTGTGATAAGCAGACATTCATTGTATTGCTGACTTGGAACCTGGAGATTAACAAGGAAGAATTGGGGGAAAGACTGATCAGGAACAGCTAAGAATGGACAACAGGCAGAGAGAACTAAAGCATCAGGATAAAAATGGCAGATCCGACACACTTTTCAAGGCATAACCACTTGAGACAGAAAGAAGACTTGGCAGCAGCCACCAACTTAAATAAACTAGGCCATGCGTTTAAGGATGCACTAAACATATGACTCTTTTAGGGAATCTCAGAACTAAATTTTATGTCTATACATCAAGAAAAGCCAAGTGAGCCCTGGCCAGTTTTTTCAGTGGTTAGAGCATCGGCCCACAGACCAGAGAGTCCCGGGTTCGGTTCCTGCTAAGGGCGCGTACCTCAGTTGCAGTTTGTCCCTGGCCCGGTTGGGGTCGTGTGGGTGGCAACCACTTGATGTGTCTCTCTCACACTGATGTTTCTCTGTCTCTTTTCCTCCCTCTCTCCTTCCTGCTCTATCTGAAGATAAATGCAAAAATGTCCTCTGTTAGAATAAAAAAAAAGAAAAAAGAAAAGCCAAGTAAATCCACAGGACATACAAAAAGCCTACCGATTCAAAAATCTTAGTGGAACACTGAAACTTTTCGAAGTTTGAAATTACTTGTTTTATTCCTACTCCATCAATCCTTTGAAAAAGTAAAATGATCTATTCACAAAGGTCCAAATCTGCATGCTCTTCCCTTTGAGCCTTTGCCTCGCCTCCCTACTTATAAAAAAAAGCATACCCATTCTTTAAGGCCTACTTAAATTTGACCCTTTCCATAGATTTTTCAGTCTTTGATACAGCCAGTAAGTTATTAAATTACCGTAAGTGGTTCAGCTCTAAATTTCAAGTTGCAAAGCAATTAAACATACATATAACAAAGCTTAAATACATCAAATGAACCTACTATAATCTACTGATCTAGTGTTAATAACATGTATCATTATTATTGTATTCTATGACTATTAGGTATAAATTGTAAAGGAGATGAAAGGGTCTATGGACAGCCCTATGGACAAGCCTGAAAGTTTAGTTAATCTAATCCTTTAACAATAATCAAAAACTAAAACCCCTGATGTGAAATGGGCCCACATAAGGCAGGGAGACAGTTGGTCAGGATTTAGGTTGTCCTTTACTTGCATAATAGCCTAGGAATGTAGAGATGTGGGGTCTAAGTCATCAAATGAGTCACAACTAAACAAAACAATCTGAAAAAAAGATAGAATGAGATTTAATGGAGGTGAAGTGGAGATGGGTAGTAGGGGGCAGGAATAGGAAAAAATACCTAGGTAAATCAGGATATAGTTATGAGACTAGGGGATTGATGATGTTGGCGATGCTAAGCTCTGAGAAGCAGCTAGGAGAGAAAGGGGAAGAAGAAAAAAGAAATAGTTTGCCAGCAACCTCTCCCTGTTCCTTTTCCTACTAGGGTCAAACTAATACACAGGCAGAGAAGTCTGTCTGGTTGGTGCAATAAAGTAATCTCCTAACTACTCCTCTGTCCCCTATTATAATTCCACTAATAGAAGGTAAATAAAAAAAAAAAACTAGTCATCATCCATTCCTTATGTCGATATTCATCAGATTACTGTTCTGACACCAGGTTGACACACATTATGGCAAGGGTGAGTGTTTTGACTGAACAAAGATTAATATGATGGACCTTAATGGCACTGTTTAAGAATTCTAAACACTCTCAGTGTTTTACAAGCATTATCTCACTCATTCTCCTTAACAACCCTAAAAATATGTAATAATATTATCTCCAATTTACAGATGAAGAACCTTAGTGAGACTAAAGAACTTGGCCAAAGTCACTCAAATGATCAATTCAGAGGAATCAGGACTCTAACCCTAACCCTAGGAAAGTTAAAGGAGTGTATTATGAAAAATTAAGGTAAATATGATGTTATATTAGAGAATAATGAGTAAAATAGGTAAACCACTAGTTAGCCTAATTGAGAAAAACTAAACCAGAAACTAAACAGGCTAGACTTACCTCACAGATAGAAAGGTGTTTTATTTCTTGTTTTACATTTTATAAAACACATGGTACAATTCTTTGCTAATAAATTTGAAACTATTAAGAAAACTGACAATGTTCTTGGAAAACAAATTACCAAATTTTTTTCTAGAACTGGAAGCATATAAAGGCCTGTAATTCTGGAACAAAAGAAGTTGTCAAAGAACTATCCCTCAAAAAAAACTCCAGGGCTAATGAAAACCAAAAAAACAAAAGATTGAAGAACTATCCCAGGTTAAAGAAAACCAAAATGATATTACAACAAAGTGTAATGTGTGATTGTGCACTGCTTATATATATAGGGTATCCCCCCCAAATGTATATAATAGTTTGAATAATTATAAAGCCAGTGTTTATTAAAATATATTTCATTTTAAAAATGTAATAGAATCTACAGACATTGTTTAATTGTTTTGTCAACACCTGTTTTCAAACTCATATCCGTTCTGGTCCATGCACTGCTGATAATATGAAGCAACGGAATAGCAAATATTAAGAATCATTTCATTCAGTATTTGTGTGCATTCTCTTTCAGTAGCTGCCCTCAATTCTTTGACTGTTGCCGGTTTTGTATTGCAAACTTGATCTTTTATGTACCCCCATAAAAAGTCTAGTGGATAAATTTTCTTCGTTCAAAGCTTAGTCTGGCTTCACCCATTATTTCAAATCAGTTAAACCTGAAAAGGAGTGAGAATTAAGCAAGTTATCAGCTGTTAAAGTGTGTATATATCTTTTTGGGACACCTGTACATTTGTGTGAGTAAAGCGAATATGCATGTGCACATATAGAGGGGGGAAAAAGAAAGTTAATAAGACAAATGCAGCAAAATGCTAGCAATAGTTGGTCATTTAGATAAATAAAGAGTTTATTACACTCTGTTTTTGAATTGTTTTCAAAAGTCATTAAAAATAAAAGTGCACTGGACGAGACAATTTCATAACCACTATCTTTCAAGCCATAAAAGAACATAATTCCCAAATTATTTAAATTACCCAACAGAGAAAAAACTTCCCACATGTTTTCACAAATCTACCATAATCCTGATATAAAAATGGACAAAGATAGCACTAATAAACCTATAATCTAAACACACTCATCAATACAGATGCAAAAAACCCTATGTAAAACATAAGCATTTATTACAGGTCACCAACTAGGAATCATTTTAGGAATTTAACTATGAGCCAACATTCAGCAACCTTTAATATACGTCATCTTTTAAAAAGTTCAAAGGAGAAAAACCATATGATCATCTCTTCGTATGCTAAAAGGGATCTGATAAAATTCATTCCATAATATAATACATATTTCAAGCCAAACAGGAAACATAGTTATTAGAACAATTCTCAGAAAACAATAACTCTGCTCTTAACCCTATTATTTAGCAATGTTTAAAAATAGTGATAAATGCAGGTTAAGATTTTTCTAAAAAGAGGCATAAAATTGGAATGAGATCAACCTATTATTTGCATATAATGACTATATGATGGCAAACTCAAAATCTAAAACATTATTAGGAATAAAGAAAGTTCAATAAAGTTACCTGACTATAGAAATAATCACCACCACCACCACCACTTAGAAAAATACAAGTATATCTAATTTAAAAATTAATAACAAATCTTCAGAACCTTTAAGAAGAGAGCCTCAGGATAAAAGACACTACTTTTTCTTGGATAGAAAGAGTCATTATTGTAAAGATGTTTATCTTCCCTTTATTAATCAGTAAGTTCAATATAATTACAACAGGATCTTTTTGTTCCCAGACCTTGATTCCAAAATTTATATGAAAGAATAAATGTTTGAGAATAGCCAAAAGAGTCTAAAAAACATGAGAAGTTGCCATACCTAATATTAAAACAATTTAAGAGGGAATTGTTCAATGGAATAGAATTGAGAGTCAGAAGAGCTGTGAGAACAAAAATTCAATAAATGGTGTTAGAACAGGTGAATTATATTCCTGTTGAATCTCCACTGCACATCTTAAAATAAATACCAGGTGATTAAAGATTTAAGTTTGAAATACTACTAATAAAACCATACAAGCACATCTAGGCAAATATTTCTATAATCTTATGGTAGAAAAAGACTTTAAGTATGATATTGATGGCAAAAAGGAAAAGACTGATTGCAAAGAATAAAAATTGACTCTAGAGAAAAAAACCTCTACACTATTAAATACAGCTCATAAACTTGAATAGCAAATATTTTTAAATAAGTATTTGCAATACATATAATAAAGTTAATATTCCTAAAACAGGCAAAAGGCTCCCAGAAGACCACAAAATAAACAATTTAAAAGAAAAGAAATTGCCCTGGCCGGTTTGGTTCAGTGGTTAGAGCGTCGGCCTGCGGTCCTGAGAGACCCGGGTTCGGTTCCCGCTAAGGGCGCGTACCTCGGTTGCAGTTTGTCCCCAGCCCTGGATGTTTCTCTCTCTCTCTCTGTTCCTCTCTCTCCCTCCCACTCTACCTGAACAAAAAATGGAAAAATGTCCTCAGGTGAGGATAAAAAAAAAAAAAAAATAAATAAATAAATAAAAGAAAAGAAATGGACAAAGAACATGAACAGGCAATTCAATTAATAAAATACAAGTGGCCAATAAACACTGAGCAATGACTACCAATCTCACTAGCCATTAAACACAAGTTTGTTTTTACATATTACGTTATCAAAGATTTAAAATTTATAATGCCTACTATTGGCAAATAAGTAAAAATATGTCCTTTTCTTAGCTAGGAGAGTAGGTAAACTGGTACTTTTCTGAAGGATATATATGATCTGCATTAATTTTAAATGTTGAATTCCATTTAATTATATATTCACACTATGAAGTACTCATCTGTTTCAGATGTATTTTAAAAATAGATTAACTGCCCTGGCCAGCTTGGCTCAGCGGTTAGAGCGTTGGCCTGCGGTCCGGAGAGACCCGGGTTCGGTTCCTGCTAAGGGCATGTACCTCAGTTGCGGTTTGTCCCCGGCCCTGGTTGAGTTGTGTGGGTGGCAGCCACTCGATGTGTCCCTTTCACGTCGATGTTTCTCTCTTTCTCTTCCTCTCTCTCCCTCCCACTCATCTGAACCAAAAATGGAAAAATGTCCTCAGGTGAGGATAAAAATAAATAAATAAATAAAATAGATTAACTATAAAACAGAACATTAAAAGACCAAGCCACCCACTAAAGATAAACTTTTAAAATACAAAGTCTCTGTGAAGCTAAATCTGTTAAACTCCTAGGCTCAAGTAACACTGATGGAGAGAAGTCCACATTCTGCAGGGAACAATAACAGGGACTAACAATGTCCTTGTGCAAAGCTGGGATACACCTGAGGGTCACTCAAATTTTGTGCCCAGTGAACAGAAGTATGTATCCTCTTTTAGCCTGTATCTTGGAGAGATAAGCCTAATCATTTTTAAAAAATTAATTTATTAGGGTGACACTGGTTGGCCAAATCATACAGGTTTCATACAACCCAACAAAACATCATTTGCACACTGCATCATGTACTCATTAACCCAAGCAAAGTCTCTTTTCATCCCCATCCTCCTCTTTTGCCCATCTCCACCTGCTCCCTACCTGCCTTTCCCTCTGGCTATCACCACACAGTTGTCTGTTATCTATGTGTTATGCATATATGTTTTTTGGCTAATCCCTTCACCTTCTTTCTCTCTTCCTCACTGATAGCTGTCAGTCTGTTCCATGTATTCATGCCTCTATTTCTATTTTGTTTATCAGTTTATTTTTCTTATTAGATTCCACATATTTAGTGAGATCATATGGTATTTGTCTTTCTCTGTCGGAGATAAGCCTATCTTGATGTTATCAAGATTCAGGGGAGCCCTGGCCAGTTTGGCTCAGCGGTTAGTGTCAGCCCATGGACCAGAGAGTCCTGGGTTCGATTTCCACTAAGGATACATACCTTGGTTGCAGTTTGTCCCCAGCCCCAGTTGGGGTTGTGTGGGTGACAAGCCAGTCGATGTGTCTCTCTCACATTGGCATCTCTCTCCCCCAACTCCTCCTCCCTTCCTCCCACTCTATCAGAAGATAAATGCAAAAATGTCTTTGGGTGAGGATAGAAAAAAAAAAAAAAATCAGAGAAACCAAGCCTTCAACATAAGACATGGTTTCAGACAGCACTGCAGGGCCAAGATGTAGGTGGTGCATGAAAAACATTAGGCCGGTTTGGCTTAGCAATTAGAGCATCAGCCAGTGGACCAAAGTGTCGCGGGTTCAATTCTGGTCAAGGGCACGTACCTCAGTTGCAACTTGGTCCCTGGCCCTGGTTGGGGTCGTGTGGGAGGCAACCAGTTGATGTGTCTCTCTCACTTCGCTGTCTCTCTCTCTCTCTCTCTCTTTCTTTCCTTTCCACTCTATCTGAAGATAAATGGAAAAAAATCCTCGGGTGAGGATTTGAAAAACAAACAAAAAAACCCCAAGGCATTAGATAAGAAGGGTAAAAAGAAAAAAAAACTAATACTTTGTTTAATATGAAACTTCAAAACCAAACTCCAACATATACGAGGAAAACTAAACTAAGATGGACAGGCAACAAAATCAACAACTGTAGGAATTCAATCTGGAAGCAAAAAAATAGCCCTGGCTGGGTAGCTAGGTTGATCGAAGCATTGTTCCATACACCAAAAGGTTGCAGGTTCCATTCCAGGTCAGGGCACATACCTAGGCTGTGAGTTTGGTCTCCAGTTGGAATGTGTGTGGGAGGAAGCTGATTGATGTTTTTCTCTCACAGAGATGTTTCTCTCTCTGAGATGTTCCCCCCCCCCCTTCCCAAATCAATAAATATATCCTAGGGTGAGGATTAAAATAATAATAATAATAATAATTTATAACTTAAAGTGTGTATGGTTAGGATCCTCCCAAAGTTAAAAAGAACAGCAGACATGAAGGGAAATTTTTTAAAAAGTCAGAAATCAAACCAGAATAGGTAGCTGTTAGAGAGAACATGAACAGGAGAAAAATAGTCACTAAGAAAGAAAAAAAACAACTGAGGCTTAGGAATTGCTTCAAATATAACACAGTGATTAAGAAGAAATACTGGAATCCTGGCCGGCATTGCTCATTGGTTAGAACATTGGCCTGTGCACCGAAGGGTCTTGGGTTCAATCCTCCGCCCTAGTGGAGGTTTGTGTCTGCAAGGCAACCAGTGTGTCTCTCTCATCTCTCTCTCTCCCCCCACCCCCTTCCGCCCTCCCTTCCACTTTCTCTAAAAATTCAAAGATATGAACACTAAGGAATTTTCTAGAACTGAAGAAAGATATGAGATATGAGTCTTCACATCAACAATGTATTTCAAAGAGCACCCACAGATTATACAACATACACACACCTAGGCATATCATGGGAATGTGTTCAGAACATCAAGAAAGGTAAAACAAACAAATACTAACATTTATATCACACTTAAAATATGTAGGGCTCTGTCCTAAGTACTTCACATATATTAATGTAACCATCACTACAACCCCTATGATACAGATACTATTTCATTATGTATCTCTGTTTAGACTTGCCCAAGGTTTCACAGTATGTAGTAGTGACAGGATACAAAATAGGAATTAAAAAAAAAACAAAAAACAAAAAAAAAACGACCAGAGAGAAAAACTATATACAAAAGCATAACCATTATATAGAGACCAGACTTCTCAGAGATCCAACTCTGCCAAATTTTGTAACATGTACAATGAAATAATATCTTGAGACTACTAATAGGAAGGGGGGAAAACCAATTAACCAAGAATTCTTTATTTCCTTTAAAAAAGAAATTGTGTAAAATGTACTTTCAGACAAAAACTAGCCATACTCTCTTACTAAGAAGATTACTAAAGGATACACTTTAACAAGAAGAAAAGTGAACCTAAGAGGGAGATACAAGTAACAGTAAGTACTACAGAAACTGGTAAAATATACTAGCTGATTAAATTAGGTATTAACTATTTTTTAAAAAAAAACGTTTATGCTAAAAAAGAGGAAATAAAAATGTAGGTAATTATATGATGATGGAGAAAAGTTTATTAGTATTTAATTAAGTATGAGCTTGGCCCTGGCTGGTTTTGCTCAGTGGTTAGAGCTTTGGCCCTCAGACCAAGGGGGTCTAGGGTTTAATTCTGGTCAAGGGCATGTATCTGTGTTGCAGGTTGGATCCCCGGCCCCCTGTTGGGGTCATGCTAGAGGCAACCAATTAATGTGTGTCTCTCTCACATTGCTGTTTTTCTCTCTCTCCCCTGCCCTCCTTCTCTTCCACTCTATCTGAAAACCAATGGAAGAATATCCTTCAGTGAGTATTAAGAAGGTATGAGATCATAAAAAAATCATCAAGTATACAAGGAAACAAGCTGCCAAGAGTAGGAGTTAACATATTTTACACACACACATATATATCCCTTTAAAATTTCAGATAATTGGAATTGGCGAATATAAGATACAAAGTAACTATTATGAAATGTTTAACAAGATTTGAAAAAAATTGAGAAAGAATAAATTATTTAAAAAATTACCAGGCAAACTGAATTTAAGAATTAAATACCACTTTGGAAATTAAAAACAAAAAACAAACAAAAAAAACCCCCAAGATATTAAAAACTCAGAGAATGACTTAAACAATGGGTTAGAAACAAATGTAGTAAATTAGCTCATTGAGTTGAAAATAATAAAATTATGTTCGCTTCAAAAAAACTTCATCCAAGAATGACAGAAGGGGGAAGAAGAAAAATAAATTCTCCAATGATGGTCAACAGCATAAATAATCTACAGATGCAGAAGCTAAGAAATTTAAGACTTAGATACTGACACCCCTGGAAGTCCAGCAACTATTAACTAATAGCTATGTTCATGTTAACTTCCTGGAATTGACCGTGCATTATAATAGTAGAGTTCTGTAGACTTTTTTTTTAAATCTTCACCCAAGGATATTTTTTCCATTTATCTTCAGATAGAATGGGAGGGAGGGAGGAAGAGAGAGAGAAAAACATCAGTATGAGAGAGCCACATTGACTGGTTGCCTCCCACACTACCTCGACCAGGGTCGAGGATGAACCGCAGCTGAGATACATGCCCTTGACCGGAATCAACCCTGCAACTCATTGGTCTATGGGCCTACGCTCTAAACACTTAACAAACTGGCCATGGCAGAGTTCTGTAGAGTCTTAATATCAACACTTACTCCACTAAGAGAATCAGAAAACACTAACAAAATAATGGAAACTTAATTCTACATAGTAAAGCTTAATCTCATTGAACAAATGCTCCCCGATATTTCATTTTTTTTCTAAATATACTTAAATCATATCATTCTTTAAATTCTCACATCTTACTTTAAAGGTAGAAATTTCTTATTAGATCCATTAGTTTGCAGTTCACAGGATCATGTTCTCTCTGTTTCTCCAATCTCCCTCAGAACTAAATTTTCACAGGTTTTTCTGGTTAAATATTCTTTTAATAAATCTCAATCCTATAGTCAGTTAAATCAATAATTATTCTTAAATTTCTTCTACAATGTAACTAATTTATGAAACAGTTGTGAAGATTTACAGTTGACCCTTGAACTACACAGGAGTTAGGGAGGGCACTGTCCCCTCAAGTGGTTGAAAATCTGAGTATAACTTTTAACTCCCCCCAAACTTAATTACAATAGCCTACTGTTGACCAGGAGCCTCATCGATAATATAAAAAGTCGATGAACACTTATCTTGTATGCCATATTATATACTGCATTTTTTTTTTTTTAAATCCTCACCGAGGGATATGTTTTTATCGATTTTAGAGGTGGGGGGAGTGGGGAACATCTCTAGAGAAATACGCCAGTCACCTCTCGTACACGCCCTGACTGGGGATTGCACCCAAAAACCTTAGGTATATACCTTGACTAAAAATCAAACCCGCAACCTTTTGGTATACAGCATGACACTCCAACCAACTTAACTACCCAGCCAGGGCATATATACTGCAATCGTGAAATAAAGTAAGCTAGAGAAAAGAAAATCATCAGAAAAAATACATTTATAGTATTTTCTGAAAAAAAATAAAAATAAAAAAAAAATCTGTGTATAAATGGACCCATGCAGTTCAAACCCATGTTGTTAAAGAGTCAAATGTATAGGTAGGGCAAAAATAGGTTTACAGTTGTTTGTACGGAAAACACAGTAATTCATAAATAATATAAGAATAAATTCTGTTTGCATACTCATAACTGTAAGCCTACTTTTGCCCAACCCTGTATATAGAGTTCTTTAAGAAAGGAGTACTTGCTATTAAAACAAATTATATATACAGATATTTGGTTAACTTGGTTTCCAATACTAAAAACATTCATTTAAATCAGATAATACATTTTATCTGTTAAACAACAAATTTGTTGTTCTAAAAAAAAAAAAAGAAAAAAGATAACCTATCTACATCACCAGCTCCTTAAAAAAGTTATATATAAAATATTGTAGGCAATACTTCTGATCAAGGAACTGAATACAGGAATACAGGGATCAAAACATTTCATCCAAGTGGTCACACATAGGCACTAACAGTTCCTATTAGCCTGTACTTCCCTCTTTCCAAATTTCCAGTTTGCTTATTATAGGACTTGACTCAAATGTAAAATTATATGTAGGATTCTGGCTCTTTTGAAGCACTTTTATTGACTGTCCTTAAAATCTCACTAATTCTAATCCAACCAGAAGATCCCTGATTTATTAAATCAAATAAGGTTTTCTTTGGCAGCAGCAACCTCTCAATTAGCAGCCATACTCTGGCTAATTCTAGACCTTTGAAGCAGCCCCTGAAGATGGGGGCACCTAGAAGAGGATTCTGCCCTTCTAATTAGAACATTCCAAGGGGACAGTGCCTTAAATTCTTTGTGGGACTTCTTTGAAGAATAATCCCCAGGTGAAATGGGTTTCCCATCTGCACTGGTTCAAACCTGAAGATCTTCGAACAACCGGAAAGACAACACATGACTACGGTTCAGCTTCAAAATGTCGACACAAAGTTCTGGAAAGAAAAAATGTCAAAGGTACTAATCCTCATCAGAAAATGAAATTATTTGTGCTTCACTTACATATCACTAAGATTCAAAATTCAGAACAGGAAATTAAAAAAATTTCACCCATCTTCTTATCTTCTATTATATTATATAACATCTGCCTTTTATGTCTTTCCTTCTAGGTCTTATTCTCTCTTAAGCATCAACTAAGTTTTATTCTTCTTCCCACAAATTCAGTTTCCTTGCAAATTTTATACCATTTCTATTCCTGCTCTTACCACCTTGTCCCTCCCCAACCTGAGTAATCTCTTCTATTTTTCCCTTTCTTGCTTTTAATTCTTCCTCATTCTTGGGTTTAGATTAATGAGAAAGTAGAGTTTAGGTAAGCCAGCTGTAAAGGGAAACATTTCAATTAACTCATGGAATTCTGAGTCTGAGAGGTAGAAGAGAAATGGCTACTACAGCCAACATTTTAGGGAAAGCTGGGGGGCTGCGAAACCCACAGTGAAAAGCACTACTAGAGGCGAGGATGAATGGTACATATTTGATGAAGTTATACTAGTGGAAAGCCTGAATTTGGTTTAAATTTGGATACAGTCTTCTAATTACTAAATAATTTTTCCTGGTCAGAGAAAAGGAAAACAACCATTATTTAAGTTATAAAAGGAGGCTAAATTATTCATAGCAGCTCAGCAGTGTGGCTCAGTGGTTGAGTATCGACCCATGCACCAAGAAGTCGCCGGTTTGATTCCCAGTCAGGGCACATGCCCAGGTTATGGGCCAAAACCCCAGTGGGAGGCATGCAGGAGGTGGCCAATCCATGTTCTATCTCATCGATGTTTCTATCTCTCTCTCCCTCTTCCTTCCTCTCTCTCTAAAATCAATAAAGAAAAAAAATTTTATTAAAAAATTATCCATAGCAAGCTGTCTCATGAGATATACAAGATGTTGATAAAGGATAGAAAAATTGCTGATCAAAAAGTTATCTGGTCTGACAAGTGTAGCTCAGTGGATTGAGCATCACCCCATGGACTGAGAGGTCCCAGTTCGATTCCCATTCAGGGCACATGCCCAGGTTTCAGGCTCGATCCTCAGTAGGGGGCATGCAGGAGGCAGCCGATGGATGTTTCTCTCTCACATTAATGTTTTTTTTCTCTCTCTCTCTCTCAAAATATCAATAAAAACATATTTAAAAAGGATATCTGGCCCTGGCCAGTTTGGCTCAGCAGTTAGAGTGTCGGCCCATGGACCAGAGTCCCGGGTCCGGTTCCCGCTAAGGGCATGTACCTTGGTTGCCATTTGTCGCCGGCCCCAGTTGGGGTCATGTAGGTGGCAACCACTCGATGTGTCTTTCTCACGTCGATGAATCTCTCTCTCTTCCTCTCTCTCACTCTATCTGAAGATAAATGCAAAAATGTCCTTGGGTGAGGATAACAAAAAAAAGTTATCTGGATTCCACCTATATACTATATATAGAGAGAGATAGAAGTATATGAGTGGTTGATAAGGACTGGGGGACAGAATAGGGAATGACTGCTAATGAGTACAAGTTTTCTTTTGGGGGTGATGAAAATGTTCTAAAAGTAAATTGTGGTAATGGTTGCACAATTCTGTGAATACAATGAAAACCACTGAGCTATAAATTTTAAATGGGTAAATTTTATGCTATGTGAGCCATATCTCAATGATGCTATTTAAAAAGATTACTATGGCTTTATACGGTTTTCTATATCTGTATTTTTTTTTACATAAGGTTAAAAAAGATGGCTATAGATTATATGTAGTAATATGAAAAAATACTATATTAAAATGTTTTTAAAAGATTAAAAGGGTTTCCTGAAAATTCCTTAGCTGCCCAATATTTTTCAGTTTATAGTTTTAATTAAATATTTACTTCACTCTTTCATTTAAATATTTACTTAACCTCCTCCAACAAACCAAATTTCATTCAAATGAAATCTAATGTAAAACTGTTACTGAGTTAAATAATACCCTAAGTTAAATGCCCTAAATTAAAACTTAAAAAAAAAAACTTCAGAAAGCAAACCAACCCAGTCAGAGAAGCTTAGTTGGTTGTGCTTAGTTCTGTGAACCAAAAGGTTACAATTCAATTCCCAGTCAGAGTACATACTTGGGTTATGGATTGAATCCCCAGTTGGAGCACATACAGAAGGCAACTGATAGATGTTTCTCTCTCTCCCTCCTTCCCTCCCTCCCTGTCCTCTGGTGAGGATTTAAAAAAAAAGGCAAACCCAAATTGACCAACCAAACCAACCTAAGGCATATAAAGCTCTTCTATGCCAAACAGTTATTTCAATAAAGCACAAGACAGATCATTTTTTTTTCTACCAAATATTTCTCAAAAATTAGTCTTTGCTGAATTAGGTAAAAATTTACAAGTACCCAAACCACAGTCAGTTTGCAGATATTAGCAGCAGTTTCAATTACACAAAATGTGAGACAGAGCTGCCACTTTTTTTTTTTACATCCTCACCTCACCCAAGGATATTTTCCCATTGATTTTTTTAGAGTGGAAGGGAGGGAGGGGGAAGAGATGGAGAAGGAAAGAGAGAGGGAGGGAAGGAAGGATGGAGGGAGATAAAGATCAATGTGAGAGCAACACATTGATTGGCTGCCTCCCACAAGACCCCCACCGGGCCTCAGGGGATTGAACCTGCAACCCAGGTACATGCCCTTGACTTGAAATCAAACTTGCAACTCTTTGGTCTGTGGGCCGATGCTCTAACAGCTGAGCCGAACCAACCAGGGCCAGAGCTGCCACTTTTGATGTTTCCTTCATGTTTCATGATTTTTATTGTCACCATTTTCTAGACTTGTGCTGTGATCTGAATTATATGCTCTAAGAGGCCGTCTTAAATTTCTACAAAAGTATGTTACTGTACAATTTTATTTCATTTAAAAATTTTTTTCTTTATTGATTTTAGAGAGAGAGAGGGCGAAAGAGGGAGAGATAGAAATATTGATGGGAGAGAATATCGACTGGCCTCCTCTTACATGTCCCTCATTGGGGATTGGGCTCACAACCTGGTATGTGCCCTGACCGGGAATTGAACCAGTGACCTCTTGATGCCAGTGACCTCTTGATGCATGGGTCCATGCTCAACCACCGGCTGGGCTGTTACTGCACAATTTTAAAAAGTAAACTTCAGAAGTACACAACTGCCTGAGAAATATCTAAGCTAAATTTACTTAGAGGGTTCTAGTGACTATAAAAATTAGATACTGACCTATTTTCACTAACAGTTATAGTACAAGCAAATCACTGAAAATACTTAGAGGGCATAGAGCTATTTCGTTTTTAAAGTTTTCTAAGAATGTTTTGGTATTCACAATCCCAATTTGCCTCATCTGTTAATTATTTCAAATTTCTCAGTTTTGGATAACGTGTACAAACTAAGAAGTGGATTCAATTCTCAGTTTGCTGATTTTTAATTGCAAATGTGAGGCTTCCCATTAAAACTGACCCAGAAAACAACTGACTTTCTTAGCCAATCCATCCTTTCCTCTTTTGCTTAAAAACAAATACCCCTCCCCCCCCACACAGAGCATTTATTAAAAAAATTTTTTTTTTTATTTTTAGAGAGAGAGGGAGAGGGAGAGACAGAAACATTGATGAGAAAGAACATCGACTGGACGCTTCCTGCATGCCCCCCACTAGGGGTTTGGCCCATAACCTGGGCATGTACCCTGACTGAGAATCGAACCAGCGACCTCTTGGTACATGGGTCAATACTTAGCCAGAGCCACACCAGCCAGGCCAGAGCATTTAGAAGTGTTTGCTGATAACCTTGTATAATTAAGCTGAAAGAATAAAAAATAAAACATTAAATATTTAAAATGGTAAAAGGTCATTCATCATTCACTCACAAAATATGTGGAGGGTCTAAATATTTGACACATATGAAATGTCCCCACTGGAAAAAGGACCAAAAAATTTTTGTCTCCAAGAGACAAACTTCTGTCCTTACAAGCTAACATTCTTAAAACAGAATCATTCACTGAATCCATCCATGAGATGCTTTGTGCGTATGGAAACGGATGCTGGGAAAAAAAAAAAACAGAAAAAGGTTCTTCTTAAATAAAAATTTCATCTTTCTAAACACACACACTAGCACCCCCTATACTTATTAGCCACACCTCAAATGACATGGCCTAAAATAACATTTAACTCCCTACCACTTCTACTCAGTTCTGTGTCTCAGGAAATAAATCTACCATTAGTCATGAGTTCACAGAATCCTGTATTTCCCTTATCACGGCAAATAAGACCCTCTGAATAAATGATCTCTCATTATAGACTTTAAGATCCATGAGGAAAGGGATCATGTCTTTTTATTCATAGTACTTACCACATTGTGACACTTGATTAATACATAAGATGAATGACAGCCATTACTGTGACTTCTCCCTTGTCAATAGAGTTAGGAATTCTTTTCTACCCAAGTATTCCCATAGAAATTGACCTGCAAACAAACTGCATGCTGCCATTTGCACTTTATTATTCTATAGATTATAGATCACACTAGATGGCTCAGCAGTTGTTGAATATCAGGAAGCATGTATTCAGATGCAGAAAACGAAGACAACAGATATGGAGTAACAAAGGATTAAGCTGTGGGCTGACCACAAAACAAAAGCTGCCAATTCTAAAATCAGCTTCTTGACATCTGAAACAGCCTTACAGACTCTCAGCAAGGATAATATTCTACCGCTTTATAAAAAGTAAAATTTTATTTACTGCCTATTTACATTTTGAAGCACATTGGGATACTTCAAAGATGTTTTTCTAAAGCCTGGTTAAGTTTCATGATTCAGTTTGCAAAACAAAACCAAAAAATAATAAACAGACTTTCTTTGTTTATCCTTATCATTAATATTTTCATTTGTGACTTTTGGTAACAAAGGTAAGTAAGCAAACTGCATCTCCTATAGATGAAGTACCAAATTTGATGGAATGTTTTTTACCACTCATGGTAAAGAAAAGAAACAATGCTAAGACGCCAAACATTCATTCAAACTTTATGGTTCTTATTCTTTGAAACAGTACAACAGTTCCTGAACATATTCTTTAAATAAATATTAAGCCACACACAACATAACACAAACAAACAAACAACACACACGCGCGCGTTTATCTACATCCCTGCCTCAGACAGTTATATCACTGATGAATACAAAGACCAGCCTAAATTTAAACTGGATTATACATGACCTATGCTCTCTCCTAGTCTGCTATATTTCTGGCTCACATCCAATTTTGTCACATGGTCATCAGAAAATGAGCAGGGAGATTGATTATAAGATTAAACAAGCATGTATTGAGCACCTATTTAAAATTAGTGAAACTTGGTCCCTGCTTTCAAGGAATTTATTTTTCATAAATCTTAATATTAAAATATTCCATTTACAGTATAATCTCTATCATAAACCCAATTAGGTAGCTTGTATTTGAACCTATCTTCTTAAACTCACTAAACATTTCATTTGAATAAAGGACTAACAAGACCATTTAGGTCAGTGGGTTGCAAAGTAGTGAACATGATAAGCCATAAAACAAAATTATGTTATGGTCTGTAGTATTATATGTATTATAGCTGTATCTTACATGCTTTTTTAGTATTAAAATGTAATAGTTCTTGGTGAAAAGTTCTAAAAAGTACATGACATGACACACGATACTGTAGCCTCACATTTAGCGTACACTTCCACCTCAGAGCCTAACTCAATCACTAGATTCACCTTTTGGGTATAATGAAGCTACAGTCATATTCTTCCTATACAAACATTTTCTAACCCATCACAATTGCCAACAGATTTTCTTAGAGTAGTAGCAACAAAACTGCAGTGAGCCACGTATACAATTACTTTGAAAAATCCAATGACGTTTGTTTGGCTTCTGTTTACTAGCTGTCAAACTTTGGACAAGTAACTTAACCTTTGTCTCAATAGCCTCATCTATTAACATACAGGTAATAACAGCATGTATCCCATATAGATATGAATATTTAATGAGATAGTACTTGAAAATTTTTATAATAATGCTTAGCATATAAGCACTCAATTATGCCCTATCCTTGTTACTAGATAATGTCAAAGCTAGAGAAAATGAAAAGGCACACAAAGAATCAAATTCATGATTCTGGTTCTCCTTAGTATCAAACTCCAATAAATGAATCTAAGCAGCCACAGACTGCCTATATAAAATTATCTGTTTAAATATTCAGTAAAGGAAATTTTATATCTATTTTATAAATACCATTAATATTTTAACAGTTTGATAAGGTTTAAAGTTTAGCTTAGAGGTTTTAATGAGCAGACAATTCATATATTAGACACTGGGTTGGTTCACATTAAATTAGTTGATAGCTGCTAATACAATGTTTAAATACTGTGATCCCACAATTTCTCTCTTTTTTAAAGGATGTACAGTTCATAACATTGGCAAATGTAACTCTGGAAACAGAGATGCATGATTATGAATGTCTTGTTAAGCTTCAAAGCACAAACACAAAATTAAAATGAAACCTTTAGGTTCAGAATCAGTCAACTTAATTTCTATATTTAGATAAACACTCTCATTTCAGATTTGTATAATCTTCACTCTTAAATATCTAGGTTCAGGCAAATAATATAGAAATAATATAATACATAGCTGCTCCCAGAAAGCTTTTAACTTATTCTACCACCTTTTTTTTTTTTTAATCCTCACCCAAGGGCATTTTTCCATTTTTTGTTCAGATAGAGTGGGAGGGAGGGAGAGAGAGAGAAACATCGACGTGAAGGGATACACTGAGTGGCTGCCACCTGCATGACCCAACCAGGGCCAGGGACAAACTGCAACTGAGGTACATGCCCTTAGCGAGAACCGAACCCGCGTCTCTCCGGACCTGCAGGCCAACGCTGTAACCGCTGAGCCAAACTGGTCAGGGCTATTCTACCACCTTTTACAGTAATCAATCCCACTCTCAGATTTTTGTTAATCCTCACCGGAGACTATTTTTTCCATTGATGTTTAGAGAGACAGAAGGGAGGGAAGGAGGAAGGAGGAGAGGGAAAGAAAGGAGGGAGGGAGGGAGGGAGGGAGGGACATGGAGAGGAAGTGGGGGAAGGAGAGAAAGAAACATCGATGTAAGAGAGATACATCGATTGGCTACTTGAGCCCTGACTGGGGCCAGGCATCAAACCTGTAACTCAGGTACATGCCCTTGACTAGAAATTGAACCTGGTGCGTGGGCTGACGCTCTAACCACATAACAACACGGTCCAGAGCTCAGGTAGATTTTGCCTAGTACTGACAAAATATCTAAATGTCTGCTATCCACAAAGCACTGTGCTAGGCTTTGGGCATAATAAAAGTTACTGTATTTTATCATTCAGAATTTTATAATTAAATTGAACACACAATTATAATTAAAACACAAATACCCAACAATAAATTATATGATTAAAGCCATACACATAATACAATAGATACTGCTACAGTAGTCCAGGAAAAAGGAGAGAAGAAATAATCTGGTGATCAGGGAAGGTTTTATGGAAGAGGAAATATTAGAAATGAGCATTAATAAAGGAGAAAACAAAAGCTGAAAATTCTAAGCTACCAATTAGCATAAACAAGGATCCATGGAAAGAAAGCATGGGGTGTGTTCCACAGACCGCAAGTGTAGCAGCAGTTTGGTTGAAAATAGATCAGTCCTGAGGTCCAATCACAGAAAGTGTCAAAAGCTACAGCAAGAATTCTAAACTTTATTCTAGAGGCAAAAAAGTAACTAAATATATGCAACACATAAATATGATGAAAGTAGTATTTTAAAAAGAATTTTGTGATGTTTATAGAATGGGGGAAGAGAGACGCAGCACCAGATGCTAGTGGTAAAGACCACTTCGAGTTCTAAAACCATGGTTTGGGCCTGGCCAAAGTAGCTCAGTGGATTGAGTATTGACCCATGGACTGAGAGGTCCCAGTTCGATTCGTCAAGGAAATCCTGGGTGGTGGTGGTGGTGTATGCGCGCACACGCGTGCGTCCGGACACCATGCAGCCAATGGATGTTTCTCTCTCCCCCCAAATCGATAAAAAACATATTTAAAAATAAATAAAATAAAACCATGGTTTGGGTATGAGGTAAGACTGGAATTGTTCCAATGCAATTCTTCAACTTTAAATAAACCAGGATCCTCATATAAAGCTTTAATGCCTTTTATGAAAACTGCCCATTTCTTTCTTACAGGAAAAACTAATTAGAATAATTTAGTTTTCTTACTCTTTCATCTTTTTCTGTAGCAATATATTCTTGCCCACTTCTAATCGTGAACTGTTAACTCCTTTACAAAATACCAACTTTTCTATTTCTCTCTCACTGAACATTCTAGTCTAAATATTCACCTTTGCTTTATTATTTATTACTCTTACTTTCTATCCCCTATTTAACCATCGACTCCCACCTAATCATTAACTCCAAACCTCACGGCTTTTCTCCAGCTTCATAAAGTCAAATAAATCTACTCAACTTTCTCTTCTATTACTTCTTAACTTTTAGTCTATTCATATGTTCTATAACCTACAACCTTTACAACATCTTTTAAAATCTCTTCTCACTCTTATAGTTCTTATAACTTCCAGACTCACAGCTAAAATGATACTCAAAGACAACCCTCTCATATCCACTAAGTCTCTATTCCCCTAGGTATCTCAAGATTTCATACACTCAATAATAGCTACCATATTTCTTTGGTACTTTCTTCAAGGTAGAAAATATGTCAACTGCTTTACATAATTATTTCATTTAATCTTCAAGATTACCTAAGGAGAAAGGCTTTTCCATTGGACAGATAAAGAAATCTGAGGCTTAGAGAATTCAAGTAGCTTGTCCAAGATCACCCCACTAGGAAGTTTTACCTTCTCTTTGTAACGTTCAATGTGGCTCTACGGACTGTGTATACTCAAAAATATTTCCCTTAGTATCAACCATTTGAGAACATTGATTCCATTCCTTAATTTGAGCAATGATAGTTGAAGACATAAAATTAGCTCTGTTGACTTCTGAAACTTTGGGAATGAGGAAATGAACTTAACTTCTTAAATCTTTTCTGAATGTTTTAGAAGGGATCCTTTCATTGAAAGACTTAACTAAATTTATAAAAACTCTTAATTCTAGGAATCTGGATAAGAAGTATTAACATTCAGCTTTTCCAATTTCAATTCCTATGAACAAGAAGGTTCACTTAATTGGGAAAAATCCACTCAGAAATATCTTGAAAATAATTTTATATTTACACAGATCTGATCCTGGCATGTAACTTCAATTCTCTGAGTCTACATTTCATTTGTAAAACAGAGATAACATTGTCTATTTTAGAGGGCTGTGGCAGAAATTACAACCTGACACAAATAAATGGTAATAAATTATGGCTTTTATTATTCACTTTCTTCTGATCTAAAAAGTAGTTTGGTCTCAGAATTTTCATTCAAATCCTATCAGCCACAAAAACTCTAATGACTTTCAAACTGGATTCTAAATAAACATATTAATAATTATAAAAATGTGAGCTGAAAAAGGCCGGGCATCATGGCCCGGGGTGGGAGGGAGAAGGAGGTGGGAGGGTTGAGAGGGGAGAAAACAAAAAATAAAAAATATAATTAAAAAAAAAAAATGCAAGCTCCCTCATTTATTGCACATTTTACTCAAGGAATGTTTAAAACATTTTTAATTTTATAAACACAGTATCAAGTCTACTTTATTAATATACATTAATATCCAGTACCTTTCCCTCAGTTCCTCACAAAAACTCTCAAGTCTATTACATTTTAGATAAAGGTATACTGAAGCTCACCACTCTCTTTAGCTGTTGTTTTCTCTAGCTCCTCCTACCTGCCTCAGCAAAACAAAAGCTAGGTAAAGAGATTATCTAGGTAGTACAGAGATAACTAGGACATGCAAAGGTCAAAATCATCAAGGAATACATCCTGGAGATTCATGATAAAATATAAAATTGTTACTTGAGCAATATAAAGCATATTAGATACTAGAAAGAGGAAAAAAATATAATCAATCTTTTTACATAATTTAACCCAAGCATCTTTCATATAAGGACCTAGGTGAAAATAATCTGAGGTAGAAATTCAGAGGATTTATATATCAAGGCTAACAGTAAAATCAGTGAAGCAACTGAACTTTAAAAATTTTGTCACCACCGTTATTTGAGATGGAAAACTACATATTCTGACATAAACATAGTACCCAAGGAATAGGAAGACACAAACTTTTACCTAGCTGCCTAACACCTACACCCACTCCTCCAAAGTCCATATATTTTACAGGGCCACACCTTCCTTGTTTTAGCTTCTTGCTTAACCCTTACAAGACTACACTTAAGCTGATTTTCTTACATGGCTGCCTCCTTCCTCTGATTGGATTAAGGGTAGAAAGTAGTCAAGAGTAACATTCATTATTAAGTCATGTTCATGCCCTGATTTTTTATACTTGTATCTATCAATAAACATTGTGATACTGGGTGTGCATGTACGTAACATCTAGGGTCAGGTGTCCATGCAACAGTTAACATTTGGTGTGATCATCAAAATATAACCTTATAATTAATTATTTCTACATGATCACAGTAATATCTTAAGAAAATCCAGCTCTCATGGGTAAGATTTCAGAGATAACAATCTCCCTGTATGCATTGGTCAGTCTTTAGTTTTAAATTAAATAAATAAACATTCAGTTAAACCAGAATCAGCTACACCATTAGCCATTATAACAAATAAATAGTCTAGGTGTAATTTGAACAAATTCAATCACTGTAGTTTTTTAGTTAACTGCTTAGCAGTATTTACTATGTGACAACATGATGTTGCTATAGATTTCTTTGAAAGAAGAAACAGGTATTAGGGAACAAATTTTCAAACAAAGTTTTATTAACGAGATAGCAAGACCCAACAGAAAATGACAGCAAAAACTTAGTAATGTGTTCTTATAATACCCTTCACATCAAACTATTAAGGGCTGTGTGACTGTTTAAATCTGTAGTCTCAACCACTCTGTCTCCTGTGGAATCTCAATCCCTCTTCCTCTCAAGTTTTTCTAGACTTCCCAATCCTAATAGAAAAGTCAGTGAAGGCTACCTATTGGATTATGTTCCCTAAAGAACAATCAATTTAAAATTCTTTTAAATTAGACAAAACCCCAGACAGAAAATCAGCTTTAGAATGTTGAAACATCAAAGTACATATCAGGCATTTGGTCAAGGCATTTTGAACAAGATAATAAAAAAATTTAACAACTAGACAGTACATCTGATAATATAATCTACCTCTTTGGCTTTACTGATTTGTAAACTGAGACTCAAAAGGTTAAAGGACTTGTCCACGGACACATATTTTGGAGCACAGCCATGACTAAACAATTCTCGTCTTCTAGTGTAGTGTTCCCTTCAACAGTTTATACTGTAATTACGGTCATCACTCAGCCCTTCAAACTAAAATATAAACAGATACAATCCTGTTTAAAAACACACACACACACACACACATGCCATGCAAAAAAAATTTTGATGACTACAGCATTCAACCACGTGATTTCTCAAATATATAATGAGGTACCTAGCTAAACTTTACCAGTCTTAATATACCTCCCCCCTAATGACTTCACTGATGTGAAAAAATGTTTAGGTATCAAAAGTGTCTTAAGCAACTTCCATGTGTAGTTCATTAAGTTAAAAGCAATCATTCCTACATAACTGAAAGTTTAATCAGAAATAATGAGAGTTACGTATCAGGACTGTAACATTAGGCAAGGAATGTCTGTGCTTCAAATTATTGGCAAAGGAATTATTAAATTAATAAAGGTAAGATGTATGATTAGACAATGGGCAGGGCAGTGGGTCACTATCTTCCTAGTCAGTTTTCTAATCTAGAGTTACAGAAATACAATCTCTGGCAAAAGCCCAACATGTAAAAAGATAAAAGTATAAAAATGAGGTTGTTCCAGTTAAGGAGCTGGAAAGCAAGCCCTGCTGGACCTCTGAGACTCTGGAACCCCTAAGGCTCAGCAGAGTACTGTTTAAATAAATAAATCCTCTGACTCTCCAGAGCTCTTGGCATCTAAAAGTGGTTGTGTTTAAAATCCCAACGTGCAAATTTGAAAAGATTAAGCCTCATTCCTTAAAATAATATTTTAAATTTCTAATTTCTTTCAACGTTAAATTCATCTACTGTGGGAAAATAATAACTATCTCCAATAGATTTTTACACCTCCCATACTCTTCCAATCACTTCTTGGAATGTATTGGGCTCATTATTCCAATTAGTAGAAAACTTAAGTCGGGGGGGTGGGGCGCATAGACTTCTTGGCTTGGACAACTGAAGTGTGACCTCTAGATTTTTAAGGACCACGTGGTGCTTGAGGAAAAGGAAAAATACCTCAGGTGATGAAATTTTCAAAACGTATCTAAAACTGCGGTTGGTAGAAGGCTCTCCACGGCCCAAAAATATTACAAATCTACAAGCAAAACAGAACCATGCCTCAACCAAACGCTAACATCAAGAACTTTTACCCACACGATTTACACGATTAAAAAGACGAGAAGAAATCAGTGAGATTTACTTCAACGGATCTGTTCGATGCCTGAATAATGAATGAACCGGAGGCATCGCTGACTTGAGTTCTGAAGGAGCCTCACTCTCAGCTCTGCACCCTATAAAGTCCGAAGCAAATTCTACAGCATTTGGTGTATCGAGGCCAAGTCCGGTCCAAAGGAAGCTCCCTACTTCTCTCTGCGGGCCTCCCTCTCAGCGGTCGGAGCCCAGGACGGCCGGGCGGGTGGGGGCGCAGGAGCCCCCTCGCCGCTCGGGAAAAGTTCCGCTGGCCGCTGCCGGGCCGGCCCGGGGCCCTCACCCGCGTCGCCGCCACCAACACCCAAGCCCGCCGAGGGTCGCGCCCCCTCCCCGCGCGGCCGCCACCAGCACCCCGCCCCCGCCCCCTGCCGACGCCCTCGCGGAGCGTTAACCCCTCGCCGCCCGCCGCCCGGCTCCGAGAAGGAGGCCGGGCCAGGGGGAGGAGTTGTCGCGTCCCCTCCCGGGAGCACCCCGGCAGACGCCCGGCTTGTTTACAGGCCCCAGGCCTGGCCGCCGCCGCCGCCGCGCAGGCCCGCGCCGCCCGTCCGCCCGCCCGCCCTCGGCCCGAGCTTCGCGCTTACCCGGAGCAGCCGCGGGCAGGCAGGTCCCTGGTCGGCCGAGGCGGCGGCGGCGACGGCGGCCGGGGAGGGGGCAGGATGGGGGTCACCACGGCGGCTGCGGACCAGGTCAGGCAGGGGAGGGGGCAGAGGAGGGGAGGAGCCGGGCTGCGTCCGGGCCCCCGGCTCTCGGCGCCCTCGCGGCTCAGATCATCCGGGCGTTGGAGCGGGAGGCGGAGAGCGGGTCCCTGAGGAGGAGGAGGAAGAGCCGAAGATTCATCGCTTTCGCGCCCCACCTGCCTGGGGCCCCCCACCCCCCTCCCCAACCTCCTGTTCCTGAGCTGCAGCCGCTGGAGCACCAGAAGCTGCGGGCCGGGCCGGCCCGAGACCACTGCTCCCTCGCTCCCGCGCGCGCTCCCGCCCCTAGAGCCGCTGCCGCCGCCTCGAGCGCGTACCCGCGCAGGCGCGCTCACGAAGGAGCCGTGCCGCCCCTCCCCCACTCCTCCGCCGCCCCGCCCCACCCCGCCCTGCCCCGCCCCGCCCCGCCGGCTCAGCGGCTGCTGCCGCTGCGGCGCGGCGGAGTAGCTGGAGAGACCCGGATGTCGTTGGGCAGGAACTGCGGCGAGGGCTGGCCGGTAGGCAGGCCGGCGGGGGAGGGGCGGCCGTAAATGACGCCAACTGCCCTACCCAGCTTTTCTCGCTGCGGAGGCTGGGCCCCGAGGCCGAAGTCGAAGGGAGTATCCGAATCCCGGATCGGAACTGTGCACCGGAGCTGGACAGTGTGTGCGACTGTTAGGAGCAGTGGGGAATCGAGAGCCTCTCCAACCCAGGCAGTCGGCTGCGCCGGAACTCGGAAGCTATCTCTAGGGCGTCCGCGCCTCCAGCCCCGGCGCTTCCACCTGTCTGCAAATAAACACCCACTCCCCGCCGACACGCCGTCCCGAGCCCCGAGGGCCGGGCCGACCCTGCCCTTCCCACCTCTCGGGCGTGGTCGCGGCCTGTTCGCCGCCTGGCGGCAGTGTTAGCTCGAGTGCGCGCTGGGTTCCAGGCTGCCGCCAGACCGCCTCCCACAGGCCTCCCCGTCTGGAGCCCTGCTGCCCCAGAGACCCCGGGAGACCCACGCAAGTGCCCCAGCCACACACCTCGCGTCCCGGAGGGCAACAACACACACCCTGCCACCCTCCCCCCCCCCCCCCCACATGCACGCACAGGGCATATGCCCTTGAGTTTCTGGCAGGTTTTCTGTCTAGCTCATGGGATCCCACGTTATATCTGCACATGAGACAGTCACAGGATTCTATCACCAAGGACCTCCGACCTCCAGCGAGGTTAAAGGAAAGGAGGATTTTCAAAATGTAGAGTATAATCAGAAACTAACAGCTGCTTCTGTGGAGTTAGAGATCAGCTAAACCAAATTGAAACTCCACGTGCAGGAGGCCAAAATCCAGTTTAGCTAGCTAGACTACGGAAAACCCGACCCACGCTGTTTGCAGACGCCGGGATAGAATGACAAACCCTAGCCCTCCAATGAATCAGAACTTAGGAGCAGTATATAACCAGCATGGATTCCCATTGGCTAGGGTGCCTTTCCTTCTCTTGTCAGAAGCTTAACCTGTTCGTGGATTTGACCTACACCACATTTGCAGGAACAGAAGTTTAAAAGAAATATCCGTGTTTAAAAAGAAAAAGCTCTGAAATATATAAAGGAAAAAAAAAACAAACATACTTACATACTTCACTGTAGGAAACAGGTACTTTAAAAGGAACACTGAGGAACATTAGCCAAATTGGGTTCTGGCCAGTAAAATGGTAAATTTGTGATGAGGCCTCTTCATTTTTTCAGGAGCTTACTATAGAAAGGAAGTCATATCTCCTAAAACCACTTTGTTGCCCTAACTCTTATTCTTTCTGTCATCGGCAACCATTTAGCTGCTTTTATTTATTTTTTTGGTACGTGCCCCTAGCGGAAATCGAACCCTGGACTCTCTGGTCCGCAGGCGGATACTTCAACCGCTGAGCCAAACTGGCCAGGGCCACCTAGCTGCTTTTAAAGCTGTAAAAGCCATCTCCTATTTCTTCAATGACTTTTTGGGCAAGCTTCTGTTCCTTTCACTTTTAGGCCTGGGACCTAAGGACAGGATCAAACAGTATCACCAAATAGTCACTGGCTGGCCGAATCTTCAAGAAACCCCCAAATCACTCTACCAATATGTTTGAGGTTAGAATTTCTTAGAGTAAGATGAAGATGGATCATTTCCAGGTATACAAAGTAAAAGTAAAATTCACTTCTGCATTTAATCCCAGTATCATGTGAGGACACATTTCCTAATTAATTCTTCACACACTTGCCAAAAAAAAAAAAAGAAAAGAAAAAATTAGATCAAAGATCTTTGAAACTGCCTTATTGGAATCCCTAATACTTCAGACAAGTAACAGCATGATTAGCATGCTAGTGGACTCATTACCATTCTGAAATAGAAAAGCTCATGTGGCAACCACTTTTTGGAGTGTCTTAGAAGAAAAATTTTCTTATTCATAAGGCAGAATCAGGGTTGCCAATGGCAGTAGTGGCACTGAACTTGAAGGTCTTGCCTGCCTTTCAACTTTCTTCCTTTAGGCATCCACATTTTTCTTCTCTAGGCTCTGTACTTGTAGGAGAATCTGGGTCAATTGCAGCAGAAGAGGAAAAAGAAAATATGAACATAAAGAGATTTTAAGGAGTCTGCATAGAGTACCAAAAACTGTCAATAAAACAGCATTTTTCTCTATTTCTTATTTCTCCATACAGCTTGCAGGGACATTTTGGTATGAACTCGGGAAACTCATGGGTTATAAGGTTAACATTTTAAAATTTGGAACAAAGTTATCTTAATATTGTCTGAGTAAATATGTCTGACATTATAATATCCCCTCCCTTATGCTAAATATTATTTTCCATAAAAATTATACTAAATATTTTTAAAATATTATACTATTTAGAAAGGGAAAGTCATTAAAAAAGAATGTTAAAAGTTTTCTTTTCTTTTGAATTACAAGGGTTTGCTTGGGCCTACTACACATGTTAGGGATGTTAATAGTTTCTATGAAACAGTGGGAATATACTGCCATAACTGTAGTTTAGTAATTTTTTTTTTTATCCTCACCCGAGGACATTTTTCAATATTTTGTTCAGATAGAGTAGGAGGGAGAGAGAAACATCGACGTGAAAGGGACACATTGAGTGGTTGCCACCCACACAACCCAACCAGGGCCGGGGACAAACTGCAACTGAGGTGCGTTTCCTTAGCGGGAACCGAACCCAGGTCTCTCTGGACCGCAGGCCGACGCTCTAACCACTGAGAAAACTGGCCAGGGCTAGTTTAGTAATTTTTATAGGTATATTTTAAAACTATCCTACTCTGCTTTGGAATTCTGTTTATATTTCAATTACCGAAAAGGAAGATTTTCTGAAAGATTGGCTTTCAAGTCCTGAATTTAAGTGTATGCTATTAGTCTAGTAATTGGGAGGCTTTGGGTGAGGACAGACTGCAGTGAGGAGTCCAAAACTTAGACTGATCAGTAATGCTCTCTCTTTTCTTCCACAATCGTAATTTTTTTTTTGTCCTCACCCGAGGACATTTTTCCATTTTTTGTTCAGGTAGAGTGGGAGGGAGAGAGAGGAACAGAGAGAGAGAGAGAAACATCGATGTGAAAGGAACACATCGAGTGGCTGCCACCCACACAACCGACCAGGGCCGGGGACAAACTGCAACCGAGGTTCGCGCCCTTAGCGGGAACCGAACCCTGGTCTCTCGGGACCGCAGGCTGACGCTCTAACCGCTGAGCCAAACCGGCCAGGGCCACAATCGTAATTTTTAAAAAAAGGTTAACATTCTTGGTTCTGAAATTACTATTGCAAATCTACCCAGGAGAGTCACCCCTGAGATAGCCTTGTTTGGGCCTCTCAAAATAAATTGCAGCAATTTAAATGACTCCTCAGGGGCCCTGAGAATCCCCTCTTACCTGAGCCATTCATCCTTTTACACTGAAACCAGTCACCACCCAAAAGTTACAAAGCCAAGCAGGACATAGGTTCAGCACTTCCTTCCTCCTCCTCCTTTACTACCTGTTTCATGTTTTTTTCTCACAAACATCCTCTTCATTTGTCCTCCTCTTCTCTCTTTTCATTAGTCTTCCCTTTCTGTTTTCTTTTAATCTCCTTTACCCTTTTCCCCATTCTTCTTTTCTTTCTTTTCCTTAGATTAGCCCAAATTACAGCTTCTGCTAACCACCTTCTACTGAAGCAATACATATGAGCAAATAGTGCCCCTGAACTAATTTTGTTGGGGGGTGGTACACTCCCCACCCCAGTCCTCCTTTCTCTATTCTCCTCCTCCCAAACATATCAGGTCATGAAAAATGTGGCTGTTTCAAGGACTGTCACAGATTTAAAAGGATTAGAGCATTCTGACCTGTGTGACATCACTGAGGCAGCCCCATAAGGTGGGGCACCAGAAAGTCAGCAGTATTCTGCTGCCACTTAGGCTCCTCCTGATCGCTGAGATAAATGTGGGCACTGTGAGCACCACAGGACAAGCCTTGGATAGTCTTTAAAATAGACTTGCCTCAAGAGAACCGTATATGGCCACAGCCTTACAACGTTGATGTGGCTCTTGTCAGACAAATTCATCTGTTCAACAAATAATTATTGTGTGCCAGGCACTGTGCTGGGTGCTAGGGGTAAATAATGACAACAATTGGCAAATGCCCAGCTCCCAAGAAGCTGATATTGTAATGAGGGATATAGACGAAGTAAATAAACAAGACAATTACAGACTATTAAGTGCTATAAAGGAAATAAATAAGGAACTATATTAGGGAGATGACTTGAAACAAGGAGACTATTCTAAGATGGTAGTATCTAGCTGAAGGATGAGAGAGTCAACTTTGCAAAGAATCATGGGAGAGCTTTCCAGGCAGAGGGATCAGCATGGGCAAAAGGCTTAACGTGGGAAAGGGCTTTGGCAGAAGGAGAGTTGTCTAGAGACCCAAGAGAATTTTGGCAAACTCAAGGCAAATATTTTATAAAGTCACTCAACTTTAGAATTTCAACTTAGGACATTTGGGATATTTAATCCAGTTTACAATTAAGAAACTGTAGAGGGCCACAATCCATACAAAATAACTTAGTGAATTGGTTTGGGCCAAAAAAGCAAAGCAGCTTGAAAAATCAAAGGACCTTTATGTAACTTGAAATTAAGAAGCATTCCACAAACCCAGGGAGAATTCAGATAATTCAACAGCAGCTAGAAATGACTAAACTATAAACTTTGAAAAAATTGTTTTTCTCCCAGTATAGATAGCTGTTCTTTAGTGAGTAAAGACTAGCAAAAATTTGGACTTCTTAAGAGCATTTTTTTTTCTGGGTGTTTACTGTCTAATATGGGAATCACAGAAGATCTCAAAATAAACCATACGTTTGAAAGTGGCAAAACATTTGCATCCTTAACAATGGTGGCCTGGTTGAAAACCAGTGATGAAATGACCACCATCATAAAGGCTTTTTTCTATATCTGCACTGCTACACAGACCAACCAATTTAATCCTCACAACAACTCTTGTGGGCAGGCTGGGCAAGGACTGTTGTTCTCCTTAACAGAAGAGAAAACTGAGTGTGGGAGGGGTAGCAACTACCCAGAGTCACCAAAAGTAATGATGGGTACCCAGCTTTTCCCCGGTAGCCTGTAGATCAAGCCTAGCTTTTATATGCCAGTAACGAAAGCAACAAGGAGAGTCAAAGAGTGAAAAGATCCTGTCATGGTGTGTGGAGCTGGCTTGTACTAACTCAGAAGAGGAGGCTGTTAAATTTTTAGGAATTTTTCCAGCTGTAAACTTCCAATTAAGTAAATTTTAAACAAAGGTAATACATACTTAAAATTCATCATTCTCAGATTATTTTAACATATCTTACTATTATCTATACTTGAGATTACTTACATGTATTGTATGTGTATGATAAAAATTCTCTGTAATGTGTTATTTCACATCTCTTCCCAACATCACATTCAGTCACTTCACTTTGGTAGCTTGAAATTGGCTGTGGAGGCCCGAAGATGCCACAAATCAGGGCCTAACTTATTGCTTTGTTGATTGTCTAGGCCTAAGAAAGTGACAGAGAAAATATTAATAATGCAGATTAACCTTTAAAAGCATGTTGTGTATATAGTTCTTACTTGGTGAATAGCACAAAAGCACCTGGTTCAGCAAAGAAGTCACTCTTATCACAGACAAATATGTTCCCACATAGTACATTTTTGTTGATTCACTTTTAAATGAAAATAATTAGCCAACAGGCATGACAAACTACATTTGAAGAGCTGGCTGTTAAAAATTTACCCCTACAGCACTGGGTCTACATCCACTGTGCCAGCTGGGCCACTTACTGGCTCCATGACTTTAAGCAAGTCACTTAAACTATAAACCCGTTTTATTCTCCACAAAATACTTCCTCTCTTGATGTAATATGAGAATTAGATGAGGTACCCTTGACCACCACATATATCCTTCTTTCTCCTCACTGGTAGACCCCTCCTCTCACTACAGTTTGTATATGGATACATGTTCTCTCTGTTTCCCTTGTAGCCTAGAGCAGAATGTTCTATATCTATGTGCCAACACACACTGGTATGTCTTAAATGAGTTATAGACATGATGAGGTATTGGTCCCTTAAACCCTTGGAACATTCAAGGGATTCAGCTTTTGAAGCCCTGAGATGATCCTATCTGGTCACAAGCAACCTCATCCAGGTTCCTCTTTGTGTCATAAAAACATTATCTTTCTATTTGTATCAAGATGTTAAAAAAGTTGGGAAGCACTAGCTTTAAGGCCTGGGTAATGTCATGCAATTCTGACAATGGAACCTGAGGGAAAGTCCTAGGGAGATGGATGTGGGAAAGATTTTCCTCCCTAATAAAAAGAGTCACAAGACAGAAAATGTGTTCTTCAGCCTTATGTTGTTATATCTATATGTGAGCCTGGAGTCCCTGGGTCATCTTGCAAAGAACCAATGTAATGTGGAGAAGGGGAATGATGTAAGAGCCTGGGTCTTTCACATTGTTGAGACATTGAACCCATCCCTGGAATTGTCTACTTTGGGAACTTATTTTTAGGGAGGGTTCTTGTTTAAGTCACTTTTATCTTTGCATTTGGTTATTTAGAGCTAAAAGCACTCAAACACAGTAGAAGAGCTGGTATATCCCTGATACCCAGTGAGTGTTCAGAAAGGTTAGTCATCAAAACACATCCTCTGTCTTTATTTTTATTTATTTTTAAAGTGATTTTTAGAGATGACCAATGGACATGGACAACTAAGCCAGGGATGGGCTGGAGGTGGGGTGGGGTGGGGGGTGCCAATGGGGTAAAAAAGGTAAAATATCTGTAACAAAAAAATAAATAAATAATTTATAATAATAATAAAAAAAAGAAATATCACATGATCTAAAAAAAAAAGTGATTTTCAGAGAGAAATGAAGGGAGAGAAATAAATATTGATAGGCCACATCCTGCATGCCTTCAACCTTACACGCTCCCCCACTCCCTCTTACACAGGGGATCGAGCCCCAAACCCAGGCATGTGCCCTGACCAAAATTGAACCATCAATCCTTCAGTGCACAGAATGATGCCCAACCAACTGAGCCACACTGGCCAGGACAATTCTTTGCTTTTAGAAAAGTTGCCAAGGTTGGATGTGTACTGATCTTATCCTTTAAAATTTAAGGGAGCCCTGGCCGGTTTGGCTCAGCGGTTAGAGCGTCGGCCTGCGGTCCTGAGAGACCCGGGTTCGGTTCCCACTAAGGGCGCGTACCTCGGTTGCAGTTTGTCCCCGGCCCTGGTCGGTTGTGCGGGTGGCAGCCACTCGATGTGTCCCTTTCACATCGATGTTTCTCTCTCTCTCTCTGTTCCTCTCTCTCCCTCCCACTCTACCTGGGCAGAAAATGGAAAAATGTCCTCGGGTGAGGATTAAAAAAAAAAAGAAAAGTAAAATTTAAGGGATTTTTTTCAGCACTTAGATTCACTTTTTGTTGTTTTAATCGTCACCCAAGGATATAGTTTTCCACTGATTTTTAGAGAGTGACAGAGAGAGAGAGAGAGAGAGAGAGAGAGAGAGAGAGAGAGAGGACATAGATGTGAGAGAGACGCATCGACTGGTTTTCTCCTGTACAAACCCTGACTGGTATGCGCCCTTGACCAGGAATTGAACCCAAGGCTGTTTGGTGCACAGGCTGATGCTCTAACCACGGAGTCACACTGGCCAGGGCCTTAGATTCACTTTTAATCTTTGTCTTCATCGTTACTTTTAGGAAAGAACAGTAAAAGCGATAACTGAAAAATAAAGCCATTTTAAGCATGAGAACAATGAAACATGAGATATTAATATGCATTTCCTTTTTTTGCAGGATCTAGACAAACTAGAGCTCCATTACAGAAAAGGATAAAAATCCCTTTGTGTTCTGAAGAGTACAAGTAGAACCAATTTGTGAGAATTACAGAGAAGATCATTTTAGTTTAATATAAGAAGATGGAAATGACCTTGACCTAGAATGTGCCAAGCTCCATACCAGGCGCCTTATAGGTATTTTTTAATTCTCACAATAACTTTGCAAAGAAGATACTATTTTTCCATTTTACATAAGAGAAAACTAAGGCCGAGAAAAAGACCTAGTGCCATCTGATTTCAAAGTCCTTGCTTTTTCTGTTACGGAAGCTGACTGGCCTTCTTGATAACTTCCTCTCTACTTGAGGCCCCTTTCAGTACACTTTCCTAACCAAGAAAAAGAACAGTTCCAACAATTGTATCTTTTTTATTTTTTAAATTTTTAATTAATTAATTTATATTTGTTACAGATGTTTCTCCTTTTCCCCCCACTGATACCCCCCTGTCACCAGCTTTGTCGTTCATGTCTATTGGTTATGCATACATGCATATAAGTTCTGTGGTTTACCTCTTCCCTCCCCCCAACCCCTCTTCTGGGGATTGTCAGTCTGTACCCCACTTCCATGTGTCTGGGACTACCCCATTCCTCAGACTGTTATGTTCATTGTATTCCACAAATAAGTGAGATCATGTGATATTTCTTTCTTTGCTTGGCTTGTTTCGCTTAGGATAATACTTTCCAGGTCCCTCCATGTAGTCTCAAAAAATAAGAGATCTTTCTTTCTTACAGCTGCGTAGTACTCCATTGTGTATATGTACCACTACTTTGTTAGCCATTTGTCTACTGATGGACACTTGGGCTGTTTCCAGATCTTAGCTATTGTAAATAGTGCTGCAATGAACATGGGGGTACATATATTCTTTCTGATTGGTGTTTCAGGCTTTTTGGGGTATATTCCTAGAAGTGGAATCACTGGGTCAAATGGAAGTTCAATTTTTAATTTTTGAGGTAACACCATAGTGTTTTCCACAGTGGCTGCACCAGTCTGCATTCCCACCAGCAGTATACTAGAGTCCCCTTTTCTCCACACCCTCACCAACACTTGTTGTTTGATGATTTGTTGATGGCAGCCATTCTGATAGGTATGATGTGATACCTCATAGGCGCTTTATTTTGCATCTCTCTGATGATTAGTGATGTTGAGCATTTCTTCATATGTCTCTTAGCCATTTGTATGTCCTGTTTGGAGACGTATCTATTTAGTTCCTCTGCCCATTTTTTAATTGGGTTCTTTGTCTTCCTTTTGTTGAGTTGTATGAGCACTCTATATATACTGGAAATTAACCCCTTATCTGATGTATCATTGGCAATTATGCTCTCCCATACAGTGGGTTGCCTTTCCATTTTGGTGGTTGTTTCTTTTGCTGTGCAGAAGCTTTTGAGTTTGATGTAGTTCCATGTGTTCATTTTCTCCTTTGTTTCTGTTGCCTTAGGTGATGTGTCACTGAAAATTCTGCTGTGTATGATGTCTGAAATTTTGTTGCCTAAATTTTCTTCTAGGATTTATATAGATGCATGAGTCACATTTAAGTCTTTTATTCATTTTCAGTTTATTCTTGTGTATGGTATAAGTTGATGGTCTAGTTTCATTTTTATGCCTGTAGTTGTTCAACTTTTCCAACACCCTTTATTTTATTATTATTATTATTATTTTTAATCCTCACCTGAGGACATTTTTCCATTTTTTATTCAGATAGAGTGGGAGGGAGACAGAGGAAGAGAGAGAGAGAGAGAGAGAGAGAGAGAGAGAGAGAAACATCTACAGGAAAGGGACACATTGAGTGGCTGCCACCCACACAACCCAACCAGGGCCGGGGACAAACTGCAACTGAGGTACGTGCCCTTAGTGGGAGCCAAACCCGGGTCTCTCTCGAACACAGGCCAGCGCTCTCACTGCTGAACCAAACTGGCCAGGGCCCAACACCAATTATTAAAGAGGCTGTCTTTACTCCACTGTATGCTCTTGCCACCTTTGTCAAATATTAATTGAGCATATTGTCTTGAGTCCATTTCTGGGTTCTCTATTCGGTTTCATTGATCTATCTGCCTGTTTTTGTGCCAGTACCAGGCTGTTTTGATTATAGTGGCTTTGTAGTATAATCTGAAATCTGGTAATGTGATCCCTCCAACTTTGTTCTTCTTTTTCAAGATTGCTGTGGCTATTTGGGGTCTTTTTTCGTTCCATATGAACTTTTTTTTTTTTTTTAATCCTCACCCGAGGACATTTTTCCATTTTTTATTCAGACTGAGCAAGAGGGAGAGAGAGGAAGAGAGAGAAACATCGACGTGAAAGGAACACATCGAGTGGCTGCCACCCGAATGACCCAACAAGGGCAGGGGACAAACTGCAACCGAAGTACATGCCCTTAGCAGGAACCAAACCCGGGTCTTTCTGGACCACAGGCTGATGCTCTAACTGCTCAGCCAAATTGGTCAGGACCCATATGAACTTTTGACGTATTTGTTCTAGTTCTGTGAAGTATGTCGTTGGTATTTTTATGGGGATTGCATTGAATCTATAGATTGCTTTGAGTAGTATGGGCATTTTAATAATGTGAATTCTTCCAATCCATGAACAAGGTGTGTGCTTCCACTTTTTTATATCTTCCTCTATTTCTTTTTTCAATGACCTGTACTTTTCTGCGAATAGGTCCTTTATTTCTTTGGTTAAGTTTATTTCTAGGTATCTTAATTTTTTTTGCTGCGATGGTAAATGGGATTGTTTTTTTAGTTTCTCTTTCTGTGACTTCATCATTGGTGTATAAGAATGCTGTCAATTACTTGATGTTAATTTTGTATCCTGCTACTTTGCCAAATTCATTTATTAAGTCTAGTAAATTTTTGATGTAGTCTTTGGGTTTTCTACATATATCATGTCATCTGCGAATAATGACAGTTTCACTTCCTCCTTTCCAATTTGGATCCCTTTTATTTTTTTTTCATGTCTGATTGCTGTGGCTAAGACTTCCAGTACTATGTTAAATAAGAGTGGCGAACATGGGCATCGTTGTCTTGTTCCTGTTCTTAATGGAAATGCTTTTAGTTTTGCCCATTGAATATGATGTTGGCTTTAGGTCTTTCATATATGGCCTTTATTATGTCAAGATATGATCCCTCTATTCCCAGATTGCTGAGCATTTTTATCAGAAATGGGTGCTGGATTTTGTCAAATGGTTTTTCAGCATCTGTTGATATGATCATATAATTTTTATCTTTCATTTTGTTCATGTGGTGTATCACATTAATTGATTTGCAAATATTGTACCAGCCTTGCATCCCTGGGATGAATCCCACTTGGTCATGGTAACTAATTTTTTTGATGTATTGCTGGATCTGATTTGCTAGTATTTTGTTCCGGATTTTGGCATCTATGTTCATCAGGGATATTGCCCTGTAGTTTTCTTTCTTTGTAGTGTCTTTTTCTGGTTTTGGAATTAGAATTATGCTGGCCTCATAAAACAAGTTTGGAAGTCTTCCTTCTTCTTGAATTTTTTGAAATAGTTTGAGGAGAATAGGTATTAGTTCTTTGAATGTTTGGTAAAATTCTCCCGTGAAGCCATCTGGGCCTGGGCTTTTGTTTCCTGGGAGAGTCTTGAATACATCTTCAATTTCTTTTGTTGTTATTGGTCTGTTCAAGTTTTCTATCTCTTCCTAGTTCAGTTTTGAGAGACTATGTGTTTCTAGAAATGTGTCCATTTCACTTAGATTGTCAAATTGTTGCCGTATAATTGTTCATAATATTTGTTAACAATCCTTTGTATTTCTGTGGTGTCAGTTATTATTTCTCTTCTTTCATTTCTAATTTTGTGTATTTGGGTTTTGTCTCTTTGTTTCTTGGTGAGTCTAGCTAAGGGTCCGTCAATCTTGTTTATCTTTTCAAAGAACCAGCTCTTTGTTTCATTGATCCTTTGAATTTTTTTTTTTTTTTTTGGTCTCCATGTCAATTTTTTTCTGCTCTGATCTTTACTATTTCCTCCTTCTACTTGCTCTGGGGTTTTCTTTTTGTTTGCTTTCTAGTTCTTTAAGTTGTGTGAGGTTAGATAGTCTATTAGAAATTTTTCTTGCTTCTTGAGGTAGGCCTGTAGTGCTATGAGCTTCCCTCTCAGAACTGCTTTTGCTGCATCCCATAGATTTTGTGTTGTTGTATGTTCATTTTCATTGGTTCTCAGGAAGTTTTTAATTTCTTCCTTGATCTCCATGGTAAACCATTCATTGTTCAATAAAATGCTATTTATCCTCCATGTTTTCAAATGTCTTTGCATTTTCTTGTTGCAATTGATTTCTAGTTTCATGTCATTGTGATCTGAGAAGATGCTTAATATGATTTCAATCTTCTTGAACTTGTAGAGACTTAGTTTGTGCCCTAACATGTGGTCTATCTTTGAGAATGTCCCATGTGCACTTGAGAAGAATGTGAATTCTGCAGTTTTGGGGTGTAATTCTCTATAGATATTAAATCCATTTGATCTAGCGCTTCATTTAGAGTCTGTGTTTCCTTGTTAATTTTTTGTCTAGATGATCTATCCAGTGATGTCAGCAGGGTGTTGAAGTCCCCTGCTATGATTGTATTGCTCTTGATTTCTACTTTGAAGTCCTCCAGAAGATTTTTAATATATGTTGGTACTCCTATATTGGGTGCAGATATGTGTACCATGGTTATATCTTTCTGTTGGATAGATCCTTTCAATATTATATACTGGCCTTCTTTGTCTCTAGTTATGGCCTTCATTTTGAAATCTACTTTATCAGTCATGAGTATTGCTACCCCAGTTTTTTTTTTTTTTTCTTTGTGTTTGCTTGAAAGATTTTTATCCATTCATTCACTTTCAACCTATGTGAGTCTTTTGTTGTGAGGTGGGTCTCTTGTAAACAACATATATGTGTGTCATGCTTTCTTATCCAGTCAGCTACTCTGTGTCTTTTTATCAGAGCATTCAAACCATTCACATTTAAGGTGATAATTGATATGCACTTATTTATTGCCATTTTTGTTTAGTGTGGTTCTATTTTTCTTCCCATTTCTTCTACTAATTACAGCTGTCCTTTTAGCATATCTTGCAGTGCTGGTTTGGTGTTAATATATTCCCTTAGCCTTTTTTTTTGACTGGACAGCTCTTTATTTGACCTTCTATTTTGAATGATAGCCTTGCTTGATAGAGCAATCTTGGATTCAGATCCTTGTTTTTCATTACCTTAATTACTTCATGCCACTCCCTTCTGGCCTGTAGTGTTCCTGTTGAGAAATCAGCTGAGAGCCGTATGGAGTTTCCTTTTTAGGTAACCTGTTGCTTATCTCTTGCTGACTTTAGGGTTCTCTCTTTGTCTTTAACTTTTGGCATTTTGATTACTATATGTCTTGGTGTGGGCCTGTTTGGGTTCTTCTTACTTGGGGCTCTCTGTGCTTCTTGAACTTGAATGCCGTCTTCCTTCACCAAGTTAGGAAAGTTTTCTGTCACTATTTCTTCAAATGTATTCTCTAACCCTTGCCCATTTTCTTCCTCTTCTGGGACTCCTATGATGCGAATGATATTACGTTTCCAGTTGTCCCACAGTTCTCTTAAGCTGTCTTCCTGTGTTTTGTTTTTTCCTTTTGGTTTTCTGATTGGCTGATTTTTTTCTACCCTGTTTTCTAATTCACTGATCTGGTCCTCAGCTTCCTCTAATCTGCTGGTTAGTCCTTCCAATGTGTTCTTAATTTCTGCTGTGTCATTCTTCATTTCTACTTGGTTGATGTTCAGTGTTTTTATATCTTTACTCATGGTGCTGATGTCCTTATTCATGCTGTTGAGCTTCCTCAAGATCATGGCTCTGAACTCTACCTCTGGTAATATTGCTTAACTACATTTCATTGATCTCATTTTCGATAGAGTTCTCTTGTTTTTTATTTGAGATTTGTTTCATTGTTTCACCATTTTGGCTATCTCAGTGGGGTTTGGGGCCTGCCAAATTTTTCCTGTGGGTGTTGGCATTCTGCTGTTTGTGGCTTCCTCTACTGGATTTGGATGAGCCTGGGTGGGCCCATGTTAAACACCACTGTCAAGTCTTAATTTCCTGGGTAGATTTGCAAGCCCAGGAAAGGTTCAGTTATCCTCTAACTTTTTCCTGGTGGCTAGTAGTCTCAGTTACTCAGTGCCTTGGAATGTAGCTTTGGTGTTCTGCATAAGAGGATTTCCAGAGGTTGGGATAGATGCTGGTTGTTAATGAACCTCAATTTGCATTTCTTTGCCTCATCTGAGAAAGGTTGAATCTCTGATGGGGGGAGGGGACTGCTGCATTTACCCACAGCTCTAGGAAGGAGCACACTGGCTACCTTTCTTTGTGGCAGCAACTCAGCAAAAACTCTGAGTGCCCTCCTAATCCTGGGTGTCCCCACAGAGTTCCAGCCCAGTCTGCCCTCCCTCTGCCATAGACCCCAGGTGAGTGGCTGTGGCTATTTTAGAGCTCTGTCCAGGCTCTCTGCACTGTGGAGTGGTCTTGGTCTTTATTCCTCAAGGGCATTGCTCACAGCTAAGACTGCTGCTGTCCCTGGGCTCCCAGCCTGCCACCCCTTTGCACCTC
This sequence comes from Molossus molossus, assembly GCF_014108415.1. NCBI lineage: Eukaryota > Metazoa > Chordata > Mammalia > Chiroptera > Molossidae > Molossus > Molossus molossus. Next base: position 214,963,187 of record NW_023425344.1, on the reverse strand, counting down.
CCCAGATCCTACCATTGTCCCTGGTTATATGATCCTGTCCTGCTGCTTTTCTGTTGCTTTTTTCTGAGGATTTGTCTTTATTTTAGTTATAATTCCCATTTTGTTCTGGGAGATCGTCTGTGTAGTTTCTTTTCACTTCACCTCCATTTTCACATCCTCTATGCCTATCTTGTGTGCAGCTGGGCCACACAGGCCTCTCTGGTACCCCCGCACCCTGTAGATCCCATGGGTAACTAGATTGCACAGTCCCTGCTGGGTTTCACAGGCCTCTCTGGTGCTTCAGCACTCCACAGGTCCCTCTGGTGCTTCAGCACTCCACAGGTCCCGTGGGTAATTGGATGGCATAGTCCCTGCTGGGTCGTGCAGGCCTCTCTGGTTCTTTAGCACCTTGCAGGTCCCTCGGGTAACTGGATTGCACAGTCCCTACTGGGTTGCACAGGCCTCTCTGATGCCCCCCGCACCCTGCAGTTTCCACCGGCGGGCAGCTGGATCACACCAGTCTCTCTGGGGCTCGGGCTTCCCACCGTTCCTGTGAGCTACTGGACTGCACAGGCCTCTGTGGAGCCCCAGGTCCTGCCGCTGGCGGCTGGGGAGTGCTGCTGCCCTGTGGGACTCAACTCCTGCTCAGCTTTTGCTGTAGTTTTTGGGGATGGGTCTCAGCTGCTGGTCTGTGCTTCTGTTGCCTGGGGATGGATGTCTGCTCCCCAGCCTCTGTTGCTAGGGGGATATTTTGACTCTGATTGGGCTGCTACTATGGGGGATGATGCTGGGCTCCAGGCTGTCTGTGGCTTTGGGGACCGACACCTTGGGAGCTCCATTAATGCGCACTGGTCTGTGTTGACACAGAGTGTCCACTGGTCCGATGGTGCCAGGTGCACTGGTGGGCTCAGGTTGCTGGGCCCTAACCGCTCCCACAGCCTCCTCCCAGGGAAGACCTGGGATCTTCCAAAATGGTGAAACTTCCCCATGGTGCAGGGAGATGCGCCCTGAGGAGCCACTTACCGCGGTAGCCGGCTGCTCAGTCCACAGCTCAGGAACCTTCTGCTCCGCCTCTTTGCACTGCACAAGTTTGGTCATCCACCTTCACATCCACTCACATTCTCACACACACTAGCTCACTCTCTCACACACTCACCCCCCTCTGGCCCTGCCCACCGCCATCTTCAAAGGATATATTTCAAAAATCCAACAATGGTATCTTTAACTGAAGATGTGTTGGTGAGATGGCAGAGGAGTTATACTGCACATTACACAGAAAAAGTATTTCTCAAGTTTCATGTTAAATCATCACTTTTCCTAGAGTTTTGCTTCCAGTTGTCACCTCCTTCATTCTCCTGCTCTCTCCACTCAAGCAAAACTTCTCTCATCCCTTTTAGCACACTCTCCTTTCCTTTTGACACACTCCTTAAAAATCCCACTTAGCAAGACAAAATCTAATACCCATTGACCCCCATCCCACAGTCATTGTAGAGCCTATTATCCTGCCATGGGTACAAATATAGCAAAGGCCTCTTTTTAGAAAAGCATCAGGTAGTGGGAAAAACTCAGGTTATCATCAGACTAAAAACACAATAGCCTATGGTAGAGAGCAGGCAAGTCACTATAAGTGTGAGATGAGGCTGGGTGTAGGGGAAGAATGGAAGGTAAGAACAAAGACCCTGGGGTGGAAGTAAGAATGGCATATCAAGGAACAGACAGAACTTTGGGATGTCTGGGGAATAATGAAGGAAGGAGAGTGTTATGTAGGCAGGGTGCCTGTTGGCTGCAGTAAGGATTTTGATTTTAAGTGTTATGAAAAACCTCTGGAGGTTCTTATGCAGGGGAGTGACATGATCTGATTTATGTTTTACTCTTGCTGCAGTATGGAGAAGAGATTATAGGAAAGCAAAAGTGGAAGTAGAAAAATCCTTTCATGTCAGTTTCATAAATCTTTACATGGGAAGCAAAATTGGTTTTCAGCTTTAAATGACAGAGTGATTACATTTTCATAGTAGGAATGTGATCTTTCAGAGATCTCTTGTTACTGGGGCTTGTGTTTTCATTATCTGGGAACTATACTTAGATAATTTTGCCAATGACTCATCAAGTAACCTTCCTTGGTAAGTTTAGTAAAACCTAGCAAGGAGTACTTTATGGGAAAGGCCAGTTATTAGTAGTCATTTAAGTGGTTCACTGTAGGTGAATACTTAGTGCCATAAAAATGTGCTCTAAGATCCTCATTACTCTCTCCTTTACTGGTCACTACTCTCCCAACACACACCTGAAGGCTGAAAATTAAAATCTTGTGTATCTAGTGAGGATGATAGTTTCTTTTTTTTCTTTTTCTTGTTTTTAATCTTTATTATTGAATATATTACAGATGTTCCTCATTTTCCCTCCATTAACCCCCTCCTCCTCACTCCCACCCCCCTCCCACCCTTTCCCACACCATTGTCTGTGTCCATTGGTTATGCATATAAGTTCTTTGGTTTATTTCTTCCCACCCCCCCAACCTCTTTCCCTTTGAGGTTTGTCAGTCTAGCAATGAATTTGTACTTCTTAATCCCCTCACCTTTTTCACCCATTCCCCCAACCCCTCTCCCATCTGGCAACCAACAAAATGTTCTCTGTATCTATGAGAATGTTTCTGTTCTGCCTGTTCATTTTGTTTGTAGATTCAATTGTCGATAGATATGTATTCACTGCCATTTTCTTTGTTCATATTTTTTATCTTTTTCTTCAAAAAGACCCTTCATCATTTCATATAATAATGGTTTGGTGGTGATGAACTCCTTTAACTTTTTCATGTCTGGGAAAGTCTTTATAAGGCCATCGATTCTAAATGACAGCTTTGCAGGATAGAGTAATCTTGGTTGTAGGTTCTTGCTTTTCATCACTCTGAATATTTCTTGCCACCCTCTGGCCTGCAAAGTTTCTTTTGAGAAATCAGCTGACAGCCTTATGGGAACTCCTTTGTAGGTAACTAGCTGCCTTTCTCTGGCTGCTTTTAAGATTCTCTCTTTGTCTTGAACCTTTTGCATTTTGATAATGATGTGTCTTGGTGTGGGCCTCTTGGGGTTCATGTTGTTTGGGACTCTCTGTGCTTCCTGGACTTGTATGTCTGTTTCCTTCACCAAGTTAGGAAAGTTTTCTGCCATTATTGTTTCAAAGAGGTTTTCAATTTCTTGTTCTCTCTCTTCTCCTTCTGGCACCCCCAAGATGCGAATGTTGGCACGCTTGACATTGTCCCAGAGGCTCCTCACACTATCCTCATTTTTTTGGATTCTTTTTTCTTTTTGCTGTTCTGATTGGGCTTTCTTATATTTTAAATCAATGGTCTGCTTCTTGGATTTACGTACCCTACTATTGAATCTGTGTAAATTATTCTTTATTTCAGTTAATGCCTCCTTCATTTCTGACTGTGCATCCATCATTTCTGACTGGTCCTTTTTTATGCTCTTGAGGCCCTCACTAAGTTCATTGAGCATCCTTATAAACAGTATTTAGAACTCAGCATCTGTTAGGTTTCTTATCTCCATTGCACTTAGTTCTTTTCCTAGGGTTTTGTTCTGTTCTTTCATTTGGGACCTGTTTCTTTGTCTCCTCATTTTGGCTGCCTCCCTGTGTTTGTTTCTATGTATTACTTAACGAGAAGTATGAGGCTCGCTGAGACCAGATGCTGCTTGTTTGAGAGAATTTAGGAAAACCTGAAGCAGGATCCAAGACAGGCCAATCCTATGGTTAAGCAACTGACAACAGCTTGGGTGGGCTTGAAAGTTGGGCGGGGTGGGGCCTCATGGAATCACCAGGGCGGGGCTACCAGTGTGAGCCAGGTTGCTGGAGTTCCAGATATGGTGACTGTCTGCTGTCCCAGGGCTGGGCTCACCAAAGGGACAAAGGCCTCCGACAGCACGTTTGTCCTGGAGAAAGCCCCGTCTCCAGCCCTCACTCCAGTGCCAAACAGCTCAGTTCTTCCCTGTATGTCTCTGGTGCCCCACGAGCTGCCTCCCCTCCAAGCTTAGAAGGAGTGAGTCCGATAAGTCCGTGTGCCGGCCCTTTAAGGAGCTGCCCAGGGCTCCAGCCGCCTCAGCCCCCCTGAGCCTCAGTTCCTGCTGGTTTTTCCATCCAGAAGTTATGGGGATTCTCTTCCTGGCACTGGAGCCCTGAGTGGGGCACCTGGTGTGGGACAGGGACCCCTCAGTCCTCAGGGAGGACCTTCCCAGTCGAGGTGTCCTCCTGATTTTTATCTGCCACACGTGGGTGTGGGACCAGCCCGTCTTGCCGCCGCCCCTCCTACTAGTCTGGATGTGGCTGCTGCTTTAATTCTGTAGTTGTAGGACTTCCATTCAGCTTGATTTCAGGTGGTTTTGAATGACGGTGGTTCTATAGTTTAGTTGTAACTTTGATGTGGTTGTGGGAGGACGCGATACCGTGTTTACCTACCCGCCATCTTGACCGGAAGTCAAGGGTGATAGCTTAGATGTTCTTACCTAAGGCAGATATTTACATCTTAATGTGAAAGTCTTTAGATCTTTTAGAGTCAAGTTTTAGTATTCGGTAAGCAAGTTGCCTTGACATGCATTGATTAGATAGGGTCAAAGAAATTTAAGAAAGGATTTAGTAAAGACCTCAATAACATCAAAGATGAATTCTACTTCTCCCACAACCATGCTTAGGTTCAGTCTTGCTCATGAATATTTGAAAGAAACATACACTTCATATATATTCAGTCTTTTTATTTGCTACTGGATTTTCTTCAATTTAATGGTCATATATTGGTGGTTTTCAAAGTAAACCTAGAATAGGCCTTTGGCAAAGGATCGTGACCTATTTTATGTTTAATCTTTTAACTAGTACATTATAGATAACCCAAGAAATATTTTATAATAAAAATTATATGTCTATTGTATTATAACTCTAGAATCTATAGTTTCTACATTGATGAGCCAAACAAAAATTTCTGCCTATGGTGCCAAATTCAGCCTATCTAGATTGTGTAAATCATAAGCACCTACTACTGGAAAGAACAATTCATCATTCAGAACCAAGTACTCATTAAGAACCTACTGTGCGTCAAACACCATTAAACATAGAGAGGGATGCAAAATAGCTGCTGTAATATTTTACAAATCTCCTGTTTACCAGATGCTTCTATATGTGCTATCACTTCTATTCAAAATATCTGTTAGGAATAATTTGATGTTCAAATTAAATTTTATAGCAACTATAAGTTCTTGAAAGAAATATTTAATAAAATATGTGCATCTGTACTTTTAAAGAACCATATGTACATCCCTTGGGGGTGAGTAAAAGTAATGACCTTTGTCAAAGTAGGCAAGACTTACAAAACTCTTTAGTGTTGTCCATCACAACGAAAGCATAGATTAAAAGGAACACTGTGAGTACTTGAAACATGCGATGCTAACAGAAAAATTTGACTTGATATAAAATACCAATGATTTGTATGGCCTGGTGAATGATGTGTATGACATCTGGGTTATGTACCCATAAACACTGGCTTAAAGGCAGAGTCAGACTATTTAGACTGTCATCACTAAACTCATCAGTACATGTCAGTCCTGCTTGAATTTGAAAGCAAAAACTAAAATACAGAAACACATGGAACTGACAACACATAACATTTCTGCTATCCTACGCTTGGATTCCCAAAGGCTATGTTAAAAAAGGGTGTTCAAAATCCCATGTAATTCTCCTTGTAATTCCATCTAATTTGAATTAGCTAGATCCTTCTAGGTTTTTAAATATTTGTTTGAAGTCTATTAAGGGCCACAACTTTCATGGACTTATCAATAAAATACTCCCTGCGGTTCTCAACCTATGGGTTGAGACCTCTTTGGGGGTCGAATGACCCTTTCACAGGGGTTGCCTAAGACATAACAGTAGCAAAATAACAGTTATGAAGTAGCAACAAAAATAATTTTATGGTTGCAGGTCACCACAACATGAGGAACTGTATTAAAGGGTCGTGGCTTTAGGAAGGTTGAAAACCACCGCCAGATGATATAAATCTTAACCCCCGCCTATGAAAAGAATTGTTAGTCAACTCGCAAGTATGAAATATGTGTCAAAGCCTATTAAACATGGCAAGGGATGCAAATAATAGCTACAATTTATTGAGCACTTCTTGTTTGCTAGTATTTTTATTTCTACAGTATCTAATATAATCCTGACAATATCCCTTCAAAGTAGCTGTTATTACTGTTTTGCAGATGTGATATGGAGACTGAGAGAGGATTAGTCACTTGTCAAATTAATAGGGCAAGTGAGTGGATAGAATTTGAAGCCCTTGTAATTCTAATTTTTGCAATAACAAAACTGAAGTTTAAAATATAATCTTGATATCTATTAAAACATTAGGCTATACAAAGGGAGTCAAAATACAGGGTTTTAGTCTTGGTTCTGATGCTACACCACTGTGTGCAATTTTGGCAAATCATTCTATCTTTTTGAATTTCAAATTTCCACATATGTAAAATGAATGTGTTGAACCAAATAATTTTTACAGTCCCTTCTGGCTTCAACATTCCACCACTCTATCAAGGAAAAATCCCTGACTCTGGAAATTGGACCCTATTTCCCCTATATTCTGGTAACAGTAATGCATGTCTTTGGAGGGGACTATCCCTTCCTCTCTCTCAGTATAATTTCTTCTTCTGACTTTAGAATCTGGTGCAAGGTTGGACACATGACCTAAGTGGACCAATGAGAGTAAATTCCAGGAATCGTTTGATATTCATTAGAATAAAAACACCCTGTTCCTCTATGATTGCTAGCAGCAAGGATAATGAGTCAAATCCATGCCTGTAGTCAAATCCTCCTCTGGAGTGTTCAGTTTCTTGAGGCAATATATTCTCTGTTCTGTAAAGCCAGTTTATCTAAGTATTTCTGACTATTGGTTCATAGATGTCATAACAGGGATATCGTTGGGAAAAAAAGAGGGGTGCTGGATTTGTGTTAGAAGATGACTTTTCAGTGGGGAAAAGCTATGCACAGAATCCCTGAGATGGGAAGGACTCCCTTAACTGGATTGGAAGCAAGGTGCAAAGAGGCACTTAGATATCAGAAAAGAGAAGTGCATAGTGTGAGACCTGTCAAAGATTTTGAAAGCCTCTAGGAGGGCTTTAAACTTGGTGACTATGTCAGATTTATTTTTTGAAAAATGCCTTTATGATATTTTCTTTTCCACCTCTTCTCTTCCAAACTTTGCCATTCTTGGATCTTCTCTCATTGATTTTGGGAAAATCTTTGGAACTTCCTCAACAAATAGAATGTTATTAAAGTGACACCACATTATTTCCAAGGCTAGGTAAATAAAAATCATTATAGTTTCTACCCTGTTCTCTCTCTTTCAGGTCATTTACCCTTGGAAACACACTACTGTGTTAGTAGGAAGCACAGGTAACATGAAATGGCCATGTGAAGGTGTTCTAGTTGACAGCCTGTGTAATAAAAAAAATTGATCTTTGTTCTAGTTCCTGGGAACTAACCTCTAAAACCTTGGCATTTCCCAAATGACAGGAGTGTCTTTGTTATTTGTTATGTTCACTGATAGGTGACTAACAGTGGGACCTTAGACAGTTTAAACTAAGAAGATGACTCAGGACAAAAGCTGACCACTCCAGAAAGACCAATTATGTGATTAGAGAGTTTGTCTTTTGAATTGAGTGATATTAGATCAACTTACAGGGAGGACCAGGGAGTTGGAGATTGTGTCACATGGTCAATGATTTAATCAATCATGCCTGTGTAATGAAACCCTAATGAAACTCTGGATACTGAAGTTTGGGTGAGTTTTCACAGTTGGCAATACTCTGCATATTATCACATAATGATGTGCTGGGACAGTAAGCCCAATGTAATCACAGTGTCCTTATAAGAGGGAGGTAGGAAGGGCAGAGACAGAGAAGGCAATGTGATGATGGAAGCAGAGGTCAGAGTGGTATGAGGAAGGGGTCACAAGCTAAGGCGTGCAGGTGGCCTCTGGAAGTTGAAAAAGGCAAAGGAAACTGATTATTCCATAGAGCCTCCAGAAGGAATATGGCGCTACAGACACATTTTATTATTTACGACCTCCAGAACTGTAAGACAATAAATTTGTGTATTTTATTTTATTTTTTTTTATTTATTTATTTTTATCCTCACTCGAGGACACTTTTTCATTCTTTGTTCAGATAGAGCAGGAGGGAGAGAGAGAGAGAAACATCGAAGTGAAAGGGACACATCGAGTGGCTGCCACCCACACGACCAACCAGGGCTGGGGACAAACTGCAACCGAGGTACATGCCCTTAGCGGGAACCGAACCCGGGTCTCTCCGGACAGCAGGCCGACGCTCTAACCGCTGAGCCAAACCGGCCAGGGCAATTTGTGTATTTTAAACCACTAAGTTTATGGTAACTTTTTTATAGCAGTAATAGGAAACTAATGTATATACAGTAGTCACCCCTTATATGCAGGGGATACATTCCGAGATCCCCAGTGGATGCCTGTAACTGTGGATATTACTAAACCCTATGTATACAGTCATTCCTCGCCACTTTGCGCTTTGATTTTCTCGGCTTCACTCTATCGTGGTTTTTTCAAATATATTCATTAAAAAGTTGATTGAGACAGTGAAAATGATATAGCATGTGCTCAGTTGTCTGAGTCAATTATACAACCCTGTATTACAATTAAAATTGCTGTATGTATGGACTGCAGGCCTACATATTCCAGCACCCCAGGAATCCTTCAACACCAGGTGCAACCACTCTACCACTCCTTGTTGTGAGCAATAACTTTTTCCCAAAAATCAGGTGTGGTGACACCAAGCCAATCAGAGCATGCTGTTCACTGATTGGCTATCCTGGCCTCTTCCTATCCTGGCCATTGATTGGCTCAGCCTCATGCAACTTTGTTTCTCTTGTACCTGCTTCTCCATGTCTATGCATCGGAAGCATCTTTGCTCTTGTAAGTGTTGCGATTTCAGAGAACTTTTATCTGAGCCCCACGATAGCTCCTAAACATGCTACTTCTTCTAAGCCTTCTGATAATAAAACTAAGCTCCGGAGGAAGATGCTTACCATCCAGGAGAAGGTGAAACTCTTGGATATGATCAAAGATGGTAAGAAAATCGTGGAGGTTGCCCACCATTACGACTTGAATGAGTCTACCGTTCACTCCATCCCTAAAGATGAAAAGAACGTCCGTGCAATGGCTACTGTCTCTTTCAACAAGGAAGCAAAGTGTGTCGTGACAAGTCATAATAAGTTCACAGTGAAAATGGAGTCTGCTCTAGCTGTTTGGATCAGCGGCAGCCACAAGACAAACATTCCTTTGGATTCGTGGGTCATCCGGGAGAAAGCGAGGCAGCTCTATCAGCACTTTACAGCAGACAAACCTCAACCAGGACCCTCTTCTGCAACGTTCACGGATTTTGTGGCGAGCAAGGGTTGGTTTGAGAAGTTCCAGAAGAGGTATCATCTGAAGAGTGTCATTCTCCACGGAGAAGCTGCCTCTGCTGACCAGCTGCAGCAGAGGACTCCGTGAACAACACCCCAGAGGATATAAGCAACTTGGCAGTGGATAAGGCAGGCTAGCCCGGATGCTGGGAGAAGTTTTCATGGATATGACCGCGATGACTTGGATGAGCTGCTGGATGCACATTCGGATCCCTTAACTGACAAGGATCTAGTGGAGATGATTAAGTCTGTGAGTGAGGAGGAGGAAGAGCAGCCAGAGGTTCCTGGGGGTCAGGAGGAGGAAGTTGGCCTTACACTTGAGCGTTTCTCGCAGGTCGTGAGAATTATTAAGGTAGTACAGGACACGACTGGTGAATGGGACCCACAAATGATGTGTACATTGCGGCTATGGAATGCACTTGATGGAGCAATAGAACCCTACAAAAGCCTCCTCATCATATGAAAAGACAGTGCCAGCAACTGCCTATCATGATGTTCTTCAGCCGCGCACCAAGACGCCCACTGCCTAGTGCTCCTTCAGCAGAAGATGACGACACACCTGCTGAAGATACTGCACCACCTGAAGACTCTCCTACTGAGGTCATGCCTTCAGAGGAGCAGGAACCTTGCTCTTCTTTGCTGTGCAGTTCATCTCTTCATCTTCAGCGCTTCATCATCGAACAAGTTACACTATTTTCATAGGTTAGTGGTTGTGTGTAAGAACTGTGTGTGTGTAACTATTATTGTGTTTACAATAATAATATAATATTTGTAATAATATGTCTTATTTTCTCTAATATATTGGGTAATATGAGTGTAATGGTGACTAAGGGGTGTTATTTCGTGTCTAGAGGGCTCTAATAATGTTTTAAAAAGTATTTAGAAGGTCATAAACAGGTTTTCTATGCTCTAACTGCGAAAATATTCGATTTATAAATAAAGAATCCTATTTCGCGGAAATTCATTTATCATGGTAGAGTCTGAAACTGATTAACCGTGATAAACAAGGGCTGACTGTACTGTATTATTTGCTATATGCACATACATATCTTTTTACTTAAAGGAAGCACTTTAAGGCTTCCTTTGGCATATCTGAATCGCTAGAATCACTACTCTTGTGCTTTGGAGCCATTATGAAGTGAAATAAGGGTTACTTAAACATAAAAACTGTGAGATGGACAACTGATCTGATAACCCAGATGGCTATTAAGTGACTAATGGGCCAGTAGTATACATAGCGTGGATACACTGGACAAAGCGATGATTCATGCTGAAGGTGGAATCAAATGGGATTGCATACGATTTCATCACACTACTCAGAATGGCATGCAATTTAAAACTTGTGACTTGTTTATTTCTGAAAATTTCCATTTAATATTTTCGGATACCTTTCCTAGGGTTACCATAACAAAGCACCACAAACTGGCTGGCTTAAACAACAAAAATTTATTGTTTTACAGTTTGGCACCAGAAGGCCAAAATCAAGGTACCAGCAGGGGGGCCACGTTCTCTCAGAAGGCAGTGGGGAAAGATCTGTTCCAGGCCTCTCTTTGAGCTCCTGATAGTTCTTTGATTTGTGACAACATAACTAAAACCTTCACATGGCATTTTCCCTATATAGGTCTGTCTTCAAATTGCCCCTCTTTATTAGAACATCAGTCATATTGGATTAGGGGCCTACCCTACTTCAATGTGACCTCATCGTAACTCATTACATCTGCAAAGACCCTATGTTCAAATAAAGTCACATTCTGAGGTACTGGGGAATTTTGCATTGACACAATTCCACACATAACAGGATTTTCAATCTCCAGGGTAGGTCCCAGGAGATTAAAAACAGGCTTGTCAAGAAGATGGGTGGGATAATATTCTCACAGGAATGCTCCAGTTAGGTGTTTTTACCTCCACCTCAAAAATGAGGAAACTGAGGCTGAAAGGGGGTGAGCAATTTCTCTGCATTAACACAGTTATGCAGGGCCAGAGCTGGGTGCATTCTCAGATTTGACTGGCTCAAAATTCCAAACTTTTAACCACTCTCTCTGCCACCTCCAGGAATCATGAAAAGAGCTGATGACCTGGTTTGTAGGCCCAGTTCTGCCACACAAGAAGCATGAGACATTCAATAAATCATTTAACTTCTCTAGGGCTTAATTTTCTCTTCAGCAAAATGAGCCTAATAATAATATGTGGTGAAGTACAAATACTTCATAAACTGTAAAGCATCCTGCCACGGTAATAAGTGTTGTTAAGAGTGGCATCAGCATAAGGCAAAGACAATTAACATGTTCTCTCAGTGGAGAATGATGATATATTTGTGTTCCCTAGGTTTTGTTTTTTTTTTTAATACTTAATTTATTAAACTTTTTTATTACAGATTTCCCTCCTCCCCCCCTCCCCTTTGACATCCTCCTCCCTGCTCCCACCCCTGATCTTCTGCCCTTCACAGTGCTGTTGTCTGTGTCCATTGGTTATGCACAAATGCATATAAGTTCTTTGGTTTATCTCTTCCTGCCCCCTCCCCCAACTCCTTCCCTCTGAGGTTTGTCAGTCTTTTCCCTACTTCCATGTCTCTGGATCTATTTTGTTCATCAGCTTATTTTGTTCATTATATTCTACAAGTAAGTGAGATAAAGTGGTATTTGTCTTATTCCCTAGGTTTTTAGACTCTGTGTTGCCTTTTATTTTTAAACTTATCTTTATTGTTGAATGTGTTACAGATGTTCCTCATTTTTCCCCTACTGACCCCCACTCCCACCCCCCTCCTGCCTTTCCCCACACTGTTGTCTGTGTCCATTGGTTATGCATATAAGTTATTCGGTTTATTTCTTCCCACCCCCAACCCCCCTTCCCTTTGAGGTTTGTCAATCTAACAACCAATTTGTACTTCTTAATCCCCTCACCTTTTTCACCCATTCCCCCAACCCCTCTCCCATCTGGCAACCAACAAAATGTTCTCTGTATGAGAATGTTTCTGTTCTGCCTGTTCATTTTGTTTGTAGATTCAATTGTCGATAGATATGTATTCATTGCCATTTTGTTTGTTCATATTTTTTATCTTTTTCTTCAAGAAGACCCTTCAACATTTTATATAATAATGGTTTGGTGGTGATGAACTCCTTTAGCTTTTCCTTGTCTGGAAACTCTTTATATGGCCATCGATTCTAAATGACAGCTTTGCAGGATAGAGTAATCTTGGTTGTAGGTTCTTGCTTTTCATCACTCTGAATATTTCTTGTCACTCCCTTCTGGCCTGCAAAGTTTCTTTTGAGAAATCAGCTGACAGCCTTATGGGAACTCTCTTGTAGGTAACTAACTGCTTTTCTCTGGCTGCTTTTAAGATTGTCTCTTTGTCTTGAACCTTTTGCATTTTGATGATGATGTGTCTTGGTGTGGGCCTCTTGGGATTCATCTTGTTTGGGCCTCTCTGTGCTTCCTGGACTTGTATGTCTGTTTCCTTCACCAAGTTAGAGAAGTTTTCTGCCATTATTATTTCAAACAGGTTTTCAATTTCTTGTTCTCTCTCTTCTCCTTCTGGCACCCCCAAGATGCGAATGTTGGCACGCTTGAAGCTGTCCCAGAGGCTCCTTACACTATCCTCATTTTTTTTTGGATTCTTTTTTCTTTCTGCTGTTCTGATTGGGTGTTTTTTTCTTCCTTATATTTCAAATCGATGGTTTGCTTCTTGGCTTTACCTACTCTACTATTGAGTCTGTGTAAATTATTCTTTATTTCAGTTAATGCCTCCTTCATTTCTGACTGGTCCTTTTTTATGCTCTTGAGGCCCTCACTAAGTTCATTGAGCATCCTTATAAGCAGTGTTTTGAACTCAGCATCTGTTAGGTTGCTTATGTTCATTTTGCTTATTCTTCTTCTGGAGTTTTGTTCTCTTCTTTCATTTGGGACCTGTTTCTTTGTCTTCTCATTTTGGCTGCCTCCCTGTGCTTGTTTCTATGTATTACTTAATGAGATGTATGGGGCTAGCTGAGACCAGATGCTGCTTGTTTGAGAGAATTTAGGAAAACCTGAAGCAGGATCCAAGACAGGCCAATCCTATGGTTAAGCAACTGACAACAGCTTGGGTGGGCTTGAAAGTTGGGCGGGGTGGGGCCTCATGGAATCACCAGGGCGGGGCTACCAGTGTGAGCCAAGTTGCTGGAGTCCCAGATATGGCAGCTGTCTGCTGTCCCAGGGAAGGGCCCACCAAAGGAACAAAGGCCTCTGATAGCACGTTTGTCCCAGAGAAAGCCCCCTCTCCAATGCCAAACAGCTCAGTTCTTCCCTGTATGTCTCTGGCACCCCTCAAGCTGCTTTCCCTCTGAGCTTAAAGGGAGTAAGTTTGAGTAAGTCTGTGTGCGGGCCCGTTAAGAGGAGCTGCCTGGGGCTCCAGCAGCCACAGCCTTCCTGAGCCTCAGTTCCCGCTGGTTTTTCCAGCCAGAAGTTATGGGGACTTCTCTTCCTGAGATTGGAACGCTGAGCGGGGCGCCTGGTGTGGGACAGGGACCCCTCAGTCCTCAGGGAGGACCTTCCCAGCCAAGGTGTCCTCCTAATTTTTATCCACCACACGTGGGTGTGGCACCAGCCCATCGTGCCTCTGCCCCACTTACCAGTCTTGATGTGGCTGCTTCTTTAATTCCGTAGTTGTAGGACTTCCATTCAGCTTGATTTCAGGTGGCTTTAAATGATGGTTGTTCCGTAGTTTAGTTGTAACTTTGATGTGGTTGTGGGAGGATGCGATACTTATGCTGCCATCTTGACTGGAAGTCCAGTCTGTGTTGCTTTGATGACCCTCCACCCTCCTTATGCGAGTCTCTCTGTCAACCCATACACCTATCTTCTGATCTTTTCCCCAATTTAGACCTGAATTTTGTTTTGTTAACTATCTGCCATGAGTGGACAAATAATTTTTAGTCTACTTTTTTATTTTTTAAACAAGTTTTCTAAGTTAAAACCATTCTTTTATTGCAATAGTTTTTTGGGTAGTTGTGAAAAAAAAGAATAGTGTTCTAGTTCAGGCTGTTATAATAAAGTACCACACACTAGGTGGCTTATAAACAACTCCAATTTATTTCTCAGATTTGTGGAGGCTGGGAAGTCCAAGATCAAGGCACTGTAGATTGCATGTCTGGTGAGGACCTGCCTCCTGGTTTATAGACGTCCATCTTCTCATTGTGTCTCACATGGCAGAAGGAGTCAGAGAGCTCTCTGAGGTCTTTTTTTTTGTATTTGTTAATCCTCACCCAATGATATTTTTCCACTGATTAAAAAAATTTTTTTTAGATAGATTGGAAAGGAGAAAAGGGAGGAGAGAGATAATAAGAGCGAGAGCGAGAGAAACATTGATGTGAGATAGACACATTGATTGGTTGCCTCCTGCATGACCCTGACTGGGGCTGGGGATCACACCTGCAACCCAGGTACATGCTCTTGACTGAAATAGAACCCATGACCCTCTGGGCTGTGGACCAACGTTCTAACCACAGAGCCAAACTGGCCAGGGCTCTCTGGGGTCTTATTTATAAGGGAACTAATCCCATACCTAAGATCTTTACTCTCATTACCTAATCACCCCCCAAAACCCCACTTCCAAATACCATCATTTTGGAGCTTAGGATTTAAACATAGGATTTTTGAGGGGGCCATACAAGCATTCAGTCTATGGCATACAGAAACTGAAACCGAGGTACATGCCCTTGACCGGGTTCAAACCTGCAATTCTTTGGTCCGTGGGCTGTTGCTCTAACTGCAAAATCAAACCGGCCAGGGATATTTTCATGTCTTTTAATATTCTTTAAGAACTTGATTTTTAATTACTATGTAGTAGTCTAGGCTATAGATATATTACAGTCCATTTAAACAGTTCCCTATGGGACAAAATTTAGATTGTTTCCATGTTTTTGCTACTCTGAGGATACCCTTTTACTTAGATGCACACATTTCTAATTATACCTATGGATATGTCCTCAGAAGTGAAAATACTAGGTTGGAGAGCTTTCTTTATATGTTACTATATCAGTCAAGCAACAGAAACCATTGCAGGAGTTTACTGCAAGGTGTTGGGCATCCCACAAATTTTTCAGGAAAGCTAGAGCCTCAGGCTTAAAAAATAGGAATGGAGGACGGCTGTGCCCCCAGAGACGCAGCCACGGCGATGTCACAGATCCAGTGCAGTGAGGATTCCTCTGCCATTGCCACTGAGGCTGAATGAGAGCTGCACTTCCTTTGCCACGCCTGCTGGTGCTGGGCCTGGACATCGGACACTGGGCGTCAACGCTGGCACCACTGCTCCACAGCTCCTCGAAACTGATGATGCTACTGCAGCCAGAAAGAGTCCTGCTCTCTCCCAGCTTGTCAGCACGACAGGCAGCAGACACACAATCTCGGGTCATCACATCTGAGTGCCCAAGCCTAGGGGCCGGCAATGAGAATACCTGGTGTGTGTATCTCCCACAGAGAGAGGGACGAGGCCTGCCTTCTGCCAAGACTTGCAAGGTGGAAGAATCTACTCTCTGTCAGTTTGACAGGCAAAAAATGCTACCTTAGTATTATTTTAATTTTCACTTCTTTATTTGCTAGAGATTATAGACCTTTTAGATAGACCTATTGCCAGTTTGTGTATTTTTTTCTTTTGTTAACTGTCTAATCATATCATTTGACGACATTTCTATTCAAATAGTTAGCTTTCTATTAGGGCATTTATATGCCCCTTTTAAGTGCTCTTTTAACAGTAAGAGTATGAACACTTTGTAAGCTATATATATCTCACCTTTTCTCCAATTTGACCTTTAACTTCATTTAGGGATTTTTAATTTTAGCTTGTAGAAATTTGCCAATTTTATAGAATTAAATCTTTCATCTTTTTACATTATGGTTCCTTACTTCACTTATAATCTTTGACTTTCCCTGATCAGGAGTTAGATAAACATTCACCTACATTTTCTGGCTAATCCAAGTAAAACTGATTTCTAAATCTTCATGTGACCTAAGTTGTAGAAGGGAGATCTACATTCTAGATTATGAGAGGAATCCAGCAGAATTCCGTAGAGGCACAGGATTCACTTCAGGGATGGTGTGGGCATAGATGCTTAAATTGCCTCCTTCCCATCAGTAAGAGAGGGGTTCCTGCCTTAGGATTATGGGACGGCCAAACACTCGACACCTGATACTGGACAGATGAGATCAACAGCAGTTTATTAATCATATATACTTACAGCCTGGGGAAAGAGGACACTGAATGGCATCCAGTGCCACATGGGGATTGCAGTTGGGGACAGAGTGAACATGCAGGGGCTGTGGGAGGCAGGTTCTATAGTGTCAGGAGGGAATGGTGCCCCCTGATTCCCACAGAAAGTTGTGATTGGCTTGTTTGAATAATTCTGTGAGCTGTCAGGGAGCTGAAACCCCCTATTCAGGGATAGGCAGGCACTGTGCCCAGTTCCTTTGATAAGAAGAGCTGTTTCCTGCTAGGGGCACGTACAAAAAAAAAAAAAAAAAAAAAAAATTAAAGAAGAGCTGTTTGGCTAGGAGACCTTATCCACAAGAACAGAGTAGGGAGGGGAACTTGCAGTTAGACCATTCAAGGACCTCTGGCTTTTACAAGATATCAAGGAAGCACATAATATTGAGCCTAAATTTCAGTAGCACTTTAGGACATTGGTTGAGGATGGGCTCCAATGGTTAGAAGGAGAGAAAATTCCAGGAGAGAAACTCAGGTCCTGGGTTGAAATTACTTTTATACCTTCAGAAACCAGAGATGTCAAAACACAATGACAGAAGGAAGACACATTATCAAGACAGGTTGGGAGTAGGGAATGGGCAAAATGGGTGAGAGGGGTCAAAATGTACAAACTTCCAGTTATAAAAGAAATAAATCTTGGGGATGTAATGTACAGCCTGGTGACCAAAGTTAATAATACTGTATTACATTTTTGAAAGTTGCTAAGAGAGTAGATTTTAAAAGTTCTAATTACAAGAAAACAATTGTAAGTATATATAGTGATGGATGTTAACTAGACATGGTGATCATTTTGTAATATATACGAATATCAAATCATTATGTTGTACACCTGAAACTAATATAATGTTATATATCAATTATATTTCAATTGAAAAAAAAAGAAAAGAGAGAAGAAAGGGAAAAAAGACAGAGGGTAGTGAAAGTATTGAGCTGAGAAGGATCCTACCCATGGTACCAATCAGGAGACTGCTCATTGCTCCCCAACTCATTCCCAGTGAATTCAGTAATGGAGATTGTGTATCTGTAACTTAACCTGCCCTCTACAAAAAGCATGTTCCCTTAAGTCAATGCTGCACTGTGAGGAAAGAGGAAGAAAAAGTGAATCCCATGGTCCTAGTCTCTAGAGATCCACATGTCCTGTCACTCAGGTGATGACAGCTATAGAAAGCAGCCAGAGAAACTTCTGGGGGCTTCCCAGTGATGTTTTGTTACAGTCTGACATAAGGTGCTGGGTGGTACTTTCCAAACAAGCCAGATCTATCTAGGACCCAGGGTTAGCAGCATAAAGTACTAGGTCCCACATTACTTACTTTTCCTCAAGTATTTGTTGAGCACGTACCAAACACCCAGAATTGTGTACAGGTTGCATAGGACAGAATCCCTTCCCTCAAGATGCTCCTAATATCCTTGGGAAAATAATATAACTCTATATGAAATGGCAGTATAAAAAAGTTATTTATGTGTCCCAAGAAGAAGAGCATGGAAAAAGAATGCTGTAACTGAATTCAGTATATTTTCCTATAGTAATATTTCCTATAAATATTGCTTGCATTTATGCTTTAAATAACTTACTATACAAAACACATTATGTGGTGGGACACTTTATTTCAGTTAATTTTACTAAATTTATTGGGATGACATTGGTTACTAAGATTATTTAAGTTTCAAGTGTTTAATTTTATAATACATTCTCTGTATATTGCATTGTGTGTTCACCACCCAAAGTCAAGTCTCCTTCTGTAACCATATATTCGACCGCCTTTACTCTCTTCTCCCTCCCCCACTTCCCTTCCCCTCTGGTAACCACCATACTGTTGTCTGTGTCTATGAGTGTTTTCATTTGTTTGTTTGTTGCTTTCTGTTTTATATCACATATATGAGTGAAATCATATGGTTCTTGTTTTATTCTGGTGAGACACTTTCTTGACTTATGACCTGAATCTTCTAGGTACCCACAAACTAATAATGGTTGACGTTTCTTTTTTTTTTTTTTTTATCTTCACCAGAGGACATTTTTCCATTTTTTGTTCAGGTAGAGTGGGAGGGAGAGAGAGGAACAGAGAGAGAGAGAAACATCGATGTGAAAGGAACACATCGAGTGGCTGCCACCCGCACAACCGACCAGGGCCGGGGACAAACTGCAACCGAGGTACATGCCCTTAGTGGGAACCGAACCCGGGTCTCTCAGGACCACAGGCTGATGTTCTAATCGCTGAGCCAAACCGGCCAGGGCTGGTTGACATTTCTTATTGCTTTAGAATGCATTCACTTTAGTCCAAACATCTACAAGCACTAGTTAAGGGTGGTACAGTAGAGAAGTTTCCTCACTCCTCTCATTTTTTTTCTGAATAAACTGGCAACTCTGAGCCTGGCAGTGTTCAGTCTCTCCAATCCTTCAGCTACCCTCGCTGTGCCCATTCTCTTTGGTCTCTTCTAGCCCTTACCCACAAGTCACTTCAGAGATACCTGAGGGCAATTAGAGGAATAAATTGGGTTTTTGGTCATTTGGAAGATAAGTCAGATAAATCCAGAGAGGTTAAGACAGACTCCTGGCCAAGGATAAAGTTTGAATCACAGTGGGTAGGTTTGTGTCCTTGCTCTCCACAGAACTTCATCATCTCAATGTTAGCCCAAGAGTTCTGCTCCAGTACTGTGTTATTCTTGATCCCTAGGTTAGTGGTGGGCAGTCTTAGCTGTCTCTTAGTCACCTGTGGGGATTTTAACTATAAAAGCCCAGGTCCTGTCCTCAGAGATTCTGATTTAGAGAGTCTGGATCTTGTCCTACAAAATCCATTAGTGTCACAGTTGAGATGAAGAACAGGCATTTACTTAATGTAAAGGGAAAACTTTAAACAATCATAACTGATCAATAATGTAATCATCCGTTCTGTGAACTCATTGTTACTGGAAGCTTTCCAGCAGAGGCCAAATTTATGAACAATTACTCCTCTTTCTCCATCATAAAACATAACTATACCCCAATGTACCTTTTCTACATTATCTCATTAATCTGCACAAATGTCCTATGGGATAGGTGTCATTATTATTCTCATTTTGAAAATGAGAGAAGTGAGACATAGGGAGTATGAAGTATTTGCCTAAGATCAAATAGTCAAGAAACGATGAAAACGGGACTGCTGTGGGGATAATTCCTGATCTACTACCTCATGAGGCCTCACTTTGAAGACGTGCTAGCCCATGGAGATGGCTGGGAGACAAAGCCATTTGTCAGTTCATTCAGGGACCCTTACATCTAATGGAGATCAGAGTGGGACAGGGTGGGGGTCACCAGAGCCAGAGATTTCACTGCAGCAGATTTTTATTTTTCTTTTAATTTTTTAATGAGTTTATTTATTTATTATTATTTTTTAAATCTTTATTGTTGAATGTATTACAGATGTTCCTCATTTTCCCCCCATTGACCCCCCTCCTCCCCTCTTTTGCCCCCCTCCCACCTTTTCCCACACTATTGTCTGTGTCCATTGGTTATGCATATAAGTTCTTTGGTTTATTTCTTCCCACTCCCTCAACCCCTTTCCCTTTGAGGTTTGTCAGTCTAGCAATGAATTTGTACTTCTTAATCCCTTCACCTTTTTTCACCCATTCCCTCAACCCCCCTTCCATCTGGCAACCAACAAAATGTTCTCTGTATCTATGAGAATGTTTCTGCTCTGCTTGTTCATTTTGTTTGTAGATTCAAAGGTCGATAAATATGTATTCATTGCCATTTTGTTTGTTCATATTTTTTATCTTTTTCTTCAAAAAGACCCTTCATCATTTCATACAATAACGGTTTGGTGGTGATGAACTCCTTTAACTTTTTCTTGTCTGGGAAACTCTTTATATGGCCATCGATTCTAAATGACAGCTTTGCAGGATAGAGTAATTTTGGTTGTAGGTTCTTGGTTTTCATCACTCTGAATATTTCTTGCCACTCCCTTCTGGCCTGCAAAGTTTCTTTTGAGAAATCAGCTGACAGCCTTATGGGAACTCCCTTGTAGGTAACTAGCTGCCTTTCTCTTGCTGCTTTTAAGATTCTCTCTTTGTCTTGAACCTTTTGCATTTTGATGATGATGTGTCTTGGTGTGGGCCTCTTGGGGTTCATGTTGTTTGGGACTCTCTGCGCTTCCTGGACTTGTATATCTGTTTCCTTCACCAAGTTAGAGAACTTTTCTGCCATTATTCTCCTGCTTCAGGCCCTCTTTGGCCGCTATGAATATCCTCAGGCCACATCCATATCACCAACCCTCTCCCTGAGGACCCCCGAGCTTCCGAGCAGGGTCTGGGGTCTGCAGTGCTGGCATGGAGGCCCACGGGAGGCCACAAGCGTATGCGCCTGGGGTCTCTAAAGACCACTGTCACCATTCAGGGCTCAGAACCACAGAAAAACCAAGACTTTCAAAGAGCATGCTGCTCTTCCCTTCTGCGCAGGGGAGTACAGCCCAGTTTAAAGCACGCAATGGAAAATTGTGTCCACTTTTGGTACGCAGAATCATACTTTGAGTCCTGAAGGGTGCCTCTTGATGCCCCACTCTTACGCTTTTTAACACTGAATGTGCCATCTGTATTTGTAGACTTCTGGCTGTACCCTCCCCAGGACATGGGGTCTGGAATTGCACAGAAACCTTTAGATACCAGGTGCTCTGGGGAGGGGGTGCATGATGGCACAGGCCTTTCAAGCAGTCAGCTCTTTTCAGGAAGTTGTTAGCTTGGCACATGACTTTGGACTCAGACAAACTTGAGTTTAGATCCTGACTCTGCCACTGAGTAGCTGTATGCTTTTGGGAAGGTCACATGCTTCGCTGACCTTTGTTTCCTCCTCTGTAAAACAAGGACACTAATGCCTGCTTTGCATTATATGCTAATATATATTATATGCTAATAAGCATTATGAATTTCCAGTAGGAGAATGATCAAAATCGAACAAGGAATCACATTAGTCATTTATGCCTCATTGTGTTTAATTAAAACCTTGCCAGAGAGTGAGTGATGGGGAAGTAGAAGAAATAGTGGGCTCTGAAGATGAGGAACTCTTTCTCTCTCCAGCTTACTTCCAAACACAGAGTCTCTGGGCACCCAAGAGCAAAATCAGGTCACATCTTGTATATCTGAGGCAGGTGGACTTGAACACAATTCACCCCACCCCACCCCCAACTGGCACTTGGCCCAGCAATCTCAACCTGGACCTGAGTTCTCTTTACTGCTATTCTTACCAAAAGACTTCTTACTTATGTCAGCTATGGAGGGATTTTATCTGTCTGCCATCTTCAATAAAAAGTGACTCCAAAAACGCAGTGTAAGGTTGATGAGGTCCAAGAAATAGACCTGTTCTCTGTCTGGTTTTGTTTTCTTTTATTGCTTTTGAAATCCAGCATTTCTCTTTTCATTGCTGGCTTGGGATGCAGGGCAGTGCTGGTTTCTCTCAAGTGGATTATCTATTTGGAGTTGATTGAAAAATAAAGCTGGTTAAAGAAGGGTCAGGCTGGTCCTAAAGATAATTACAGTAGAAATAAAAGGGTAACACACAAATCGGATGAGCATCCGAGCCTGGTTGGTTTCCATATTTCAAATACTGACTTCTGAGAAGCTGTGTTTAAATGTGAGCCCCGGGCAATGCCTGAAACCTCACAAAGGATGCAGCGTATAAATGAGGTTGAATAAAACAGAGCCGAACTGTTGCCTGTGATTCCTGGTGGCTCCAAGATGTCTCCGCAGTATCAGGGATAGTGTTTACAGGTAGGGCAAAACTATGAATTACAAAGAGTTTGTCTCCAGCCCTTCTTTTTCATTTTTAGCTGGGAAACTCAGACTGCCACCTCACTAAAGGTACCATTTTTGCTTCCCACCTCAGCCTGTCCAAGGATCCTGCTTTTAAAACTAATGGTTTAAATGTGTGACTTCCTTCTATGTAAAGTATTTGGATTTCAAAGAGGGTCTTCTGTTGAGACCAAGTAAGTCACTCTAATGGTGGACCGTCAGGCAGTAGGATAGATACTTCAGGGTAGATTGCCCTTCAGCTTTCTTCAAGTCCTACACAGAGGCAGCTGTCTGCTTTGGCTTGGTAGGACTGGCGCAGTTACAGATCTTTGCTGTGGAGTAAAGGTAGGTCAAAGGGCAGCAGTGCACCAAATGGAACCGAGAATAGAAAACAGCACATGGAGATGGTATTTTGTCCATGGATTGGGGATTACTATCCTAAGCAGCCAGTAGAGTTTTATACAATAAAACAAATGTGTTCTGCACTTTTAACATTTAAATAAACATGGAGGATTTATTTCTAGCCATAATGTAAATTGACTATGTGGAAAGTTATGAAAAAAAGAATGCATGTTAAAATTTCAGACCTCCTGGTTTCTGTCAGCATGCTGTGTGCTTAAATAACACTGATTTCTACATAAATAACTTAACCTCTTATACAATATTTATAAGATATTTTACTTTAAGAATCCCCCCTCCCCCTTTAAAAAAAAGTACTGTTAATATGAACAAAGTTTATGGAAACAAACATGAGTAAACCAAGGGAAAAGTACGATGAATACACACACACACACACACACACACACACACACACATTTCTATTTGAGCTTTTAATTTGCTGTTTTTGTGTTTAAAATTATAATTGAACACTATGACCTAAGATATCCATTGCTAAAATATACCATGGAATAGTGGCTTTCCAATCTGTTTTGACTTTGACCTTCAGTAATAAATTTATTTTATCTTGTGATCTAATACACACACAACTGAAATAAAACAAAGATTACACTTGTTATATGCAACACTTACACTTGTCATATATATCCTAGTGTTTTCCATTCTAGTCTTTTATTTATTTTTCTTTCTTCCTTTTAAAAAAATTGATATTACTACCTACCAGCAAGTTGGAACCTATAGTTTGAAAAACATTACCTTAGAAAAAGTCTTGTGTACATATATAAAAATGACTATAGTGGTATTGTTTGAAATAAGCAAAAAAGGTGGGAAATGCATATGACTAATGACAAACATGTTTAAAGTAAATTGTAGGGGTATAACTTGTACTGAGTATTAGGAAAGCACTTTCTTAGGAAATGACTTTTAAATTTAGACTAGAAGGCAAAGCCTGACAAGGAGTATTGTCCACTGAACAGGCCTTGAATAAGCAAAGAACTTGAAACCTTCAAGGAACTGAAGGAGGCTCATGTGGTTGGGTTACAGTTTGCTAAGGGGAGAGACATGTGATGAGGTTGAGATGGTAGGTGGAGATAAACTATGCAATACTTTGAAGGCAATATTAAAGATAAAGGATTTTTATCTAGGTGCAATGGGTTTCCACTAAAGCATTTTAAGCTGGGAAATGACATGATTAAATTATCTTTTCAACCATTGCCCTGGTTCCTGTGTGGAAAATGAATTTAAAGAAAAATGGAGGAAACACAGTTAAGAAACTACTGTAAGAGTCTTTGGTGGTTTGGTTTTGGTTTGAGTGTAAACAAAGAGAAGTAGATTGATGCAGAGAGTGTTTTACCGGTATAATCCATTGGACCTGGTGATGGCTTATTTGGGACTGAATTGGGAGTTGAAGGAGGGAGATGAGATTGAAGGTAAGGACAATGTCAAGGATGATGTACCTCGTTTTCCAGCAAGAACATCTGGGTAGATGAAGATGTCATTTATTGATGAAGAACACCAAAGGGGGAACACATTTGAGTGGGTAAAGATTAAGAGTTTGGTTTTGCAAATCTTAAGCTAGAGGTATCTATGAGCCATTCGAACATAGAAATCAAGGTAGTGGCTGTCTATGCAATGCTGGAGTTCAGCAAGGAGATCAGACCGGAGATACACATTTCAGAGTCAGCAGACTATACAGATGAGACCAGTCTGGGAAGATAGAACAGAACAGAAACAAGGAGAGAGACCAGGGTAGAGCCATGAGGAGACCTGGCTTTCAGAAATGTCTTGAGGAGGAGGAATCAGGCCAAGAGGCTGGTCATAAGGGTGACAGTAAGCCAGGAGTGTGCAGTTCATAGGAGCCAAAAGAGGAGCATGGTTTAAGAATTGGTCAGTAGCCAACAGTGTGAAATGCTGCTAAGAAGTTAGATATGATGAGACTGAGAAGTGTCTTTTGGATTTAGTAACATGAGTATCACCGTGACCTTAGCAAGAGCTGTTTTTATGAATTGGTGGGGGTAGAAGAATGAAAGGAAGGGACAGTGAGTGCAGATAACTCTTGTGAACCTTGGCTGGAATGGAGAGAAGAGTGGTGGGAATACAGACAGAGGAGAATGTATCATCAAGGGAGGTGTTTTTGTT
Source organism: Molossus molossus (assembly GCF_014108415.1). Lineage (NCBI taxonomy): Eukaryota > Metazoa > Chordata > Mammalia > Chiroptera > Molossidae > Molossus > Molossus molossus. Next base: position 214,938,223 of record NW_023425344.1, on the reverse strand, counting down.
TGTTGGTTGTTTGAGGACAGAAGACTTAAGAGGATGTTTGAATGACATTTGGAAGGTTTGACTGGAAAAGAAGAGGCTAAAGAAGCAAAATTCAGAGAATAACCACCAGAACAAGGTCCTCAGAAGGAAAATCATATGTGGCAGAAGCACTTTCGATCTGTGGAGAGATGCCCCCTCCATTGTGACAAAGGGAGAGAAAGAAGGAGTTCCTGTCTGATGAATGTGACATTCACGGTCAGATAAGAAGGTGAGTCAGAGTAGATGCTTCAGCAACAAGTAACAGAATATCCAACCAAAAGTGGCTTAAACAAGTAAAGTTTTCTCCCTTAATGTAAAGTCCAGGGCTGAGCTGTCCCAGGAATGGATCAGTAGCTCAACAACATCATCAAGGACATAAGCCTTTCTACCCCTCTGTCTCATCATCCTCCATGTGAGGATACCAGCCCCTAAGACTGGAGAATGGCTGCATCTGTAAAGAGTTGCATTCTCACAGGAAAGCATCAACATAAAAAGAGGAAAAGAAGATTCTTTTCTAAGGAAACCCTCTTCTGAATTCATCTGAGGCCTCATTGGCTAGAACTTGGTCACATGCTCACCACTAGGCCAATCACTGGCAAAGGGGAGTAGGAATACTATGATTGGCTTACATCAGTAATATTTAACCATTTTGCTTGGAACTCTCTAGATAGAAGAATTTTAAAAATTAGGTACCTCCTTTTATATGTTTAAGTTGACATCTAAACATTTTCACCTGAAGTTTAAATGGTTAACAAAAATGTAATTCCTGCTACAATATAAAATCGTTATTAATTAACAAAAATCTCATATCATTCTTTCAAATGGATCCAGTGGAACACAAATACTATAGTGGTTTGATACTATTATTTACTAAAACATGAACAAGCTCTCCTTTTTTTTTATCCTCACTCGAGGACATTTTTGCATTTATCTTCAAATAGAGCAGGAGGGAGAGAGGGAAGAAGAGAGAGAGAGAAATATTGATGTGAGAGAGACACATCAAGTGGTTGCCACCCACACGACCCCAACCGGGACCAGGGACAAACTGCAACCAAGGTACGTGCCCTTAGTGGGAACCAAACCCGGGACTCTCGGGTCTGCGGGCCGATGCTGTAACCACTGAGCAAAACTGGCCAGGGCTGAACAAGCTCTTTTTTTAAAATTGTTTTTTATCCTCACCCGAGGATATTTTTCCATTTTTTTGTACACATAGAGTGGGAGGGAGAGAGAGGAAGAGAGAGAAACATCGACGTGAAAGGGACACATCGAGTGGCTGCCACCTGCACGACCAACCAGGGCCGGGGACAAACTGCAACCGAGGTACGTGCCCTTAGCGGGAACCGAACCCGGGTCTCTCTAGACAGTAGGCCGACGCTCTAACCGCTGAGCCAAACCGGCCAGGGCTGAACAAGCTCTTTTTTAACAGTTGGACATTTCATCAGTTATTTTTCTTCTTGAAATCAGATTTTTATTCTACTGCTATCATAGAATTTTATCTTAATATAATATATTATGCTTCAAAATCTTTTAAAAATGTTTTTATTGATTTTTTTAGAGAGAGAGGAAAGGAGAGAGAGATAGAAACATTGATGTGAGAGAGAAACACCCATTGGCACTCTCCTGCACGCCCTCTACTGGGGATTGGGCCCGCAACCCCGGGCATGTACCCTGACCAGGAATCAAACTGGGACCTCTCAGTTCATGGGATGAGGCTCAATCCACTGAGCCACATGGACTGGGCTCCTGTTTTTTAAAAAAATGTAAATGTTGAAAAACCTTGTTTATGCAAATAGGTAGATGGTAATAAAAGAAACTTTGGCATGCACTACTAGTCAACTGTTTGAGTTCTTTCTGAGTTATATAAAATTTCAATGACCGTACGGCCAGTGTGGCTCAGTGGTTGAGTGTCGACCCATGCACCAAGAGGTCGCTGGTTCAATTCCCAGTCAGGGCACATGCCCAGGTTGTGGGCCCAATCCCCGGTGGGGGGCATGCAAGAGGAAGCCAGTCGATGTTCTCTCTCATTGATGCTTCTGTCTCTCTTTCCCTCTCTTCTTCTCTCTCTAAAACATCAATAAAGAAAAAAAAACGAACAATTTCACCCTGACCAGTTTGGCTCAGTGGTTGAGCGTTGGCCTGCAGACCAGAGAGTCCTGGGTTCGGTTCCCGCTAGGGGCACGTACCAAAAAAAGAAAAACAATTTCAATGACTTATCAAAATTATTTTTAGTTATCTATTATGCTTAATTAGGTCCTCTTTCAATTTTGTTTGAAAGAAAGAATTGGAATCTATCTGATTTATGAAGAAATTTATTAACCAGATATTATTCATTCATTTCTCAATACCTGAAGACAAATTAAGAAGGTCTTATGAAATGTCCTTTACTGCCCTAACCAGGTAGTTCAATTTGTTGGAATGTCGTCCCTTACACCAAAAGGTTGTGGGTTCAATTCCCGGTCAGGACACATACCTAGGTTGTGGGTTCGATCCTGGTTGGGGCACATATGGGAGGCAATCGATCCACTCTCACATGGATGTTTCTCTCTCTCTAAAATCAATGAAAAAAAAGCATGTCCTTAGGAAAGGATTGAAAAAAAAAGGTGTTTTTTTTTTATCCTCACTCGAGGACATTTTTCCATTTTTCATTCAGATAGAGCTGGAGGGAGAGATAGAGCTGGAGGGAGAGAGAGGAAATGAGAGAGAAACATCGACGTGAAAGGGACACATCAAGTGGTTGCCACCCACACAACCCCAACCAGGGCCAGGGACAAACTGCAACCGAGGTACATGCTCTTAGCGGGAACCGAACCCGGGCCTCTCTGAACCACAGGCCGACGCTCTAACCGCTGAGCCAAACCAGCCAGGGCAAAAAGGAATGTTTTTATTAGATGACTATCAATTATACCAAACACTCATTTAGCTCCACCTGGTTTATGGAGCTTAAATGGACTCAAACCTGTTAAAACACTGTAAAATTGGAAATTGTATATTTAGATTTTTCTTTTTATCTATAAACAAAAACAGATATTCACACAAAATTTTATTTGTTTCCGGTCCAATCAAAGGAAGGTGAAACAGGTATACCAGGAAGCAGATAGTTGGGAATTACAATTTAAAAATTAATAATTTTATTTCATGATAGAAAATGATTACTTTTAGAGCTATGCATTTGGCATAGTTAGAACTGAATATCTTCATCTAGAGGATGAAGTCAGCCTTACATCTTAGATTACATTTAAAGATCTTATTGTCCTACACTTTGTACATTAATAGAAATTCTACTTTGTATAGTGCAGTTGAATCTACTTTGTGAAAAGCTACAGAAAATGAGAGAGAAAGCAGGGCACAAGGTAATAGGCCCTTTGTAAAGACAGGCTTAAGAAAGGATTATTAGTGATTGTTATTACTAGGGCTGCCTGGAAAGTACCCCCTGGAGTTGTGCAATGTTGCAGCACTAGCTATTAAGTGCATAATAAAATCTAGTACATACTCTTGTTGGAATAGTCCAACGTTTACAAGGGTGATAGATATAAACACACTAGCAGAGAAGTGTTTGATGCTGACAGCCAGTAAGAGATGTTCACTTAAGGAAAAATGAAGGTGAATTTACATCTAATGATAAATATTGTCATTGGTAATATTAGTGAAAATGTTTCTCTACTAGCCTAAACAAATGAATTAACTCTGATCCGTGTTCCTTTTATTCTAAGCTATATTATTTATCTGTTGGAAGTCAGCATAAAAGTTTTCACCTCTTTCTCCTTCAAATCCAACAAAATTTGCACAATTGTAGACACAGGTAAAGGAAAGTACCCATTCGAGAGTGTTTTCTTACTACCATGAATGGTGAAGATTCAGAGAGACTAGCTTTGATGCTGACTGGTGTTTGCCATCATGCTTTATACCATCTTTTTTCCCCCTTTATTGATTTTAGAAAGAGAGGAAGTGAGAGGGAGAGAGAGAGAGAAACATCAATGAGAGAGAACATCGATTGGTCACCTCTTGCATGCCCCTAACTGGGGATCGGGCCCACAACCCGGGCATATGCTCTGACTGGGAATCAAACTGGCAACCTCTTGGTGCATGGGTTTATGCCATACCAGCCGGGCTATCATCGTATACATATGAATTTCAAGAAAGAGAGGAGAAATCCGGGGGCCTCACCATGGATAAAATCAGGAACACCGTCTTCAACATTTCTAAGTTGTTACATGACTATTGTCATCACTCCCACTGCCACACTCTGTAATATATCTTAATTCAAAACATACCACTAGAGTCCAGATGCCCCATTTCTAAAACTATGCTTAACTCCTTTTTTTTTTATCCTTACCCGAGGACATTTTTCCATTTTTTGTTCAGATAGAATGGGAGGGAGAGAGAGAGAGAGAAACATCGATGGGAAAGGGACACATCTAGTGGCTGCCACCCGCACGATCCAACCAGGGCCGGGAACAACCTGCAACCGAGATACATACTCTTAGTGGGAACTGAACCCGGGTCTCTCTGGACCGCAGGCCGATGCTCTAACCACTGAGCCAAACCGGCCAGGGCTATGCGTAACTCTTAATGGAAATACGTTTTAAAGACATGAATCCCTATCATGCATGAGTTTATGGTGCCTTCATCAAAAAAGCTTCTTTTATATCAATATTTTGAAATATCTCTTGATTTACAACATCATAACTTACATCAGTGTAAATACCTCACAGTAAGATTTATAAAAGATGAAATGTATTAATTTCTTTCACAAATTCAAAGAAGGGTAATTGCAAGAGGGGAGGTGAGAACAGAGGACCGGGAGGGCATGTTTAGGTGGATCAATTCAGAGTAATTTACAAAAGGCAGCTGAGGATCTGTGTTCATACTTCCTTGGAAAGTCTTTGTGTTTCTCTGAAGGTTTACATAACACAGGTTAAAACTGATGGCTTAGCCCAAATATGATGCCATCTCACTGACAATATTAGGATTCTGTAAACACAGATAAACCTGCAATGTCTGCAATAGGTGTTCTTTTGAGAGTGAGGGGGAATGGGAGTCAGAGAAATAGTAGTTGCAGAGAATGGGAAATCAAGCTTTCTAGAGAACAAAAGTAAGATGGCTGGGCTGTGTAGATCCCCTGCTGAAATCTGTAATCGAGATTTTATTGTGATACCTATCTGGATTGCTTTTGCTATATTTATGATAACACTCAGTTGCTGAGGCACTGACACTAAGGTATCCACCACATTTAAACTATTCTAAGAAAGGGGGAACAGAGTTGAAAGAAGAAATCCTTTTGAATGGGGAAAGCCTGTAGGCAAGGGAGAAGGCATTCAGAGAGAGAAAGAAGTGATATAGGTCTCATTTGCCACAGGGTTTTCAGCACCTAGGATAGAAAGAATGAAGGAAAGAAGGGGAGGGAGCAAAAAGGAGAGAGAGAAAGAGAAGGAAGCAAGAGAACACAGATGTACAGATTTACAAAGTCTGCTGGAGAAGGGAGAATATTCAGTTGATGTTAGGCACATATTTTTTTGGTTCCTATCAACTGAATGTGTTTCTTTCTTCAGCAGCCACACCCTGACACTGTCATGGATGATCATGGCCCTAATCTGAGAGATTTTGAAGACCATCCTTTCCTGACTCTGCAGATTTTCCATTTTTTTTTCTTTCTTCCCTTGATCTTACAATAGGCACTTGGCCTGATTCTCAGTCCAGTCCAGCTCAGCCCGCAGTCCATGAACTGAATGGACTGAGTAGAAGCGCAATGCATTCTAATTTGCTCAGATGTACGCTGTTATTCTGAGTGGGGCCGATTGATCTGCCTACTGCCATCCACATGGTTGTGGTTGGGCTTCTTGTAATCTCTGCTTCTCAGTTTTTAAGTCTGGCAAGGTTTAAAGGTATAATAGACACAGGAAGAAAATGCAGCTAAGTGGCTCAGGAAGAGATTACACACAAGATTTTTACCTCTTTACGCAGTGTTCAGCACCAAGGGGAAGTGTAGTCATTGGTCTCAGTCGCTCCTTTCCAGATTCCCTTATGCAGTTCAAGAAAACCAAACCTGAAAAAGGCGCACTTTTCTCCCTCACTCATTTTCACTAAAACAATTATAAGAAAGATTTAATTATATGACAATGAACAGCAAGAACAAAAGCCCCACTCCTTTTGTGGTAGTCTTTTCTAGCAGACTTTTTTTTTTTTTTTGCCAGAAGTTTGATGTCTGATGCTCCTAGAAAAATCTCTTTAAGATATAAAGAAGAAAAGATGCCCCAATTTTGAGAATCTGTGAGGTCCCTGTTAACCTAACCAATGTTCTATCAATTGTGAAATGGAACAAGGAATAATAGGACAAGTTTAAAATGATTCCTGAAAAAAGCTGAACATTGTTAAAAGACATGGCAAAAGCTATAAACAAGCAATGGAGATATGAAAATGTGTACTAAAAACTTAATATATGTATCATCTGGCTCAACAATTTTTTTTCTTAGGAAATTAATGCTTTGGGATCAATTAGTACAAAGATTATGTATAATAAAAAGAGATTGTAATGACCTAAATATCCATCAACTGGAATGGTTGAATAAATTATGCTACAAAAAATATAGTGGATTATTATGAAGCCACTAATAAAGATGATGGAGTGCTACATTTATTGACACAAACATGTGCCCACAACATTATGTTACGTAAAAGTGCTGATGGTAGAAGAGCGCGATACCATTGTGCAAATCTGGAAGAGACATACTACAATGTGGCAGGGTGAGAGGAGACTCATACTTTCTTCTTTTTCTATATCACTGATTTTTTTTTTTTTTTTTTTTACAACAAGCATTCATTGCTTTTATAATCAGCAGAACCGCTAAAACTGTTCCACTCACAACCGCCATAAAACACAAAGAAATAAAAGTATTTGTGCGAGCAAGTAAAAATTGACATAAAAGGAGAGACATCTGTAATACTGTCAACAACAACAAAAAAAAGAATTGGCATAAAAGATAATGCTATTGACCCTCCCAACCCTCCAACCTCGTATTGGAATTCAAGGTCAGCATCACTGTGACAGTGATGCAATAACTTTGTTGAAGAAATAATTCACAGACCTGAGGATTTAAGGAAAATCTAAAAAGCTGTCTCCTTTTATGGTGGGGTGTGTGTATGTTTGCATGCGCTTAGACATAGCTTCTCATGCATCTTTTCCAATGAACCTCAGAGTCTCTGGGTGAATGTCAAGGGTTCAGACTCTTTTCACATTCCTTCTCTCCCTCTGATCCCCAGAGGAAGTCCTCTTTTTAGAATGTGTACCCAGCACCAGTCCTGGGAACAGTTCCAGTAGAGGAGGCTCTCCTCACCTCTTTTCCAGGGACCCTGTTCCTCCTCCACCCTCCCTGCGCTCCACCCTGTCACCTGAGGCTACTCTCAGCTGCTGGTTTTTGTCAGCTCTGGCCTCCCACCACGTGTCCTCCTCGCACAGCCTCCTCCTCTCCAGGCTCCAGAATACCCTTGTCTGCTATTCCTATTGCCCTGTTGAACCACAACAGCTATTGTGGCAGGGCTACTTTCTTAGGAGGAAGTAAAATCACACCATTGTATAGGTAACAAATCTCTGACAAGTACTATGTCACCAGGGCTAGTCATATCTTAGAATTAAACTGGAATAAATAATCTGTTAACCTGGAGTAAACAACCTGTGACAGCATAATTTTAGCCAGAGTTACAGACCAATAAGGAAGACATTTTGGGTGGAAGGAAGCTGGTTAGTACCAATATAAGGACTAGAACCCTTGTTTCCCTGTTGCCCAGTCCAGGGCCCTTCCAGTAATAATTTACTGCCTCTTGTTTTCTCCATTGAGATTTACCACTCTTAGATCTATTTTATAATATAAAGAAAATTTCATCCCCCTCACTCTAAAGGGAAAATATATATTGTTATAAAATAGGCACACAAATCTGATTAGAAATAAATCTTATTTATTTATTTATTTATTTATTTATTTATTTATTTATTTATTTTTGTATATGCCCCTAGCGGCAACCAAACCCGGGACTCTCTGGTTCGCAGGCCAACGCTCCAACCGCTTAGCCAAACTGGCCAGGGCGAACAGTGTTTTTTGTCTTCGTGATGTCTCAAAGTCTTATTACATTATATTTCCAGTTTATCTTTTTTTTTTTATCCTCAAAAAATTCATTTTTTGTATTTATCTTCAGATAGAGCGGAAGGGAGAGAGGGAGGAAGAGAGAGAAACACCGATGTGAGAGAGACACATTGAGTGGTTGCCACCTACATGACCCCAATTGGGGCCGGGGAAAAACTGCAACCGAGGTACATGCCCTTAGCGGGAACCGAACCCTGGGTCTCTCTGGTCCGCGGGCCAATGCTCTAACTGCTGAGCCAGACTGGCCAGGGCAATATTTTCAGTTTAAAACAAACAAAACAAAACAAAAAGAGATATTTGAACCCCAGCTATACCATTTGACATATAGTGAGCTCTGGAGCCAGACTGCCTGGATTTAGTGAGCATATTAATGCAACAGCCAGCTCAGCTACATGTTAGCTATGTGACCTTGGGCAAGTTTACTTAACCTCCAAAACACAGACAGTAAAAGCACCCACCTTCTAGGGTCACTGCTGCATTAAATGAGTTGATGCACATAGAAACACATAGAACAGTGCCTGGCACACAGTGCTCAATAGATATTTCCTATTCTAATTACCAGTTGGAGAAATGAAAGTGTAGGTCAAAATTTACATATACATTTAGTTGGATGCTCAAGTTAGCAAAAAATATGTTTCATGTATTGGTGAGAATGATCAGTATAACTTTAAAAAAACAATAAGAAATAAAGGCTTGCATCTCTGGGCATTACAATAAATAAATACAGTCATTCAATAAAATGGATAAAACAAAGTGAGGCTATTGCATCAGTAAACAGAACAATGAAACAGAAGAGAAACCTTTGAAAGCAATCCTAAAACACACATAAATTTAGTGTCTTACAAAATTGACATTTAAAATTTGGGAGGAAATGTTGAGCCACCCAAAAAATAGTAGTAAAACAAATGGTGAACAATTAAGAAAAGTTGTCAGATCTATATTTTATGATTTACACCAAAAGCTAGGTAAACTAAAGAGTTAGATATAAAAAGAAAATGAAAATATAAAAAGATGAAAGATAAATATAGATAATTAAGATAACTATTAATTAGTCTTCCAGGTGAGAAAGAATTTAATAAGCTTAAAGTTAAAAAAAGAGCCCTGGCTGGGTGGCTTAGTTGGTTGGAGTGTCGTTCCATACACCAAAAGATTTCAGGTTCAATTCCTGGCCAGGGTACATACCTAGGTTGTGGATTAGATCCTTGGTGAGGGCGCACATGAGAGGCAACTGATCAATGTTTCTCTCTCACATCAATGATGTTTCTCTCTCTCTCTTTCTCCTTTCCTCTCTCTAAACATATTCTTGGGTGAGGATTGAAAAAAAAAAAAAGAAAAGGTAAATTAAAGAAAGAAGTTACAAAGAAACAGCTTAATTTAAAAACACAAAAATGTGAAACTTCTGTAAATTAAAAAGTTAAAGATTTGGAAAATAGTTGCATATGGGGTTAAGAGCCTTAATATATAAAGCTTGTTTATTAATAAGAAAATACAAGGCCCACTGAAATAGAAAAATAGATAAAGGATATGGAAGGTCAATTTCCAAAAGAAGACCTTTAATGGCTAATATAGAAAACATTTTTAACTGGACTAATATTTAAAGGAATACAGTTTTAAAATGAGATAGCATATTTCTCATCAAATATTTAAAAAAATGATTAACTTTTAGTAAATTATAGTACCTATTATTTGTGAGTGCTTGGGAAACAAATATTTTCAGTTATTGTTAATAGAAGTGCATTTTGCTATAACCTTTCTTCAGAACATTTTTATTTATTTAATTTAAAATTTATTATTACTATTTTTTTTCATAGAAAAAAACAAGATGATTCCCATAGGCAAAACGTCTAACTCAAAAACTCCTCTGTTAGGGACAGGGGACATGTCATTCTCTTAATCTTCAGAACATTTTAGTGATGTGTCAAAGGTTCTGAAAATGGTTATACCTTTTGAACAGCAATTCCACTTAAAATTTATCTGAGAAAAATAATCAAGGATATTGGCCAAAGTTTATCTGCAAAGATACTCATTGACAATTTCTCACAATAGAGAAAAACAGAACAAAGCAAGGAAATGGGTAAATAGATTCTGTTTTTTTTATATATGAAGGGATATTATGCAGTCATTAAAAATAATGTTTTAGGAAACTATATAATGATACGGAAAACTGCTCACAGTATATTAAATGAGAACACTAGCTTATAAAACAGTGCAATAGCAATATATATATATATTTTCCTTTATTGATTTTAGAGAGAGAAGAAGGGAGAGAGAGAGAAACATTGATGAGAGAGAACATCCATTGGCCACCTTCTGCATGCTCCCCACTGGGGATTTGGCCCACAACCCAGGCATGTGTCCTGACTGGGAATCCAACCCATGACCTCTTGGTGCATCGGTCGATGCTCAACCACTGAGCTACACGGGCTGAACAATAGCAATATTTTTTATATGAATTTTTAAAGGCTGGAAGGATATACTTTAAATTCTTAACAGTGGTTTATATAAAATTGAGAATTATTTTATTTTTCTTTTTAAACTTGTTCTTTATTTCCTACAGAGAGCATGCATTATTTTATTAGACATGTTAATTGAGATAATTTTGTGTACTCACATTTAATTGTAAGAAATAATATATAGATTCCAGGTACTCCTTTCCCTTCCCCCAATGGTAACCTCCAGCAAAAGTGTAGTAAATATTACAACCAGGATATTGACATTTATACAATTCACTGATCTTGTACAGTGTCTTATTTCATTGTACTCTTTTGTGTGTGTGGTTCGATCTACACAATTTTATCACATCTGCAGGTTTGTGTATCCATCACAGGCAAGATACAGAACAGTTCCTTCACCATAGAGCTGCTCTCCTTAACCCACCCTCCCTCCTGATCCTTAACCCTGGAAACCACTGGTCTGTTCTCGATTTCTAAAATGATATATTAAATAGGTTAAATAAAGGTTTGTATTCATTAAATAATTTAAAATATGGAATGTTAAATAAATAGGTTAAATGTTCAAAATGTTAAAATACATTACAGATTGGAATGTAAATGTTAACATTTAAATGTTAAATAAATAGAATAATACAGTATGTAACCATTTATGACTGGCTTTTTAAAAACTCAGCATAATTCCCTGGAGAGTATTCCAAGTTGTTGCCAGTATCAGTAGTTTCTCTGTCTCTCTCTCTCTCCCTCTCATGCTGTGTCTGTGTCACAGTTTGTTTAACCATTCTGCTGTTGGAGGACTTCTGGGCTGTTTGCAGTTAAGGGGCTATTATGAATAAAGCTGCTATGAACATTTATGTACAGGTTTTTATTTGGACATAAGTATTCATTTCTCTGGGATAAATATCCAAGAGTGCAATCACTACGTTTTATGGTATTCGTGTGTTTTGTTTTCAGAGAAACTACCAAACTGTTTCCAGAGTGGCTGTATGACTTTATTTTCTCACCAGCAGTGTAAGAGTGATTCAGCTTCTCTCCATTCCTTGCCAGTGTTCAGTGTTGTCGCTAACTTTTATTTCACCATTCTGATAGGTGTACAGTGATATCTCATTGTGGTTTAAATTTGAATTTACCTGATAGCTAATGATGGCGAAAATATCTTTTCATGTGCTTGTTTACCATATTCATTGAAATATCTGTTTATGACTCTGGTCCATTTTCAATTACTTGGATGTGTTTATTTTTTAGTGTTGAGTTTTTATTTTTTATATTGTATAGTTACTAGTCCTTTGTCAGATATGTGGTATGCAAATATTTTCTCTCAGTCAGTAGTTTGTCTGTTTATCTTGTTCACCTGGTATTTCACAGAGCAAAGGTCTTTTTTTTTTTTTGTGGACTATGAATGTCCACTTGATTTTAAAACTTATCCAAAAACATTTGAGAAACTAGGTATTTTTGACAACGCTAGTGTAAGATCGTTGGGTTATATACAGAACTAGTAAGTGTCCAAAGGTTCATACTGTAACCTTTGGGGTTATCTGTTGCACCAGACAGAAATTATTTGCATTCTCATCTACAAGAATCTGTAAGTTCACCTCCACTCCTACAAAGTGGCAAATATCCCAGACAACAGAAAGTCAAGCTCAGCACTACATTACTGAGTAATCTCTTTAGCTTCTTCCCAACTTTAGTAGTGTGTTAGGAATACAAAACTAACCTCAAGGCGGTGAGAATTTTTCAGGTCTTAATTTTTAAATGATCGTTTTCAAATGTACAGGTAACAATACAAACTTCTAGTTCATCATAGAATGCTTAGTTCTGGGGGAGGGGGGACCATTGGTGCTGCTCAATCAACTGAATGAATTGCTAGGTATTTTGTATTCCAAGTGAGTTTGAGGAACGCTCAATAGCCTTAACTTAAATCTTCCTGGGCAGCAGTTTATAACCAGGGGACTAAGTCAGGTGGCCTCATTGGTCATGGCAAATGCAGTGACAACTCTCTATTCCTCACTGCTCTGTCATTCTAGGTTCCATTTGAAATTGCTGGAGTCCTGCCAACAGGCTAATAGTCCCTGAATGCTTTCCCCTTCATCTCAGAGCACAGTCACGGGCCACCAACCCCTGTGGGGATTGGCCAGTTAATAAACAGGCCTGTGTTCATGACCCTTCATGACAGTGATAGACAACCCTAATTTGGATCCAGAAGCTGCAACCCCGACTTCTCTGTTGGCAGGTAAAGGTTCTGGCACGAACTAAGAAAAGGACTCTTTTTCCTGGTGCACCGGTTTCCTGGACCTGCGGAGAGCTCTCATTTCCATTGCTCGAAGCGTTTCAAAGGCACCTTCTTCAAGGTTTATTACCGTGCTTTGAGGAATTCAAAAGAGCACGTTCATTCACTAAGTAGTGCTTCTGAACCATGCTCGCGGAAAACCTAATCCTGCAGGTGGCTCAGTTTCATCAATCAAGGTCTCAACTAACTTCTCTACCCTTCAGCTCCTACTCCAGTGACCTGAAAGTGATTTCTCCACCTCCTCACCCCGACAGATAGACCTTTTTGTTAGAGACTCCTTTGTTTCTTTTTGCAAAATAAAAACTACAACCTCACAAAAGAGCATACAACACAAATGTAACATTGTTTAATGCAAAATTATAAAGTGAAAATCTGCAAAACCATTGAATCAAGAAAGAACACTGCCAGGCCAGAAGCCCCAATGTGCCTCTTTCCAAACACGTTCCTTCTTCCCTTCCCTCCCCAGAGGTAACTGCTATCTTGGCATTTGAGTTAATCATTTTCTTCCCTTACTCTGTAGTTTTATTATTTTGTACAAATCTCTAAATAGTGTAAATTTGCCTGCTTTTAAACTTTTCGTGAATAGAGTTGTATCTTGCTTCTTTTATTAACCATTATGTTTAGGAGCTTCATTCATTTTGAGTCTAAATTACGTTTGTCTACATTCATTGTTATAAAGCAGTATGTGATTACATCAAAATTTGCCTATTTTTTAGCCATTCTACTATTGATGATCACTTGAGTTGTTTTCAGTCTCGGTGAATAGGAATAGTACTACTATAAACATTCTAGTACATATTTTCTGGTTCAAATGTGCCAATTTCTTCAGAGTAAATACCTGGAAATGAGCTTTCTGAGTCATAGTGTATGGATATTTGCGACTTCACTAGATTATGCCAAAGAGGCTTGCCAGATTTCTCTCTGCCACAGTCCCTGGTACTCCATGTGAGTAGGTGTACTTTTAGAGCTCTGGTGGGAAGGCCTATGTGGCTGGTAACCTCACAGTGATACCTTTCTCCTTTAGTCCTGTGTGTAACACACACCAATAGTAGCCAAGTTACCTGGAGCTCAGACTGGGATTTCCGAACACTTAAGATAACTTAGTAACATAAAAATATCTGTTGCACTAAATGACATTATCAGAAATCAAGAACCAAATCTTTATTGGCAGCCTGTTACTCAACAAATCATACTGCTTTTCTGCATTTCCTTATAGACCTGGCTCAATTTATTATTTCAATGTTTTATATAACTCTAGTCACAACATAGATATGATTTTGTGTTTTGTTCTATTTCCTTAACAATATAGCATTGACATTTTTTCCTACCTGCTACATAAGATCACTGATAATTATTGTACATTGTGTAATATCTTGCCAATAGTGGTAGCTCTGAGGGAGATAGTTGGGGCAGGTTTTCATGGCCTTCAATCCCATTCTTCATTCACCACAAGCAACCTCACATATTCAGTCTAAGGGAGAAGAGCACACACTCTGTTTAAATACAGCTGTAAGCCCTCCAACAAAACCATGTATCCCAATCCCCCACCATGTAGAAATGCTGGCAGTCTATGGACTATTAAAGGTATATAACTGACTTAATTGTCCCACTGTTGGTGAGCCTTCAGATTGTTTCTAATCCTTTGGAATTTTATTTTATTTTTTAATCCTCACCCGAGGACATTTTTGCATTTATCTTCAGGTAGAATAGGAGGGAGAGAGGGGGGAAGAGAGAGAGAGAAACATTGATGTGAGAGAGACACATCAATCAACTGGTTTCCACCCACATGACCCCAACCGGGGCGGGGACAAACTGCAACTGAGGTACATGCCCTTAGTGGGAACCAAACCTGGGACTCTCTGGTCTGCGGGCCGACACTCCAACCACTGAGCCAAACCAGCCAGGGCTAGAATTTTAAATTATGCTCATTTATATGTCCATTTTTCTTCCTTTGGACTAGAAGAGGATTAATGATACATGATACTAAAGCACTCTACAAAAGTGGTGTTCCAATTTATAGTTGCACCAAGGATGTATGAATGTACATACCATACTAATCAATGTCCTTAGTTGCAAACTAAGAAATGTATTGGTCCTTCCAGAGGCCTGGGGAGCAAGTCTTGGAGGCTCCACAGCCATAAAGGATGCCCACACCACACTATGGGACTGTTCCCAAAAAGATGGTGGTGGTGTCATCAGGAGACAGCACCTCAGCTTACCTGCTGAGTCTGGGCACTGGCTGATGCAAAAAACTTTGCTGCCCCCAAAGTGGACACCTCTGCCATCATCTCTATCAGAAAATGAATTCTGTGTATTGATCTGCTTCCTCCTGTTTCCCTCTTCTATATCAAACTCTTAATTGGATACAGTTGTAGGTGACATGTTTACATCCCTGTTGCAAAGAAGCTTGGGAAAACGAGTTGTGTATTTTCCTTAAGAGTCAGGACTCACAATAAGAAAACTTCCTTGAGGTATCACCTCACACCTGTCAGAATGGCCACCAACAAATTATCAAACAATAAGTGCTGGCGAGGGTGTGGAGAAAAGGGGACTCTAGTACACTGCTGGTGGGAATGCAGACTGGTGCAGCCACTATGGAAAACAATATGGTGTTACCTCAAAAAATTAAAAATTGAACTTCTGTTTGACCCAGTGATCCCACTTCTAGGAATATATCCTAAGAAGCCTGAAACACCAATCAGAAATAATATATGTACCCCCATGTTTGTAGCAGCACTATTTATAATAGCTAAGATCTGGAAACAGCCCAAGTGTCCATCAGTAGATGAATGGATAAAAAAGCAGTGGTACATATACACAATGGAGTACTATGCAGCTGTAAGAAAGATCTCTTATCCTTTGAGACAACATGGAGGGACCTGGAAAGTATTATCCTAGGCGAAACAAGCCAAACAGAGAAAGACAAGTATCATATGATCTCACTGATTTGTGGAATATAATGAACATAACAGTTTGAGGAATGGGGTAGTCCCAAAGACGTGGAAGTGGGGTACAGACTGACAATCCCCAGAAGAGGGGGTGGTAGGGGAGAGATAAACCACAGAACTTATATGCATGTATGCATGAACAATGGACATGGACAACAAACCTGAGAACAGGGCAGGGAGGGACGGGGAGGGAGGAATCAGTGGGGGAAAAAGGAGAAACATCTGTAACAAAAATAAATTAATAAATTAATAAATTAATAAATTTAAAGAAAAGAAAACTTCCTCAAATATAAGAAGGTTGTTCAAAAGATGCTGGTGGCTACAGACATGGTATATATCTGCCTCACCTTTTGTAACTGCCAGCATTAGATAACTAAATTGTTTTTGCTAATCAGTTATACAATAGTTCTTTTTTCATTTATCTGATTACTAATTAAATTCCTTTCCAAGTTTATAAGTGCTAATTTTACATCCCCTCACATAAACTATCAGTTCACCTTCTTCATCTATTAGAAATCTTATAAATATTTCTATTAGATATATGTAGAATATATTTATTAATATATTTCTAATAGATGTATAGAAACTTTTATGCCATAGAGATTAACCTTAGTTATCAATTTTTCATCTTTCAACATCTAAATGTCACAGTCATTTCTACATAAGGTGAAGGTCGGGTAGGCTCAGCCTGTCTGGCCTTTGTGCCCTTTCATTGCCGTGGTATCATTTATTCTAAGAAGCAGCTCGCCTTTTGACATATGCCAAGAGAATTCCAAGTAACTCTAAAAGGAGAAGAGAAAAATGAATCCATAATCAGTAATATTTGTTTTATGCCTTTGCACATTTCATGAATCCAGTTATTTTAGGAAGCATAAGACTATTATGCCTTTAAGTAGCTGAGATAGATATTCATGTCTTGGGTGGTAATTTTTGAAAAAGAAACATAGACTTGACCTTGACATTTTTCTCCCATCTTCATCATGGATTGATTAAACAGGCAAGGGAAATAATATTTGTTCTTTATATCCAATCTTTCATCCAAAAGATCATTAGTTTATAAACATGGACCTCAAATGAGACCCAAGGCTAATTCTACATGCTATAAATGGTCATTTTACGTATGGGGGTGGGGTAACTAAGTTATTTTATTAAGGTTATAAATACTTTACCAACAGAGTCAGAAATGAGATACTTTTCAGTTTGGGCCCCTTATTGTTCCTATCTCAGATGCCTTTTGCACAGAACTGTACAACTGCCAAGTCACATTCTCAAGAGCCAGGGCATTAGGCAGCGTTCTTTGGGGCACCAGGCCATGCTCTTTTCCCTCCACCAATAAAAGTACAAAAGGTGCAGGTTACCTCATAGACCTTTGGGCAAATGCCTAAATCCTCCTGGATCGATCTGCCCATGCTTTCTGACACATGCAGATTTGCCCTTGCTAAAGCTGCCCATGATTATGAATGTCTGTGGAAGGACTTTGATGGATGAATGGCATTTTCCACTACTCGGTGAATTGTGTGCTCCCATGGATAATAAAAATAAATCCAACCAAGATGATTGAATTTTAAAGAAGGGATGGTAGAGCAGGGAGCAACCAATCAGAAGTATCTAAAGCACCAAATTATGCCCCAGAGGAGTCATCTTGTGTATCCTTGGTTCTGTTTCCATGGTAGTAAGGATTGCTTGGGATATTCAAAGCAACTTAAATGCATTTAGGCCACAGCATACAAGGGGATAATCTTAGAAAAATCAGAAGTGAGTAAACATTAACAGCTAGTAAAATAAGCAGTATTAAAAATCACACTCTATCTTGCTTGCTTTTTTATTTAGTAAAAAAACACTTTTTTTTTTTGACATCTGGAAATTGCCTCTGCTTCTTCTAACTTGGGCTTAGGATGACTCATTTCGAGATAGTGGCACAATTGTCATATACTAGAATACAGACATTTGGACCGTTTATTTTTTAAGTTTAATTTTTCAGCTCAAAGGCATGTGTTCACATTACCATTCTCCCCAGGGCCAGCCTCAGGAGTATGCAGACCAGGCTCAAAAGGGAGCCCGCACCTGAAAATGCAGCTCTTTGATGACATATTAGAATTGGAGATTCATTTTTTTTTTTTTAAGTGCTGGTGACTTTTTAGCCTGTCACAGTCTCCAGGGGGAATTCCAAGTCCCCTTTGAGAAGGAAGCTCAGACTGGCAACAGTTGTGATCTGCTAACTCTGTGGTAGAAACCTGGAAAGGGAGCTCAAGATAAACAGAAAAAGAAAGAAAGGACTGAACAAAGAAAGTGTGGGTAGGAAAGACAAAAAGTCTGTTTCCTAATTTTCCCCTAGGGCATTGCTCAAGTTGCATTAATGGGGCAAAAGCCTCATGTTGTTTTATTTTATAATTTTGTTTAAAAAATACTTTTATAGCACTTGCTAGATGTTAGACGCCATTCTATGCACTTTGTAAATGTTACATAATTTATTCCTCATAACAACCTTAAGAAGTAGGCACTTTTATTATCACCATCGGATAGATGAGGGAACAGGTACACAGAGGATGAAGTGAGGGTCCCAAGGTCACTAGTCCAGATGTGGCTCCAGAATCCCACCTCTTAACCACTCCATTCTGCTCACATAAGTGAATGTTTCCAGCTCTCTTTGGAAGCTTTGGTGTTAGGGGACGTGGTGAGAAGAGAGATCAGTTCAACAGTAACAGCTAGCTCCCAGAGTCCAGTGTTCAGGTGCGAATACCTCATAATGTCTACAGAAAACTCGGCAGACTTCATTTGCTTTGTGGAACATGTAGAGAGCTGCAGCAACTGTCTACCTCTGTATTTATCTTTGAGTGGAGATTTTGAAGTTTATCTGATAAAAATTTTAATTTTCACATGAAAGAGAGGCTGAACTCCCCCAGGGGGCAATTGGCATTAGCCTGTGAAGGAAACTTCATGTTTTGTTCATTTGAAAACAGAGAATAGTGGGGATGGGAGAAAAAAGTTGGGGACTCAAAGTATTTTGTAGAATCTGAAACTCTTCTATGTGACTTAGCATCATGGGAATTTTCTTGGCCTGCACTGTGAAGGTAGCATGACCCTCTCTCAATGAGGGGTGTGAGTTAGTCACTATTTCCAACCATACAATTGCTTCATTATGTCTACACCCACATTTTTCTGTTTACGGGCCAAAGAAAAGGCCCATTGTTGATGCCAAATCACCATCTGAAAACAAGAGTATCATAATTCACCTAAAATATCTTAGATTGTTCTAAGAAACAGTATATTTTATTTGAGACTGGAATGCAATTTTAAATTATTCCTTTTTTAAGAAAATGGTATTCTTTCTAAGTATTTAAAATACCTAGCTCCTTAAAAGTATTAAATCTTTAAAGGCATTAAAAATTATCCTTCACAACCCTCAGAACTTGTGTTTTACTTTTAAAAATGTTATGTGTTGCCCTGGCCAGTTTGGCTCAGTAGTTAGAGCGTCAGCCAATGGACAAATGAGTCTCAGGTTCGATTCCAGTCAAGGGCACGTACCTTGGTTTTGACTCCTCCCTGGTCGGAGTCATGAGGGAGGCAACCAGTCACTGTGTCCCTCTCACATTGATGTTTCTCTCTCTCTCTCCCTCTCTCTTCTTCCCTCCCATTCTATCTGAAAATAAACAGAAAAATATCCTCAGGTAAGGAATAAAATAAATAAATAAATAAATGAAAATAAAAATATTATGTGTTTTGCATATTAGTAGTTTATCCATAGAAACCTGGGTCTCTGGCCTTTGAGAACTACAGAAGTCTGAAGTGGTTGTAAGCCATTGTGCAGAGATCATTGCATTTCAAAGTCTCAATGGAGAGTGATTTTGGTCCCCCAAGGAAACTTTCTTTCCTGTAAACAGAAAACTGGTGGTGGGATGTTGTTACTGGCATCTTGTGAATTGAGGTCAGAGATGCTGCTAAATATCCTACAATGCACAAAACAGCTTCCTACAACAAAAAATTGTCTGGTCCAAAATGTTAATAGTGATGGGACTGGGAAACCCTGCAATAGAGATTTTCAAAAGCTTATTTGTGGGACTTTTTACATAGACCATTCATTTTGTGTTCCTTGTCTTATAAGCCACTTGTTAGTCAGTTCACCTTGGTTGTTTACCAGCTCACGAGGTTGCCTGGTAGGAATCAGTGTTCACAGAAGCTCTGTTTCAGGGCTTACAGTTCCAAACTACACTAAAAACAATTTTGTGAGCTAGCACAAGAACCCAACCTTCATTTAGAACTCAGAAAAAATTGGCTAAGTTCTAGTCTTGGAATTAACTTTTGGAATCCTCCTGTTTGAAAACTGGGTGCTGCCTTGATGACACCTCTCAGTTTAGAGCATTGGGATAATATCTGTGTCTGCATTGTTCAACTTCACGCTCTTCAGCGCCTAGGAATTCTAAAGAACAAGTCAACTGCTAATAGGACCTTCTGTTGGATGAGTACAGAATGTCTTGGGAGTGGTGGTTAAGATGCTGGGCTTTGGATCCAAGTGTTATCACTTTTGGGTGTGTGGTCTTCCAGCTCTAATACTCAGTATACTCATCTAAAGATAGCAATTTTTATATATTTGTTTAAAGGATGTGAAATGGTGTATCCAAAACACGGTGTATCCAAATCTCCCCACCTATTTTTCTTAGGGAGAACTCTTTTCTTCTTCTCCTACCTCATGAAATATTTACCCTTCTGGAAGAACTGGGAAGGGAGCTTCCCTTGCTTCCATCTGTTATATTCTTTTTTTTGGGGGGGGGGCATCTGAGTGGTGAAATTTGAGGAAAGCATACTAGTAGAGTCTCATGAGTTCACATGGAGCTTTTGTACAAATGAGACAAAACTTCTCCTCTGAATGGACACAGCCCTTTGACCACAAGGCTTGATTACCAGACAGTATATGTATGTAGATAGAGGAAGAGACGGGGGGGGGGGGGGGAGAAAGCACGGATTGAACCTGCAACCTGGGTATGTGACCATTCAGTGCATGGGATGATGCTCCAACCAACTGAGCCACCTGGCCAGAGAGGCAGACCGTAATTTTATACAACACAGACTCAAACCCCTGTGCCCAGCTTGACTAGTGGAGTGTGAGCTGGATTTCAGCCCCCACCTACCCCTCAGCTGACACCCTGTGCAGGAAATAATTTGGACTTGTGTGTGAATTCTCATCTTTAGAACTGCCTTGCCTGCAAATAGCATTAATTTTCCTCTGCTCCTGGTTCTGTGTATAAGCACACCTGGATCAAGGGTGGGCTTCCAGAAGCAGGCCTGTCTCTACTCTGTGCTTGACAGGTATGAAGCAAGTGACCATTTCCCCTCCAGGAAGGTGGCTGCTCAACAAATCTTGCCTGACTTTCAGGGTCTAGAAGTCTAAACTCGGGGGAAGGAATAGGAAGCCTGATCCTGGCTGCAGGTCCATGTGGCATTCTCTATCTGACTCCTAACTCTATTGCTCCATAGGGGAAAGGGGTGAGATTAGCATTTCAGAAACTCCAACAAAATATTCATTCATCTATGCATCCATTTATTCATTTATTTCAGAAACGTTTTTCAGCATCTGCATGTGGCAGGTACAATGCTAGCATTTGGAGGTAAAACTTTGAATAAGTCACAGTTTCTGCTCTAAAAATACTCACAGCCCAGTGGGGAAGAGAATCAAGAGATAATTACATGGCATAGCTAGTTCTCTCCTAAATTTTTTTTTTTTTTATCCTCACCTGAGGACATTTTTCCATTTTTTGTACAGATAGAGTGGGAGGGAGAGAGAGAGAGAGAAACATCGACGTGAAAGGGACACATCGAGTGGATGCCACCCGCACGACCAACCAGGGCCGGGGACAAACTGCAACCGAAGTACGTGCCCTTAGCGGGAACCGAACCCGGGTCTCTCCGTACCGCAGGCCGACGCTCTAACCGCTGAGCCAAACCGGCCAGGGCGCTAGTTCTCTAAGAGACATATAAATGGGGTGCTTTGGGGACATGGGACCAGATCAAAAACTTAACTCAGTTTGAGAAGAGCAGAAAAATCCAAGCTCTTCCCAGCAGAGGTGACATTTGAATGGAGCATTAAAGGCAGAGAAGGAGTTTTACAAGCACAGATGGAGAAGTGAAAGAATGACATGTAATGTTCAAACGTCTGGTGGACACTTGGGTGAATGAATAATGGTGACACTATTAGGAAAGACGGTGTAGAGGGGGAAGTTTTAGACTTGTTGCTTGAAAATGATGTCCTGTGTGTCACCTTTAGTTGTCTAGTAACTGGGTGGATATAGGAGTTTGGAGGGAAGGGAAAAAGAAAACCATATTTTTATCGAAAACTAATATATGCCAGATCCTATATTAAATGATTTACATGCTTTATTTCATCCCATCGTCCTCATACTCTGTGAGTTGTGTATTATTATCTCCACTTTACAGATATGGAAAGCAAAGTCTTTCTCAAGGCCACACAATGATAGAGGTGGCATTTGAACCCAGGTAGTCTGTGCCAAGCCCATGTTCCTTCCAGGATCTGAGACTGATTCTGGGTGAGATGATGGAGGTTGGATTGGAGAGTGTCTGGTTGGAAATCCTGTTTTTAAAACATCTTTATTGTTGAATGTATTACAGATGTTCCCCCTTTTTTCCCCACTGACCCCCTCCTCCCCAATCCCGCCCCCCTCCTGCCTTCCCCACACTATTGTCGGTGTCCATTGGTTATGCATATATGCATAGAAGTTCTTCGGTTTATCTCCCCCTCCCCCCCCTTCTCTTTGAGGTTCATCAGTCTAACAACCAATTTGTACTTCTTAATTCCTTCATCTTTTTCACCCATTCCTCCAGCCCCCACCCATCTGGCAAGCAACAGAAAGTTCTCTGAATCTAGAAGTTTGTTTCTGTTCTGCTTGCTCATTTTTTTTTTTTTTTTTTATCCTCACCCAAGGACATTTTTCGGTATTTTGTTCAGATAGAGTGGGAGGGAGAGAGAGAGAGAGAAATATTGATGTGAAAGGGACACATCGAGTGGTTGCCACCTGCACAACCCAACCAGGGCCGGGGACAAACTGCAACTGAGGTACGTGCCCTTAATGGGAACCGAACCAGGGTCTCTCTGGACCGCAGGCCGATGCTCTAACTGCTGAGCCAAACTGGCCAGGGCTCTGTTTGCTCATTTTGTTTGTAGATTCAGTTGTTGATAGATATGTACTAACTGCCATTTTATTGTTCATATTTGTGTTCTTCTTCTCCTTCAAGAAGACCCTTCAACATTTCATATAATACTGGTTTGGTGGTAATGAACTCCTTTAGCTTTTTCTTGTCTGGGAAACTCATGATATGTCCATTGATTCTAAATGATAGCTTTGCAGGATAGAGTAATCTCAGTTGTAGTTTGTTGCTTTTCATCACCTTGAATATCTTTTGCCACTCCTTTCTGGCCTGCAAAGTTTCTTTTGAGAAATCAACTGACAGTCTTATGGGAGCTCCTTTGTAGGTAATGAATTGCTTTTCGCTTGCTGCTTTTACAATTTTCTCTTTGTCTACAGCCACTATGGAAAACAATATGGTGTTACCTCAAAAAATTAAAAACTGAACTTCCATTTGACCCAGTAATCTCACTTTTGGAATATACCCTAAGAAGCCTGAAACATCAATCAGAAAGAATATATATACCCCCATGTTCATATTTATTTAGCTATTTATAATAGCTAAGATCTGGAAACAGCCCAAATGTCCATCAGTAGACAAATGGATAACAAAGCTGTGGTACATATACACAATGGAGTACTATGCAGCTGTAAGAAAGATCTTTTATCCTTTGAGACTACATGGAGGAACCTGGAGAGTATTATCCTAAGTGAAACAAGCCAAGCAGAGAAAGACAAATATCACATGATCTTACTTGTTTGTGGAATATAATGAACATAACAGTCTGAGGAATGGGGTAGTCCCAGAGACGTGGAAGTGGGGTATAGACTGACAATCCCCAGAAGATGGGGGGGGGGGGAGGGGAGATAAAACAAAGAACTTACATGCATGTATGCATGAACAATGCACATGAACAACAAAGCTGGGGACAGGGCGGGGAGGGTGGGGGAGGGAGATATTAGTGGGGAGAAAAGGAGAAACATCTGTAACAAAAACAAATTAATTAATTTTAAAAAAAGATTCTCTCTTTGTCTTGAAACTTTGGCATTTTGATGATGATGTGTCTTGGTGCGGACCTCTCTGGGTTCATTTGGTTGGAACTCTCTGTGCTTCCTGGACTTGTATGTCTATTTCCTTCACCAAGATAGGGAAATTCTCTGTCATTATTGTTTCAAATAGGTTTTCAATTTCTTGTTCTCTCTCTTCTCCTTCTGGCACCCCTATGATGGAAATGTTGCATGCCTGAAGTTATCCCAGAGGCTCTTTACACTATCCTCATTTTTTTGGATTCTTTCTTCTTTTTGCTGTTCTAATTGGGTATTTTTTGCTTTCGTATATTCCAAATCAATGGTTCGCTTCTTGGTTTTACCTACTCTACTATTGATTCCCTATAAATTATTCTTTATCTCAGTTAATGCATCCTTCATTTCTGACTGGTCCTTTTTGATGTTGTTGATGTTCTTACTAAGTTCCTTGAATGTCTCACCAAGTTCCTTGAGCAACCGCATAACATGTGTTTTGAACTCACATCTGATTGATTGCTTATCTCCATTTTATTTAGTTCTTTTCCCGAAGTTTTGTTCTTTTCTTTCATTTGGGATATGTTTCCTTGTTTCCTCATTTTGGCTGCTTCCCTGTGATTGTTTCTATGTATTAGGTAGAGTTGCTATGTCTCCCAGGCTTCATAGGGTGGCCTATTGTTGTAGATGTCCTGTAGGGTCCAGTGGCACAGCCTCCCTGATCACCCCAGCTGGGCCTTCGAGGTGAACCCCTAATGTGGATTGTACACCCTTCTGTTGTAATTGAGTCTTGATTGTTGTTGGCACGTCAATGGGAGGGATTTACTCAGGCCAATCAGCTACAAGAACTGGCTCTGCCCACTAACCACTGGCCTTTGACTACCTTGGAGGATCAGCTGTGTAGGTGTCCACCACATAGAGCAAGACTTACTTCAGCAGGGCCTGGTACCCACTGAGTCCACTCATTGAATGTGTCACTTGTGGACGTGGTTGGATGGTGGTGTTTTGATGTGGTCTGAAGCTGTCCACTGGATGTGCTGACTCTGGGGCAAGGTCAGCCACTGCCTGTGTTCTATCCGGGGCCACCAGGCATAAGCTACAAAGTGATCTGCAGGTGGCTGCTTCTTGTGCTGGGCTTAGAGGTGTCCAGGAAAAGTCAAGTGGTGAAGCAAGGCTGGTTGCTTCTAATGCCAGGCCTGGGGCCACTAACAAGTGGTGTGGGGCTCACTGAGACCAGATGCTGCTTGTTTGAGAGACTTTAGAAAACTCCGAAACAGGATCCAAGACAGGCCAATTTTATGGTAAAGCCTTTGGAAACAGCTTGGGTGGGCCCGAAAGTTGGGTGGGGTGGGGCAAACAGTGTGAACCAGGTTGCTGGAGTTCCAGTTTTGGTGGCCATCTGCTGCTCCAGGGAAGAGCTCACCAAAGGAACATCAGCTTCTGCCAGCACCTCCGTCCCAGAGAAAGCCACCTCTCCAGCCCTCATCCCGAGGCCAAATAGCTCAGTTCTTCCCTGTATGTCTTTGGTGCCCCTCAAACTGCCTCCTCTCCGAGCTCAGAGGAAGCAAGTCCAAGTGAGTCCGTGCGCGGGCCCTTTAAGAGGAGCTGCCTGGGGCTCTCGAAGACTCAGCCTCCCTCAGCCTCAGTTCCTGCTGGCTTTTCCTGCCAGAAGTTATGGGGATTCTCTTCCTTGGCCTGGAACCCTGAGCTGGGTGCCTGATGTGGCACAGGGACCCCTCACTCCTCAGCGAGGACCTTTCCAGCCGAGGTGTCCTCCTGATTTTATCCACCACACGTGGGTGTGGGACCAGCCGTCCGTGCCTCCGCCCCTCCTACCAGTCTCGGTGAAGTTATCCCAGAGGCTCCTTACACTCTCCTCATTTTTTTGGATTCTTTTTTCTTTTTGCTGTTCTGATTGGGGATTTTTTGCTTCCTTATATTCCAAATCGATAGTTTGCTCCTTGGATTTACATACTCTATTATTGAAGCTGTGTAAATTATTCTTTATTTCAGTTAATGCCTCCTTTAATTCTAACTGTGTATCCATGATTTCTAACTGGTCCTTTTTTATGCTCTTGAGGCCCTCCCTAAGTTCACTGAGGTTCTCACTAAGTTCATTGAGCATCCTTATAAGCAGTATTTTGAACTCAGTATCTGTTAGGTTGCTTATCTCCCTTTCACTTAGTTCTTTTATTGGGGTTTTGTTCTGTTCTTTCATTTGGGACCTGTTTCTTTGTCTCCTCATTTTGGCTGCCTCCCTGTGTTTGTTTCAGTGTATTACTTAATGAGAGGTATGGGGCTCGCTGAGACCAGATGCTGCTCGTTGAAAGAATTTAGGAAAAACCTGAAGCAGGATCCAAGACAGGCCAATCCTATGGTTAAGCAAGTGGCAACAGCTTGGGTGGGCTTGAAAGTTGTGTGGGGCGGGGCAGGGCGGGGCCTCAGGGAGTCAGCAGGGCGGGGCTACCAGTGTGAGCCAGGTTGCTGGAGTCCCAGATATGGCTTCTGTCTGCCGCCCCCGGGAAGGGCTCACCAAAGGAACAAAGGCCTCTTATGGCACGTTTGTCCCCGAGAAAGCCACCTCTCCAGCCCTCGCTCCAGTGCCAAACAGCTCAGTTCTTCCCTGTATGTCTCTGGCGCCCCTCGAGCTGCCTCCCCTCTGAGCTTAGAGGGAGAGAGTCCGCTTAGAGGGAGAGAGTCCGATAAGTCCGTGCGCCGGCCCTTTAGGGAGCTGCCTGGGGCTCCAGCCAGGTCAGCTTCCCTGAGCCTCAGTTTCCACTGTTTTTTCCAGCCAGAAGTTATGGGGACTTCTCTTCCTGGCACTGGAACCCTGAACGGGGCACCTGGTGTGTGACGGGGACCCCTCAGTCCTCAGGAAGGACCTTCCCAGCCGCGGGAGCCTCCTGATTTTTATCCCCCACGCTTGGGTGTGGGACCAGCCCGTCTTGCCGCCAACGCGCCGCCGCCCGTCCTACCAGTCTGGATTGACCGGAAGTCTAGAGACAATTCTTATCAGAATATATGGGACTGCTTTCCAACTTTGGCCACCTCAAAAATAAATTGAGAACTTCAGGTCAAGATGGCGGTGTAGGTAAACGCGGTATCGCGTCCTCCCACAACCACATCAAAGTTACAACTAAACTACAGAACAACCATCATTCAAAACCGCCTGAAATCAAGCTGAATGGAAGTCGTACAACTACGAAATTAAATCAGCAGCTACATCCGGACTGGTAGGAGGGGTGGCGGCGTGAGGGGCGGCGGCGGCGGCGCTACGGTGGCGCGACGGGCTGGTCCCACACCCACGTGTTGCGGATAAAAATCAGGAGGCTCCCGCAGCTGGGAAGGTCCTTCCTGAGGACTGAGGGGTCCCCGTCACACACCAGGTGCCCCGTTCAGGGTTCCAGTGCCAGGAAGAGAATCCCCATAACTTCTGGCTGGAAAAAACAGTGGAAACTGAGGCTCAGGGAAGCTGACCTGGCTGGAGCCCCAGGCAGCTCCCTAAAGGGCCGGCGCACGGACTTATCGGACTCTCTCCCTCTAAGCTCGGAGGGGAGGCAGCTCGAGGGGCGCCAGAGACATACAGGGAAGAACTGAGCTGTTTGGCACTGGAGCAAGGGCTGGAGAGGGGACTTTCTCGGGGACAAACGTGCTGTAAGAGGCCTTTGTTCCTTTGGTGAGCCCTTCCCGGGGGCGGCAGACAGAAGCCATATCTGGGACTCCAGCAACCTGGCTCACACTGGTAGCCCCGCCCTGCTGACTCCGAGGCCCCGCCCCACCCCACACAACTTTCAAGCCCACCCAAGCTGTTGCCACTTGCTTAACCATAGGATTCGCCTGTCTTGCATCCTGCTTCAGGTTTTTCCTAAATTCTTTCAAACGAGCAGCATCTGGTCTCAGCGAGCCCCATACCTCTCATTAAGTAATACACTGAAACAAACACAGGGAGGCAGCCAAAATGAGAAGACAAAGAAACAGGTCCCAAATGAAAGAACAGAACAAAACCCCAATAAAAGAACTAAGCGAAAGGGAGATAAGCAACCTAACAGATACTGAGTTCAAAATACTGCTTATAAGGATGCTCAATGAACTTAGTGAGAACCTCAGTGAACTTAGGGAGGGCCTCAAGAGCATAAAAAAGGACCAGTTAGAAATCATGGATACACAGTTAGAATTAAAGGAGGCATTAACTGAAATAAAGAATAATTTACACAGCTTCAATAATAGAGTATGTAAATCCAAGGAGCAAACCATCGATTTGGAATATAAGGAAGCAAAAAATCCCCAATCAGAACAGCAAAAAGAAAAAAGAATCCAAAAAGATGAGGAGAGTGTAAGGAGCCTCTGGGACAACTTCAAGCGTGCCAACATTCGCATCTTGGGGGTGCCGGAAGGAGAAGAGAGAGAACAAGAAATCGAAAACCTGTTTGAAACAATAATGGCAGAAAACTTCTCTAACTTGGTGAAGGAAACAGACATACAAGTCCAGGAAGCACAGAGGGTCCCAAACAAGATGAACCCCAAGAGGCCCACACCAAGGCACATCATCATCAAAATGCAAAAGGTTCAAGACAAAGAGAGAATCTTAAAAGCAGCCAGAGAAAGGCAGCTAGTTACCTACAAGGGAGTACCCATTAGGCTGTCAGCTGATTTCTCAAAAGAAACTTTGCAGGCCAGAAGGGAGTGGCAAGAAATATTCAGAGTGATGAAAACCAAGAACCTACAACCAAAATTACTCTATCCTGCAAAGCTGTCATTTAGAATCGATGGACATATAAAAACTTTCCCAGACAAGAAAAAGTTAAAGGAGTTCATCACTACCAAACCGTTATTATATGAAATGATGAAGGGTCTTTTTGAAGAAAAAGATAAAATGTATGAACAAACAAAATGGCAATGAATACATATCTACCAACAATGGAATCTACAAACAAAATGAACAGGTAGAACAGAAACATTCTCATAGATACAGAGAACATTTTGTTGGTTGCCAGTTGGGAAGCGGGTTGGGGGAATGGGTGAAAAAGGTGAAGGGCTTAAGAAGCACAAATTCATTGCTAGACTGACAAACTTCAAAGGGAAAGGGGTTGGGGGGGTGGGAAGAAATAAACCAAAGAACTTATGTGCATAACCAATGGACACAGACAATAGTGTGGGAAAAGGTGGGAGGGGGGCAGGAGTGGGGAGGAGGGGGTCAATGGGGGAAAAATGTGGAACATCTGTAATACATTTTACATCCAACAATAAAGATTTGAAAAAAAAAAAAAAAGAATTGTCTCTATCTCTCTGTATATATATCTCTCTCATCTACCTCTATTTATCTGTTGTCTCTCTGACTCTTTCTCTTTGTTAATGTATTGGAATTCACTTTTTAAAATTATAATTCTCAAAACAGAAAATGAAGTCTTCTTTTGAGGAACATTTATCTGACCATATGAAGAGACATGAAGGAATATCCAGACAGCTTGGTTATACTGGTTTCTATGCATCTTTCATTGAATTTAAGAAAAAAAATACAAAAAATTCAATTTAAATAATCTTGCACACAACTATTAAGCAATAAACATGTAATCCAGTAGAGGGCAGTGCTGACTTATTTATGGACAACTTCAATATAAAATGCAAAATTTAGTTATGAAAGCCTTTCCTTCCTCCCTTCCTCCCTTCCTCCCTTCCTCCCTCCCTCCCTCCCTCCCTTCCTTCCTCCCTTTCTTTCTCCTTCCCTGCCTCTCCCCCTCCTCCCTCTATCTATCTATCTTGGAAACCCCCAACAGACAATAGGTGGTTTTATTCAGGATACTTTGAATTCTGCAAAAGTGCATTTGTTACAAAGGAGAAGCACAGCCATAAGCTTTGCTCTCTAAACATCTAAGTTTCTGGGCTGCCTCACCCCTACTACTAATGTAAAGGTACATTTCTGACTGCAAAGCTAGACTAAGGTAGTGTAGACACCACGTCCCACTCCCCCAATTCCAGTCCCCATTAGTGTCCCTTCATTAACTTTGTTGGGGACTTGTGCTGGGGTCGATGATTTGGAGTATCAGTAGTGGCTGCTGTCCCTAACTGGGTCTTGGGCTGGTTTGAGGTTCTGGAGGAAAGGGTTTGGGACTTCAGGATCCAGTGGATTTACACCAGCCTTTGTGAGACTGAGCACAGAGAACAGTACATAAGGCAAGGGGGAGGGGAGAGATGCTTTCTTTCCTTCTTCAGGAAACCACTGATAAATGGTCTTGCCTTCCTGCAGAATGAAAACCTTGGAGACAGGAACCTTGACATGAAACTTGATGTTCTTGCAATGGTGGGTGGAAGCAGTGAGATTTCTACAATTGATTCTGCAAGAATCAGTTAAGGACAAGTTGGGGTAGTGGCAAAAGATGAGGCAGATGAGTTGTAGTTGTTGCTAACACTATGCCTTGCAGGTCCACGTGAATCTCTGCTCTGGGGACACCCAGCTATAGGCAGCACACAATGTGATAAGGAAACAGTTATTTTGAGTTGCTGACAAGGCATTTTACTGTCCTGCTCATCCATAGTCTGGACATTTAGATAAGGACCCAGTCTTAGGATTCTTGTCCTCAAGTTCCCACTTTGCTTTTCCCATGGTTCCTTTTTATTTTTGGTAATCCTTACCCTTGGATATTTTTCCACTGATTTTTTTTTAGATAGAGAGGGGTGTGTGTGTGAGAGAGAGAGAGAGAGAGAGAGAGAGAGAGAGAGAGAGAGAGAGAAACATTGATGTGAGAGACACAGCAATTGGTTGCCTCCCACACAACCTCGGGGCCAGGAATTGAACCTGCAACCCAGGTATGTGTCCTTGACCAGGAATCAAATTTACGACCCTTCAATCTGTAGGCCGACACTCAAACCAACTGCCAAACCAAACCAGTAAGTTCCCCATGGCACCTTTTTTTTTTTTTTTTTCCAGTCTTCACCCAAGGACATTTTTCTATTTCTCTTCAGATAGAGTGGCGGGGCGGGGGGAGGGAGAGAGAGAGAGAAACATCTGTGTGAGAGGAACACATCGACTGGTTGCCTCCTGCATGACCCAGACCAGGGCTAGGGCTAGGGCCAGGGACAAACCACAACCAAGACATGTGCCCTTGACCGGAATCAAACCCATGACTCATTGATCCACGGGCTGATGCTCTAACCACTGAGAAACCGGCCAGGGCCCCCATGGCTCCTTTTAAAATAACCACTTAGAGTTGAGCTCTTGATCTTTGCCCCAACCCCCTTACACATAATGAGTGCTTGCTACCCTAATCTCCATCTCCTGCTCACTCATGACCTGAGACAGAGAACTGCTCTTCTCCTGGTTCACTTCTAAACACCCCACCTCCATTCTGGGATCTGTAAATAATAAATCTTTTGACTTTACTCCCTTTGTGTAAGTGTATTGAACCTGTGCTTTCTATCAAAACAACCCCAGGATTTTGACATCCCCATGTGGAAGTTTGGATGCTAAGGGATTTAATTGCCGACCCAGTCTGGGTGGCTTGTACCTCCTCGTTCAGCAGGTCATAATCTGTATGTTCTTAATTTAATTCACCAACTATGGGTCTACCAAATCTCTCTTTTTTTTTTTTTGATGAATACTTCACCATATTTTTTGTTTTCATCATATATATATTTTTCATTGAAACACAATCGACATATAGTATTAGTTTCAGGTGTAAAACAGAATAATTCAATATTTGTATATATTGAAATTGCCACGATAAGTCTAGTTAATATCCATCACCACATCTGGTTACAATTTTTTTCTTATGATGCCCTCAAGGTCCTCCCATGTTGTTGTGAATAGCGAGACTTCCTTCTTTTTATGGTTGAATAATTTCCATTGCACATATATACCACACTTTCTTTATTCAGTCATCCATTGACAGACACTTAGGTTGTTTGCATGCCTTGGCTCTTGTAAATAATACTTCAAAAGATATGGGGGTGCACATATCTTTTTGAGTTAGTGTTTTTAATTCCTTTGGATAAATATTCAGGGGTGGAATTGGTGGATCATTTAATAAAAAATTAATCTCTTTTTAATTTTTTGAGAAGCTCTTGCTCTTGAGGGAGAATATTCTCTCCCTACACTTCCTTAGTCCCTCTTTTCACTCATAGGGTCTTTCTCTTTTTTCCCAGAGACTGCCAACCTTGGAGGATCTGGATTTCTAAAGTTATTTTTATAGATGCATTTATTATAGAAGTTGGCAGTTTTCTTACACACAACTGCCTTCATCTTGGCTGATCTATGCTGATAGGACCTGAGCTCATACCGTCAAAAGTGACCATTGCTAAAAGTAGGGAAGTTGGGATACCATTCTATTACAGCTGGAATTAAAAACTAAGGTTACTGAGCCCTGGCCAGTTTGGCTCAGCGGTTAGAGCATCGGCCTGCGGTCCTGAGAGACCCGGGTTCGGTTCCCGCTAAGGGCGTGTACCTCGGTTGCAGTTTGTCCCCGGCCCTGGTTGGTTGTACAGGTGGCAGCCACTCGATGTGTTCCTTTCACATCGATATTTCTCTCTCTTTCTCTGTTCCTCTCTCTCCCTCCCACTCTACCTGAATAAAAAATGGAAAAATGTCCTCGGGTGAGGATAAAAAAAAACAAAAAACTAAGGTTACTGATTATATAAAACAACTTTAGTTAGGACTTTAGTCAAAGCATTTCAATGATAATTAGAGAACAATATCAGACATAGTTCTCATTAGAAATAACTATTAAAAAGGTGAGACTAGGGAGGAGGTGATTATGTCTTTAGGTTGCCCAAAACATTTTTCTAGAGAAGGATGGGAGTGGGGAAGAGGGAGTGAAGGTTTGCAGCAGAATTGGAAAGAGAGAAGGAAGAGCTGTTTACGACTATATAATTACTGCAAGTAACATTCTTGAAGATATTTCAAGATGAAAGGAAAGTTTGGTAGGCAAGACTGGAAAATAAAACTGAGGAGGGAAGTTGTGGTCTTTTTCACTTTCATTATTGTTTTAAAGTTGTATTTGGCTTCTGCCAAGGAAAATAGGCATCAGAGCATACAAGGTATTCCAGGAATTAGAGAGCTTGGATGTTCTGCTGCATTAATGCCTAGAACTTTCTCCATTTGACAATCCATTGTTCTCAGCCATGACCTAGTTTCTATGCAGCTAACTGGGTCCCTGTGAGGCTTGTGGATTGAAAACCCTCTTGCTTTTAAATACTTAAAACTAAGAAAGTTGCTGCTGTTGATGCCTGTCCAACACATGTAGGTGTTAATTAGGGAGCAATTAAATGTTCTGAAGCTCTTTCTGTGGAAATTAATAAAGAATAGCATCTTAATATTTTGTGTAATTTAGATTACGGTGTTTTGATTTCCTTCTGTTTTTATAGTGTTGTTTACTATTAGGATGTGAATCATGGCTTGGGTACAGGAGGAGTTCGCTCCAAACTAGAATGTGGTTTGCCAAAAAAGATACTTTAGCTGAGAGTAAGCTTGTGTGTTGTCAGAATCATGTTGTAAGGTGCTGAAATAGAGTATATGATTTCAATCTTTTTCCTTAATTGTGAAAGGACCCTGTCCTAACTGATGGACCATTGCCTTGGCTTGTGGAGCCTTGCATGATGTTCACATCCGTTAATGCTGTCCTGGCCTCATGAAAAAAATACCAGAACTTGAGGAAAGAGAGCAGCCAATGCTTCTTCCAAATGGGAATTGAGAAGGGGGACTAAACAACAGCGATTCTCTCCCTGTCTCCTGCAGTTAACTTAGATTTCCCCATTCACAGAGGAAATAATGTAGCTGATGTTTGAATCAGTTTTTTTTTAATTATTAAAATTTTATATTTAAATGTTTAATATTCTGTCAGCTCATGAATGGACTGACCCAGGAGAGACTGGGGTTCCACTGCCCCATCGGCCTCAGAAGACTCCTTCATTTGTCTATCTGTCCTTTGTTTGCTTTCAGCACTTTGGCTCCAAGTTTTGTGATGAATTCTGTGCAAAATGGGAAGAGGCAATTCTGATGGCTGCTGTTTGTGAAAAGAGCTTGCTGAGCTCTTCCCCAGAGGCAGCAGATTCAGAGGCTGGATTTTTCTCACTGGTGAAGAGAACAGATGAGGACAATTTTGCACTGCAAAGACACGAGGTATAATAGTTGCTTTTCTGATGAGAGTAACAGATTCTTTAAACATAATTGAATTCCAAAATGAATTATGCCTTTATTCAGGTAAATTAAATTTTCTGATATTGAAATTTGTATATTAATGTGTTGTTTTCATTTTCCAGTACATGAACTGCTGTTGAGGTGAAATGACTGTGTGGTTTTATTTTTTATTTTTTTTATCCTCACCTGAGGACATTTTTCTATTTTTTGTTCAGGTAGAGTGGGAGGGGGAGAGAGAAACAGAGAGAGAGAGAGAAACATCGATGTGAAAGGGACACATCGAGTGGCTGCCACCCGCACGACCAACCAGGGCCAGGGACAAACTGCAACGGAGGTACATGCCCTTAGCGGGAACCGAACCCGGGTCTCTCGGGACTGCAGGCTGATGCTCTAACCGCTGAGCCAAACCGGCCAGGGCCTGTGTGGTTTTATTATAGTTTGTGTATTAGACATGGTTCTCCACAGAAATAGAACCAATAGGAAATACATACGTGCTCGTGCGCGTGCGCACACACATACACATATGGACAGAGACATAGAGAGAGATTTATTTTAAGGATTTGGCTTAACCGATTGTAGGCGCCATCTTGTCTGAAATTTGCAGGCCAGGCCAGCAGTCTGAGACTGAAGAGAGAGCTGATGTTGCAGCTCAAGTTCAAAGGCAGTGTAGAGTCAGAACTCCATATTCTTCTGGGTACCTTGGTCTTTTTCTATTTTTAACTTAAGGACTTCAACTAATTGTACGAGACTCACCGACATTATGGAGGCTAATTTGCTTTTCTCAGAGTCCACTGACTTAAATGTTAATCATATCTAAAAAATACCTTTATAACAACAATTAGACAGGTGTTTAACCAAAAACTGTACACCATGCCCTAGCCAAGTCAACACATAAAATTAATCACTATAGCTTATAAATGAATAAATGCATGTACATAAAATTATGTATATAAGTTTACAGTAAGTACCTACACCAGAATGAATGAGACAGTCATACTAGACCAAATCATCAGATTAAAAAACAAAGACATTTTTGAGACATAGATGTTCAGAGCTCACATAGAATTCTTAATATCTAGGGCTGGACAGAAAAGAGGTCATATTATTTGGGTGTTTTTCCCCAGTCCTGGGCCTGCAGTCCCTACTGCCATAACTGCAATGTGCAGCTCTGTCCCTTCACCCTGCCAGCAGCTGGACTTTGTGATAGAGAATTGGGTTTACTCAGCCATAGTATGGTCTCGCTTGGGACTCTACATCCAACTCAACCCTTGTATTTTACAAAAAGGGAAACAGGCTCAGAGAAAACTCTTAGAATTTGTTCACTGTAGTGAGACTCAGTGTAATATTTTTAAGCACTTTGTTTTAAACGTCAATCATCATAAGGAACATAAAACTCCTATCGCAATGGTGACAAGCCAATGAGGGCAACTCTTGAGCAATATTATTCCAAGTTGTAATTGGGGTAAACAATCAGTTAAGATCAAAGTTTAGCTAGCTCATAGCTTCTTCAAGGAATCAAAAACCATATAACAACCATTTCTGATTCATCACAATGTAAACATTCTTACTGCTTTTGCATGTGGGGGGAACTCTACGGGTGCAGAATATACAAGTTTATAAACAAAGTCCCTGACTTTCAGGTTGAAGTTTAAAAAATTATGATAATGAATTTTGTTTATTTGTGTCCTCTCTCTTTGTTTCTTGGTGAGTCTGGCTAAAGGTCCATCAATCTTATTTATCTTTTCAAAGAACCAGCTCTTTGTGAACTGGGCTATTTAAAAAAAAAATCAAACTCCACTCTGATCAGTTATTCCCACATGGAAACACCCGAGCAGTTTTCTAAAAAACCTGGGGCTGACACCCAGAGGAACTGTAAAGATAAGGGGTTAATGATGGCTTTGGGAAACTTGAAGGGACCATAAAAAGAAAGAAATTAATGACTGCCCTAACCCCTGTACCCCTTCTCCTCTGGAGAAGTCTGTATCAGCCCTGATGCCAATTAAGCACAGCCGGGAGGAATGTAAGTTTTTTCTTTGAATGTAGCTCTTTCTGTTTTTTGTTTTTTAATGTAGTTATTATTTTTTTTCCTGTAGTTTGTTCCTATATAAGCAAAGAACAAAGGAAGCTCGGGTCTGGGATTTGGGAGATCCCCCCAGCCCACTGGTGTAATAAAGTGCTCCTTTACAATTAGGCTGTGCATCTCTGGTTATCTCGCTGACACGTTACATTTGTTTCATTGATCTTTTGAATTTTTTTTTTTCAGTCTCTGTTGTTTATTTCTGCTCTGACCTTTACTATTTCTTTTCTTCTACTTGCTCTGGGTTTTTCTTTTTGTTTGCTTTCTAGTTCTTTAAGTTGTGAGGTTAGATAGCCAATTAGAAATTTTTCTTGTTTCTTGAGGTGGGCCTGTAGTGCTATGAATTTCCCTCTCAGGACTGCTTTCTCTGCATCCCATAGATTTTGTGTTGTTGTGTGTTCATTTTCACTGGTTTCCAGAAAGTTTTAAATTTTTTCCTTGATCTCCTTGGTAATCCATTTATTGTTTAATAACATGCTATTTAGCCTCCATGTGTTTAAATGTTTTTGAGTGTTTTTATTGTAATTGATTTCATGCCATTGTGATCTGAGAAGATGCTTGATATGATTTCAATCTTCTTGAACTTGTAGAGACTTAGTTAGTGTCCTAACATGTGGTCTATCTTTGAGAATGTCCCATGTGCACTTGAGAAGAATGTGAATTCTGTAGTTTGGGGCATAATTCTCTGTAGATATCTATTAAATACATTTGATCTAGTGCATCATTTAGAGTCTCTGTTTCCTTGCTAAGTTTTTGTCTAGAGCAGCGGTTCTCAACCTGTGGGTCGCGACACCTTTGGGGGTCTAACGACTCTTTCACAGGGATCGCCTAAGACATAACAGTGGCAAAATTACAGTTATGAAGTAGCAACAAAAAGTAATTTTGTGGTTGGGGATCACCAAAACACGAGGAACTGTATTAAAGGGTCACAGCATTAGGAAGGTTCAGAACCATTAGAGAGGATCTAACCAGTGTTATCAGTGGGGTGTTGAAGTCCCCTGTAATGATTGTATTGCTGTCAATTTCTCCTTTGAAGTCCTTCAGAAGTTTTTTTTAAAATGTATTTTGGTGCTCCTATATTGCGTTCATATATATTTTTTTAATCTTTATTGTTGAATGTATTACAGATGTTCCTCATTTATCCCCTATTGACCCCCTCCTCTGCACTTCCACCCCCCTCCTGCCTTTTCCCACACTGTTGTCTGTGACCACTGACTATGCATATAAGTTATTTGGTTTATTTCTTCCCACCCCTTAACCACCTTCTTTTTGAGGTTTGTCAGTCTAGCAACCAATTTGTTTTTCTTAATCCCTTCACCTTTTTCACCCGTTCCCCATCCCCCCTTCCATCTGGCAACCAACAAAATGTTCTCTGTATGAGAATGTTTCTGTTCTGCCTGTTCATTTTGTTTGTAGATTCAATTGTCGATAGATATGTATTCATTGCCATTTTGTTTGTTCATACATTTTATCTTTTTCTTCAAAAAGACTCTTTAACATTTCATATAATAATGGTTTGGTGGTAATGAACTCCTTTAACTTTTTCTTGTCTGGGAAATTCTTTATATGGCCATCGATTCTAAAAGACAGCTTTGCAGGATAGAGTAATCTTGGTTGTAGGTTCTTGCTTTTCATCACTCTGAATATTTCTTGCCACCCTCTGGCCTGCAAAGTTTCTTTTGAGAAATCAGCTGACAGCCTTATGGGTACTCCCTTGTAGGTAACTAGCTGCCTTTCTCTGGCTGCTTTTAAGATTCTCTCTTTGTCTTGAACCTTTTGCATTTTGATGATGATGTGTCTTGGTGTGGGCCTCTTGGGGTTCATCTTGTTTGGGACCCTCTGTGCTTCCTGGACTTGTATGTCTGTTTCCTTCACCAAGTTAGGGAAGTTTTCTGCCATTATTGTTCCAAACAGGTTTTCAATTTCTTGTTCTCTCTCTTCTCCTTCTGGCACCCCCAAGATGCGAATGTTGGCACACTTGAAGCTGTCCCAGAGGCTCCTTACGCTATCCTCACTTTTTTGAATTCTTTTTTCTTTTTGCTGTTCTGATTGAGTGTTTTTTGCTTCCTGATATTCTAAATCGATGGTTTGCTTCTTGGCTTTACCTACTCTACTATTGAATCTGTGTAAATTATTCTTTATTTCAGTTAGTGCCTCCTTCATTTCTGACTGTGCTTCCTTCATTTCTGACTGGTCCTTTTTTTAATGCTCTTTGAGGCCCTCACTAAGTTTATTGAGCATCCTTATAAGCAGTATTTTGAACTCAGCATCTGATAGGTTGCTTATCTCCATTTCGCTTAGTTCTTTTCATGGAGATTTGTTCTTTTCTTTCATTTGGAACCTGTTTCTTTGTCTCCTCATTATGGCTGCCTCCCTGTGTTTGTTTCTATGTATTACTTAATGAGAGGTATGGGGCTAGCTGAGACCAGATGCTACTTGTTTGAAAGAATTTAGGAAAACCTGAAGCAGGATCCAAGGCAGGCCAATCCTATGGTCAAGCAACTGCCAACAGCTTGGGTGGGCCTGAAAGTTGGGTGGGGTGGGGCCTCAGGGAATCACCTGGGCAGGGCAACCAGTGTGAGCCAGGTTGCTGGAGTCCCAGATATGGCGGATGTCTGCTACCCCAGGGAAGGGCTCACCAAAGGGACAAAGGCCTCTGACAGCACATTTGTCCTGGAGAAAGCCCCCTCTCCAGCCCTCGCTCCAATGCTAAACAGCTCAGTTCTTCCCTGTATGTCTCTGGTGCCCCTCGAGCTGCTTTCCCTCCAAGTTTAGAGGGAGTGAGTCCGATAAGCGGTGTGCGGGCCCTTTAAGGAGCTGCCTGGGACTCCAGCCTCCTCAGTCTCCCTGAGCCTCAGTTCCCGCTGGTTTTTCCAGCCAGAAGTTATGGGGACTTCTCTTCCTGGCACTGGAACCCTGAGCGGGGCACCTGGTGTGGGACGGGGACCCCTCAGTCCTCAGGAAGGACCTTCCCAGCCGAGGTGTCCTCCTAATTTTTATCTACCACACGTGGGTGTGGGACCAGCCTATTGCGTCTCCGCCCCTCCTACCCGTCTCAATGTGGCTGCTTCTTTAATTCTGTAGTTGTAGGACTTCCATTCAGCTTGATTTCAGGTGGTTTTGAATGGCAGTTGTTCTGTAGTTTAGTTGTAACTTTAATGTGGTTGTGGAAGGATGCAATACCGCATTTACCCATGCCGCCATCTTGACCAGAAGTCCTGGGTGCATATATGTTTACTAAGGTTATATCTTTCTGTTGGATAGATCCTTTCAATTTTATGTAGTGGCCTTCTTTGTCTCTAGTTATTGGCCTTCATTTTGAAATAACAACTGACACCACATAAATACAAAGGATTGTTAAGAAATACTATGAATAATTATATTCCAACAAATTGGGCAATCTAGGTGAAATGGATAAATTTCTAGAATCACAGTCTCCCAAAACT
The DNA here is from genome assembly GCF_014108415.1 of Molossus molossus. Taxonomy (NCBI): domain Eukaryota; kingdom Metazoa; phylum Chordata; class Mammalia; order Chiroptera; family Molossidae; genus Molossus; species Molossus molossus. The sequence continues at coordinate 214,898,577 of NW_023425344.1, read as the reverse complement.
AAACTGGGAAAAGATAGAACAACTTGAACAGACCAGTAACAAGTAAGGAAATTGAAGATGTAATCAAGAAACTCCCAGCAAATAAAAGCCTGAGCTCAGATGGCTTCATGGGGGAGTTTTACTGAACGTTCAAAGAAGAACTAACACCTATTCTCCTCAAACTCTTCCAAAAAATTCAAAAAGAAGGAAGACTTCCAAACTTGTTTTTATGAGGCCAGCATAAATCTAATTCCTAGATGAGATAAAATCACTACAAAAAAAGAAAACTATAGGCCAATATCCCCAATGAACATAGATGCCAAAATCCTTTACAAAATATGAGCAAATCGGATCCAGCAATATATTAAAAAAATTATTCATCATGAGCAAGTGGGATTCATCCCCAGGATGCAAGGCTGGGACAATATTTGCAAATCAATAAATGTGATACACCACACAAACAAAATGAAAGATAAAAATCATATGCTCATATCAATAAATGCTGAAAAAGCATTTGACAAAATCCAGTAACCATTTCTGATAAAAATGCTCTGCAATGTGAGAATACAGGGATCATATCTCAACATTAAATAAAGGTCATATGTGAAAAACCTACAGCCAACATGATACTCAATGGGCAAAAACTAAAAGCATTTCCCTTAAGAACAAAAACAAGACAGGGATGCCCACTTTTGCCACTCTTATTTAACATAGTACTGGAAGACTTAGCAACAGTAATTAGACAAGAAGAAAAAAATAAAAGGGATCTAAATTGGAAATGAGGAAGTGAAACTGTTATTTGCAGATAACATGATATTGTACATAGAAAAACCCTAAAGACTCCATGAAAAATCTACTAGATATAATAAATGAATTTGGCAAAGTAGCAGGATACAAAATTATATACACAATGGAGTACTATGCAGCTGTAAGAAAGAAAGATCTCTTATCCTTTGAGACAACATGGAGGGACCTGGAAAGTATTATCCTAAGCGAAACAAGCCAAACAGAGAAAGATAAGTATCATATGATCTCATTTATTTGTGGAATATAATGAACATAACGGTCTGGGGAATGGGGTAGTCCCAGAGACATGGAAGTGGGGTACAGACACACAATCCCCAGAACAAGGGGTAGTGGGGGAGAGATAAACCACAGAACTTATATGCATGTATGCATGAAAAATGGATGTGGACAACAAAGCCGAGGACAGGGCAGAGAGGGAGGGGGAGGGGAGAATCAGTGCGGGGGTGGGGGGAGGAGAAACATCTGCAACAAAAATAAATTAATTAAACAAAAAAGAAATTGATGACATTCTTTTTAAAATTATTTATTTATTTATTTTATTTTTCTTACAGATGTTTCTCCTTTTTTACTCCATTAACACCCTCCTCCCCATCCCCCCCAACCCCATCCCTGGCTTTGTTTATGTTCATTGGTTATGCGTTCATTCATATAAGTTTTGAGGTTTATCTCTTCCATCCCCCCACCATCCCCTCTTCTGAGGGTTGTCAATCTGTACCCTACTTCCATGTCTCTGGGTCTACCCTGTTCCTCAGACTGTTATGTTCATTATATTCCACATATAAGTAAGATCATGTGGTATTTGTCTTTTTCTGCTTGGCTTGTTTAGCTTAGGATAATACTTTCCAGGTCCCTTCATGTTGTCTCAAAAGATAAGTTCTTTCTTACACCTGCATAGTACTCCATTGTGTATATGTACCACAGCTTTGTTATCCATTCGTCTACTGATGGATACTCGGGCTGTTTCCAGATTTTAGCTATTGTAAATAGTGCTGCTATAAACATGGGGGTACATATATTCTTTCTGATTGGTGTTTCAGGTTTCATAGGGTATATTCCTAGAAGTGGGATCACTGGGTCAAATGGCAGTTCAATTTTTAATTTTTTGAGGAAACACCATATTGTTTTCCATAGTGGCTGTACCAGTCTGCATTCCCACCAGCAGTATACTAGAGGCCTCTTTTCTCCACTCCCTTGCCAACATTTGTTGTTTGATGATTTGTTGATGGCAGCCATTCTGACAGGTGTGAGGTGATACCTCATTGTTGTTTTAATTTGCATCTCTCTGATGATTAGTGATGTTGAGCATTTCTTCTTATGTCTCTTGGCCATTTGTATGTCCTGTTTGGAGAGGTGTCTATTTAGGTCCTCTGCCCATTTTTTAATTGGGTTCTTTGTCTTCCTTTTGTTGAGTTGTATGAGTACTCTCTATATTTTGGAAGTTAACCCCTTATCTAATATATCATTGGCAATGATGCTCTCCCATACAGTGGGTTGCCTTTCCATTTTGAGGGTTGTTTCTTTTGCTGTGCAGAAGCTTTTTAGTTTGGTGTAGTCCCATGTATTAATGTTTTCTTTTGTTTCTCTTGACTTAGGTGATGTATCAGTGAAAATTCTGCTGCGTGTGATGTCCAAAATTTTGTTGCCTACATTTTCTAGGATTTTTATAGATTCACGAGTCACATTTAAGTCTTTTATCCATTTTGAGTTTATTCTTGTGTATGGTGTAAGTTGATGGTCTATTTTCATTTTTTTGCATGTAGCTGTCCAATTTTCCCAACACCATTTATTAAAGAGGCTGTCTTTACTCCATTGTATGCTCTTGCCACCTTTGTCAAATATTAATTGAGCATAATGTCTTGGGTCCATTTCTGGGTTCTCTGTTCTGTTCCATTAATCTATATTCCTGTTCTTGTGCCAGTACCAGGCTGTTTTGATTACAGTAGCTTTGTAGTATAACCTGATATCTGGTATTGTGATCCCACCTATTTTATCCTTCTTTTTCAAGATTGCTTTGGCTATTCGGGGTCTTTTTTGGTTCCTTATGAACTTTTGAAGTATTTATTCTAGTTCTGTGAAATATGTCATTGGTATTTTGATGGGGATTGCATTGAATCTATTGATTGCTTTGGGTAATATGGACATTTTAATTATGTTAATTCTTCCAATTCATGAAGAAGGTATGTGCTTCCACTTTTTTATATCTTCCTCTATTTCTTTTTTTAATGTCCTGTAGTTTTCTGAAAATAGGTCCTCTACTTCTTTGGTTAAGTTTATTCGTAGGTATCTTAATTTTTTTGCTGCAAATGGGATTGTTTTTTCAGTTTCTCTTTCTGTGAGTTCATCATTGGTGTATAAGAATGCTGTCGATTTCTTGACATTAATTTTGTATCCTGCTACTTTGCCAAATTCATTTATTAAGTCTCATAGATTTTTGATGGACTCTTTAGGGTTTTCTATATATAATATGTCTTCTGCAAATAATGACAGTTTCACTTCCTCCTTTCCAATTTGGATCCCTTTTATTTTTTCTTCTTGTCTGATTGCTGTGGCTAAGACTTCCAATACTATGTTAAATAAGAGTGGCGAAAGTGGGCATCCTTGTCTTGTTCCTGTTCTTAAGGGAAATGCTTTTAATTTTTGCCCATTGAGTATGATGTTGGCTGTAGGTCTTTCATATATGGCCTTTATTATTTCAAGATATGATTCCTCTATTCCCACATTGCTGAGCGTTTTTATCAGAAATGGATGCTGCATTTTGTCAAATGCTTTTTCAGCATCTATTGATATGATAATGTGGTTTTTATTCTTCATTTTGTTTATGTGGTATATCACATTTATTGATTTGCGAATATTGTATCAGCCTTGCATCCCTGGGATGAATCCCACTCGGTCATGGTGAATAATTTTTTTGATGTATTGCTGGATTCTATTTGCTAGTATTTTGTTCAGGATTTTGGCATCCATGTTCATCAGGGATATTGGCCTGTAGTTTTCTTTGTTTGTAGTGTCCTTTTCTGGTTTTGGAATTAGAATTATGCTGGCCTCATAAGACAAGTTTGGATGTCTTCCTTCTTGTTGAATTTTTTGAAATAGTTTGAGGAGAATGGGTGTTAGTTCTTTTTTGAATGTTCGGTAAAACTCCCCCGTGAAGCCATCCGAGCTGAGGCTTTAGTTTTCTGGGAGAGTCTTGATTACATCTTCAATTTCCTTAGTTGTTATTGGTCTGTTCAAGTTTTCTATCTTTTCCCAGTCCAGTTTTTAGAGACTATGTGTTTCTAGAAATTTTTCCATTTTGCTTAGATTGTTGAGTTTCTTGCCATATAATTGTTCATAATATTTGTTAATGATCTTTTGTATTTATGTGGTGTCAGTTGTTACTTCTCCTCTTTCATTTCTGATTTTGTGTATTTGGGTTCTCTCTGTTTCTTGGTGAGTCTAGCTATGAGTCCATCAATCTTGTTTATTTTTTTAAAAAACTAGCTCTTTGTTTCATCGATCCTTTGAATTATTTTTTTGGTTTCTATGTCATTTATTTTTGCTTTGATCTTTACTATTTTCTTCCTTCTATTTGCTGTGGAATTTTCTTTCTGTTTGCTTTCTAGTTCTTTAAGTTGTGAAATTAGATAGTCTATTAGAAATTTTTCTTGTTTCATGAGGTAGGCCTGTAGTACTATGAACTTCCCTCTCAGAACTGCTTTCGCTGCATTCGATGACATTCTTATACACCAATAATGAGTTCACAGAAAGAGAAATGAAAAAAACAATCTCATTTACCATTGTGGCAAAAAAATTAAGATACCTGGCAATAACCTTAACCAAAGAAATAAAGGACCTATTCACAGAAAACTACAGGATATTAAAAAAAGAAACAGAGGAGGATATAAATAAGTGGAAGCATATACCTTGTCCATGGATTGACAGAATTAATATCATTAAAATGTCTATCCTACCCAAAGCAATGTATAGATTCAATGCAATCCCCATCAAAATACCAACGACATACTTCACAGAACTAGAACAAATACTTCAAAAGTTCACATGGAACCAAAAAGACCCCAAATAGCCACAGCAATCTTGAAAAAGAAGAACAAAGTAGGAGGGATCACAATACCGAATATCAGGTTATACTACAAAGCTACTCTAATCAAAACAGCCTAATACTGGCACAAGAACAGGAATATAGGTTAATGGAACAGGACAGAGAACCCAGAAATTTATCTGAGACATTATGCTCAATTATTATTTGACAAAGGTGGCAAGAGCATACAATGGAGTAAAGACAGCCTCTTTAATAAATGGTGTTGGGAAAATTGGACAGCTACATGCAATAGAATGAAACTAGACCACCAACTTACACCATACACAAGAATAAACTCAAAATGGATAAAAGACTTAAATGTGACTTGTGTATCCATAAAATCCTAGGAGAAAATGTAGGCAACAAAATTTCATACATCACATGCAGCAGAATTTTCACTGATACAACACCTAAGTCAAGAAAAACAAAGGAAAACATTAATACATGGGACTACATCAAACTATAAAGCTTCTGCACAGCAAAAGAAACAACCACCAAAATGGAAAGGCAACCCAATATATGGGAGAGCATAACTGCCAATGATACATCAGATAAGGGGTTAATTTCCAAAATATATAGAGTACTTATACAACTCAACAAAAGGAAGACAAAGAACCCAATTAAAAAATGGGCAGAGGACCTAAATAGACACCTCTCCAAACAGGACATACAAATGGCCAAGAGACATAAGAAGAAATGCTCAACATCACTAATCATCAGAGAGATGCAAATTAAAACGACTATGAGGTATCACCTCACACCTGTTAGAATGGCTGCATCAACAAATCATCAAACAACAAGGGCTGGTGAGGGTGTGGAGAACAAGGGACTCTAGCACACTGAAGGTGGGAATGCAGACTGGTGTAGCCACTATGGAAAACAATATGGTGTTTCCTCAAAAAATTAAAAATTGAACTGCCATTTGACCCAGTGATCCCACTTCTAGGAATATACCCTATGAAACCTGAAACACCAATCAGAAAGAATATATGTACCCCCATGTTTGTAGCAACACTATTTACAATAGCTAAGATCTAGAAACAGCCCAAGTGTCCATCAGTAGAGGACTGGATAAAAAAGCTGTGGTACATATACACAATGGAGTACAGTACAGCTGTAAGAAAGGAATATCTCTTATCCTTTGAGACGACATGGAGGGACCTGGAGAGCATTATGCTAAGTGAAATAAGCCAATCAGAGAAAGACAAATAGCACATGATCTCACTTATTTGTGGAATATAATGAACAAAATAAGCTGATGAACAAAATAGACCCAGAGATTTGGAAAGGAGTATGGTTCAGACTAACAAACCTGAGGAGGGGGGCAAAGGGCGGGGGGGAGATAAACCAAAGAACTTATTATATACATATATGCATAACCAATGTACACAGACAACAATCCTTTGGGGGGGGTCAGGATCAGGAGGAGGATGTCTAAGGGGGAAAAAGGAGAAACATCTGTAACAAAAATAAATTAATAAAAAATTATAATAATGGAAACAATGAATAATTAATAATAACAACTAATAGTAATAATTACAAAGGAATGAATTACTGTGTTTGAGCCACTGTGCCCAATACAGGCTCTTTCTCATTTAAATCATCCTCCATATTGTTTGTGTACACAGCTAAGGACATGATTTCATCAGGGTCACCAAGGGTGCAGTTACAAACTTACTTTAAGTGGGTTGGCTCAGGTCCCCAGTCTGAGCTCCTAGCGCTAGCACTCATGGGCAGTCATGGCCGAAGCTGCACTTTCTTGTCCAGCAATGAGGCAAAAGTCATTTGCAAGGTGCTTTCCAAATTTAAGTTTACACTGGGCCAGTTTAACTCAGAGGCTGGGTTAAATCCGTGGGGGTTGGATCAATTTTATTGTTTGTTGGATTCATCTAATTAAAGAAGTAAAACTAGGAGGAGTCCGCGTCCTTAGGCTGAAATATTTGTGCTCTTCCTGTTGACACAACTAGGGCCTTGAAAAGTCCTCAAAACTGCTAAAGAATCATTTTTTAAAAAATCCTCCCCAGAGGACATTTTTGCACTTATCTTCAGATAAAGCGGGAAGGAGAGAGGGAAACGTCCATCTGAGAGAGACACATCCACTGGTTATCACCCACACGCCCCTAACCAGGCTGGGGACAAACTGCAACCGAGTTACCTGCCTTTAGCGGGAACCAAACCCGGGTGTCTTTGGTCCACGGGCTGACGTTCTAACCGCTGAGCCAAACCAGCCAGGACTAAAAAATCGGTTTTGATACTACAAACCCATGCCTCTCATTCCTTACTGCAACCCTTAATTGGGCAAACACGCAGGCAGAATTTATGCAGCAAATGGGGGGGCACGCCCACGCGCACAGCAGGGAGGAGGGGCTAGCGAAGGTTGTGAGAGTCTGGGCGGAGCCTAGCGCGGGGCTTGAGGGCGGGTGGGCGGGGCGGCAGCAGCACTGATCCCTGAGCAATTCTGCGTGGCTGGGTGCGGTCTGCCTTCCTCCCGTGGAGCCGGCGCGTGCGGCCGCAATGAGCTGGGACTTGCTGCTCTGGCTGCTGGCGCTGTGTGTACCGCTCGCGTTCGTGGTGCAGCTGGTGCGCTTCTTGAGGGCTGATGGCGACCTGACCCTGCTGTGGGCCGAGTGGCAGGGGCGACGTCCAGGTGAGGACCCTTAGGTGCCCCTCGGGAGTGGGAGGCCGGGCCCCTTGCAGCCGAGTCTGCGCTGCCCTAGCCTCTCTCTGGGTGGCATGGAGCTTCGGTGTCGCAAGGCTGAGCCTTTTCCAGCGGCTGCGGGTGGGGGAGGAAGAGGCGATTCCGCCTCTGTCTTTTGTACTGCTCGTCTGGACTTGCCTGGTCGCCAAAGTAAGAGAGTGCTGGAATGGACCGGCCCCCTGCGGACCCTAAGGTCCGGATCCCAAGGATTCTGGTGCGTGTGGGAGGACCGTACTCTGAGAAATAATGCCGCATCCCCCTGGTTTGTAAGGGAGACCCCTCTTGACAGGAGCCACGATTTCTACTTGCTGAAGTTGTTTTCCACCAGTTCTGACTGTCCCCGGGTTTTGAAATGGTAAAATGTGAGATTGTCAAAGGAAAGAAGTTCTGAACCTCTGTATATTTAAGAAAAAAAGTTTTTATTTGGGCCAAATTGAGGACATGTCCGAGAGGAGAACTCCAATAAGCCTTAAAACAGTGCTCTGACTTGGAAGATTGAGGACTACTTATATAGGTAGAGGGATAAGCGAGAAATACATACATTTCCAAGAGCAACAGTTTTGCTTCAGGTGGAAAGGACGTACAGCACAGATTAAGGGTGGGTCATCCTCCATGACATAGGCGAATCTGAAAATAAAGTTTGGAAACATTTATTCTTCAAGGCGACTTTTATCAGGATGCAGAAAGAACAGTTACTGCTTTCTATAATCATTTATTTTTCATGTTGAAACTGTTGAAAAGTATACATGATTAATCTCATGGAATATGTATGCCTAGAAAGGAATTTGAAAGGCTCTATATTCTCCTTTGGCTACTGATATTTAGTTAGATCAGTTAAAACATCCTTTCTTTTGCCACATAATCTGGAGTTCTCCACCTGTTTTACTGATTGGAATAGTACAAGTTGAACTCTGCCCTCATGCCATATCGCATGGGGGAGGAAAGTCTCCGCGTCCCCAACACTGTTGGGGGAAAAGTCTGCAGAGTTAGCTCTCTCCAGGCACCAGACTCTCCCTTCACTGAAGCTTCATCAGACTCTTTGCTTTACATCCCAGTCTTCAAAGACACAAATTCAAGGCTTGGTTTTTACCTTCCTGTACTCTTTTCTTACCAAGTACAGGCCTATCCAGAGATTTGAGTTATTCATAAGAATTATCATTATTTTTTTCTGTTAATCCTACAGGGGAAGATCTGTAGCATTTCACAGAGGAGGCGGCCTGGAAGGAATGATGAGTATGACTTCCCAAGTTTTAGGGAAATCATATTGCAAGCATAGTGGCAATTTACAATAAAAAATGTGTGAAATTCATTTACATCATGAGATAAGATGTTCAGAGAATAAAATAGTTCAGCATGACTGCCCCTGGGATGTGTATTTCTGGGTCAGGGCTTGGGTCATGCTGTGGAAATTAAGCCTGAAAGGAGAAAACCCCTCCTGAAGCTGTGAGGAATATGAAGGACCTTAATCTGGATTAGATCATAGGAGGTCAAGACTGTAAGCAGTGAAAACCAGAGCTATTGCCATTATTACATGTGAATTTATAAAAACTGGAAATAAGCCAGAGGTTGTGGATAGATATAGAGGTAGGGAAGAATTTGAGAGAAACTTAAAAAGGCAAAATCAATGGGATTTTGTGACTAACTAGAAAGAGGCGGGAGGGAGAAGGGATGTTGGAATTTTCACTTGTTTCTAGGCTGGGAAACAAAATCTGTGGTTTTGAAATGCAGAAGTGAACAGAAAGTAAACAGACTAATCCAGAAGGCCACTTGAATACCATTAACTAGAGATTTGTAACAGGTCTGTTGGGCAGACAGAATCGATTCCTTGGCTTCCTGAGGTTTTTCCCTGCTCTTGTGCCAGCCATCTAAAAAAAAAAAAAAAAAAGTATAACTCTGAAAAGAACTGAATTGGCATTTTGCCTGGAGTAAAGATCATCTTTGGCGTCCTAAGGGGGCATTCTTCCTGTCCCACTTGTATCTATGCCCTGCTGAATATTTGCTGATTGTTTACTAAACACATTCTATGTGCTAAGCAGTGTGCTTGGCCCTTTACACATATGACCTTTATTTTTTACAAAGGACTTGTACAAAGTAGGCTTTGCTAATCTTATCTTCCAGGTAGGGAAACTAATATTCAGAGAAATTTAATGACCTACCCAAAGTTAGGCTTTGGATCCATAAGGGCTAGGGGAAGTGTTTTTTCTGGACCAAGTTTCCTGTGTGAAAAGATTCATCATGTGAGGTTTACTTGGAAATGAGAGCTACTCTGCTCTCAACATGGGGCCAGGAGAGAAGGGAAGCAGTTTTCCTTCTGTGATGGGTGGAAATTGGTTCTTGGAGATTGAAAAAATATCTTAGAGGGTACACTGTTTTGTGTCCCTCCAAAACTCAGCCTTGCCCAACAAAATCTTATTCTTTAGTATTTAATTTCTCTCATTTGGGGGGGGGGAGGGGACAGAGTATAATGTGCAACACTGACATTATTGAGTTCATGGAGAATACACTACACATATGCAAGGTCAGTGCTGTAGAACTATGGCAAACTGGCAGACTATGGCTGTGACTGGCAGACTCTCTCTTGTCAGTTTGCTCCATCTCAGACGGAATACATGGGCCTACTGGCTGCTTTGTGGATATTTGTGTTTGTTCCTCAGGGTTTTTGTGTAAACTTGGACTTTGAAAAGTACATAAAAATAGTTTATATTTTGTTATTTAATTTTACACAAATTATTCAACCCTTAATTTTGTCAAGCACTGAAAAGGAAAAGTGTTGACAATACGTAGCAGCTATTTAAATTACAAGTTATTTTCACATATCAAGCAAAAGTTAAAAGTTAAAGTTACTAAACATAAATATTAAGAAATTTATGTAATTTTTTCAATGTTTTAATTTTGCTGGTAAAATAACAATGTTGGAGGATTTAATATACATTTAATTACATTGTTTTATGTAGTTATATAATTTGCTAACTTGCATATGTATTTTGATATGTTACCATTTATCTAAGTAAAAGTTATTCAACAGCCCTGGCCAATTTGGCTCAGCAGTTAGAGCGTCCGCCTGCGGTCCGGAGAGATCCGGGTTCGGTTCCCGCTAAGGGCACGTACCTCGGTTGCAGTTTGTCCCCAGCCCTGGTTGGCTGTGCGGGTGGCAGCCACTCGATGTGTCCCTTTCACATCGATGTTTCCCTCTCTCTCTCTCTTCCTATCTCTCCCTCCCACTCTATCTGTACAAAAAATGGAAAAACATCCTCGGGTGAGGATAAAAAAAAAAAAAAAAAGTTATTCAACAGCCCTGCCGGTATGGCTCAGTGGTTGAGCGTCTACCCATGCACCAAGAAGTTGCCAGTTCGATTCCCAGTCAGGGCACATGCCCAGGTTGTGGGCCAAATCCCCAGTCGGGGGCATGCAGGAGGCGGCCAGTTGATGTTCTCTTTCACTGATGTTTCTATCTCTCTCTCCCTCTCCCTTCCTCTCTCTCTAAAATCAATAAAGAAAAAAATATTTTTAATAAATAAATAAAAGTTATTCAGCAAATACAGATGTAAAGTTAAGTTAAAAGCATTTAATTTTTAAATTTAGCCATTCTGATGGAAGAGTAAACTTTATAGAACTTATGTATAAAGCTCAGATATATGTACGGTACATAAACAGATATATACTATATTAGTGGAATTAAAATTCTGTGGGGGTGGTTATTAGGAGAAAACATGACATAAAGAACTCCTGGGGGTGGGGTGATAATGACAAAAGTTAGAGGAACACAGGGACAGATGCGGGCTCCAAAACGGCCCAGACTGGAAAGCTGGGCAGACTCTATTAAGGTGAAAAAAAATTATCCTAATATCCTTTGGAGATTCATTATCTTTTTGTTACTTGAAAAATAAACACTACCCTCCCATAAGAGAAAATTAGAAATTCTCAAGGTTACATGGTGTAAAGTAAAGCTCTTTCCCAGCCTCGTCCCCCACCTACCCAGTATATTGCCCTGGAGGCCACCGCTATTTCCCACCTTTTATGTACTCTTCCAGGGAAATTCTCTGTGTTTCCAAGCATATATCTCACATAATGACATTTAAAGGTCACTAATTTTAGATGCTGCACGATGATCCAGAAAAGAATCTGTGGCACAAGTCCAGAGTAGGGAAAGTCTCAACAGCAGCACATGTGAGGAAGACTCAGGTTTTAGTTGACAGTAACCTCATTATGAGTCAACTGTGAAGTGAATGCCAGAAATTAGGCAAGCGTGGAGATATTTAGTGTCTTGAAGCAACAAACTGCAAACAACAGATGTCTTCTATAACCTGTGTCAGTCTCTGTGCTGGGCACTGGGGACACAGCAGTGACTGATCCAGCCACTGCCCAGGCCCTCACACAACCTGCCTACTGGGGGACAAGGGAAGCAATTTAGCCATCTCACCCTGCTCCGAATCGTACAGAACCCGTGGGAATCCTGTATCCTGCTCTGGCCAGCTCCTTCAATAGGGACATTGACCAACTAGAGCTTGTGCAGAGGGGTGTGAGCAGAAGAGTGGGAAACCTGATGCCATGTCATCTGAGGGAATGTAGCAGAAATTGGATGTGTTTATGTGTTTAGCCTTAGAGAAGCAACAGAGGAGAGGACTTAGAGAGGACATAACAGCTGTCTTCGAATAAGTGAAGGATTGTCATGTGCAAGACAAGCTTGATTTATTCTTTCTGATGCCACAGGGCATTGGATACTGCCAGGTAGAAGTTAAATGTACATCGTATGAGTATAAGAATCCTTGAACTCTTTGAATGATTAGACTGGTCCAAAAAAGGAGCAAGTTCCTCAGAGGTAACTAGCTTCTTCCTATGAGGAAATTAAGTAGAGACTAGTCCACCTGAAGAGAGAATTCTCAAACTGGGTTTGGGATTGCACTATACGTTTCCTTCCAACTTTGAGAATCTGCTTTCAGAGGCTTTTTAGGGAGGCCACTGTGTGTGCCCGATTCTTTGGAATTGGTAAACAAAAGTTGATGCTAAAGAAAAAAAAAAGATTTTCTTCTCCAGGAAGGTGGCAGAATTGTAGGTGTACTAAGGTAAATATTAGCCTGGGTTTTCCTCATTGGATTTAAATAATATTTGCATATTAGGGTAAAAATGAAATCTTTGTTAGTCCTATGCTAGTTAGTAAATAGTTACAAACACACTATATTTACCTTAGAGTCTGAGTATTGCAGAACTTTGGAACAATGAGTAGTTGATGAATGAATAAATGACACTCTGAATGTACGTTTTGCTATTCTTGAGAAAGTCCTTCAGGACGGTGGCTCAATTGTGCCTTTCCATAAAAACATGTCATGATGGGAAAGCACTGTAGCCTAGACACGGTATTTGGGATGTTTCCATCCTTAGTTCAGATATTTACATGGAACCTCTTTCCCGAGGACAAGTTGCTTTTTCTTGAATGGCTAAGAAACAGTTGGGTTTTAAAATACTGATCATATTAAAATGTGGGCACCATAGGCCAGTGGTCAGAGTGTGGGCTTTGGAGCTAGATATACCTGGGCTCATATCCCAGCTCTGCTAGGGCTCTTGGGTGTTTATTCGACAGTTATTTATATTACAGTGTGCTAGGCACTGAGGACATAGCAAGGAACAAGGTGGACAGGGTCTCAGCCTTAAGGGAGTTTATAGTCTAGGTAAATTAATTTCTGTAAATCTCAGTTTCCTTTTTTTTTTTTTATAAAATTGAGATAATTCTTATTTCATAAGGTTGTTGTGAGGGTTTTAATAAGGTTATGCATTTAAACACATAGGAAGTAATTAAAAAAATGTTAAGTCATTATAATTAGTAACCCCATTTCCCTGGCTGGAGAAATTGAAACACACAAATTAGTGAGTGAATATCTTATGTTTTGCTTCCAAAACGTCTTTTTATTAAATAATTTTAGCAATAATTACAATTGACATTTTATTAAACACGGTATGTGTCAGACACTGCTCTGAGAACTCTACATGTTTTAACTCATTCCTCTCAACAGTTCTGTGGAGGAGTTTTTGTTATTAATCCCATTTTCCAGTTGTAGAAAATTAAGGCTCTGGGTTCTCACACAGGAGCATTTCACTGCTATGTGTGGGGGAGCTGGGATTTGAACTCTGGCAGTTTCTAGAGCTCAGACTGTCCACCTGACAGGTTGTAGAATCACTTAATGAAATCAGTAAACTAGATTCCTGATTTTTAACTTTTCTAATTGAAAACCAGAAATGTATATGGTAAGTGGTACCTGGTTTGCTATTTTTAATAAATAGCACATATTTTAATTAACAAGGCACATAGGAACGTTGCATCACAGTGACTCTATGATTTCAGATAGAAGGTGGCTATCATCTCCTGCAGTGCAAATAAGTGTTTTCATTGGACAGGAGAATAAAGCACACCTCATTGTGTTATTACTGCAACATTTTTACAATCTTTAAAATAATATTTTTATTAATTAATTTTTGTTATAGATGATTCTCCTTTTTCCCCCATTGACACCCTCCTCCCGACATGCCCCCCCCCCCAGCATTGTTGTCTATGTCCACTGGTTACATATACACGCATATAAGTTCTGTGGTGTAACTCTTCCGTCCCCCCACTCCCCTCTTCTGAGGTTTGTCAGTCTCTACCCCATATCCATGTCTCTGGGTCCATTCAGTTCATCAGTTTGTTTTGTTCATTATATTCCACAAATAAGTGAGATCATGTGATATGTATTTGTCTTTCTCTGATTGGCTTATTTCACTTAGCATAATACTCTCCAAGTCCCTCCATGTCGTCTCAAATGATAAGAGATTTTTCTTTCTTACAGCTGCATAGTACTCCATGGTGTACATGCACCACAGCTTTTTTATCCACTCATCTACTGATGGACACTTGGGCTGTTTCCAGTTCTTAGCAATTGTACATAATTCTGCTATGAACACAGGGGTACATATATTCTTTCTGATTGGTGTTTCAGGCTTCTTAGAGTATATACCTAGAAGTGGGATCACTGGGTCAAATGGAAGATCAATTTTTAATTTTTTGAGCAAACACCATATAGATTTCCATAGTGGCTGCCCCAGTCTGCATTCCCACCAGCAGTGCACTAGAGTCCCCTTTTCTCCACACCCTCGCCAACACTTGTTTGATGATTTGTTGATGGCAGCCACATTTTTACAGTCTTTAACAAGAACATAAACTGGGCAAGCAGAATCCATTTCATCTTACTGTCATATACATTTCACAAGGGGTAAACTACCAAGTTCTCCTAAGATGAAAGTACAGGCATGTGGGGAACATTTTTACCAAATGGCCTTTATGTGATAGGCATCATATACGATTGACAGATGGGGAAAACGTGCCTTTAAAAGTCCAGGAATGGTTCCACCATGCCATAGAGTAGAACTTAGCATATTCAGATCCATTATCAGTACCTCCATTGCAAGAAATTGGAATATTAGAATTGAAAAGTAGATGGGACCTTTAGTGATCATCTTATCTGAATCCCTCATTTTATGGAGAAGGAAAGTGAGAAAGTGAGTCGAGGCAGACTTTCTATTTACTTAGCCTTTTCCTCCATCAGATTTATAGATACGTAGAGCCTTGAAGTCAGACCATGGAGTTATAAGGCTTACCTTGAAGTAAAGTCTGGAAAACTCACCCAAGAATCTGGAATACACAAAATGAGTTGATAATTGTTAATATGTATTCAGGCTTTTAAAAATTTTTATTGGGTAGGAGTTGTTTTCTTAGGATATTTAATTTAAAAATTTGAATCACTTTGAAGTATGATGATCATATAAAAGAGCACGTAGTTAATACATACAACTTGATGAGTTTGGGGATAAGTAAACACCTGTGAGACCATCACCACAATCAAGGCCATAAACAGGATATTTAAAATGTTAAGTTCCACACATTATATCTTCATAATTAGTGGCATTGTTTAAAACACTTTTTTTTTTTTTTTTGGCTAATCATTGGATATTATATGGGTGTAATTCTAGCTTATTTTCTCCCTTCAATCCTCACTTTTTTCTCAATAGAATGGGAACTGACTGACATGGTGGTGTGGGTGACCGGAGCATCAAGTGGGATCGGTGAAGAGCTGGTTTACCAGCTGTCTAAACTAGGAGTTTCTCTGGTGCTGTCAGCCAGAAGAGTGCATGAACTGGAAAGGGTGAAAAGAAGATGCCTTGGTAAGTAAATCTAAAACAGCAGCACTGCTTCCTAGAAATAAATCAGAATCCAAACCCAAATACAGTTTGGGGAATTTCAGTGGTAAGAGTAGGATTTTCCAGGGCAGTACACTCTGGTTCCACATGCTCCAAGTGTTTTGACCCAAATCCTCTTCCTTTTGTCATCTCTTAATTAGCTGCCGTTGCCATTTTCTTCCCTTTTTCTACTATCTTTCTACTTTTTTTTTTTTTTTTTGCACTACCTCTTGGCATTAGGGAATGACCAGCAATTCTCTCAAATGTTGGTGAGTTTTTAGTAACCAAATAAATGCTTTATATTTTTGTCTTAAAGAAGAAATAGTTTGGTTAAGTATGACATACATGATGTAAACATAAAAATTTAATAGAAAGAATCCTGACCTATGTTGTTGAAATGTCAGTTATTGAAATCCTATGGAATAGTATAAGCTTTTTGTTATAAAGGATGAAAGAACAGGAATTAAGTTTAAAGGGAATTAAGTTTAAGAAAATACAACTTGAGCTCTGGCTGGTTTGGCTCAGCAGTTACAACATCGGCCCGAGGACCAGAGAGGCCTGGGTTCGGTTCCCACTAAGGGCATGTACCTTGGTTGCAGTTTGTCCTCGGCCCCAGTTGGGGTCATGTGGGTGGCAGCCAATGTGTCTTTCTCACGTCGATGTTTCTCTGTCTCTCTCTCTTCCTCCCTCTCTCCCTCCCGCTCTGTCTGGAGATAAATGCAAAAATGTCCTTGGGTGAGGATAAAAAAAAATGCACTTGAGATATTTTTTATATTAATATATAGGGCATCAATGTTTATTTTTGTTTGAGTTTTAGTATAGTTATGTTCACATTGAAAGCAGTCTTAAATAATAAAGTTATTATTTCTCATGGACATTTATTATCTAAACTGAACCAGTTTCGAATATTCCAGCAGACCACTTTTTTGGTCACCTACCTGTCATTCTTCAGAAATCTTCCTTTTCATTTTGCTGATGGAACTGACCACACAGAAATAAAAGTTAGCTGCCAAAACCACAAGGGCTCTTCCATGATAGTGCTTTCAAAGGCCACCTGTGTTCCCGCCCTGGGCCATTTCTGTGGAAGTTGCTCCTCCAGTGTTGAGACTTGCAACCCCTGTACTGGCAGAGATGAACTGGATCAGCATGTCTTAGTTGGAATGAGGCTGATGGTTTTCCTTTTATCTGTCAGACAACCGGTGCAAACTTTTCTCTTTTAAAACAGTTCACATCTCACAATTTACTCCTTTGCCCATTAAGACTTTATGTACCTTATAGTTTCTCTACTTGCTTATTTTTTTTATTGGCATTACTTGTATTCCAAGGTTAGAGTTCAAGAGAATTAGTTGCAATTTTTTTTTTTATGAACAGAAATAAAAAGGTCCATTACAGTGCAACATGTTTCTTGGTTGCGAATTCCAGGATTTTGTACTTTTCCTTGTTTGCCTCCTGGGATCCTTAGCCTCTGGAAGGAAGCTTCTATATGTCGTGTCACTGGAGGGCTCTGAGCTTTTTACTGATTTTAAGCATAAACTTTGTTTTTCAATGTGTGTAAAAGAACAATAACTGCCCTGGCCAGTTTGCTTAGTGGTTAGAGCATCAGCCCGTGGACCAGAGAGTACTGGGTTCAGGGTTCAGTTCCTGCTAAGGGCATGTACCTCGGTTGCGGTTTGTCCCCGGCCCCTGTTGGGGTCATGTGGGTGGCAGCCACTTGATGTGTCTCTCACATTGATGCTTCTCTCTCTCTCTTCTTCCCTCTCTCCTTCCCACTCTATCTGAAGGTAAATGGAAAAAATAAATAAATAAAAAGAGCAATAATTTTGTGAACCTATAATAAAACAAAAGTACCTATGGACTTTAAAGAAATTGCTCCAGCCCTGGACAGTTTGCTCAGTGGTTAGAGCGTTGGCCTGTGGTCCAGAGAGACCTGGGTTCAGTTCCCGCTAAGGGCACATACCTCGGTTGCAGATTGTCCCCTGCCCTGGTTGGGTCGTGTGGGAGGCAGCCACTTGATGTGTCCCTTTCATGTCGATGTTTCTCTCTCTGTTTCTTCCTCCCTCTCCCTCCCACTCCATCTGAACAAAAAATGGAAAAATGTCCTCGGGTGAGGATAAAAAGAAAAAAAGAAATTGCTCCAAAATTTTGGCTTTTATTTTTAGTGTGTAGTATAATCTTGATTTCTTCTAGAGTCTGTTCCAATGTTAGACTGTTTATATATAAGTCGAAGAGAGACATTTTGTTTCCTGGGTACCCAGCCAGCTTTTTGTCCAATAAGATGTTACCACATTACCACCAGTCTTCTTGATCACGGAGAAACTCTTCTACAGGGCTACTCAGAAATGACTTTGTTGCCAAGTCTGGTTGTAGGATGGGTATTAAACTTAACACAGGTAGCAAGGAATTTCAATGAATTATTGCATGACTTCCACACTAATTTGTAAGTGTCTTTATTTAGAGAATGGCAATTTAAAAGGAAAAGATATACTTGTTTTGCCGCTTGACCTGACTGACATAAGTTCACATGAAGTGGCTACCAAAGCGGTTCTCCAGGAATTTGGTAAAGTAAGTAGCACTTTGAATTGATATGTTTTGCTTTGAAGTAGCTGCAAGAGATTCCCACGTGGTGCTATCATTAAAAGAGCTTGAAGCAAATGGGTCAGTGCAGTGAGACCAAGGCCCATGAGTTGGGCCTCTTAATCTCTGAGTCTTTGCCTTTGTGAAATTAGTACTTTTCATACCTTAACAAGTACTAACTCTTCCATGTGGAACAAAAGAAGCTAAAAATTCAGTGCTTTTATTTTTATGACATTTACTACTTTTCTTTCTTTAAAAATATGTTTTTATTGATTTTTTTTAGAAAGAGGAAGGGGGAGAGATAGAAACATCAGTGAGAGAGAAATATTGATGGGCTGCCTCCTGCACGTTCCCCACTGGGGATCGAGCCTGCAACCCAGGCATGTGCCCTGAGCGGGAATAAAACCAGGACTTGTCAGTCCATGGGAGGACGCTCAATCCATTGAGCCACAATGGCCAGGTGACACTTACTACTTTTCATAAAGGGTCACCTAAAATAGGAATTTAATTCCATATGTGAATTCTGTTTTTTATTTTATATTTTTATTACTGGCTTCTGGAAAGACACCATTCTGTTCCAATAATTCTTCAGTTAACACTATAAGCAATGATCCCTATCAGTCTGTCTACAGGTCTTCACCAAAGTGTCCCTTTTCTAATTTTATTGACTAGATTGATATTTTGGTCAACAATGGTGGAAGATCCCAGCGTTCTCTGTGTGCGGAAACTAGCCTGGATGTCTACAAGGAGCTAATAGATCTTAACTACTTAGGGACAGTGTCCTTGACAAAGTGTGTTCTGCCTCATATGATCGAGAGGAAGCAAGGAAAGATTGTTACTGTGAACAGCCTCATGGGTATCTTCTCTGCGCCCCTTTCTAGTGGATATTGTGCAAGCAAACATGCTCTTCGGGTAAGGCTGCTCAAAATAACTTTGATGGAACTGACCTAAATGTACATGTGGGATATGGCCATCACTGCAAGAGGTGATAGAAATGGGCAGTGATGTAGAGAGACATAGAAAAAGACCTTTGATAGATGACATCACCGGGAAATGCTGAAAAAGACTTGAGCCTCACATGCCTCTTTCTAATTTAACAAACATGTACTGAGCACCTGCACTGTGTCATACACTGCAGCAAATCCAGGGGGTACAAAGATGCTGAGATATGGTCCCTGCCCTCAAGAATTGTATAGTCTAGTCAACATGTCACCCTTCACCTTCTCCTCATTTCTACCGCATATTCATAGCAAGTTTGGGGTCTACCCCTCACTTCTTTACATACTTCAGGAAGTAGTCTTCCTCCCTCTTTCTGTGATTTCTTTTTCTTTTCCCCTTGTAGGTGGAATTTATCTTACCTGGTCTAAATATATAAGCATGTCAGAAATAGGAACTATCCACTAGATGATTAGCCCTGAACTTCATATCCCTTGCTAGGACTAGCTTTGACTCTGTTTACTTTGGGTACATTGGAAGAAGAAAGTCTAGTCAATGCAGAGGCTAGGAGAAGAGCTTGATTTAGTTTGCTTAACTTATGAGATGTGAATATTAGAAACGAATGAATTTTTAATGTTGGCTAAGAGTGGATATGAAGAAATGTTATTAAACTATAACATGGAACAAATTAAATCATAAGGCCAAGAGGAGAAGAGTGATTAAAGGAGACACATGATTTATAATTAATGCTGTTGAAGGTCAGTTTATATAGAACGTTTCACTGTTGGAATAATATGACGAATAGCTGAATGATCATCAGTTTCATGAAAATTTGAAGCTTTGGTTCCTTAGGACATCCTTTCTGTTGTGAAAAGAAGACAGTTGAAGAGAGTGATGAAATGGAATGCTACACGAATGATTTCCTCATAGCTGGTAATAAAGGGTATCAGTCACTTCCTGCAGAGCAGTTGGGCAAGCCTTAGGCTGGTAGGTGAGGGAAGGTGGCTACCCCATCTGTTTGTCACCATGTATCTCATAAGACATACAGGATGCTTTCAGTCAAACACATTATGAGTCGTCTGGCCTGCCCTCAAAGATTCACTGTTTTATTACAGGATTTGATCCTCTGACACAATGTGGCACATTGAGACTCTAGTTACTTGTAACATTAGCTGAACACTGAAACCAGAAGGCTCTTTGAAGGACACATTTCCTTTTCCAATGCCCAGCAAGCTATAGAGTGAACTTGTTTATCAATGAAAAGTTCACATGCGATACTAGGTGTGATTTCAAACAAGGAGAGGTTTTAGTGTCTGATGTGTTGGTTCTCATGGCGTCTGTCCTCTCTCCTCTCTGCTACAGAGGGGCAGAAAGTTAAGGGTATGGGAGTTCATTTATGTAGAAAGCCTTTTTCCTGTTCATCTGAATAGGCACTGTATTAGTTTCTGACAGAATGAATTCTCATAGGCCCTGTGTTCGTTAGGGGTCAGCATTAAGGGCTGGTAACTAAAATTGTTGGATCATAAATAAATGTACCCTGGGTTAACTATGTAGGCTTTTCAGTAGTTGACTTGGCTTATAACAATGTAGTCTTGGGTCATTTCCTAAATTAGGGAAAGTAGATGTTTACTCCCTGTTTGGTTTAGAATTGGCAAGTATCTTTAAGTCTAGAGGGTCTTACTGCCCAGGAAAGATCAATGTTAGCTGAAACTAATTGTCTGTTAAAATAATAATAAGTAGAAAAAGTTGAATTCTTTCTTGTTGAGAGGTTCTGTTGAGTACTGATCCCTCTTACTCCCTCTGGCCCCAATATTGGCACTTGAGACCACTTTGAGGGATAAAAAGAAAACAAATCTGAGAACATGTGCCCCTTTGGCGATATAGGGATTGGTCTAAGGAGGTCTATCAGAATCTCCAGGGGGTAGTTTTTCACCTAACCAGAGCTTCCCTACCATAAAAATCACTGATGGCACGATCCATTCATACCCAGAAAGAGCTGAGAATGCTATTCTTGATTTCCTCCAGTCTTATGGTTAAAAATGCCTAATAAGATTGCACAATTACATTTCCTGTTATTTATTCAGGCATTTCAGAACATATGTTTGTAATGTGCTCCTGCTGTCCTTCACAAATAGTTGAAGAAAAGTAATTTCATGCTAATAGTAAACATGAGATATGTCTGTATTTATTTTCTTTTTTCTTTTTATTTTTTGGCCTAATAGGGTTTTTTTAATGGCCTCCGAACTGAACTTGCCACCTACCCAGGTATCCTAGTTTCTAACATTTTCCCAGGACCTGTGCAATCAAATATTGTGAAGAATGCCTTAACTAATGATGCCACACAGGTAAAACTTCTAGTTGGGATATACTTTGAATGCTTTAGTAGTCATATATTGGTTTGGTATCACTGTGCCTCAGGGTTTTCATGTTAGAACTGCTTATGACTTATTTACAAATCTTAACTCGTGGCATTAGGAAAATTGTTAAGGTTAGCTGATAGTGCTTTCACAGCTAGTTTTAATAAAGGCTAAAGAAATTGCTGAGATACTACTGGTAAGTAATCTATTATGTGATTTAAAAAACCCAGTTTTTATCAATTCACAATTACAGCAATACTGAAAGATTCTGTGTGGCTGAATTTTAGTATATTAAACTTACTGGGATTTTTTTTTTTTCTTTATTGATTTTAGAGAGAGAGAAAGGGAGAGGGAGAGAGGGATAGAAACATTGATGAGAGAGAACATTGATTGGCTGCCTTCTGCATGCTCCCCACTGGCGATTTGGCCCACAACCTGGGCATGTGCCCTGACTGGGATTCAAACCGGTGACCTCTTGGTGAATGGGTCGACACTCAACCACTGAGCCACACTAGCTGGGCTAAACTTACTGGGCTTTTAAAAAGGAATCACAGTGAAGGAGCTTAGAAAAAGACTTGTTGCATTGTGATAATTTTAGACTAGCCTCACCCAGGCCTGTGCTGCCCTCAGCTCAGATTACACATAGTGGTTTATCAAATGAATAGCAAATGTCTCATGAAGAATCTAGTGTCACTCAATAATACAAAATCCCTTTAAAGACCGTGAAATTGTCCCTCTCCATTAAGATCTGTTTCTACTGAGACATAAATCTGTATATGCTTCTGTGTAAATGTTCACAGATATTTATATTTTCACACTTCTGTGGAAGCTCTAAGGTGAAATAGCATAATCATCTAGTTATAGGACTCAAAGGACTTGAAATGGTTATTATAGTGATCTGTGTGAGCACAGATGAGTTACTACCTTTCTGGACCTCAGGTGGCTTATTTATAGAATGGTAGTAGTTTAACTGGGTTAACAGTACCAGATTTGTTCACTGCCAAGAAACTGCTTTTATATTTTTCCTCCATTTTACCTCCATTGACCCTATGTTTTCTAGAATTT
This sequence comes from Molossus molossus, assembly GCF_014108415.1. NCBI lineage: Eukaryota > Metazoa > Chordata > Mammalia > Chiroptera > Molossidae > Molossus > Molossus molossus. Next base: position 214,875,878 of record NW_023425344.1, on the reverse strand, counting down.
CATTTGTTAAATGTATGTATTAATTTGCTTAAATATTTTTATTACTAAAATGATATATAATTATCATTAAGTACATTATGATGATACAATTTGAATAAACAACAACCTTCATCTTTTAGTTAGCCTGCACTGTCTTATCTGGTAAGTGTATGATTCCTATTAGGCTTTTTGAAATATTAGAGACACCTATTAGTACCTATGGGGTCATAAGGGCCATGAGGTCACATTGAAAAGTCACTCAACTTCTGGGTTCTTTCTAGCTTAAAAGTTCTGTGAAATACCTTGAATAAATACTCACCATTCACTTAATTTTTAAAAAATTTCTTAGACTTTATGTAATGTTGGAGACCAGTCCTACAAGATGGCAACCAGTCGTTGTGTGCGGCTGATACTAATCAGCATGGCCAATGACTTGAAAGAAGTGTGGATCGCAGATCAACCTTTTTTGTCAGTGGCATATTTGTGGCAATATACCCCAACCTGGGCCATGTGGCTAACAAACAAATTAGGGAAGAAAAGGATTGAGAACTTTAAGAATGGTCTGGTAAGAACAATTTATACATTTCTTAATACACATCAATCTTTAGGAAAGTATGAAATTTTCTAGTGCTTAAAAACTTTTCTTACTAACCTCTACTAATCTCATGCTATCAATACAAAACATATAAAAAGTATTCTATCCCCCAGGCATATCTATTGGTTTATTATAAATTACTATTGGTCTTGGAGAAAGAAGCTTTCTAATCAGATCAAAGGTGGCCATTTTTCCTTCTACATTTACTGTTTGACCAGTGTATGTGCCAAATGCCCTTAGTCCTCACAAACTCCTGCTCATCCTATAAGTCTCAGCTCTGGTGTCAACTCCTTGGGTTGATACCTGACCTCCCACCTCACTTCTCCCCAGAACTCCGTGAACCTCAGCCCTGTGCCTACCTCTGTTAAAGCACTTACTGGACTGCTAAACTAATGCACTCTCGCTGTGTGATGCTGGGCCTTGACTTGATCCAGAAGCACTCTGCACATCTGAGATGTGCCTAAGTCCAGGTCCAAGAAAATATGCTGATCACTCATTATTTTGGAAAAGTGAGGAATATAAACTATTTCTGAGATTATTCTGACCATCAAAAGAGTTTAATGCAGAAACAGCACAGGAAACTTTGTAAGGAGTTAAGCCAAAAATTATAGATATTATCCCACAAAAAGTTATTTCGGTAGATGGTTTTATTGTTGAAGTATTTCAGTGATACTACCTTCTTTTAGAAATAAGTTAGTAGGGATTATATAAAGAGAATTCTAAAATTGGACCATGCCATATGTATTATTATATAACCTACCACTAAGCAATCCATGATTTGTTAGACATTTAATTTGCTTCAACTTTTTGCAGGACAGTAACAATGAATTAGTGAAAAAGCAAAAATGCTTAAAACAAAATGCTTAAAGAGACTTAAAAGTTATAAAATTTTCATGCTACATTAACCCATCCAGAGCTTGAAAAATCACGAAGGTGGGGGACTATACTCTTTCTACCAACTTGTACTATGGACCAGTTTGCTTTGGGCCAAATCATTTCTAAGTGTTTTGGTAATTCTGGGGCTTGGTAGTGTAGGATGGTTTAAAAGGTGAGCTTCATTCAAAGATTATATCTGGGTTTTAAATTTGGAGTACAGCTGATATAGTGATATTGTACCCACTGATGGATAAGAGTCCAGAGGGAAAGGCCACCTTACTGAGAGGTGACATAGCATCCTGGTGCCAGGTTACATGGGTTGAAATCCCAGCTCTACCCTATTCAGTCCCATGACCTCAGGCAAGTTACTTCTCTATAAGTCAATGTCCCCATGTACAAAATGGAGATTAATGATGACAATAGCATCTAGTCATAGGATTGTCATAGGGATTAATGAGTTAGTACATGGAAAACTCTTAAAACACACCATGGAGTTTCAGTTCCACTACAGCAGATGTTATTTTGTTGTATGTACACAATATCTAACTGTAAAATATAAACAGCACTCAGTAAATCCAGCATTTGATTACATCTAATTTTTGCTAACGATGACGGTCTTTCTCTTTCTACCACTGTCTTTAATATATGGCTCATTACATGGCCTTAATGCTTCATCACTTTTTAAAATGATAAACTGGGCATCATTTCATTTCCCAGCACCATTTCTGAGATATCATACTTCATTCCTCACACAAACCATAGAAACTATAAAAAATTGTTTCTCACTTTTTTTACTTCTCTCCTCCCAGTTTCTTTCCTCATTATTTTCTATTATGTATGTATGTGTGTGTGTGTGTGTGTGTATATATATATATACACACATATATATATATATATATATATATATTCATCTCCTTATTATGATTTGCTTATAAGTAAGTTAAGAGAATGCTAATATAGCTTTATCCCAAACTAAATGTTCTTGGTGACAATGCTTGAATTTGTTTCTCTCCATTAGGCTAGGAACAGTACATCTGGAACTTTGATGAATCATTATTTTTAGAGATAGAGAACAATAGCTGCATTGAATTTGTGTTTTATTTTTGTCTTAGTACAAATTCTTGGAAGTAGTAAATGCACATCTTCCCAAATAAAATGTCACATGAGTAAGTTGCCTTGTTTTACATTTTAAGCAATATACTAAAAGTTCACAAACCATTTAAGAGTTATCTGTCAAATATTTTAATTCTAAATATTCTGAATCTTTGGAATTACGAAGGCAAGTCAGTGTAGGTATGATATGCTGCTCCAGAGAGTAATAATAGAGACTTCAGCATTTGTAAAAGGACACGAGCAGATGCTTACCGGTGATAGAGGAGGTAATGATGGTAAGCCCATTCTGTAGATCTAGAATTTTAGCTGTTATTTTTATTCTACTCTAAGCATTTGCCCAGGTTTTATAAGGATCCTCAACAGCGAATCATACTTATATAGCTCCTTAAAACAGAAGTAATTGTCAAAAATTGGGGTAAATATAAGGAGGGGCTGATTTGTGTTACTGTCACTTTTTTTGCAGGATGCAGATTCTTACTTTAAAATCAGGAAGACAAAGCACGACTGACAAAGCACTTGCATTTTCAAGCCACCGGAGGGAGAAATTGAAAACAAGAAAATCGCCCTCTTCTTGTGCAGAAAAGACTAACTTGTGATTTTACTTCTTACTAGATATAACTTTCAACATGTAATAAACAACAAATAAAAGATTGCCATGAATCTTGCAGTAAAGATGGTGATACATACTACATTCTTGGATAAAAGAGCATTTTAACATACTTTAGCATTTATGCTTAAAATCGAGGTTAGCAAAATGTGAATAAAAGAATTACAGTAATCCATTTAATGTAAACATATGGAATATTACACGAAGCTTAAAAGGTCTGAGCGGCGGGAGATCACATCCACAACACAAGGCCAATGTAGAGCAAAATAGCTTTATTGCATATGTCTGGGTGCAGGTGTGCTGAGCTGAGACGAGCTCAGCATTGAACTTTTTTTGCTCTCTGGCTTATATAGATACAAACTACGGAAACTAGAAAAAAAAAAAAAAAAAACTACATTAAGAAAAACCCCACATTCTCTTGGCGCCACTTTTTGGTGCGAGGGCCGATACAAGCTGTCTCAGAGGTAAGGGAGGAGTCTACTTCAGCAGAGGTTAGGGCCATCATTAATCTTTCTTTTTATGGTCCCTCCAAGTGTTCCAAAGCCACCATTAACTCCTTATCTTTATGTCTCCGCTGGGTTTCAGTCCCAGAGTTTTTTAGAAAACTGCTCGGTGTTTACGTACAGGAATAACTGGTCAGAATGGAGTTTAATTTTGTTAAAACGTTAACCCTTTCAAACCTGAGTGCTGGGTAATGAGCAGATATAAAGAAATACCTGAATGGTTCTTCAGCCAAGGTGCTTACGCTCTCTTAGAAGAATTGATAGGTACAAATGACTGTAATTTGAAGCAGGAGGTAGGACTCATAGCTATGATTTATTAAACACCTATTATATGTCATTTGCTGTACTGAAGTACTTTGTATTAGTTAATTCATTTATTCCTATCCACCTTTATAGATGAAAAAAGAGATGCCCAAAGCAAGTTTGTGTTAACTTGCCCAAGGTCACAGGGCTAGTAAGGGGTAAAGTCAAGATTAAACTCCAGGAAGACTCCACTGGCAACTCCTTACTGTATAATTAATTTCGTTTTAATGTTTAGCACCTTACAGTAGATAACATGCATAGTACACAATGGAAAATCAACAAATGCCCCTTAACTACTGTCAAAGGGGGAGGGGTGTAACAAAAGAAGAAAACCATAGTTCTTTTTTTTTGCAATTTTTATTAATTTATTTTTGTTACAGATGGTTCTCCTTTTCCCCCCATTGACACCCTCCTCACATCCTCCTGTCCCCAGCATTGTTGTCTATGTCCACTGGTCATGCATATATGCACATAAGTTCTGTGATTTATCTCTTTCTTCCCCCTGCCCCTCTTTTCTGAGGTTTGTCAATCTGTACCCTACTTCTATGTCTCTGGGTCTATTTTGTTCATAAGCTGGTATTGTTCATACTCCACAAGTAAGTGAGATCATGTGATATTTATCTTTCTCTGATTGGCTTATTTCACTTAGTATAATACTCTCCAGGATCTTCCATGTCGTCCCAAAGAATAAGAGATCTTTCTTTTTTACAGCTGTGTAGTATTCATTGTATATATATACCACAGCTTTTTTATCCACTCATTTATTGATGGACACTTGGGCTGTTTTCAGATCTTAGTGATTGTAAATAGTGCTGCTATGATTATAGGGGTACATATACTCTTTCTGATTGGTGTTTCAGGCTTCTTAGGATATGTTCCTAGAAGTGGGATCACTGAATCAAATGGTAGTTCAATTCTTAATTTTTTGAGGAAACACCATATTGATTTCCATAGTGGCTGCCCCAGTCAGCATTCCCACCAGCAGTGCACTAGAGTCTGCACCCTCGCCAACACTTTTGTTTGATGATTTGTTGATGGCAGCCATTCTGGCAGGTGTGAGGTGATACCTCATAGTCATTTTAATTTGCATCTCTCTGATGATTAGTGACGTTGAGCATTTTTTTATGTCTCTTGGCCGTTTGTATGTCCAGTTTGGAGAGGTGTCTATTTAGGTCCTCTGCCCATTTTTCAATTGAGTTCTTTGTCTTCCTTTTGTTGAATTATATGAACACTCTATATATTTTAGAAATTAACCCCTTATGTGATGTATCATTGGCAATGATGCTCTCCCATATAGTGGGTTCCCTTTCCATTTTGATGCTTGTTTCTTTTGCTGTGCAGAAGCTTTTTAGTTTGATGCTGTCCCATGTGTTCATTTTTTCTTTGTTTCTCTTACCTTAGGCATTGTATCATTGAAAATTCTGCTACATGTGATGTCTGAAATTTTGTTGCCTACATTTTCTTCCAGGATTTTTATGGATTCATGAGTCACATTTAAGTCTTTTATTCATTTTGAGTTTATTCTTGTGTATGGTGTAAGTTGGTGGTCTAGCTTCACTTTTTTGCATGTAGCTGTCCAATTTTCCCAACACTATTTATGTATGTATGTATGTATGTATTTATTTTGTACGTGCCTCTAGCGGGAACTGAACCCGGGACTCTCTGGTCCTCAGGCCAACACTCCAACCGCTGAGCCAAACCGGCCAGGGCCCAACACTATTTATTAAAGAGGCTGTCTTTACTCCATTGTATGTTCTTTCCACCTTTGTGAAATATTAATTGAGCATAATGTTTTGGGTCAATTTCTGGGTTTGCTGTTCAGTTCCATTGATCTATAACCATGGTTGTTTTTTATAAGCAGTTCACAGTTTAGCTGTAGCCAAGGTAACATACATAAAATTACTAGAATAGTTGAAGTTGGAGGCCACCCTTGTGGCTATCCTTGAAAAAGAGGGAAGGTGATATGTGGTGGAGGTACGCCATGGGGTACAACAAGTAAAGGCGATAGAATAAATGCACACATAGCAACGTGTATATGTTCTAGAAGCATGATGATTAGTGAAGAAAGTAAAAGAACTATAACAATTCTGTTTACATAAGTTATGTGCATAGAAGGTAGTGCTCATTTTGCAAGAAAACATACGATGAAAAGGTAAACATTAGGTGTATTATAATGGTTGTTTAGGATGGGGAGAGGAATGGGGGGTGTAGTATGGGGATAAAATGAGATAAATAAGAGAGGGCTCTTGTGCGATCAGTGATGGAAATTATGATTAATAAATCAACACTGCACCTAGGGTAAAAAAAAAAAAGGATGGATTGGTGGAACAATTCTAGAATGTTACAAAATAATATGATGTGGCATGGTACAGATTAAGTGCAAATAGTTCAGAAAAGGGAGAGATTTGCAGATAGATTAGTGTGGAAGCTCTTTGTAGAGAAGATATGACTTGCACTGAGCCTCGAAAGGGTGGAATTTAGACTAAGAGAGGCTTCAGGAAATTGGGGTTCAGGTGAATTTTGTGTTACTTGTCATTGAATCTACAGTGCTTGGCATTGTGCTTGCCAGTGTTTAGGGTTGGTTGAGTAGGTAAGCCCAGCATTCTTTGCCTCCAGAATGTATTGAATGAAAACTCACAGAGACTGAAATTAGCATGGTATGGGGATCAAGGAAAAAGGAATTCAGTTTGCTTAATTACACCAGCCAATGAATGGTAGAAGAGGTATAAATAATTTTAAGAAATTCATCTATATGATGTTTTCCTATAGATGTAATTAATATCATATAAACCCTTTTTCATCCTCAGGCTCTCTCTCTTGTTAGCAGCCCGAGAAGGAAAGGCAGATTTTTGTCAAAGTTCATTTTCTCAAAGATAGTCTAGAATTGTGAAACCAAATGTTCACACATTGACTTTTCAAAAGTGTTAATTATTTTACACTGCAATCTCATTTCCTAATTATTATCTCCAGGGACCCTCTGAAATAGGAAGGAAATAGTGTGTTCCATTCTCCCAGTGCTGAAAGTGAGGCACAGGTGGGGTTGTGCAAGAAGGAGTCAGTAGAAGAGTCACCAGAAGCTACGGCTTTAGGGTTACTCTGCTCAACTCCTGGGTGCACTGGTAAGTGTTGTGAGACCTTAGACGCCATCAGTTATTGACAGGCAGATTTAATACACATCCTGTTTTTAACTCCTTTACTAAAGTACAATTGATGTATAATAAACTACACCAAATTAAAGGGTACAATTTGATGTTTTTTTTCTTTTTTGGTTTATTATTATACTTTCCTTCTTGATTAGCTTAGTAGTTACATACTCGTTTTTGTTTTTTACTTTTTAAGTGGTTATTCTATAGGTGATGCAGTCAAGTCTAATTTAATTACTTGGTTATCTTTACATTTTTTTCCTGGATAATGCGAGGATCTAGAACTCTTTAAAACTCTGTTAATTGCTGCATCAACTTATATATTGTTATTGTTATGTACTTTAACACATTTTAACCTCCAAAACTATTTTATATCATCACTATTAATATAGATTTAACCATATTTTTTCTTTCTTACTGTTCATCCTTTCTTGTACCCTGAGCTACTTCAGGATCATTTTGCTTTTGTCTGAAAATATACTTGTTTGCTTTTATGAGAATCTTCTGTTGAATTTACTGTTTGAAAGTGTCTTTATCTTCATTCTTAGAGAGTTGTTTTTGGGGAAAGGCTGAGTGTAGATTCTGTTTGCAGTTACTGTCTTTTAGCAAATTTAAGATATTCCACTGATTTTTTGGTTTCCATATATTCTATTGAGTAGTTGTTAGTTTAATAATACTGTTGCTCTTTTTTTTTTTTTTTATCCTCACCCGAGGACATTTTTCCATTTTTTGTTCAGGGACACATTGAGTGGCTGCCACCCACACGACCACCCAGGGCCAGGGCCAAACTGCAACCGAGGTACACGCCCTTAGCAGGAACTGAACCTGGGTCTCTTGGGACCACAGACTGATGCTCTAACTGCTGAGCCAAATCGGCCAAGGCACTGTTGCTCTTTTGATAGTACTATTATATCTTTGTGGCTGCTTTTTTGATTTCCTTTTTATATGTTTTTTTCTTATGATGTGGTCTAATTTACCATGCTTTGATCTTGCAGGGATTGATGGCACTTAACAATTTGATAAATTCTCAGTTATTACCTCCTCAGATGTTGCTTCTGCCTGATTCTCTTTTCCTGGAATTCCAATTACTTGTATGCTAGATCTCATGATAACCCCTATGTCTCTTATCCTTATTGTATTTTCCATTCTTTATTAAAATCCTTACCCGGGGATATTTTTTTCCATTGATTTTTAGAGAGTAGAAGGGAGGGAGAGAGAGGGGGTTGAATGGGAGAGAGAGAAAGAGAAAGAGAGAGGTGAGACACTCACATCAATTGATTGCCGGCAGCATGTGCCCTGACCAGGGCTGGGGATCAAACCTGCAACCCAGGTACATGCCCTTGACTGGGAATTGAACCCATGACCCTTTGGTCTGAGGGCCGATGCTCTAACCACTGAGAATACAGGCCAGGGCATATTTTCTATTCTTTTGTGTCATTTTTCATATCAGATATTTACTTCTGACCTAACTTCTAGTTCACTAATTCTTACTTGAGCTGTGTCCAGTTTCTATTCATTGAGTTCTTAAACTTGACTGATACATATTTCAGTTTGAGACTTGTCAATTCTTCTGTACAGTTTCTAATTCTCTGTTGACACTTTCAATCTTGTGTTTTATATCTTTAAATGTACCAAACGTAATAATTTTCAAGTCTGTGCTTAAAAACTCATTATCTGGATGTCCTGTTGGTCTGTTCAAATTAGCGATCATTTCTCTTGGGTTTTGTCATGTTGTCTTATCTCCTCAGGTGCTTTATTTTAGATTGTCCAATATTAAATATGAAAAATTATAAAAATAACTGGAAACGTCAGTCCAGAGAAGATTTACATTTGCTCTGGGTAGTGGCTAGATAGCCAGGGTCACCTAAATCTAGTTTTAGGGATTGTGAAGATTCAAACTGCATCAAACGGATACTTGGAAGAAAACTGCATCAAACGGATACTTGGAAGAAAAATATTTTATTGGAAGAGATTTTATTAAACATTATTAAGGTTTCTGAATTGAAGTATATGTAAAGAAAATAATTATATGAAAACATTCATACCTTCTCCCCATTTTACATGTTACAATACAACAGCACAAAGTTTGAAAATACTATAAAATTATATTTTAAATAAATATATATACATTATGTAGCCTTTAATAGCATCCATTATCATTATACTTAAACACAATGACATGTATATCTTTTAAGTATGTAAAAATTACACAGATATTGACTTTTGTAAGTCACGGCACCTATCACACATTTAAGAAAGCATTAAAAAATTTGTTTACCAATCTTATACAAATGTTATATATTTAACAAAGCCTACCACAATTGATAGGGCACAAATATTGGCCAATAATTCTAACTTTGTTAGACATAAAGTTTTTTTTTAATCATTAAGATGGCTAAGAGAATCAAATTCATAGAGCTTAGCTTTTCCCAGGCATCTGACTTGTGAGAGGAGAGAGGGAAGGTCAGTGAAGTCTGAGAAATCACCCCGTTACTCTTCTAGAATGAAAAAAAATAAAGACATCTCATTTGATGACAGTACATTTACAAGTCAAAATGAACTCTAATACAAATGTACATGGAGAGGCTTTGAAGAATAAATTGGATATCCCAGGGGAGGATCAGCCGCTTGTACCGTAAGGTTTCTTAAAAGTAGTGGATGAGCTTGTATACTGTAACGCTCCTCATCATCGTTTGTGGCATAAAGTAATTCCCAGGAAAGATTGGCCCACTGGCCTCTAACAGCTTCAGCATTTAACTTCCCAACCTGGATCAAGAATTCTTGAAGGGTAAGTACTCTCCCAGTGTAAACTCCCTGTAAAGTATAAAAGGGTGGATGGAGAAAAAAAGAGATTATATTATATTCAGGCTTTTATATTTTATTTATAAACTTAGAAAAAATTCCAATGTATTGAGGCAAACTTAGAAAGTAGTGTATTAAAATGTATACACAGAAGTTTCTTATTTTTAGAATTAAGAGTCATCTGTATTTGGTAATTATCTGAATAAGTATGACAGAAAAATTCCCTGACATTCATTTCACTCAATGAACAGAACAGCAAAATGCCACTACTTCTCTTTCCTCTCCTTCTCTATTCCTTCATCCCATCTGGCCTCAGCAGTGCATAAGTCATAAACACTAGCCGGTGGACAATCACATAATAGGCTCTTTTTAAAAAACAACTTCACTAAGATATAATTCACAGTCCATACAATTTAATCATGTAAAGTGTACAATTCAACAGTTTTTAAAGTATATTCAAATATGTACAACTATCACCAATTTTAGAACATTTTCACAACCTCAAAAAGAAACCTTGTATTCTAGCTGTTACCCTCCTATCCCTTCATTCCCCCAGTCCTAAGAACCATTCAAGTATTTTCTAATTCCATAAATTCGCCTATTCTGGAAATTTCATATGAATGGAATCATATAATATGTGGTCTTTTGTGAATTAGCATAATGTTTTCAAGGTTCATTCATGTTGAACATGTAATAGTGCTTCATTCCTTTTTTGTGGTCAAATAATATTCCACTGCTTGGATATACCACAATTTGTGACGAATAGTTGGGTTATTTCTATCTTTTGGCAATTATGAATAACACTGCTATTGACACCCATGTACAAGTTCTTATTTGTACCTATGTTTTAATTTCTCTTGGGTATATACCTAGGAGTGATGTAACTGGATCAGATGGTAATTCTATGTTTAATCACTTGAGAAACTGTCAGGTTTTTCAAAGTGGTTGCCCCATTTTACTTTTCTACCAGCACTGTAATAGAGTTCCAATTTCTCCATATCTTTGTCAACATGTTATCTGATTTTTTTCACTTTTTAAATATTTTTTTTCCCTTTATTGACCTGAGAGAGGAAAGAGAGAGAGAGAGAGAGAGAGAGAGAGAGAGAGAAACATCAATGAGAGAGAAATCGATTGGCCACCTCCTGCATGCCCCCTATTGGGGATTGGGCCCATAACCTGGGCATATGCCCTGATTGGGAATTGAACTGGTGACCTCTTGGTGCATGGGTTGATGTCCAACCACTGAGCCACACTGGCCGGGCTGATTTTTTTCATTTTAGGTAATACTTCATTACCTCACACACACTAGGATGGAGTCTTTAGGGTTTTCTGTATATATTATTATCATGTTATCTATAATTAGTTGCAGTTTTACTTCTTTTCTGATTTTGATGCTTTTTATTTCTTTTTCCAATACCATGGTGAATAAAAGTGGCAAGAATAGGCATCCTTGTCTTGTTACTAATTTTAGAGGAAAAGCTTTCAGCTTTTCACTGTTGCATATGGTGTTAGCTGTGGGCTTGTCATATAAGGCCTTTATTATGTTAAGGTATGTTATTTTTATACCCATTTTGTTAAATCTTTTTAAAGCACGGTTTCCTTCAGTCTTTTGAACATATTTATCACTATGAAATCTTTGTTAAATCTGACATCTGGTCACTCTCACAGGCAATTTCTGTCGTCTCCTCCTGCCCTCGGTGTATGGGTTAGACTTTCCTGTTTCTTTTCATGTCTCATAATTTTCGTTGAAAACTAGATATTTTAGATAACACTTAGCAATTCTGGGTGCTGAATTTCTCTTCCCCCTACTGCAGGGTTTGTTATTTTATTAGTTTAATGAGTTTCTGGATGATTTAGTGAAGTTAATCCCCATCTCCTGGCCAAGTATGAAGTCTTTGACGTTGCTCCTTGGGTAGTACAGCCTTGTGAATGCCCAGTCATACCCAGCTGTTAAATGCCACTGATTGTTCAATAAGGATAATATCATTTTCGATAATAATCTAGGGCATAAATTGCTCCAGAGACTGATTCAATTAAATTTGGGCTCCTTTGAAAGAATACCTTTGGAGATGAAAGTCTGAGGTTTATTCTGACCCTAGGAGGGCTCTTCTCTGCTCTTTCCAGGTTCTTTCTGTTAATCTACCCAGCCTATAGTTTAACTTATATTGCTGATTAATTTACCAACTGCCTCTTAATTACTTTTTACCACAACTTCCACAGTTTTTGAGAGAATCTTAGGCTTCAATATGTCCACACTGTTTTGTAAATAATGGTACTTCCTTTGGGAAGAGATTAGTTTTTTGTTCGTTTTTTGTTAATGGTTTGCTTCTCTTACTGGACAAAATCTCGGAGGAAGAAACGATGTTCTTCTCTCTGGGTGACACCTCTGCTTTAGGAGATAAGTGCTCAGTAAAGGGGAGCAGTAACCTCGAGTCTTCTTGTTTTGCCTCTCCCAGTGTGGAACCTCCACCCTACAGGAATACAAGGGTGATCAAGGCCCTAGTATTCTCAGTGGCACCATGTCCAATTTAAACCTCCACCCGATGAGCTGGGTTATCAGAAAGGAGTTCCCACATCTTGACTACACATTCTCAGAACCTAGCCGCAAAACAGGTAGCTGAGAGTAAGGTGAACAATGCTGAAGTCCTGTCAATTCTCCAACTGACAGCTGAGGGGGGAGGGAGCTGTGTTCCTAGCCATACTGCCTGAATTAATGTTTCTGTCTTACTGAGCTGGGAGAAAACGTGTTTTGGCTCAAATACTACAGTCTTTCACTGTACTTACTGGGTTTTAGTTGATTTTCTTGAATAAATGTTTCTTCATTTGCTGTATACTTTTAGGACCATTTCCAAGACTGTTTGTTTAAAATAACTTTCATCATTTTCATTAGGGAGCACATCTACAGAGCTTCCTAGGTTCTAATGCCAGACATGGAACCCGTAAGTGCATAACATCGAATCTTTCATACTGTGTACTCTCAGTAACATTTTAGTTTTATTTTATTTTTTTGGGGGGGTTATATATGTTTTTATTGATTTTTTAGAGAGAAAGGGTGGGACAGAAACATCGATCAGCTGCCTCCTGCACACCCCCTACTGGGGATTGAACCCACAACCTGGGCATGTGCCCTGACTGGGAATGGAACTGGGACCTCTCGGTCCATGGACAACACTCAATCTACTGAGACACACCGGCAGGCTACCACTGTTAACAGGAAACACCCATTAGCTTGAAGGGAAAAAGCTGTCTCGGTAAGCTCTGGTTTTCCACAGGACATGGAACCAGATTAGCAAAGTCAGGACCTGGGTAACCAATCCTGGCAGTGCAGGACTTTCTCTCATTAGATGCATGGGTCCCTGAGAAGAGTCTATGAACACTTTAAACTTCCAAGTAAATATTGGAGTGTAGGCATCTTTTCTTGGGGAAATGGTCCTTCCCTTCTCACAGGTCTAAGAATATGTTAAAATCCTGAGCTAGGGTAAGGAAGCCACCAGATACATATAGAGCCAGCCAAGCCTGAGAGCTTACAAAGCTGTCACTGAAGTTGGAACATGAACTCACAACAGACAACTGAGCACTGTTTCTGCTCCTCTAAATGTATTTCAAGTTCTTTCCAAAACAAGCTTTAGGAACCCCCAGGTTCAAATATGCCCTTGGGCTTGGTATGCTGCCATCTTGTATTCATGCTTGGGCATCCATTCATTATTAAACCCCTGGATAGAAGATGTGATGAAACAGAACCCCTCCTCCCTGGCATGAGTCCTCTTCTGATTTCAGAGGAGGCGG